>NC_072439.2:89022500-90251428 GCF_028878055.3 Symphalangus syndactylus
GGGAAGGATTGAGTAGGCAGCCTAGAGGCAGAAAATGCCACCTGCCCTGCTGCACAACAGGCCACATGTAGTCCTGGGAAGCCCATCATGCTGTCCAACAGGAATTCAGGATGGGAAGGAGTTCTTTGTGAGGCAGGTGGCATGACAAAATGAAGAGTCTGACAGCCAGTGATAGCTGCATAATCCCAGCAGGTGGTCAGAGCAGTACAATCTTTCCGCTAGCAGCAGGTCTCCCATTAGCCTAGGGTTCAGACTCTGAGAAAAGCCAAACAATGCCTTTCCAAGCAGAGCTGGACAAGGCCATCATGCAGCTCTCCTAGGGAATGAGGTGAGCACCACATCTTGATGTCTGGGTGGAGTTTAGATGTGACTGAGACAAGAGGTCAGAGCCAGTTTGGGGCTCGGAGGACTTGACGCTGAGGTCCAGAGCTTGGGCCTGAGGTGGTTTAAGTGCCTCAGCCTAAGGATAGGGTCAGTGCTGAAGGTTGTGTCCAGCCTTATCCTAAGAGAGGGGTCCTATAGTTCTAGCAGTGGGGGGAGCAGGTATGCAGAGGTGGGAGGCAGGCAGAGCTTGACCATCCATTCCAGTGGTTCTCAGTGGGCATGAGAACCATTCCTTTCTCTAGAGAATCTACTTCAGCATATCTGGAGTGGAGAATGGACATCTTTACAAAGCTCCACTGGCAATTTTAATGCAAATTTCTAGTTGAGAATAACTGATCTAAATCAACGTTTTCAGTTTTCAGATGAAACTGTGGCCTGGAGAGACGTGACTTGCCTAAGGTCATATGAAGATCAGAGTCAGAAATGGAATTAAAACCTATTTTCTTCCTTCCCAGTTCAGGGTACCTTAATGTTTGTATTAGAAATTAACATCAACAGCAGTAAAAATAGCTCTCAAAATGCACTTGCCATTCACAAGGTGTTCCCATGCTTCTGATGTCATCTGATCTTCCCAACCAGGGCTTATTTATGCCTAGGTAAGGGGTAAGCAAACAGAGGCTGTGTGAAGTGAAATGATTTGCTTGCCCAAGGTCATATGGCTGGGCTTGGATGAGAACTTATCCCTCTTTCCTAGTCCTGAGATCTTTTTCCTGCTTCAAGCATCAGATTATAAAGCTAGGCTTTAGGCTTTTCTCTCAAGAGGCAAGACCTGACCTTTCTCAACCTGGATGGTCTAATGGCCTCTAGTCCTTTTCCTGTGCCTGTCACCAGCAAGCCCTAATGGAGCACAGCAGTAAGGCTAAAGGGGAGCCTTGTAATTAGTGGCCCAGAGGCCTAAGTGATGTTTGGACAACTGGCTGGCCGGCTGCAGTGCATCTGGCACCCCCAAGGGCTCCAGAAACCAGAGCCAAAGTGCCAAGAACATCAAACTCAAGTGTCACCAAGGCCTGAGCTCAGCTGCTCCCTCAGTATTTGCAAAATGTCCTGCCCACACTCTTCCCCTACATCTTCCCTTGGTCATTTTCAGGAGCAGATGAGCTGAGGTTACATGCAGCTGATCCCAGACCTGCTGGTTAATTATCTTGGCCTGTAATTAGTGTTTCCTATTCCTCACTCCTTGCCAACTCATGAAGTTAATGTATCATTTCTCTCTCTGCAGAAACTCCTTTGGGAGGGCTCTGAGGTGGCCACAAAATAAAATTCTCTGTCAGTGGCAGACTTTTGAAGATGTTCCATCTGCTGACTGTCCCATCACCCCAAGCCAACCCCTTGGCATCATCCCTGATTCTTTTCTCTATCTCAAACTCTATAGCAGTCATCAGGTCTTGCCAAGGTTCCCTCCTGAACATTTCTTGGAGGTAACTTTGTTTCTCCATCTTTATGTCCTTTCATTTGCTCAGCACTCACCATCTCTCACTTGGACCTCTTAGAATATTTTCTTATGAATCTTCCTGTCCTGGTCCTGCAGGCATCTCCTCTACAATATAGGGCAGAATAATCTTTCTTTTTTTTCTTTTTTCTTTTTTTTTTTTGAGACGAGTCTCACTCTATCACCCAGGCTGGAGTGCAGTGGCGTGATCTCGGCTCACTGTAACCTCCATCTCCCAGGTTCAAGCAATTCTCCTGCCTCAGCCTCCTGCATAGCTGGGACTACAGGCATGCGCCACCACGCCCAGCTATTTTTTTTCTATTTTTTAGTAGAGATGGGGTTTCACCATACTGGCCAGGCTGGTCTCGAACTCCTGACCTCAGGTGATTGGCCCGCCTCGGCCTCCCAAAGTGCTGGGATTACAGGTGTGAGCCACTGCGCCCAGCCCCAGAGAGATCTTTCTAAACTGCCAGTTTGGCTGTGTCACTCTCCTACCTCAAGTCTAGCCGTGTGAGTTTCACATATAATGCCCTCTGCAATTTTTCTGTTTTTCTACCCTCTCTTCCACCTGGCTTTTACACTGTACTAATTCAGAACTGCTGTATTTACTCCCTCTTCTCTCCTGTGCACATCCCAACACATATGTACATGTGCATACACACATGTCTTCTCACATATGTACACACACATCATCCATCCATCTGCTCCATGATCAGGAGGACAGAAGAGGCGATAGAAAGGGGACTTTACTGCCTAAAGCAAACACCCTCAGTGCCAACATGAGGAATGGGAGAACAGACTCATTCTATGTGGACTTGAAGACAGGACTGAAAACTGTGAGTTCATTTCAATGTAAAGAATCATTACTTGGCAATTGAAGTTGTCTGAACACATGGTGGGCGCCCCTGGGAAATAGTGAGTGTGCTGCTGGGATTACTCGGCACAGCCCCTCTGTCTCAGATGCTTCAGGTACAGTTCTCACTCCGCGCATCACCTGGGAGTCAGTGACCTTCAGGTGACATTCTGATTGCATGATTCTATAAATCTCTGACAAAAAGTCCAGATCCAATTCCACTATTTCCAGAAAAGACTTTCCTGTTTGAGGAAATCTCTCACCTCCCCAAACACGGGTGCCCCCATGTAATCTACTCATGGGGGTGGATCTCACAGTCATAATCCACTCTGTTATCTCCTTTTCCCACTACCTTATGACAAGAATCTGAGCCCAAGAGAGAAGAAGGGATTTGCCTAAAATTACAGAACTGCTAAGGGAGCATAATTGGGGTCCTAACCATTAGAAACCCCCCCCCCCCACCCACACACACATACACTCCACACACTTCCCCCACATGGCCAGTCTCCACTAGACACTGAAAGCTTTACCACACACAACCCCATGCTCGAATTGCTTCCTATATTCAGTGGAGTTACACTTGCTCTCATTTAACTACCTGAGCTTGATGGGGAAGAAGAGTAGGAAAGTAATTTGAACAGTTTGGGGAGGCCACCTGGCCTTCTGCTCATTAAGCAGAGCCCCAGCCCAGGCTGAGGGTAGGATGGCAGCTGAGTGCCTGCTGTTTCCTCAATGTGTCTGATTCCCTGAGTGCTGCTCAGAGTTGTAGGCATCCTGAACTACACGGCTGCTAAACGCAAGCTGGCGACTTCATCTGAGGCATCATCCATAAGCAGAAATCATTTCCAGCCCTGGAGGGCCGACTGCTGGCATCGGACTCATAGAGGAATGTAAAGTCAGTTTGCATCTCTTTCTGAGAGAGTTCAGAGGGAAATTATGATGCTATGTCCTTTCCCCTCGCAAGCTGCAGGTTTTAAGGTACTGCTCCACTGTGTGAGGTCTCCCACCACTTCTGGTGCAGACCACATGACGGGAAGGCATCAAGCTTCCTTTCTACAACTTGTACTCCCCACAGCAGCCTGAGAAGGGATGGTGCTGGGCACCCAGTGTTTCAGGAAGTAGTTATTGAATAGCTGCTTAGAAAACAACCTACCTGCCTGGGCGCAGTGGTTCACACCTGTAATCCCAGCACTTTGGGAGGCTGAGGCAGGCGGATCATGAGGTCAAGAGATCGAGACCATCCTGGCCAACATGGTGAAACCCCATCTCTACTAAAAATACAAAAATTAGCTGGGTGTGGTGACGCACACCTGTAGTTCCAGCTGCTCGGGAGGCTGACGCAGAAGAATCATTTGAACCAGGGAGGTGGATGTTGCAGGGATCCGAGATCATGCCACTGCACTCCAGCCTGGTGACAGAGTGAGACTCTGTCTTAGAAAAAAAAAGAAAAAGAAAAAGAAAAGGATAAAAATAGAAGAAAACAACTTACCTTAGCCTTTCAGGATTGGTGTGGTATTAACAGAGGGAACATTAGTCTAACAGTTAGGGACCCCAAGTATGCTCCCTTACCAGTTCTGTGATTTTAGGCAAATCTCTTCCTCTCTTGGGTTCAGATTCTTGATGGGTGTGTGGGCAGCAGCAGGGTGGAGAGGGAGAAGGTAATTGGATTACAGGATGGCCACTCTCCTTTCCCATGTGAATATGCTAGGATTTTCTGAGTTTTTTGTTTCAGAGGTCAGCAAAATTTGTCAGTAAAGGGCCAGAGGGTTTAGGCTTTGTGGACCACATGGACTTTGTCGCAGCTACTCAACACTTCATCGTTGTGTGAAAGCAGCCATAGACAATAAATAGATGAATGAGCCTGGCTTTGTTTCATTACAATGTTATTTACAAAGCAAGTGGAAAGCTGAACTTGGTTTGCTGACCCCTGGTTTGTAGATGCTTGTTCTAGCCTCTTCTATCTATTCTCCACACAATAGGGCTTTCTTACTCAGGCTGAGGTGAGTGGTGGGGACTCCTTTCTAGACCAGTCTGTTGCCTACCTATGGCAAGACTCCTTACTTCTCCTCTGCCAGAGTCAAAGGGTTCCAACTGTAGTAAGACTTTTCTTAGATTATTTCAGAGTTCTGCTTAATTTAGAGGCAAGAACCATGTGGTAAGAAAAAGTAATAGCAGTTGACCATCTTCACTTCTGCCATAGAAGCCCAGGTTTTCAAGACATCCCAAATCACTATGATGAGAGAAACATTTAGCTAATAACTAATATGTTCAATCTTTTCAGTAACAAGACCTATAGAGAATATCTCAAGAGCTGGACACATTTGCCTCCTAAGCTTGACATCTAAAGTCCTCTCGATTTAGCGTCAGCACCTTTTATACATCCTCCTATAACCACTACCAGACATGGCATCCATTCTATCACTTCTAAGCTTCAAGAAAGGTGATCAGCCTATCTGTGCCTCAGTTTTCTCAATCAAATGAAATAATTTGTTTCAAGAGCTCTGCACAACTCCTGGCATACAGTAGGCACTTGATAAATGCTGTGGATTAGCTCCTTGTACCATGAATAGTCCTCACACTCACCTGCCTCTCAGGTAATGCCTTGACTCACCTTCCTCCTGGCATGTCTGTGTTCTTCTCATTCTCAAGATTCAGCTCCAGTATTGACTGGCCAGGAAAGTTTTCCTGATTCTCTTGGTAAGAATAATCTTCCCAAGTTCCACTCACTCCTTAATTGAACCTCCTACTTCTACATATCACAGTTATTTTCTACTTTGCCACAGTTTGTTAGTACCTGATACTATAAATATCTTAGGAACAAAATATGTCTCCAGGTCTTTTCTGGATCCTCTCCAAGGTGCTGAACCAAGGGCTTCAATATATAAAGGATTCTTGGTAAGTGTTGGTTGAATTAATCAATTAGGTAAATCAAACAAAGCCTCAACAGCCAGATTGATTTTCCTTTCATTTTGCATTCTTCTTACACTTTGGTTTCATGATGATGGTGCTCTACTGTCAGTTTCAAGTCTCATTCATTTCCTAACAAGGCTCATTAGTTTTCAGAATATATTGGACATAACTGACAGAGATGTGATTTTTGTGCAGGTTTCTTTTGAGCATGGGGGAATGGACTTTCTTGCTAACTTGTATCCTATAAACGTATCCATTGACACCACATCTAGGCCCAGACTGGAAGCTTTGCGTTCTGAGCCTCTGAAGTAGCAGGAGCAGGTGGGCTTGGAGTCTAGGACTCAAGAGAAAATTTGTCAAATTTTGCTAATTAATCTGGGATTCCTGTCTCCCTCTGCCTGAGAGGGTGATGCCAATGGGCTGCAGCTAGTTATTTCACTGGAGAATTCCCATTGTAATTTTTTCCGTCATTAGTGAAAGAGAAGTCTGTGTGCATTAGCCACATGTTGCGGTCATACTTTACCCCAATTTACAATACATATTTGCTCCTCCTTGATTTCAAATTCGTGGACTTCAATTTAACTTCAGGGAGATTTTGGTTCCCAGGTCTACAACACTTGCCAAGTACTGAATAAATCACAGGTTTTAGAAAATTGAAAAGGGACTCAGAGATTAAGGATTTGAAGGTCCTATGCATCAATCTCCCCCAACATTTCTGAGAGAGGGTTGCGTGCCTTCCTTACAAATGTTTCCAGTGATGGGATGTTTTATTACTATTTAAGGCAGTCCATTTTTTTCTTTATTATAACTCTCATTCTCATTGATATTAATAGCAACATCAGCTTTCTTTCTAATGGTGGTTTATCTCCAATAAAGTATTTTCACTTTTGTTTTGTTCGATTTTTCACAAGGTTATTGGGGAGTAGCCTGGGTTTATTCTACCATGACTGCTGCACTGATGAGGAACATAGGTCCATCTGGCTCCCCACCATGAATCTAGTGCAGGGTCTTCTGACTCCACACGAGGTGCTTTCAAAAAGGAGTTCCTGGCCGGGCGTGGTGGCTCATGCCTGTAATCCTAGCACTTTGGGAGGCCAAGGTGGGCGGGTCACCCGAAGTCAGGAGGTCAAGACCAGCGTGGCCAACATGGTGAAACCCCGTCTCTACAAAAATACAAAAATTAGCCTGGCGTGGTGGTGTGCGCCTGTAATCCCAGCTACTTGGGAGTCTGAGGCAGGAGAATCTCTTGAACCCGGGAGGTGGACCTTGCAGTGAGCCAAGATCGTGCAGCACTGCACTCCAGCCTAGACAACAAGAATGAGACTCCATCTCAGGAAAAAAAAAAAAATTCCTTTTTTAAAGATAGTAATTATTTTCACTTTCCAATTTACAAATAATGGAATGTATTTTCTAAGGGGGTAGAAGGGAAATGAAATATTCTATCTATATGCTTTGAACTCACTCCCTGTCTCAGCACTCAATATGTGGCCAAAGACCAGAGAAGAAAAGAAGCCTGGAAGAGGCCCCACCACCTAACTGCAGCCTCGGTTTTCATGGAGATGATTTTGGCAGTGTCTGGGGATCTGCTTGCCGTGGGTCATAGCCTGCATCTCAGAGGGCAAGGAGCAAAGTTTGGGAGAAGCCCAGCCTTCCAGTTAGTATACAGCTCGTAGCCCCAGGAGAAGCTCAGCCTTGCTGACACCCGCTATCCTGGTGGGTCTCAGTCTTGGAGAGGGGCACAGCTCTTTAGCAGTGCTCACTTTTCCCTCTCCCTGAACCTGGAGAAGTTCGTGAAACTAATGGCCTTTCTCTCTCCTCAGTTTAGAAATCCACGCCTCTCTACTCCATTGCTGTTGATCTACCTGGAAAGGGACCAACACCTTGAAGTAAGTCCTCCACAGCCCAGCCTTAGAAGTGTTGAAGGGACTTATACTGGCTGGTGGTGCTGGTAGGTCTAGGCCTGTGTTCATAAGAATGAAAATAGAAAAAAAAAAAAAAAAGTAAAAGACTATGACATAAATAGTGGACATTTGAGGGAATTAGAAGCCTAAAGGGAGAAATATGATATTGACAAGTCAAAATAAAGTAGGGCTGGTTGAAACAGAATAGGAGAAAGAAGAGATCAAAAGAGAGAACTGATACAAATTCTCAATGAGCTTCAGGAAGATATTACATAAGAGAAAACTCATAGTAAGAAAGAAATCTCAGAAATTAGGAAGAAAATTTAAAAATGATTTCTGAAATTAAAATGATCTTTAGAAGGAGTGAAAATATGTGGAGAGGCTGAAAATTGAATTATTGATCTTTAGACAGACTTAAAAATATACTCCATAACATAAAGCAAAAAAAAAAAAAAGACAAATTAATGAAAACGTTAGTGAAAATGAAAGAGAAATGGAGGGTAGATTCAGGATGCACAACTGAAAAAGATGTGCAGCTCTGGAGGAGAAAGAGAAAAGAATGAAGAAAGAATAACATAAAAAGTTAAAAAAAATTCCTGGAGCTGAAAAAAGACCAAGATTTTTGGACTGGAAGTCAAAGAATTACGTACATAATTCATGAAATAACACAAATATTTTCTTGTGAAAACTCTAATTTCCAGGAATAGAAAAGCACATTTTGTAAGTTTTTAAAAAGAAAGAATAGGTTACTTACAAGGGAAAGGAAATAATTTGACATTGGAGTTCTTATCTTCAACAATGGAAGCTAAAGACACTGGGAAATATTCAAAGAGCAGCAGTGGGGGAGGGCTGTGATTACAGAATCTTCCACAGCCAGAGACTAGAAGGACTCCAAAAGTATGAACCCACGAGTCTCTTACAGAGAACTTGAAAAAGCATGCCTTCCAAATTAAAATTTAATCAGGAAAAAAGATAGATTGGGGGAGATGAAATACACAAGAAAAATATTGATTCTCAATGAATCCAGTAAATCTTATTTTAAAATATAAATCAAGTTTCTTATAGAAGAGAAAGTACTAAAAGAAATATTTTAACAACTCAGACAGAGTAGAAATTCCAATCATTTTAACAGGCACAAGGAAGACAGAGTAGGAGAAAGGAGTCTAAGAGTCTCTTCTTGAGGGAATATAAACATAGTTACTTCACTTTCTAAGTTTTGTATTTGCATAAAGTTTGTGTTTGTTAAATGTTTAAAACTAACCATTAGTAAAATAGAAATACATAGTAGAACTAAAACAAATCATAAGAGAAATAAAAGACAAAAGAATAAATTCAGATAAGAAAAGAAAAAAGGGCAAGTAATACATTACTTAAGGGCAAAATACAAAGTAAAAAACTCAAGCTTTCGGCCAGCACAGTGGCTCACGCCTGTAATCCCAGCACTTTGGTAGGCTGACGGGGGCAGATCGCCTGAGGTCAGGAGTTCAAGGCCAGCTTGACCAACTTGGTGAAACTCTGTCTCTACTAAAAATGCAAAAATTAGCCGGGCATGGTGGTGCATGCCTGTAATCCCAGCTACTTGCAAGGCTGAGGTAGGAGAATCGCTTGAACCCAGGAGGCAGAGTTTACAGTGAGCCGAGATCGTGCCATTGCACTCCAGCCTGGGCAACAAGAGCGAAACTCCATCTCAAAAACAAAACAAAACAACAAAACAAACAAAAACCTCAAGCTTTCAAATGGTTTCAGTGAATAATTCTACTAAACATTTAAGGAAGAAGTAATGTCAATCTTACACAAACTATCTCATATAATAGAAAGAGGGAGCAACCTCTAACTTGTTTTTTTAAGGTTAATATGATTTTGATATCAAAATCTGACAAGAATGGTATGCAAAAGAAATATTATAGTTCATTTTCACTGAAATATAAAGTCCTAAACAAAATAGTGACAAGTGGATTCTAGCAATATATAAAAAAGATAATGCATCCCGTTTAAATTGACTTCTTATAAAAGTTTAAGGATCATTTAACAACAACAAAAAATCATAAATTAATTTGCCACATGAATAGAAGAGAAGATATCATATAATCACAGAAACATACAGAAAAAATATTTAGTAAAATTTAGGATCTATTCATGATAAAAGCTCTTAGGCAAGCCCGCAAGGTAGTTTCATAAAGCCTTCAGCAAATTCACGCATCATGGTGAAATGTTGAAAGCTTCTCCCTCAAAGTAAGAACAATACAAAATGCCCAAGTTCTACTTCTGTATTGACTATTATTCAGGGGATTCTAGTTAGAGTAGTAAGCAAAGTAAATAAAACAGTATGAAAGATTTTAAAGGAAAGATTAAAATGGTAATTTTCATAGATATATGATTATATATGTAGAAGATCTAAATAAATATATAGATAAATTATTAAAATAATTTTAAAATTTAGTAAGTTTTCTAGATACAAAATTAATGTACAGAAATCAGGTGTATTCATACATCCCTTTAACAAACAGTTAACACATAAAATTCTAAAAATATATGAGTATAAAAAATATCAAATATCTAGGATCAAATCTAACAAAAGACGTGTAAGGTCTCTCTTAAGATGAGCAGAATATTTTTGAGAGACATTAAAGAAGAACAAACTAAATGGAGTGATATAACACACTCCTCATGGACTGGAAGATAGTGTTGTAAATACGACACTTCTTCTAGATTATACTGAAAATTCAATGCAATATCAATCAAAATCCCAAAGAATTATTTTTTCCCAAATTTCCTAAAGGAACTTCAGCTGATTATGAAATTTATATGGAAATTTTAAAAGTCAAATACCCAGAATACTTTTAAGAAGAAACCAAGGTAGGAAGACATGCTATATAAGGTATGAAGACATTATAAAATCACAGTTATTAAAACACTATCATATCAGCACAAGGATGTAGCCAATGAACTTGAATAGAGAAGCCAGAGACAGACTCCAGCAGAGATAAATACTTGATATGTGATATAGGTCATAATGCAGAGCAGTAGAGAAAGGGCATTTTTTTTTCTAAGTAAATGATACTAAGCTTGATCCCCATCTCACAAAACATGCAAAAACTATTTTCAAGAGATCTGAGACCTAAAAGTGAAAGACTTAACAAAAAAATAAATATTTTTATAAGATAAAATAGGAGAATTTCTATTTCCAGTAAATATTTATTTATTTATTTATTTATTTATTTATTTATTTATTTATTTTTTCTTGAGGCAGAGTTTCACTCTTGTTTCCTAGGCTGGAGTGCAATGGTGCAATCTCAGCTTACTGCAACCGTCGCCTCCTGGGTTCAAGCAATTCTCCTGCCTCAGCATCCTGAGTAGCTGGGATTACAGGCATGCGCCACCACACCTGGCTAATTTTGTATTTTTAGTAGAGACAGAGTTTCTCCATGTTGGTCAGGCTGGTCTCGAACTCCTGACCTCAGGTGATCTGCTGGCCTCGGCCTCCCAAAGTGCTGGGATTACAGGCGTGTGAGCCAGAGGGCCCGGCCTATAAAGGTTAATTTAAAAAGACATGAAAAACACACATTTCTTTTCCATAAAAGAATGAGAAGTTTGAATATATTAAAATGAAGAAATTTTGTTAATCAAAAGATATTATTGAGGGTGAAAAAACAAGCCATAGAGTGGGAGAAGATTTTTACAAGGGAGTCGTATGAAGAAAATATAATTCAAAAAACAAATTAATAAGAAAATAACTGACAACCCAATAGTTGTCAACCAAGAATTTTGAACAGACATTGCACAAAAGAGAAAACTTAATGGGAAATTAACATGTGAAAAAGCACCCACTTTCATTAGTAATCTCAGGAATGCACAATTAGAACCACTGGAACGTATCACTATATAGTCATCAGAATCATTATCGTCAAAAAGACTAACCATGTATCACTGAAAATGTGAGCCAACAGAAACTCATACATGTCTGTGGGACTTATAAATAGATACAATCCCTTTGTACAATATTTGGCAAATCCCAAATTTGATGATACACAGTATGTGTATCATACAATAGAATCTACTTATTGTTGTATAATCAATGTAAATGTATGCACAAGAAATTTGTTTAAGAATGTTCATAGCAGCACTATATGAAATAGCCCCAAAGTGGAAATAACCCAAATGGCAGACAATAGTGGAAGAGAAAAATAAATTACCATATATTTAAACCATGGAATAGTATAAAACATCATCAACAACCCAAAAAGCTATAGCTCCACAAAAGGTAAGTAATTCTTTAAAAGATAATACTGAGCAAAAGAAGTAAAACATAACAAATTTGTACTAAATAATTTTTACAGTGTAAATTTTTTTTTTCCTCCTTTTTTTTTTCTCATAGTTTTTTTTTTTTATTATACTTTAGGTTTTAGGGTACATGTGCACAATGTGCAGGTTTGTTACATATGTACCCATGTGCCATGTTGATTTCCTGCACCCATTAACTCGTCATTTTGCATTAGGTATATCTCCTAATGCTGTCCCTCCCCCCTCCCCCCAACCCCACAACAGTCCCCGGAGTGTGATGTTCCCCTTCCTGTGTCCATGAGTTCTCATTGTTCAATTCCCACCTATGAGGGAGAACATGTGATGTTTGGTTTTTTGTCCTTGCCATAGTTTACTGAGAATGATGTTTTCCAGTTTCATCCATGTCCCTACAAAGGACATGAACTCATCATTTTTTATGGCTGCATAGTATTCCATGGTGTATATGTGCCACATTTTCTTAATCCAGTCTATCGTTGTTGGACATTTGGGTTGGTTCCAACTCTTTGCTATTGTGAATAGTGCCGCAATAAACATACATGTGCATGTGTCTTTATAGCAGCATGATTTAAACAGGATATAAAATCAATGTACAAAAATCACAAGCATTCTTGTACACCAATCACAAACAGAGAGCCAAATCATGAGTGAACTCCCATTCACAATTGCTTCAAAGAGAATAAAATACTTAGGAATCCAACTTACAAGGGATGTGAAGGACCTCTTCAAGGAGAACTACAAACCACTGCTCAATGAAATAAAAGAGGATACAAACAAATGGAAGAACATTCCATGCTGATGGGTTGGAAGAATCAATATCGTGAAAATGGCCACACTGCCCGAGGTAATTTATAGATTCAATGCCATCCCCATCAAGCTACCAATGACTTTCTTCACAGAATTGGAAAAAAACTACTTTAAAGTTTATATGGAACCAAAAAAGAGCCCGCATCGCCAAGTCAATCCTAAGCCAAAGAACAAAGCTGGAGGCATCACGCTACCTGACTTCAAACTATACTACAAGGCTACAGTAACAAATACAGTGTAAATTTAATAAAGGGCAAATCTAAACCTTGAAGTAAGGAACACACACTTTGGTGGATGATATATGAAGAAGAGAAAGGAGACAATTCCTATAAAATCACGAGAGTGGTTAATACTTGAGGGTAAGATTGAAAAGAACTGTTGGCTTTTGGGGTTCCATCATATTCTACATTCTGTTACTGGGCCTGGGTAGTGAACAGATGAGTGTTCTTTAAGTCACACATTTATGTTTTATGCATCTTTTTCTGTATGCTATATTTTGTAATAAAATATTTTATAACCAAACCAACCACAAAACCCAAAGGTTTTCCTTCTATGGCTGGTTTATTTCACTTAGCGTAATGTTCTCCATATTCATCTATATTGTTGCAAATGACAGATTTTTCTTGTTTTCTTTTTTTTTTTTTTGAGATGGAGGGAGTCTTGCTCTGTCACCAGGCTGGAATTCAGTGGCGCGATGTCGGCTCACTGCAACCTCCACCTCCCGGGTTTAAGCAATTATCTGCATCAGCCTCCTGAGTATCTGGGATTACAGGTGCGTGCCACCCCGCCCGGCTAATTTTTGTATTTTTAGTAGAGATGGGATTTCACCATCTTGGCCAGGCTGGTCTTGAACTCCTGACCTCATGATCCACCCTCCTTGGCTTCCCAAAATGCTGGCATAACAGGCGTGAGCCACCGTGCCCAGCCACAAAGGACAGGTTTTTCTAAGGCCAGATAGTATTCAGTGGATAGAGGTACAACAGTTTCTTTATCTTTTCATCCACTGATGGACACTTAGGGTGATTTCACATTTGGCTATTGTGAATAAAGCTGCAATGAACATGAGTGTGGAGTTATGTCTTTGACATACTGATTTCATTTCCTTTGGATATATAGCCAGTAGTGGGATCATATATAGTTCTATTTTGAGAAACATCTCTACTGTTTCCCATAACGATTATAGTAATTTACATTCCACTAACAGTGTACAAGTATTCCCTTTTCTCCGCATCCTCACCAACAGTTGTTATCTTTTGTCTTTTTGATATAAACCATTTAAACAAGTGTGAGGTAATATCTTATTGTAGTCTTAATTTGCATTTTCCTGATGATTAGTGACGTTGAACATTTTTTTTGTATACCTGTTGGCCATTTGAATGTCTTCTTTTGAGAAACATCTATTTAGGTCCTTTGCTCATTTTTAAATTGGGTTGCTTTCGTCCTATTGAATTGTTTGAGTTCTTTATATATTCTGGCTATTAATCCCTTATCAGTTATATCGTTTGGAAATATTTCCCTCCATTCTAGAGTTGGTCTCTTTACTCTGTCGTTTCCTTTGCTGTGTGTAAGCTTTTTAGTTTGATGCAATTTCATTCGTCCACTTTTGTTTTGTTGCCTGTGCTTTTAGAGTCACATCCAAAAAATTTTTGCTGAGGCCGATGACAAGCAGCTTTTTTCCCACTTTTTTTTCTAGAAGTTTTATAGTTTTAGGGCTGACATGTAAGTCTTTACTCCATTTTCAGTTGATTTTTATATATAGGATAAAATAAGGGTCCAAATTTGTTTTTCTGCATGTGGATATTCAGTTTTCCCAACACTGTTTATTGAAGAGACTATTTCCCAGTTTTGTGTGGAATCTAAAAAAGTTGAACCCATAGAAGCAGAGAATAGAATGGTGATTACTAGAGGCTAGGGCAGCAGGAGTGGGGTGGTGAAGGGGAGATGTTGGTCAAAGGGTACAAAGTTTCAATTAGATGGAAGGAATAAATTCTGGAGATCAGTTGTACAGCCTAGTGACTATATTTAATGATAATGTACTGTATACTTGAAAATTGTGAAGTTCTCACCACAAAAAATAAGCATGTCAGGTGATGGATATGTTCATTAGCTTGATTTAATCGCTCCACAATGTACACATATATCAAAAAATCACATTTTGCCTCATAAAAGCATATAATAAAATAAATAGGCTGGGTGCAGAGGCTCATGCCTGTAATCCTAGCACTTTGGGAGGCCAAGGTGGGCGGTTCACGAGGTCAAGGGATTGCCATCCTGGCCAACATGGTGGAACATCACCTCTACTAAAAATAGAAAAAAATTAGCTGGGCATGGTGGCGCGTGCCTGCAGTCCCAGCTACTTGGGAGGCTGAGGCAGGAGAATCATTTGAACCTGGGAGGCAGAGGTTGCAGTGAGCCGAGATCACGCCACTGCACTGCAGCCTGGTGACAGAGCGAGACTCTGTCTAGGAACAACAACAACAAGAAAAACAAACATAAATAAATAAACACACACGTAAAAACATTCCAAAAATAAAGTAAATTTTGAGGCCAGGAGTAAAAATGGAAAAAGAGAATATTTTCTATTTGATTTAAAACATCAAGACCATATTTGTCATAAACTTATATGCACTTTAAACAACGTATTGCAAGATATAGAAAGCACAATTCTTAGATATCAGAATGAAATTTTGTACACTAGAATTAAAGAATTTTTATTCATTCCAATTTTTCTGTACAAAAGTTTTTAAACACCTTGTCTCTAAATTTAATTGAGCAAATAGACCAAAAATAGAATATTAATGAGTTTAGTCACATAATTAATAGGATGAATTTACTAGATAATCTAGTATATGGTACCTTATAAAGAATATATATTATATGCCCATAGAAGCAGGAAAAAAAATGTGTACTACATTCTAGGACTATCACACAATCAAGCTAGATCCACATAAATGCTAGATCAAAACTGAGACCTATTGAAAAACTTAAAAACAAAAACTAAACAAACAAAATCTCAAATTTCTTTAAAAAATTGTAAATCAAAACAAAACTATATTCTGAGATCTAAAAATCAACAAAAATAAGAACAGTATACAGCAAAAGTATGGGCTGGTGCTAAGCATAAGGACTATTCATACATTTAAATTCAAAATGCCAAAAATAACAACCAAGGCTTCAATTCAATATGGAAAAGTCAACAAAACAAGCCATATAGATGTATATATAAAATTTTACAATTAATGAAATAAAAGCACAAATTAATGACTCTGAATGCTAAAAATAAAAAAATACAATTAATGGATAAAAGGGGCGATTCTTCAAAAAGATAAATAAAATACACAGGTCCAGGCCAGTGCAATGGCTCACATCTGTAATCCCAGCACTTTGGGAGGCCAAGGCAGGCAGATTACCTGAGATCAGGAGTTCGAGACCAGCCTGGCCAACATGGTGAAACCCTGTCTCTACTAAAAAAGCAAAAATTAGCAGGGCATGGTGACACACACCTGTGATCCCAGCTACTCGGGAGGCTGAGGCAGGAGAACTGCTTGAGCCTGGGAAACGGAGGTTGCAGTGAGCCAAGATCATGCTACTGCACTCTAGCCTGGCTGACACAGCAAGACTCTGCCTCAAAAAAAAAAAAAAAAAAAGCAAGTCCTTTGGAATTTGGGCCTTGAATAAAGGGAGAAAATAAAAATATAAAGCATTAGAAATGAGAAAAGTATAACTAGATGAAAATCTAAACAAAATACACAATTCTTTAGCAAAATTAGAAAACCGAAACTGACTTCAGACAAGGGTCTCCACCCCTCCCCACTCTGTGTATGTGGGTGTAGGGGTGGCAGTGGGAGAGGCTGTGGTTCTCCAGAACCTTCCAGTTGCCTGGAGAGTTCTGTTAGGAGGATCCCACTTTGCCCGCAGAGATCATGTCCTTCAGGCCATCTTTGCAGGTAATAAAGGGTGTATGGTATTTTAATTTCCCCCAGGTCAGTGTCTTATCTTTCAATGTGTTGTAAATAAAGGTGGAAGGAGGTATGAGGCATTTGCTTTTCAACATGTTCCAAGAATGCGAACAATATGAAAATCTGCCTACATCTTTTTATGGGGCTAGCATTGATAGGTCTGACACTAAAACTTGATGAGAGCACAAAAAATAAAAATATAGAAAATTCTAATTTATGAGTGGTAAATTAAATCATGTCAAAGTGACTTAAGAAAAAAAGGGAGCTGATTTGTTCATATTACCAAAAAATATGGCAGAATGTTCTTTGGCATGCTGGAAACAAGTACTTAAAGCTTCCCTTTGTACTGGTTTCATTCTCAAGCACTTTTTCACCTAGCTGTAGCAAGCTGTCTAGGTACAAGCTGACATTCTATTAGCTTGGCACTCCAGCAGAAGGACAGCATCTCTTTGTTGGCAACTCCAGCACAAGTCCCCAGAGTGGCATCTCATTGGGCCGGCTTAGTTCCCATGCCATCACTAAACCATTCACTGTGGCCAGGAAATCTGGTGCTCTAATTGGCCAGGAGTGAATTATATGTTCACTCCTAGGTTATGGCTCAGTATTAGGAAGTCTATGAATATAAATGAGAATATTAATTATTTAAAAAGAAAAATCATGTGGGGAAAGACATTAGACTTGATTTAGCACTCATTTCTTGTTAGTTCATTTATTCCTTCAACATACATTTCTTAAGGACCAATTCTGTATGGCTTTCTGGTTTTGGTATGGAAGTGAACAAAAAGCCAAACTCCCTGCTTTGTGGAGGTTACATATTAGGATTTAACACTGTATGCAGAATAGTAAGAAAGTTTAAATATGGTTAAAAAAAGTTAGATGCTGAAAGCAAAATGTATGTTAAATATTGCAGCACTAAAGACATTCCCATCCTTGAGTATTTATTTTAATTATCTTTTAGCACACAATGTTAATAAGGTTTCTGGGAAGTGCAGATATATATAGAGAGTTTATTTATTTATGTATTGAGTTTCTACTTGTTAAGAATCCTTTTTTTCCCTTTTGCAAGTGAAAATAACTAGATAGATTTTTCAGACTTGAATATTTTTCCTTTAAACTCTGCAAAAGTTGTATCATATTTTCTGGAATTTACTATTAATGAGAAAGGATCTGAAGCCAACCTAATTTTTGTTGCTTTGTAGGTAAGCCCTTTCCTCCCATCCCTGCCTGGATACATGTAAGTCACCTCACCCAACCAATCTAAAAAACTGAAAACTCACCAGAGTATGCGTGTGTAGAAAGCTCTATTGATTAATTTTGATTGCTTCTTATGAAATCCTTTCAAACCCAAACATGTCTTTTTTGACTCAAAAAAATTTCTTTTTTCTTCTTTGTTTCTCCTCAATTTGCACTTTTCTCCTACCATATTTTATGTATACCTAAATGGGATCCTCTGCATTTGTTCTTTACATCTTTGTTTTTCAATGGTTCACCACCTTCTCT
Source organism: Symphalangus syndactylus (assembly GCF_028878055.3). NCBI lineage: Eukaryota > Metazoa > Chordata > Mammalia > Primates > Hylobatidae > Symphalangus > Symphalangus syndactylus. The sequence goes on from NC_072439.2 coordinate 89,040,543, forward strand.
CTTTTCTTTGATTTTGGGAGACGTTTTTGAACTTGTGCTCTCCTGCTTGGTTTTCCATGATATCTAGTGCCCTTTGCTGTTTGAATTTTGTTGGTGATATTCTTTGTTTGCAGTCTTTAAAACTGCATGATGTCGTTTTAAAAGAAATATTTATTTAATTAAAGATTCTCAGAATCCAAATGAAATGTTCTCTCTATTCCCTAGTAATTTTATTTAATGTGAAGTTCTCTGATTTCAGAAGCCTGTCCTTCCCAGTATTGGATGTTGAGCCTGAATTGCTCAAGAACTACTTGTGGACCTTTTAAATTTTTAGGTCTAGACAAGGAGGGGCTGAATAGGTTTGGATATACAGCAGTTTTTCTTTGCCTGTCTGCATTCCTGAAACCCGACAAGGGTAAGCAGAAGGCTCGAGAAAATGATGGTCAGGGTCTTGGAATTCTCTGCTCAGGATTCTTTCCTTTCCCATGTTTCACGTGATCTGAGAGCTAGCTGGGGCAGTGGCCTCGTTTGCTGACCCTCAGAGTTCCATGCCACCTGGCTCATATGTCCTTGGGCGTGCTCCAGTGTGCTGGTACTCCCTTCACGGTGCATGGACCAGGAAACCTAATCCAAACAAGACTAGGCAATAAAGGGAATGAGCACTCAGTTCACTGAGATAAGCTGAACGCTACAGGACTTTTTCCTCATAGCCTAATGAGGTTGTCAAGGACCAAGTTTCTTTTAATCTTTGGTCTCTGCCTCCCAGATGTCTTCACCCCAAGCCAGACCTTCCTTAAGGAGACAAAGTAGATGCAGCCGTTCCCACAGTTCACGTCTGCACAGCACACAACCCCATAGGAGATGGGACTGACTGGGTCAGACTGCAATACCTGAACTCCTTGTTATTGAAGGAGCATGAGATCTCACTAATTGGCTTATACTCATATTGGCATTGCCTCTGCCTCCAGGGCTGGAATGGCATTAATTCACTGTTTCCTGCTCCACCACACAGCTGCTACCCAGGTGAAAGAGTTAAATGGCTAAGGAATAGTCATCCATAATATATTCAGGTTTTTAATGCCTCTTCTAAGTGTGTTCTCAGAATTAGCCAAGTTGCAGAAGTGGCAGAGATACACAGGCATAGATTTATTTACTTTTATGAATCTACTACATTAATCATGTAGTTTGTTTAAATAGTGTGATTCAGTTTTGAGAGTAAAGTTGGGAAAACCTCTTACCTGTTATTTTTATTTTACTTTGATACTCTGTTAAGTGAAACTCAATGAGTGGGGATCAGGGAAGCTAATGGGCATTTATAGAATGACATTATACTTTAATATTAAAATAGGAATGTTTAGATTTACTTATTTCTGTAAGAAAATTTTGTTAGCATGTACTACTTGCCAAGTACAGTTGACCCTTGAACAATGTGGGGGTTGGGGCACCAACCCGCCCCCACCACACAGTTAAACATCTGTGTACGACTTTTGACTCCTCCAAAACTTAACTCCTAATAGCACATTGTTGACTGGAGGCCTTACTGATAACATAACCAGCCTACTAACATGTATTTTGTATTATATATATTATTTATTATATTTTTACAATAAAGTAAGCTAGATAAAAGAAAACGTTTCTGAGAAAATCATAAGGAAGAGAAAATAGAGTTACTATTCATTAAGTGAAAGTGGATCATCATAAAGGTCTGCATCCTTGTCATCTTCACATTGTGTGGGCTGAGGGAGAGAAGTTGGTCTTGCTGTCCTGCTTCAGGGGTGGCAGAGGTGAAGAAAACCCATATATAAGTGGACCCACTCACTTCAAACCTGTGGTGTTCAAGGGTCAACTGTGTTTCATTACTGAGCGTGAGAATGCAATGTGTACTAGCCAAAGAAATGTTCCTGCTCTCAAAGAGTTTAAGTCATAGAAGAGATCAGTCAAGTCAGTAGGTTTGTAGTGTGAAATTGTTATACAAGATGCCCCAGGTGCTATGGAAGCACATAGAGCAGGCACCCAAATCTAGGCCTAGGGAAGCAGAAAAAGCTTATTTATTAAAGGAGAATACTGAGTAATACTTCAAGGGTAGGTCGGCATGGGCCAGGTAAAGAGATGCTGAAGGAACCCCAGGCAAGGAGAGCTCATGTGGGAAGGCCCAGCAATGCGAGAGGCAGTAGAACAAAGTTCTAGAGTTAAACTATCTGGTTTGGAATGCTGGCTCTTCCACTTATCAGCTGTGTGCACAAGGTATTTGGACAGGGATAATAAAAATGGCAGCTACCCCATGAAGTTGTTATGAAGATTGAGCAAGTTAACATTTGTAAAACACTTCAAACAGGGCTTTGTATGTTACATAAAAAATAAAATTAAACCTACATATAAAACAAAATAAATCTTTCCATACCACCTCAGTCAACAACGAGTAAGAAAGAATCTACTCTTTAGTGTCTCCCATTGGAGGCCGCCATGTTTACTTCCTGACCTCAGCAGCAGTGGATCCAACTGCCTAAATGAGCCTGTCTGCTTGCGCCTGCCCTGCCTGCATCCAGCTTCCGGCTGGCTCAATAGACAGGCTTACACACAAGCTCAGAAAAGAACCACGAACATTGAGAGATAGCAGCTCAGTCAGCGAGTCCATGGGAAGAGCACCAAGATGGAATCCAGGAGAAGTGGTCATGTGTACATCTGAGATAATATCCAGGCAAGGCAGCCATCAGTGATTTGGGCAGATGGTCACAGAGACTGACTGGAAGTTCTTGTCGCCACTTCGATATCTTTTTTCTTTTTTTTTTTTTTTGAGACGGAGTCTCGCTCTGTCGCCCAGGCTGGAGTGCAGTGACGCAATCTCGGCTCACTGCAAGCTCTACCTCCTGGGTTCACGCCATTCTCCTGCCTCAGCCTCTCCGAGTAGCTGGGACTACAGGCGCCCGCCACCACGCTCGGCTAATTTTTTTTTTTTTTGTATTTTTAGTAGAAATGGGGTTTCACCGTGGTCTCGATCTCCTGACCTTGTGATCCGCCCCCCTCGGCCTCCCATAGTGCTGGGATTACAAGCGTGAGCCACCGCGCCCTGCCTACCACTTCGATATCTTGTGAAAAGGCAAGACTCCAGCTCTGGGAAGCCTGACCAGCACCAAGCCAGGCCTGCATCCAAGAAAATCACAATACAAGGCAGGTTATCAAAGGACTAATTTCTTTCTTTTCTTCTTTCTTTCTTTCTTTTTCTTTCTTTTTCTTTCTTTCTCTTTCTTTTTCTTTCTTTCCCTTCCTTCCTTCCTTCCTTCCTTTTTTTCTTTCTCTTTCTCCTTCCTTCCTTCCTTTCTTTGTTTCTACAAAAAATTTATTTAAATGCTTAACTTGTGCCAGACAATGTGTCAGGTACTGGATGTATTAATAGTAATATATAGTTTCTGCCTTTAAAATGTTTAGACTAGTGAGAAAGAAATCAGATGATGTGATGCTTTAATAAAAATATGCACAGGGCACTATAGTAACAACCCAAAAGTTCTGACCTTACCAAGCTCAACTGCAAGGATGAAAAGAGAAGTGAGGAATGGAGGTGGATAGAGAAAGAGGATTAAGAAAGTCTTCATTCAGGAGAAACCCAATTATTAATATTAGATCACAGCAAGATGGCTTCTAAATTGGCCTGTTGAAGCCACTCGTAATACACCTGTGCTTCTGGAACTTAGGGTAGAGACTGTGGGTTGGCAGTGTACAAGGACAGTGATATAACAAATATAAGAGCAATGTTTGAATGAAAGAAAAAAAATGCAGTGTCCATAATATAAGAACAAACCTCCATGTAGAGACTACAATGATGTACAAAGTAGAGAATTGTAGAGAATACTACTCAACAGTAAAAAGTAATGAAGTAATGACATATGTTACAACATGGCTGAACCTTGAAAACACTATGCCAAGTGAAAGAAGCCAACCACAAAAGACCATGTATTACATGATACGAAACGTCCATAAGAGGCAAACCTACACAGACAGAAAGTAGACTGGTGATTGCCTAGGGTTGGGGGAATTGGAGAAAAATTGAGTGACTGCCAATGGGTATAATGTTTCTGTTTGGTTAATAAAATATTCTTAAATGGATTGTGGTGGTGGTTGTCCCCCTTTGTGATTATACTACAAATCATTGAATTGTATACTTTAAATGAATGGATAGTATGCTATGTGAATTATATCTCAGTAAAGCTATTACACATTTTTTAAATAATAAAAATGGTTCCTTAGCAGAGTAGAGGAAAGTTGAGTATGGCTAGAACTTCAAACATATAGGGTGTAGGATGTAGTGGTAAATTAGCTTAATGTGGTAAAACTCAACCAGGGTGAATTTTGCCCTCCACAGAACATTTGGCAATGTCTGGAGACATTTTTAATTATCACAATTGGCACGGTGGTGTTACTGACATCTAGTGGGTAGAGGCCATGGATGCTGTTAAACAGCCTACAACGCACAGGACGATCTCCCCAACAAGGAATTATTCAGCCCAAAATGTCAGGAGTGCCAAAGTTGAAAAACCTTGGTCTGAAGAGGTAAGAGGCCAGGCCATGAAGAGTTATGGGGTAAAGTTGAGAAGTTTGGCCTTCCTCTAAAGAAGAAACAGTGGTACTAATTGAGTGATTGGCATGATGAAATTGCCACTGAATACCCAAAACGTCACTTTGTGTACAGCTTAGAAAACAGATTAGAGAGTCAGGGAGGACAGAGATAATGGTGACCTAAGTGGGGTGGTAGCAGAGGGAATGGAAGGATTTAAAAGATATTAACTCACGAAGAAGAATTCTCAGGGTATGGTGATTTGTTTGATTCAGTGTTCAGAAAAAGAAGGAGAAAGAGGAGCAGTTTGGGATCCAGGCTTCTGGATGTGCTAGTAGGTGATGGCAATAAGACCCTTGGCTGACACAGCAGACAAAGGTGAAGGAGCTGGCTTGGGGGAGAAAATGACAAACTGGATTTTGTCATTTTCAAAATCAAAGTGGAGACTTTTAGGGAGTAACAGAGGATAAGATCAGGAAACTCTGGAGAGATTGGGGCCGTGTGTTTGGCATCAGGATATATAATGCAATTGTACATGGGAATGCGTGCCACAGCCTAAGAGGAGTGTGGCATGAGATAAGAAGGCAGAACTTGGAGGAACACCAACAGGCACAGAAGAAAGAATCCAAAGGCTATTTAGAAAGTGGCAAGCAACTTGAGGAAATAAACAAAACCAAACAAAACCAGGACTGTGCAGTACGATAGAAGTCAAAGAAAGATGATTTCAAAGAGGCCACAGTATACAATTTATAGTATACACTAGGAAGATGGAGAATCACCCAGTGGATTTAGCAACAAGGAGTTTGAAGGCGACTGTGATGAGATGGGCTTTAGTGGTGCATTGGGGACAGAAATCAGATGGGGTGTGTTGAGAAGTAGCTGGAAGGGAAGGAAGCAGAGTGGTGAGCATAAGCAGCTCACTTGAGAAATGTGGTTATGACGGGGAGATCAATGATAGCGGGAAGGGGATACAGGAGTTAAGGTTGGGGTCATTTGAGACAAGAAAGACTTGCTTTAACATGTTTAAGCGCTGAGTGGAAGGGGCCAACAACAAAAAATAGATACACAGAGAAACTAAAATGTCAAGATTTGGGGGAAGTCATTGTTTAACATAGATTGAAGGATGCTTCTACTATCAAAGTAGGAGCAAAGGATAAAAACATGGGTACAGAACACAGAGAGTTTATAGGTTTGGTGGCATACGTTTTAGGAAATTCTCATTTGAAGATTTCAGCTTTCTCTGTGAAGGAGGTAAGGTCATTTCCTGAGAGTAAGCCAGTGAAACAGCAGAGTTGAAATTTTGTGGATAGTGGACACAGTTTGAAATAGCTGTAGTAAAGTGGGAGAAAAGAAAGCAGAGAGATTTATGGACCACATGGAAGGCTCTACTGAGATAGGGGAACATAAATGTGCAATGGCATGAGTGTATGTGTGTGTGTATATGTGTGTGTGTGTTTTCCTAACAGCACTCAGCAGGCTTGAATAAAATGGGGAGTAGATTAATCCTAGGTTGAGATTTTTACAAGTAATATGGGACAATGCCTAGTGTTGAACTACATCTTTTTAAACTAGAGAGAGAAGGAGGTAAAGGCAGCAGAGTATTGATGGATGGAGAGGTCAGAGATTTGTAAGGTCTAACACTGGGCTTGGTGGAAGTAGCTGAATTGGAGAGTTGGATGTGGTTAGACAGATAGATAGCCTGGAATATGACAAGGTCTAGTATGTGGCCATGAAACTGGCTGACTTACATAAATGGAGGTGAAGGGCACTGAAAATGAATGGGGTCAGAAGTGTAGGATGGATTTGCTTCATCAAACCTGACTTGTCTTGGCAGAATAAATGTATATCATGCCTCTTTGGTTAAGTGCAGTTTCTAAGTAATGCCTTGTTTTGTTTCAATTCTCAATTGGATTTTATCCATAATGCTAGACTCAATAGTACTTGTTATATTTCAAATCTGTCTAATACTTGCACTTAAGGAAATTACAGAGAAGAATGAAAACATTTCAGAAGGCTACAAATGAATATAAATCATTGTGTGCTCATTGATGTGAGGGTTAGAGGAAGCTATGAAGAAGTAGTAGCCTAGATTTTACCATCTTTTCGTAAACAAATGCTCACTTAACCTACTTACATCAAGAGTTTGACTGGCACCAGACCAAGCAGAGTCATGCTAATTTCTTCCATATTTTAGTTTTGATTCCAGGGAAAGAAGGAGAGACACCCAAAGATTTTCATAAATCTACGACTGGAAGAGGCCTTAGAGTCATCTTCCCCAGCTGACATTTGGTGCTGAACTATTCAATATCCTCGCCATGTGGCCACTCCACCCAGTCACTGCAACCCAGTCCTGGCAGAGCCTGGATTTGAATCCAAGTGTTTAATTCTTAACCTGGCCTTCTTTATGCTATATCAAAATTCCTGGGCTATCACTAGGGAGAGGGAGCTGGAGAGAGCAGTGAGTGGGGTAACCCAAATAGTTTCCCACAGCTTGGAATGATGGTTGTGCGTATTCACACTGAAACAGCTACTCTCCTTGAGGCTCTTGTCTCCTGCATATAGTTCAGCCCCTTGGAACCACTAGGGATAAAATTGCTTCCTCTTGCACACGGAACATCTTTATTTGGTATTATCAAGTAGCCAAGATTCTAGTGCAACTTCACTTCCTCAAGGCGACCAGTCTCATCTACCCTATCACCCTTCCCTCTTTCGGCTTCACCTCAAGTCTCTGCTTTCTTCTAGGGAAAGTAAGCTCTACCAGGAGGCAGGTCTCTGGCCTTCAGGAGGACTATGCTCAAGTTCATCACTCCACTACACACTTGGGACAGCCTGGTGCTGTCAACATCACCAAGTTGAGATCTGGGAAGACTCTTTGCATTTCCTAATGGAGAACCAGAGCCCTGATCCATCCATACGATGACAGAACTGGAACCAAACTTGCAGACTACCTGGTCCAGTGCTTTATTATACAGAAAGGGAGGTGAAGCAGCTCATCCAGATCATGGCAATTGACTAGTGGCACAGCTTGGATTTAAATCCAGGTCCTCTTATCTCTAATCTGGTTCTCTTTATGTTTATCAGACTCCCTGGGACAATATTGTATTTTGTTCTCCCTATATATTTGTGCCAGAATAATTTTTCAGCTCAGTTTCACATATTCATACTATGAATATTCATCTTCCAAATCTCAGGAGCTTTGTAAGAACAAAAAGTGGATCCAAAAATTAATCCATTATTGGTTGACATGGATTATAGCAAATACAAAGTAGGAGAAAACATACACAGAAAAGTAAAACCTCAGAGTATTTACAGCCTTATGACATCCATCAGGCTGTGACCAAAATTGGATAAGACAGAGCATTATAAATCCTGGGGCTATAAGGGAAGTGCAAGGAGAGAAAAGTGTGCAATAGTGGCTGCTGCCCTGAGCAACATTCATCATCTGTGGTTTCCCAGCCTTGCCGTCTTCAGAGCCCATCCTGTGCACAGTGGGTTTTGTTCTGAAGCAGTGGCTGCACTGACACTGATCCCTCTCTACATTCTTGATGTATGCAACTGATACTCCAGAACTGAAGCTCACAGGGCCAGCCTGTATCTGGATTTTTAAACATGAAAATGAAAAAAAAAAAAAATATCTGTCTGAATGGCTGGCAGAGAACAACAATGAAAAACCTAATCTGTGATCCTGTGGCTGAGGACCAAAGAGTGCCCCACAGAGAGGTGCACAAAACAGGCTGTGAAAATGACCCATCAGAAGGAACTCAGGAGAAATCAATAACTTCAGATTTTAGGTCAAATTCTGAAACTACTACAGTGTGAATCCCGTGAACTGTCCTGTGGGGAAGGAGTCGGAATCTTTGCAAAACATCTGCGTTGAGGTGAAAATCAGGAGTCCTTTAACACACTCATCAAACCACCCCTGGGTGGGCTTGTTTGTTTCTTTCTCATTTCCTGGGCTCTTGGCTGCTGTTTGCACAGGTGTAAAATTCTCACTGCCATCAAGAGGGGACACAGGGGTCTCACTGAGGCCCGAGCTGCATTCTCCTGCCCAGACTGAGTCTGCAGAGGTAAAAAGTCCAGTTACTACATATTGGCATTATAATTGGCAGGCTGTGTGGTCTCGCCTCAGCTTTGCATTGTAATAGCCCCAAATGATCTGTCTCTGTTTCTCATAGCTCTCCTCCCTTGCTTTCGATGTCCTCTGCTGTTAATTAAATTCATACATTATGACTGTGGCTGTCTCCTGGACTCCATCCATCAGACAGCAAGCTGCTTTCCAGTGCCAGGTCAACTCAGCCATAATGAATAGACTCAGAGGCTGACCCTGCCTTCCGGATTTTCACCATGGAAGAAAGCACACAAGTGGTAGTTAAAGCAGCTTGTTTCACATCGTGCTTCTGCTACTCATAAAGTGAGATCTTGGCAAGTCAGTCAAACTTCTCGAGCTTCATATTTTCTATTTATAGTGATTTTTATCCAGGAGTATTTCAGTATCATTATTGGAGCTTTTAAATAATACAAGTCCCACCCCATACCTGTGGAATCAATTTCCAGAGGTGGACCTGGATATCTATATTTTATAAAGCTCCATTAGATGCATCCATTCTGAAACATTTCTTGATAAAGGACATAAACCATTGGGTTATTGTAGGGACCATATAGATATGGGTATAAAGGTGCATTTGAAGACATAAAGTGCTCCAAATCTTAGTTATTCATTTTATCTTTTGCTTTTCTTCTCCCGAACACACAGACACAGACACTTTCTAGGTTCTTGTTCTAAATATCTCTTTCCTTTCCATATGTGAGCCCTATCTTTTTCTCATTCATTAAATAATGAGTTGAGATGTTGTATTCCATTTAAGTCCTATTAACTTATGCCACTTCATAGTCTTTCTTTTTTGAAATAACCCTATCTATTTTTTTATTACTGTCCATGTATATGTCATATTAGTATATATATCATTAAATCTAATGGAATGAGTATTATTTCCATTTTACAGCCAAGGACATTAAGATTCACAGAGATTAAGTAACTCAGTAAGTATTGGAAGTGGAATTGATATCCTTGTCTTCTAATTTTAAGTTAATTGCTTTTCCCATGGGCTAACTCTGGGAATAGTATCCGTTTTTACTTATAACTTAGGTGTTAACTATTACAAAGCCAGCAAGTAATAAATGGAACTTAGGGAACCTTTAAGATCTCTTCCATGGCTTGGTGGTTTAATTATTATTGTAATATGTTTAGAAATTTTGATGGCTGATTGAATTCTTTATTCTCTCCCAGACATTATTAGCTGAGTAGAGAATTAGTCTGAACTGTGTGGGACTTGGTTCCTCTCCTAGAAAAAAGCACACAGGCAGCCCTGCCTCCTTGAGCTTGTGCCAGACTCTCTTTTCCTGACCCTGTAAGCATGGAGGTCTGTGTCTTCATTGCCATGCAGAAAGGAAGTCACGCATGAAACAAGTGGGGGCAGTTCGTATCCCTCACATTTCCCTTCTCTCAGGTTGATTAGGCATTGGTAAACTCAAGTGTGTTACTCGGGTGAAATAGTTTCCCTTGAGGTCAGACTGTTAGGGAGCACAGAGTTCTGAGTGTTAACAAAAATGGTTATTTTTCTCCTCACATGGTGAAAGCACAAGAAGATTTTTGTCACTATCTTCATAGTGACAACCTGGTGGGGCTCCTGGAGGTAAAACTCCTGAAAGAGTGAGGGTTCTCCTAAAACTGAGCCCGTGCCCCCTAGTTATTTAATTCTCAAGCTTGTTCTCACTGAGCTTCCAGCAATTGCCAATTTCAGTTTAAAGTGTTCTTACTCTACCAGTACTAGTTCCGGCTGTGAACTTCCGTTCCTGGGCGTGGCTCTGATAAGCTGTGACTCCCTGTATCTGCCCATCCATCGCTCCAGTTTTCAGGGTAGCAGTTTGCCCTGTGACTTCAATTCTCTGATGTACTTAAGAAGAGTAACAAACCTGCACGTTGTGCACATGTACCCTAGAACTTAAAGTATGATAAAGTAAAATAAAATAAAACGTACATATATAAAAAAAAGAAGAGTTGTTGATATCCAGTTTGTTCAGCTTTTCTCTTGTTATGAGGATGGGGGTGATGACTTCCAAGCTTCTTACGAGTCAGACTGGAAACGGACTTTTTTACACATGGAAGAAGAAGAAGAAAAAGAAAATAAGTTGCTCTCTGTCTTGGTTGAAATTCTTTTAAAAGCAGAGCCTGAGGCAAGAACTTGTTGCAAGTAGTTAATTTGAAAAGTGATCCCTGAGGGCAGGAGTGAGAGACTGGTAAAGTGAATCAGGGACAGGAGAAAAGTTCATTTACAGAGTATAGCTTTGGCCTGCTTGTTTCCTGACATTGGCCTGATATGGGGGTGATTGAAAACTCTGCATATGTAGGGTACCTATGTTCACCACAGCCTTGGAACAGAGCAGAAAAAGTCCTGTCTCTGATTTTAAGACCATTTGTGCTGAAAAAGAGGAGGTGGCTGTCAAGAATAGGAGTCGGTATCTATTTGCAGTGGTCTCAACTGGTCACCTCTCCAGGGCTTAGCTTTCATTAAGCTCACAGACATTCTTTCTACCAAAAAATATCCAAATGATTGTTGAGGCAAATCCCACATCTGAACAATGGGCCTCAAGAGGTCTGAGGCTCAGCAGATTTTCATAGAAGCTGTGAAACCAACGGCCCCTTTGGAAACTTGTTAAGTTTTTATTTTAGTTCTTTTGATTTTATACATTTATTCTTGCTATTTCTCAGAGGTTACCTTCAATCTAATCTTTGCTCTCCTGAATGGTGTTCCTAGCGGGCTTAGCCCCTAGGCCTGAGCAGCAGTTGGCTCTGGGTGTCACACTTCATTTTACTTCTTGTTTCACCTTTTACAGAGCAGTTGGCCACCAAGACAGAGGTTGGACAAGCGTCCTGGGGGAAGAGCTGGCCTTCCCAGCCAAGTGCCATAGTCTTTCATCTCCTCTTTCAGTCCGATACCCACCAATTCTTATCACTCTTGTCTAGCCTCCTTTCTTCCCAAGCCTAAAATGTCCCCAAAAGAACATATTTCTATGTGTTAAGTTTTTTGCTAGCCCTATTTGTGATGGGTCATGTTATATTCCAAAAATGGGTGCAAGCCTAAGGTTATAAAAACTGAACTTAAGCCTTGATTAACCCAAATCTGTCTTGACTTCAGTTTCTGTAATTTGTTGGAATATTGCAGAAATGGCAGAAATGTTTCATATACCAATCAGTTTCTAGTGGCTGACTAGAATGCTGTGATGAGGGAAATTCTTAAGTTACACCCAGACCCCGAGGGGAAGGTGAGAAGATTGATTGGCAATGTCTGTCTTAGACAAGAAAAGGGGAGAGACATTGCTTGCCATCCCAGGATTATAAGATCTTATAGATTGGTTTCAGGTCTGAACTGTTAAGAATCTAAATTTTTCTATGCCCTCCTTCAGAATTCATCAGTTTTTTTCCCCCTTTGGGGATCTTTGGGGTGTGTGTGTGTGTGTGTGTGTGTGTGTGTGTGTATTTCTAGCTGTCTCTCAGCAGTTCTTTAACCAATCTGGGATAAAGCTTCAATAGTTGAAAGCTCGAAGGTTGCAACTATCACACTGCATTCTTTGGGTAAGTCATTTTCTTCACTGGGTCTCAGTGAAATTGGAGGGGCTGTCACAAGATATCTAAGGTCTCTTTCAATGACCAAGTCCCACAATTCTATTATTCTGGAGTTACAATGCCTTGGTGAAAACAAACAAGCAAACAAACCACCCACCAAGTGGCTTAAGTGCATTGTGGGGTTGCAGAAGGGGCTGTATTTCTTCTTTTCCTTCTCTTTCTTTTTCTGTTCCCTCTTGGTGATGGGGAAGGCAGGTAGTGGGCTTCATCCAGCCCTCAAATCTCAAAGTGATATTGTAAAATATATATTTGATCATTGACTCCATTTCCTGGCATACAATTCTTAAAATCCTTAGAATCTCTGAGGAGATCTTTTTGTATGCTAATGAAATGACAGGTGGCTGGCAGCTCCTAGGTCGCTTCAGGATGAGAGCTGGTCGTCAGAAAGCTCCAGGCAGAATTAGAGTGTTGGGATTTTCAGTCCCATCCCCTAACCTCTAAGGCTGAAGACTAAGTTCATCACCAGTGGTCATAGTTTAATCAATCATGCCTGTGTAGTGAAGTCTCCACAAAAGCTCCAAGAGGACAGGGTTCAGACAGCTTCAGGATAGCCGAACACAAGGAGGCTCCTAGAGGATGGGATGCCCAGGGTGGGCATGGAAGCTCTGTGCCCCTTCCCATACCTTTCCCTGTGCATCCCTTCATCTGTATCCCCTTTAATACCGTTATAATAAACTGGCACACATAAGTAAGTGTTTTCCTGAGTTCCGTGAGCCACTCCAGCAAATTAATCAAACTTAAGGAGGGAATCCTAATGTATAACCAGTTGGTCAGAAGCACAGGTAAAATAACATGGGACTTTCAACTGGCCCCAAGCCCCAGTCTGAAGTTGTAGGGGAACAGTCTTGGGGACTGGACCCTCCACCTGTGGGATCTGATGCTAGCTTGAGGTAGATAGTATTAGAATTGAATTAAATAAGAGGTCATCTCGTTGGTGTCCTCTACAGAATTAAGTGACTGCTTGCTTGTTGGTGAGGAAACTCCCCACATATTAGGTTAGAAGTCTTTTGTGTTGATTGTTATTAAGTGACAGAATAGAAAAAGCACTTTGAGTGTGTTTCTTCAACACGCATTACCCTTAATGTTCCTGCTGACGTCCCATGCAAAGGACCAGGCTGACCTGAACAGTTGGGTATATCAAAGGGCACACATGAAGAAGAGGCAGAAGGCAATCATGAAGGTGTGCAATGGACTGGTCAAGCTACCTTTTGGGAAAAACAGAGCATTTGAGGTGTCATGGATAAGGGGACTCTCTGAAGTACACTCTGAAGATACAGAATAAGTAGAGTGGACCTGGGATCCTAAACCCAGCAGAAAGTGAAGAGAAAGGGTAGAGAAATGATGTATGCATAGGTGGGGCAAAAGCGCAGAGCTTGGAGCCAGGCCCTGTATTGGCACTAATTTGCTGCGTGACCTTAGGCAGGAGACCTTATTCCTCTGGGTCTCGGTTTTCTTTTCTTTTCTTTTTCTTTGAGATGGAGTTATGCTCTCGTCACTCAGGCTGGAGTGCAATGGCACAACCTTGGCTCACTGCAACCTCGGCCTCCTGGGTTCAAGCAATTCTCCTGCCTCGGCCTCCCAAGTAGCTGGGATTACAGGCGTGTGCCACCATGCCTGGCTGATTTTGTACTTTTTTAGTAGAGACGGAGTTTCATCATGTTGGTCAGGCTGGTCTCAAACTCCTGACCTCAAGTGATCCGCCCACCTCGGCCTCCCGAAGTGCTGAGATTACAGGCGTGAGCCATCGTACCTAGCCTCAGTTTTCTCAGGTATAAAAATTAAAGGGAAAAGGAATAAGTTAATTTCTAAGGGTTTTCCCAACTCTAATATCCTGTGGATCCAATTCTAAGTTCCTAGAGCTTCCTGTATAGACATAGGTATCCAGGAAGGGAAGGAAACAGAGAGGGTGTTTCTGAGTCCCTGACAGGGTATGTGGAAGCCTAGAAAACCCAGGAAGATGGAGGCTGATACTGTCTCAGACACAGAAGCTGTAGCGGGGCTTCTAAAGACCTAAGCATCCTGCTTGTCCTATCTCCTCTATTTGAATTTAAGCCCCAGGAGGACAAAGCTTACTCTCTGGAATCTCCACGTTTTAGATTTACAAGTGTCTTTAAAGGTCATTTTTTCTCAATCCCTCACCCCAAAATGGGAATTCTCTGTATCCTACCACTGAAAGACGGCCCCCATGCCTGTGTGTATTTGCCCTTCCAGATAATTTACAGAGTGAAGGGCAGAGTTTGAAATCCCTTCACGCAGCTGACCTCCTGCCTCAGGACCCAGGAAATCTCCCTAGGGTTCCTCTGACACTGGCTCCAGTGTGCCAGCCTGGAACCTGAAATGCCATTCTCAGCTTCTCTTCAGGGAGTGAGGTGGGCGGAGACATGGCAGGTTTTGGAGTCACACAGACCTGGGTACAAGTCTCACTTCCACTGCTCATTAACTGAGGGGCTTTGGACAAAGTACCCCAGCCCTCTGTGCAGCTAACCTGCAAAATTCCAAGAATAATCCTCCCTCGGGGGACTGGTGAGGATTCAGCAGGTGCATGAGATGAGCGTTAAACACGTGCTCCCCTACTCTGCTCCCAACCTCCCTGTCTCCACTAGGGTGTGAGCATCTGTGGGGGTAGGAACTGTTTCTTAGCTACAGGATACTCTTTTATCCCAGTGCCAAAAATAGTGCTTTGCCTATTATAAAAAATGAGAGAGAGAAAATAAAAGCGAATGTATATGTGACCCCAGAATCTAGAACAGAGCTCTGTATCTCTCTCTCAGCAAGGCCTATTAACTAACAAAGTTTTGCTGCTCTCTGTCTTCGGAACAAAGACTTGTTCTGTGTACTCGGACAGTCTAAAATGAAGGTTAAAAAAACAGCTCATGTCCATACACAGAAACAGAAACAGAAACTGAACTGAACACCGAAACTGAAACTGTTTGTCTCTTCCTGAGAAATGAGCAAACCTGAAAGCTGGTCTCTGAGCTTCAGAGGGGAAAAATGGTTGTAGATGTCCGGACTTGGGAGCAGACATTTCAAGAACTAATCCAAGAGGCAAAACCCTGGACCACATGGACACTGAAGTTGGATGGAAACCTTCAGCTAGACTGCCTGGCTCAAGGGTGGAAGCAGTATCAACAGAGAGCATTTGGCTGGTGAGTGTGGGTTTCCCAGTCAATAGCCCTTCTGAGAAGAGAGGCTCAGGCTCAGCTTAGCATGATGTATTCCTCTGAGAGCTTGTTGAAGGAGTAAATGTCACCAGGGTCTCCATCCTGTTGTGGTCATAGTACTCTTTAGGGTCTAAATGATAAGACGACTCCAAACCTCCATTTTGTTTAACTGCTGGAAGTTTCTTCTTTTACTAGGTTTCCCTCTGTAAATATTTCTGGAAAACCCTGGAGAAGGACCCCTTATTCCATAAATCTGCCCTTCTAGTTTCTCACCACCTCATTTGTTCCAGACTACCTCTAGAGTCTTTTGCAGCCTCCCCAGCAGTCCTGACCAGCTTCCCCCAGCTTCAGCAGCTCTCCAAGCCTTGGCCCTGTCCAGTACAAGCCTGGGATGGACCCATTTTTTTTTTTAATATCCTAAGAATTGGCTAAGATCAAGCAGTTACTACGAACATTGCTTTACTGAAGGCCTGGGGATAATAGGAGGGAATGATTTTGCAAAAACTCAATCTAAAACCCAGTTCATGAAGTAACCAAGTAATACTCCTCCCTTACTCATCACTTCCCTCTTTAACCCCCAGCAAGCCTCCAGGTTGCAGGAACCAGTTTCCTTGCCCATGTTAGGAGGGTGAGAATTGCTGACCTGGACAATCAAATTTATTTTTAAATGACACACGGGACCTTCAGTCTAGTTTTCATCTGACCTATTACTCAGCTTGCCTGCCTGCCCCATCCTGCCTCAGGTATGGCCTACTCCATTCCTTATGGACTATTAGCTATGCCACGCATTTTCAGACTTCCACACCCTTGTTCATGGAGTTCTGCTTGTTCAGCAGACCCTCCCCTCACCCCTCCCTGCTCATCCTTCAAGGCCCACTCTAGTGCCTCCTCCTCCTAAAAGCATTCTCTGGTTCTCCTAGGCAGAGTAAGTGTTCCTTCGTATACATTCCCATAAGAATGGGATAAGATAAAATATATATGTGTATGTATACATAAATGATAAATAATTATATATACATATGTACTATGTATTTCAGAATAATAAATTTATAAATAATATATATTATTATATATTGTATCAAATACAGTATATGCTTATTTTTAGCTGCAGAATCTGTTGTTTAAACAAAGCCTCCTAAACATCTCCAGAACAGTTCTCAAGTCACTTGTCAGAGCCCATATAGCAGTCATTTTGCTCTGCTTTCTAATCCAGGGAAATGTGTAAATGTTTCTCTCCACACCCAGCCAGAGCTTTTTGAGGGACTCACGATGTCTTACAACGTTTTGGCACTCCTCCAAACAGAAGGAAGGTGTTTCTCCTGTTAGGATGAATTGATTTGATTGTCATTTTGAGATCGGAAAAGCAACCTACCAGTGTACTTTTGGAAAATATCAATCAGCTTTTGAAAAGCATTTTGTAGTTTACGAAGTGTTTTCACATACATCGTCTCTTTTGATGCTGCCAATATAACCCTTGAATTTTTTTTTTATGGATTCAAACAATGAGGGTTATAGAAGGGAAGGGCTTTGCCCAAGATCTTCCTGATGTAAACTGTGGACTTGGATCTTCAGCCCAGGTATGAGGGATGCAGTCTGTGAGAGATTAGATACACTACTCACCAGAGGCAACGTGTTACAGCAGGTAAACGAGATTAATTTCAGATGGCCTGAGATTAGCAACATGCCTCTAACATTTACCCTGTGTGTCCTTAAGCAGGTTGCATATCCTTTTCATGACTCAGTTTCCTTATCTGGATATTGGGTTTAATAGTGCTTACTTCACAGATGAAATGGGATAAAATTATAGAGCAGCAATTATATTGTATGCATCCAAATAGATACTTTACCAAAGCTTTCTATGACCAAAATTAGGAATAAGTTTCTCTGGAAGATGGCAGACATGATTTTCCCTCAGAGGCGTCTGGAGATGTCTTACTAGCAAAGAGGTGGACTTGGGTATAACATATGGGTGGATAATCAGTAGGTCACAGGAAAAAGCCTTATCTGAAACATAATCCTCCTTGTTCCTGTTTATCAATGACTGGGACAATCTAAATCACATGAATTTTTTCAAATGGAAAAGGATCTTAGAGACAGGGGCCAGGAGCATTTTCCCTCAGGTTAACAACCAGATAAAGGCATAATGGGTGTCTTCCTTCTGACTGCAGGTTCCGGTGTTCCTCCTGCCAGCGAAGTTGGGCTTCCGCCCAAGTGCAGATTCTGTGCCACATGTATTGGGCGCACTGGACATCCCAGGGCCAGGTGCGTGTGCGGCTCTTTGGCCAAAGGTGCCAGAAGTGCTCCTGGTCCCAATATGAGATGCCTGAGTTCTCCTCGGACAGCACCACGAGGATTCTGAGCAACCTGGTGCATCATATACTGAAGAAATACTATGGAAATGGCACAAGGAAGTCTCCAGAAATGCCAGTAATCCTGGAAGTTTCCCTGGAAGGATCCCATGACACAGCCAATTGTGAGGCATGCACTCTGGGCATCTGTGGACAGGGCTTAAAAAGCTACATGACAAAGCCATCCAAATCCCTACTCTCCCACCTAAAGACTGGGAATTCCTCACCTGGAATTGGTGCTGTGTACACCCCAAACCAAGCCAAGAACCAATCAGCTGAGGCAAAAGAGGCTAAGGGGAGTGGGTATGCGAAATTAGGGCCCAGTCGAGACCCAGATCCATTGAACATCTGTGTCTTTATTTTGCTGCTTGTATTTATTGTAGTCAAATGCTTTACAGCAGAATGATGAAAATAGGCTTGCTACCTTTTCTTGTTTTAATTCCATGGTAGTCCATGAACTGGCTGCCACTTTAATATAACTGAGAATTCACTTTGAGACCAAGCAGGATCAAGTTTGTAGAATAAACACTGGTTTCCTAGCTATCCTCTGAAAACAGTGTAAAACATGACCAAGTACATAATGGATTTAGTAGTAAATATTGTCGAATTGCTAAAAAGTCTTCAATCATTCATTCACTAAGTCATTCAGTGATATCAATATACATAGCTCAGAAAGTGTGGGAGGCTGAATAATGGTCTCTCCCAACATATGCATGTCTTAATACCCAGAACCTATAAACACGTTACTTTACATGGTAGAATGGACTTTGCGGATGTAATTAAGGACCTTGAAATGGGTAGATTATTTCATATTGTCCAGGTGGATAAGAAGCAGGTTTTATAACAGGGAGGCAACAAGGTCAAAATCAGAAAAAGGAGATTTGTCAATGGAACAAGAGGTTGAAGTGCTTTGAAGTTGGAGGAAGAGGTCACAGACAAAAGAGTACAGGCAGCCTTTAGAAACCCGAAAGGACAAAGAAACAGATTCTCTCCTGGAGTCTCCAGAAGGAACCAGCCCTGCCTGCACATGACTTTAGCCCAGTGACACTGATTTTGGACATCTGACCTTCAGAACTGCTTGCTCGTAAACTTGTCTTGTTTTAATGCACTAACTTTGTGGTAATTTATTAGAGAAGCAATAAGAAATGAATATAGTTATCAATATTACAGTATGAATCAGGGAATTATGTTTTAGGTATGCTTCAGGTTTGATAGAAAAAAGAGCACTTTATACATTAGAAATACCAGTCAGCCCCATCTCCTCTTGTTCTTCTTTCTCCCCTACTTAAACCCACTCAAATATCTCCATCTCAAAGAGATTCCCTTTGATTTGATGATCCTTGGAGCTATCATATTCTCACTTCTTTCAGCATTGGATTGGGAATCACAGAAGAACTTGCCAATCCTGAGATCCTTTGATGCATCCTTCACCTCCTATTTTCATCTGTCTGCTAGGCATTTCTGTGTGGCTGTCATGTTTAAAGCCAAGCTCAACACCTCTGACTTTCCTGTTTTAAATCCCCCAAGTCACCCAAACTTATCACCTCAGAG
Source organism: Symphalangus syndactylus (assembly GCF_028878055.3). Taxonomy (NCBI): domain Eukaryota; kingdom Metazoa; phylum Chordata; class Mammalia; order Primates; family Hylobatidae; genus Symphalangus; species Symphalangus syndactylus. The sequence continues at coordinate 89,059,815 of NC_072439.2, forward strand.
TCATCTTCAACCTCTCCTGATCAGCAACACTTATTTGCTTCTTTTGTCAATTTCCTCCCATCTCTTCCTTCTACTTTTCCTTGTCATCCTCTCTCCTCACCTAGTTCAAAATTATTGAAAAACGAGAGGATTTGGACTTTATCCCATAGGCAATGTGGAGTCATTGCAAGCATTTGAGGATATGGGCAATTTGAGTAGAACCACATTTTTAAAATACCATCTATTTTTGGGAAAGAATGGAGTACAGAATAGAAATAGTGAGAAGTCTGCCTTGCAATAGAACAGTGGGAAACACAGAAAGAGGGTCCTGTAAACAATAAATATCTGGAAAGAATTTGAAGACAAATATAAGAGACCAAAAGACCTAAGGATGAAAATATCTCCCTCCTTTCTGGCCATCTCTTCATTTTATTTCAGGATGCCCCTACCAGTGCTCTGTCTGTATACATACCCCCTCCCCAAACCAAACCACACTATTGAATTCCTGAATTCCTCCGGTTTTCCTACCTCTCTGTTTTTTTCACAAAGAACACTGGCCTGGGGATCTACATGAAAATATTATTTATAGCCTAGTAACGCTGTATGACCTCAGCAAGTCATAATCCCTTCCAGGGCCTTAGTTTCTCCATCTATAAAATAGGTGGGGGTAAAACATGGAGGGTTGATCACATGTATTTACCTCTGATCTCTCTTGAAACCACAATGAGTGACAGCAAAAGGAAATAAAGGCATCAATAGAGAAGGGCAAGGAGAATGGGTAGAAGATAGAACACTGATGGACTAGTGGCAGGTAACTGACTTAGCAGAGTAAGGTGAGCCAGAATATAAGTTTAGTGTGGAAAAACCAAGATGTGATTCTTGTTGCACAATTCCAAAAAAGCTCCAGACTGTAGGATGAAGTAGCTCTGAAAGTGGGCACTGGGAAGGCAAAAGTGGGAGTGTTGGCTGAAAGACTATACCAAGTTTCTTTCCCCTCTCCGAGGCAGCCTCGTAACCACACTTTACCCAACTGAGGGAGAAGAATGGAGGCTGCTTCTCTGAAGACATTTCTCATAGGGACTATGGCTCAGGGAAATCCTTAAGAGAAGAGGAGCCACAAGCAATCAAAAAGACCATGGACGTTCACATACTGAATAATGAGACCCTCTTACCCCACTATCAGCCCTTGGAGCCATTTTATAACCTACCTGCCCATCCCTCATAGACACAGAACAACGGAGGACTCCTTTTCTAGAAAAATGGATCTGCTCAAAATAAAATACTTATACTGAAAGGGGGTGGGGGCTTCAATTCTGATAACCTCAGAGTGAACTCATCGGATGGAATCTCCTCCACCAGAGCTTGCAGGTGGCTTTTTAAGGTCTCATATTTGCACCTTAAATATGACTGGACGGACTGCCAAGGGATTCTCAAATGTTTGATAAAGTCCCCTAATACAAAGGCAAAGAAGAAAAAAGGTTAAAACAAAAAAGACTCTGAAGAAATAGAGATGATTACAGGATAAGAAAACCAAAAAAATATTTAAAAAGTAAAACTATTATACCTCAGTGAGGTAAGAGAAGGTATAATATTCATTAGACAAGAATTAGACATCATCCTTTGGGATAACCCTAGGTGAGACAGCTACCTTTGGCTGGAATCAGATCTGTGGTAGAGTCTCAGCTACAAGCATCCAATAGGCAATGTTCCCAAAAGCCTGGACAATGAGCACCTTAGTCCTCAAGGAAGTGATGTGAGTGGTGCACCACAGCCTCCACTATAATCCACATCTTGCAAAAGTCAAATCTACTTGTTTTGTATAAAAAAGTCTACATCTGGGGAAAGGTCTTCCAGGATTCTTTTCTGGCAGAAACATACAAGAGGAAGGTTAGTGGATAAACTTAGCCCCTACCACTGCATCTGGTCTTGGGACAGCAGTTGTACACCCATTATCTCTTTTTTCTACCTCCAGTTCTTGATTCTCCTTATCCTAACACCTCTGCTGGTTTAGGTGGCTTACCTATAAGGCTATCCAAACGCTTATCCTGAGGACTGTGAGCTCTGGGTCACGAGGTCCTTCTCAGTCTGTGGCTTCTTCATTTGTCCATCTATTAAATATTATCAAACTTAGGGAAATACCAAATGATGCGCCAGTGAATCACTTGGGTGCCAAACATATTCTTCCCACACCCGTTGTTTAATAGTAGTCCTATTTCCCTCTGATGATCAGGAATATAACTCTTTTTTGTTTAAGCTTTTATTTTAGGTTCAAGGGTCTATGTGCAGGTTTGTCATATAGGTAAATTTGTGTCATGGGGGTTTGTTATACAGATTATTTCCTCACCCAGGTATTAAGCCCAGTATCCATTACTTATTTTTCCTGATCCTCTCCCTCTTCCCACCCTCTGCCCTCTGGGAGGCCCCACTGTGAGTTGTTCCTTTCTATGTGTCCATGTGTTCTCATCATTTAACCACCACTTACAAGTGAGAACATGTGGTATTTGATTTTCTGTTCATGCGTTAGTTTGCTAAGGATAACGGCCTCTAGATTCATCCATGTCCTTGCAAAGGACATATCTCATTTTTTTTTATGGCTGCATAGAATTCCATGGTGTATATGTACCACATTTTCTTTATCCAGTGTATCATCAATGGGAATTTAGGTTGATTCCATATCTTTGCAATTGTGAATAGTGCTGTGATGAACATATGCGTGTATGTGTCTTTATAATAGAATGATTTATATTCCTTTGGGTATATACCCAGTAATGGGATCACTGGGCCAAATAGTATTTCTGTCTTTTTGTCTTTGAGGAACTACTACACCGTCGTCTACAATGGCTGGACTAATTTACATTCATATCAACAGTGTAAAGGCATTCCTTTTTCTCTACAACCTTGCCAGCATCTGTTATTTTTTGGCTTTTTAAATAGCCATTCTGACTGGTGTGAGATGGTATATCATTGTGGTATTGATTGGCAATACCACATTGCGGTATTGATTTGCATTCAGGAACATAACTCTTTTTCTTGTCTGCTGTACTCTTGGCAAAGGATCTCTGGAATGATCAGCCATAGCAAAATATAGGGACTTTTGCTGTTTCTTGGTGGAACCATTCACCATCTAGGATCTCTAGACCTACAGAGCCTTGAGTCGTGGCAATGGGAAGCACAGAAAATGGCAAGTGATTTAATGTGAAGCATTGTAAACAGAGTTACTCCTAAACCACTCGTTGATTTCCAGACCCATATATTCTACTTATTGTGACCACAGGCATCATGTGATGGTAATTGATTCAGGTTGTATACTGCGTTCTGGTGGATGGTGATTCATCTTTACATGAGAGCATCTCTAAATTGCACCACAGCTGCATCTTAAAGATCATTGATCTACCATTAATCTATCAGGCTGGCAGCTTCTGGGAAATGTAGTATTTGGTAAAACCAGGAAATTCCATGGTCATATTGCCACTTCTGTAACTCTTTTGCTATGAATTTTGTCCCTTGGTCTAATGTGACATTATGTGCTATGTTAGTTTGCTAGGGCTGTAAGAGAGAATCAGTTTTATGCCTATCACTTAGCTTCTGGTGGTTTGTTGGCAATCTTTAGAGTTCCTTGGCTTGTAGAAGCATCACCCTAATTCTTGCTTTTATCTTCACCCAGCAGTCTCCCTGTGTTTATATCTGTGTTCAAATTTCCCTTTTTTATAAGGACACCAGTAATACCAGTAATATTGGATCAGGGGGCCACCTGACTTCAGTATGACCTCATTTTAACTAATTACATCTTCAATGACCATAATTTCAAATAAGGTCACATTCTGAGGTACTAAGGTTTAGCTCTTCAACATAATTTTGTTTGCGGGGAGGGGGCACAATTTAGTCCATTACATGAAGCATCCTGGGCTCATGGATCAAATACTCCACAAGTCTTTGGAGATTTGTGCTGGCCAAAGCTCTATGTGCAAGAAATGCAAGCCATATCTGGAGTATGTGCTGAGTGCAGTCAAGATAAATCACTGCCCTCTCCATGATGGAAGGGATATAATTTGCCACCAAATAGCTGGTTTGATTCCTCAAGGGATGGTGCCACATTGAGGGCTCATGTATTGTTGGCAGATTGGACATTCAGCAGTGGGATTATTTATATCAAACTTAGTGAGTGGAAACTCATACTGTTGGGCCCATGCATACCTTCCATTCTTACCTCCATGGCCATTCCATTCGTGCACACATAGTGCCAGTACTGGAGTGGCAGATGACACAGTCTGCTATCACCAACTGGCATAGACATTCTGTCTACTTAATTGCCTAGTGCTTCTTCCATGATGGGTGCTTTCTGGTGGGCATTAAAATAAAATACAGAGATCTTTACATTTTGTGCTCACTTTTAAAGATCTGTGTACATTCCTCTTCCCCAAACTTTATTATCTCTAATCTTCCCAGGTTTCTCCTTCCAGGCCTCTGACCAACCAGCTGGGCCATTTGTCACTGCACATGAGTCTATACTTATGCTTACTGGTCCATTTAGCTTTTCAAATCAAGTGGATGACCAGGTGCACCAATCAAAGCTCTGCCCTTTGGGAGGATCTCTTCTCTCTACTACCTTTCAAGGCCACCCCTGATGGAGTGTGTAATGCAGCCACAGCCTGTTTTCAGCTTTCACCACATATTGAACTAAACCATTGTTCAACCATTATTGGCCTTTTCCTTCCTCTGTTGGCTGGTTAAAAGTGACAATCCCCCCACTTGCATACCACCACAGCCACTACATGGCCAGATGTGAGCTGAGGGAGATGTACTAATGCAACAGTGGTGGTTGACATGAGGGCTGGACCACCAGTTTATCTAGCTCACTTGTGTTCTCTAGACCTGACTTATCCTTCTCTAGCCTGGCTGCACTGCTCCCATATTTTGATGGATTTCTAGTGGTTTTAGGACTTAATGGGCCGTTTTGAACCTAAGCCATGATGGGCATCTCTGGCCCCATTATCTCCACATGTCTCATGGTCATGAGTTCTAACTCAACCACAGCCACATAGATTGCAGGAGTTGTTTTTTTTTGAATGACATACAATCCTCTGATGCAGACGGCATGACCTTTCTTCAGAGCACAAGTATTATAAACTGTATTTTGTTTTCCATTGAGATTGTCATAAACTACACATGGTATCAATTCCCACTACAGATAACTAATTCCACAGGGTCTGCCAAATAATATGGCCCATGTGGTGAAGCTGCTTACACTGCATTGTGGACCAGCTGCAGATCCATTTCCTATTCTGTGCCCTATTCAAAGCTGTCACCTTTCTCTGTTGTTTGGTAAATGGGTCACAGCAGTGTGGATTATCAGCTGTTGTGTTTCCTTTCAGTGGTGGGAGAGTCCAGATGCAATAATTTGAGCTTTATTTTGGAAGTGTTTTCCTGGCATGCTCCAAATTACTATGCCCCTACATGTTTTACTGATTTGGCAGGGAATCTTTACAGAGATTATCTCACACTCTCCAGAGTGAATGTGTCTTACCAAGGCTTATGATGCAGTTGCCACTTTTGACTCATCAATGATGTCATTGATAGCGTAGACCAATGTGATATTCTTCAGAATGTCCAGATGGATCAGGTCTTGCAGATTGTATTATGACAGAGGGTGAGAGGGTTAACATGACCCTGGGACAAAAGTGTAAATGTATGCTATTATCCTCCCAAATGAATACCGTCTACTTCTGATCCTCCTTATTAGGGATGAAAAAGAGTGCACATGCCAGATCAATGTCCATATATCATATATCTGAAGCTATGTTAATTTAACGTAGCAAAAATACCACTTCTGGCACAGTAGTTGCAATTGGGATCTCCACTTGGTTGTTTGAGATAGTCCAGTGTCATGCTCCAGGATCTGATTCCTTTTTGTAGGGGCCAGACTGGTGAATTAAATGAAAATATGCTGGAGATTACCATCTCTGCATCTTTTAGGTCTTAAGGATGGCACTATTTCTCTTGAGATATAATATTTTAGGGTTTTGTGTTGGATTTTTAAGGAGGGTCCTCAGATTTTCTCATTATAGCAGCTCTTAACCCACAGACTAAGGAATCAGCAAGGGGTTCTGCCATCTACCACATGTATCGTTTCCGGTGATAAATTCAGGAACTGGGGAAATGGCCACTGGGTGAGTCCATGGAACCAGTATACTCATGGTGAGTCTAACCTGAACTAGAACTCCTTTTATAACCTGGCTTCCACATACTTCCTCTCTAGCAATGGGCTATTATTTGCTTTAGCTGCCTGGGGACCAATTCAGACCATGAATCCAAAAGTTCTCAAAATGTCTGGGTATTCTCCCTTCCCCAGCATCTAGTTAGCCAAATGCATGGTCATACATCTCTTTGGGCAAGGACTGGGAGTTCCTGCAGCATTCTTTCTCCTGGAGACCTGGACTTTTCAGTCAATGAGTTATGAGTCTGAAAATCAGCTCAGTTCTCAGTCAAGAAAAGGAGTCCTGATTTGTGTGTGTGTGTATGTGTGTGTGTGCAGCTTTCAGTCTAAGCATTCATTTTTTTCTTTTAATTGTATAAATTAAGAAATATCCTTACTGATTGCCCACCTACTTGCCCACACATAGAAAACAGGAAGTGGATAAAACTAGTGGATTTGTCCACAAGGCCCAATATCCAACAACAGGAGCGCCAGAGAGATAGGAAACAGAGATAATGAAGGGAAGGAAATTATGAAAGGAATACTTTAAAAAACTTTCCTAGAACTGAAGGACATAATTGCCTACTTTAAAGGGTTCACCAAGGGGCCACCTACACAGTGAATGGACAAAAATTCATACCAAGTCACACCATTATGAAGTTTCTGATGTTAATATATAAAGATATCCTAAAAGCCTTTGGAGATAAAAACAAAATAAGAAACAGATAAACATAAAAACAAACAAACAGAAACAGGTCACATATACAGGACCTGGAATTGTAATGGGGTTGTACTTAACATCTCAATATGTGAGGCATTAATGCCTTTGTTTGTTTGCGTGTACCATTTTCTGGTTCTTTCACTGACTACCTCTTCTGTCTCACTTTCCCCCTGTCTGCTTGTTTTGGCCTCTGCCTTTCATGGTAGAGGATTTCTTCAGATGTCAAAGTATCCTTGGCTCTCTGTCCAAGACCGAGTGTGAGACACTAAAAAGCTCCCAGAACACTCACTGTGCAGCCAGCGTAGAGAGAAACCCATCTAGATTGGGGCCATTTGATGGAAGGCTATGGGTAGGGGGATGTCCCCAAGGGAAAAAACAAAAGGAAACAAGAGGTTACCTGATGCATTTGAACGTTTAAAGAGGAGTTTACATTTCTAACAGAGTTTCAGAATGAGTTAAATGGAAACATGGAAAAGTAAGCAGAGAAACAAAAAATGAAAACCAAGGCAATTATTAACGTCAGGGATAAAACAAGATAAAACAAGAGCTTGTACTAGAAAATAAACACAATTAGAGTACTCTACACTGCTTAGCTATAAATAATATTCAAATAATCATAGTATTAAGTCTTATGACTGAATATTGGTTTAACAAAAAATGTGATTTAAAAGAATTTGAAGGTGAGAGAAGCGTGCCTGATTAGAGCCTGAGGGTGAAAGAAAATTAAATGCTTATCTTGGTGGAGGAAATTAGTGATTAATATCAAAAAGTGAAAAATCAAGAAACAGAAACAAGGAGCTGAATACTAGAAGAAAAAGCTAAAAGAAGAAAATGATTGCTTCTGGGGAGAGGAAATGGAAGCTGAGAGGGCCCAGAAAGGGCTGATTTTTGCCATAAGCATTACAGAATGACTCTATTTTTCTTAAGCTATGCCCACATATGACTTTGATAAAAATTAAAATAAAATGTCACTTTAAGAAAATAAAGGCTTATTAGATTTCCAAGATCTCTTCCTGTCACATTCTCCCTTTTTGTTGTTGTTGTTGTTAATAAAAAAACAAAAAAACAAAAAACAAAGATAGGGTCTTGTGATGTTGTCCAGGCTGGCCTCAAACTCCTGGGCTCAAGCAATCCTCCCACCTCAGCTCCTAGAACATCTGGGAGTGCAGGTGCAGCCCCCACTCCTGGCTACATTCTCCCTGTTTATTTTCTTTATTCTGATATGCTTCTCTCCCCTTTTTCTTTTCTTTTTACTTTTTTGAGATGGAGTCTCGCTCTGTCGTCCAGGCCGGAGTGCAGTGGCACAATCTTGGCTTACTGCAAGCTCCGCCTCCCTGGTTCAAGCGATTCTCCCGCCTCAGCCTCCCGAGTAGCTGGGACTGCTGGCATGAGCCACCACACCTGGCTAATTTTTTTGTATTTTTAGTAGAGATGGGGTTTCACCATGTTGGTCAGGCTGGTCTCAAACCCCTTTTTCTTTTTATATTACCTAGTCTCCTCTTTTCTTCTTTACTCTGACTCCTCCTCCAACCACAATTTAAATATAATCATGGCCAGGCACAGTGAGAAACGCCGGCAATTCCAGTACTTCGAGAGGCCGAGGAGGGTGGATGGCTTGAGCTCAGGAGTTTGAGATCAATCTGGGCAACAGAGTGAAACCCTGTCTCTACTAAACATACAAAAATTAGCTGAGCGTGGTGGCATGTGCCTATAATCCCAGCTAGTCAGGAGGCTGAGGCAGTAGAATGATTTGAGCCCAGAGGCAGAGGTTGTAATAAGCTGAGATCACGCCATTGCACTCCAGAGTGGGCGAAACCCTGTCTAAATAAATAAATAAATAAATAAATAAATAAATAAATAAATATAATCACAATTATAGAAATGCAGACGGTACAGATTTTTTTTTTTTTTTTTTTTTTTTTTTGAGACGGAGTCTCGCTCTGTCACCCAGGCTGGAGTGCAGTGGCGCGATCTCGGCTCACTGCAAGCTCCGCCTCCCGGGTTCACGCCATTCTCCTGCCTCAGCCTCTCCGAGTAGCTGGGACTACAGGCGCCCGCCACCACGCCCGGCTAATTTTTTTGTATTTTTAGTAGAGACGGGGTTTCACGGTGGTCTCGATCTCCTGACCTCGTGATCCGCCCGCCTCGGCCTCCCAAAGTGCTGGGATTACAAGCTTGAGCCACCGCGCCCGACCGGTACAGATGTTTTTACTTTGCAAAGGATAAGGCAGCCCTAGACTAACATTATTTATTAAAGACCCAAGTTCATTAGCTGGAGGTAGATACCCAGGCAAGAGCAGTGAGAGGGCTGTGGTGTAGGCAATGAAGGGGGCATTCACTATATAGAATTTTAAATTCATAATAAAATGCATAAAAGTTGTCTGTTTTTAAATTACCATTATATCCCACCAATTCTGAATAATTTTTAAATTACCATTATATCCCACCAATTCTGAACAATGTCAGTGATGAATTACTTCCCCCAAATAACATTTTGTTGATCTAAGTTATAAATAATTGCTGTGATCACTGTTGAGTTTTAATAATACATATATATAAGTATTGCTCCAACCAGTGGATAAATCCCCAGCCTCAAGATTTGATTACTTCAAGAAATTCCAAGAGTAGCCAGGAGTGAGAAGACAACTCCTTCCCTAGCCCTAGCCAGGTATCCATCTCTCTTGACTCTTTTTTCTTGCCGGGGATGTGACCTTGGAGAGAATTGTGTCCCAGAGGCTCAAGACTTATAAACAAGTGTGGAATCTGTTTGGAGTTGGCTTCAGCTTTCTTCCTTCTCAGAGACACAAATGCCCACAACGTTTTAGGGAAACTTTTCTTGAAACTGAAGCAGAGGGTCCCTAAGGTCTCTGTTGTGTACGGGATGGAGGTGTTTAAAAACACCCTCTCAGTGTGTCACATAGATACATCATGGATTGGCTGACCTCATTTCATATTTTCAGGATATTCACATCCAAACATTTGGGGATTTTGTCTCTGGGGCACCCTGTGTAACCACTCAAAGCCCAATAAATATTATGTGATTTATCAGACATTTGAGCTTAATCTTCAGCAATCCCTCCTCCGTCCCCCATCCAACTGCATAGTACAGGACGGGTGAGGGCCCAGGCTGTGGTTGGCAGCCTGGGAAGCATCACTCCCTCCCCATGCTGGGGAATTAATTTGGCTCCTAAAATAATGGATGGGGTCATCACTAGAAGGAAGAAAGGTACCAAGAGAAATTTATCAGCACCTGACCAAGCCATGAGCATTAGCAATCAGGCCTGACAGCCAACTTGGCATCAGAAACAGAAAAATGTTTATTTCATAAACACTGTACACACTGAGCTTATTCTCACGCACACAGAGATCTGACCTAGGAATGCTCAGCAAAAGCTGCTGTTAACAAAATCAGTCATCCCTTGAAATGGAAAAGGCTTTTTCCATGTGTTGATCATTAATTGTTGCCAAAGGCCGAAAGGGGCTTTCAGGAATGCTAAATGTAATCTCTGGCCTTTCCTGAACCTCCTTTCATGTTCTCTGCCCCATCTACACACCACATCTTCGCCCTCAGTGAATTCAGACACTTTCAGTTTAGAGGATAATGCCCTCTGAACAACCTCAGGCCAAAAGGGCAGAGACAGAGAAGCCTCTGGAGGTTTGGAAGGATAGATTCATCAGACGTCAGAGCCGGAAGCGATTTTACACCCCTTCTGCAGGAGTGAGAGGAGTAGCTGTTTGACCCCTGCTGCCTCAGCTGAGGCCAAAAGGCATGGCTGATTTCCACTTAAGGATGTCAAAGAGGTGAGCACTCAGGGGTGATGCCTTAGGCTCTGGGTTGATCTAAAAGCTAGGGATGTAGAAGCAGGAATTTTTCAGGTTTGTAATGGGAAGTAGAGAGTGGTTAGGAGGAGGAAGAGGCTGAGGAATGGGAATAGGTGGGGAAAAACAATGTATTCTGGCTCCTGAGAGCTTCTAAAGAATCTCAGAGTTGCTGAAGGCCTGCAGTGTTCATATGTGACTTGACCACATTTTCTGGGGGGCCATGGCAAGAAGCAGTATCGGCAGTCACTAATTCTCAGCTCCAGAGAGTTAAGAGGGCCTATTCCCTGGAGACCCTGGGATGGTGGAGAAGATGGGGCCCAGGTGGCTTAGTGGCTCAGACATCTCAGAGTGGGCTCTTAGAGACCCTCTAATCCTAATGCATCTTGTAAAAGATAAGAAAACCAAATCCTTGGAGTCAGAAGTGAGTTTCCTGTTAAAGTATAATCTTCAAAAAGGTCAAAGTATGCCTCATACAAATAGTGAATGTTTTAAAGATTTTATTGAACTCATTAGTTAGTGGGGAAACAATAAGATTGAGAACCACCCCGAAGAACATTTGAGAAGCTAGGTCTATATAAGCAATTTAATAGCTTGGTGTGTAATAAGCTATATAAAGACTGGTTTACATTTAATAGGATCATAAACTATACACTTTGGGGCTATTAGTTCCACTGGGCAGCGATTATTTATATCTCTACTGAACAAAATTTATAAGTGAGGCTTTCTTTTACAGTGAAGTAAAATAATCCAGTAAATAGAAAGTTATGTCCAGCACTGAAAGATTACCCAATAATCTCTTTGGCCTATATCTAAATTTCAGATGATTTTTTAAAACTTGTTCATGGTTTCACTGATAATTGATAGCAGATATATAATGATAAAGTCTCATTACGCTCAACCCAATATTTTTGTCCTTGCAACACAATCCAGAAAGACCAAGATGTCCAAGAGTTAAATTTAGAGAAGAGGTGGATCTCCTACTCCCTGTTAGCCCAGCTCACTTACCCTCCCTAAAGTGCTGCTTATGGAAACACTGACCCCATGGGGAAGCCCAAACTTCCCACATTCTCCAAACCCAAGGCAAGGTCTCCATACTTTCCTTCTTCCTTCCAGCATCCCACAGGATCCCTTGGCCACCCTACTGTTACAGATAGTTAGGCATGAGAGGGGCATGAGAGGGCTTTTCCCCCACCCACTAGAAATGTCGGTGACAGTTTGGCAATTATTGCATTGCCTCTCTCAAAGTGATAAATTGACAGCCAGTGCTAGGGAGAGGCCATTTCCTGATGATCCACACCTGTTAACATCAAAATGTTAATTTATTGCAGGCCCCAGGGAGAAGCAGCTTCTTGGGCACACATGTTAAGAGATGAAATGGTGAAGTATGACATTCTGGGGGCACATGCCACTGGAAAAAGGGAAGAAAGCCTCATAACCTCATAAACTCTCTAAACGCACTGTGCATGCTCAATTCCCAAGGGCATTGAGGGCACCATGCATTCAGAAAGCCCACCCTAAAGGAAGAATCATGGGGACGAGGTGAGCTTATCAAATCCTAGAACATTGGTGAAAGGTGGCTTCCTTTTTTTCTCTCTTTAACCTTTAGGGGCCCACTTGGATCTCTTCCAAGGATTCTTTCCTTTCTTTACCCTTCTAAAGTCTTTTTAATAAACTTCCATTCCTGCTCTGGAACTTGCCTGGGTCTCTTTTTCTGCTTTATACCCCTTAGTCAAATTATTTCTTTTGAGGAGGCAAGGACTGAAGTTGCTATGGACTCTGACAGATACACTGCCGGTAACTCGGGGTAACTCGGGGTAACTCAGATCTCTTCCACTGCTAACACTACCACCACCATGCACTCACTCAGTTCTCATACTCAGCTGTCTCTGAGCTCTGTGGGGCCCTGTGGCTTCCTTTTTGCCTCTCTGAGTTCTTCCTACAGGTTCTCAGTTGGAACTCTCATTGGAAGTGTTCAAGTGAGGCTAGGTGACACTTTGGCTGAGTACTAAGCAAGAGGACTTAAATACTGAATGTGCTTGGTTGGTATAGATGCCATTTAAAGTCCTGTCAGTGCTTAAATTCAAGGATTCTGTAAGAATTTATTCCCCTAAATGGGAATGATAACCTGCACATGCAACCTAGAAAGATTCAGGTGGGTTTGCAAAGCTGGCATTTTTTTTTTTTTTTTTTTTTTGGTTTTAGGAAAAGTCTAATTTCCTGGTTCCTCATCAGAGTGAATACTAACATCCTTCCTTCTGGGACGGTTCTGAGGATGAGACGTGAAGGCCTGAGGCAAGTGACACTGAGCTGCTTACCACTATGACAAGGCATCTGCACAAACACCCATCCTTTTGTTCTTGCCAGCTCTGCGTGGGTGGCAGAGGTTGGAATAATTTCATTACCAGAGTCTATCAGCCTTGACAGTGTCTCTCTAAGATTGCCTTTTTCATGATCATTTTGTTTGTTTGCCTGAAATGGAATTCAGGTAGATAAGGAATGGGGTAGTGCAGGGGTAGCTATTAACCTTTCAAAAGATAACATGACGGGAATGAATCATCTACCCCCACACTCTGATTCCCAGGTTTGTTTTTGCTTTCTTTTTTATCCTGTAAATAATAAGAGAAAATTTCAAAGGAGAATGAGTTCCTTATGGCTAGTAAAGTTGAGAATCATCATAATATGAAGTTTAGACCACAAATCTGGGATAGAAATAGGAATTTTTCAAAAATGCTGGGCCAAGATTTCAATTTTGTTATTTTACTCACAGTACGGTAAGACCAAAGGAATATGAGACATCAGCATTTTACAGATTGAGAAATGAAGGCCCAAGGAGGAAGTGTAACTTGCCCAAGCTCCCACAGCCTGTGTTGAGGCACATTATTTTGTAGTTTAGAGGGGATGAGGCAGAAGGAACAGAGCTCTAAGATGGGGAAGCTAGTACCCTATTTACTAAACTGCCCAAGGAGTGAGGGATATTTCTCTGAGGCTTGAGCTATAAAGCAAAGATAACAGAGATAGGAAGGAGTAACTTCAGCTCATTTTCCCTGTCCTCAAATTAAGCCTTTTCCTCATCAGTCCCAAGTTTCTGCTCTCAAGGCCTCCAGGACTCACTGTCATCTCCTGTTAATGCCACTCGCCAATAGTTTCCCCATATGCTGTCTCCTCATTTCTCCCAGAAATAATAATAAAATAGTAATGTTTATCAACCATTCATTAAATGTCAAGCTCTTTGCACTCCACTTCTAGTAACTCAATTAACCTTCATAGCAACACTAAGACCAATGCAGTTAATTTCATTTGATAAATGGGGATGTTGAGGCTCAGTGAGATTGAGTATCTTGCCTAAGACCCCAAAGCTGGCGACCATACAGCCAGAAACCTCAATCCCAAACCTGCTCTTAGGTACTGTGAAGAAGAGATAAAGTCTTTTTCAGACAAACAGATGCTGAGAGAATTTAGCACTACCAAGCCAGCTATACAAGAAATACTAAAAGAAGTTCTAAATCTTGAAACAAGACATTGAACTACACCAAAATTGAACCTCCTTAAAGCATAAATCTCACAGGGCCTATAAAACAATAACACAATGAAAAAAAATGAAACAAGGTATTCAGGCAACAACTAGCAGGATGAACAGAATATTACCTCATGTCTCAATACTAACGTTGAATGTAAATGGCCTAAAAGATCCATTTAGCACATATACAATGGCAGATAAAAATCGACCAACCATGTATCTGCTGTCTTCAAGAGACTCATCTAACACATAGGACTCATATAAGCGTAAGGTAAAGGAGTAGAAAAAGATATTACATGCAAATGGCAACCAGAAGTGCGCAGGACTGGCTATTCTCATATCAGACAAAACAGACTTTCAAGCAACAACAATTAAAAAAGACAAAGAGGGACATTATATAATGATAAAAGGATTAGCCAAACAGGAAAATATCACAATCCTAAATATATATGCACCTAACACTGGAGTTCCCAAATTTATTAAACAATTACTACTAGACCTAAGAAATGAGATAGACAACAACACAATAATAGTGGGAGACTTCAATACTCTGTCAACAGCACTAGACAGGTCATGAAGACAGAAAGTCAACAAAGAAACAATGGACTTAAACTATACCCTATAACCAATGAACTTAATAGATATTTACAGAACATTCTACCCAACAACTGCAGAATATACATTCTTATCATCAGCACATGGAACATTCTCCAAGATAGACCATATACTAGGCCACAAAACAAGTTTCAATAAATTTAAGAAAATGAAAATCATATCAAGTACCCTCTCTGACCACAGTGGAATAAAATTAGAAGTTAACTCCAAAAGGATCCCTCAGAACTATATAAATACATGGAAATTAAATAATCTGCTCCAGAATGATCTTTGGGTCAACAATAAAATCAAGATGGAAATTAAAAAATTCTTTGAACTGAACATAATCTATCAAACCTATAGTGACACAACCTGTGAAATCCTCTGGGACACAGCAAAAGCAGTGCTAAGAGGAAAGTTCATAGCATTAAATGCCTACATCAAAAAATATGAAAAAGCACAAATGGACAACCTAATGTCACACCTCAGGGAACTAGAGAAACAAGAACAAACTGAACTGTAACCCAGAAGAAGAAAAGAAATAAAAAAGATCAGAGCAGAACTAAATGAAATTGAAAGAAAAAATACAAAAGATAAAGGAAACAAAAAGCTGATTCTTAGAAAAAAATAAAGAAAATGGGTACACTATTAGTGAGATTAACCATGAAAAGAAGAGAGGAGATCCAAATAAGCTCAATTGGAAACAAAATGAGAGATAGTAGTAGGTCGGCACAAAAGTTATGGCAAAAATCACAATTACTTTTGCACCAACTTAATACAACCAATACCATAGAAATATAAAAGATCATTTAAGGCTACTATGAACACCTTTATGTGCACAAACTAGAAAACCTAGAGAAGATGTATAAATTCCTGGAAATAGACAACCCTCCTAGATTAAACCAGGAAGAAATAGAAGCTCTGAACAGACCACTAACAAACAGCAACATTGAAAGGGTAATAAAACAAATTGCCAATAAAAATAGTCTAGGACCAAATGGATTCACAGCTGAATTCTAGCAGACATTCAAAGAAGAATTGGTACCAACCATACTGACACTCTTCCAAAAGACAGAGAAAGAGGGAATCCTCCCTAAATCATTCAATGAAGCCAGTATCACCCTAATACCAAAACCAGGAAAGGATATAACAAAAAAAGAAAACTAACCACCAATATTGCTGATGAACATAGATGCAAAAAACCTCAATGAAATACTAGCTAACTGAATCCAACAGTATATCAAAAAGATAATCTACCATGATCAAATGGGTTTCATATCAGGGATGCAGGGATGGTTTAACATAAGCAGGTCAATATATGTGATACACCACATAACAAAATTAAAAAGAAAAATCACATGATCATCTCAATAGATGCAGAAAAAGTGTTTGACAAAATTCAGCATCCCTGTATGATTAAGACCCTCAGCAAAATCGGCATAGAAGAGACATACCTTAAGGTAATACAAGCCATCTATGACAAACTCACAGCTAACATTATACCGAACAGGAAAAAATTGAAAGCATTCCCCCTGAGAAGTAGAACAAGACAAGGATGACCACTTTCACCACTTCAATTCAACATAGTAGTGGAAGTCCCGGCCAGAGCAATCAGACAAGAGAAAGAAATAAAGGGCATCCAAGTTGATAAAAGAGGAAGTCAAACTGTCACTGTTCACCAATGATATGACTGTATACCTAGAAAACCCTGAAGACTCCTCTAAAAAGCTTCTAGCTCTGATAAATAAATTCAGTAATATTTCAGGATAAAAAGTCAATGTGCACAAGTCAGTAGCACTGCTGTAAACCAACAGCGATGAAGCTGAGAATAAAATCAAGAACTTAACCCCCTTTACAATAGCTGCAAAAACAAGCAAACAAACTTGGCAATATACCTGACCAAGGAGGTGAAAGACCTCTACAAGGAAGATTACAAAATGCTGCTGAAAGAAATCATAGATGACACAAATGGAAACACATCCTATGCTCATGGATGGTTAGAATCAATATTGTGAAAATAACCATACTGCCAAAAGCAATCTATGAATTCAATGCTATTCCCATCAAAATACCATCATCATTCTTCACAGAAATAGAAAAACTATCCTAAAATTCATATGGAACCAAAAAAGACCCTGCATAGCCAAAGCAAGACTAAGCAAAAAGAACAAATCTGGAGGCATCACATTACCTGACTTCAAACCATGCTGTAACTCTATAGTCACCAAAACAGCATGGTACTTCTATAAAAATAGGCATATAGATCAATGGAACAGAATAGAGAACACAGAAATAAAGTCAAATACATATGGCCAACTGATTCTCAACAAAGCAAACAAAAACATAAGGTGGGGAAAAGACACCCTCTTTAGTAAATGGTGCTCGGAATAATTGGCAAGCCACATGTAGAAGAATGAAACTGGATCCTCAACTCTCATTGTATACAAAAATTAACTCAAGATGGATCAATGCCTTAAATTTAATACCTGAAACCATAAAACTTCTAGAAGATAACATCAGAAAAACTCTTCTAGACTTTGGCTTAGGCAAAGAGTTCATGACCAAGAACCCAAAAGCAAATGCAACAGAAACAAAGATAAATACATGGGACCTAATTAAACTAGAAAGCTTCTGCACAGTTAAAGAAATAATCAGCCAAGTAAACAGACAACCCAGAGTAGGAGAAAATATTCACAAACTATGCATCTGACAAAGGACTAATATCCAGAATCTACAAGGAACTCATACAAATCAAGAATAAAACAAATAATCCCATCAAAAAGTGGGCAAAGGACATGAATAGACAATTTTCAATAGAAGTTATACAAATGGCTAACAAACATGAAACAATGCTCCACATCATCAATTATCAAGGAAATGCAAATCAAAACGACAATGTGATACCAGCTTACTCCTGCAAGAATGGCCATAATTTAAACAATCAAAAAATAATAGATGTTGGTATGCATGTGGTGAAAAGGAAATACTTTTACACTGCTGGTGGGAATGTAAACTAGTACAACCACTATGGAAAATGGAAAATGGAGATTTCTTAAAGAACTAAAAGTACATCTACCATTTGATTCAGCAATCCCACTAGTGGTTATCTACCCAGAGGAAAATAAGTCATTATATAAAAAACACACATGCACACACATGTTTATAGCAGCACAATTTGCAATGGAAAAAGTATGGAACCAGTCTAAATGCTCATCAATCAACTAGTGGACAAAGAAAATGTGGATATATATACCATGCAATACTACTTAGCCATAAAATGGAGTGAAATAATGGCAATCATAGCAACCTGGATGGAGTTGGAGACCATTATTCTAAGTGAAGTAACTCAGAAGTGGAAAACCAGACATCGTATATGCTCATTTTCAAGTTGCAGCTAAACTATGAGGAAGCAAAGGCATGAGAATGATGTAATGGACTTTGGAGTCTTGTGGGGAAAGGAGGGAGAGGGGTGAGGGATAAAAGACTGCACACTGGGTACAGTGTACAATGCTTGGGTGATGGGTGCACCAAAATCTCAGAAATCACCACTATGCAACTTATCCAGGTAAACAAAAACCACCTGTTCCCCAAAAACTATTGAATTTTTTTAAAAAATAAAGTTCATTAGTGAAAGAATCTCAGTGCTCATTTAAAAAGTCCTCTGTAAGCATGGCTCCTCCGTGTCATCCCTCCCTATGTGCCTGGTCATACAGGACTGCTTGATGGTGGGGTTCAGGGGGAGGGCCCCTCTTCCATTCTTAGGCTGTGCAGGAGAGACACCACAGTTGTCACTTACAGAGAAGTTCCCAAAAGTTGTGGGAGAGGTGAAGGGCAACAGTAACCTTTTGACATTGTTAGATATTTGGAGTTGGGAAATATCTAAAAGGAATAACTGAAAGGAAGCTGAGAAGTCACAGAGACACACTTTCTTTTTCAGCTGGGGAAACTAAAGCAGACAGAGGAAGGAACCTGTTCAAATCTTTACTCTTTGAGAATATTAAGGTGACCTTTAATAATTATCACTGAATGGATGGGAAAGTCTGGAAAACTTGGCCTATCATTTCCTTAAACACAACTCCTTATTTATTTTTAGGTCTCTTTATCACTAAAAAGTAGGACAATTTTATGGTAACTAAAAAACGTTTCTAAATAAGTGGCCATTTTAAAAGCAGTACTAACATTTTTACATAGCTCTGCAGTTAAAAGAAACCCTCATTTTTATAGCCTGGTCTTCTTTTAAACTGTATTCTAGAGGTAGAGATCATTGTTTCTACTGTAGAAAGATATAAACCAATCTCATCCCTTTTTCAGGGTGGCACTGAAGACTCAAATTGGGAATTCTTATCTCTTTTTGCCTATTCCCACATGCTTTCCATTCTGTTCACATGAGATTGAGAAACATCAATTTTGAAGAATGCGTTCAATGCCTGCAATGTTTCCAAACCCCAATTTCCCTTCACAATGGCAGAGCTTTTCCTTGGCCCAGCTCGAATTCTAGACTTTGGATTTAGACCCCCCTCCTTGTCTGGTTGCAACGAAGTCTCTTTAATTAGATGGGCCAGAAAATACTACCCAACATCTTCAAATATTAATAACTTCATTTGTTTCCAAAACTCAGAGAAGGTGTCATAAAAATTAATGTATGTGCTGGTGAAAATCAATTGCCTTCTGCTTTCTGGAATCATTGTGTAGGAAATTATGGGGAATTATGTGGACTTTTTTTTTTTTTTGCCTCTGGGGCAACACATTTTTAACTAAAGGGTATGATTTGATTATATTTGTGATGCACAAAATGGAGACTGGGTGAAAATCCTTCAGTCCTTTGTTTATAGAAGGATAAAGTTTGGCAAGATATAATACCAAGAATGAAAACCCAAGGAAATTACATCAACCAAATATTTCTCATGACTTTGTCTTGAGTATCTGACATTTTCTTCAGTCCTTGTATTTTTGCAATTGAAGCTAGGCTAAAGTAGATTCTCAATGAGCTAGGTACACAGAACCAGACTTGAAGAAAAGATTTATAGTGGGTGTCACAATCCAGTTAGTGGAAGAGGTTGTTGGTTTTTAACCCACAATTCTTGTTGTACTATATTACCTACCTTTTCCACTTACTCTTAGAAAAAAAAACTAACATGGGGGTAAAATTTAGCAATGTATTCATTTGTTCTTGTATTTTCAAAATTAAGGTATTTTTATTATTTTTAGTTAAGACTTAGATCTTTTTTTTACTCTGACCCTACCTTCATGTAACACTCAGTAGTGTCATGTGGCATAAAATAGACTGAAGGCATTTTTGGGGTCCAGCCATGAGGAATCTGAAATGGGAATACACTTAGGTCTGGATTTAGTAGAATAGATTTTATATATTTCACATATCTGAACACGCATAAGATTCAAAATTTTATGCAGAAAGTTGGGAACATTTCAATACATCATTTTATTTTATTTTATTATTATTTGAGATGGAGTTTCACTCTTGTTGCCCAGGCTGGAGTGCAGTGGCGCCATCTCAGCTCACTGCAACCTCTGCCTCCTGGGTTCAAGCAATTCTCCCGCCTCAGCCTCCTGAGTACCTGGGATTACAGGCATGTGCCACCATGCCTGGCTAATTTTGTATTTTTAGTAGAGATGGGGTTTCTCCAAGTTGGTCAGGCTGGTCTCGAACTCCCGACCTCAGGTGATCCACCCATCTTGGCCTCCCAATGGGATTACAGGCATGAGCCACCTAGTCCGACCTCAATACACCATTTTAACTGGAAAGATATAATGGACATCTCATTAAATCAAGTGAGGATTTACTGACTCTTGATTTGGACATACACAATGGATGCCTTGTTTCGTCCCTTCAAAATTATCAAAGAATTGAAGGAAAAATCAGATAAAAATTAGTGGATATTTATTGCACTCTAAATCAAAAAGTATCTGAGACAGGGCTCAATCAATTTAGAAGTTTATTTTGCCAAGGTTAAGGACAATCCCTGGGAGAAAAAACACAGACTCACAGAAACAGTCTGTGGTCTGTGTGTTACAAGGAAGTGTGCGGTCCTCAGTTCTCAGTTTTCTTAGAGGAAAGAATTTGGCCAAGAGACCAATTAGTAAAGTAAGCAAAAGATTTATTAATGGTGGCCATTCTAACTGGTGTGAGATGGTATCTCACTGTGGTTTTGATTTGCATTTCTCTGATGGCCAGTGATGAGGAGCATTTCTTCATGTGTTTTTTGGCTGCATAAATGTCTTCTTTTGAGAAGTGTCTGTTCATGTCCTCTGCCCACTTTTTGATGGGGTTGTTTGTTTTTTTCTTGTAAATTTGTTTGAGTTCATTGTAGATTCTGGATATTAGCCCTTTGTCAGATGAGTAGGTTGCAAAAATTTTCTCCCATT
This sequence comes from Symphalangus syndactylus, assembly GCF_028878055.3. Taxonomy (NCBI): domain Eukaryota; kingdom Metazoa; phylum Chordata; class Mammalia; order Primates; family Hylobatidae; genus Symphalangus; species Symphalangus syndactylus. Next base: position 89,081,025 of record NC_072439.2, read on the forward strand.
GTGTAGGTTGCCTGTTCACTCTGATGATAGTTTCTTTTGCTGTGCAGAAGCTCTTTAGTTTAATGAGATCCCATTTGTCGATTTTGGCTTTTGTTGCCATTGCTTTTGGTGTTTTAGACATGAAGTCCTTGCCCACGCCTATGTCCTGAATGGTATTGCCTAGGTTTTCTTGTAGGATTTTAATGGTTTTAGGTCTAACATATAAGTCTTTAATCCATCTTGAATTAATTTTTGTATAAGGTGTAAGGAAGGGATCCAGTTGCAGCTTTCTACATATGGCTAGCCAGTTTTCCCAGCACCATTTATTAAATAGGGAATCCTTTCCCCATTTCTTGTTTAAACAACAGGTGCTGGAGAGGATGTGGAGAAATAGGAACACTTTTACACTGTTGGTGGGACTGTAAACTAGTTCAACCATTGTGGAAGTCAGTGTGGCGATTCCTCAGGGATCTAGAACTAGAAATACCATTTGACCCAGCCATCCCATTACTGGGTATATACCCAAAGGACTATAAATCATGCTGCTATAAAGACACATGCACACGTATGTTTATTGTGGCACTATTCACAATAGCAAAGAGTTGGAACCAACCCAAATGTCCAACAACGATAGACTGGATTAAGAAAATGTGGCACATATATACCATGGAATACTATGCAGCCATAAAAAATGATGAGTTCGTGTCCTTTGTAGGGACATGGATGAAACTGGAAAACATCATTCTCAGTAAACTATCGCAAGGACAAAAAAACCAAACACCGCATGTTCTCACTCATAGGTGGGAATTGAAAAATGAGAACTCATGGACACAGGAAGCGGAACATCACACTCCGGGGACTGTTGTGGGGTGGGGGGAGGGGGGAGGGACAGCATTAGGAGATACACCTAATGCTAAATGACGAGTTAATGGGTGCAGGAAATCAACATGGCACATGGATACATATGTAACAAACCTGCACATTGTGCACATGTACCCTAAAACCCTAAAGTATAATAAAAAAAAATAATAATAAATAATAAAACAAAAAAAAAAACAAAAAAAACACAAAGATTTATTAATGGGAGAGAAATAATACAGTCCAAGAGAGAAGTGGGCTAAGCTGGCTGGGAGCAGCTCTGAGAGCTCTGCCTTGCGGTTTTTATTATGCTGGACTATTTCTTTAAGTTCCAGCTTTTGTCTTAAGTCTCCACCTTTGTCCCCATATAGTTCCCTCCCAGGCTGGTGGGATTCTCCCTTGCTGTCCACTGATGTTCATGTGCAGGCCTGGGATCAATACAACTCCTACCTAATGGTGGTGTTGCTCATTCCCGCCACCCTAAGAAGGTCGTATAGCGGTTAAATCTGTACTTATTGTACCTGTGTACCTCTTAGGACTTTTGCCTTTGTCCTTCTTCCCTTCTTACCAGCATGTAGCTAGCTATGTTCTCACAGCTTAACCACAGAAAGAGTGATTACTGGGCATCTTAAGGCGGGTCCTGGGGAGTTCCTTTCTGCACAGAATCTCCCCTCCTCTCTGCTCATATTTAGCGTGTATGTTTTGGGTGGTCTCTGGGGCATGAGATTTTGCAGAGCTTCCTCCCTCTGGGGCTTCCTCTCCATCTCATGTCTAATTATCTGCCTACTCTAACATGTGCCTTCCTTCAAAGATGATTTTGAGGGCTTTAAATTTAAAGGGGAAAAGCAGGCTGGAGGGGAAAGAGGGAGCGTGTGGTCACATTACTGAATCTACATATTGCAAGGAAACAGGAGCAGGTATGTGAGTAGTCAATTATGTATTTGTCTCCTCAGAAATTGGCACTACATATAAGATAAGGTGAACATAGAGTAGCTACCTGTGGCGGTATTTGGCCTTTTATCTGGAGGTGTCTGCTTAGGAACGAAAGGACAGATAGCTTTTTGCATGACTCAGCTTTCAGCATTTTTTTTTTTTTTTTCCTTTTGGCATCATGAATTGGGGTCGCAAGTTTTAATTTTCCTTCCACAGCATCATTTTTTTTTTCAATTTTTTATACGTTTGAAAATTTTTGTAATAAAAATTAGAAACTGTTTACAATGAATGAAACATGAAACAACGATGATCAAGATGAGCAAAGAAATTGACAGAAGTTTTCTGATAGAGAAGCAAATTGTAACAAAAACAAAAATTACCAAATGAAGTAATTCATTAAAAGGAAAAGATAACTTTCACATGGCAATAAAGACTAGGCTCTTGGGTGGCTTGATATTCCAATTAATGAGTCAAGTGAATCATATAATACATTGAAAAATTTGAAGATGTTCTGTAGATTTGACTTGGAATGCTAATAGCAATGAAGACAATATAAAACCAATCATTTGCCACTAGAACAAGGGTGTTTTTGACAAACTTATTTTTAAAAAAATGCTAACAAACTTGTTACTCCTTAATTCAAAGAGTATTCAAGATAAGTCACGATACAAAGAAACCTGAAGACATGCTGTTTACATATGAAAGCAACTCAATACATCTTTTCCCTAATGGGGCAATAATCCTAACATTTTGCATGGCATTATTAATAAAGAGTTATAAAGCTGAAAGGAATTTATCTATGTTGCAGACGAGTGATGACTACCTGGGCTGATAATGCAGGGGTAAGAGAATTTAATGAGACAGTTGTAGGTAGAGAAAGGCAGATTCATTAGAGAAAGTAGGAAAATACCTTGCAAGGAGGCAAAGGACAGCCAGCAAGAGAGGAGTTGATTGCAAGGAAAAGCCGATTGCTTGAGATTTTATATAAGGATAGTTCTTGGGCTGATTGTTAACACCAAGGTAGCAGGGAGCTTAACTTGCATTCTTCTGTTAGTCTAGGTGTTTGATAAATTGAGGCATTTGACAATAGGCAGGAGATTTGTGAATTATGTATGTTATTTGCACAGGAGGGCTGTATGTTCTGGGCCATAGAGAAAGGCAGACCTACAGCTTACCTGCTTTATCTCTTTGCTTTCCCCTGGTCCCACCAGCTTGACTCCTTTTCCCTAATTAGGACACCACAATCCAAACTATTAATACTTTTTAAAAAAAATTGACTAACCGTGACAGAAGAAAAGTATGTCTTTGTTCTTTTTCTGTTTGTTTGTTTGTTTTTGAGACAGAGTCTCGCACTGTCACCCAGGCTGGAGTACAGTGGCATGATCTTGGCTCACTGTAACCTCTGCCTCCCAGATTCAAGCAATTTTCCTGACTCAGCCCCATGATTAGCTGGGAATACAGGCGCATGCTGCCACACCCGTCTATTTTTTTTTTTTTTTTTTTTTGTATTTTTAGTAGAAATGGCATTTCACCGTGTTGCCCAGGCTGGTCTCGAACTCCTGAGCTCAGGCAATCCTCCCATCTCGGCTTCCCAAAGTGCTAGGATTACAGGCATGAGCCACCACACCTGACCTACATCTTTGTTCTTTACAGAAAATAACATCACAACATTTTTTAAAAAATCAATCAAATTATAGTATATACAGTATTGCAGTATGTCAGGCTATGTGACATTGTTGAATTTTGTTATAGTTGTCGTATCTGGCCGCATTCTTAAATTTGTAATTTATTGTGATTTCTTTTCTCATTCTAATAAACATTCATTTTCACTCCTAACTTTGTGTTTTTGTACTCTTAAAGGGACCAATCATATTTTATAGGTTTCAGACCCCACCAAACCTGTGAGGAAGAGGAAAGAGCCTGGTGTGGAGTTGCTGGAAGAGAGGATGGTATTAACTGGGACCCGAAGTATAGGCACAAGTTATGGGGTGAAGTAAAAGAGCATGCAGATAGGTGGCCAGTAGCACTAAACTAAATTCTGGCTCAGCCAGGTTACATCTGTAAAGTGACAGGAGGTTGAGCAGTGGACTGGATGGTTTCCAAAGGTTCTTAGTAACAATGACGATAATAATTTTTACCACTGCTGAGCACTTATTGCATGTCATGCATTGTGTCAGAGGTCAGCAAACTATAGCCCATGGACCAAGTCTATCCTCTTCTGTTTTTGTAAATCAAGTTTTACTGGACACATCTGTAACTATTCATTTAGGTATTATCTATGACCACCTTTGTGCTATGATGGCAGAGTTAAGTAATTGTGTCAGAGACCATGTGACTTGTATAGTCTAAAATATTTACTATTTGGCTCTTATAGAAAATGTTTGCCGGCCCCTGCACTCTGTGGTCATTATTTCTGGGGCAGATTGCATTTTCCAAATACGTCCATATAGTGTCCCCCAACCCATATGCTCTTGTAAAAATGTGAACTTGTTTCACATCATCAAGAAGTGAAGTCAGCTTCTCTCTGGGTGGGCCCTGTGACTGCTTTGACAATAACATAGAAGTGAAGTTGGATCATTGTTTAGCTCACAGCAACTTCTGCTTCCCGCCCACAGGAAGCCAGCTGCCAGTTAAGAAATACAAGTATCTGAGACCACCATGCTGTGAAAAGCCCAAATCCCACAGAAAGGCTCTGGCATGAGATGCCATGTGGAGAAGGAGCATAAGGGTTGTGGAGGAGCCCCACAGGAGTAAGGAAAATATCTCGGAAGTAGATCCAAGCACGCGCTGCCCCAGCTGACAACCTGTGGATCACACACAGATTGTCCAAATAAGCCCGTCCTAAGTTCATGACCCACAGAATCATTAGATGTAATAAAGTGTTTGATTTTATCCATTGAGTTGGGGTTCATTTGTCAAACAGCAATAGCTAATTGGAATGATCTTATATAATCCTCATAACTGGCCCAGTACAGATGAATTATTAGTCTCAATTTATGAGTGAAAGAGCCAAAAGTTGGAGAACTCAAATTATATGCCCCATGTCACACAGTTGGTAAATGACAAAGCCAGAGTTCAAACCAAAGTTTGTCAGGCTCTGAAGCCCTGGTGCTTTATGCGCATTCCTGTATTGACATTCTGTGTGCTGAAAGCTGACAAAGCTAAGAGACGGTTGGTCAAGCAGGAGGCCCCTGAGAAGGTCATATTCCCAGACATACTGGGAATTGGGCCCAAGCTGAATTCTAAGCATTCAACTTCTGCAGAGTAGAGCAGTTAATAATATGCCAAACATTGGTTCCTTGGCAATTATCATAACCGTGTTTCTTTTCCATCCACAAAATGTTTTTATTTGCCTCCAAGGCACAATTGTTTTTTAAAATGCTTTCTTTTAAAATCAGCTTTATTGAGATATAAAACACATAGCATAGAACCCACATTCTAAGTGCACAGTTGAGTTATTTCTAGTAAATTTACACAGTTGTACAATCATCACCACAATCCACTTTAGAACATTTCTATCACCCAAAAGGTCCCTCATAACAACTTGTGGTCAATTCCCATTCCCACAGCTAACCCCTAGCTACCACTGATCTGCTTTCTGTCTCTATAGGTTTGCCTTTTCTGAAAAGGCTGTATCAATGGAAGCATACAATGTGTGGTTTGCTGTGTCTGGTTTCTTTCACTTATCATTTATCAGTAATTTGTTTCTTTCAATTGCTGAAGAGTATTCCATTGTATGCATATGATGTGCTTGTTTTTACCTTCACCATTTGGTGGACATATGGATTGGTTCCAGTCTGGGACTGTATCAGTGGCAGCATTTAAACAGTGTTTGATTGCTTAAAAAGACTGACAGGACCCAAAGTGACAATGCTTACAAAGGAGACAAGAATATAGCAATGTTATTCAAGTAGGAACCTCAGGCACTTCCTATCACATTCTCCACAGTCAAGAAGGTCGACCAAGATTTGTGAAGAGTTAGGGGAATCCAAATTGATTATTTTGGGCCCAGGGAATCTCCATCCTTCAGTGGCTTGTTCTCTACACTCTCAAATCTAATCTTGAGTTTTCTTGGATCCACCTCTCATTTCAGATGGCTACTGCTTATGAATAATACAATTTAGAACATTGGCTTTACTTGACAATTCAGTTTAATTATTGAATTTTTAAAACGGGGTATTCTGAAACCCTCAGAATCATGGATGGCACTGCAAATAGATTAGTTCATGATTATGATAGTTGTTGCTAAAATGGTAACGCAGTGATGTCCTTGAATGAAATATGCAGATAAATCCACTGTTACTTGATTATGGAATTGATCCTTTTTGACAATAAAATGGGAGCAGACAAATCTTTAAAGTATCTGAAAAAATGTTTTAAAATGAGCTGGATTTTCTCAGGTTAAACCAAAAGTTTACCTTCTGATCTTGAGTAATTATGTCTGTCTCATCCAGTAGCTTCTATTCTCCTGAAAGGCAGGAATTGTCTCATTTTTGTTTGAATTTCCCTTATGGCTAGTTCAGTGCCTGGCACACAATAAGCACTCAGAAAATATTTTTGCTGACTTAAAGTGTCATCACAAGCTGCTTTTTACGTATGCCAGTTCCTTTACTCCTTGGGATGACTTTGCAAAGCGTTACCACTCTAGTTTTCACAGACGAAGGAACTAACCCTAAGGGAGGGTAAGTGATTTGCCCAAGATAGTACCACGAGTAAAAGGCAAAGTTAGGATTCAGTCCTGTCCTGATTTCTATACGGTCCTTCTTTATAGACAGGGAAACAGGACACAAAATAATCTAAAACAAGGCATTTCTTTGCCATCTTGCTGTTGTGGATTTCATGCTTCTCTCTCCTTTTTACACCACTGACTTATCATATTATGTTCTTCAATTACATATGTCAGTTTCCTCCCACAATGGCTCTGCAGTCTGTGCTGCAGAATTGCTCCTCACGGAACCTGAGCCCACATGCCTACAATTTCTCCATCAACTCAGCAGCTCCTACTGCCTCCAAAGGACCATGGCTAATACAGCCCACAGATGTATATGCACCTGTGATTACTGCCATTTTCCACTCAGTTATCATTAAGAAGCACTACTCTAGAGTGCCTTTTAAATATTGTGTACTGGCAACACTCTGATGTGGGTAGGTGGCTAAGAACCATTATCCTCCAAGTTATTACTGAAAAGTGGTACCCTTAAGGTTGGAGCCGACATGTTCGCTTACATGATTGAGGGAGGATGCAAAGTTCTTCTAGAATTAAGGTCCATTCCCTGCTGTTAAGTTGAGGGCACAAGGCTCCTTCCTAAGTAATTAATTAAGCATCCACTTAGGGGGGAGGGGAGGGAAACTTCAGCTAAAAAGCTACTAGAGTTTGTGTTGTACAAGAAAAAAGTGGTTGAGAAATAAAGGATTTCCTCAATTTCTCAGGTATAGAAATCCCTAAAATACATTTCACAATAAACTCAAGCAGGTCATGGAAGCCGAGAACCTTCGAACTAAAAGGACTTTGAACATATGAGGAAATTGGAGTCTACACAGGGAGCAGGGCTTGGCCAAGTGGGTAGCCAAGAATAAGATTTTAAGACCTCCCAACATGGGCCCTCTTCACCATTGCTCAACTGAAGGTTGAGGTGGGACAGCGATGCCACTTCTACCTTCTATCCCTGGGAGCTTCTTTCAGGAGCAGTAACAGAAACACCAGGTCTCTGGGACAGAGGCTCCTGCCATCAGAAGAACATTATTTCTAGGACACCCAGAGCTCAGTCTAGAAACTCTGGTCAAGAAAGTCAAACATTGCTGAAGAGATTTAAAATGAAAAGCATAAAAGTGCTAGTACCTGTGCCTGAGATAAAGCCCCCTTTCCACCTCAGGGCTGAGAGAAGCTAGTCAAAACGCTGATTCTAGAGACCTGAGACAATTCTGGGAGAGATTAAGGGATCAAGTGCAAGGATTTTCCCAACCAACCTGAAGCTCAGGGTAACTAATCATTGTCATAGAAGAAGGGACTCCCTTTCCTCAGGGTTAACCAAAAGTAGGGAGCTGCAGGAAAGGCTGAAAAGAGGTCCAGAAGGGCTGCCTCGAGGCAGGGACATCATGGAAAGCCACAGTCTGAGGAACTTGACTGGCATTCAACAAAGACAAGGCTTAGCTGAAGCAACCACCGCGTAAAAACACTAATGAAACAGCCGTCACAACTAAACTTATTGGGCATGTATCATGGGCCCAGCACTTTTTAAAGCACTCCGTATACATGATCTCATTTGATCCTCATAACAGCCTGTGTAATTCTAATAAGAATTAGAAAATGTGGTAGGGCCACTTTCAAAAGTTCCGGGAAAGGATTACTATAAAGGAGAACTCTCCCATTAATAACATGTTATAAGAGACCAGTGCTATTTTGAGATCCCACCACTTCTCTGTGTATGTATAAATAATAATTTTTTGTATACATGTTAGTTTGAACCAGAGGAAACCTTCCATTTTATATCTCAAAAATGGTCAGATAGCAAAAATTGTATATGGCTCAAACTAATATATATACAAAATGTATATTCTTTATTGGAGGCAAGTGAAAAAGTAGCGGGCAAATACAACAGTGTAGGAAATGTGCTATGTAAGGAGTAAATACTGTGCATGCTGAAGAAAAAAAGACATGAAAGAGAGTTCTAACCAAGTTTTCAGTGAGGTGAGCAGTCAGGAGAGACCTCTAAGAGAAAATGACATCTACGTTAAGACCTGAATGGATGACAGTAAAGGAAATTAATCACTAGGAGCCAGATTTAATAAGTCAGGGATGCTTTGCATCATGATGAAGTAGCTGGTACAGCACTTGCACTGCCACTGCAAACAAGTAAAAAACTGGGCAAAATATATGAGGAAAAAACCATTTTCAGACATTGGATACTAGACATCACAAGATCGTAATTACTGGGAATAGGAACACAAACAGTGAATCCTTTAATTTATTAAAATCAACACATTTTGAAAGATTGAAATAATAAAGAATATGTTCTCTGATTTTACAGAATTAAACTAGAAATTAAAAACAAAAAGGGATCTAAAAATAAACAACGTAGTTGTAAGTAACTCAGGTTAAAAAAGAAATCACAAAGGGAATTTAAAAATATTTTGAACTGAATGAAAATAAAAACAAATGTGTGGGACATAATTAAAACAGTACCTAGAAGACATATAACTTCAAATGATTATATCAGAAGTAATGAAAAGTCAAATCAATGATTTAAACTTACATGTTAATCTGCTACAAAAAGGTGAGACAATAAAATTTCAAGTGAGTGGAAATAATAAAATAGTGGAGATAATAGCAGAAATCAGCCAAATAGAAAATGTACAAATAGCAGAGAAAATAAATGAAACCAAAAGCTGATTTTTTAAAAAAGAACAATAAAACCAATAACTTCTATTTAAACACACCAAGAAAACAAGGGAGAAGACACAAATTATTTATATCAAGAACAAAAAAGGGAACATGATTACAAATTTTACAGTCACTAAAAGAATAATAAGGTCTATTATAAATAGTTTTATGCCAATAAATTTAACTTCTGATAGGAAATGGAAGAATCCTTTGAGAAACACATGACTAAAACTGACAAGAGAAAATAGAAATTCCAAATAGTCTATCTAAAAATAATTTTATTTCTAAATAAAAATGCTTCAGAAGGAAAAATCCCAGCCCAGATGACATCTATGGCGAATAATTTCAAACATGTAAGGAAGAAATAATAATGATTATACACAATCTCTTTCATGAAATAGGGAAAGTGATGGTACATGAGCTGTCACTAGATAGGTGTTCAAACAAAACACCAGCCGCACCACCATGATTCTGCTTTCCTAATGGAGCCTTGTGGCATCTGCAATTCCACTTCTGGGCACTTATCCAAGAGAAATTAAAACATATGTCCATAAAAATGCTTCTATACAATCTTTACAGAATCCTTGTTTATACTAGATTAAAACTGGTAACAATCTAAATATGCATTAGCAGGTGAAGGTATAAATAAACAACTTTAATACATGTATATGGTAAAATACTACTCAGAAATGAAAAAGAATGCACTGCAGATATATACAAAAGCATAGATTAATCTCAAAAGCATTACACTGAGTAAAAGTAGCCAGACACAAAAGACTGTGTGTGTGTGTGTGTGTATATATATATATATATATATATATACTCTCTCTCGATATAAAAATATATGTGTGCGTGTATATATATATATATATATATATATCTCCGAAAGTGTAGATTTTTCTCCTGCTAAACCCATGCTCCCTATGCACCATCATTACTCCAGTACCTAAAATACCCTATGTTCAAATAACAATAAGCTCAACACCTTTTAAGTGAAAATGTTTGCACCCACTGGTGGTAACTTGAAGCCATAGGAGAAAGATAACATTTATTTCTGAAGTGCTAGTTTTGATCAAACCTGCTTTAGTTAGTTAGATTATGTATATATACACAAACCCAGAGACCTACACACAAAACCAAAATATGTATAAAAAACAAACACTGATGTACTATGGAATATAAAAATAATAAATTTTTAAAGATAAATCATGAGGCTGGGTTGTTGTGGCTCCCACCTGTAGTCCCAGTGCTTTGGGAGGCCACAAAGAGAGGATCACTTAAGCCCAGCAGTTTGTGACTAGCCTGGGCAACATAGTGAGCACTGTTTCTATAAATTTTTTTTTTTAAAATTTGCTGTGCATGGTGGAGTGTGCCTGTAGTCCTAGGTATTCCAGAGATAGGAGGATCACTTGAGCCCAGAAGTTGTGGGCTGCAGTGAGTTATGATTGCACCACTGCACTCTAGCCTGGGCAGCAATGAAACACTGACTCAAATAAATAAATAAATAAATAAGGAAAGATAAAGCATGAGATTTTAAAGACATTTTATGTTTTCAGCAGGCTAATTTAACCCAAATTTCTAGGCTTCCTTCACCTCCTGCCCGCCACTTCACGTCTTCTTCCCACCCCTGTGAGAGGTATCTCTATTCATTCTCCTTGGCCATCCAGGGACTTGGATGGATATGTTTGACAAAGACCGATGAAAGGCATATGCTAACAGGTACCAAGAACTAGGAGATGGTGTCAGGTGCTCTTTAGCTTTCCTCAGCATCACCTAACCTGAGGAATCTGGAGGACTGTTGCTTGGGACCCTTCCCAGAAGAAGAAGTTGTCAATCTTGTCATTTGACAATTCCATTACCACCCTTTCTACTTATTCTATCCATCTTCCATGACTTCTGATTGCACCAGGCCACAAACAGTCCCTAGTACATTGTATACTCAAGAGCCTAGACCCAGAGGCTACAGAGAGGGCACACAAACATGTGGACAAGGAACTTCCAAGTTTTTGTGAACACCACTACTAGCTGACTCACTACCTGAATCACCAGGAGAGAATGAACTGTGGGAGGGGCCTTGATAGTCTCCCATGTTTCTGTGCAACCCAGAGCATGTCACAGCTTCTCAGAGCAGTTACTGGAACATTGGCTCTGCTTTACTTATGGACTTCAGGATCTATAGACTTCTTTGTTTTTAACATCACATGTTGTTTCCATCAGAAGATTTTATTGTAATGAGTCAGTGCTTCTCACTGGAACTAATACTGGTCACAGGGCATGTTTTAAAATTTAACGGGATCATTTGATTTGCTACTGTTATTAGTGGACAAGAGCCAGGAATGACAGACCTTTTGCATTGCAAAGGACAGCTCCAAACAACTAAGAAGTGTCCTGCATTCCATGTAAAAGTTAAATAACCTTTTTTATACTAGTCTGACCTAGCATATATACTAGTCTGACCTTTTTACACTAGTCTTCCTTCACCAGTGCTTCTTTTACCTCTCAAATAAACTGCTTTGCTATTGTATCTTTGTTTCAAGGTGAGTTTCTGGTGTAACCCGAACTATGGTAATTTGTTAAATTCTAGCATTTAACTCTCTCTCTCTCCCTCTCTCTCTCTCTCTCTCTCTCTCTATATATATATATATACACACACACACACATATATACACATATATATACATATATACACACATATATACATATATACACATATACACATATATATACATATATATACATATATATATACACATATATATACACACACATATATATATACACACACACTAGTCTGACCCTAGCATTTAACTCTATTTTATATATATACTCACACTGCTAATGACATCTGAATTCCACTGTAACACACCTGTGCTGATCTGCATTTGTAGCTATGGCATGCAATCTGATTCTGTGATGTGCTCCAGCAATTGCATTGCTAAAATGTTAGTATTTTTTAAAAATTACTTCCCTTTATTTCTTCATGTATGAAGTTCGAGACATTATACTGCAGTTTGTGAAATGATATGTTTCTAGATTAAATTATCTATGATTTTTATATCCAGATACTAAATGGGATATCACAAAATATTTGTTGTTGTTGCTTTTGTTGTGTGCATGTGTGTTTGTGTGCTTTTTTTTTTTTTTTTAGAAAAAAGAGCATTTGATCTAAAAGTCAAGAAAATGACTGATAGAGGTGATAAATATTGACAGCTTAGACAAGGGCTTGAGGGGTGAAAAAGAAAGTCACTGTGGATATAGAATTAACAGAATTTACAAAGTGATTAGATTCAGTGGATTATAATTAAGCTGTTTCAACTTTCCCTTCTGTAGGCTAAATAAACCCAGGGCCATCAACCAACTTGGCCTGCTTTATAAACCTTTTGTTCTCTTGGCTGCTGGCTTCAGAAGCACTTCCCTGGGTCTCTAAGTTGTGTTCAGTTATGGATTTCCAAACAGAGCTTAAACATATTAAGCGAGAAATTGGGTCTCCCAATTCCCACATAATACACCATGCACTGGCTCACAGATCTGACCATGTAACGTGGATACGCACATGTGGCAGACATTATCAGTGGCCTGTCTATATTCTCCCATCTCCTGTGTATGTCGAGTGACTTGCAACTGCCAGCATCTGCATTTCTTTGATTAAGAATCTTCTTTGGCCACTGAAGCCCATCACGAAGGAGGCTGGAAGTACAGCCCATCCACATCCCCCAAATAACACTCAACCTGTAACTTCCTGGAGTAGGTGTATAAATACTGGAGCTCCCTCCTCCCTTATATGAGACAACTCTAAGGTGTGTGTCCAACACTGCTCTCCAGGGTTTCTCCTCAGGATTAAGCTCCAGTCATCCACAGTAATAGATGATTTGATAATAAACCCCATGTCGACTGCCTTCCCTGTCTCATTTTCCCCTTCTTTCACCTCCCAAATAAACTGCTTTGTTATTGTATCTTTGTTTCAAGGAGAGTTTCTGGTGTAACCCAAACTATGGTAATTTGTCATTCATTGGGCTAGGGTCCTCTCACGGTAGAGGTATGTAGTTGAAGGGCTCAGGCCTAGGAGACAGACCTGGACCCTAGCTCCCATCTGTAACAACTCACCATTTGAGTTTAGGCATGTTACTTCTCTCTGGGCTTTAGTTTTCTCACCTTTAAAACAAGAATTTGGCTACATTAGCCTTTCCCAAAATGCACTCATTGGAAGAACACTAGGTTTTTGAAATGTTAATAGTTGTCATGGGGAAAACAGAAGAGAAGGAAGAACATTTCTGGTCTATATCAGGATTATGCTGAAGTAAAAGTAGGAGTGCCTAGCTCAGTGCCTGACGTATAGTAATCTTGTAATAAATGGTGATTGATTCCGAATACTAACGAGTTAGCTCATGCTCCACACAGAATTGCCATAGACAGGGGTTCTTAACCTGAAGTCCATGAACTTTCTGAAATTATAATTAGAATTATATACCCTGTGCTCCTGTGCCCTTTTCTGGGGCAAATTTCTCAGTTTAATTATATTTTTAGGCTCCCTACAAAATTAGCTCTGTATTAAGCCATTTATTCTTATCAGTTGTTTTAAAACATAACAGCAAACCACTACTTCCATTTCAGTGATTAATCATCAATAAGCACTTATTAAACATCTTATCTCCCTTTTGGAGGAACAATTTCTAGGTCTTTGTGCAGTGGTCAATTGTAGAAGGATGTAGTTGAAGAGCTACATAAGAATTTCTGAGATATGAATACAATTGAATAAAGTGATATTTAAATATAAGAATTCAGTTGATATAAGAAAAAGAACTAATGGGTTAAAAAAACCCTTGTATGTCACAGGAAGGGGTATCGGCATTTAGGTAGAAATGAAAAAAAAAGTTGAATCTGGCCAGTTTGATGGAGATATGCTGTATGTTAGAATGGGGGTGGGATAGAGTCTGAATGGATCAGGATAATCAGGCTGCTGTTAGAACGCTTTCTCCACTCTTTTCTGTTAGAGCAACAGACCACAAGTCTTAGATTAAAATGCTTTGCCCCACTCAGTCCATCCATTGGATCAGTGTGTCCTGGTGTTTATTATTATTATTTTTTTAATGCTCACTACATCTGTCTTTGGTGACTCAATAGCTTGCACAGTTCTTTCCTATGTGTAAGGCCTTAATCACATTTTTCAGGCTGTTTGGAGATCTGATGTTATCCCAAACCATGAACAGCAGAGCTGTCTTCGCATGAATCAACCTCAAGGAGAATGGAACAAACCACTAGAGGTGTTTCCAGCTCTAATTTTTTTTTCAGTCTTTTTCTCCACACAAAGCCTAATCTTTGGTTGTTATTGACAACTGTTATGACCACATTTGAGAGTGTGTGCAAGGAGCCATGTGGAGGAAGTGTGGGGGCAGAAAGAAGAAGAAACAAATTGGCAGAAATAATTTTAAGTGACGCCTTTTCCCCCAATTACTTAAACTCACCTGGCTTTGTCTACATCAAGAGAGGCATAATTTTCTTGTTTTTAAAAACAAATTATGCCTCAGTAGAAAATAAATGCATTATCATGGGTAAAAGGCAAATACATTGTCAAAATAATTGCTATGGGAGATAGAATTCAGTTTCAGCAAACTCTTTTCAGTTTCTTATAGGTAGCAAATAGTGTTTAATGAGAATAAACTAAACAATATCATTGCTACAATGACCTCTGCTACACTTTTTCAGTTAAGATTTCTAGCTCGGTCAGTCTTTACATTTTTGTGAGTTTAGGGTCCCTTTTTAATAACTGAGGATTTTAAGTACTGGTGGTTGTATGCTTAGTAACTATTAAAGAGAAAAAATATAAAATGGTGTTCTAGTTATTGTTGATACTGATTGTGGGACCACAGCTGTGACTGTCACCCACAAAACCTATACATAGCCTCTCTCTATAGTCTCTTTGCTTTCTCATGTCAAGGTAGTTGGGTTTCAAGAGCAAGTATCTCAAGAAAACCTGATGTCACCTGTATCGCCTTTTATGATCCAGACTAAGGTCACTTGGACTCAGGTGTCCTCGGCTTAAGTCACAGAACTCACTCCTGCTCCCATAACAAACCCACCCAGACTTATTTGCTTCAGGTCAACATTATATTATAAGACAAATATCTGGGATTAGAGATAGTATTGTGGCCATTTGAAAAAGTACAATCTTCCACAAATAGAAAAAAATGCTATCACCATTTTTATAACATTCTTAAATCAATATATGAGCTTATCACATCTGGCAACGAGATTTCAGTGTCTCAGTATCACCTGCCATCATTGGGCATCTCTGCTGTAGAGCAAATGCAGGTAAAACACACTTCAAAAGGGTCAAGGCAAATAGGCACTGCTTTCCGCCCTTACCATGCCATTTCTACGCACAGAAGATCGAACTTCTTGGTCTCTACTGAGCATACCTTCCAGCACATTCCATATTCTGCCCTTTCTAGCCTTCTTTTAATCATTCTCCTACATGTGATTTATCCCTCATTCAGACAACAAGGTTGAATGAAAATACATACCTAGTCACGAAACAAAGCATCTCACAAACCAACTCTAGCTACATTTTTTGGCACAAATAATAACAATGACATATGCAGCTACCAATTTTGAGTACTTAAATGCCAGACAGTGGGCTAAGTGCTTAACAGACATTAGCTAAAGTAACCATCAACAGGATAAGAAGACAGGTCCTAATATTATCCTATTAAAAAAAAACAAATCAAAAGGCTCCATGAAGTTTGTTATAAATGTACCCAAAGTCCCAGCTAGAACGTCATGGACTGGAACTCACAGAAACCTTGCTTTTAATCATTATGTTGCTATGTTCCCATACAGGCTAAAATTGTCTATATAATGTGACATTAGTGGACTTGCATGATCTGGACCTTATTTTTCAGGTTTAACAGTTTTTCTCCACCCTTATGCAATCTATACAATAGTGACCTAGTGCATCTTACTATATCCCCTTCCTCCAGAGACATATAGTCACTTTCATTCTTTTGTACATGTGCTTAAGGTATCTTTCTATTTTCCAATTGGCAAAATAAAAATTCTCTGCAAAATTCCATTTCCTCTAGGAATCCTGTACTGACTTCTTCAGACAGTTAAATGTCTCTCCTCTCAATCTCTATGTCACTGAATACATTCCTCTATTAAAACTTCTCTGAAATCATTGAATTTAATTATCCAGGTGTCTTTCCCACAAGGTACTATACTACGTGAGGCCTGAGATGTACCATTTGTCTGCAAAGCTCAAAGATGAACACAGCACTAGTACCAAGTAGTCATACATTAAATATTTGTTAGAACTTTAGTTTCTTGCCATGATGAAGTGCACTAGTCTTCTTGTAGTAAACAATCATAAGCCTGGATAAATAATATAACTGTTTTCTGATGTTGAACCAAAGGTGGTGGAAGACCGTGCTCTCTGAGAGCTGGGAAACAAACAAGATAATCCCTACAATAACCGTGGATTTCTGACTGAAGGCACCTTTCAGACTGTGGGGCAGTGAAAAAAAAGCCAAAACAGCACCGTTGCCTCACTGAGCTAAAAAAGATAAAGACTAGAATTTAAGACTGCTGCAACAGTTGGAGCTTCTGGAAACAGGATAAGAGGGAAAAGGAAGCTGAGTAGAGAAGGAACTCCAGAAATCTGCATAGGGAGCCCCTTGAGTCTTTGGCTGAGTCTTAGCCTGTGTATATGCACAGACACATTTCATAAAGCCATGCTAAAAGCATTTACCAGAGGGAAAAAAATACTGGGGAACTGTGAGCTAAACAAACCCCAGAGTTTGCACAGGGCTAGAAGATGATTGCATTCTGATCTGCCAGAGTGGAGACATTTTGCTAAACATCCCAGATGTGCAATAAAACTTATAGAAAAGCAATACTTTAGGAATAGAATTAGCGGAACCCTAAGGTAGACATAATTCTAGTCTTTAAAAGTTTATGAATAAATCTCAAAAGGAACATGTTAATCCTTGAGCAAATTCAATGCTGAATGGAACAAAACACAAAATTCTATTATGAAAGAAGAGAAAATTCTCCAAAAATGTAATTTCTTTTTTTTTTTTTTTTTTGAGATGGAGTCTTGCTCTGTTGCCCAGGCTGGAGTGCAGTGGCGCAATCTCGGCTCACTGCAAGCTCCGCCTCCTGGGTTCACGCCATTCTCCTGCCTCAGCCTCTCCGAGTAGCTGGGACTACAGGCGCCCGCCACAATGCCCGGCTAATTTTTTTTTGTATTTTTAGTAGAGACGGGGTTTCACCGTGGTTTCGATCTCCTGACCTTGTGATCCGCCCGCCTCAGCCTCCCAAAGTGCTGGGATTACAAGCGTGAGCCACCACGCCCGGCCCAAAAATGTAATTTCTACAATATCAACTGTACAATCAAATTTACTACATATGTAAATGAACATAAATATGTGATCCATAACCATAGAAAAGTCAGAAAAATAGAAACAAAGAAATGGGAAAGGTGATAAAATTAGTAAACAAGAATTTGAAAACAACTGTTATAATTATACTCAAGAATTTAAAGGATAGCATAAGCATAGCGAGAGAATAGGGAATCCGAATAAAGGGAAATGTAGCATAATAAAATGGAAATTCTAGAATTGAAAGATGTAATATTTAAAAGGAAAAAATTATGAGAGGAGTTTAATAGCAGATTAGACAGTCCATAAGAGAGGTTAATGAACTAAGATAGAAGAATATAAATTATATAAATGGGAGGATGTCACAAAAAATAAAATGCTGAGGGAAGTGAATAGCATCTCTGTGAGCTCTGGGACAATATAAAGGAGTCTAGTAAGCGTGTGACTGGAATACCAGGAGGAGACAAAAGAGAAGTTGAAGTGGGGAAAAATATTTACAGAAATAATGGTTGAAACCTTTTAAATAACATGAACAATATAAATCCATGGCTACAAGAAATTCAGTGTACTTCAAGCAAGATAGACACAAAGAAAACTAGACCATAGTATGTTATAATCCAATTGATGTAAACCAGTAATATGTAAAATTAATAATAAAGAAAAAAATCTTAAAAGCAGCCAGAGGGCAGAAGAAAAGACATATCAAAAACAAACACAAGAACAACTGATTATGAGTTGTTCTCAATTATCAATTATCACTGATTTCTTATCAGAAACTACTCAAATCAGAGAATATTGGAACATCTGATGTGATGGCAAGAAAACCTGTCAACTTAGAAATCATATCCAAAGAAAATGTTGCAAAAATGAAGGCAAAATACAATTATTTTCAGATAGACGAAAGCTGAGACTTTGTGGCTAGCACATCTTCCTTTGGGCTGAAGCTTTCTTTAACGTTCTAGCCCAAAGGAAGATGATATTCGATGGAAACTGAGAGCTACATAAAAGAATAAAAAAAGCCAGAAATGGAGCCAGGCGCAGTGGCTCATGCCTGTAATCTAGCACTTTGGGAGGCTGAGACGGGCAGATCATTTGAAGTCAGGAGTTCGAGACCAGCCTGGCCAACATGGTGAAACCCTATCGCTACTAAAAATACAAAAAGTAGCTGGGTGTGGTGGCATGTGCCTGTAATCCCAGCTACCTGGGGGGCTAAGGCAGGAGAATTGCTAGAGCCCAGGAAGTGGAGGCTGTAGTGAGCCAAGCCACTGCACTGCAGCCTGGGCAACAGAGCAAGACTCTGCCTTAAAAAGAAAAAAAAAAAAAGACTGAGAGAGCCAGAAATGGTAAATACCTGTATTTAAATTTTTTCTCAACTCTTAAAGTTTTTAAAAGACAACTATTTAAAAAGAAAAAATAATGTATTATAGGGTTCATAGCACATGAACAAGTAAAACACATAGTAACAATAGCACAAAAGATAGGGCTGAAATGGAGATAGAGTGTTAAAGAGTATTTACTTTATATGTGAAGTGATATATATTATTTGAAGATTGACAGTGATAAGCTAAAGATGTGTATTATGAACCCTAAAATTACCTCTGAGAAATAAAGCAGAGGGATGGCTAATAAACCAAAAGGGAAGATAAAATAAAATAATAGAAAGTACTTAGTTGGTTCCACATAATAATTACATTAAATATAAATAGACCAAAAAATCCAGTCAAAAAAAGATTTTAAGATTTGATTAAAAAGGAAACACCAGCCACGGAGGGTGACTCATACCTGCCATTGCAGTACTTTGGGAGGCTGAGGCAGAAGGATCACATGAGGCCAGGATTTTGAGACCAGCCTGAGAAAGAAAGCAAGACCCTGACTCTACAAAAAAAAAAGGAAATAGCTAACTATAGGCTGTTTACAAAAGACACATATTAAATATAAAATACATATGTTAAATATAAATATATAAAATATATAAATTATATAATATATAAATATATAAAATATATAAATATAAGTTAAAGTTAAAAGATAGAAAAAGACAAACAAGGAAATATTAATCATAAGAAAACTGGAGAGGTTCTGTTAATATAAAACAAAGTACATACAGAGCATTGAGTATCACCAGAGATAAGGAGGGAAATTTCACAATGATTAATAAGTACCAATTCATCAAGAACACTTAAAACATGATCCTAAGTGTGTATGCACCTAAATACACAACTTCAAAATACACGAAACAATAACTGAGAGAACTGAAGGAAGGAAAAAAATCCACAATTACAGTTGGAAATTTCAAAACTCCTCTCTCAGGAATGAATAGAACAAGAAGGCAAAATCTAATAAGGAGATAGTCTCGAGCAACACTCTCAATCGACGTGCCGAATGGACATTTATAGAAGACTTTACCCAGCAACGGCAGCATACAGTTTTTCTTCAAGTACACATGAAACATTTATCAAGAGAAGCCATATGGTAAGCCAAAATCTGAGTGTTCATAAATTTTTAAATATATACAGAATATAAACATCTATTATATAAAAAAATATATAATAGATATATAACTATAATATCTATATAGAATATAGACATAATAGATTATATATGTATCTATTTTATATATATAATAGATTATCTATATCATAGATTCTGGGGGTAATGTGCAGATTCATTACATGGGCATATTGCATAATGCTGGGGTTTGGGCTTCTAGTGAACCTATCACTGAGATAGTGAACATAGTATCCAGTAAGTAGTTTTTCCAACTCTTGCTCCCTCACTCCCTCTCCCCTTTTGGAGTCTCCAGTTTCTATTGCTTCTATCTTTATTTTCATGAGAACCTGTTCTTTAGTTCTCACTTGTAAGTAAGAATATGCAGTATTTGATTTTCTGTTTCTGCATTAATTCACTTATTGTCTCCAGCTCCATTCATGTTGCTGCAAAGGATGTGATTTTATTCATTTTTATGGCTATGTAGTATTCTATGGTGTACATGTATCACATTTGCTTTATCCAATATACCACTGATGGATACATAAGTTGATTCCATGCCTTTGTTATTGTGAATAGTGCTGTGATAAATATATGAGTTCAAGTGCCTTTTTTTTTTTTCCTTTTCAGGTCAAATGGATAACGTGCTGATGTCATAACAAGATTCAGAGGGTGGCACATCTCACACATGTGCATGAACACCCAATCATCATGTTCATGAACTACAAAAGGATCTGCACGTACTTTTAGAAAGAATAATTTATTTTCCTTTAGGTAGATACCCAATAATGGGAATTGCTGGGTTGTATAGTAGATTGATCTACTTTTAGTTCTTTGAGAAATCTTCATATTGTTTTCCATAGGTGTTGAACTAATTTACATTCCCACCAACGGTGTATAAGTGTTCCTTTTTCTCTGCATCCTTACTAACATCTATTATTTTGTGACTTTTTAATAATAGCCATTCTAACTGGTGTGAGATGGTATCTCCTTGTGGTTTTAATTTGCATTTCTCTGATGATTAGTGATCTTAACGTTTTTTCCATAGATTTGTTGGCTACTTGTATGTTTTTTTAAGAAGTGTCTGTTCATGTCCTTTGCCCACTTTTAATGTTTATTTCTTGTTGACTTACTAAAATTTCTTATAGATTGTGGATATTAGACCTTTGTCGGATGCATAGTTTGCAAATATTTTTTCCCATGTTGTAGGTTGCCTGTTTATTCTGTTGGTTGTTTCTTTTGCTGGGCAGAAGCTCTTTAGTTTAATTAAATACCATTTGTCTATTTTTGTTTTTGTTGCATTTGCTTTTAATGTCTTAGCCATAAATTCTCTGGGTAGGCCAATGTCCAGAAGAGTATTTCCTAGATTTTCTTCTACCATTTTTATAGGTTGAGGTCTTACATTTAAGTCTTTAATCCATCTTGAGTTAATTTTTGTATATGGTGAGAAGTAGGGGTACAGTTTTATTCTTCCAAATATGGCTAGCCAATTTTCCAAGAACCATTTATTGAATAGGGTGTTGATATAGCTTGATATTTGTCTTTGCCAAAATCTCATGTTGAAATGTAATCCTAGCCAGGCATGGTGGCTCATGCCTGTAATCTCAGCACTTCGGGAGGCCAAGGCAGGTGGATCATCTGAGGTCAGGAGTTTGAGGCTTGGCAAACATACTGAAACTCTGCCTCTACTAAAAATACAAAAAAATTAGCCAGGTGGGGTGGTGTGTGCCTGTAGTCCCAGCTACTCATGAGGCTGAGGCAGAAGAATTGCTTGAACCTGGGAGGTGGGGGTTGCAGTGAGTCAAGATCCTGCCATTGCACTCCAGCATGGGTGAAAGAGCAAGACTCCATCTCAAAACAAACAAAAGAAAGAAACGTAATCCCCAGTATTGGAATTGGGGCCTGGTGAGAGGTGTTTGGGTCATGGGGGCGGATCCCTCATGGCTTGCTGCTGTCCTTACTATAGTGAGTTCTCAAACAATCTGATTGTTTAAAGTGTGTGGTACCTCTTCCCTTCTCTCTTGCTCCTACTCCTACCATATGAGATGCCTGCTCCCCCTTCACCTTCCACCATGATTGTAAGCTTCTTGAGACCACTCTAGAAGCTGAGCAGATGCTGACACCATGCTTCCTGTACAGCTTGCAGAGCTATGAGCCAATTAAACCTTGTTTCCTTATAAATTACCCTGACTCAGGTATTTGTTTATGACAATGCAAGAACAGCCTAAGACAGATGTTCTTTCTCCATTGTTTATTTTTGCCAACTTTATTGCAGATCAGTTGATTGTAGGTGTATGGCTTTATTTCTGAGTTCTCTATTCTGTTCTATTGGTCTATGTGTCTATTTTTGTACCAGTACTATGTTGTTTGGATTACTCTAGCCTTCTAAAATAGTTTGAAGTCTGGTAATGTTATGCTTCTGGCTTTATTCTTTTTGCTTAGGATTGCTTTGGCTATTTGGGCTCTTTTTGATTCCATACAAATTTTAGACCAGTTTTTTCTAGTTCTGTGAAAAACGACATTGGCAATTTGACAGAAATTGCTTTAAATCTGTAATTTACTTTGGCAAGTATGGCATTTTAATGACATTGACTCTTCCACTCCATAAGCATGGAATGTTTTTCCATTTGTTTATGTTGTTTCTGATTTCTTTCAGCAGTGTTTTGTAGTTCTCCTTGAAGAGATCTTTTACCTCCTTGGTTAAATGTATTCCTAGGTATTGTGTGTGTGTGTGTGTGTGTGTGTGTGTGTGTGTGTGTGTGTGTGTGTCTATTGTAAATGGGATTGATATCTTAATTTGTTTCTTAGTTTAAATGTTATTGGTGTATAGAAATGCTACTTATTTTGTAGGTTGATTTTGTATCTTAAAACTACTGAATTCATTTATCAGGTCTAGGATTCTTTTGGAGAAAATTAGGGCTTTTTAGGTATAGGATCTTGTCATCAGCAAACAGAGAAGATTTGTCTTCCTCTTTTCATATTTTGGTGCCTTTTATATTTTTCTTTTGTCTAATTGCTCTGGCTAGGACTTCTAGTACTATGTTGAATAGGAGTTGTAAGAGTAGATAACTTTATCTTGTTGTAATTCTTAGGGGGATGCTTTTAACTTTCGCCTGTTCAGTATGATGTTAACTGTGGGTCTGTCATATATGGCTGTTATTATTTTGAGGTATGTTCCTTCAATGCCTAGTTTGTTGAGGATTTTTATCATGAAGGGATGTTGGATTTTATTGAATGCTTTTTTTTTCTGGGCCCATTGAGATCGTATAGTTTTTTATTTTAATTCTGTTCATGTGGTGAGTCACATTTATTGATTTGCATATGTTGAACCATTCTTGAGTCCCATGAATAAAAACCACTTGACTGTGATAAATTATCTTTTTGATGTGCTGTTGGATTCAGTTTGCTAGTATTGTTTTGAGCATTTTTATGCCTATGTGCATCAGGGATATGGGCCTGTGGTTTTCTTTTTTGGTTGTCTTTGCCAGATTTTGGTATCAGGATAATATTGGTTTAATAAAATGAGTTAGGGAAGAATCTCTCCCCTTCATTTTTTTGGAGTAGTTTCAGTAAGATTGGTACCAGCTGTTCTTTGAATGTCTGGTAGAATTTGGTGGTGCATCTATTTGGTCCAGGACTTTTCTTTGATAGTAGATTTTTTATTGCTGATTTACTTTCATAACTTGTTATTGGTCTGTTCAGGATTTCAATTTATTGGTGGTCCAATCTTGGGAGGTTGCGTTTCCAGGAATTTATTTCTATTTCCTCTAGGTTTTCTAGTTTATGTTCATAGACATGTTGATAGTAGTCTTTGAGGGTTTTTGTATTTGTGTGTTATCAGTTGTAATGTCACCTTTGTCATTTCTGATTGTGCTTATTTGAATCTTCTCTTTTTCCTGCTTAGTTAATCTAGCTGGAAGTCTATCAATTTTGTTTATCCTTTCAAAGAACCAATTTTGAAAGGTTCTTTGATCATCTGTATGTTTTTTTCATTGATCAGTTGTATGTTTCTTTTTTGTTTGTTTTTGGTCTCAAATTCATTTAGTTCAGCTCTAATTTTTGTTATGTCTTTTCTTCTGCTAGCTTTGAATTAGGTTTATTCTTGCTTTTCTGTTTCCTTTAGGTGCAACATTAGGTTGTTACGCTGGGATTATTCTATCTTTTTAATGTAGGAATTTAGTGTTATAGACTTTCCTCTTACACTGCTTTTGCTGTATCCCAGAGGTTTTGGTATGTTGTGCCTGTCTTCTCGTTTGTTTCAATTTTTTAAATTTCTGCTTTAATTTCATTGTTTATTCAAAAGTCATTCAGGAGCAAGTTGTTTAGTTTCCATGTACTTGTGTCATTTTGAGAGCTTCTATTGGCACTGATTTCTAATTTTCACTGTGGTCCAAGAAAATGCTTGATACGATTTTTGTATGTTTGAATTTATTGGACTTGCCTTATGACCAGGATTGTGGTCAATTTTAGAAAATGTTCCATATGCAGATGAGAAAAATGCATTTTCTGTGGTTGTGAGGTGAAATATTCTGTGTATGTTTATTAGGTCTATTTGATCAAGAGTCTGATTAAAGTCCAGGGTTTCTTTGTCAATTTTCTGCTTTGATGATCTGTCTAGTGCTGTTAGTGGAGTGCTGAAGTCCCCTACTATTATTGTATAGCTGTCTATTTTTTTGGTAGGTCTAGTATCCCTTTTCTTTTTTTTAATGTTCTGGGATACATGTGCAGAACGTACAGGTTTGTTACATAGGTAAATGTGTGCCATGGTGGTTTGCTGCACCTGTCAACCTTGGTATTAAGCCTATTAAGCCTTCCATCCATTACCTATTTGCCCTGATGTTCTCCCTCCCCTTGCCCAGCCAACAGGCCCTGGTGCATGTTGCTTTCCTCCCTGTGGCCATATGTTCTCATTGTTCAGCTCCCACTTATGAGTGAGAACATGCACTGTTTGGTTTTCTGTTCCTGTGTTATTTTGCTGAAGATGATGGCTTCCAGTTTCATCCATGTCCCTGCAAAGAACATGATTTCATTCCTTTTTGTGGCTGCATAGTATTCCATGGTGTATATATACCATATTTTTTTTATCCAGTCTATGATTGATGGGCATTTGGGTTGATTCCATGTCTTTGCTCTTGTGAATAGTGCTGTGGTAAACATATGTATGCATGTATCATTATAATAAAATGAGTTGTATTCCTTTGGGTATATACCCAGTAATAGGATTGCTGGGTCAAATGGTATTTCTGGTTAAAGATCCTTGAGGAATTACCACGTTGTCTTCCACAATAGTTGAACTAATTTACATTCCCAAGAACAGTGTAAAAAGTTTCCTATTTCTCCACAGCCTCACCAGCATCTGTTGTTTCTTGACTTTTTAATAGTTGCCCTTCTGACTGGCATGAGATGGTATCTCATTGTGGTTTTGATTTGCTTTTCTTTAATGATCAGTGATGCTGTGCTTTTTTTCATATGTTTGTTGACCGCATAAATGTCTTCTTTGGAGAAGTGACTGTTCATATCCTTTGCCCACTTTTTGATGGGGTTGTTTGTTTTTTTCTTGTAAATTTTTTAAGTTTCTGGTAAATTCTGGATATTACACTGTTGTCAGATAGATAGATTGCAAAATTTTTCTCCCATTATTTAAGTTGCCTGTTCTCTCTGATGATAGTTTCTTTTGCTGTGCAGAAGCTCTTTAGTTTAATTATGTCCCATTTGTCAATTTTAGCTTTTGTTGCAATTGCTTTTGATGATTTCATTATAAAATTTTTGCCCATGCCTATGTCCTGAATGGTATTGCCTAGGTTTTCTTCTATAGTTTTTATGGTTTTAGGTTTTACATTTAAGTCTTTAATCCATCTTGGGTTAATTTTAACATAAGGTGTAAGGAAGGGGTCCAGTTTCAGTTTTCTGCATATTCTTAGCCAGTTTTCCCAGCACCATTTATCAAATAGGGAATCCTTTCCCCATTGCTTGTTTTTGTCAGGTTTGTCAAAGATCAGATGGTTGTAGATGTGTGGTCTTATTTCTGATGTCTCTATTCTTTTCCATTGGTCTGTATGTCTGTTTTGGTACCATGCTGTTTTGGTTACCATAGCCTTGTGGTATAGTTTGAAGTCTGGTAGCATGTTGCCTCCAGCTTTGTTCTTTTTGCTTAGGATTGACTTGGCTATACAAGCTCTTTTTTGGTTCTGTATGAATTTTAAAGTAGTTTTTTTCTAATTCTGTGAAGAATGCCTTTGGTATTTTTAGCATTGAATCTATAAATTACTTTGATCAGTGTGGCCATGTTTGCAATATTGATTCTTCCTATCTATGAGGATGGAATGTTTTTCCATTTGTTTTTGTCCTCTCTTATTTCCTTGAGCAATGGTTTGTAGATGAATTTTCTTAGGGTTTGCTTATCTGGGAAATACTTAATTTCTTCTTTGTTTTGAAGCTTAGTTTGGCAGAATCTGAAATTCCTGGCTGGCATTTTTTTATTTAAGGAGGCTAAAAATAGGCTCCTTATCTCTTCTGGCTTGTAAGATTTCCACTGAGAAGTCTGCTGGTAGTCTGATAGGGATTTCCTTTATTCCTAATTTGCTTCTTTTCTCCAGTTGCCCTTAAGACTTTTCTCTTTTGCATTCACCTTGGAGAGTTCAATGATGATATGCCTTGGGGATGGCCATCTTGTATAGTATCATTCAGGTTTTCTCTGAATTTCTTGTATCTGGATGCCAGCCTCTCTAGTAAGATTAGAGAAATTTTCCTGAATTATCACCTAAAATATGTTTTCCAAGTTGCTTGTTTTTTCTTCTCCTCTCTCAGGAATGCCAATAAGTCATAGGTTTGGTCACTTTACATAATCAGATGTTTCTTGAAGGTTTTGTTGATTTTTTTAAAAATTATTTTTTCTTTATTTTTCTCTGGCTGGGTTAATTGAGAAGATTTGCCTTGAAGCTCTGAAATTCTTTGTTTTGCTTGTTCTATTCTATTGTTAAAGCTTCTAACTGTATTTTGAAATTCCTTTAGTGAATTTTTCTTTTTTTATATATTAATTTTTTTAGTTTTTAATTTTTTTATTTTCTTTTCAGTGCAGAGATGAGGTCTCACTATATTGCCCAGGCTGGTCTCAAGTTCTTGTACTCAAACGACCATCCCATCTTGGCCTCCCAAAGTGTTGAGATTATAGGTGTTAGCCACCACACCTGGCCCCTTTAGTGAATTTTTCAATTGCAGGAGTTCTACTTGTTTTTTTTCTTAATATAACTATCTTGCCTTTCATACCCTGAGTAGTTTTTTTGTTTGTTTCTTTCTTTGTATTGGGTTTCAACTTGGATTTCGTTGGGTTTCCTTGCGATTCATATTTTGAATTCTTTATCTGTCATTTCAAACTTTTCGATTTGGTTAAGATCTATTGTTGGAGAGCTGATGTGATCCTTTGGAGGTGTCAAGACACTCTGGCTTTTGGTACAGCTGGCGTTCTTGCACTTATTCTTTCTCATCTGAGGGAGCTGTAACTTCATAATTTTGAGTTTGGATGACACTTTTTAATTTTTAATTTGTTTCCCTTTAGTGTATAAATGTGATGTATAATCATTTGGCGTTGTTTCTGGGTGCTTTCAGGGGACCGAGGCATTGTATGGATTCCTTGGTTGTGGATAGCTTCTGTGTGGTGTTTTTCTCATACGCTGCTTTTTGTAGTGATGTATTGAATGTATGAGCCAACACACTACATCTTGTGGGGCTGAGGTTGCAGAGGCGTCAGGAAGTTTATCTCATTTACTAGTACTAAGCCTTTCTGGTAGCAGGTTTTTAATTTTAGTGGTTCAGTTCAGGCTGAAGACCAGTAGGAGGCGCTTAAGAGTAAGAGCCCGTTGGCCCTCAGGTAGGCTGATGTCTGGTGGAAAGGACTGTCCTGATGGAGGAAGCAGGGGGCAGAGGTGGGAAGAGAGTGTTGGGATGTGCCGAGGTCTTGGGGAAAGTAGTGGGAGTGGGGGATGTGTGCGCCAGCTCCTTTTCCTGAGCTAGAAGTAATGAGACCCCCTCTGAGGGCAACCACAAAAATGGGCTCGGGATGGGGCCTCTTTCCCCAGTCTGGTCCAGGGCAGGCAACTCCACAATTTGTCTGTCTTCCATTGTGAGAATCCTGCCACTTTGTGTAGGCAGCGGAAGTTGGCCCTTGCCCTCTCTGTAAACCCAAGCATCTTGAGATCACCTTCAGCAGAGTGGAGCAACCAAGAAAAGAGCGAAAAACACTCTGTGAGTATACACACTGCTCCCCAGAAGGAAGATCCACTACTGTGTCCATAACTGTACAGGGGGGTGGGAGATGACCCCGTCTCTGCCTGTTCCCGGGCGGTGGGCGTTGCCACGTTTAGTGGTTGGTGCTGTGCCTTCCTTTTCATTGTTCTGAGGAGGTTTTAGCGGACTGTACTCCCCTGCCCTTATGGGTGGCCCATACCCAGGGTTAGGTCTGCATGGGTCTCACAGCTTCCCAGGAACCCACCAGTTCCCTGTGCTTGCTGGAGTTAGAGTGGAATATATTTTTGTCCATAATGGAATTAAATTGGAAACCACAACAGAAATATGTATGGAAAATCTTCAATAATTTGAAATTAAACAACATATTTTTAAATACAAAATATGTCAAATAAGAAAACATAAAGGAAGTCAGCAAATATTTTGAACTTGATAATAATGAAAATACAACAGATCAAAATTTCAGGGATGTAGTTAAAATAGTTCTTATGGGGAAATTTATGGTTCTTATGGGAGAAGGTTTAAAAGCAATCTATGTTTACTTCTTAAGAACTTAGAAGAAAGAAGAACAGATTGAGGTCATAATAAACAGAAGGAAGAACATAGAAAAGATAAAAACAGAAATCAACTAAATAGAAAAAGAAAAAATAATATAGAAAATTAATAAAAAGCAAAGCTACGACTATGAAAAGATTAATAAGATTAATATACCTCAAACACATAGCCTTGCTTGATTACAAAGAGAAGAAAAGAAAAAACACAAATTACTAACATTGGAACACTATTTTTTTATCTACAGACATTTAAAAAATCTTGATACCTTAATGCCAGTAAATTAAGTAATTTAGATAAAACTGGCAAATTTTTTGAGATACAAATTACCAAAACTAATTAGAAAACAGGAAAAAATCTAAATAGCCCAATATCTATTAATGAAATTAAAAGTTACTAGAAATATTTCCAAAAAGAAAATTTCAAGTCTATATGACTTTACTCATCAATTGCATCAAATGTTTAGAGAAGAAATGAGATTATTTTATAACAGATTCTCCAGAAAAAAGAAGAGACAGGACTTCTCAACACATATTATGATAATCTTGTTTCCCAAATCAGACACATTATAAGAAAACCACAAACCAATATCTCTTATAAATGTAGACATGCCATCAGAGAAATGCAAATCAAAACCACAATGAGATACCATCTCACACCAGTTAGAATGGCGATCATTAAAAAGTCAGGAAACAACAGGTGCTGGAGAGGAGGTGGAGAAATAGGAACACTTTTACACTGTTGGTGGGACTGTAAACTAGTTCAACCATTGTGGAAGTCAGTGTGGCGATTCCTCAGGGATCTAGAACTAGAAATGCCATTTGACCCAGCCATCCCATTACTGGGTATATACCCAAAGGACTATAAATCATGCTGCTATAAAGACACATGCACATGTGTGTTTATTGCGGCACTATTCACAATAGCAAAGACTTGGAACCAACCCAAATGTCCAACAATGATAGACTGGATTAGTAGAACATATTTGTGATCCTAGTGTAAGCACAACTTTCTTAGAAAAAGCCATTAAGAAAAATGAATAGTCAAACTAAACTGGGAGAAAATGTTATATATATATATATATATATACATATACACATATATATGTGTATATATGTGTATGTGTATATATGTGCATATATATATACACATATACACACATACACACACATATACATATATATACACACACACATATATATATCTGACTTCTATTATATATAGTTATAGGTAAACAATTTTTATACTTCAATAATAAAGAGACTTTACAGTTATGCCTTATAATTCTTATGATATTTTTCAGTTGACAAAGTACTTTTCTACCAATGTTTTTATGTGGACTTTACAACATTACCCCATGAGATTAAACAGTATTAGGATTATTTTTCTAATCTTACAAATGTAAAAATGAAGCTCAGAAATATGTGTTTTCCAACAGAACTAAAACTAAATCCTGAGTCTTTGAGGCACCCAGTTCATCATCATTGCCATCACACTGGCTGGTATGCCTCACTTAGGCTGATTTCTGATATGCCTCTCCTTATGGACTGACTCCTCAGGCTTGCCTCTTAAGTAGAACAGCCCTGGCACAACACTAAACCCCTTTCCTTGCCAAACTCCAGCTCCGAGCTTCTTGTCTTTCTAATTCCAGATTACAGCATTAAACTCTGGTTGAGCCTGAATGATCCCATATAGTCCTTCCCAGGTAAAAAATTCGTTAGATGATGGTTTCTTAATCACAGCTCAGCTGCCTCTTTGGGTCATTTATCTGATTCTGGGCATGTCACAAAAAGAATGTTGTTGAAAGGCAATGTAATAAGTATGCGTCAATCCTGCAGCCTTTCTTATTATGAAATTTCAAGAGGGTCCACCTTCTGGAAGGAAGCAGCACTTCGCTACACAGGCAAACACATCCCTTGGCATTTTATGAGCCCCTTCTGAAGGGAATGGAGAGACAGCTCATCTTAGTGACAGATCTGTCACAGGCAATAAGAGGGCAACAGGGAGTCAGACTGTTACCTATTATCGTTATTGTTATTGCTGTTGTCATTATTATGATCATATTACACATTCACTTAATGGTAACAACAGGGCCTGGCCCCAAACGAGGACTCAAAAAAAGATGTAATCTCTTCCCAGAGGTCTCATTTTTAAGTCGGATATGTTTCCAGTAATCCATTGTCACAGTCCTCTGGTGCCGCCTATTTTGGGTATCTGTCTGTGTGCTCTGACTAGCCTGGTCAGATAAATGTCAATAAACTGTCCGCACAGAGGAATTTTCTCTCTTATGTATGCTTTACTTTTGATAAACCAGGGCCTATTCTGAAGATAACATGACAGATTTATTGACATAATCATGCATATACTTCCATCTTCTCAAATAGGTCTTGGAGAACCTAATAAAACGCCTGGGGTTGAAAGTGACCTCAGAGATCCAACTACATAGCGCTCAAATTCTGCCCTTCAGTCGCCATCCTGCTTATGCTTGAATGCCCCTAATGTTGGAGAACACAGCACCTCCTGAAACAGTCCATTCCATTCTTAGACAGCTCTTCTTTTTATTAGTTCTTAAGTATCTGCTGAGTCACCTCCCTTCTCTTTTCAGAGACCGGCATTCTCCAATCTGTACAGGAAAACAGCTTTCTCCTATCTTTGCCCATGGCTCTGCCCTCACTGGAGTTCTCCCTAGCACTGGGGAGTTCTCCTATTGCTCTGGTTTTTCTATGGCTGCCCTTCAAATCCTCTGGGCATCATCTGGAGCTCACGCTCCAGTAAAAGGGCTGTTGCTTAATAAGCCTTCTCAAAATGTAGTGGCTTAAAACAATGATCCATTATTTGTTATGATCCGAAGTGTTGGTTGGGGAGTCTGCTCTGCTAATTTCACCTGGGATCCCTGCTGGGGCTGCATTCAGTTGGAAAGCTTGGCTAGGCTAGAAGAGGCAACATGGCCTGAGTGTCAGGTATTGCAGTTGGTGCTGACAGTGACTAGGACTCCTTGGTTCTCCCGCAAGTGGCTGCTCATTCTTCCCTAGGCTCAACTGGCATTCTGACATGGTCTCTGGGTGGCTTTCCAAGGTGGCAAACATGGAGCTTACAAGGCCTCTTAAGGCCTAACCTTGAAAATAGCACATTATTTCTGACACATTCTGTTGGTTAAAGCCAATCACAAAGCTAGCCAAGCTTTAGGGTGGGGAAATTGACTCCATGTCTTAATGGAGTGTGGCATGTTTTTTGTTTTACTAATGCCCTGTCTGTTAGAAAACACGGAAGATTGAAAGTATGGGTGGAGCACAAGGGTTTCCTCCTTCTCTGTTTTCACTCTGTTCCTTCATTTTCTTAAAACCAGTCTCTCTGGGTATATGGTGTCATGCAAATTTCTTTTCTAAGGAGTTTCAATTATCTTGAAAGAGAATTATTACATAAAAGGGAAGAGAGCATGGTTGTAGCAAATGTAAACATTGCTTTGAATCTCAAAAATGAAGGCACTTAAAGACCTGTGAGGGGGTCCTTTGTGGCCATTTTATCAAATCTCAGTCTGGTTCTTCTGTCCTCAGGTTGAATAATTTCTGCCTCTTTCATATCAAGGGCCTCATTGTTCAAGGGCCTCTATCCAAATTTCCACCCCCTCCACTTCCTTCTAGGAAGCCTTACCTCTTTACAAAGGATGAGATTGCCCTTACTCAGATCCTTTATCTTTTCCAGATATAAAAAGGATTTAAGATTGAAGCATGTGCTCTTAGCACCCCAAGCCTTCACTGATGTTGGTCATCAGCCAAATTTCAGACAGGCAGGCACAGAATTCCTGGGGCAAAGTGAGCAGAGTGTCCCATTCTAGAGTTTTTTATTTGATGGCATCTTGTGAAAGCTGAGGCTGTCAGTTATTCTTTCCGGGAAGCTACTAAAATAAGATCAGCTCCCAAGAACAAACAACAGTTGTGTGTGTGTGTGTGTGTGTGTGTGTGTATGTGTGTGCATGTACATGTGTGCACATGTGTGAATAGGTTTAGGAGTGGGTGTTGAGGACGGTTCAGGTAGAGTGGGTTTTTATCAATTAAGAATGGAGTCAGTTTGTCAATTGAAAATGGCGTTACTGAAGCTCCCAATATTGAGTAAGAAGTGTCTGACTTCTTTTCTACTCAGCTTTGATCTCTGATGGAATCATAAAAGTCTCATGCTGCAGACTGGATTCAGTGGTTTCCAACCCCAACTACACATATGCGTACACAGACACACACATATCTGAAGGGATGTGCTGACTCTTTTTACTATGTCTTAGAGGAAATCTACCTTCTTATAATCTCCACCCACCTGTAATAATTTTCTGCTGCGGACACACAGATAAGGTCTAATTCATCTTTTTATGAGATGCTTTTGTGTATTTCAAAATAATTACCACCAGGCACATTGGTTTATACTGGTAATTCCAGCAATTCAGAAGTCTGAGGCAGGAGAATCACTTGAGGTCAGGAGATGGAGACCAGCCTGGGTGACACAGTGAGACCCATATCTAACAAACAAACAAACAAACAAACAAAAACTAAGATATAATTTAGCAGGGTGTGGTAATGCATGCCTGTAGTCCCAGCTACTTGGGAGGCTGAGGCAGGAGGATAGCTCCTTGAGCCCAAGAGTTCAAGGCTGCAGTCAACTATGATTGTGCTGCCACAACTGCAATCTAGCTTAAGCAACAGAGTGAGTCCTCACCTCTAAAAATTAAAAAGAAAAATATAATTACCATGTACTTCCCAAGTTTTCTACTGTCCTAGTTAAACATTGAGGCTGGCTGTAGACAATATTACCTGACAAATGCCATGCGATTGATGCAAAAAACATGAGAAAACATATTCATGCTCATACCTATTCTTTTTATGCTAGATAGTTCAGTAGTGCATACAGCAGAAATTCAAATTGTTAGATATAGGCTATAGATAATGGGTGGAATATGGAACATGGAACATTAAGTCATCAATTCTGCTCTATTTCTTTTTGTTTATGTGTCCAGCACCGTCAAAAAAGATAAGAAGGAAAAGACTGTGAAAGTATTGTCTTAATCCATTTTATGTTGTTATGTTACAATACCACAAAGTGGGTAATTTATAAAGAAAATAAATGTATTTCTCACAGTTCTGGAGGTTGGGAAGTCCAAGAGCATGACACCAGCATCTGGTGAGAGTCATCCCATGGCAGAAGGATGGAAAATAGAAGCAAGCATGAGAAACAAAGAAAGCACATTTTTATAACAAAGCCATTCCTT
The DNA here is from genome assembly GCF_028878055.3 of Symphalangus syndactylus. NCBI lineage: Eukaryota > Metazoa > Chordata > Mammalia > Primates > Hylobatidae > Symphalangus > Symphalangus syndactylus. Next base: position 89,115,085 of record NC_072439.2, read on the forward strand.
CAATATCTAACCCACCCCTGAGACGACAGCAGTAATCTATTTATGAGGGTGGAATGCTCATGACCTAATCACCTCTTAAAGCTTCCACTTCCCAATAGTGTTACGCTGGCAATTAAATTTCAGCATGAATTTTGGAGGGTACATTCAAACTACAAGACAGATTTCATGTTCAATCTAATAATTCTCTTCCATAACTGGACAAGTCCTACAAATAAGGTTAGTATTTAATAACATTCAATAATATTTATTAAACACCTACTATACATCAGTCACTGTGCACCTGGCACCCAGAAAACCTGGTTGGGTGAATACTAGATATCACTTAAGTCATACAACTCTGTGAGGTAGAAATTATCCTAATTTTCAAGATAAAGAAATTGGAATCTGGGTAGGTTAAGTGAGTAGGCCAAATTTTTACTTTAGTAAGTATAAAGTTACCCCAGAACTTTTGTCTCCAAACTCAGTACTTCTTTTTACTCTACTCAGTGCATGCCTGTTCTGTGCATCGGATGGTGGGGTTAGACACAGCACAAGAGGTTTTCGCCTTTGTATTTTACCCTCTGCATGGGAGGAGGAGAGAGGAGGGGAATATTGAGCTGGTCCTGGAAAAACAGTGGGCAGAGGAGGCATAGGAAGGGACAACAATATGGGGAGATTTAAGAGCCAAGATATATAGAGAGAAATTTGCTGGGATGGTCAGCAAATATTGAGTAGAGTGATCTGGCTGGATGGGGAAAGACCCATATTGGGAGTGAAAGGAGGCTGGTTTGAAACTCTGTGTTAGTTTGGCTATAGTCCCTGATACAGTGTGACTGTGAAGAGCCTTGAACAACAAATTAAGAAGACTTGTTCCCACGGTTGGTCAGGTCCAGTGTATTGACTGGCCGCATTTCCAGAGGTCTAGATAAGGCTGCATCAAGGAAAATTCCCTTTTTGTTGCTGTTGATGTTAAGCATGTTCTGAGCTGGCCTTTTCTCACCATTGGAAAGGTAAACAACTGTAGGATTTAGATTTGAGTTTGACAATAGGAAGCAAGGTACCTTGCTTGACCTGTGTACTTACCAGTAGAATGGGGAAAAACATAAGAATTCTTTACATGGTATCTGGCATATATTTTTGGGGGGAGTTCCTAGAAATATTTAGCAACAGAATTCAAAGGGTCTGGATCCAGCCATTTAAGTCTTAAACTTTTCTTTGTCCCAACTCCATCAAGAGGCAGTCAATGAATACTTCTAGCAGAATTGTCACTTGATGAAAAGTAGTGTGATGGGACCACCAAACTGTGGCAGATGTCCTAGCATGGCTTAGAGTAGAGATCCAGGAAGCAGGAGGACCAGGTAAGAGACAAGCCAGTGGTGGAAGGGTTGTCAGGAAATCTAATAAATTTGTCCATGTATTTATTTATTTATTCATTCATTCACTCATTCATTTACTCAACAATTATGCAGGAAGAACCTACCATGTGCCGGGCTGTAGGTCAAAGCTCTGGAAATCAGAGGTGAACAAACTGGACATAATTCCTTCCCTGAAATTATTTACAGTCTCCCTTCTAAACTTATTATTCTAACATTTCCATGCAATCTTTCAGTGTTGCAGGGTGGTGGGATTTTACAGTATTTAAGATGTTTCAGCAAAGGGAGAGGGTAGTTGGTTATGTAGTGATCTCCCTGACCTTGAGTTAGTTGTTGCACTAAGTAAGAGTCTGACTGAAATTTCTACTAAATATCTCCCAACACAGGAAGATAAGCATCTAGAATTCGTGTTTATAGGATATGCATCTGAGCCTGTGATGAGACCTCTACTGGGATTCTTCTTAAAAGGAGTCAAGAAATGAAGTGAGAAGATTTTTTTCTTATTTATTCTCGAGCAAAAACAATGTGGGATAGAGAAGCCACAGGCCAAGCCCTCTTAGGAAAGCTGGCCAGGAATGCAAGCACAGTGAAAGTTCTTTCACAAGAAAAGGAGAATTGCCTTCTAGGGTTATCCTGATTTCAAAGTCAAGGTAGCATGAGATTGGCTAATTTTTGCTCTGGGCTTGAAAATTTAACTGACTCAGGAGAGAAATGTTAGCTAATGACCAATTTCTGGCCTTGAGAAATTCCCTATCAGGAGGTTGGTACAAAAGTGCATTTGCAGTAATCAGCCTTTTTCTTTAGCTTACACCTCCACCTGCATCATGTAATTGCATCAATACCTCCTCAAATTCCCATAAGATTATTTTTGAGAAAACTTAATGTGTTACTATGTAACTTCTCTGAGCCTCAGTTTCCTCACCTGTCCAATGGGGCTGGTGATATTTTAGCAGCACTAAGTTGTATTACAGAAGTAATAAGCCAAATTAAGTTTAGCAGACTTAAGTTGTATCACAGAAGTAATTATCCAAATATAGTACTTAGTACCTGGCTGTCACCTAATACTTGCCTCATACCATCACATCTAGGAAAGTTAAAATACCTTCTTTAAATGACACACTTTGTGAGAAAAGTTAGGCCAAATATGTAAGGAAGAAATTATTAGTTATTAATATTTTCCCCAGTCAGTTTCTAAGTTCCTCAGATTATTTATCCCAAGATTTGTGGGAAGAAGCTCAAATGAGACAGGGTCTAGGAAAACTTGTTGCAAGCTATTAAGTGTCCTCCGCCTATAGGGGACCATCTTAGACCTGAGGGGGCCTGCTTCCTTGCTTTCGGCAAGACTGCTGGTGCCCCAAGGCCAGCATCAGTGCATGGAAGAGGGCTTATTATTAGCCCTGCCTGCCTGCTAATGATGACCACAAGCGGCCTTGAAGAGGCTTTTCATCACCACACCTTGTCTTTTTCCAACTCCAATTTGTACAGCCTATGGGTTGCTTCACTTCCAGGAGCCAGACCCCAGGGGCTATTAATAGCCACGGTCACCAGTGTGAACCTCTGCTCATCCTAGCCAGCATGGCTCTGACTTCCCAAGAGAAGATAAATGACTGATAAGCCCCCCAGCCCCAGAGAAGAGAGAGTGACACTTCTCATTAACAGAGGGCCGGTCAGGGAGTAGGATGCAAATGGCACTGATGCCCCTGCGGCTGCTGCCACTCTCATTGCATCCTGGCACATCACGGCAGGTGGATGACAACTTGTCTCACTGAAGAACTCCGAAAATGTTTCTAGGGGTGCTTTTGGGAGAAGCAGAGGCAAATTCTGCTAGAGCTTTCTGATACCAACCCTATGGCATTTGTCTTCTTGACTATATACCTGAACCTGCAGCAGAGTCCTCCACTTGAAATGTAGGCCTAGAGGAGGACCCACCTCTAGAGGGACTCATTCCAGCTTTACTTTCTTCGAATACATAGGCACGCACACGTGCACACACACACCCCTACACACGCACGCGCGCGCACACACACACACACACACCTTTTTCCTATTTATTTATTTATTTATTTTGAGACAGAGTCTTACTGTCACCTAGGCTGGAGGGCAGTGGTGCGATCTCGGCTCACTGCAAGCTCCGCCTCCCGGGTTCACGCCATTCTCCTGCTTCAGCCTCCTGAGTAGCTGGGACTACAGGCGCCCACCACCACGCCCGGCTAATTTTTGTATTTTTAGTAGAGACGGGGTTTCACCATGTTAGCCAGGATGGTCTCGATCTCCTGACCTCGTGATCTGCCCGCCTCGGCCTCCCAAAGTGCTGGGATTACAGGCGTGAGCCACCGCGCCCGGCCTCTTTTTCCTATTTTTCTTAGGGCAGTGAGAAGTTCTCAAATTTCAGTGTGCATCAAAATAACCTGGAAAAGTTATAAACATGCAGGGCCACACCCCAGACCTACAGGGCCTAGGGAATCTATATTTAACCAGTTTTCCAGGTAATTCTGGTATAAATGATCATGAGATTACACTTTGAGGTATACTATTCTAGGAGTTAAAAAATAATTACAGAACCTATTTTATAGAGTTTTAAAAACTGGAAGATAATTCAAAGACATCTAGAATAGCCTTTCATTCTACAAATGAGACAGTGGATAGAGGCCTAGGCTCTAGCTGCCTAACAGAGTTCAAACCCTGGCTTAGCCTCTTACAAGCTGGATGATTTGGAGTAAGTTACTTAAATTCCCCATGCTTCAGTTTTCTCATCTATACAACAGAAACAATATAAAATGTTACCTGCCTCCCAAGAGATTTTATGAGGTTTAAATGCATTCATATAGTCAAAGTTTTGGAAAAGTGCCTGGCAACACAGTGAACATTCAATAAATTATTTGTATCATTCAGGTTCAATCAGAAAAACAGAACCACTTCAAGTAGTATAGAATATGGGATATATTACAAGGCTTAGACCAGACATAATTGTGGGAACTCATTATGTTGCTACTTCAGGGGGCAGTTTCTGCTTTTGATGCTGCCCTAATGTCAGCAGGGCTAGAAACATAGAAGAAAAGATAGACATCAAGTAGGAGTAACGAGGACAGACTAGAATCTGCAAGAATTAGCTGGAACAATATGTGCTGCTTCTTCAATCTCGGTGATGCTGTTGGCCTACAAGATAAGCTGGCAGCCTGCACCATAGAGTCACACCTGCTCTTGTCCCAGTACTCAGAGAAGTTGAAAGGGGATCTGGCAGGAGCTGAAGGAGCTGCAGCGTCAACTGTGCTCTAAACCAACCAAGTAAGCCAGCATATCAGTGACCACGTGCAAGAGCTTGTCAGCTGCCCTCATTAACCTTTAGAGGATAAAGAAAATAAAATAGCCCTTCTTCACTTTCCCCTTTCAAATCTCATGTGACTTGGAACACTAACTTGTGGCCAACCTTAACCTGAAATTATATAGACAAGGGGACTCTAAGATTTGTAATTCCAGCTTAGCTAAGTTAACAAAGTACAAAACCGTCATATTGTCGATTTCTCTTAATACACATTAGGAAACTGAAACAGAGCTGGTGAGTACCTTAGGCAAGGTCACACAGCAAATTTCTGGGAGAAGAGAGAGAGAAAGTGTTAGGTAACATGGGGTACCTTAAAATGGCGCCGTACCTTAAGATGGGGCCGGTTCCGGGTTCTTCCCCCCTCCTTGACCGGGCGCTGTCTGAACCCGCCAAAGGAGGGCCAATCAGAAAGAGGCATCTCCCGCCTTCCCTTGGGCCCGCCCCTAGCCCAATCCACGTAGGCCCAAGGGATATAAAACCCAGCACACCAGCAGCCCTCTCTCTCTTCTCTTCCTTCTCCTTGCGTGGTGCTGCTCAATACCTCCAATAAAGATCTCTTGACCGCGACCGGTGTAGTTTGGTCTCCGCCCGGCCCCTTTCATTGGTGCCGCCCCTCCACCCACCTCTAAGAGAAACAAAAGGGAGGAATGTTAGGTGACGCAAGGCGCCAGAAGATGGCGCTGGTTCCCGGTTCTTCTTCACCCAGCACTACATCGGCCTGCCAAATGAGACCCAATAAAAGAAGGCACCTCCTACTCCTCCCTTCAGGCCCGCACCCCATCCAATCATCAGTGCCCACATAGCCCTGGGGGCTATAAATTACTCCACCCAACAGCTCTCTCTCTCTCTCTCTCTCCTGCACGACCTGACCTCAACCTCTCCAATAAAGATCTCTTGGCCATACTCGGTGTGGTCTGAGTTTGCCGGCATCCCTTTCAGAAAGGCCTAGGCCTAGGCTACTCAGCTTCTGACATTCAAGCCTCCTGGTTGCCACAAAGAACTTAAGAAGGTGTCCCTCTGAATGTTTCTTAAACCTACGGAGGGAAAGCCCAAGGAGACGATGGGTCTATTTGAATAATACATTCACTGAGGGGACTGCTAGGTGTCAGTTAGTCTGTCATCAGGCAGGTAGGACTCCCTTCTTTGCTTACAGAGAAGAAAACTGCATTGGTAAGTACAATAAAAGGCCAAAGAGATACATGCTTCAAGGGAGAGACAATGGTAGTGTTTTAGGGTGGAGTTTGTTAAAAGATAGGTTATGAGACCATGTCAAGTAACTTTTGCCTAATACTCAAAGGTCATCAGTCTAGATCCTATTTCTCTACCCTCTTATCCCTTGCTACTCTGCCCGAATGAAGTACAGTATATGGGACAATTTACTTTGAAGCCTCTTGCTGCTGTGATAACGTGGATACTCTTGTTTTCTCCAATATCCATCTGAGTAAATCAGGCTAAGCATAACCTCCTTGCCACAGTGGTTGCTTCAAGTTACCCAGACCTGAGCCAGGTACTAGAGTCCATTTGGTTGCTGGTGTTGAGATGACCACTTAAAAAATTGTCTTAACTCTTTGAGACCAGCCTGGCCAACATGATGAAACACTGTCTGTACTAAAAATACAAAAATTAGCCAGGTGTGATAGCACACGCCTATAATCCCAACTACTTGGGAGGTTGAGGTAGGAGAATCCACTTGAACCCAGGAGTCAGAGGTTGCAATGCACCAAGATCATGCCATTGCACTCCAGCCTAGGCAACAAGAGCAAAACTCCTTCTCAAAAAAAAAAAAAAATTGTCTAACTCTTTGTATGGAAAGTTTGGAATAATCAGGGACTCCTATCAAGACCTTTAGCTTCCACCATGTAAACATCATATAGGATGAATCACCTTCCGGATCTTCCAACCAGGGTCTTTGTTCGGCTTGAACAACTAAAATTAGCAGTTTATTCACAGTCCATAATGGCTAGGGAATTATTTCATACACATGGGACAAAGGAGAGGGATCCAAAGAGGGCCCTCTTCCCAAAGTCTCATTCATGAGATTCTTCTCATTGAAGAGGCACTCTCAAGCATCCAATTTGCTGCAATTATAGCAATCAAAAAAGCATTCAATCTCCTTCCGCACCTGACAAGCCAGCTCATGCATTCTCACCAACAGTGGTGGGGTGGATGCTAATGCAGCTCCCATCCCCCTGATTCCAGCTACAGCCACTAATACCACCCTTATCCCCACATCCAGAGCTAGAGGTGGTTCACAGTCCAAGGAACTCCGTCATGTTAACATCGATGGTAGACCTGTAGCTGCCCAGATTCTCATGGGCTTACTGGTTCTCTAGAAAGAGACTGGTTTGCCTTTAGTATTGGCTTATAAATATCTCTATCCCCATGGCCTGAAAGAGAACTGATGATAGACAAACTCCTCCATTATGTAAGTTTCTAAGGGCTGATAAATAAGTTCCTGCCATGATAACAGGTGCAGGTGTAGCGCCATGGAGAAGCTGGGGCCTGTCTGATTGCTGCATTGTGCCAGCATTCATGTTACTTGAATGGGTGCTTTGTGAGTATACAGTCTCTGCAGATTGCAGGGACCGGCTGCTGCTGGTGAAAGGGTGGGGGTCTGTTGATTAAAGTCCCATTAACAACACACAAATAACTCTCAGCTTCCTCTTCTCACTTGCCTCTTTGTTCTAGGCCAATGGCTCTCAGGAGAGCTGAAAATGTTATTTAATTATTTCTAACCCCCATACTGCTGCTACTAGGACTCCTTCTGGAATATCCATTCCCAGCAAGGCATCTGTATTCATTCTCATGAACCACTCCAGGCTTGCCAATAGATGAAAGAAGTTTGCAACCACTGTAAACAATCAGGCTGGTGTTGAGTCACTTAGGTGGACCACCACTGTGCCACTCCTTCTGAACACTCCAGCTGCTCCACCTCTGACATGCTTCCATCTACCTTGGAGGCCAGCTGACCACAGCCCTTAGATCATTACTTGATCTCTCAATCCCCCGTGAGAGTCTTTGGGAAACAACATGCGGATGTTTATCATTGTTAAGTCTGGTCACTGAGCCTCATGGAAAATTCTCCCCTCTTTTCTCAATTTTCTCATTTATAAAATGGGAATAATGAGAATACCCAGACCTTCTTCAAAAGGTTATTGTGAGTCCCAAGTGAGATAATACCTGCAGAATACTGAACACTCAATTAAGGAGGTGCTCGATACGATCACTACTATTTCATTACTGTTTCTGTCATGTCAATTATTAGGGTATTTTAAAATATCTTTCTCCAGAATATCTTTCTATCTCCCAATGTGACCCTAAGTTCTCCTAGAGCAGGGCACTTCTAGGTTTTCTGATGTGTCCACACAATTTATCAGGCAGCTGGAACGTGGAATGAACACTTGCATGGCAGCCAGGAGCCTCAAGCTGGAGTCCCAGCACCACCTGTGATTACCACATTCCTCTGTCTGGCTGTCTTTCATTAGGTCTTCTATTATCTCCTCTGTGCCCTCACTCTCCCTTCCCTTCTTAAATCCCCATCCTTCTACCTTGGCCTCACCTATTGAAATCTCACTCCACCTTCCAGTTCAAACCAAATTCCCAACCTTCTGGGAATCCCTTCCTCAGTAACTGCAGACTACACTGGCCTGTCTTTTCCCAGACTTCTCATTCCTTCACGTTAGCACCACAATGCTTAGCAGCTAGTGGCTTTTTCAATAAGAAAGATGTAGTCTTATTTATCTCTTTGCACAACTGCCTCTATTGTGTGTTCCACACTCTGTTGTGTGTTCCACATTTACATGGAACTTTGGGGCGGAAATTGGCTCAGTGGCCAAATCTGGCCCACTTTCTTTTTGTGTGGCTTAAAGCTAAGAATGTTTTTGTATTTTAAATACTCGAAAAAAGATCAAAAGAAGAAAAATATTTCATGAAGTGTAAAAATTACCTAAAATTTAAATTTTGGCATCTACAAATAAAGCTTTATTGGAACATAGCCACAATCATTTGTGAAGCAGGTTCACTGTGCACTGGTTACCAACTTGTCTGAATCTGGTAAGGCAGAAGATCCTTACACATAACAAATTACATGAAATAAATTTATTATTTACAGATAAACAGCAAGGGATAACAGAAGTGTAGGATTGATTGTGAGCTTCTCCCCCCCAAACTCAGAAAAGCTGTCGGGTAAATGAGGTCTCATCTGCATGTGCCCCACTTGCACTGCTGCTGAGGGACCCTGAAAAGCAGACAACCCTGGGTTTTATACCCTCCCCAGGGTATAAAAGGACTCACTAGGCTAATGTGTTGAAGAACATCCCATTTCTAGGTGGAAACTGGAACAGAGCCAGCCTGTTCCAGCCAGTCTCTCCTTGTCTCAGGATGTTGCATTCTCAGCATATTTTACAGTTATTCCAGGGAACGACAGCAAGAAGGGGAGAGAGCTGGGTTGTTCCACCTGGAGAACTGTCCTGTACCGTGTGTCATATATTGTTTACAGCTGCTTTGATACTACAACAGCAGTGTTGAGTAGTTGCAGTAGGGACTGTTTAACCCACAAAGTCTACATTACTTACATCTAGACCTTTGCAGGAAAAGTTTGCTGACCAGTACTTTAATATATAAAAACCCATTCACATTTGCACATTCATTTGGCAGTCACTACAGGCCTATGGTAACATCTCCATTTTCAGAAGCTCAGAAAAATAAGCTGCTTGCTCAAGACTGCACGGCTTCAAGGTGGCAGAGCTGGTAGTTTCTAACTCACTCACTTCATACTCAGACCTGCACTGTTTTTTCAAGACAGTCAATATTTCAGGTAACTCTTCTTTCTTGTAATCCATTTCCTATCACGTGCCTCACTTAGCATCTCCAATGAGCTCCCTCAAGAAATGTGAGCTTGCGTCAGTGGCTCCCTAGTCTCTCTGAAAAGTGATGTAATTGTTAGCAAATCAAAGCCCATCAATAACTGGTAAACTGATCTGCTCTTGGCTGGCTGGGCCCACAAGTGCTTTGTCTAACCAACCATAACTTCTTCCTTGGCTGACTGATAAGGTTTAACTAGGAGGAGGTGACATGTTGCTGGTGACCACCGATTTGTAATGAATGGCAGCGAGTTTTTTGGAGGGACAGATAGACATGCTGGCCCCCATCCAAGCCTGCCTGCCTGACCGAACTGTCTCCTAATCTCTTGCCACCCTCTTTGCCCGAGCTCATGTGGTGGGTGTTCACTGGTGTCCTTAGTCTCTGCCTTGATGGCCCTTGGTCTTCAGCCACACTCTTTCCTTGGGACATCTTTTCCCAGAGCTTGGTGATTTAGGGGAAAATATTTTCTTACACTGAGCTTAGTTGCCTCATCTGTTGAATGAGAATGATGCTTCTAGCTTTCAGCACAGTTGAGATGATCATGTGTGGCAATTTATGTAAAGTGTACTTAGCACAGCTCCTGGCACATCAGCAGGACTCAGTAAGTGATATTACAGAATCTTCTATGATACTACTGTATCTTCATTCTGAGTCTCAGCAAGGGTGGGCACTAAGCCTTATCTTAGGAGGTCATTTCTTCTTTCAGGAGCTTTATGATTGGGCATGATCCTTTCTCTATCCTTGCCATTCAGTGCTCAAGTTCCCTGACACTTCCTCATAGCTCACTTGTTAGGAAAGCCAAGAATGTCTGTTGATGTGACTCCTGCCCAGGTAGGAAGTGGTGGTTCTGAACCAGAGCTGAGGTCCCTTGATAGGCTCCATGGGATGCCCTTTGTGGCCACTGGGGCCACTAACCAGGCCTTTCTCCCTCCCACAAATCAGGGTTCCCAGACTTTCATTGGGAGGGCAGTCTGCTGGAGAATTCTATCTAGCTTGTGAGGTTGATCTTTTTCTTCCATTCAGGCCATCTACTGACTGGATGAGGCCCACCAGCATGCTGAACGGTAATCTGCTTTACTCAAAGTTGATCAACTTAATTATTAGTCTCATCCAAGAACACCCTCCAAGGTGACACATAAAATTAATTGACATTATACGTTAGCATGCAGAAGTACTCTCCATGGTCTCTCCCTGACAATTCTTATTTTGTTTGTCTTTCTAAACAAATGTATTTGAGAGGTAAAGCAACTGGAGAGCCACATGATGTTTCTTTATCTGTTCAAGATGGTCAAATAATACTAATATAAATATTTCCTCGTGGGGAGATTAACTATCTCAATTGTATAAAGCATTTTCAGTCTACTCTCTCATTGTTTTGTCATGTAAGGCCAATGATCAACTGATCTGATGCATTCATTTTTCAGACAGGGAATCTGAGACCTGGCTGGGAGAAGAGAACTTGACTAAAGTTATCTCACACAGCAAATTAGCTGGAAAACCAGGATAGTTGAGTAAATATCCCGGAGCCCAGCCAAGTAATGAAGCCAGAATTCAGAAAGCTGTCTTGACTAGATCTGGGATTTTTACAATAAAGGGTCTGTAAGGGATATTTGTGAAAAATGTTGACACTTGACGGCTGTCCTGATTCATTCAGCTACCTGGGTTATCTCTGCCTCTCCTTGACTTGTGTTTTGTCTTTTAAGATGGCAGTCTTGCTCTTTTGCCTGGGCTGGTCTTGAACTCCTGGGCTCAAGCAGTTTTCCTGCTTTAGCCTCCTAGTAGCTGGGGCTACAGGAGCACATCACTGTGCCCAGCTCTCTCCGTATCTTTGACTAGGTTATTTTACAACCCCATAAGATAGAAATGAAGTTATAGAAAACTGATAGGAATACAAATAATTATTGTCCATAGAAATGCAAATTGGATCTAATGGAAATCGATTGATCTTTTTCCAGCAGGTAGTGACCACTTTTGTATCCTTTTGTAAATTCATTTCAGCATATTCCATATTTGACTAAAAATGTGTGACACTCCCAGTTTGCTTTTGAATTCATTGTAACATCTACCAATTCCCTCATTAATTAATGAGTTGAATAAAGCCTTTGGTGTATATCTATTTTGTATTTATAGGAGAGTCATGAGTATATCTTCTTTTAAAAGGTATTCTTCAGTAGGTCTTATTATGCACAATACTTACATCGTATTTTCTCATTCTACACTGTTCCCACACCTCACTCGGAATAAATGTAATCTCCTATGAGCTTCTGAACATCATGAAGAACAACAGCTCATTTTGTAAAGTCCTTTAGTGTTTGCAAATCACTGTCACTTTGATCATCTCATTTGATTCCTACAATCAGCCTGGGAGAGCCCTTGACATTCCCGTTTCACAAATGGGGAGAAGAATGTGCTGTATAAAACCGAGGTCTTACATATATATATATATGAGGCAGAGTCATGACCTCAGTATAAGTTTCCTGTTTCTAAGACCTATGCTCATCCCCTTCATTAAGTTATGTCATATTTCTGCATGTGTGAAATGCGGTGGGTCTGGATGCAAAGCCGGGAGCAGGAAAGCTGCTATTTTAGAAAGAAAAGGCCAAGAATTTGGATGTAATTGAAGGTGTGAGAAGTTGTAGTTCCATCACCAGGATTTTTGTTATTCAGCTCCCTTTTTCACTTTTCCCCTTGAGAATAAAAGCCAGTTTTACATGTTAATGGATTTAATTACTGCATAGAAATCTGAACAGATAGAAAAGTATCAGGCAGTGATGACGCAGTGCTGGTCTATTGAGCAGCATTTGAATTAATTTGGAGTTTTCAATGCTGTGATTAGTGTGGTTATTAGTGTTAATGCTTGAAGTTCATGTTAACAGGGTGTTACTGTGAATCTGAAGCACTAAAACAGGCCTGATTTCCTAGTATTTGTTTGTTTATTTGTTAATCAGTCCATTCATAATTGGTACAGTGCTGACATATAAAACGCCCCCTGCATTCAACTTCTCAGCTTGACTTAATAAAGGATAATATTGGGTCTCATTTAGCCCAGTGCTAATAGGTTGTCCTTATCTATTCTGGTGCCTTCCCTACTGTGGACATTGTCTCCTTTGTCCTCAGACCACCACTGAGAGACAGATAAAGCCTCAGAGCGTGAAGAAACAGCCTGAACTGTAGCTTAGGATAACGGTTCTTTGTTCATTTTAACTCTGTGTGACGCTGCCAAAAACATGCCTCCTTTCTGGACTTCAGTTTTCTGCTGAAGGGAAAACCGCGCTTCAGTTTTCAGCTCGGAGGAAATACAGGGATCGTCTAATCTAAACCTCTATAAAATGAGGGGTTTTGTATTTCCTTTCAGCTCTGGGGTTCAGGGAGCAAATCAAAATGGAGAGATGACTGGAGAGTCGTCAAACTCCAGAGGTGTGGCTAAAAGATTATCTACCCTAGGACATTAATTCTACAATAGAGGACAGTGAGATACAAAACAACTTAGTGATGTCCAAGGTCAGATAGCAGGTTAAGGTCAGAGCCTGAACCTGATCCAGATGTTTTAATTCCTAATCTGGTGCTATTTGCTTCTTTTCATTTAGTTATAATGTGGTTTTAAAATAGAGTGAATAATATATCAAACTATCTGACTCTCATAATAAAACTTGTACCTCGTTAGTATAAAATGTTAACTTTCGGCCATATTTACTCCTCCATCCCCCTCTTAATATAACAGTAAACTCCAGCAGAATTCCAAACCCTGAAGTGGCCATCCTAATAAGTAACCGCCATCCTGAGATTGGTGTGTAATGTTCTTATGTGATTATTGTTGTTAATATTTTTATTACATATGAAATATCCATTTTCCATTTAATTCATTGAATGTTATTCTTTTTTTTCCTTTACTGGTTGGAATTATACTTTGTATCTCTTTTCTTTTAGGTATTACCCTTAAATTGTTAATATGCCTACTTAACCTAAAAAATGATCTTCATTTAATCAAAATCTTTCTCATACCAGTATGTAAAACCACCAATAATCCAATAACCCTCATCCTAAATTCCATGTATTTGGAATTGTTGACAGTTTAATTCTACCTCTTTTAAGCATCCCAATTAGTCATTGTTATTTTTTAATACTTTGTGCTTATTTGGATTTAGACACATGTTATTTACACATTTTCTTATCTTTTTTCTTGTATATAATTGCTCTAACACAGTGAAGATAATATTCTATTGTCTTCAGGTTTCTAGGTTTGCTTCTAAGACGTCTGTTGTTTGTCCAGTTTGTTTCATTGTGTATAATTCCTCTTTTCTCTCTGGTAAATTTTAAGATCTTTTCCTTGTTTTGTTCTGTATTTTCATTTCAAAGTATCTAGGTGTTACCGGTAGAGGGTGTCTGGGTTCTTGGCCTTTTAAACAAAGAATTGGACAAAATGCACAAACAAAGCAAGGAAAGAATGAAACAACAAAAGCGGAGATTTATTGAAAATGAAAGCAGACTCCACAGGGTGGGAGCAGACCTGAGCAAGCAGCTCAGAGTTCTGGTTACAGACTTCTGGGGTTTAAATACCCTCTAGAAGCTTTCATTGGATACTTGGTATATGTCCTATGTAAATGAAGAGGCTGAAGTGAAGTTACAAAGTTATTTACTTGGTGTACACTCCATGTAAATGAAGAGGATATTTCCTGTCATAGCTGAAGTGTTTCTGTTGGATTTAGTTCTAGGAAGTCCTTAGGTTCCTTGCCTCCAGGCTCTATTCTCCCACCTCATAGGTATCAATTCATTTTTCTTTTTGCTGCTCTGAATGTATTGTAAATCTCCAATCTGAAGTTTCATATCTTTCTTCAACTATAAAAAATTCTCAGCCATTTCTTTAAACTCGTACTAAAAGAATGTGGTCTGCATTCTAATATCCAAAATCTGTCTACTGTGCACTAATTCTCTCTATAACTGTGTTTAGTCTCCTCTCTAAGCTGTCTGGCAAATTCTCAGTTTCAATAATTTTATTTTTTTGTTTCTGTGTGTACTATTTGGTTCTTTCTCAAATCTGCCTATTCTGTTTTCATGGAGTATTATTTTTTTCTTACTGTTTTATTGTTAATTTCACATCTTTAATTATTTTAAACATTTATTTTGTAGTTTCCCTTAGATGGCTTTATCTCAAGCTCTTAGCATGCAAACTCTCATTTTTTGTATCTGTTTACTGTCATTTTTTTCATGTATATTCTATAATTTTTGAGTGTGAGCACATTTTCAATGACAATATGGAGATGGGTAGAAATTAGATGTGGTCTGGGTTGTGGAAGTGTCCCTGCAGAAAAGCATTGCAGTTGCTTTTGGTAGGTGCCCCCAGAAATATCATGACCCCAGGAACATTTTTTATGTAAATGTTAAGGTATAGGAATTCCCACAGTGAATAGGTGGTGTACTTTTTTTTAACTCTAAGCTCTTTCACAGAATGGATGCATGAAAGACTTTCCTTTTTTATCAACACAGAATCTCAATGAAGACATTATATGCTTCTTTATAATGTCCCTGGGTGGTGTGGTATACTGAATAATGGCTGTCAAAGATATTAAGATCCTAATCCCTGGCATCTGTGAATGTTGCCTTATATAGCAAAAAGAGACTTTGCAAATATGTTTAAATTAAGGACCTTGAGAAAGGAATCCTGGATTATCCTAAATGCAGTCACAACTGTCCTTATAAACAGGGAGGCAGAGGGAGATTTGATCACAAAGGGGAGAACGTGATTTGAAGATGGAAGCAGATATTGGAATGATATGCTTTGAAAACAGAAGGGGCCGTGAGACAAAGTAAGCAAGAAAGGCACCTCTAGAAGTTGGAAGAGGCAAGGAAACACAATGTCTTGTAGAGTCTCCCAAGAGAACACAGTTCTGCCAATCCCTTGATTTTAGACTTCTGGCCTCCAGAAATGTAAAAGAATTAATGTATTATTTCAAGATGCTACGTTTGCGGTAATTTGTTACAGCAGCAATATGAAACAGCTTGACTTAATAAAACAGAATCTTTCTAGCCCCCTTTGACTGAGAGTGCAGTATTTCAAAAGTCTCTGCATGGAGACTTGACTGGATTTTTCCATGAAGCCTAAGGGTGAGGATGCTGTCACTTCTACCAAGTCAAGCTGGGAAGATATCAGATGACAAGATACCACAAAAAAAAAAAAAAGTGTTAAAAAAAATCAGACTTGAGAGGGAAATAAAAATACATGATTTCATGATTCTGATCCTTTTTCATTAGCCAAATCAATGATCTCAGATAATATGTCACAGTTGTCAGGCAAGTGGGGATAGAAGATGGTGTTTGTATTCCATATGTCTTATAAATTTTCACATGAACAGAGAAAAGCACCTTGGGTGAATTAGTTCTGTACTTCAATTTTCTCGTGTGTAGTGGAGCTAATAATAGTGCTTCTCTGACATAATCATGTGGGGCACCAACTTGATGGTGCATATAAAGTGCCTGGCATATATATGCCTTTGTCTTGCATAGACTAAGGATCTTTGAGGGGCTTGATCCAGTATTTTTGTCCAAGAATTATGGGAAGAGAATGGAGTGACCCAAAAGGATTTATAAGAAGTTTTCTCAACTAAAAAAAGAAATACAAATGAAGTTTTGGAATTCATCACCAAAGCTTTGGAAAACAGAAAGTTCTGTTAATTTTGGAAGGAGAAGGGGCCAGTTTAAAATGGAAGATGCTAATGTGATTGCTATGTTGTTCATTCAACAAAAATGTGCCTGCAGGGTGGTTAACTTATGCTAAGTGCTACAAGGGAAGCAGACGTCAACAGCAACCGCACTCTTCTCATTTAGAACATTCAAATGAACTGTTGTAGCAGTTCACAGTGTTGCAAGTGAATTTTGTCAGCATCCTCTGAGATGGAGAATCCGGAAACTACTTATCGGCATTTATGGATGAGGAAACTGACCTTCAGTTTTAACAGGGTCAAAGCTGGCTCTCTACCACCTCTCCTAATTCAATGCACTTGACCCCGTATCACAGACAACTGGATGGGATCTCTCATCTCAAAGGGTTTACAATGAAGTAAGGAAAACAAGATGGATAAAAAGAAGGGTGGATACCACAAGGTAAAAAGTGACCATCACAATATATAAAAGGAGAAATAAATAAGGAGCTTCAGGAGATTAGGAAGTCTGCGGCATGGATGGGAGAGGGGTGCCTGGCAAAGCACAGCAGAAAGGCACTGTGGAGGGACAATGAAACGTATGCATTTTAAAGTTCTCTGCCTTACAAAATAAAAGCCAGTGGTCCAATAATAATACAAATGGTTTCTTACTATGCCAGCATGTTCCATCGTATTCTCCATTCCACAAATAATTATTGTGCATGCACTTACCATACATGAGGAACTGGTCACACTGAAAAAAAAGCTATGATGTACCACGGCACTAGCCTGATTTAGGGAAAAGAGCACTACGCTGTGTCACCAGGAGACCTGCAGTCCAGCCCTGACACCGCGAGTGACATCGGATAACGTGGAGACCTGCAGTCCAGCCCTGACACCGCGAGTGACATTGGATAATGCGTTTCCTCTTTACCTTAGTTTCTTCTTCCACACATTAGGAATCTAAAATTCCTTTGCTGCTCTATCATTCTTAATCTGAGTGATGAGATGTTTGTCTACTCTGCTGTCTTCTCTTTCATTACTCTGTGTTTCATTGTCTTACATGATTTTCCTTTCCTCCTTTCCTCTTATTTTTTTCTCCTCTTTCTTTTGGGATGGCCCCTCCTCTCGCCTCCCTACTGGTTATTCTGCTTCTCACGTTCAGTGTCTGCATCTTTTCTTCTTCATTACCTAAGTACATGTAAATTGGTCATGTTGCTGATGCGGAAGCAATCTTTAAAATTGGTTAAAATATGCCAACGTCAAATATGACGAATTCTTCCACTTTTGGACTCCTCATGATTTTAATCAACCAAAATCAGCCAATTGAGAAATGACAGCATGAGGTCCAAATTCCCTTAGCATCAATTTTTTTCTTATTTTGTCCTTTGATGATGATGATGATATGTGTGTGTGTCTGTGTGTGTGTGCATTGTGTTCACTGGAGTTGTTAGTAGGTTCAGGCATTATTTAACCCATCAAGTAGCACTGAGCCCTTGCTATGTTTCAGGCACTGACTGAATAGCTGGGGATGGGGAAGATTAAAAAAACAAAACAAAACAAAAGAAAACAAAACAACAACAACAGCATCTCAAGTCTGTTAGTCAGAATGAGACGTGGAGATGTGGTGGATGCAAACATACGGACATGGTTAGGAATAAAGAAAGAAGCTTTGGCTGCATAATGAGGATATTTTGGCCCATGACGCAGGAATGCCTGGCTCTTGTCTGCAGCACAGGTTTCTTGGATATTGCTGAACACACAGTAAATTGCAGCAGCATGGGAAGAAAATCGCCACTTTGCCACTGAGGCTGGGGCCTGATAATCCATGATAAGGGGCTATCTGGTCAAACCTGATTCAGAGAATGTAATTTAGGCCTATCGACTGCTTTCCTAAGCACCAAATCTGGGACTAAATACATTTAGAAATACCCACGGAGACAGAAAGAGAATTAGGCCCCAGAGGGACCTTAAACTCATTTAATAAGCTAAGCTGAAGACCAACAAAGCTGTCCAATCTGGCCTGGAGCCAGACATTTCCTGGACTTTCGGCAAAAAAGCAAGAAAGAACACAGCACGTGGCTGTAGCTTGGATTAGGTAGAATGAGCCAGGCCGCAAGGAAACTGGGCTTACTTGGTGTCCTGCCGAAGGTACACGGAGGCAGAGGCTTCCAAGTCATTTGTATTTTCTGAAAGGGTCCATCTCTCTCCCAGGCAAGCAAAGCCAGAAGTCCCTTTTCAATTCCGTGCAACAGATTTTTTTATGAGTGGATGTAGCAACTTAGGGCACACCAGTAAACGCTTGAGAATCCAGCTCATGGTGGGCTGGCTGCAGGAGGCCTCTGACACAGTCGCACTGGCTCAGTGGCTGGCTTTCTACTGTAATTAGTAAATGTTCTTCTGTTTGGAAGTGGAAGTAGCTGGAGAGGAGATGCTCCCTGCCATCCTTCTTTAAGACAGGAGGAGTTACTGCTCTGATGCAGCCTGACTGAGTTTATTTATTTATTTTATTTGATTTTATTTTTTCGAGACAGAGTTTCGCTCTTGTTGCCAGGCTAGAGTGCAATGGTGTGACTTCGGCTCACTGCAACCTCTGCTTCCTGGCTTCAAGTGATTCTCCCGCCTCAGCCTCCCGAGTAGCTAGAATTACAGGCATGCACCACCATGCCCGGCTAATGTGTGTGTGTGTGTTTTTTTTTTTTTTTAGTAGACATGGGGTTTCTCCATGTTAGTCAGGCTGGTCTCGAACTCCTGACCTCAGGTGATCTGCCCGCCTCCACCTCCCAAAGCTGATTTAGTTTATGAGAGAAGCAATAACATTCTTTACTCCAACAGAGACCTGGATACAAGACATTGCTAATGAAGTGCACAGGTTTAGGATGAAGCAGTAGGATCAACCCTATTTCAGGTTATAAAAGAAAGTTTAGGAACGTGGGTAAAGAATTGTATCTGGATAATATGGTGAATTATATTCTGATTTCTGAGTAAATGCTCAGATAAGCAAAATGGCATAACCAAGGCCATACTGCAGAACCAACACACAAATGGATCTTCTGGCTCCAACTCTAGGGCTTTTTCCATTTCACCACAGCTGCCAGGGGAATAGACAGCAGTCTAGGCAAATGGTGGCAACAGGGGTCACAGCAGGTGGGCAGAGTGTCGGGAAAAGACTGCTCATGGAAGATGCGTTCCCTGTCCTTAGAGAGAGGACAGGACAGAGGAAAATGGAAAAAGCACAGAAAAGACCTAAACAGAGAGGGGTGGGGGGCAAAACTGGCTTTCCATGAAGGCCCAGACACATATAGACCAGAAGTGAGGACCAGGTGGGGTTTGGCTGCATGCCACAGTAGAAAGCCAGCACTGAGCCAGTGCCACTGTGTCAGAGGGCTCCTGCAGCCAGCCCACCAGGGCCTGGATTCTCGAGCATTTACTGGTGTGCCCTGAGTTGCTATATGCACTCATAAAAAAATCTGTTGCACAGAATTGAAAAGGGACCTCTGGCTTTGCTTGCCTGGGAGAGAGATGGACCCTTTCAGAAAATACAAATGACTTTGAAGCCTCTGTCTCCCTGTACCTTCAGCAGGTGCTCAACAAATACATGTCTTGCCTAAACTGCACCAGAGTAGACATAGTGTCTTACATGCTGGTATGAATAGAGGGGTTATTACAGTCAGAGCATCAGTAAAAGTGGAATTAGGGGGAATCACGCTCCTTGAACATCAATGCGTTTACCTATCAGAAAGCTCATCTATGTCTCACGTTCCAGATGTTTACTGTGGCCTTACTGACAGAGGTTTGAATATGACCAGGCTTGGAATACTGTGGCTTTGGAGTTAGATTATGGTTTGAAGTCTGGTTTTGCCACTCCATGGTATAAACTTTTACCCCAAGCACTCTTATTTTTTCCCATAAGAAGTTCTTATAGCTGTCGTGGCATCCCCTCTCCCTCAACTTGTCACAAAGATTAAATGTCATAACACATGAGGTTAGTGCTGTTAGAGAGTCAAGAGAAAAAGGGTCCATCCCCACCTGAGCCTGGGACAGTCAGAGTTAACTGTGCAGAGTAGCTCCATGGTTCTATGTAAGTATTGAACTTCTCTGACCCTCAGTTTTCTCATCTGTAAAGCAAAGATAAAAATATCTACTTCAAATTATTTATCTAAGGATAAGATGAGATAATCTATGTACATAGCATTTGGACATAGTATGTGCTCAGTTAAAGGTGGCATTATTCTTGTTGGTGTCATGTGTTATCCTCCACAATATAAAATACACTAACTACCACAGAATAGTGATTCTTGAACTCTAATGTGCATGAGAATCACCTATGGAGTTTGTTAAAAATATGGATTCTCAGTCTCATCTCACTTCAAACGATTTTGAGGGGTGACCCTGAAACATGCATTTTAGTGAGTATTCTCAGGTGATTTTGATGAAGTCATTCAATGATCATACTTGGAAAAATATTGCTATAGAATTATACATTAAATAGAAAACCTGGCTTTGGTTCATGGCTGTCAAAACTGTCTAGGTTAGGCCTATGTCCTAAAAATGTCCCACTCCCCTTTCTTTCCCTTCTCCTCTGTCTCCAAGCATGACAGAAGTGGCAGTTGTTTAAAATAAGCTGCTACTATTATTAGCATCACCTTTGGATACCTCTTAGAACAGTAGCTCTCAACCTTGGAAGCATGTTAGAATCACTTGGAAAGCTTTCAATCATCCTGATGCCCAGGCCAAACCCCTGACCAATTAAGTAGGGATCCCCAGGTGGACCCAGGTGTTGGGGTTTTGGAAGCTTGCCTGGTGATTTCAATGTGCAGCCAAATTGAGAACCACTGCTCTAGATCCACTTTCCCCCAAATCGCTTCAAATCTTCTCCCTAACCTAGTTTCCATCCCATGCCTTCTATCTTGGAATTTCTTCTCTTTCTAATTTTTTGGCTGAGTCCACTCAACAGGTCTCCTGGTTCTGTTGGGATTCTTCCTGATGCCCTGATGCCTCTTACATGTCTCCATTTGGCACTGATGTGCTACTCACCGCTCTGTCCAAGCCTGCAGGACACCTGGGATATCTTCTCCTTGTCTTGGAAAAAGAGGATCACACACGCCACTGTCTTTCAAACTGTTTTGCCATTTGCTCCTGCTGCCGCGTTTGTCTTACTCTTGCCTACTTATTCTGCCAGAACTCATGCAGAATTCTCCTCCCCTGCGCAGCCACCTCTGACTATCCCAGGCTCAGGTAGATGGACGGTTTTTCTCTTGATTCTCTGATAGCACTAACCTCACATGTTATGACATTTCATCTGTGTAACAAGTTGAGGGAGAGGGGCTGCCATGGCAGCTGTAAGAACTTCTTATGGGAAAAAATATGAGTGCTTGGGGCAAAATTTCATACCAAGAGGAGTAAAAAACAGTTCAGAAATGCATTTTCAAAAAATCAAAGAGGGATTGCTAATCATTTCAGAGAGAAGAAAGGAGGTCATCCACTCTGCAATATGACCTACACTATGATTTTCTCAAAATCCTGAGTGTATTCTATAAAATTATTACAAAATATTTTATAAGAGTAGATTTCTTAGGGCACTGCTAGCGTGTCTGTGTCCAGGGAACTGCAGGGAAAAACACATCACATGAGCACTGGCATAAAGACAAGAATAAGCAGAGGGCTCTCACAGAAACCTTAGAGAGGGCTTTAGACTACCACAGGTTGTGGAATGTGTGTTAAGGCCAGATTTAGCCACACCTATAATGAGCAGAGAGGCTGCAACCATTATCAGAATTCTTTTTAAGCATTCTCTGTGCCCACTGGACTGTGGGTTTTCTGATGGAAGGGCCTATCTCCATGCATCCCAGTTTTCTGGGCACAAGTCTTGGCACATAGGATGCCCTAAATAAATCTTTGGAGAATGAACAACATAGAAAGCATATAATATAGGCTTTTTTCCTAAGGTTCAAGGAAGCACGAAGGAGTCCTTATTGTCTGTAGCTATTCTATGGCTCAGACTAAATTCTCCTTTATTCCCCACTTAGATGCTATTGAACTTGTTTCTCCAAACTCTGTTATTCAAAATTTGATTAATTTGAGCTCAAAATGACATTTCAAAATCCCCTATTCCCAAACACATAGCTCATCAAAAACACCTCCCACTATTTACAATTCCACTTCATTGAAATATGATGATGCCAGGCAGACAGCAGTGTGTATTCAGTGGAATTCAATTTTCCTGATCACTGGCTCCATCGATCAGTCTGTTTGCAAAGGGCTGATGCAAGCATTCATCCACTTCATACAGACAGTGGGTGAGCCACTCTCCTATTATTTCTGCAAGTGAAAAAGGTTGTTAAATTATAATGATGGTATTCTGAAAAATCACTTTATTATTGTTGTTTTAAGCTTTATTGAGTTTCTATCAAGGGCCAGGAGTTTTTACTATGTGTTCATATTTAATCTTTACAATTGACATTTTAGGGGGGAAGAATCTGAGACTTAGAGAACTTAGGTGAATTGTCCACAGTTACAGAGCTGGCAATGTGTGGAACCGGAATTCAAACACAGTTCTTGTGATTTCAAAATTGAATATTATCCATTATACTTGGTTCTCCCCTTGGCAGTTGTCTTGGGGCTGAGGTAGGGAAGGTAGAAAGAAGTGACTGAGAAAGGAATCCCAAGACAATCTGATAGAGAAGAAAAATTACAGTGGCTTAATATTCAACATATTCACCACCTGTCACTCTCTTCTGGGATCCCCACTGTGGCTGAATAAGCATTTGTTAACTGCAGCCAGAAGGCTACGCTTGGCCACAGGCCTGTCTCTTCCCACGTGTTGTGAGTTCCTGGAGACAGTGCACACCAAACACAAACACACACACTCAGGGCAGTGGCCAGGCCCAGAGGAGCTGGTAGCATGATGAGCAAATGTGGTGTCAGAGAAGAGGGGCCTTCAGAGAAGGAATCTCTGTGACTCTTGCAGGCAAGCAGCATCTTCATCAGAGGTAATGGTCTGGGCATCTGCCTTAGACAGAAGACAGAAAACAGGCCTGGGAGAGATGCATCCAGAATTCCAATCTACCTGGCAGTGTTGCCAACACAAATCGCCCTGAGGATAAAACCTTTTCTATCCCAGGCAGAGCCAGGAAAGTGCTCTGCAGGACCCATCTCAGCCCCATCATAGTTCAGGAAGCATGACTACTGTATCTTCAGAACTTCACTAAACGTTCCTTGTTGTTCATTGTTATGTCAATAGACACCTTTTACATTGTAGCTACCCTCAATGCATGAAGTACATGGAAAAAATCTAAAAGAGAATTATATTTTTGATCCATAGGTAAAATTGGAGAAAAATTGGGAGCATGCTTCTCTCTCTCTCTCTCTTTTTTTTTTTTTTTTTGTGATGGAGTCTCACTCTGTCACCCAGGCTGGAGTGCAGTAGTGTGATCTTGGCTCGCCACAACCTCCACCTCCCGGATTCAAGTGATTCTCCTGCCTCAGCCTCCCAAGTAGCTGGGACTACAGGTGTGTGCCATCACACCCAGCTAATTTTTTTTTTTTTTTTTTTTTTTTAATAGAGACGCTGTTTCGCCACATTGGCCAGGCTGGTCTCAAACTCCTGACTTCAGACAATCTGCCCGCCTTGGTCTCCCAAAGTGCTGCGATTACAGGCATGAGCCACCATGCCCGGCACTTCTCTCTTTTTAGGCAATAATTCTAGCTGTTCTCAAGACCAAAACTGGTCAATACTTGTCCTCAGTTTCTCTGAAAACTGAATTATGCATCATGGCAATTCCCTTCTCTAGTAGGAAAGCTCTTCGAAGCAATCATTTTCTTTATTAGCAAGTGTGGGTGTCTTCGTAAACTTCTGGATTAGTTTCCAGGGTCTGGTTAACAAAGGATAGGATCTCATATGGCACTCATAGCAAATCTGAAATGGGTGGGGCTGATACTATCTGTTATTTCTATTTTGCAGATACTCATGAAACTGAGGCTCAGAGAGTGTGCATGACTTACGCAAGCTCACACAGCTAAGCAACAATTATACTTGGATGAGATCTGGGTGTTCTGTTGTCCAGTCCAATATCACGTTTTACATTAAGACTTGAGTCATGCCAGTATCCCTATGATCATAGTCACACTTTTATCATCTAACCTCGAATCCTTAAACCTTAATATTCATTTCTCTTAGAGAAATAAAACATGGTAGATCCAAACTACTGTACTGAATACAATCTGACACCACTCTGAATAGAGAACCTCCAGGTAGCCATTCTGGTGGGTGGTGAAAGTCACAGGAGGTGCAGCGTTTGAAAAAGCAATACAGATTTCAACAATCAGGTTATTAAGCAAAAACTCTTAGATAAGCTTTCTAATCCTATCAAGGGCTTACTCCTATTCCCCACTCAGCTGGCAAAGTTCAATTACATTGTAGGTCAAAATAAACACTGCAGGGGAAAGATTTTATTGTTTTGCTCTCATTCAGGCTAAGTATTTGACTCCTTGTGGATAGCAAGCATCAGTGTTTCAAAAGTGTGTGTGTGTGAGAGAGAGAGAGAGATAGAGAGAGGATATCTGTACTGTTTTCAAGTCCTGGCTATTATATAGTAAATTTTAAATGTCTTAAACTTGGTTAATCACTCTGATTGTTATTTTGTGTTCCAGTTGTCAAAAAAAAAAAAGAAAGAAAAAAAAACAAAGAAAAGGGGAGCAAAACCAGAAATATTTGAAAAAAGAGGGGCATATGAACATAGATACACGTATTAGCTTTACAATGTTTATAGTACAGTTTATAAAGCAATTTTACCCACCTACATTGCTAATTTATTCCTCAACACTACTCCATGTACAAAGTAGGCAGGGTAAGTACACATATCAGCATTTTTAAAAAGATAAACAGAAAGGCAGAATCAGATCTAGAGTCCTGTTTGGGAGCCTCTAGTTCACGTCATTTTTGCATCAATACTAGCCTTCCCTTACGTAGTGTTCGCCAGTATAAGACACCATTAAAAATGCTTTATGTTGACTCACATAATACATAGCTGTACCTACCCTGATTCAAAATGCAATTGAACTTTATCAGTTTTATTCAAACCATGTATTTAGTTTTATACAAACTGAAATAATCCATGGTAGGGAAGGAGTGTTAATTTAGCGGAAAAAAGTGAACCATTGACTATGGCTATATAAATAATACAATTTTCAATGGTTGTGCTGAATTTGCACAACACTGAACATTTTTAAAAATACTTTCTCACATGCAGTACCTTTCATTCTCAATGGAGCCCCATGAAGTGTCACTTTCCCCATTAGACATGGGGTAGCAGGAGCTGAGGTTCTGTGTTCTGGAACTAAGTCACATTAGTGACGCATGCCCAGTGGTGCAGGTGGGTGGCAGATCTTGTGGGTGGTAGATGTTGGGGAAAATGGGAAAAGTAAGGACTGGAAAGTGGAGTGGCGTGGAAAGGGAACCCTAGTGGGGCAGGTGGCTCAGACGACAAAGCCCTTTGAAGTGAGGTGAAGACTTGTCTGAGTAGTGGTGGGATTCATCCTTTTGCTTTGTGCTTTAGCCTTTAATGACATCCATCTCCCTCACCTTCCAGATTTATGCTCTTTCACTATGAACCCATTATGCTCAAGAGACTGTGCACTGCAGATATTCTCCTCGAAGAGCCCTTGTAATTCTGCCTGCACCCATGTTCAGAATCCAATCAAGAAAAGAAGGCCAGTGGGGTGGGAGCTGGGAGACCAGCAGCCATTGTCTTCTGTGGCAGCCTGATAGGATGGAAAGTTGACAGGCATGCACAGGCTGAAAAGTGTGTGTCCACTGAACTCATGGTGACAGCTCTGCTACCTCCATGGCTGAGCACTGGGGTCATCCACCCGATTCAGTCCCTTAGTTGCCAGTGTCTTGGGGCAAGGTGAAGTCACAGAGTGTGGGCCAGGACTTAGGTTTCCAACTATCACTCAGCAAATATACCCAGCCTTATCATTTAATTTTTCACTTTAACGATTACTTATCAAGCACTGAAAATCAGCACCATGTCAAAAGCTGAATACGGGGGTAAACTTTTATTTATTTTGCAAATACTTATGCAACACTTACTATATGCTATGCACTGGTTTAATTGCTCTATTATTAATACACAATCTTCACTCCAATAATAAGAGGAATATTATTATCTTCATTTCACAGATGAAAAAACTAAGATACAGAAAAGTTAAGAAACTTGTTTGAGATCACACAGCTAGTGACATTTAGAGCTGGAATTTGAATCTATGCTGTATAGCTCCAGAGTGGATGCTATTAACCACTGCCTTTCAAAATCTCTGACTAAAGTATTTCATAGTCCAGAAAGTCAAATAGTCATGGTAGATTATAATGATTATTGCAATTGGGATATAGACAAAGTACTGCAAAGAAGCAGAGTTTGAACCATTGTACTGGCTGCCTGGGTCCCTGCACTTTTCTGATCCTGGTACTTACTCTTCTCGGCCCCTCACACTCTATTCTCACTAGCTTCCTACGGACTTTGTCCCATATCTGACCCAGAGACCAACTCTATCACTTTAAGGGGGATTTACGGCTTCCTGTGCCAGCAGTGCAGGACACTTGGCATCAAGACAGCCTGACTGCTCATCCTGTGTAGGTCCATGCTCTCTAAATGGGTTCCTCCTGCCCAACTCTTCTGATCAAGCCCCATCTCATATAATTGGTCCAGAAATTTCAGCCTCTGCCTTGGGTCCTGCTCAGACTCTCCAGAAAATACACTGATCTCTCTCTGTTTGGGATGAACAAGAAGGGGATCTGGCTGAAACATTTGAGTCTTCATCTAGGACCAGGGCTTACTGCACTCTTCAAGCTACTTAAGTAGGTGGCTCCTTCCTTCCTCACTGCTTCAAGTGTGTTCCTCCAGTGCTTGGACATGAAGGCTGGCCTTCTCTGTGGAAGGGGGCCACTTTTCAGTCAATAATAACTGGGAATTTTCCCACTGGAATGTATAAACAAGCTTTGAGGTCTCAAACTCCTTAGGACTAAAGCTCTCTCTTCTCTCTCCAACCCTTTCTCCAAATGTATATCTGAGGTCCCGAGACTTGCTGACTGATGTCGCCACCATTGCCTGCCCATTTCAGACACCTCCATTACCACTCTCCTTCCCCAAGTCACATGCCAGGACTTCCATCTGTCTCCATACCCTGCACATCCTATGGTCCATTTATCACAACCTCTCATGTCCTCTGCAACTGTTTCTAGAAGATCACCCTGATGTCTCCTCCAGCAACTTCTGCAATTACAAGCAATTCATCAGCAGTCTTCATGCTTGGACTGTTTATTTATATCAAATTCTAGCCACTGGCCTCATTTTGTTTTTTTAGGTGTTTGATCTCAAGAAAATCAACCATTTCTGACACTCAAGACACTGGCATTTTCTCTTAGCTTTTTCTTCTGCATCCATAAAACAGAGGGCTCCATCATGTAATCAAAGGGAGCAAGAGGCAGAGGTTTCATCCTAAGGCATCTGATAAATATATTTAATATTTATTTTAGTGTTTTTAGATATGCTAGGCACTCTATTATATTTTTATTTTCACTTTCTTATCCATCCTTACAAAACTCTTTTAAATTGGCAGTTATTATTGTAATCACCCAAGGGGTTCTTCTTGCCCATTGCATAAAGAAAGACCAGAGTATTGTAGCAGAGAAAGAGTTTAATAGACATGAGGCATGCCATGCCACATGGGAGATGGAGTTCCTACTTAAATTATCTTGCCAGAAGCTCCTAGGTTAGAGGATCTTCAAAGGCAGTTTGAGGGAAGGGGTAGGGGTGGCTAGGTAACAGCTGCTTGCTGCTGATTGGTTGGAGTGAAGATAAAATCATGGGTTTCAAAGATGTCCTCCTGAAGACTGAGTCACTTCTGGGTGGGCCACAGGAGCTGGGTTGGCAGTTCAAGTGGAGCCATCGGGTCCAGGTGGAGCCATAGTATCAGAGTGTTCAAACCAAAGTGACTCCATCTTGAATAGGAGCTGGATAAAATAAGACTGAGACCTACTGAGCTGCTGTCTCAGGGGGTTAGGCATTCTTAGTCAGAGTATGAGATAGGAGGTCGGCACAAGATACAGTCACAAAGGTCTTCCTCATAAAAGAGGATGCCGTAAAGGACCCAGCCAAAACCCTTTTAAACCAAGATGGTGTTGAAACTGACCATTGGTCCTCATTGCTCATTATATGCTAATTATAATACATTGGCATGCTAAAAGACACTCCCACCAGCACCATGACAGTTAACAAATGCCATGGCAACATCAGGAAGTTACCCTGTATAGACTAAAAAGGAGAGGAACCCTCAGTTCCAGGAATTGCCCACTTCTTTACCAGGAAATTCATGAATAATCCACACCTTATTTAGCATGTAATCAAGAAATAACTAGAAGTAGATTCAGTTGAGCAGTACATGCCATTGCTCTGCCTATGGAATGGCCATTCTTTATTCCTTTACTTTCTTAATAAACTTGCTTTCACTTTACTCTATGGACTCACTCCAAATTCTTTCTTACATGAGGTCTAAGAACCCTCTCTTGGAGTCTGGATCGGGACTCCTTCCCAGTAACAATGGGTATCAGACATGCAAAAACCTGGAAAGATATCTCAATAGTCCAATCTACAATAGTGGTGTTATTTGCAGGAGTAATTGGGGAATTTGCATATTTTATAACTTCTGGAATAATGGCTAACAATCTTATGTCAATTATGTCTGCACCTTTACAGGACTCAGGTTCCTTTCCGCCCCACAGCCTGATGGCCTTGCATTAGCTTTATAAAAGTGGTTGAGTTTTGCGGCAAGGCCTGTTATCATTTAAACTATAGCCTACGTGTCTTCCAAAGTTAGCTCAGCCCAATAGCCCAGGAATAATTAAGGGAATGGCAAGAAGGTGGGGGGTGATAGTTCATCTTATTGTTATAATTTTCTAACTGATATAATTTTTGCAAAGGCAGTTTCAATATCACCATTTTACAAATGAGAAACTTAGGAGTAAAGCATTTAAAGGTTTAAAAGTATATTCTAAAGGAGCTCAATGGTTAAAAGTCATCTTTATTAAAAGGTTAACATCCAAGAGGTGTGTGTGTTTGTGTGTGTATGTGCATGTTTGTATTTAAAAGGCCTCCATGTCTTCATGTTTTTGTTTGTTTTTCTCTCTTAGGACATTGTCTTATTTTGAGCAAAAGTTTCTTTTTCTTCTCTGTTGACTGAATTTGGTTTTCACTTGATTTTTTGACTAAAACAGTTATTGCAACAGAGGCTACTTTTGTGTTTGTAAGCCTTTATTTATATGACAACATGTAATGACCCACCAAACACATGCCTACCATATAGACAAACCCAGCTTTTTTTTTCTCTAAATTAAAGAGAAATAATTTAAGGAAGAGTGTAGTTTAGACACCTAGAAATGTCTTTGTTTAAAGAAAAATTTTTTAAGTGCACTGTAAAAACATCACATGGTCTAGCCTCATAATTATTCTCCCTTTTTGGAGACCCAGGATTCAGTGTTGGCTCTGCCCACAGCTCAGAGACCCAGTTTTTTTTTTTTTTTTGAAAGGTAGTTTCTACCGAAATAAAATTGGTCTCCTTATACAATTCTATGAACAATTTCTATAATTTTATATTTGATTTGGCATCAATCTTTAATCTTCTTCTAGCACCACCAGACTCTTTCTCTCTGAATCCTGAGATGTAAATTTTGCCATCTGATTTTTCATCTTAGAGTTATTTCCTGCAATATACAGATTTAGGGCTATTTAGCTGACAACTGCCAGAGTAAGGAAACAGGTCATCAAAGTTTGCAAGTCTAAGATAGGAAAAAAAAGGAAGTCTTAGAAATCTGTAAGATATGCTTCTCTTGGCATGTCTAATACAGCTATGTATTTATGTGTTGTATACATGCGTCACTACTGAAAATATAGAAAGCGTTCTAATTAATTGGCTTAAGAAAATAAAAGCACTTGACTTGAATGGTTTATCAGGAAAAAAGAAAAGACTAGTCAAATGCTTTTTCAAGTTTATGTAACTTAAGTAAAATCTTTAATAAATAAGCTAGCTTTAAAATTATTGGTAATGTTAGAAACATCTTAAGAATTGCCAGCATACATTTTTGTTTGCATTTATTGATCAAGCAATTTCATACTTATCCCTTCCAAATACTACAAGGTGTCAAAATTTGGCATGGGGTAAAAAAACTATAAACCCAACCCCAAACAGAATGATTTTTGCTTATGTAATTTTTAAGAAATAAGACATTGATATAGGTTTAATGAAAATAGCTGCATCTTAAATTTAGTAAGATTACCATAACTTCTAATCACATGGCTTTAGACAGTCTAGTCCACAGGCAGTAAGGAGGTTTGTTTTGGGAAACAACTGTTACCATCTTTGTTTCAAAGCTAAACTATAAACTAAGTTCCTCCTAAAGTTAGTTTGGCCTACGCCCAGGAATGAACAAGGACAGCTTGGAGGTTAAAAGCAAGACAGAGTCAGCTAGGCCAAATCTTTTTCACTGCCTCAGTTATAATTTTGCAATGGGAGTTTCATAACTTTAAATTATGACTATCATAGTTTTCATAAATAATCTAGGTAAATAATTAAAATAACAATTAGGTAAATGTAATGGGATAAACACTTGTAGACTAACTTTTCATAATTTAGAATATAAAGTTATATTAAATTAAATAACAGATATTTCATTATTCGGGTATTTTCCAATAAATATATGTGGTAGGAAAACATTCTTGCTAAAAAAAGTAGTGTGTCCGTTGTCCTTTTTAGGAAAAGGTGAACAAGTTTGTCTAATTCAAAGCTTATTTAAAGGTTATGTATAAAACAAGGTAAAGGAACCAGGAAATAAGAGGGATGTAAAGAAAGTTATAAAAAAAAAAAAAGAAGTTTTTTTTTGTGGTAAGAAAGCTTAAAGAGAAATAATTTTGGCCAGGTGCAGTGGCTCACACCTGTAATCCCAGCACTTTGGGAGGCTGAGGTGGGTGGATCACAAGGTCAGGGGATCGAGACCATCCTGGCTAACATGGTGAAACCCCGTTTCTACTAAAACACAAAAAATTAGCCAGATGTAGTGGCACGCGTCTATAGTCCCAGCTACTCGGGAGGCAAAGGCAGGGGAATCGCTTGAACCTGGGAGGTGGAGGTTGCAGTGAGCTGAGATTGTGCCACTGCACTCCAGCCTGGTGACAGAGCAAGACTCCATCTCAAAAAAAGAAAGAGAAATAATTTTATATGAGAAATAATCTTGTATGGTAAATTTAGACCTAAAATAAAATGACTGGTTGTTTAAGAAATAGGATGTTCAGGTCAAACTAGAAAGTCCAAGCATGTCATGAATGGTCTGTGTAAGTCACAATAAGGATTTATTAAATAAAATTTTTTAAAAACCCAAAACTTTTATATGATCAAGTTGTTTATAATTAAAGGGAAATTATAATGCTCTTTCTAGAGATTGGGCTTGGTGCAAAAAAAAACACTTATACACTAAGTTATTGCTTAGAACAATGAAATTTTCTTAAGAGATTGATTCACTCTTAATAAATTATAAGAGATTTTAATTCTTCTTTTAACCCAAAGTTTAACTTTTATTGCATCTTGCTGTTTCTCTCCCCTTTTAAAAGGTACGTTTTCTTAAAGGTCTAAGGGAAATGTTTTCTTCCAACATAATATTCTGTGCACTGTGGAAGATATTTTCTTTTACCTTTTCATAACTTACGTAATGGATTTTATATCAAAATAATTTATACGCCATTGTTATTAACTTTTGTTTGCTTCCCAGGAAAAAACTGAAATTTAATTATTTTAAAAAATTAAGGTTATTATATTCATGTATCTCCCTGTATGTGCTTTTAAAGTCCTTGTGACATTGAGTTACAGGGCTTTGACTCCTGGATCTAAAACGACCACCAAGTCCTGCTAAATCTTAAACACTGACAGCCCTGTAATAGATGGCAAATAAAATTAACTGCACTCCTGAGACACAGGGCCAGAAATTAAATCTATTCAACTTTTCAAGGCCCAGGGACTATTGCAGTAGAGGTGGGCATGTGAGATTGTAAGGGCCAACTTTAAAAGATAAAAATAAGTTCAGTTTCTCTATAAATTAATCATTAATGTCAAAGGCACACTGATGCAAGACCAGCATATGGGCCCCTGTGTCAGATTAACAAGGTTTTCTTGAGGCATTAACTGATTCCTTAATAATGGTTATAAAGGTTATAAAAGGCTTCTGGAAGTTATATCATATGGTAAAGATTTAGATGTTATAGATTGTTTATACATTTTGAAAAACAAATTTAATTGTCTTCATACTGTTTTTATTAGGGCTTATTGTTTGGAAAATTAAGTCTCCTCTCTAAAAGAATAAAGGTTTTGCCTGTTTTTGAAATCTTTGACTTATTACTCTGGTTAAAAGAATGACTTATTTTCCAATGACTTGTGATCCTATTTTGTGATATCAAGTGTTGTAAACCTTTGATATTTGACAAACTTTTCAAAATCAAATTATACATTATGTCTTTTTCTGACTTAATTAATCCTCTAAGATATTAGTTTTCCTAAAGTCCAAAAATGACATAATTTGCCTTGTTTAGTATAAAAATTATACAGGAAGTATTATCAAATATAAAATGGTGTTTGGTTTTCTTTGCTAATTTGTATAACTACATTGTTGATATGTGTTCCAAAATTTTGGGACACTACTGTAATTCTGATATGACTCTATCAGTAATAATGATAATTGTTACATTAAAATTACTGTCTGCCACAGAGGTAACAAATTTCCTTGTCAATTTTGTCTTTGACTATGGGTTCCCTAAAACTTTTTGTCATCCTTGGACAATGGTTGTGTTGTTTTGGTCCTCTTTGGAAGGTGGTCTTATAATCATCTATAAAACTATAACAGGTGCTCTTGAATGCAGGTTTCTGATAACTTTGGAGACTGTGACATCAGAATAAAGGAAAAACTTTCAGGACTCATGCATAGAGAGCTAAAATGTTCATGAATATCAACCAGAACAGGAATTAATGGCATGGACTGAACTAATCTTTTTGACTTTTTGCTTAATATGTTGCTGATCATTTGTTTTGTTTGTCAGAGTCTTGAAACTTTTGAGCTATTGACAGCTTTGGCAATTTAGTATACTCTTATGAACAAAATTTGGAGCATATTTGTTTCTCTCAACCTGATTTCTCCAGAATTTGGAAACTGTTTGTGAGTATTCTTAATTTATGGCAATACAGTTATTTGCATAAGTGCAACAAGAATTTGTTTTCATTTGTAACAGGACACAATCGGAGAAATTTGTTATTTTACCAAGGCTTTGACTGGAATGGTGTGTTGTCCTTTAAGGAATCAAACTTGACTCATAGAACCAAAAAAGTCCTTGGGAAAACTGGCCTCATACTTTACACAGTCCCTCTACAGGGTTTCTGACCTGTGGTAAGTAAAGAATGTCATTTTCAGAAAGGCCCAGGGGCCCCAAGTTTATCTTGGAACCTCAAGAGGAGGGGAAATTCACCCAACTCACAGGTATTCTGATGGTAAAAGTCCATGGTTGGGTTCAGCTTTAAAAGTCTTATCTGAGATTCCTTCTATAGTAAAAGTTCCATCAAAGCCAAATTTTAAAAGCATATGTGAAAAATAATTATTCTTGCTGCACTTTATACAAATAATCTGACCAAATATAATAAAGCAAATCAGTCCTACCATGATTTGTCTTTGGTAAAAATGGAAAACTGGAAGGAGAAAAATTATGTTTCAAAAACTATTGTACACTTGTTGTTAGTCTTTCCTAATGTTTTTCAATTTTTATTATTTTCT
Organism: Symphalangus syndactylus; assembly: GCF_028878055.3. NCBI lineage: Eukaryota > Metazoa > Chordata > Mammalia > Primates > Hylobatidae > Symphalangus > Symphalangus syndactylus. The sequence goes on from NC_072439.2 coordinate 89,149,117, forward strand.
ACGGTTTGGGCTAAGTTATAATTTTTCCTGGCTACAAGTTTTCAAAATAATACTTTAAATTTTTTTCTTCTTTCTTTTCCTTTTCCTCCCATTTTTGTCCTAATTTGAAATCACTGAAAACAAAGCTGTGTTTTCCTAAAACCCTGTGAACTGAAGCCAGACACCTTAAACTTCAGAAGAAAATAACAGCAACCTATTTACATACATAAGCCACTTTCATATCTGCCTACTAATGTATGGACTTCAGAGTAATGTGACCTATATCAATTTTCCAGGATCTTTCTTTTGTTTGTTGTTGTTTTTCTTCTTTCCTCCCCCGCTTTTCTCTTCATAGGACATGAAACTTCACAATCTGCTAAAAATGAGCTTTCAGGAGCTACCTCTCTAGGAATAAAGTGTCCTAGCCACGAGAGATCAGTTGAAACCTGAGACCAGAAACTAATTTCCTTCTAAAATGCTTTCTCCAAAAGATTATTTTAAAGAAAAGATGGGAAATGTGACAGGAAAATCTTGGGGCCACAAAATTACTAAGCTAATGGAAAAAGTCAAGCTGGGAACTGCTCACGGCAAATCTGCCCCCCTTTGTATTCAACGTCACTGAGATAGATGCATATCTGGTTGCCTCCTTTGGGAAATCTTATCAGAAACTCAAAATAATACAATTATTTGCCTGTTGCCTACCTGTGACTTGGAAGCCCCCTCCCTGCTTCGAGTTGTCCTCATCTTTCTGGAGGGAACTGATGTACTTATTACATATATTGATTGATGTCTCATGTCTTCCTAAAATGTGTAAGACTGAGCTGTGCCCTGACCACCTTGGGCACATGTTGTCAGGACTTCCTGAGGCTGTGTTACAAGTGTACATCTTCAACCTTGGCAAAATAAACTTTATAAATTAACTGAGACCTCTCAAATTTTTGGGTTTCACAGTCATAGAGCTACTAATTGATGGAGCTATAACTGCTTGAGGGGTTCTTCCTGCCCACTGCATAAAGACCATGGCATTGTAGTAGAGAAAGAGTTTAATAGGCACAAGGCCAGCCACACCACATGGGAGATGGAGTTCCTACTCAAATCATCTCGTCAGAAGCTCATAGGTTAGGCGATTTTCAAAGGCAGTTTGAGGGAAAGGGTGGGGGTGGCCAGGTAACAGGTGCTTGCTGCTGATTGGCTGGGTAGAGATAAAATCATAGGGAGTCTAAGTTGTCCTTCTGAATTACTTTGCTTCTGGGCACAGGAGGGGGTTGGAGCCATGGATTTCAGACATGCAAAAAAACCTGAAAAGATATCTCAAAAGGCCAATCTATAATAGTGGTTTTATTTTCAGGACTAATTGGGGAAGTTACATATCTTATAACCTCCGGAATAATGGCTGGCCTTCGTTTATGTCTGTGCCTTAGCAGGACTCAGGCCCCTCTCCTCCCCCAAGTATGAAGGCCTCCCATTAGCTTTACAAAAGCAGTTGAGTTTTGGGCAAGGCTTATTATCATTTACACTGTAGCCTAAATGTCTTCCAAAGTTAGCCCCACAGCCCAAAAATAATTAAGTGAAAGGCAAGGGGTGCGGAGAGTTGGCTTAGCTTTCTGTTATAATTTGTCTCACTGATATAATTTTTGCAAAGACAGTTTCAGAGCCAGTTCTCAAACCCAGGTCTGTCTGATTCAAGCTGCGTTCTAAACACCAATGTTCTAACCATTTCATTTCTTTCTGAGCCTCAATTTCTTTACTGTAAAATGAGGGAGTGCAACGGATCATAGGACTTCACAAGTCTTTTTCAGCTCTGGAAGAATATGAATCCAACAGTGCAGATTGGAGTTTAGGATGGAGCTTGTCTTCCTTGCCTTCTGCTCTTTCTGATTCTCTCTGGAGAGAAAGGAGCTCTGTCTTCAAGTTGGAAGGATTGTCTTATGAAGGAGTGAGCTGGCTCAGTCTCTGAGCCCTGAAGCAAGAGATGCTAAATGAAAATTATATTCAGTTCCACAACAACTTTCTAACATGCAAAACACTTAGTGTGGGCCGGGCGCGGTGGCTCACGCTTGTAATCCCAGCACTTTGGGAGGCCGAGGCGGGCGGATCATGAGGTCAGGAGATCGAGACCACGGTGAAACTCCGTCTCTACTAAAAATACAAAAAAATTAGCCAGGCGTGGTGGTGGGCGCCTGTAGTCCCAGCTACTTGGAGAGGCTGAGGCAGGAGAATGGCGTGAACCCGGGAGGCGGAGCTTGCAGTGAGCCGAGATTGCGCCACTGCACTCCAGCCTGGGCGACAGAGCAAGACTCTGTCTCAAAAAAAAAAAGCAACAACACTTAGTGTCCTATAGGTATTATGAGTCTAATAATTTTTAGGAGCAAATAAAGAGTTTAAAACTTGGGAAACTTACTGCCAGATGTAATCTGAAGGCATGCCTACATCTAACTTAGAGGCTAACTCTGATGCGGAGTTAAGCTGAATTTTTGATGCTGCTGTGGCCAATGAACCAAAACATATGTATATATCTTAGAGTGGGAAGGACTTGAGAGATCACATTGCCCATCGCCTTCATTTCATATATGAGTGAACTGAGGCCAAGAGAAGGTCAAGAGTTGTGTGGTGACCCAGACATAGAATACTGCCCTGAGCTATAATAGCAACCCTGTGTAACGATTAGAAAATTTTAACTACAACAAGCTTAATGATCCATGGGTTTTCTTGAAGCGTATTTCACACAAAAGGAGGAATATCTGAAATCTGAACTGCAATACCACCAGTTTCCCCAAGAAGATTTAAGCAGTCTTTTCTACCACACTGACTGGATACATCTCTGATATGGTTTGGATTTGCTTCCCTGCCCAAATTGCAATTGAATTATAATCTCCAATGTTGGAGGAGGGGCCTGTTGGGAAGTGATGGGGTCATGGGGGTGGATTTCCCCCATGCTATTCTCATGATATAGTGAGCGAGTTCTCATGACATTTGGTTTTCAGAAGAGTGCAGCACCTCCCCCTTGGCTCTCTTCCTCCTGTTCCATCCGTGTAAGACATGCCTACTTCCCCTTCACCTTCTGCCATGATTGTAAGTTTCCTGAGGCCTCCCCAGCCATGGTTCTTGTATAGCCTCCAGACCCATGAGCCAATTAAACCTCTTTTCATTATAAATTACCCAGTCTCAAGTAGTTCTTTATAGCAATGCAAGAACAGACTAATACAATCTCCCAGTTGAGTGCTCTTCATCTCAGATATTATTTCAGATAGCACTATAGTTCTTTGCAATCTCAGCCTATGATGCTGTTATTATCTATACTTTTAAGAATATATTTAACAGTGTTAAACTTACTGAAGTTGCTCAGCTCCATCCAATAAAAGGATTGACCAAGATCAAATTAGCATTTCATTAACTATTTTAAATATAATACTAACTTATTGAGCAATGATGACAGGATGTCTCAGAATTGGTAATACATTGAATTGCCCTTCGAATTCAGATTCTCCCATGCTTATGAGAAAATTACAAAAGGGAGATGTGGGCTGAGAAAGCAAAGATACTTCATCGTCATCATAGAAGAGGCGTATCTTAAAAGCAATGAGAATGATTTGTTTGCATGGCAATTTTCAGAGTACAGTTCCAGAAAAAAGTTGCAAAAGAGTCAGAATCACTCTCTCAAAGCCAGATTATGGGTAGGCTGTTTTGAGATACCATGCCAAGGACCTTGAGAGAAACTGATGGTGGAAGGGACAGAATCAGGCCACTCTGGGAGTTTACCTGACTTGCAAGTTGACTGAATGTGGTGGCTGTCAGTTCAAACTGCATGGTCTAGATGAATGTGAGAACTCAATTCATATGAGCTGGTAGAGCCAGAATACAAAGTTCCACCTGAATTGTGGGGCATGAATCAGGAGCACCCAGGCAATGGTGACGTCGACTCAGGTACTTGCAACAACATGGTGACATAGTCCAGATGAACAGCTTGTTTGAGCAGGACCCCAGGACCAACTGGAGGGGAATGGGGTGGGCAGGAGAAAAATGATCTAGTATCCCAAGAGGAGGAGACTGTCCAGACCCAGAGTGTGGAGGCCTAGTCACAGTGGCTAGTATATATAAACATTACAGACTCAGCAGGAAATTATGATATCCAAGTGTATTTATATTGACTGGGCAAGCATAGCTGGAAGCAAGTAAAGATTGTAGCTTGAGTGAGGGAGCATGCTGGAGAAGAGTTCACCTAGGCATAGTGAATAGCATGTCAAAGAAGGTGAATTATTCTAGATCTCTCCTGAAGGACATGCCAGATCTCTAGGATTGACTCAGGAAAGAAGGAGAGCAGGGCGGTAATGCCTATACCACAACAAGGCCAGGAAGGCGGGGACTGGAGCTCATATTTCAAAGGTCTCTGCTCATCTGCAGTTGTATCATCATAGAAGGGCATGTGGTTAATCTCCAGCAGAGAGAGAATGCGAGTGCCATTCTTCTGACTTGATGTCTCTTTCCATCCTCCTCTTTTGGGTGACCTGTTAGCTGCTCTGAGAAACCCACCTCTGCCAAAGCAGAAATGGCATCAATTAGGTCAATGTGTTGCCCTTGCCAGGTAAATATTTGTATGTAATAAGGACTTATCCAAGGTCACAGAAATGTAGTTTCTAACCCCAAGATCCGTATATTTTTCTGATGTAAATGTTGGGCTTTGATGCTCAGCTGATAAGGAAAAAAATATATTGAGGGAATGGGCATGAGAATTTTCTGTATCAAGCATTTGTTGTCAATCAGTGGTACATTCTTTTCAAAGGTTGTTCTGATTTAAAAAGTAGCCATCATAAACGCCTTTTACATTTTCTAAAACTTGAATATTTCTAAAGCATATGCAGTTTCATGATGACAACTTAGAAATATAGAGTATATTTTAGTATCTCCATGTTACTGATACAAAATAAAGCTTTAGACAATAGAAGTAATTTGTCTACAGTTACATCAGAAGAGTTTGAGCTAGGGCTTGCTCTTATGTCTTTGGAGTTCCAGACACTGGGCTTGGCACCATTCAATGCAGTCTCTCCATCCAGTGCTAGATGGAATGGATCTAAGGCTTTTAGGAATATCTATCTTTTGCCATCCATAAAGAGAAGCCCATTCTTGTTTTGGAATCCTGAAAACCCCAAGCCTCACATAAGAGCCATTACCGCTCCTGATTTCTTGCTTTCCTACTATGATGAAGCTGAAGGATTGCTTTCTCTTCAGCTGAAAGATTATCTCCCCTCTTCCATCCCCTTTCTGCCTTGGGTCTAAGGAGTACCATTGGGTCTAAGGAGTACCATTGTCCTATAGATGTTAGACAGCTGTGGCCTTGCACCCTAGAGGGAGCCAAACGTTCCAGTAAATCTATTCACTGTAGACTGGAAATTGTGCTGAACAGCTCAGCAGGGAGCAAAGATATTATTATTATTATTTTCCACTGTTTGATTCATGTAGCATTCATTAGATGATTATAGCTGTTGGGATTTGATGGATGGAGTAGTCTATCTTGTCACTATATTTCTGAGCTGGTCTGTAGCTACTCAATAATTACCATGCAGCAAAGTGGGGGCATGTTCAAGAATGCTAATGAATTATCAGTTTTCTTTAAGCCTCATTAGATTTCTTGATAGCAAAACCTCCCATTGACAAGATCTCATCTAATATGATTTTCCAAAGTCCCTTATTGCTTGTCAGAAACAAGACTATCTCTGCTTGCATGAAGTAGTTTTAAAACCACACTAACTTCCTGCTATTACATTGTCCCAAGTATTTGTTTTTGTTAAACTTTTTTTGTGTGTGCATCTGTGGTGTGTGTCTGTGTGTTGTGGAAGTTGGAGGGGGTAGACTGAGGTCTCTGGAGAAAGCAAAACAAACAAAATACTGAATTATAGGACTGAATTTTCTGGTTGGATTTTTTTTTTTTTTGACAGGGTTGTGTTCTGTCACTCAGGCTGGAGTGCAGTGGTGCTATCATAGCTCACTGCAGCCTCAAACACCTGGGCTAATGCATTTCTTCTGCCTTGACCTCCCAGGTAGCTGGGACTACAGGTGTGCATCACCATGCCTAGCTTATTTTTATTTTTTTGTAAAGATGGGATTTTGCTCTGTTGCTCAGGCTGTTCTCTAACCTCTGGCCTGAAGTAATCCTCCTGCCTCAGCCTCCCAAAGTCTCATTGAAAATTATTTTACACTTATCTTGCCTTTCATCCCTAAATCTGCTTTTCTCTGATAGTAAATGGGAAAAAGAAAATAATCCACTCAATTCTTTGGCCTCAAAGCCTAGGCATCATCCTTGATTCCTCTCTTTCCCTTGGCTCTCACATCCAGTTCATCAGCAAATCTAATTGGATTCTACCTCCAAAAGACATTCTAACTATATCCAATTCTATCTCCCTTACTGTAAGTCTAGGCTAAGCTATCACAATCTCTCTCCTGGTCTACTGCAACCCTCTCATTCCTTGGTTTCTTGCTCCCATTCTTGCTGCCTTAAAATCCATTATTCCCAAAGCAACCAGAATGATATTTATAAAAAAAAAAAAAATTAGATTGTATCACTCGCCTGCTTAAAATACTCCAGTGACATCCATTGCAATTGAATTAAAATCCAAACTCCTACATGTGGTCTACATGCCCCCATAGGACCTGGCCCACATCAACTCCTCAGACCTCATCTCTCAGCATTCTCCTCATTGTTGACCATGCTCTTGACAGGCCATGGTCATTCCCACCACAGAGCCTTTGCAAGTCCTGTTCCCTGCCTGGACTATCCTTTCCTTCGAGCTTATCCTGGATGACTCCTTCCATCACTTGCATTTCACTCCAAATGTCATCTCAGAGTAATTCTTTGACAATAACCTTCTACCCTCAGACACTTTCTGTAAGATTGCCCTGTTTTATTTTTTTCACAGAATGCATCATTACTTGACATTGTATTCCATTTGTGGCTGGGCACAGTGGCTCAAGCCTGTAATCCCAGCACTTTGGGAGGCCAAGGCGGGTGGATCACTTGAAGTCAGGAATTCAAGATCAGCTTGGCCAACATGGTGAAATCCCCGTCTCTACTAAAAATATAAAAATTAGCCTGGCGTGGCAGCGGGCACCTGTAATCTCAGCTACTCGGGAGGCTGTGGCAGAAGAATTGTTTGAACCCGGAGGGAGAAGGAGGTTGCAGTGAGCTGAGATCGTGCCATTGCACTCCAGCCTGGGTGACAGAGGGACACTCTATCTCAAAAAAAAGAAAAAAAAATTGTATTCCATTTGTATATGTCTACTTTGTTATTATCTGCCTTCTACGATTAAAATGCAAGCATCTGAGGACAGGGCCTTGCTTTCTTTGTTCATTGCTATATCCCTAGCACCTAGAACAGTGTCTGGAACAAAGCAGAAACTTAAAAATAATGGTTGAGTGAATGAATGAATGTGTGAATAAGTCTAGTACAACTCCTTTCTTTTTAATGTGGAGAAACTGAGGCCCAAAACTGGAAGTGAATTGTCAAAAACTATAAAAAGGAAAGGCTTGGTCCCCTGATCCTGGTTTTATGATCTTTCCAGCATATCAAGCTGCATCTCAAATTGGTTCTCAACCATGGGTGATTTTGCCCTTTAGGGACACTTAGCAATGTCTGGAGAGATTTTCAGTTTTTCCAACTGGGGAGGGGTTGTACTGGCATCTAGTGGGTAGAAGACAGGGATGCTTCTAAACATTCCACAACGCACAGGACAATCCCCACAACAAAGAAGTATCTGCTGATAATGTCAACAGTGCCGAGGTTGAAAACCCCTGATCTGGGCCGGGCGCGGTGGCTTGTGCCTATAGTCCTAGAACTTTGGGAGGCTGAAGCAGGCAGATCACTTGAGGTCAGGAGTTCAAGACCAGCCTGGCCAATATGGTGAAACCCTGTCTCTACTAAAAATACAAAAATTAGCCGGGCATGGTGGTGGGCGCCTGTAATCCCAGCTACTCAGGAGGCTGAGGCATGAGTATCGCTTGAACCCAGGAGGCAGAGGTTGCAGTGAGCCAAGATCACGCCACTGCACTACAGCCTGGGCGACAGAGTGAGACTCAGTCTCGACACAAACAAACAAACAAACCCTAGTCTGGCACTTGGAAAGGCAAGATATTCCTCCTTTATTCCTTCCTTCCTCTGGACTGCCAGAAAACCTTACATAAGCCAATTCTCCTAGACTGCCTCAGTTTCCCTATATGAAGTGTGCAACAGCCCTCCATTCAGGAAGGATGCTGTCTTTGGCCACAAGGTTCATCTTTTCCCTCTCTAAAGTAAGCCCTCCAACAACTCTTTGGCACAGGACATGCCACTAAGTTGACATTCAATTAATATCAGTTATGACATTTGTTAAAGAAACTAGTTGTGCAGACTTTTCTTTTTGCTCGTTTATATTCTACCAATCTTTTAAAGTTGTAAATTTCACCATTTCCAGGCAGCCTTTCTTGAGTTCCAGGCAGAGTTCATCTCCCCCTTACACCATATTCTCTTAGCACTTAATTTATATTCATTAAAATACCAGCGCAAGCCCAAGAATTCCTCATTTTCCCCTTACCCCTGCTCTCTGAGTTACTTGAGGACAGGCACTGAGTCTCGGCAGAGCACTGGGCACAGCGTGGGTGCCCACTACATCCTGGAGAGAGGACACATATCTGATAGGCTACATATCTACTTAATGTGACAATAGAGAAAAGCTTGCAAAATGAACACTATAAAACAAACGGAAAGATTTATCTCTTTCATAGCAGCCAAAGAAAGTTGGGAGGCAGCATGTTAATTGACATGTCTCTTTAGAATATTGCTTCTCTTTTGTGGGTAAACATAGGCATTCATTAGGCAGGCAAGTGGAGCCAGCTTTCCATCAACGTGGGAACAGCTGGAATGAGCGATTATCTCTAAGTTGGTGACGAGGGTCCCAGGAACAGAAGGAACAGTGTGGTCTCTGCAAATCCCTAAGCCAATGACAAGGATGGGGACAGGCGTGCCGCAGGCTGTATTATCAGCACCCTAAAGCGAGATAAGGAAAGCAAAGTATTAGCCTTACACTGCATTCCTGGGAAGTGCTGGCTTGCCTTAAGCCTGGCATGCTATTTCACTCAATGCAGCTGCAAACAAGCAAGCTTAGAAACGAATGATAGAGTTCCTTTTAAAAATAAAATATGAAACAAAAGCATTCTTCTTTTTTTTTTTTCACTGTGGGCAAAGCAATGAAAGTGCCTTCTCAAGAAAAGCAATTTAAACGGACCAATTTCTTCCATATCAGCCTAAATTACCTTTTTAAAACACAAGACACTGAACTCAGGAAAGCCTCTGGAAATATTGCCATGTCTCCTCTTTATGGATGAGGAGACTGAGATCTGGAGAGGAGAAAGGACTTGCCCAAAGTCACGCAGTTCACCAACAGAAAAGCTGGAATTTAGAACTCAGTTTCCTGCCTCCTGAGTCCGCTATGTAGTATGTGATGTGGAGAGGGGAGAAGGTCAGTTGACCGTAGATCTCAATACCTGGGCTCCAGAGCTCATTTTATCAAATGACAAACTATGGGGCTTTTGGGAAGCCATTTGCTTTCGCTTCACCTTCCCCAGCCATGAAATAATAGGTTTAGACTAAATGAACTACAAGGTTCTTCCCAGTTCCAAAGTTGTTTAATTATGACTTCAGTGTATCCTGATACTAATCTAATAATAAATAAAGTTATGGAGTGCATACTATATATCAAACACTCTGATAACCACATTTTTTATATAATATCTCATTTAATCTCTGCAATTCTGTAAAGTAGGCATGTTTACTTTACAGTAAACATATGGGAAAGCTGGGACTCAGGTTAAATAACTGGCTCAAGATCACACAATTGGTATATGTTGACAGTGGAGTCTCAACATATACCTTTTCTGACTTCAGAAATGGAAATTGTAAGGTTGACAATTGTTCAAATATGAGTTCTATCCAGTTCTTCTGGAGACTGGGAACTCACACCTTCTCCACAGAGATCACTCCCATTTTGAACATTCTGATTGGAGTAAAACCTGCCTCTCTGTAGCTTGTATCCATTGATCCAGTGATGCTTTAAGACAACCAGAAGAAGGCTAACACATTCTATAAAGTATTTCTTTAGGTAGGGGTGGATTGCTTACATGACAATTATTCTGCACCTTCTCTAAGTTAAGGTTCCCAATTATCTCCCTGTTTCTCCATTTAGATCTGTGTAAACTCCCTCACTACCCAAGCAAAATGCCTCTGCCCACACTCCAACATCTATAATGCTTTCACTTAGAGCATGATTACTGATAAAACGCTCCACGATTGGAAAGAGTGTGGGAATGAAGATGATTTCAGGGCAAATTTGAACAGAGAAACTTTTCTTTTGGGCCATAACAGTCATAGAGATCTAATTGCCTTCCCACCTTAATGTTTTAAAAAGAGCAAAATAAGCCTCAGAGAGCAAATGATGAAGATCAAAGTGGGGGTCAATGAAATAGATAACAGAAATACATAGAGAAAATGACTGATTTGAGAAGATTACAAAATATTGATAAATCTCTAGTCACACTAATTAGGAAAAGAAAAAGAATACAGAAATGACCAATAAAGAATAAAAGAAAGGGCATCAATATAGATTCTATATACATTAAAATGATAAAAAATATTATGAGTAACTGATACGGTTTGGCTGTGCCCCCTCCCAAATCCCAACTCACATTGTATTTCCCAGAATTCCCACGTTTTGTGGGAGGGACCCAGTGGGAGGTAATTGAATCATGGGGGCTGGTCTTTCCCATGCTAGTCTTGTGATAGTGAATAAGTCTCACGAGATCTGATGGCTTTATCAGGGATTTCTGCTTTTGCTTCTTCCTCATTTTCTCTTGCTCCTGCCATGTAAGAAGTGACTTTTGCCTCCTGCCATAATTCTGAGGCCTCCCCAGCCATGTGGAACTGTAAGTCCAGTTAAACCTCTTTTTGTTCCAAGTTTCAGGTATGTCTTCATCAGCAGCGTGAAAATGAACTAATACAGTAAATTGGTACCAGTAGAGTGGGAGTTGCTGAAAAGATACCCGAAAATGTGGAAGCAACTTTGGAACTGGGTGACATGCAGAGGTTGCAACAGTTTGGAGGGCTCAGAAGAATACAGGAAAATGTGGGAAAGTTTGGAACTTCCTAGAGACTTGTTGAATGGCTTTGCCCAAAATGTTGATAGCGATATGGACAATAAGATCCAGGCTGAGGTGGTCTCAGGTGGAGAAGAGGAACTTGCTGGGAAATGGATCAAAGGTGACTCTTGTGATGTTTTAGCAAAGAGACTGGCGGCATTTTGCCCCTGCCCTAGGGATTTGTGGAATTTTGAACTCAAGAGAGATGATTTAGGGTATCTGGCAGAAAAAATTTCTAAGCAGCAAGCATTCAAGAGGTGACTTGGGTACTGTTAAAGGCATTCAGTTTTAAAAGGGAAACACAGCATAAAAGTTCAGAAAATTTGCAACCTGACCATGTGATAGAAAAGAAAAAACCATTTTCTGGGGAGAAATTCAAGCCAGCTGGAGAAATTTGCATAAGTAGCATAAGTAGCAAGGAACCTAATGTTAATCCCCAAGATTAACATTAATATCTCTACCCCCATTGTATCTGGAAAGTAACTAGCTTGCCTTTCATTTTATAGGCTCGTAGGCAGAAAGAACTTGTATTGTTTCAGATGAGACAATGGACTGGACTTTTGAGTTAATGCTGAAATGAGTTAGGACTTTGGGGGACTATTGGGAAGGCATGATTGGTTTTAAAATGTGAGGACATGAGATTTGTGAGGGGCCAGGTGTGGAATGATATGTTTTGGCTGTGCCCCCATCCAAATTTCAACTTGAATTGTATTTCCCAGAATTCCCACATCTTGTGGGATGGACCCAGTGGGAAGTAATTGAATCATGGGAGCCGGTCTTTCCCATGCTATTCTCCTGATAGTGAATAGGTCTCACGAGATCTGATGGGTTTATCAGGAGTTTCCGCTTTTACTTTTCCCTAATTTTTCTCTTGCTGCCACCATGTAAGAAGTGTCTTTCACCTCCCACCATGATTCTGAGGCCTCCCCAGCCATGTGTAACTGTAAGTCCAATGAAACCTCTTTTTGTTCACAGTTTGAGGTATGTCTTTATCAGCAGCATGAAAATGAACTAATACAGCAACTTTATACCAATAAATGTTACATTCTGTTTGAAATAGACAAATACCTTGAAAGACACAAACTACTAAAGTGCACACACACACACACAAAAGATAACCTGGATATCTCTATATTTATTAAGGAAATTAAATAATTAATAATCTTCCAAAAAAAGAAATCACCAAGCCCAGATGGTTTCTTAGGTTGATTCTACGAAGAATTGGAGGAAGAAATGATACTAATTCTCCACAATCTCTTTCAAAAATGGTAGCAGAAGGGGTACTTTCTGACTCATTTTATGAGGCCAGGATTGCCCTTAATACTCAAACCAGACCAAAATATTGCATGAATAGGAAACTATAAACATTCCTCCTAAGCCTACACACAAAAATTCGCAACAAAATTTTAGCAAATTAAATTTAACAATACAAAAATAAGTTAACATTTTATGATTAAGTGAGGTTTATTTCAGTAATATAAGTTTCTTTTAACATTTGAAAATCAACCAATGGAATTTTCTGTATTAATAGACTATGATCATCTCGTTAGAGACAGAAGAGGCATTGACCAAATTCAATGTCTATTTGTGATAAAAGTGCCAAGAAATCTAGAAATAGAAGAAAACTTGTTCAATCTTATAAAGAGATTTATGAAAAACTTATACCTAACATCATACTTGATAGTGACAGGATTAATTCCTTTCCTCTGCAATTGAGGAAAAAGGCAAAAGCATCTGTTTGCAAAGCTTTTATTTAGCATCGTATTGGAAGTCCCAGCCACTGCAATAAGATTAGAAAATTTCCAAACTTATTGGATAAGAAGAAAATAAACTGTCTTTATTGGCAGATGGCATAAAGTCTTTGGAAAAAATCCCAAGGAGTCTCTAAAACAACTTAAAACCAATAAGTGAGTTTATCAGGTCGGTAGGATAAATACATAAAAAATCATTTTATTTCCATAAAAGCAATAGACAATTATAAAATATAACCAAAAAACAACTTTTCCAATAACATCAAAAATATTAAGTAATGAAGGATAAATCTGACAATGTGCAAGGCTCATACACTGAAAACTAAAAAACATTACTGAGACATATTTAAAAATATCTAAAGAAATGAAGATATACAAAACACAGGAATAGGAAGACTAAATATTTTTAAGAGACTAATTCATCCTAAACTAACCTATAGATTCAAGGCAATTCCAATTAAATTCCAGGAGGCATTTTTTTTTTTTTTGAGACAGAGTCTCGCTTTGTCACCCAGGCTGGAGTGCAGTGGTGCAATCTTGGCTCACTGCAACCTCTGTCTCCTGGGATCAAGCAGTTCTTGTGCCTCAGTCATCCTAGTAGCTGGGATTACAGGTGTGTACCACCACCTGGGTAATTTTTGAATTTTTAGTAGAGACAGGGTTTCATCATGTTACCCAGGCTGGTCTTGAACTCCTGACCTCAAGTGATCTGCCCACCTTGGCCTCCCAAAGTCCTGGGATTACAGGCATGAGCCACCATGCCCAGCCAACTGTACATTGTCAAGCTGATCCCAAAATCTGGAAGATAACTTAAAACTCTTAAAATAGCCAAAGCAAATTTGAAAAGCAAGAACAAAATTTCAGAACTTATGCTGCATGATTTCAGAACTTATTATAAATCTACAATAATCAAGACAATGTGGGATAGGCATAAAGTTAGAAACCTACTAATGGAACAAGATGGAGTACAGAAGTAAATCCACATATAGTTATATGGTCAACTGGTTTTTGACAAAAGTGTAAAGGAAATTAAATGGGGAAAATGAAGGTCTTTTCAACATATTGTTCTGGCACAACTTGATAGCCAAATGTAAAAAAAAAAGAAATTAACCTCAAATCTTATAACACACCATATACAAAAATTAACTTACATGGACTATGTACCTGATTGCAAGAAATAAAACTATAAGACATTTGGAAGAAAACAGAGGGAAAAATCTTAGTGACCTTAAGTTATCCAATATTTTCTTAAATAGCACACTAGAAGTATAAAGTATAATTTAAAAATTAATAAACTGAATTTATCAAAATTTTGAAAACTTGCTCTTCAGAGGTTACTGGTAAGAAAATAAAAGCTGGAAGATGGTGGATAGGAGGCAGGGCTAACATGCATCTTTCACTTGGATGGACAGAACAGTTTGTGGAGATTCACAATGTAAACTTTTATTTCAAGAATCACCACAGGAATGCACCAGGAAAACCAAAAGAATAAACGGAGCCTTTGAAACAAGCAGCAGCACACCACTGCAAACTCCATGAGACAGGCAAAACACTGTGAGTCCCCAAAGTGTGAGGGGGGAGCCCTGCCTCTGAACACACTTCCTCACTGGGGAATCTGTAAATCTAGATCAGAGGAGAAGGATTTAACCTTACTTAAAGCTTGAAAAGATTTAGGGAGCCATGCAAAATATAAAAGTAGAAGCAGCAGCAGGAAGAGCTTTGTAGGCATTCCCAGTCTCCAGCTCAAGCCCAGGGAAGCCATCCCTGACTATATCTGACTATATCTCACAGAGGCCCCTCAGGGAAGGCAGCCGGTAGAATTAGAGAGGGGCCACAGATGAAAGAAGCTTCCAACTGAATTTTGTGATAATTTCTAGTGGGCATGAACTTCCTTGAGCAGAATCTTGGGGGTGAATGGGGACTGCTGCAGATCCAAGTGCAGGAGCCACAGCCATTATGAGCAGATGGGGTGGAGTGTGTCACGAAAGCCATGCTTGCTTTCTTGATGGGGAAGCTTATAGCCTGGGGCAGGTCTAATTTCCGCTTGCAGGCTGCCTGGATTCCAACTCAGCACTGTTAGTGGAGCACTGTGGGAGTGAGACTGGCCTCAACAACTGCATGGGAATTGAGTGAGGCCTGTCATTACCTGTTATCTCTCACTTCCCTGGTGACCTATATGACACAGCAAAGGCAGCCATACTTCCCTTTGGAACATAACCCCATTGGCCTGAGAACCATCCCCATGCTCCACAGTGGCCACAGCAAGCCCTGCCAAGGACAGCCTGAGCTCAGACTCACCTAACCCTGTCCCCGCCCGATGGCTTTTCTCTACCCACCCTAGTAGCTGAACAAAAAAATATAGCTCTTGGGAGCTTTACGGCCCTGCCGATTGCCTGAGAAACCAGAATACCTCCCCTGGCCAACTTAGGGCAAGCTTAAATCCCACCGCTAATACCACAGCTGGTGCTGTCTTGAAAGAACCACCTCCTGGCTGGAGGCCAAACAACTCAGGCCATTGTAGCAACTCATAACGGAATGATCCTGCTCTCAGGAAAGAGAAAACAACAGTTAATTCCACCGCCTGCAACATTCTAGTTAACTAGAGGTCCTGTGTTTGTCCACGTGCCAACTTCACTGCTAGCATAACCAGCATTTGAGAAAGCCAGCACACTAAACCTCTCTGCAACCAAGGAATCTCATCACTCCCCCTGACACCTCCACCAGAGCAGGTGCTGGTATTTACAGCTGGAAGATCTGAAAAATGATCACGTCACTGAACTCTTTGCAGACATTCATCAGCAGCAGTCTGGAGCCCTGTAGCCCCACTGGGTGGCTAGACCCAGAAGAGCAATAACAATCACTGCAGTCCAATTCTCAGGGAGCCCCCTCCCTAGAGGAAGGGGGAGAGCACCACATCAAGGGATCACCCCATGGGACAAAAAAATCTGAACAGCAGGCCTTGAATTCCAGATCCTTCCACTGGTGGGTAGTTTCTCACAGAAGAGATACAATTGCAGTACTGGGCACAGTAGGGAAAGTCTGCACGTCTACACCAACAGGCAGGCTGCCTCTGTGATTGTGAAGGGCCTTGGAGAAGGGGTCCTTCTTCCCTACTGCCACTCCACCACAAATGCAGCTGGGGCTTCCCCCACAAGAATGCAGTGTGGAGGCACCTGTAGGCAGCATTTCTGGAAAAATCCAGGGTGAGTGCAGCCCCACAGGAGGAGCACACCCCCCCCGCCAGATTTAGGCCTATACAAGTGGCAGTGTCACAATTCCTTCCTACTTGGAACTCAACATTCCTATAGATTAAAAGAGGTGCCTGTCTCATCTGAAGAGCTGAAACACTAGGACAGGAGTGAGGCTTTGAGGTGAAGAGCTGACCTGCTGACCTGGCAAGAGAGCTGAGGTAGCTCCCACTCTTCACCAAGATAAAACCTCAGCTCATCTAATTGAGAGTGCCCCCAGCCACTCATCAAGGCTTGGACCTCAGCCCACCACTGGGTATTATATCTTCCTACCTGCCTTAGCCACACCTGGAGCCTAACCAGGCTTACCTCTACTATTGACCTGAAGCCTGAATCATCAAATCAGTAAATAAAACACCGGGAAAAATTAAATAAATAAATAAATTGTACACCACTAGGGAATGAGATAAGTTTCAAGAGATCCCTGCCATTTCAACTTGATAGGAGACATTGAACTCACCCACACACCAAGAATATAACTGCTACAACCAACATTGGGGAAAACCAGCACACAAAGACTCTCTATAACTAAGGAACTCGTACAGAGTCTTTACCACTACAAGCACCAAGAATCAAAACCGAATCCAGCAGCACATCAAAAAGCTTACACACCATGATCAAGTGTGCTTCATCCCTGGGATGCAAGGCTGGTTCAACATATGCAAATCAATAAATGTAATCCAGCACATAAACAGAACCAAAGACAAAAACCACATGATTATCTCAATAGATGCAGAAAAGGCCTTTGACAAAATTCAACAACCCTTCATGCTAAAAACTCTCAATAAATTAGGTATTGATGGGACATATCTCAAAATAATAAGAGCTATCTATGACAAACCCACAGCCAATATCATACTGAATGGGCAAAAACTGGAAGCATTCCCTTTGAAAACTGGAACAAAACAGGGATGTCCTCTCTCACCACTCCTATTCAACATAGTGCTGGAATTTCTGGCCAGCACAATCAGGCAGGAGAAGGAAATAAAGGGTATTCAATTAGGAAAAGAGGAAGTCAAATTGTCCCTATTTCAAGATGACATGATTATATATCTAGAAAACCCCATTGTCTCAGCCCAAAATCTCCTTAAGCTGATTAGCAACTTCAGCAAAGTCTCAGGATACAAAATCAATGTACAAAAATCACAAGCATTCTTGTACACCAATCACAGACAAACAGAGAGCCAAATCATGAGTGAACTCCCATTCACAATTGCTTCAAAGAGAAAAAAATACCTAGGAATCCAACTTACGAGGGATGTGAAGGACCTCTTCAAGGAGAACTACAAACCACTGCTCAATGAAATAAAAGAGAATACGAACAAATGGAAGAACATTCCATGCTCATGGGTTGGAAGAATCAATATCGTGAAAATGGCCATACTGCCCAAGGTAATTTATACATTCAATGCCATCCCCATCAAGCTACCAATGACTTTCTTCACAGAATTGGAAAAAACTACTTTAAAGTTCATATGGAACCAAAAAAGAGCCCGCATCGCCAAGTCAATCCTAAGCCAAAAGAACAAAGCTGGAGGCATCACGCTACCTGACTTCAAACTATACTACAAGGCTACAGTAACCATAACAGCATGGTACTGGTACCACAACAGAGACATAGATCAATGGAACAGAACAGAGCCCTCAGAAATAATGCCGCATATCTACAACTATCTGATCTTTGACAAACCTGACAGAAACAAGCAATGGGGAAAGGATTCCCTATTTAATAAATGGTGCTGGGAAAACTGGCTAGCCATATGTAGAAAGCTGAAACTGGATCCCTTCCTTACACCTTATACAAAAATTAATTCAAGATGGATTAAAGACTTACATGTTAGACCTAAAACCATAAAAACCCTAGAAGAAAGCCTAGGCAATACCATTCAGGACATAGGCGTGGGCAAGGACTTCATGTCTAAAACACCAAAAGCAATGGCAACAAAAGCCAAAATTGACAAATGGGATCTAATTAAACTAAAGAGCTTCTGCACAGCAAAAGAAACTACCATCAGATGAACAGGCAACCTACAGAATGGGAGAAAATTTTTGCAACCTACTCATCTGACAAAGGGCTAAAATCCAGAATCTACAATGAACTCAAACAAATTTACAAGGAAAAAACAAACAACCCCATCAAAAAGTGGGCGAAGGACATGAACAGACACTTCTCAAAAGAAGACATTTATGCAGCCAAAAAACACATGAAAAAAATGCTCATCATCACTGGCCATCAGATAAATGCAAATCAAAACCACAATGAGATACCATCTCACACCAGTTAGAATGGACATCATTAAAAAGTCAGGAAACAACAGGTGCTGGAGAGGATGTGGAGAAATAGGAACACTTTTACACTGTTGGTGGGACTGTAAACTAGTTCAACCATTGTGGAAGTCAGTGTGGTGGTTCCTCAGGGATCTAGAACTAGAAATACCATTTGACCCAGCCATCCCATTACTGGGTATATACCCAAAGGACTATAAATCATGCTCCTATAAAGACACATGCACACGTATGCTTGTTGCGGCACTATTCACAATAGCAAAGACTTGGAACCAACCCAAATGCCCAACAACGATAGACTGGATTAAGAAAATGTGGCACATATACACCATGGAATACTATGCAGCCATAAAAAATGATGAGTTCATGTCCTTTGTAGGGACATGGATGAAACTGGAAATCATCATTCTCAGTAAACTATCGCAAGGACAAAAAACCAAACACCGCATGTTCTCACTCATAGGTGGGAATTGAACAATGAGAACTCATGGACACAGGAAGGGGAACATCACACTCCGGGGACTGTTGTGGGTTGGGGGGAGGGGGGAGGGACAGCATTAGGAGATATACCTAATGCTAAATGACAAGTTAATGGGTGCAGCAAACCAACATGGCACATGGATACATATGTAACAAACCTGCACATTGTGCACATGTACCTGAAAACCTAAAGTACAATAAAAAAAATAAACCAGGAATAAATCTCTGAATTGCCATATAAAGAATTCAGAAGGTTAAATATTAAGCTACTCAACGAAATATCAGAGAAAGGTGAAAACCAACTTAAAGAAATTAAAAAAAATACAGGATACAGATGAATAATATTGAAGAAAAATAGATATCATTAGAAAACAATCACAACTTCTGGAAATGAAAAAAACATTTAGGGAAATACAAAATGCAATGGAAAGTTTCAATAATAGGCTAGAACAAGTGGAAGAAAGAACTTCAGAGCTCAGAGACAAGGCTTTCAAATTAATCCAATTAGACAAAGACAAAAAAAAAGGAATAATAAAAAAGTAAAGCTCCGAAGAAACTTGGGATTATGTTAAATGACCAAATGTAAGAATAATTGGTGTTCCTGAGGAAGAAGAGAAATCTAAAAGTTTAGAAAACTTATTTGAGGGAATAATTGAGGAATGCTGAGAGAATTCTCCACTACCAAGCTTAGTTTTTCAGACAAACAATGCTGAGATAATAGTGGGGGACTTCAATACACCACTGACAGCACTAGTCAGGTCATTAAGACAGAAAGTCAACAAAGCTACTATGAACACTTTTATGCACACAAACTAAAAAAATGGAGAGATGGATAAATTCCTGGAAACATATAACCCTCCTATATTAAATCAGGAAGAAATAGAAACTCTGAACAGACCAATAGCAATTAGCAAGATTGAGACATTAATAAAAAAAATCACCAACAACAAAAAAATCCAGGACCAGATGGATTCACAGCTGCATTCTAGTAGATATTCAAAGAATTGGTACCAATCCTACTGAAACTATTCCAAAAGATAGAGACGGAATCCTTCGAAATCATTCTGTGAAGCCAGTATCACATTAATACCAAAACCAGAAAAGGATGTAACAAAAAAAGAAAACTATAGACCAACATCCCTGATGAACATAGATGCAAAAAATCAAATAAATACTAACTAACCAAATCCAACAGCATATCAAAAAGATAATACACCATGAACAACTGCCTTTCATGCAAAGGATGCAGGGATGGTTTAACATACGCAAGTTGATGCATGTGATACACCACATAAGCAGAATTAAAAACAAAAACCACGTGATCACAATAGACACAGAAAAAGCATTTGACAAAATCCAGCATCCCTATATGATTAAAACCCTCAGCAAAATTGGCATAGAAGTGACATAGCTTAAGGTAATAAAATACATACATTACAAACCCACAGCCAACATTATACTGAATGGGAAAAAGTTGAAAGCATTCCACCTGAGAAGTAGAACAAGACAAGGATGCCCACTTTCATTACTTCTATTCAATGTAGTCCTGGAAATTCTAGCCAGAGCAATCAGGCAGAAGAAAGAAATGAAAGGCATTCAAGTCAATAAAGAGGAAGTCAAACTGTCGCTGTTCATTGATGATATGATTGTATACCTAGAAAACCCTAAAGACTCATTTGAAAAGCTTCTAGATCTGATAAATGAATTCAATAATGTTTCAGAACACAAAATCAGTGTACACAAATCAGTAGCACTGCTACATACAAACAATGACCAGGCTGAGAATCAAATCAAGAACTTAACCCCCTTTACAATTGCTGCAAAAAACAAAAACAAACAAACAAAAACTTAGGAATGTACCTAACCAAGGAGATAAAAGACATCTACAAAGAAAACTACAAAAAGCTGCTGAAAGGAATCACAGATGACACGAACAAATGGAAACACATCCCATGCTCATGGATGGATAGAATCAATATTGTGAAAATGACCATACTGCCAAAATAAATCTACAAATTCAATGCAATTCCCATCAAAATACTATCATCATTCTTTGCAGAACTAAAAAAAAATTCTAAAATTTATATGGAACCCCCCCCTCCGCAAAAAAAAAAGCCTGCATAGCCAAAGCAAGACTAAGCAAAAAGAGCAAATCAGGAGGCATCACATTACCTGACTTCAAACTATACTACGAGACTATACTTGCCTAAACAGCATGGTTCTGGTATAAAAATAAGCATGTAGATCAATGGAACAGAATAGAGAACCCAGAAAGAAAGCCAAAGATTTATACCCAACTGATCATTGACAAAGCATACAAAAACATGAAGTAGGGAAAGAACACCTACTCATTATGAGGGAAATACAAATTAAAACCACAATTCAATATACCACCTAACTCCTGCAAGAATGGCCATAATTTTAAAAAATCAAAAAATAATAATTGTTGGCATCGATGTGGTGAAAAGAGAACACCTTCACACTGCTGGTGGGAATGTAAACTAGTACAACCACTGTAGAAAACAGTATGGAGATTCCTTAAAGGACTAAAAGTACTTCTACCATTCGACTCAGCAATCTCACTACTGGTTATCTACCCAAAGGAAAAGAAGTCATTGTATGAAAAAGACACTTGCACACACAAGTTCATAGCAGCACAATTCACAAGTGATAAAATACGGAACCAACCTAAATGCCCATCAACTAACAAGTGAATAAAGAAAATGTGGTATATGTACATCATGCAATACTATAAAAGGAACAAAATAATGGCTTTTGTAGCAACTTGGATGAAGTTAGAGACCACTTTCTAAGCTAAGTAACTCAGGAGTGGAAAACCAAATATCATATGTTCCCACTTATAAGTGGGAGTTAAGCTATGAAGATGTAAAGGCATAAGAATGGTATAATGGACTTTGAGGACTCGAGGGGAAGGATGGGAGGGTAGAGATAAAATATTACACATTGGGTACAGTGTGTACTGCTCGGGTCATGAGTGCTCCAAAAACTCAGAAATCACCACTAAAGAAGTTATTCATGTAACCAAAAACCACCTGTTTCCCCAAAACCTACTGAAATAAAAAAAAAATAATATCTAAGTTGCAGATTTAGAAGAAAATATTTGCATAATATATATCTAACAAAGGACTTTTATCCAGAATAAAGAATTGTTACAACTGTAAAATGAGAAGATAAGGAACATAATTTTTTTAAATGAGCAAATGATTTCAATTGGCACTTTACCAAAGAAGACATATAGATGGCATACAAAAAAAAGCTGAACATTATGAGTTATTAGTGAAATGCAAATTGAACCCACAATGGGATACAACTACATGTTGATTAGAATGGCCAAAATTTAAAAATATGATGAAACAAAAAGATAATTCCAAATATTAACATGATGTGGAGAAATTAGAACTCTCAAATACTACTGGTTTGAATATATAAAGTGGTACAATGATTTTGGAAAACAGTTTGGCACTTTCTTAAAAAGTTGAACATTCTTTTACCATACAATCCAGCTATTCCATTCCTAAGTAAATATTTATCCAAGAGCTATGAAAACATACATTCATAAGAAAAGGTGCACATAAATAATTATGGCAGCACTATTTTTATCAGCCAAAAATTGAAGTCCACTGAATGTCTATCAGTGGCTTAATGTAAACAAATTGTGGTAAATCCATAAAATGGAACAGTATTTGGCAACAAAAAGAAACAGATTATTGATTCATGGATAAAGTTGAAAGTAATTATACTAAGTCCAAGAAGCCAGACAAAAAAGTACAATTACATGATTCCATTGTATAAAATTCTAGACAATGCAAACTAATCTACAGTGACAGAAAGCAAATCAATGTTCTCCTGGTGATAGGGAGAGAGAAATATTTTACCAAATGGCATGAGAAAAGTTTGGGTTAA
Organism: Symphalangus syndactylus; assembly: GCF_028878055.3. NCBI lineage: Eukaryota > Metazoa > Chordata > Mammalia > Primates > Hylobatidae > Symphalangus > Symphalangus syndactylus. The sequence goes on from NC_072439.2 coordinate 89,171,943, forward strand.
TGGAAATCTTTTTCATCTTAATTGTGGCATGGTTACAGGGTCTATACATATCACAACATTTGTCCAATTTTATACAGTAAATATATATAGTTTATCATACATATTTACCCCTTAATAAAATTGTAAATGCTTTTATAAAACAAACAAAAGAAGGAAGGAAGAAGACAAATTTTTCTGGCAGGGGGCTAGACAGAATTCTCAGTGAGAAAGGCATATAAGAAAGATATTGAGGAATTGGTGGAAAGAGAATTCAAGAAAAAGCAATGATATATTAAACAGGGCTTTGAATCAATAGCATTGTGTCAACCTTTTTTTAAATCCTGGGTTCATTCAGATTAGCTTTATGGAAGAGGTAATCTGAGAAGAGGCTTAAGCTGTGGTTTTAGAGTATGAGCTGCAATATGACACATGATGCTGTGCAGAGTACAAGAAAAAAGAATATTAAATCACAGGCTTAAAAGTGTCACATCCTCTACCTCCGAGTAAGGTTTATTTCAGAGGCATTTGGAGAAGACAGTGTTCCACAGCCCATTTCTCTAAACTGTGTTCATAATATCAGGAAATACCTAGCCATCCATCCAGGAGCTTTGGATTCATCTTTGATTCCTAGCTCTTCTCACCCCTGTGGCAGCCATGGCAGAGACCCTTCCAGATCTTCCCTCCAGAGAAGTCTGCGGCAAGGAGTGCAGTTAGCTGACAGCCTGCACATGAAGCGCCTTTTCATCCATCACATTTGAGCTGAGGTCATTCTCTTCCCAGTAGCTCCTACTCAGTGAATGAGCCTCACCATTTCTGTCCAATGAAGGATTCCTTGCCTGACATTCCTTGGATCAGAGATCTCCAATAAGTTGGTCAAATGTTCTCAGAGCTTCACCAAAATCTGAGGCTCTTCCTATCTAATCAAACTTCCTTTCTCCTCTCCTTTGACAGATATCAGACCTACCTCATGGTCTGAAGACTTTTCCTACCCCTTTCTCTTCCCTCTCTTTTGTCTTTCATAGACAATACTGCTAATGAATCTGTTGCACTTCTAACTCTGTCTTATCCATCCACTTCCTAGAGGACTTGAACTGACATGCACATTCTTCATTCCTTCATTCCAAGTTCTATTGAATGTATCCTCAAACTCTTTCTTGAAGTTGTTGCCTCTTCCCCAATTCCACTGCCACTGCCTTAGGTGAGGCTGTTCTAGTTTCATTGTTCAAGAGCTTGACATAAAAAGCGGTCAGACATCGAACTTGAATTCCAGTGCTAGTTTTACCCTAGGAACAGAGTGGTTGCCTGTGTGGCCTGAATATCTGAAAAAGATGGCTACACACCCTTAAGAACAGAATCCACTCTGATAACTAACTGGCATCTAATATTCCATGCTTAAAGTTTACCTTATTTCTTTTCCACCCGAAATGAGAAAAGTTTAATAACAGTCTCTGTTCTTCATAAAGATTCAGAGAGGCTGGTGAAAATCTCATTGGAAAGTGCTGTGAGCTCCTTAGAAGCTCTGATAAATTTCTACTGTGGATAAAAATGCTGACCTGTGACTATTCCCACATGTGCCTTTCAATTTGATTCCAAGTAAGGGCTGGCTGCTTTCCTCTGATGTCTAAAGCCTTCTAATCTTGTCTCTCAATACCCTCTCTCATCCGACATATGTTCCAGCCAAATGAAACTGCTTGCTTATCCCAAAGCACCGTCGGTGCTGTTTCATTCAGTAATTTGACGCATTCTCTTTTCTCTGTCTGGAATCCCCTTGCCTCTTACTTCCAAAGCTGCTTGTACAAATTCTACTAATCATTTAAAGCCTGTCTGAAATATGATATCCCCAAAGAATCCTGTTACTCTCTCTCTCTGCCACCAACTCACAGTCATTTTTCTAGTGTATTTTTCATGGTACTCAATGCTTTCCACCATGTCTTGTGTTTATCAGATACCTGTCTCATACTACCTACTAGGTAATAAGCTCCTTGCCCATCTCTCACCCCTACCCTTCCTGGGCCTGTACCTGAGGGCTGCTCAATACCTTGGTTCTAAATGGGCGCATTGTTTTCACAAGTGGTGATGGGTTGCCTTGTGTTCTGTGCATTCTCATAGGTTTTCTCACTGAGATCATAGGTCAGCCTGGCAAGGCTGCTGGTGGGGCTCTAGGCAGCTTTGCCAGGAAACTGAGTATTTTCCTGAGCACAGCCTGTTGTGAGTCTTTCATTGTTAGCACAGTTCTCTGGTGAAACTGGATAAAAGCATAAATAAGTAGAAGTTCTTCAAGGCTTCTCATGAGGAGATGGATGGCCATCATTGCTAAAACAGACTACCTTGCCTCCAGTGTCTGAGCAGAGTTTCAGAAGGAGTTGCTGCATCTGGGGAAGAACACTGATATTAGTAATTTCTAGGCCACTCCTAAGATCCGCTCCATTCTGTCTCCACTCATTCTGATTCTCAGTCACCATAAGGGATCTTGGGCACCCACCTCTTCCTCTTGAAAGTCACATTTGAAATGTGGACAGTCTTCAGACATTTCTCTAAGAGCCTTGCAGTGGTCCCAGCCTTGCCAAGGGGTTCTCTCTCTGCTTTGTGTACCCAATACCAACTTTGGTGAACATGTCCCCAGGTCTGTAAACATTCAGCAATGAACACATACTGAGGTATATTGTGTGCCAAGAGCAGAGCTGTGCATACAGAAATAAATAAGACCGAGATCCTGCCCTCATTCAGTAAGCCAGAGTGGTCTTTATTTTTAGGATACAATTAAATTATTTTCAGGTTCAAACATTTATGACTTCCTTGGAGGTCAATTCTTACTTTAAAGTTGAATTCAAAAGCAGTTTTTTTTGTTTGTTTTATTTTATTTTTTGAGATGGAGTCTTACTCTGCCATCCAGGCTGGAGTCCAGTGATGCAGTCTCGGCTCACTGGAGGCTCAACTTCAGGCAATCCTCCCATCTCAGCCTCCTGAGTAGCTGGGACTACACACGCCTGGCTAGTTTTTGTATTTTTAGTAGACTCAGAGTTTCACCATGTTGCCCAGGCTGGTTTCCAACTCCTGGGCTCAAGTGATCTGCCTGCCTCAGCCTCCGAAAGCGCTGGGATTACAGGTGTGAGCCACCGTGCCTGGCCCCCAAAAGCAGTTTTTGCTGAGGCAAAACAAACTTCCTTGATTCAGATAATCAACTCTGTCCACCATATCCATCAATTACTGTCACCCATCATCAGACAAGCATTTCACAAAAGCTGCGGTATAGATCATCAGCTTAACTCAGTGTGTAATCAGACAGATGTGTTAACACACACATAAGGAGGAAAGTCATTCTCTCACGCGGTCTTCCATGCAATGTAGAAATTCTTTAGCTTTCTCAGGTAATAAAGACTGCTGAGAACAGAAAGTTCTGGAGGGCAGTTCACAGAGCCCCCAGGCCAATCATCCCTTGAATAGCAGTTTTCTCAGGTGCAGATAATTAGCTGTAGCTGAAAAGGCAAAAGTGTGTCCCCCAGCAAGCAGGAACAAACCTAGTATTTGTCTTAATTTGCAAAAGTTTCTAATAGTAGCATTTTTAATCGCCAGACCAAATATCTAGCAGCTGCCACCAGCCCAGGTCCTGAGGCTGGAATGCAGCCTGACTATTAATTTCCTGAAAGCCTAGCAAAACAAAGTTGTGTGCCAGATTCTCCAGAAAAGTCTCCTCTTTCAATAACAATTCTTCCTCGGGCTTCCTAACCTCTTCCCAAGGTCTCAGTGAAGATAAAAGAAACATAAAAGCATCACTGTGGATCCTGTCACAGCACTGTTGAAAGACCTGTCACTGCCTGCCACTAGAGAGCCAAAGCTTCACCTTGTCAAGAGCTCAAATGCCCTGGGATTTTCCATTCTTCTTATCTGTCATTGTGAAGACACGCACCCATTCATTAGTAAGTTACTTCTTACTTTTAAAGAGTTAAAAAACTTAGAGCCTTTTGGCTATGCAGAATGAGTCTGAGCCCTGAGATCAGTCAAGAGACCTGCTTGGGCCGGGCGCGGTGGCTCACGCTTGTAATCCCAGCACTTTGGGAGGCCGCGGCGGGCGGATCACGAGGTCAGGAGATCGAGACCACGGTGAAACCCCGTCTCTACTAAAAAAAAAATACAAAAAATTAGCCGGGCGCGGTGGCGGGCGCCTGTAGTCCCAGCTACTCGGAGGCTGAGGCAGGAGAATGGCGTGAACCCGGGAGGCGGAGCTTGCAGTGAGCCGAGATTGCGCCACTGCACTCCAGCCCGGGCGACAGAGCGAGACTCTGTCTCAAAAAAAAAAAAAAAGAAAAAAAAAGAGACCTGCTTGTTGGGCTTTATTATAATATTAACTCATTGTTTATCCGGGAGAAAGTTATTCTCTTTGAAACGGTGCATTCACTTCACACTCAGGGGTAATAACACCCACCCTGCCTATTGAAGGTCTGTGACACTCAAATGTTATAATACATCAGAATAAATTTGATAAAAGTAAAAAATCAGTTGGGTGAGGTGACTCATGCCTGTAATCTGGGCACTTTAGGAGGCTGAGGTGGGGGGATTGCTTGACACCAGGAGTTTGAGACCAGCCTGGGCAACAGAGCAGGACCCTCTCTGTACAAAAAAATAAAAAAAATTAGCTGGGTGTGGGGGCACACCTATAGTCCCAGCTACTTGGGAGGCTGGAGCAGGAGGATCGCTTGAACCCAGGAGGCCTAGGCTGTAGTGAGCTGTGATCACACCTCTGCACTCAGCCCAAGTGACAGAGTGACACTGTTTCAGAAATAAAAGGAAGAAAGAAAATCACTGTATAAGCCGGGCATGGTGGCTCACGCCTGTAATCTCAGCACTTTGGGAGGTGGGTGGGTCACCTGAGGTCAGGAGTTCAAGAAGAGGATGGCCAATATGGTGAAACCCTGTCTCCACCAAAAATACAAAAAATTAGCCAGGCATGGTGGCACACACTTGTAATCCCAGCTATCTGGGAGTCTGGAGCAGGAGAATTGCTTGAACCCATGAGGCAAATGTTGCAGTGAGCCGAGATCACACCACTGTACTCCAGCCTGGGTGACAGAGCAAGACTCTGTCAAAAAAAAAAAAAAAAAAAAAAAAAAAATCACTGTATAAATGTCAAAATAGAGCTGATGGTTAATCTGCTTAATGTGGTATGTTGTTTATGTAGACCAAAAGATACAAACATTTATTATAGCTTTGTTAAATAGCAAAAGAAAATAATTATATTGGGTTAGGAGTCAGCAAGCCTGGACAGGTGCAGTGGCTCATACCTGTAATCCTAGAACTTTGGAAAGCCAAGGCTGGCAGATTGCTTGAGCTCAGGAGTTCGAGACCAGCCTGGACAACATGGTCAAACCTCATCTGTACAAAAATACAAAAATTAGCCAGACATGGTGGTGCACACCTGTAGTCCCAGCTACATGGGAGGCTGAGGTACTAGTATTGCTTGAGCCCAAGGGGTCAAGACTGCAGTAAGCCAAGATTGTGCCACTGTACTCCACCCTGGGTGACAGAGCAAGACCTTGTCTCAAAAAAAAAAAAATCAGTAAGCTTGTAGATTGGACCATATTTGAGTTTTAGCACACTGGTGGGTGCACAAAAGACAGTAAGTTTTCATTGAATAAGATCCTGTGATGGGATGCCATTTGGTTATCAGCTCAAATTCTGCCTCTGCTTTAGCCTCTGAAAGGCATCTTGGGATAGAGAAAAGTGCTTACACCCCCCTGCAAGGCACTGCTAACAGGGAACTTTACTCTCAAGAAGCCGTGCACCTGGACGTTAAAGCTCAGTGAAAGAAACCAAGAAGTCCAGGCATGTTTAAGTTTATTTGAGTGTATTAGTCCATTCTCACACTGTTATAAAGATGCTACCTGAGACTGGGTAATTTATGAAGAAAAGAGGTTTAATTGACTCACAGCTCTAGATGGCTGGGTCTCAGGATACTAACAATCATGGCAGAAGTGAAGGGGAAACAAGACACGGCTTCACATGGCAGCAGGAGAGAGAGAGTGCGAAGTGGGAAATGCCACACTTTTAAACCATCAGATCTCATGAGAACTCACTCACTGTCACAAGAACAGCAAGGGGAAATCTGCCCCCACCAGGCCCCTCCCCTGACACATGGGGATTATAATTCGACATGAGATTTGGGTGGGGACACAGAGCCAAACCATATCAGTTTTGCATCATTCTTAAAGGTGCTGGGGAAAAATAATTAAAAACAAAATCTCCTCTCAATCCAGATAACATCTCCACAGAAATAGAAGAGAAAGAAAACACTTTTTATTATTGAATAAGCATTCAACCAGAATGTGATGGACATCACAGGCAATTTGCTAAAGGACTGCAAAGACAGAAAGAAAGCTCATCCCCCTATATAGCCAAGCACACACAACCCATTACATACACACGTTCAAGATAAACAATCATTATTTCTCAAGTAAGAAAAGTTGACAGGACCTTTTGTCACACATGGTTCATTCTAACTTCACTATGGTCACTGAGAAGACCACCTGCGTTAGCTAACTGGCTTTATCTGAAGAAGAAACTACACTTCCTATATCTTTATGACAAGAGGTAGTTTTGCAGATTATAAGAAAGCCTCCACTGAAATTAGGCTCTTACCCTCCCACAGGAACTGGGAGATAGGGGAGCTAACTCCCTCTATGCCACCTTGAGGTTACAGAAAGAATAGGGGCTCACAGCATGGACAAAAACTGGTTATAGTGGTAAACCAGTTTACGGTGGCAAGACAGGTTTTTTGTTTTGTTTTGTTTTGTTTTGTTTGAGACAGAGTCTCACTCTCTTGCCCAGGCTGGAGTGCAGTGGTGCAATCTCAGCTCACCGCAACCTCTGGCCTGTGGGCTCAAGTGACCCTCCCATCTCAGCCTCCTGAGTAGCTGGGACCACAGGTACATGCCACCACACCTGGCTAATTTTTCTATTTTTAGTATAGACGGGGTCTTGCCATGTTGCTCAGGCTAGAAGATAGGTTTTTGTTTTTTTAATTTTTTTTTTAAATTTCAACTTGCAGCATAGTTTATGGGATGAAGAGAAAAAGGAGGCCTGACTAGCAAAGGTGGTCTTATTATACAGATAAATCCTCAAAGGTAGCAGCCCCAAGACAGAATAGATGGTAAATATTTCTTTACCATCTCTTCTTAACCGGACTCTCAGTAAATTTCTCCTAAGTCCAGACTAGGGGGGTGCTTCCAAGAAAGTTTGTTTGTATCTGCTGTTGACTTCACTTTATCTCCTCTACAGGTGCAGATCTCCTGACAAAAGACAGCTTTGCAGGACTACTTCTGTTTGCAGGCCTATTAACAGCCATCGATGAAATATATCAAAAATATATTTTGGGATGAAATATTTTGGTTTCCTTCACAATACACTTTCTCCTTCCTGTGTGCCGCCTGGATTTGCAGGGAGAAAATTCTATATTTTCACATGTAGTTATCTCTCACCAGTGTATAGGCATCCTAGGAAGCAGGATGAGGCAGTGTAAAGTAGTATTTCTAGGATGACCAAGGTCCCAGTTTGCCTGAGACTATCCAGTTTTAGCACTGACTTTCCCCAGATCCATTCTATTAGAATCTTCATATTAACAGGGTCCCCAGGGTTCATTAAGCCCATTAAAATTTGGAAACTGTTGTAGGGTGAATTTAGGAGTGGAAGGTGAGACTAGAAGATGGGCCAACAAGCATTTATGGAATGACTACTCTAAGCAGGGAATTATGCTTCATGTTGTCAGCATCAGGGATGAGTAATAGTCTCTGCTCTTAACTAACTTATAGAGATAAGGACTAGCAAACATGGTATCTAAAAACCTCTAGGATCCATTTTTATTCATCTCACAGTCTCTGTAAGAGGAAAGACATGAGAGATGGATGTTGAGTGGGAAATCATACAAACCAAGGTAATTACCTTGGTTTGCTCTGGACTGAAGGGGAATCTTGTTAATATGCAGATTCTAATAGAAAGGGTCTGGGATAGGGCCACATTTCGAGCAGCAAGGATTTAAAACCACATCTGTGTTTTGTTTTGTTTTGTTTTCCCCCAGATGTCTATGTTCCTTCTCTTTGGGGCCTACTACTGAGTAGGAGCCTCCTTGCTAGATTGTATGTAACAGTGAGTTTTCTGTATTCCATGAGCCTGTTGTCCATCACTGCAATTTAGCTTTTTCCAGAATCTCCTCCAACCTGTCAGATATACCATTTGCAATCCCTGGTAGTAGGCATTGCTGATTTCCCACTCAACATCCCTCTCTCACGTCTTTCCTCTTACAGAGACTGTGAGATGAATAAAAATGGATCCTAGAGGTTTTTAGATACCATGTTTGCTAGTCCTTATCTCTATAAGTTAGTTAAGAGCAGAGACTATTACTCATCCCTGATGCTGACAACATGAAGCATAATTCCCTGCTTAGAGTAGTCATTCCATAAATGCTTGTTGGCCCATCTTCTAGTCTCACCTTCCACTCCTAAAACATTGTTATTATTATTTCTCTTTCTTTTAAGAAATGGAGTTTCACTATGTTGTTCAGGCTGGTCTCAAACTTCCGGGCTCAGGTGATCCTCCCACCTCACCCTCTCAAAGTGCTGGGATTGCAGGCATGAGCTACCATGCTCAGCCACCTAGAACATAATTAGTATTTGGAATCTTCTAGAAAGTAGAAAAATGATATTAGCAGAGGCATCTAGAAGTCATAGGGACATGGAATTTAGAACTAAGATTGACAGTGGCTGTGTATATCTGCAGGCTACATATTTACCATAAGCCATTATTGTTTGTCTTAAACAGCAAATGCCTTTTAGGTACATGGTATTATGATATGTACTCACTTATTGAGGTTAACCCCCAAAAATAGCTTGTAGGGTAAATACGTCAGTAGACATTGCAAAGATAGTGTTAACCTAGGAGAGTGATGGTCTTTCTTGTAAGGGTTTTTATGAATATTTGGTGGCAGGTCCACCAGAGGTTGAGGAAAAAGAAGAGATGGGTTAGATCTGTGGACACAGGCGTAGCAGACGCAAAAGTGGCTGGCTTGAGAGCAGCCAACAAGCACATCCTCACCACAAACAGTAGACTGGAAAAACAGCAGAACAGCAATTTACAAACATGCATATGGCAGACAATTTCCTTCAAACAAGCGGCAAGCAAATTAAAACTGTGTTATGACATGATAAACTGCATTTTGTTTTTCCTTTATGATGTCTTTGCAGAGAGGGAAAAAAGTGAAGAGGTGTTTTTTTTTTTTTTTTTTCAGATAGAGTTTTGTTCTTGTTGCCCAGGCTGGAGTGCAGTGCAGTGGCACGACCTTGGCTCACTGCAACTTCCGCCTCCCGTGTTCAAGCGGTTCTCCATTCTCCTGCCACAGCCTCCTGAGTAGCTAGTACAGGCGCCCACCACCATGCCCGGCCAATTTTGTATTTGTAGTAGAGACTGGGTTCCTCCATGTTGGTCAGGTTGGTCTCAAACACCCGACCTCAGGTGATCCGCCCTCCCTGGCCTCCCAAAGTGCTGGGATTACAGGTGTGAGCCACTGCGCCCAGCCAAGAAGAGGGTTTTCAGGGAAAGGTTGAGTACCAACCTTTGGTAAAATAGATGTTTAGATAAACCTCTCATGGTATAACCCACCTAAAATTCAATGTATGGATGAGATTGGAAAGTAAAGAAGGCCAGACGTGAAAGACAGTGTGGATCTTCTGGGACAATTTTGTCATTGTGTGACCTCTGATCATAGGTGGCCTAAGATTTGGCTCCTAACTGGAGCCAAAGTTGGAGCCTGAGCAGACTGGGGACTGGGGTTACAGACGACCACATAAACCTAAATTCTCCGAAGGGAAAGATCTCCACAACTTGCAGAGGGAAGTAATGGACAACAAGCTTGACTCTGGGTAGAGCAGAAAATACAGAAAAGAACAAAAGTTTATTCTCACAATTCCTAAACCTGGGCAGTGTTCAAATGAGTTGGAGGCCTGAATTTACCCTACCACGTGGCACCAAAAAAATCCAAGCCAAAAAATGAGCTTAAAGTGGTCCTAGGGTGACAGGGCCTCTTGATGGCTGGAAGGAGCAAATACAAGTCTTCTGAAGAAAAACATTTTAAACTCAGGCTGCAAAGAATTTCTACACAGAATCCTCAAGGAAAATGACCTCACATGCAGAAAGCACTGTCCACATGGGTTAGTTTATATGGGAATTAGCAAAACCAACAAACTCCCTCTTCTTATCCATGAGAATGGCAGATATTAGAGTTACCAGAAACGGAATATAAAATAGATATCATTAAAATTCCTAAAGTAAAAAAAGCATAATTAAAATAAGAAAAGCAAAGATTATGAAGCTTGACCAGGTGGAATTGAAGATCTTAATTATGAATTGTATTTATTAAAAATATAAAATTGGCATTAGAAGATTAATGGATGGGTTAAATAGTATATTAGGCACAGCAGAAGGAAGAGTTATTAAACTCTAAGACAGACTTGATGAAGTGATAGAGAGAATAGAGAGGCAAAAAAATTAACATTTAAAAAAATGTAGACACACAGAGACTGGAGTACATGTCTCCAATGTACTTCGCAGAATTTCAAGAGAATGGATAGAATGGAAGACAGAAAATATTTGAGAGGGTAATGGCTGAAATTTTCTGGAATTAATAAGGACTTAGATTCAGAAAGCCTAATAAATCCCAAGCAGAATAAATGAAAAGAAATTCACACTGAAACACATTGTAGAGAAACTGTAGGACACAAACAAATCTTAAAAGCATTGAGAAAAAAATATTACCTACAAAACTGGTAATTTACTTTTCAACTGCAACAGTTGAAGTCAGAAGACGTCTTCAAAGTACTGAGAGAAAATAATTGTCAAAATAATATTGCACGTGTAGTGACATCATCCATCAAGAACAACTGAGAAATAGAGACATTTTCAACAAACAAAAACTGAATTTACTTCCAGCAAACTCTCATTAAAGAATATCTAGGTAATGTTCTTCAGAGAAAAAAAAAAAAAGAATCCCAGAATTAAGTTCTGAGAAATGAAAGGAATACCAAAGTTTAGACTTGTGTGGCTAAAACTAAACAGATGCTGACTGTAAAAGAAATTAACAATATCGTTCAATTTGTGGTGTTAAAAAAAAATCAAGACAAAACTCATATCTTAAACAGCAATGGCATGTAGAGTAAACAGGGTGATCGCCTCAGGCCATTTCACTTTCCTTTTGTTGTTCAGAAGGAAGACAAAGATGCTAAGACTGTCTACTTTGGACAATATTATGTTAAATGGACATGTAAAAGTTTAAGGGTAGCTGGAACAGCGGAATGTAAAAACTCCTAAACTGGTGGAGGAAAATAAACTGAATGGGGTGGGAACCAGGGACACGATCAATCCAAAACGATCAATCCGAAACAGTAAAAAGAAGAACAAATGAAAATTATGAAACAAGATGAAAGAAATTAACATTATTGAACCCCCAAATTTAGGTTCATGTACCTGATACATGGTAAGCCAAACACTGGCAGATCAGCACTTAGGAGCAGAGAAAGGTTTGTTTGATTTGGCCAAAGTGAGAAGGCAGGAGAAGCAGTCTTTCAAATCTGATCTGCCTTTCAACATAACTGAGGGCTTTCATGAGTAAGATAGGAATACGGGAAAAGGGACCCCCTGATGAACAAAGTTGCTTGCATCCCTTGGACTCTAGATTTCACCGGTCCTGATTAAACTTCTGGATGCTATCTAGGAGGTCTGCATGACCTAAGGGTCGTTGTTCTTGTAAAGAAAAACAAGTTCATCAATCTTGTGGGCAGCGCAAGGAGTCAGAATACGAAGTTAATCCATGACCAGTGACTACCCTCTACCAATGTGACTACGTGCAAGCAATCATGCGTGGAGGAAGAAAAGGGCAAGGAAAAAGGAAAATAAGTAAAACAAACATGACCTTTATAATAAAAGCTCAGTTGCATTAATTTACACATATCAGTTATCACAATCAATGAGAGTGAAATAAACTCCAGTTAGAAGACAGGAATATTCAGACTGGATTTAAAAGCAAACTTACAAAGTTAGCTATATGGTGTTTACAAAAGATACAACTAAAACACAAAGGCATAAAGGCATTAAAATAAGTAGATGGAAAAATAAATTCTAGGGAAAAGTCAAAACAGGATAGACTTTATATTAAAAGTATTGCCAGAGATAAAGAGTTTTCTTAAATATTTTGAAAACTATCAGATCTCCACAAAGATAATTCTGACCTTGTAAGCATTGAAAAAACATGTATTCAACATCCAGCAACAGGAAAGAAAGTACTTGTTTTTGAGCTCCCATAGAATTTTGCAGAAAATTGGCCTCATGTTAGACCAGAGGTCTCAATACAATTTTCATGATTTTTTTGTTTACATTCTCTGATCACAGCACAGATAAGTTTGACATCTATATTAAGAAAGTGGATTTTTGGAAGCAGAAATTCTTCGAACAACATGTGTAAGGGCTAAGAGAAAATGTCCCCTTCACCCTAAAGTTCATTGAAAAATCAGCTGGCAAAAGGCAGATTAATAGGAGTGTAAACCAAACATCTTTGGAGGAATATTTCAACATTTAAAGGAGAAAGGGCATATATTGGGAAGGAGGAAGAAATTTTTAAAGCTATGGGTAGGTAAGAGACAAATGGTTGTGTTCTTTTGAGTCTTTGATCAGGCTTTTATTGAATACACAATTTTCCTGTGAGTGGGGGTAGAGGAATAGTCACTTCCGCCTCAGTCTGGCTCAGTGAATCTGCTTTTTTACATCATAGGAATCAGTCGGATGCCCTTTTGTCTCAGGTGAGCGGGGAGATGACTTAGGGTTCTATCCTTTGTCCCACACCTGTGAAGATAAGCTATCAATTTACATTGTCAGGGTAAAATTCAACAGAACCATTTTAGGGTAAAGATCTTGAGGCCCACAGGAATTTTCTAGTGGGCAAATTGTGAGGGAGGTATGTAGCTTTTTAAAATCTTTGCACCTATCTGATTTAGGAATGGGAGGCATCATGGGAGGTTTGCCCCACACAGTTCTCAGCTTCACTTTTCCCTTTGAGTTAGTGATTTTGGGGTGCTGAGACTTATTTTCCTTTCACAGGATAAATGGCATACGAATTTGTTAACATACAAAGAGGGGAAATCAGTGATTATCCCAGTCTCCCAGTGGGGTACAGAAGCTTGTAAACCATCTTGAGGCTACAGATAGAATGGGGACTCAGTGCATGGCCAAAAACAGGTTATGGTGGAAAATCAGGTTATGGTTTGGCAGGACAGGTTATGGGAGAGAAAGACAGAGAGAGACAGAGAGAAAGAGAGAGAGAAAGGCGAGAGAGAGGATTGGCTAGCAAAGGTGGTCTTCTTACGTAGATAAAACCTTGCAGGTAGCAGTGATGGTAAACGTTTCTTTCAGAACTTTAAAGGTTTCAGACTCTAAATTAATTTTTTTTTTTTTAACCTGGAAAAGGGAGGGCCCCAGAGAAAGCCCGGCTGCATCAGTGTAGATTGTCTACAGGTGCAAATCTCCACCACAGAAGACAGCTTTGCAGGGATACTGCTATTTGCTGGCCCTCTGAAGGGTCATCTCAAAATATGTCAAAGAAGTACGTTTGGGGACGAAATATTTTTATTTCATCCACACATGTATTTCAAATCTTTATTTTAGGTTTTGCTGATTGGCAATTTTGATAAATTTATATCTCGTCGTTTTCTGGAACACTCTGCTTTATGTTTTATTTTCTTGAACCAAAATATTTGGTTGAAGAGTCAGTGTTTCATAAGTTGATTCTCAAGTGACATATAGCACACTCACTCTTGGGTTGGTTGATAGAATTCAATTTTAAAAACAAGCTAAATTCAAAAAGTCAGTTTTTAGTGTTAGCCTAGGCATAAAGGACTCTGTTAATAATTAAAATCCATTTTTAAAAAGCCTCGACCAAAAAAAAAACCTTTTATGTAATTATGTTTTAAGTATCAGTAGTGTATTGATTATGGTAATTTAAAAAACCTATGGTTATTAATCATTATGACAGAGTTATTTTGCTTTTTAAAAAAACTTTATTGACTTAAAAGGAAGAGGCTGAGACACAAAATACAATTTAAAGAGTTTCACTTTGGGAGGCCGAGGCGGGCGGATCATGAGGTCAGGAGTTCGAAACCAGCGTGGCCAACATGGTGAAACTCCGGCTCTACTAAAAATACAAAACTTAGCTGGGCATGGTGGCACATGCATGTAATCCCAGCTACTCGGCAGGCTCAGGCAGAAGAATTGCTGGAAAGCGGACCCAGGAGGTGGAGGTTACAGTGAGCCAAGATCGCACCACTGCACTCCAGCTCCAGCCTAGGCTACAGAGTGAGACTCCATATAAAAAAAAAAAAAAATTAAAGTGTGTACTTGAGCCAAAATGAGGACAGCTGCCCAGACGACTCAGATCTAAGTAACCCTGGATGTGAAGAATGTTTTGCCTTTGTAACAAGTGGGTTTTAAAAAGCAAAAATGGAGTGGGTTGATACAAAGTTATTTGTCAAGAATTCTCATTGGTTTACAGAAATAACAATGATTAGTGATTGGCTATATACATTGTTAAGCTACAAGGTTATAGTGGATTATAGTGTCTGTGTGGCATTATTAGGTTAATTTATAATCATGGCAATAGCAAGCAGTCAAGAGATGAACAGGTAGCTCAAGGGGGAGGCAGGATGTGATTGTTTTAATGACTCTCTGGGCCTGATAATTTAAAAGCTTTGCATTCCTTGGATAAAATTTCTTTCCTTTTCTCAATTTGGACTTGGGATATCCCAAGATGGTTCAGATGATCTCAAAGGACATAAATGTAACTTAATTTTAAATAATTTTCATAGAAATTATAATATATAGAATTAATTTAGAAAAGATAGGATTCATAAGTCTGGTTATAATAAAAATGTAATTATTAAAAACTCCATTAAGGCAGACACTAAGTCATTTTTTTACCACTTTCATAGTAACCAGCACATAGTAGATATTCAAAAATATTTTTTGAATGAAAATAAAGATAATGTGAATGCAGGTTGATAACTGAATGGTTAAATAGCCAGAAATAAAAAGCCTGCATCTAATGTGAAGAGAAAGGCACTCATAGTCATCATTTTATTTCACTCCACCAACCTCTATTGAGTGCGTACTATGTGCCAAAAATTGTTCTAGATGTTGTGTGATATATTTGTGAATAACAGGCTTCATTCTTATCAGCATAGACCTTACTGTCTGTTTAGGGGGATACAACTTGGAAATAGAAGGTTGATCAGGAGTATCCAAGCTCCTAAACAGTGTGATAAGGAATGGGGAACTCAGCTCATCTTTTTCTATAGACATCTTAAAATGGAGCTTTGATTTTACCAAAAATTTGACCACTTATGATCATTCTTTAATATTCACAGTTGACACAATATCCATCATCCTATTTGAAGCAGAAAGACCAAGTATTATCATTAATTTACAAAAAAGAAAAATGAGGTCCCGAGTGGGTAAATTATACAATTAGAACACAGATTTCCTGAATCCAAGTTATTGGAGATAAAGGAGATGTCTCTTTCTTTTTATTGGGTTTTGGTGTTTGTTTTTAGCAAATACTTGAATAAAAAGAATAATCATAGTTTCCTTTTTGGTCATATTCAAAATATCAAACTATGTGTTTTTAGCAAATACTAGTTCTGGGTGAATGTTTGAAATTTTCACTTTTTGTTTAAGCATTCGTTATTAGCTCTAGAGATACAGTCAGAAGGTCCTCAGTTATAGGAGCAGGAGTCCTTGGAAACAATGCTGATTGGACATTACATTAGTCGACTGCAAACATCATGAAGCTAAACTTTTTGTTATTTATCTCATGTTCCTAGTGTCCTGCACTTAGTCCTCACAGATGAAAACAGGGTCAGCAATAAGAGCTGTCAGTCCTCCATGCCTTTCTGACTGCCACTCCCTTAGCCCAAGCCCTGTGACCTTGCAGCTTAAGTTATTTTCCAAAAGCAATTCTGTCATTCTTTGGCTCAGAAGCTTAGTTCAGCCTGCTATAGCAAAAACACCATAGACCGGGTGACTTGAATAGCAAACATTTATTTCTCAGGTTTGAAGCCTGGGAAGTCCAAGATCAAGGTGCTGGCAGATCTGATGTCTGGTGAGGGCACTTTTCCTGGTTTGTAGACTGCCATCTCTCATTGTATCCTTAGGTGGCAGAGGGCAGAGAGGGAAAAAGCAGGCACTCATGTGTCTTCTTATGAGGGCACTAATCCAATTCAAGAGGGCCCCATACTCATTATCTAATTTCTTCCCAAAGGCCCCACCTCTTAATATCACCACACTAGAGGTTAGGATTTCAACATGTGAAATTTGAAGGGACACATATTAGGGTTCTCTAGAGGGACAGAACTAATGGGGGAGGTTCCAAGATGGCCGAATAGGAACAGCTCCAGTCTACAGCTCCCAGTGTGAGCGACGCAGAAGACAAGTGATTTCTGTATTTCCAACTGAGGTACCAGGTTCATCTCACTGGGGCTTGTTGGACAGTGGGTGCAGCCCACTGAGCAGGGTGGGGCATTGCCTCACCTGGGAAGTGCAAGGGGTTGGGGAATTCCCTTTCCTAGCCAAGGGAAACTGTGACAGCGGGTACCTGGAAAATCAGGGCACTCCCACCCTAATACTGTGCTTTTCCAATGGGCTTAGCAAATGGCGCACCAGGAGATTATATCCTGTGCCTGGCTCAGAGGGTCCCATACCCACAGAGCCTCACTCACTGCTAGCACAGCAGTCTGAGATCGAACCGCAAGGCAGCAGCAAGGCTGGGGGCAGGGGCATCCACCATTGCTGAGGCTTGAGTAGGTAAACAAAGCAGCTGGGAAGCTCGAACTGGGTGGAGCCCACCGCAGCTCAAGGAGGCCTGACTTCCTGCCTCTTTAGACTCCACCTCTGGGGGCAGGGCATAGCTGAACAAAAGGCAGCAGAAACTCCTGCAGACTTAAACATCCCTGTCTGACAGCTTTGAAGAGAGTAGGGTTCTCCCAGCATGGAGTTTGAGATCTGAGAACGGACAGACTACCTCCTCAAGTGGGTCCCTGACCCCTGAGTAGCCCAACTGGGAGACACCTCCTAGTAGGGGCTGACTGACACCTCATACAGCCGGGTGCCCCTCTGAGAGGAAGCTTCCAGAGGAAGGATCAGGCAGCAACATCTGCCATTCTGCAATATTTGCTGTTCTGCAGCCTCTGCTGGTGATACCCAGGCAAACAGGGTCTGAAGTGGACCTCCAGCAAACTCCCAACAGACCTGCAGCTGAGGGACCTGACTGTTAGAAGGAAAACTAACAAACAGAAAGGACATCCACACCAAAACCCCATCTGTATGTCACCATCATCAAAGACCAAAGGTAGATAAAAACACAAAGATGGGGAGAAACCAGAGCAGAAAAGCTGAAAATTCTAAAAATCAGAGCACCTCTTCTCCTCCAAAGGAACACAGCTCCTTGCCAGCAATGGAACAAAGCTGGATGGAGAATGACTTTGATGAGTTGAGAGAAGAAGGCTTCAGATGATCAGTAATAACCAACTTCTCCGAGCTAAAGGAGGATGTTCAAACCCATCACAAAGAAGCTAAAAACCTAGAAAAAAGATTAGACGAATGGCTAACTAGAATAAACAGTATAGAGAAGACCTTAAATGACCTGATGGAGCTGAAAACCATGGCACGAGAACTACGCAATGCATGCACAAGCTTCAGTAGCTGACTTGATCAAGTGGAAGAAAGGGTATCAGTGATTGAAGATCAAATGAATGAAATGAAGCGAGAAAAGAAGTTTAGAGAAAAAAGAATAAAAAGAAATGAACAAAGCGTCCAAGAAATACGGGACTATGTGAAAAGACCAAATCTACATCTGATTGGTGTACTTGAAAGTGATGGGGAGAATGGAACCAAGTTGGAAAACACTCTTCAGGATATTATCCAGGAGAACTTCCCCAACCTAGCAAGGCAGGCCAACATTCAAATTCAGGAAATACAGAGAACACCACGAAGACACTCCTTGAGAAGAGCAACTCCAAGACACATAATTGTCAGATTCACCAAAGTTGAAATGAAGGAAAAAATGTTAAGGCAGCCAGAGAGAAAGGTCGGGTTACCCACAAAGGGAAGCCATCAGACTAACAGTGGATCTCTTGGCAGAAACTCTACAAGACAGAAGAGAGGGGGGGCCAATATTCAACACTCTTAAAGAAAAGAATTTTCAACCCAGAATTTCATATCCAGCCAAACTAAGCTTCATAAGTGTAGGAGAAATAAAATCCTTTACAGACAAACAAATGCTGAGAGATTTTGTCACCACCAGGCCTGCCTTACAAGAGCTCCTGAAGGAAGCACTAAACATGGAAAACAAAAACCGGTACCAGCCACTGCAAAAACATGCCAAATTGTAAAGACCATCGATGATAGGAAGAAACTGCATCAACTAACGACCAAAATAAACAGCTAACATCATAATGACAGGATCAAATTCACACATAACAATATTAACCTTAAATGTAAATGGGCTAAATGCTCCAATTAAAAGAGGAGCAGAACTGACTGTATATATAGAGAGAGGAACTATAAATAGGGGAGTTTATTAAGTATTAACTTACATGATCACAAGGTCCCACGATAGGCTGCTGCAAGCTGAGGAATAAGGAGAGCCAGTCCGAGTCCCAAAACTAAAGAACTTGGAGTCCAATGTTTGAGGGCAGGAAGCATCCAGCACGGGAGAAAGATGTAGGCTGGGAGGCTAAGACAGTCTCTCTTTTTCACATTTTTCTGCCTGCTCTATATTCGTTGGCAGCTGATTAGATTATGCCCACCAGATTAAGGGTGGATCTGCCTTCACCAGCCCACTGACTCAAATGTTCATCTTTTTTGGCAACAGCCTCACAGACACACCCAGGATCAATACTTTGTATTCTTCAATCCAATTGAGTGGACACTCGGTACTAAACATCACAGGATGCAAGCATATAGTCTAAAACAGGAGCCTTAGGAGACTCTCTCGTACCTACTAAACATTGACCGAATGCTTCAGTCTACCATGCAATGCTTTTTATAACCCTTTAGTGGTTCACTATGTTCTGCTCATCTCTCTTTCCCTCGTTCAATGCCTCTCCTGGTGTCATTAACATCCTGGTCTCCAACCACATTCACTGTTATCACAAGACACTTGGTTTTTGTACAGTCCCATGTCTTTGCTGAAGCAGTTTCTTCTCTCTGGAACACTCTCCCCTGCCATTATATGTTGTTGAAATTTAACATATTCTTAACAATCTCAGCTAAAATCCAGACTGTCTTTGGATCCTCGAATCATAATGAATCTCCTTTCCTCATGCCCCAACCACAAGCCCCTAGTTTGCATTGCCTCCATAAGACTTACCCCACTCTACTTTGCACCAGCATTACTGGGCTATATATCAAGAGTTGAGATAGCTTGCATGCAGGGCCAATGTCTTATCTATGTCCACACTAGTTCAGTTTCTTGTCACACAGTAGATGTTTTATAAATGTTTCCTGAATTTGCAGAATTAATAAATTATGCCACTTAAGGTAACCAGAAACACCAGTGCCCACCTCTATATAGCTAAATTGACGCTGATAAAGTGTCCTCCACTGAAAAATGAAGGCATTGACACAGAGAAGTGACATCATTGTCACAATCACAAAGCAAGTGACAATGTAACATGTACCTGACATCTATTTTTAAAAATGAAGAAGACTCAGAAATTTGAGGCAGGCACTGGAAATTAAAACTGGCTGTTCAATATTGCCAGAATGATCCCACTGTGCCACTGTCATTAGTACTAATACCCACTAGTGATCCCACTATACCACTGTCATTAGTACTAATACCACTGTCACTGTCGTGGTATTACCACTGTCATTAGTACCCGGTGACTAATTGGCACAGCCAGGGAGTAAAAGTTTTTTCACTTCTATACTTGTTTTTCTTCATTTTGCAGGGTTAATTTGTATCTAGCTCTCCTAAACTTTTATCCTGCTGGTTTTCAGGCTTCCAAATTCAAAAAAAAATATTGAATTGCTCCTGACATCTAGCTGGCTTGATCTGGAATGCATGCATAATTTAAGCTGATTGAATATTTTGCCACATTAGAGTGGAAAATATCTATATCCCCAAAGCAGTAAAAGAAACTGACAAGTTCAAATACCCCTTGGCATCACCTTCCATGATTTTCACCAGGTAATTAAGGCCGTCTAGGAGGCTGAAATGAAAATTTGCCTTTAGCTACAGGATTCACTCCTGAGTACCCAAGGCCCAGAAAGGGAAGACTCTGTCTTTAGCTGATGCAAGGTCTTCTTCCTTCCTTGGATGCAAGATAAAATAAACACATTCCTTAGATTATTTTGCTTTTTTCTTTTTAAAATATGCTTTTTGAATTGATTTCCATTTTAACCAAAGAAAATGAATTTGGAAAATGCTTTCACTCGTAGGATTTACTTAAATTGTAAGTATATAAAAAAAGGACAGTCTTAAAACCCTCAAAATTTGTTAGAAATGAACAACTAATGAGGCAGTCAAGTCACTCAGGGTGATACACGTGCTTGGCTTCCCCTCCTCACTCCAGCCGCCTGTGACTCTGTGTCACCCTCATCCCCACATGGCATGGAATGTGCTCCCTCTCCCTTCACTTGGGTCACGTTGTACACATGGCCTGAATCCTGAGAGTATGAAGAGGTGGCGCCTTTCAGAGTCATAGTCATAGCAATGCAACTGTAGAACTGACAGAGTGAAGGAGAAAATCTACCACAAGTGATGCAGTAAACTAGAAAATGAGGACACAGAGGCAGATGAGCCCCCAGCACTGCCTGGAGGAAGAGAGGCGGAGGATGGGAGACACCTGTACTCTGGGTTGTTCCTGTGGTAAGGTAGGGACGTTTCCTCAGGCCTCATCGAGCCAGCGCATAATTCTTAGGGCTCTCAATTTCTTTATGTTTTCTTTCCATGCTCATCAATAACAATTCTGATCTTACTTCTGAGACACCTTGATACTAGAAAATGGGGGTGGAAGACATGGGTATTCTGGCCCCTGGCAAGAGATAGCTTCAATAAAAAATATGGGTCAGCTCTTTTATTCAGCAAATTTGTTGAACACTTACCAAGTGTCATGGACTGGCTAAGGGCTGGGGATTCAGCAGGAAAATAAGACAAAGAGTATCCTGTCATGGAGTATATATTCTCTAAGAAGGAGATGGACAATAACATATGAACAAGTAAACAAAATTAGCTTATATAATGATGACCTCTTTAGAAAGTTTTATAGGTGGGTTCACAGAAAGTGAGTGGATGGGGGAGGGGTAACTGTAGATGGAGTCTTCTGGGAAGGCTTCTTGGAGATGGTGATATTTGAGTTGAGACCTGAATGACAAGAAGGAGGCAACCATGTGAAGAACCAAATTCCAGACAAAAGGATTATCAAGAGCCAAGGCCTAGATGCAGGAATGAGTGGACAGTCAGGAAGAGAAAGGAGGCCTGTGTGGTTGGACCACAGTGAGTACAGGGGTGAGCAGTATCAGGTGAGCTGGAGAAATCCAAATCAGCGAGCCTCTATGGATGCCAAGAAAATAGTTTGGGGACCTGAGAAATGGGGGACCAACCAGACCTTGAGCTAAAGTGGATTAAGATGGATGATTCCCTTAAGAATTTCCTTCAGTAGCAAGTGCTAGGCAATAAGCCTCATTCATCATATCTCTTCTCCCAAGAAAACCGTTCTATTCTCTGGACTGCCATGACAATTGTCCTAACACACTCTGTTAGTTAATGCCCAGGAGTTTTGCACATACTGTTCCTTTGCTCAGAATATTGTTCCTCAGATGTCTGCCTGAAGAAGTCTTAAGTTCACCCTTCCAAATTCAAATAAAATATCTCCTCTCTCCTGTAAATATACTAATCAAAGGATGGTCCTACAGAAGTCTGTATACCTCTATTATAACATCTTTCAAATTGTGTTGTGTTTGTCTCTCTCTATCCTTAGACTAAGAGTCTCATGGAAGGTAGAACACATTCTTATTCATCTTTGCATCCTCAATGCCTAACAAAGCATGGGCTCAAGAAAGGCTAGGAAGGAAGGGAGGGAGGGAGGGAGGGAAGGAGGGAGGGAGGGAGGGAAGGAGGGAGGGAGGGAGGGAAGGATTTCAACTTCAAAATGTATGAGTAGTTCATCTCAAAGATATTTGTAGTAAAAAAAAAGAGGGAAATAAATGCATCAGAAAGGATATTTTTGTAACTAAAAAAAGTGATATTCATCTGAAAAATTATTATTCTGCCTTCTTAAGACCACCAGGGAATATAAAATCCCTCCCACACTTCTTTACAGAGGTATTTGCATGTGAGTCAGTTCCTGTCAATCCCAAATTACATAGATCTGTACAGTAGCAATTAGGTTTATAAACTGCTGGAGGGGAAGAGTGACAGCTGTTAAACTCTAGTGGAAACAAAAAACCTCTGCACAAGGATTAAACTCTGACTAGTTACAGAGAGACTGACAACTGCAAGGCACTTCCAGGAAGCAATCTTTCTGATGCAAATTATCAGGGGATGCAGAAATGAAATAGGAAGCCCACCTAACCATCATGTTTCACTTTTGTGATGAGGGTGGCAACAGAAGTGGGCAAAGGGCAGAGGACATCTAGCCCAGTCTGCAAGAGTTCTGGGAGTCCAGGCAGATACTGCATGATAGTCATATTGACTATCTCAGCCATTTCTCAAACTTGGCAGAACATTAAAAACTATTCAGGAGCTTAAAAAAACAAACAGTAGTACCTGGACTCCACCCCATGCTAAGAATTTCCAAAGATGGGGACATAGAACCAAAAGTTTTCACAAGCTCCCCAGGTGAACCCGGACAACATGGCAAAACTCCATCTCTACAAAAGGTACAAAAATTAGCTGGGTGTGCTGGTGCGCCTGTAGTCCTAGCTACTTGGGAGGCTGAGGTGGGAGGATTGCTTGAGCCTAGGAAGTTGAGTCTGTAGTGAGCTGAGATCATGCCACTGCACTCCAGCCTGGGTGACAGAGTATGGCCTTGTCTCAAAAAACCAACCAACCAACCAACCAAACAAATGCCTCCCCAAGTGAAGTGATTCTATCAGATGCAAATGATTAAAATTCCTTTACTCAGCACTATTCATAAAGTCTTTCTACATAACGTCGACTTATTTAATATGACCTATAAAGACAGGTAAAACCGAGGCTCCCAGATAGGAAGGAAACTCGCCCGAGGCCACGCAGCTAGTGGTAAGATTCAAGAGTGTGCCTGCAGACTTCAGGTTCGTGGTGTATTCAGGAAGGCAGGCTAGTTCAGGAAACTCCTGGGGACCACATCTTGCAGACAAATTTGTCTATAGTGATTCTGGTCTCCCTTTTATGCCCTTTCTTCCTGATTAACATTCCTCTTTTCTCCATAGCTTTCCCTCCTACGTGCCTCGGATTCCTGGGTGCCCATTCTTGCTCTCATTCCTGCTGGGATGATCTGATTGGTGACTAACCACTCAGTGGGAATTCATTTTGTGGGCAGCCTTCCTATGGAAAAATGTTCTCTTTAAAAGAACATTGGCAAAGGAGACTAAATGCCAACAATTGGTGAATCTGGGTAAAGAGTGTATGGGAGTTTCTTGCATTATTGCTGAAACTTTTCTTAATTTTGACATATCAAAATAAAGAGTTATAAGAGGAAGAAGGAGGAAGAGGAGAGAGAGGAGGAGGAGAAGGAGAAGGAAGGGAAAGATGAAAAAATACTGGCAGTATTTAGTGTAGATTAAATGGCCTTGGACAATGAACCCATGGCCTAAAGCCATGGAGGTCTGAATCTGTTCCAGACTCAACCTCCACCCTGCTACTCTGAGACCCTTGGAAGGACACCCTCTATTCTGGATTTGATTGTCCTGTTGGTAAAATGAGGGGACTAGTGTAGATCATCCTTATTCTGTGTATTTATTGCTGCATGAAACCATTCCAAAATTTAGTTGCTTAAAACAGAAATTTTTTTTTTTTTATGAATATATGATAACTTTATTTTTGTTATTTTTAAATGAATTGAGAAATACATTTTAAAACTCTCAATTTTAATTTCTAGTATGGTAAATATAGACAGACTTAAGCCACATAAGCACAAGCTCTTGGCAGTCCTAGATAAATTCTTTTTTTTTTTTTTTATTGTTATTATTAGTGTTATTTTTTATTTTTTTTTATTATACTTTAGGGTTTTAGGGTACATGTGCACAATGTGCAGGTTTGTTACATATGTATCCATGTGCCATAAAACAGAAATTTCTTATTACTTCTCTGCACTGATAGGCTCAGCCTGGAGATTCTCGCTTGAAGTTCTTTGGAGTTATAGTCAGAGAGAAGCTGGGTTTGGTATCACCTAGTCAAATGGGGTGGACATCCAAGATGGTTCACTCACACAGCTGGCAGATGATCCTGGCCGTTGGCTGGGAGCCCGCATGGAATTGCTGACCCAGATTACCCACGCTTTAGCTGTCTTACAGACACAACGATGCTCACCTCAATTAGGACATTTTTTTTTTAAGGATATGAGTCTTTTGTAAACTAGATGTCTACACTGCCATGAATAGTTGTCATTGCTGTTGTTTGTATTGTTTTGACCACTGGCAGTTACTACCTTGTTAACTGCTATCTGGTGGGTTGTCTAGATGCTTCTTGTGGCCACTCCCTTCTGTTAGAGTCTTTTCCTTTCCCCCCTCCACCCGCAGGGCAGCTGCCTAGGAATCTGAGTGTAGGCAATAATGGATAACTGCTTAGAAAACATTGTGTGGCATTTGCATATATAAAAACTGGTTGTTTTCAAACACCAGTCACTGTCATACGGTTACGTAGGTGTACCACATTCACAAACACATCCTCCCTCACATTCTTTTGCTTAAAAGATGATTGGTGGGGGCCGGGTGCAGTGGCTCATGCCTGTAATCCCAGCACTTTGGGAGGCTGAGGCGGGCAGATCATGAGGTCAGGAGATCGAGACCATCCTGGCTAACATGGTGAAACCCCGTCTGTACTGAAAATACAAAAAATTAGCTGGACGTAGTGGTGGGTGCCCGTAATCCCAGCTACTTGGGAGGCTGAGGCAGGAGAATGCAGTGAGCCTGGGAGGTAAAGCTTGCAGTGAGCCGAGATCGTGCCACTGCACTCCAGCCTGGGCAACAGAGCGAGACTCCGTCAAAAAAAAAAAAAAGATTGGTGGGGAAAATAACACTGTGTGTTACGCTTGCTTAGAAACCCTTCAGAATCAGAAGTGAAGTTCACAACAGAGAGCTCATGCCCCAATTGAGATTTACTTCAATTTTTTAGTTTTTGTTTGTGTACTTGTTTTAATAAGAATTATACATTTACATTGATGGTTGACGAATCCACAAGATTTGTTTCAGAAAGCAGTAGTGCCCTTCTCCCCCTTTCTTTCATGTCCACCTCTCCAACACACCACATTCACCTATTTTAGCTACTACTTTTTGGTATTTGATTCCGTATAGAGATACTTATGTTTTTTTCAGTTTTCTTCCTCTTCCATTATCACTTATACATATCCTTTCATACTATCCAAATCTTCTCATGACAATTATGACCTAACCTGGGCTAGATTTAAATGTGTCTGCATAGAGTTCATAAGTCAGTTTCATAAGGTTTTATTTTTTTCCGGCTTGTTGATTACCTTGTCATTTCTAAGTTTATATATTTATACTTCCTCTTTTGTAAAAAATTGGGTTAGGGTTAGCTAGGGGTTTAAATCCTCTTTGTGATTTTGACTGCACAAACACTATTTGTGAAACATGTACTTTCAACTGATTCCTTTTTTACTGAATAACTTTTTATTATTTTTTAGAGCTAATTATCATCTTATATTTTTAAATTTGCTTATTTTTTCAATGTAGGTAACCTAATTCATCCGAAGTTCTGCCACCTATTCAGGTTTTCTCTCAAAATGTTCAAAAGTATCAGTTATTCTATCAATGATAACTTTCTGAAGAATTTTTTTGGGGCCTTCTGTTGGATTCCAGAGTGCCGATTTTAACCTTTTTGCTGGGTGCATAGCTGCATCATTGGATCTGCCTGGTCAGTCTGTGGTGGGATAATTAAGGAATCAGAGAGACCGAAGGGCTGAGGAGGAATTATTTAATTATTTAGCAGCACTGACCCATTCGGATTAACATCCAAACCACTGAGCCCCAAACCAAGAGTCAAGCTACCTTTTAAACATTTTGGGGGGCAGGGGGAGATCTGTGCAGGGGGAAGCATATTACAGAAGCAAGAAACAAAGACAGTTATTTAATTGAGACACACATTACATCATTTCTTACTTTTTAAGGAACAACATGTTTTATGACTTGAGATTATCTATCTATTGACCTTGCAGCTGCACAGCTAGAGAAACAGTCTTCAGAATGCCTGGGAAAGGGAGAGATAAGGCTCACTAGCCACAGAAAAACAGGCAGTTAATTTTAAAGGACTCCAGCTCTTTCTCTTCTTAAGGGAGAATTGGGTTTTCTTACATACAACTGAGTTTTTGCTTACACATTCTTTATTTTCTTTTAATTCCTGTTTCAAGTCATCATTAGGATTCCCTTCACCTCTCTTCGATTCCCAGTTTTCTGTATGCATATTTTCCTCTTTATTGGTTTTCTCCCTTCTTTAAAGGAAGTACATCCTTTGGCAGAGCAAAACTCTCTGGAAAAGAATTAAGCCAGGTAAAATTTTGAGAACATTCATCTCTGAAGTTGTCTTTATTTAATTCTCACACCTGACTGATGATTTCGTTGGTTATGACATTCCACATTAGGAATCATTTCATTCAGAATGTTGAAGGCTCCCTTCCATAATCTTCTTTCTAGCTTCTAACATGTCTGTTGAGAGAAGTCTGAAACCATTCAAATTCATGAGTCTTTGTATGTTATTGGGTTTTTTCCCTCTCTTTCCTCCCCTTCTTTCCTCTCCCCTCTCCCCACTTCTCCATCCTTTTCCTCTTTCTCGTTCTCTCTCTATCAAGGCCCTGCCTCACCCTCTCCCTCTTCCCCTCTCTTTCCCCCATTATAGCGATTTTATCCATTGTGGCAGGCCCTCTCAATCCGGAAATTAGTGTCATTTATTTAGAGCACCTTTTCCTGACTTATTTGGTTGGTGATTTTCTCCCTTCCATTTCTTCTCTTCCCTTCTTTTGGAAGCCCTGTCATTTAGACCTTAGACTTTGAGGGCTGTTGTTTCTTCCATCTTTCTGTTTGCCATTTTTTTCTATTTTATCATATATGTCTTCAACCTTAACTTCTGTTTCTTCTATTGAATTTTCATTTATCTGCTGTTATATTTTGAATTTCTAAGTGTTCTTTTATTTGTCTCTGAGTATGCTTTTTAACTGCATCTTCTTTTTGCATGGATGCAATATCATCTCTTAACTCTCCAAAGATATATTATTTTTCAGTTGCCTTCTCCCGGTATGTTTTCTTTTTTCTCTAATGTGCCTTGTGTTTGTTTTGGTCTCTGTATTTCAAGTTACAAATAGTGATCTTTGGGGAACCACAAAAACTAACTGGACTGGGTCACAAGAAATGTTTACTGGAAGCTCTGGGTTCATGGGATGGGACATGTTGACTGTGGGCTCTAATGGTGAATTTGGGCCATTTTTTTTTCAGTATCTGTAAATCTTTCCCCTTAGGCTGATTGTATTTCCGGGGAAGGATCCTCTGGTCTTGTGTTGGCATTTTTGTAACTGTGTTGGCAGTGTCAGCTGAGACCTCAATGTTTGGAGCACTTATATTTTCTTATTGTCCTTATTTTCAGGATGGTAGCCTACTCTCAACTGTGCCTGGTGCCCTCTAGTTTACGGAACATCGATTTTATCCTGTTCAGAGACCACATTTCTAGTCTTCTACCAGGTGGCTGTTCACCTGGCTGCAAGGTATAGAGGATATCATTGTCAAAAGCAGACTTTTTAAGCTAGCCTGTTCACTCACAATTCCTAAGGTACTTAGTACAAATTAGTAAGATATTGAGGGGCTCTCATGTAAATAGGTTTTTTTTTTTTTTTTTGACATTTACCAGTGCTGGTTTAAGATTCAACTTTTCCTGTACAGCTAAATTAGTTAGCATTCATTCATTTGCATTTTACCTTTCAAAATTTTGTTTCTTGTAAATTTGTCTCTCTCAGTTTCTCTACTGTTATGAATTTTATCTTTTAAAAATATGTATCTTTACTGTTGTTTTAGTGGGGTTCAGGAATGGAGCAAAAGAATGTGTACATTTCAACTCATCATTTTTACCCAGTGTTCCCTGTAGGGACCAGCCCCACAGGGTCGGTGGGTCTCTCCCCATGTGCGGAGATGAGAGAGTGTAGAGATAAAGACACAAGACAAAGAGATAAAAGAAAAGACAGCTGGGCCCGGGGGACCACTACCACCAATGCACGGAGACCGGTAGTGGCCCCGAATGTCTGGCTGCGCTGTTATTTATTGGATATGAAGCAAAAGGGGCAGGGTAAAGAGTGTGAGTCATCTCCAATGATAGGTAAGGTCACGTGGGTCACGTGTCCACTGGACAGGGGGTCCTTCCCTGCCTGGCAGCTGAGGCAGAGAGGGAGAGGGGACAGAGAGAAAGACAGCTTATGCCATTATTTCTGCATATCAAAGACTTTTAGTACTTTCACTAATTTACTACTGCTATCTAGAAGGCAGAGCCAGGTGTACAGGATGGAACATGAAGGTGGACTGGGAGTGTGACCACTAAAGCACAGCATCACAGGGAGACGGTTAGGCCTCCGGATAACTGCGGGCAAGCCTGACTGATGTCAGGCCCTCCACAAGAGGTGGAGGAGCAGAGTCTTCTCTAAACTCCCCCGGGGAAAAGGAGACGCCCTTTCCCGGTCTGCTAAGTAGCCGGTGTTTTTCCGTGACACTGACGCTATCGCTAGACCATGATCCGTCTGGCAACGGGCGTCTTCCCAGACGCTGGCATTACCGCTAGACCAAGGAGCCCTTCTGGTGGCCCAGTCTGGGCATAACAGAAGGCTCACACTCTTGTCTTCTGGTCACACCTCACTATGTCCCCTCAGCTCCTATCTCTGTATGGCCTGGTTTTTCCTAGGTTATGATTATAGAGCGGGGATTATTATAATATTGGAATAAAGAGTAATTGCTAGAAACTAATGATTAATGATATTCATATATAATCATATCTAAGATCTATATCTGGTGTGACTATTCTTGTTTTATATTTTATTATACTGGAACAACTCGTGTCCTTGGTCTCTTGCCTCGGCGCCTGGGTGGCTTGCTGCCCACAGTTCCCTGAGGAAGATTGGGGGCAAGAAGAGAAGGTTTCAGATTGAGATGTTTCTTCTAGGTTAAAGGGATTGGATTTTGAAAGTAAATGCATATTTCAATTTGCTTTTCCCATTTGTGAACCTTGAAACACGATTCAAGACACCACATTATTATCATTCTCACACGTGTCATGATGACAGCAGCCAACATCCACTGAGTGGGTACTTCACGGCACTGCATAGCCTAGCACTTTATGAACTTCATGTTCATTTCATCTTCACACCAACTACGTAAGCTCAGTACTTTTATTCTCATCATAGAGGTAAGAAGAGTAACACTTGGAGAAATTAAATAACTTGCCCAAGGTCATAAAACTATAAATTGAAAGAATCGGAATTCAAAGCTAGGTCTGCCCAGCCCAGAGTTGCCCTATGATGATGTTCCTGTTTGTTGCAGGTGTCTGCTCTCTTGGTTGATGCAGCTTTTTTTTTTTTTTTTTTTTTTTTTAACCACATCACCGCAGACCCCAACTGCTACCACCACTGCTGCTTGTAACCACCCCCCAGCCAGCATCAATTTCACAGAATGCGCTTAATAAGTGCTTGAGCAAATACGCATAGAATGTGAGTGCACAGAGATCTTTTGTATAAAAGATCTTCCTAGAAACTTTGAGGGGTATACAATGGAAGCAAACATGCCTTTCAAGGAGAACATAGTCTATTGACAGAAATGGAAATCACCTGGTCTTGGTGCTGTTGTGTTTTTTTCTTGTTTTTTTTTTAGACGGAGTCTCGCTGTGTTGCCAGCCTGGAGTGCAGTGACCTGTGATGCTATCTTGTCTCGCTGCAACCTCCACCTCCCAGGTTCAAGAGATTCTCCTGCCTCGGCGTCCCGAGTAGCTGAGACTACAGGCATGCACCACCACGCCCATCTAATTTTTATATTTTTAGTAGAGACGGGGTTTCACCATGTTGGCCAGGATGGTCTCAATCTCTTGACCCTGTGATCCGCCCGCTTCGGCTTCCCAAAGTGCTGGGATTACAGGCCTGAGCTACCATGCCGGGCCTTTTGTATTCTTTAAATACTTTATTTCTCTTGTGGCATTTGGTCTTTCTAGTCTTTCTATTTTTACTGGGGTACATTTTTATAAGTCATGATTAGTTTCAAAAATTTGTAATATTTTTCTGGCTTTTTGATTATCTTATCGTTTCTAAGTTTATACATTTATACTCCCCTTTTTGTAAAAAATTGGGTTAGAATTAGCTAGTAGTTTAAACATTTTGCTGTTATTGTTTTTTTTCAAAGATCCAGATTTTACCTTTATTCATTACTTCTACTGGTTTTCTATTTTATGTTTCATTGATTTCTACTTTGATCTATATTCTTTCCTTTGGCTTACTGTCTTATTCTTTTTCTAAATTCTTGAGTATTTAGCTTATTTATTTTATTCTTTAATTTTTATTCATATGGATATTTAATACTATTAGACTTCCTCTGGTAACTGCTTTAGCCATATTTCATAGAAAGTCAGAACTTGTATTGTGGTCACATTAGTAACTTTTCCAGAAAGTCTATAGTTTGTTTTTTTATCTTTTCTTGGAACCAGGAATTATTTAATAGCATTAAAAATTTATCAGTAGAAGGATCTTTCCTTTAAATTAAATTTTCACTTTTAATGTATTATGGTCAGAGAATACTGTTTCTATTTTTTCTCTTCTTTGAAATTTATTAAGGATGTTTTATAGCCTAAGATTATCAGTTTTTCTGACATTTCTCCATGCCCACTATATTTACAGATTAAATTTACAGACTTGTTCATTCTTTTTTCTTTTAGCTGATTTTGATTATTAGGTTATTGTTTTTCTTTTCTTTCTTTCTTTTTTTTGGTCTTGCTCTGTTGTTTACTGCCCAAGCAGGAGTGCAATGGCACAATCACAGCTCACTGCAGCCTTGACCTCTTGGGCTCAGTCAATCTCCCTACCTCGGCCATCCAAGTAGCTGGTACTACAGGCATGCACCACCATGCCTGGCTAATTTTTAAATTCTTTGCAGAAACGAGGTCTTGCCATGTTGCTCAGACTGGTCTTGAACACTTGGGCTTAAGTGATCCTTCTGTCTGAGCCTCCTAAAGTGCTGGAATTACAGAGTGAGCCGCTGCACCTGGCCTTGGTTACCATTTTCATTTGGTTTGTGGATCTGTCTTTTTGACATAACTTCACGGTCTGTAGCAGAGGTTGGCAAAAGACAGCCAACAGGCCAGATCCAGCCCATCACCTGTTTTTGTAAACAAAGTTTTATTGGAACACAGCCATGTATATTCATTTACTTATTGTCTATGGCGAATTTCACTCCACACTGGCAGAATTGAGTAGTTGTGTCAGAGACCACACGGCACATAAAGCCAAAAACTTTTTCTATATACCTAAAATATTTACTGTCTATTCTAGGCTCGTAAAGCCTAAAAATATTCACTATCTTTACAGAAAGAATTTGTCAATCCCTGTTCTGTCGGCACATTATTTTGCGCCATATTTTCTTTTATCTTATGACTTTGTGTAGGATTTGACTGTGCTCATTTTCTGTTGCTCATGTTACTTGCTAGGTGCCTAGCACTGTCCAGTAAAACACCCTGCAATGATGGAAAGTTTCTGTGCCACATTATACGGTAGCCTCCAACCACAGGCTGGTAAGAAACTGAAACGTGGCTAGTGCAGCCAAAAAACTAAAATATTAATTTAATTAAATTTTAATGAAATTTAATTAATAAAACCTTAACCTAATTTCTTTTAGTTTAATTAGAATTGATATAGCCACATGTGGCTAATGACTACTGAACGGGGAATCATATTACTATATGGTCAGGGAAGTCTGTCTAGCTTCCAAGCTCTAAAGCACCCTATTCTTTTGTTTTTGGAAAATGGGCTGTTTTGGTGGGGAAGCTGCTTCACACTTTTTAAAGTGTGGTGAGTTTCCCCTCCCCTCCTTCTATTTTACTTGGATTGTTGCATTTCTTTGCTCCCATTGTGCCTGTTTGGAGCAATTTGGATTCTATTCTCAGTGTTCTGTCCTCAGTTCTGAGCTCCTTCCTACAAGAGTATTTGCTTCAACGGTTTACAGGTTCCAGATCATGCTGGTATTATCTGAGCGTTCATGGGCTCTTCGTATTGACCCATGAATTTGAGTCTGCAAAGCATTCTCTCAGTTTCAACCACTGTCCACAAATGACCAGTCAACCTTTCTAGCAAGTGATTATTGGCAACTTTGGGGGGTCCTTGGGCTCTCAGCACCATTGGAAGTTCTTTATATTCCCTTCACATTCTCCCACACAGCCTTTAATACAACACAGTTCTTGTTATGATATATATATATAGATATATAGATATATCTATATATATATATATACACTCTGCTTCTATTCTGGGGTTCATGGAAATAGATTGTATATTATTTCTGTGGGATTTTAGTTTATTCCTATTTGCTATATCTATTTTGTGGGGGGATTTAACAAGAATATATAAGTGTACCATCTTACCCCAATTTCCTATTATCTTTATATGTGATGCCTCTATCCACCTCCCCACAGGAGAGTTACTGACCTAGTCCCACCACTTTAGTTTACAAGAGGAGGAAATTGTAATATAAGAACTAAAAATAAAACTCATATTACCGGACTTTCATTCTAGTATTTTTCTCTTTCACCCTACAGATAGAAGATTGTGTAGGCAGACTGTCTGACAGTCCATCTCACAATATGGTCTAGTAATTGTTTCTCTGTTCTGATAACTCCTCCCCTCTATGCATCCCCCATCCCGGTTCTCTTCCCGAATTGGTGCTGCCTCCTATTTGGGAAATACTTTTGCTTTTAAGAGTCTCAAGGTGACAGAGTAGAGATAAGGAAGAAGAGGCGGTGACATTACGACCCAGGGCCAGTTTTGGGCTTGAGGATCATGGGGAAAAGATGGTTTAAGAATTTATGGAAAGAAGACCACAAATAGGGTTCAGTGTATACTGTTCAGGTGATGGTTGCACCAAAATCTCACAAATCACCACGAAAGAACTTACTCATGTAACCAAACACCATCTGTTCCGCAATAACCTTTATGGAAATTAAAAATACATTTTAAAAGTATTTATGGGAAGATTCTGATCTTTTCCCCTTACTGACCACATAAATCCTGGAAAAATAACTAATTCCCTCTAGTATTTGGTGTGGAAAATGAGAAACTGGATATAATAGTGTCTAGGATAGTACTTGGCTCATACGTGTTGTTTGATACCTATTAACCCTCTCTCTCTTTCTTTTAATTTTCTGTAGTTCCTCCAGCATAAAAACAAGACAAAGTTTCTGCAGAACTGCTCTAACCCAGTAATAAGGATTGAACAATAAGCTGCATATCTGCTGGAAACCTGGGACTGGCAATGGAGATGAGAAGAGAATCAGAAGGGTAAGGACCCCATATCTCTTTTTTCTCTAAAGTTTCTAAATTCAACCATTTGAATCAGGGGCTGTAGCTGGATCTTTTTTTTTTATTTTATTTTATCTTATCTTATTTTATTTTATTTTATTTGAGATGGAGTCTCACTCTGTCACCCAGGCTGGAGTGCAGTGGCACAATCTTGGCTCACTGAAACCTGTGCCTCCCGGGTTCAAGCGATTCTCCTGCCTCAGCCTCCCGAGTAGCTGGGATTACAGGCATAAGCCACTACGCCTGGCTAATTTTTGTACTTTTAGTAGAGAGGGGGTTTCATCATGTTGGCCAGGCTGGTCTCTAACCCCTGATTTTAGGTGATCTGCCTGCCTTGGCCTCCCAAAGTGCTGAGATTACAGGTGTGCACCACCATGCCCGGCCTGGATCTGTTCTAATTGCACAAGTGACAAAGTCCTATTGCCTCCCAGGCTTGGTTACCTGAACATCCCAGTTACTGGTCTCAGGGCCTTCAAAGCTTCCTGGATATCAGGAGCCAGTGTCATCACTGGTTCCTGGAGTATAACCAAGTCCCTGAAAACTAATATTTTTGGAAAAGAAAAATAGAGATAAGAGGAAAACCATCGTTGTACACAAGAGAATGCAATACAGCACGAATGCAGAAAACCCTGTCCGTGTCAAATTTTTTTCTTTGAAGTACAATCTCAATTATTCCTGCAGCATACACAACAAATTGATGTGTGTCTCTGTGCTAGCAGATGCTCCAATCGGAGCTATGCATCCGACTTGGAGAATTAGCCATCACTATGACAACAAGCCTCTTTATTTTTTTTCTGAATGAATGTTATAATTAGCTACCATATGAAGTAAGATGCTGCTACTGACATTGTCGTTAGACCCTCTAGCCCTAGCTGTTTAAGATTTCCTGGTGGCAGAAAGCACCATCTGGAGCCATTGCCAGGTAGATATCTCCAGATCAGGGCAGGCAATTCAAGGCTGAGAGTACATATGGGCAGCTTCTCATTAAGGGAAACTAGATCGAATTAGATGCTGTCCCACTCCCACATGCAGGAGAGAAACCATGCTCTGCAGAAGGATGATTATTGAAAGGTGGTTGAGTTAGGAAAATATAATTGGTTTGTTTCTCCAGGCAGAGGAACCATCAAAAGTCAGGCATTACACATTTGTATAGGCCAAGTTTAGTATCAGGGTGAGGATGTTGGCTTACTTGATCTTTAGGCTACTCTAGAAAAGCAAAGGTAGCATTGAGAAACTGACTTCCTGCACTGCCTTCAATGTGCCATGCATTCTGTTAAGCACTGTCACAAATGCACTCCCCATTAAAACCTCACTAGTAATTTAGGGTAAGACAAAAGAAGCCTGTGAGGGAGACTAAGAAGTATGTATTATTTACCTCTACTTTAAAGATGATGAAAGTATGGCTCAGTGAAGACCAGAAATGCTTCTTAGCTGACAAAAACTTCAGAAATCCATGTTGAATGCCAAAAAGGGTGGAGAGAAATAAGTAGAAATAACTACTATTTCCCTGATTCCTATAAGTTCCACGGTTCTACCACCCAACTACTGCTCAACCCATGGGCCACACAGCACTGTTGACAGTGAATTAGAGTATCAAAATCCAGGAGGGGAGGAACCAGAGAGGTCAGCCTACTGCAGTGATAAGATCACCCCTAGATCCACAGCAGTGGTAATGCTGATGAGACTGGGGGTCCTGTGTTCCTACTCCTCATTTCACAGATGAGAAAAGAACTCTGTTGGTTGTGTTGCAAGAGTCACCTGCCCAGTTCACAGAAAAGTAATTAGCAGAGAGGGAGAACAGACCTGAAAAGCCAGAATGCTTTTCTCTCCATCACACAGCCTCCTGGGAGTGTTGTATTACGATTTTTCATATAAAGTCTCTACTGTAAAGAATGGTTGACTGGAATCCCTCTGAGTAGACATTCGGATAATGTTTTATGTGAGAAATATTTATTCAGAGTTTTCTTTTTCAGCCAATCCTAGCAACACCAGCTAGATAGCTACTTAAGCCTCCTATACATACTCATCTGTCTCTTGACTGTGAAAACATTAACATTCTGTATACTAATCAAGAGTCAAAATCATGATCAGCATTCATTAGTACTTTTTTTCCAGTTCAATGCACTGAAGAAAGACATTGTACTGTTACATCAATTTACCTGGTTGATTCTTAGGATCTATCAAATGCTTGCAGATAAAGACTTAATCATATAAGAATTGTAATTTGGCTCTTCTCAGAATTACATTCCATTTTGATAGACATCATAAATACGTACTGGAAATAAATGTTCTGTTTTCATAGTGTTAGATTATTTTGCTGCTTTCTTTTTCTACTGCTTTTTACTGGGGAAATATATAGCAAAGACATTAAGTTATTTTCCCTTAAATAAACCTGATAAAAATCAGTTTGGACAGAGTTTTCTTGGACTTAGGTACTTTCTTCAACTGGAAAGAGAAGCTGGGCTTGAATACCATTTCCGATGTTGATTTGACCCTGAGAAAGCTATTTAATATTTCTTAGCCTTAGTTTCTTTACCTTTTAGTTGAGGATAATAAAACATGCTTTATTTGGGGAGGGATGGGCTGATAAGTTTAAATGAGATCACATTTACAAAAGGGCATTATAACATGTGAGATACATATTTAGTGATCAATGGCTGCTTAATGTTACTAAATGTGCTAAGTGATCAATATGTGCCAGGCACTGTGATAGGTGTAGCGAGGTTACAAGAATTAATAATGACATTAAGTTAATACTTAATGGCCATTATTTATTCAACAAATCTCTGTGAGCACCAACAGTGTATCAGGTACCATGCTAGGTGATGGAAAGCTCCTACCCTCAAGTTGTTCATAGTTTTATTTGTGGAAGCAGAAGTAAATATAGTGCAATTAGCACCACCTGAATCAGTGCAGCACAAGCCGAAGAACAGAGTAGGAGCACTTAATCAAGGCTAGGGAGATCAGGAAGGGCTTTACTGGGGAGGTGATGACACATTCAAAAGATGAAGAAGGATAGCACTTCAAGAAGACTGAACAATTTCTGCAAATCCTGGAAGCAAAAGAGAACATGAAACATTCAGAAATTTTCATCGTTTACTGGTCACAATAAAAGTTGGAGGCAGCCAATGATGAGAGATGAGGCTGCAGCAATAAAAAAAGAGAGCTGATTAAAGATCTTAAAAAGCTTCAACTTTAAAGAGAATGAAGAGACATTACTCAGAGGAGTGACGTCATCAGATTTGAACCTAGGAGGTCACTATGGCATCACTGGACAATGAGTTGAGTGGATGTGGGAGGACCAGGAGGCACTGCTGAGCTACAGCTAAAAAATGGGAAGGAATTAGCTAAGATGGCTGGTAAGAAAAAAGGAGAAATTGACAGACTCAAGAGAAGTTTGAAAACCATTAGTCACAGAGTGGAATTGGAAAAGTCAAGCTGAGTCTCAGGTTTCAGTGTGATATAGCCAGGTGCATTTTTGTGCCACTCACCTAGAAGAGGACCCAGGAAGAGAAAAGTTGGATGAAATGCGAGGTAGGAAAGAGGGTACAAGATCCAGGGATGCTGGGCTCTGAATCTGGAAACAGCCATCATAGCTGAAAGTCTGTTTCTATAGAGAATAGGTCTAAAAGAGGACCATGTGTGGACCCCATGCACACTGCCTAAAGCAGGGATCACCTGCCCATGGGATAGGGTAAAACAAGATGACACCGAGTGAGGCCTCCAGAGGGTTCTGTATATCTGCAGGACTAGGAAGGCAGGAACACTGAGATACAGGCTTACATCCTGGAAATTAACCAACCTGTCCTCAGGATAAGTGGCCAGGTCTGCAACATATGTTGTACCTGTTGGTAGAAGTAACATGGAACCACCAACATAAAACATGGATTGCTGGGTCTGATAGAGGAAACTACACAATCATAGAAAGGGAGAAATAATCCAAATTGAAGGTGTGATTTTTCCCTTAAGGATTTGTACACAGTCAGGCTCTGGTGGTGACACATTCTTTCAGCTTTCATTGTTTCAGAAGGTTTCATTTCTGGGTGTAGAAATGGACATTGACTTCTCCATCCCACTCCACTGCCTTCTGGCTTACATCATCTCCAACAAGAAATCTGCTGTAATTTTTATCCTTGCTCCTTTCTGTATAATGTCCCCATATTCTCTGGTTGCTAATATTTTTAAAATTTTATGTGCTTTCCACCAATTTGATTATGATTTGCATGCATGCGCATGTGTGTGTGTGTGCGCGTGTGTGTTTAATATTCTGCCTGGGGTTCACTGGAACGTTTTTATCTGTAAACTTACAGTTTTACCAAATTTGAGGGGAAAACCTTTAGCTGTTCTTTCTTCAGATCTTTTTATGTGCCATTCATCTTTCTCTTCTTTTTCTGTAACTCCAATTTACTTATCTTAGAAACCTTTATATTATCCTACACTCACAGAAGATTTGTCCACTTGTTTTGGTCTTTATTTTTCTATATGTGCTTCATTTTGGATAGTTTCTATTGCTTTGTTTTTAAGTTTACTGTTTTTTCCTGTGGTGTCTAAATGGTTCTGGATCTCATCTAGCGTATTTTTCATTTTTGATGTATTTTTCTTCTTAAAAGTTCCATTTAGATATTTTAAAAATATCTTGTATTTTTATCATGTTTATGTTTTATTATGTATCTTTTTGAATATTTATAATAGCTATTTCAAGTTCCTTATCTGCTATTCCCTTTATCAATGTCATTTCTGAGTCTTTTTCTATTGATTTATTTCTCTCCTTATTATAGGTTATATTTTCATGTTTCTTTTTTGCATACTGGGAAAGTTTTGATTGGACGTCAGGTCTTATGTATTTGTTGGTTTTGGGATTTAACTGTATTTCTTTAAAGAGTGTTTGTCTTTGTTACAGCACACAGTTAAATTACTTGCAGATTGGTTCGATTATTCTGAATCCTTCTTTTAAGCTTTGTTACAATGGGTACAGATCAGCGTTTACTGTGGCATTAATTTAGCCTCACTACCAAAGCATGACCTTTCAAAGGCTCTACCAATACCTCATGTCCAGCCTTAGGAGTTTTACCCAACATATGTGCAGGTTAATATTCAGGATTTGAGGGGATCCTCCTGTAGCTCTTGAGTGCTGTTTCTCTCTGTGCCTTCCTTATCTCTGGTCCTCTGCTCCACCACACATTCCTAATGTGAGTGATGCCTGGGGAGCGCTGAGGGTGGAGGGCATGGGAAAATAAGGAAAGGAAGCTGTATTCCATGCCTGGGGCAATCTGAAGCTGAGCCAGGACATCTTGTGTACAACAATGACAAGACAAACCACAAACTATGCTAACTTACCTGAATTTATCTGGAATAGATTCAGAGGCAGAGACAACTAAAGACAGCATAAATCATCATCCTTCCTCCTCCCATAATCGGCGAATAAGGTGGAATGTATCAATCTCACTGCATGTAGTGTGGGACAGGAGTCTCTTCATTTGAATATCAAAAACTAGACACTCTAAGCTGACATTTGGGTCACAGGGAGGAACCAGGGGACAGGAAGAGATTGGTGAGATAGGAAAAGAAAAATAAGGACCTAGAAAAGGAAATAAAATTCATGTCTGGAAGGGAATGATTGAATTAGCCTCATGAAGAATATTATTTCAAAAATAAGCCTTAAGAAGGTAGAAAATATAATTAAGGAAAGATTGATGGGAAAGTGTCCTGGGTTAAGGAAGCAGCTTGAGAAAATTCACAGAAGAACATCTAAGGTAGAGTCAGAGAACAGAGACAGGTGAGTTCACCTTATTTGTTAGGTATAATGAAAATATTGAAATATAAGTCCTGAAAAAGAGTTTGGGACAGTACTATGAAAGCCTTGATTTGGCAACATGAGTAGTTTATACTCGATTCACAGGAAATGGAGAATCTTTAAACGATCTCAAGTGAGCATTGTTGCTTCCAAAGAAATTAACTTCCCCTAATGGGGAAGAAAAGAGGAGGAAAATAGTCTTTTAGTCAAATGGCCATTTATTCACCAAACCATAAGGACTCTTTGCTACCTAGAAACTATATATTTGGTCTTAATAAAATGGATCTTAATAATAATACTACTTATTCTCCTATAGCAATTTACTTTGCAGATTGCCTTTGAAGTGAAATCTCATTTGATTTTTGCAAAAAAAAAATATTAGACTGAGATTCCCAATTTCCTATTGAAGATGAGAAAACTGAGGCTCAAAGAAAATTAAGAGATGTCTAACTCCAGACATCTGTCTTAGATATTGTTAGCCCTAAAATCAGAACCAGCTTATGACTGCCCCACATAACTCATTTCTTTAGCTCAGCAGAATGAAAAGGAAAATAGTATGTTGAGTTTTTAAAGATGTTAGGACTTTTATTTCTATCATAAGCCATGAAACAAAGGCTTATTTCAACTCCAGGAGAAGGTATTAACACCTGGGAGGAGTTATTTATTGAGAAGACATTTCTTTATATTCATAGCCTAAGCCCTACTATTCATGTTCCCATGCAATAAGAGTTTGATGACAAGATATTGACTTAAGGAAGTATGATGTGGCTCCTCCACCCTGTGTCACTCCTTGTCCATCTGAAAAGTACCATAATAAATCGTATCAAAAGAAACCTTTTCTTTTGTGGTGCTTAAAGAAAAGGAGAGGAAACTGAATGTATCAGGCTTGGTGCTCACTAAGACAGAAATAACTCTTGACTTAGTCAACTTTCTCTAAAGTGTATAGCAATCTATGGTTGCCCAGATAAGGGCCAAGATTTTAAATAAAATTCTCATATTTGCACTGCCCACCAGTCTGAATATGTATCTATGTCTATACCCAGAGGACGTGTAAACTCAGGATTTTAAAAAGACAAAAGATAATTTGATCAAGATTGACCAACCTAAGTCAAAGAAATAAAAAACTATTTCCTTTTTCTCTATGGTTGACTGTAATGTAAATCTGAATACAAAGAGGTTCTGGCATTCATTTCTGATTGCCTCATCACCAGGAAATGGGTAATAGTGTGGCTAAGAGAAGTTAGTTTGTCCTGATGCTGCCACCTCTAGAATAATTCATGCTGTAATAATCCTTTTGGTGTTCCCTGGACTGTCCTCTGCCACACATGGGGCAATAAAATGATGAAGTTCTGGCCAGGTGCGGTGGCTCACGCCTATAATCCTAGCACTTTGGGAGGTCGAAGTGGGCAGATCACAAGGTCAGGAGATCCAGACCATCCTGGCTGACATGGTGAAACCCCGTCTCTACTAAAAATACAAAAAAAATTAGCCGGGCACGGTGGCAGGTGCCTGTAGTCCCAGCTATTCGGGAGGCTGAGGCAGGAGAATGGTGTGAATCCGGGAGGCGGAGGTTCAGTGAGCCGAGATCGCGCCACTGCACTCCTGGGCCACAGAGCGAGACTGTCTCAAAAAAAATAAATAAATAAATAAATAAATAAATAAAATAAATAAATAAATCAAATTCTTCATAACAAGGAGGTTCCTTTCAGTTAGCAGAAATAGTCCTAAGTTTTGCTTATAGATTTGCTCAAGTGTTTTGTTTAGGAAGCTTTGATTCTGTCTAATATTTTAAAATAAAATCCACGACAATAATTAGTTTTTATGTGGGAATGACCTCACAATGGTCGTTCCCGAGAACAATGGCTCAGTGCCCCCATGTCCTGAGAGCAATGCATCCACGCCTGTGTGCTGGGCCCTATGCCCATGAGCTCTGCCCAGTTGCTGCTTGAAGAGAAAGGGGTTGTACCTCTCATAATTTTAGCAGAAAAAAATAACTTTTGATTATACTTGAGCTGAATATCTTTTCTTCATTGGGCAGCACTGTGTTCTATAATACACAATTTCTGCTTCACCAGGAAATCCTCCGTGGTTATGGCAGTTTGGGGCATGTGCAGTCTCATGTGGCCTGCAGTGTCACAGTACCTCATTTAACCTGCACACTTCCCATTTCCACAGAGATAAAAATTGAACCCAAGAGGTATCAATGACAGGGGTATGTTCTGGGTCTGTTTTACAGTGAAATTTCAAAAAGTATATAAGTAGAAGGAGGCACACTCTAAAATAATGATAAAAATATGGTATAGTAACTATATGAACCAATAACATAATTGTTTATTATCATTATTGAGTACCACGTACTGTACATAATTGTATGTGCTATACTTTTATGTGACTGGCAGTGCAGTAAGTTTGTTTACACCAGTATCACCACAAACATGTGAGTAATGAGTTGTGCTATGACATTACAACAGCTGTGACTTCACTGGGTGATAGAAATTTTCAGCTTCATTAAAATCTTACGAGACTGACATTGTACTGTGGTCTGTTGTTGACTGAAACATTATTATACGACACATGATTGTATTTATAAAATGAAAATAACATTTGTCCCAGAGAGTTATTATACAAATGATACAATGAGCGGAATAAAAAAGTATAAATTGTAACACACCATACATGTAGGAGAGCGTTCTAATATTTCAATGATATTACTACAACTATCACTAATATTACTATTATCACCACTATCCCAACCAGGGTTTTGGATGATGTATTTTTTCTACTTATGTGTAAGCAAATAACAAAAATGGAGGTTAACTATAAAGGGATAAGTGGTTTTTAGGGGAGAAATAAAGCTAGAAGGTAGACTCCTTTGAATATATTTTATTTGTAGACTTGACCTTGGAGAGGCACAAATATATTGTATAATTTTAAAATATAATTTAAACAAAATAACTATTTCTATAAATTGGAAACAACAAAGTAAATAAACCTACTCTGTATGTATCGATGACATAAATGTATAGAGAGAAACTATTACAAGAAACGTTAAAACCCATAAATTTGAATGTGCATCTCTAAAAAGGATATAATCTAAGAAAAAAAGTAATTATAAAAAATGTTTCAGGCCGATTCTGGGCCCACTGCCTGTGAGTTAGCCCTGGTCTGCAAGGAGCAGGGGGAAAAATGTTTCTAACTGCTTCCGGTAATCATACTGGTGATAGTATTGTGATTCTAATAGTGCTTTGTATGTAATGTGAGATGAAGCAAATGGGTAATTATGTGAAATCTAATACTATCATCCCTTGTGACCTTGAGAAGTAAAATTTTCTTTAGGGAGAAAGGAGATATAGATGTAAGTTTGAGAAGTCAAGCAAAATATCAGTAGTACTAAATAATAACTGGAATTATTGCAATGAATTCATGAGATATTTTATTTTTTGAAGAACCATATTTTTTTGAAGAACCATCTTTTTTGAAGATCCACTAAAAAAGCCTACAATGACCAAACCAGTAATAATAACCATCTCTATTTCCCAGATGTTATTTTTATATCCAGGGCAGGAAATACAAACATAAGCCTGGTTTAGCTTGCCATACTAGATAACAAGGAAGATATCAAAACCTACTGAGACTGTTTCAAGTGACTTACATGCCAGTGCCAATAGACCCCCATTGACCACAAATGGGGCAATCTGAGTATCAGTAAGGATAATTACTGCAATGGATTAAAATATATAAAATATGCTTAAATTCATGCATTCATAGTACTATGAAAAAGAAACATAGTTTTTTACTATCAGAGAATGCTAGGGACTGCATTCATTATTTTGAAAATGAATTAAGGGAAAGATTCAAACATTTATTTTGCCTTTACTAAATAAACTGTAGCACTAGGTAACCAAGAAAAAGAAGAAAGTTCCACTTTATGCAACTTTCCAGCTAATAGTTGAAGAAGAAATGATAGAATATTACCATTTTGCAACTGCAAATTAATTAACTGATAATGAGCATTGCTCACATCTCAGAATGAAAGACAAACAGAATTATGTGTCTCCTGATAGAATGCAATTCCGCCTATGACATAGTCTTGCCCCAAGGAGAAAGGGGAGGAGGAAGAGGGATCCAAATCTGATAAAGTGTCTAGATCCAACTGCCAATTTATACAAATACAGAGGACAAAATAATATGTTAAACAATGCCATAGGAATTTGACCTGCAAAATCCAGGCTATGCAAAACTGTATAGAAAAAGCAACTTGCTTTCTTCAACAAATAAGTGGCAAGAACACAAAAAGAGAAATAGTGAATAAAGCTATAAAGTTAAAAAGTTAAAAAAGACTTGAAAGACATATAAATCAACACA
Organism: Symphalangus syndactylus; assembly: GCF_028878055.3. Lineage (NCBI taxonomy): Eukaryota > Metazoa > Chordata > Mammalia > Primates > Hylobatidae > Symphalangus > Symphalangus syndactylus. The sequence continues at coordinate 89,215,902 of NC_072439.2, forward strand.
CTGTGTAGACTAAGACTTGTGACATTTATGAGACAATTGGATATTGGTATTCTGGCTGGATATATAATGACATTAAAGAATTATTATTAATGTGTTTGGTCTGATAATGATATTGTGGTAATGTTTAAGACACAAAATTCACCTAGCACTGAGATCTTGGTTTCTAAATATTTACCGAAAGGAATCAGAAATCCTTGGAGAAATGTCTGAAACCGGGACTAGGCAGCAAAGGCATCTCATCCTAGAGAATAACAAAGCGCTCAGAAGGAGAGAGATCTATCAACATGACACAAGAGCCAGTTTGATGGGACATCTGTTGGCCAGACTGGAAAATTTGAGCGTCACAATGAAAAATGGTAAGAATTGATAACATATTCAGTAAAAAGGAATCCATGAGTCCATAAAAATACATAAACCGATAAAGAAAGAAAGAAACAAATCAAAGGAGGAAGAAAACTTCTTTATAGTAGGATGCCAGGCAATAAATGGATAAGAGATAGAAAATCACTGTTTTGCAATCATGACACTAATAATTGACTCAAGCAAGAATCATCACTTAATCAATTTACTATGGAAATTTACAATGCAAAAATTTTATTAGGATAAAGATATTCGTAACTTTTCAAAGTAATTATCCATATATTACCTATTAATTACAAAGAGGAAAAGTGGACCTTTACAGTGGAGAAATCTGACAGATAGCTGCCGTTACTAAGTGATCAAAGCCAACATCACCAATAATGGGATAAACCGATATTAGTTGTATCCTGAGGTGATGCCTTCAGAAGTGCAAGACATCACTTATCTGCTATTCTTGCTAAAATTACCTAATGATTCAAATCACGAGGTAACAATCAGACCAGCACAAATTGAAATACATTCTACAAAACATAAGCCCGTACTTTTAAAAATGTTAATGCCTTGGAATACCGTGCAGCCGTACAAAAGGATGAGTTCATGTCCTTTGCAGGGACATGGATGAAGCTGGAAACCATCATTCTCAGCAAACTATCACAAGACAGAAAACCAAACACCACATGTTCTCACTCATAGGTGGGAATTGAACAATGAGAACACTTGGACACAGGGTGGGAAACATCACACACTGGGGCCTGTCGTGGGATGGGGGGATGGGGGAGGGATAGCATTAGGAAAAATACCTAATGTAAATGACGAGTTGATGGGTGCAGCTAACCAACATGGCACATGTATACCTGTGTATTAAACCTGCACGTTGTGCACTTGTACCCTAGTACTTAATGTGTAATAAAAAGATGTTAATGCCATGAACAAAGAGTAAGAGAGGAACTTCAAATTAGTGGCAATTAAAGAGACAGGACTATTGAATGCGTGTGAGGTTCTGAATTGAAACCTGGCTTGGGAAAAAAAAGTTGCCGTAAAGTACAGTGTTAAGTCAGTAAAATTTGAATATAAACTATGTACCACATATTTATATTGCATCAATGTGAAATTTTCTGATTTTGATAATGATGCAATCTTTGTTCTTTAAAAATACATGTTGACGTGTTTAGGCATGGTTGGATGGAGGACAGGAAGGTGAACGAATATGGCAAAATGTTAACAATAGTTGAATGAGTCAGTCAGATTGAAGGTTATATGAGAGTTTTTATAATAAAATTCTTACAAGTTTTCTGTAGCCCTAACTTTTTTTGAATTAAGAATTTTTTAAAATTATACTTTAAGTTCTAGGGTACATGTGCACAATGTGCAGGTTTGTTACATATGTATACATGTGCCATGTTGGTGTGCTGTACCCATTAACTCATCATTTACATTAGGTATATCTCCTAATGCTTTCCCTCCCCCCTTCCCCCACTCCACAACAGGCCCTGGTGTGCATTCTCAGCAAACTATCACAAAAACAAAAAACCAAACATCGCATGTTCTCACTCGTAGGTGGGAATTGAACAATGAGAACACTTGGACACAGGAAGAAATTTTTTAATAAAAAAATTTGGTTGAATGTTTGTCTTGTTAAATGATGTTTAAAAAATAAAAACGAAGTTCTTGGCTTAGTAAAATAAATAAATACATAAATAAATAAGCACAGATCAGAGAAACAGAGGTAAATGTGTGTAATGAAAACATCCTGAATCTTGACTGTGGCAATGGTCTCACTGGTGCCTACATACATACGTCAGAATTCATCCAATTTACATTTTGAGAGGGTTCAATTTATTGTACAGTAATTATATCTTAATAAATTATTTTTAAAAGTGTGCAAATCTTGAATAGTAAAACAGTTTCTTTCTGAACACAGCTATGAGGAAAGAACAAACATTGTTGACTTCATATTAATTTATGGATAATTTTCATTTTAAAATGCTTTCTCAAGAATTAGACTACAAGTGAATTGAAAATGCTACATCATGAGCCCATTCCATATATATTATTGTGGTCAGTTCATCACAAACATAATTTATAAAAAAATATTTTTCAGTTTTTTCTCTATCTGAAGATAAACTAGTTTATTAGCAAGCACTTTGAAAAAATAAGTCAAAATAGAACATATTATAAATGGTTTCACTTAAATACCAAGTATTAAGTATCAAAAAATAATAGCAATAACTGAGCCTATATTATGGTCAAGCAGTGCTTTCCAAGCCTGTCAGCACAGGATGAATGGAGCGGTGAAGCTCTCTATGTGTAGACTCCTACAGGAACACGGAATGCTGGAAATTTAGAGAACAAACAAAATGCCTAATAATAGGGGACTAGGGGAATAAATCTCATATATCCACAAAATACAATAGTATACAAGCATCGTATATGATGTAGGGATGTGTGTAATTATATTAAGGGAAAAATATAATGTACTACGTAGAGTATAAGCTCATTTTGATTAACACACAAGAAAAATGCCTAGATTAGTTAATGACTACAAAAATATACTTAGATAACAGGAATAAGTTCTAGTGTTTAATGGCATAGTAGGGTGACTACAATTATCAACAATTTATTGCATATTTCAAAACGTGGAATGTTCAGCTGGGGGCAGTGTTGTAGTGAGGTAGTCTTCATGGAGAAAGTGACCTGAAGAGAAGATCTGGAATGCTCTCGACACAAAGAGATGATAAATGTTTGTGGTGATGGGTATCCCATTTACCCTGATTTGATCATTAGACATTGTATGCATGCATAAAAATACCACGTGTATTCCATGAATATGTACAACTATTATATACGAATTAAAAATACCTAGAATATTATATGACAAAATAAAAACAACAATGCTCTCTAGGTAATAGGAATATGGGTTATTATCAGATTCTTCTTTTTGTTTATTTGTATATTCTTATTTGTCCACAGTGATCATGTGTTACTTATATAATCAAAATACCAATAAAGGAGTTTAAATTGTTTTCATGTAAACTACATTACCAAAAAGAGTGATTTAAAAAGTATCTGTTAGAGACACACACTGGAATATTAATAAGAAAAATAATCTGATGGCTGGAGTTGATTTAAAACATGGAAGAGAGATTGAGGCTGCAGTGAGCCAAGATTATGCCACCGCACTCCAGCCTGCACGACAGAGCAAGGCCTGTTTCAAATAATAATGATAATAATAATAAATAACATGGAAGGGGAAGAGGTGAAATCGGGGCATAGAGAAAATAAAACTGGCCATGAGTTGATAGTTGTTGAAACTGGAGAGTGGGTACATGATGAAAGCTTATTATACTCTTCTGTTTTCTTTTGTATATGTTAATATTCTCTATAATGAAAGGTTTTAAAAGTAAGCTGACTGAATACAGAATTTTCTTAAAGCAATCAATATTTACAACATCAAAACCAAGCAAATTCTGAGCTGTCACTACTTGGGGACATTTCTGCCCAGAAGCCCATTTCTTTTTTTTTTTCTTTTGAGACGGAGTCTTGCTCTGTCACCCAGGCTGGAGTGCAGTGGCGCGATCTCAGCTCACTGCAACCTCCACCTCCCGGGTTCAAGCGGTTCTCCTGCTTCAGCCCCCCGAGCAGCTGGGACTACAGGCACGCCCTGCTAATTTTTTTTTATTTTTTATTTTTAGTAAAGACAGGGTTTCACCGTGTTAGCCAGGATGGTCTCGATCTCCTGACTTCGTGATCTGCCTTGCCTCCCAAAGTGCTGGGATTACAAGCGTGAGCCACCATGCCCAGCCAGGAGCCCATTTCTAGGTAGAGCCTCCATGGAATGCCGACAATGAACAGCACCTCCTCTGAACTTCCCGAGCATCACCATTGCATTGTGTACTCCGGGCTGTATTCACCATTACCCAAGGGTGGCCAGATAATCTGTCTGCCACAGCATCTTCTAGATTTGCGCCATTTCTTCTGTGAAGGTTTCCTCACTACAACACTGCCCGCAGCTGAAACTAACCATTCCTCCCACCAAGCTCTTACGGCAGCATGGTTTATAAAAGATACTTGACTTCTTGTCCCAACTATAAGCACTTCACATTTGTTATCCACCTGTATATCCCTAGGACAGAACCCTTATGGTCACTAAATAAACATTTGTGGAATGAATCTCTTTCTCAAATCCACACTTTTGCTTCATCTTTTTAAGCCCCTGAAAAAGTGTCACTTCAGAATTACCTTGGCCCCCAGTGAAGGAATGGGTACTCACTGGGAGGCCAAGGTGGGTGGATCACGAGGTCAGGAGATCGAGACCATCATGGCTATCATAGTAAAACCCTGTCTCTACTAAAAATACAAAAAAATTGGCCAGGCATGGTGGCAGGCACCTGTAGTCCCAGCTACTTGGGAGGCTGAGGCAGGAGAATGGCGTGGACCCGGGAGGCAGAGGTTGCAGTGAGCCAAGATTGCATCACTGCACTCCAGCCTGGGTGACAGAGCAAGACTGTCTCAAAAAAAAAAAAAAAAGCCTCCAGTGTATAGGGGAACAATATGATTATTTTATCTCATACACAAGTAGTGGAGCCCAAGAAATTTATCAAACATCTTAAAATAGAAAGTTTGAGATCTAATTATAAACAGATAGAAAAATGAAGAACTAGAGTAAGCTATACCATCTCAAACTTCCTAACAGTATTTAAATATGTTAATAAAACTAAAAACAATTATTCAGAATAAGACTCCCTCCTCTGATTTCTCCTTACAGTCAACTACTCTGAAAAGTGAAACTGTTATTTTCCATTAATAAATTGGTATAACTTTAGTTAGTCTTCCTATACTAATCTGTTCACTGGTCCTTGAGCATGTACTTTTCTTCTCTACTACTTGACCTTTATCCTTACTTGTGTTCCTTCCCCTGGTGGGGTTATGGGCATTCTGTTCAACTTCAGTGAACTTGAAGGTTCACTCAAGTGTCAACTTTGTTTTCCTAGCCAAAAACAATCTTCCTTTTTTTTTTTTATTAAAAAGTTTGAGAGAGTCTTGCTGTGTCGCCCAGACTCGAGTAAGTGACTTGATCATTGCCCACTGCAGCCTCAAACTCCAGGTCTCAAGAGATCCCCTGTCCTCAGCCTGCCAAGTAGCTGGGATTACCAATGCATGCTACTGTGCCTGGCTAATTATTTTTATTTTCATTTCTTGTAGAGACAGTGTTACACTATGTTGCCCAGGCTTGTCTTGAGCTGCTGGTCTCAAGTGATCCTCCTACTTTGGCCTCCCACAATGCTGGGATTCCAGGTGTAAGCCACTGAGCTTGGCTTTCCCTTTGTAAGGATTCATACCACTTTCTCATGTTATCACTTCTTATCTTGTGTTGTAATTATTTGTGTGAAGTCCCCTATCCTAAAATAGCTTGAAGTCTCTCTGAAGGCAGATAAAACATGAGTCCAGCTAAAGATCTCCTCACATGCATACCTTGTCTTGTAACAGCAGATGCTCAGCAAACATATGAATAAAAGGTAAAAGGATCAATAAATAGGCTTGATGAATTAAATTTTTTATCAGATTGCCCATTGGTTTTGGCATTGCATAGGCACTCCTCAAGCTGTTTAAATTTCCTTTATTTACCAAAATACTTGCTACTGTTTGTGAGAATAGTGGAAATAAGACAATTTTCCCCAATAGAACATTAAAATTCAAGCAGAGGTAAAAAGGCTCCTTTGGGAGAGGAGAATCTAGGAAGTCTAATGTGTAGTGACAACACTCAAAGAGAAACCCTTCTTGGATTCTGCAGGTCAAACAATTCCATGACTTGTTCAAGTTTAATTGTGAGACTTTTGAAGTCATTGTGACTATTTTGCTTCTGTTGGGTGACTGGAAAGACAGTATCTGCTACCTGGGAAGGGTTAATTGTGTTCTTATATTTTCAACTCTACTTTTTAAAAAGGCATGGCTGCATTTTTCTCTTCTCTTTTCTCCCCGTTTCTCCCCTATTCTTCCTCACTCTTTTTCTATCTCCCCCTCTCTAGTTCCTTCCCTGATTCCTTCTCTTAAGTCTTTCATTTTCTTCCTCTGTATCTCCATCTTTCCTCTCCCATTGTACCCTTTCCTTCCTTTGCTTCCCCTACTCCTTCTCCCTCTCATGTGATTTATGTTAAAATGTATGACATCAAAGGGTTACTTACATGAATCTGAACACTGGGTTTAGATCTACATAAGGTAGGTGGCATAGATACCTGAGAGGTGGGGAGGAGAGAAGTAGCTCTAGGAAATGCTTTCATTCAGAAGGTGTGGCACAGAAATCATGGTGGCAAGTGACAAGAGGCATCCACACAAAAGCTGGCACCCAAGGGACCTAACAAGAGATCATGGGCTGCCCCAAGGTTGCCTGAGACATTATGATGGGAGACTAACCTGAATGCAAAGCATGACTGGAAATCTGGAAGGAATTGGATTCAAGAAGGAATTTGTAAGTGGGTAGCAGAACCTAAGCCATCTTTCTAGGGTTTACTATAAACCTAGAGGCAGGTTGAGGATTAACAAGAGCAAGCAGTACTTTGAACCTTGCAGGCCTGCTTCCTAGAAAAAGTATTCTGGCAGAGCCTCTTACTGGTTATAAGGGAATAGGGCCCAAGAGGGGAAAGCTTCCCAAGAGGAAATATGTAAAAGGGCTTAGTTATAGGAAGAAAGGAAAAGTCTGATTCCCAAAACTGAAACAGTCCATGGGCAGAGCAAGATGAACCTGAGCTACTGACTTAAGCTTCCTTAAAATAACCCCAAATGAAACATGGTTGGTTCTAGGAACTGGAGTCGGGGTCAGCCTCCAAATAAGGGTCCAGTAGCTGTGGGTCATTTCATCATCAACTGGAAATAGACGCAGCAGTCTTAGTGGTCATGACTCTAACATCAGATCAGCCTGGGCTCAGGTACCAAGTACAGCTCTCACAAGATGAGAGACCTTGGGAAAGTACATAAACTCTCTTTGCCTCAGTTTTCTCATCTGTAAAGTGAGGGGAAACAGTACCAATGTCATGGGGCTATCATGAGAATTAAATGACTCCTTATTAATAAAAGGTTTAGAATAGTGGCTGGGCGCAGTGGCTCACACCTGTAATCCCAGCACTTTGGGAGGCTGATGTGGGCAGATCACGAGGTCAGGAGTTTGAGACCAGCCTGACCAACATGGTGAAACCCTGTCTCTACTAAAAATACAAAAATTAGCCGCACGTGGTGGCACACGCCTGTAATCCCAGCTACTCAGGAGGCTGAGGCAGGAGAATTGCTTGAACCTGGGAGGCAGAGGTTGCAGTGAGCCGAGATCTTGCCATTACACTCCAGCCTGAGTGACAGAGCAAGACTCCCTCTAAAAAAAAAAAAAAAAAAAAAAAAAAAGAAAAAAGAAAAAAAAAGAGCACATTAACTTTTCTCCAGAGTCATGTGTTTTCAACAAAAGGGGTTTAAAGTTTTTCTATTTTCCCAAATCAAGTGTATTTCAGCTCAATAAAATCATTCATTTTTCAGGGAAACTAATTCACTTTTCATTTACTGAGTATAGGCCACCTGAATTGGGCCCCAAACTAACTCCTCATAATAAAAACTGAACATGGGAGCTGCTCTGCTGTGTGGCAAACACACCATCATTGTTGTAATTGCCTTCACTTGAAAACTCAGCCATATATTTATCTCCCCTTTCTCTAACCCCAGTATCTCAGAAAGTCATATAGCATCATGGTTAAGAGAGCAGACTTAAGAATCAGACATAACTGGACTTGAATGTCAACTTTATCCCCTTTTTTAAACCTTGGTAAAGCTGCCTATCTTTTCTTTCTGAGCTTCGGTTCTCTCATTTATAAGTAAGTGAGGTTAGTAATACCCATGTCATAGAGTTATTGTGAGGATTAGATGTGATTTTGCACGCAAAGGGCTTAGCAAAGTACCAACTTATGGAAATGTTTAATGCATTTCAGTCAAAAATCATAATCCAGTTGAATCTATCTTTCAAATGTCTCCTAACTTTGTCCCTTCAGCTCCATCCTTCCAATACTATTGTATATCTCTGTCAGGAGTGTATGTACGTATCTTCCTTACAAGACGATAAACTCCTTGTGTGTATGTACAGTTTGGTTTATCTTCACTTCTCATTCCATTTTATCTTGAATGCTGCTGGGCTTATAACAGCATTCAAGAAATGTTGATTGAAAAGACCCTCTGCAGAACCTGATTTTCCCCTCTGTTCCTTGATTGCAGAACTTGGTACAATTGGTAGAAGTATTAAGACTAAAAACTTCAAGGTTCTTAAGTGCTGTAATAATGCCTTGTGGTCATTTGATGCCTAGAAAACAGCTTGGTAAATTAGGGTCAATTTAAACCATCCACACAAGAACCTTAAGCTAATATTGAGCCTATAATCTGGGAGTCTAAATGCCCTTTCTATAGAAAAACCTGACGGCTTCTGCATTGGAGACTGAATGGCCTGCTTCTTAGACAACAGACAACAATAGTTGTCTGTGGGGGACAGAAGAGGGTAAGGGTCTGGGAGCTGGAAAGGAACTGATGAAGCCACAAAAGAAAGCTCTGAACTTCCCATTTATTAATGCATGTCTTTGTGTCACTACTTATCAGCAATATTTGTATTTTTAAACACAGTACCAATTAAGACTGGCAGTTAGTGGACAACTGACACAAAGCACCAGATTATGGCTGTGTTATGTCTCATTGATCTTGCTATTTGATCCCTTTTTTCCAGTGTTGCAAGTAATTTGGCAACATTATTATTGATAATGTAAACTGATCAAACTTCTATGAGAGACATCTTGGGAAGGGAAGAAAATGATAGGGCATTGTGATCCAAACTGATACTGTTTAAAAAAAGCTAACAGTTTTTAGTCACCAGGAATGTGCAGTCTATGAAACAAGCCATTACTGCCTATGAGGCAGGGTTCGTGACAGCACTGTATGTAGAAATAAAGGAGGCATCTTGTATAGATGGCTTTATTCATGAAAACATAAAAGAATGTTCTGTTAAAAATCATTGTACTTTTAAGATTTCCAGTGCTCAAAATTCTACTATTATAGTCAATCCTTATAGTCTTTCTTACCAGAAACTAACCAACTAATCAGCAACTTGGTAGGGTTTTTGAAAACAAAATGAAGTGCTTTGTTACTTGGGAAAGAACAGAAAGGAGGAGGTATGAGAAAAGGGTTATAGATGTTAGAAGATGGTGAAAGATGAGGTGATTTCAGTTTAGGGTCAACAGCCTCTGGTCAGTGAATGGGAGATGAAGGTGGGAAGTCAAGTCTGTTAACTCAGCCATCACCAAAGCTGACTGATGGATCCTGCCTATTGTCCCTGCTACTGCCTTGATGTGCGTTTTCATCCTTTACTTCTAAGAAGACTGTAAAGTATTTTCCATATTTCTCTTCTCCAGTATTCTACACTTCTGCTTCCTCTACTTCAGCTTTAGCTATTCTTTTAATGTTCAGTCTCATCATGCCAATCTTCCTTCTGCTTTAAAACCTTTCATGAGACCTCATTTTACCCTAAAATTAACTCTCCATTCTTTAAACTGGTCTGTCCTCTCCCCGAAGCCTCATCCTTCCCAAGAATGCCATGTTCTTCCAAAGTTCTGTGTCTTGGCTAATGCTCCTCTCTCCATTAGAAATTTTCTTCCTTGCCTTTTCTGCTAGGTGGCCTGCCAGGCATCCTTCAAGGCTCAGGTTAAAGTCGACCTTTCAATAATGCTTTGTTGGACTCACCTAGCCAGAATTAATCACTCCTGACCCTGTGACTCGGTAGAACCTAGTGTATACTCTATACCTAGTGTATCGCTCATCGAATGAATGATGATTGCCTGGCTCTTCGTTAATATTAGCTTGTGAGGGCAGTGACTGTGTGTTGTGGGAGCAATGTTATGTTTTTCAGGAGATCGTTTTATTTCTCTTCTGGGCACAGACAAAGGCCATATTTCCCAATTGCAATATGTCTAGTTGTGGCTTTGAAGCAAACTTTGGCAAAAGTGATATATACCACTTCCAACTGGCTGCTAACAGATAATGTATAATCTCTATTGTTTTTCTCTTGCCAACCACTCAGCCTTTTTGAGGACTTCAATAAACTATTGGGTAGAAGGATCTTGAGTCTGAGTCACCGCCTGTAGGAAAGCTACTCTGCTAGCACATCAGCACAAGATTTCTCAAGAGAAAAATGAACTTTCACTGTCCTAGACACTAGAGTTGGAGATATTATTATAGCAATTAGCCTTACTTACTCTAATATGGTATCTCATTTCCCTTTATGATGCTTTTTTTCTCATTGTGATTTCCAGTCAACCACTCCTCCTTGTCTACCTGTGTCAGTTCTGACTTTACTTTTCTCCCATCTAGCATGGATCCTTTGGTCAATCATTTAATGACATTATTGCCATCACCCTAGAATCTTTTTCAGATGTTTTATTTTATTAGCACAAGTTGTTTTTATAACAGTAATAGCAGTAGTCATTGTTGCAGCCCATTAGGAGCACATAATACTTTGCAGATTATATATCTTGGCATTTATTGTCTAAGTTCGATTTTGGCCTCTCATGGTTTCCATCTTACCTCAAAGTTCTTCCTGCCTGCTATGTCCACTCCTGAATCCAAGCTGATACCACTAGAGAAGTCACAGAGATCTGACCTTTGGCTCCAATACAAATTAAGGGTATTTCTTCATTGCCATTGAGCAAACATCTTAGTCATCTCTTGTACTCCTTGTTTAAATCTTCACAACTTTTTAAATCAAACTTTTTCTACTCCCCTTAGAACTCCACTCCTGTTTCCAAGGTTAAACCCTCCCCTGTGTACCTGATATGAGAAACGCAGAATACAGGATTACTATACTGTTGTGTACAGTAGCCATCAGTTGTACCAAGCTTGTATGAGGCAGGCACATAGCAGTCAAATAAGCAAAAGGCCAGCTATATGGATTTTTTTGGGGATCATTCTTCCCAAAGAATTTTCTTCATTTCTAGTCCAACAAACTATTCTGGATGAAAAACATTTTCTGGAGTCAAATAAGTGTGGAAACTACTTCACATAATATCCTCATTATTAATCTGCTCCCTTAACTGCAAACATCTTATGACCATTGGTTGTGACCAGCAAAGAATATATTTTGCTAGTTTTAAGATGAGGTCATTTTTAAAATGGTGTCACCCTGGCTTTCCTAGGCTCCTGCGTCCCTAAGAGAATGACAATTTTAACTCCATGCCTCTCCAGCACTCCATTTTGGAAGCATATAACTTGTTTCCTAGTCCATAGATCCACAGATGTACAGGAATTTTACCTAAAGATGGGTCATATCCAGAGTCTCACCTATACCTGACTTAGATGGCATTTGGGACCATTTGAGTTGATGACATATGAGATTCTGCACTTGGGTTGATGCTGGAATGGGTTAGGCCTTTTAGGACTGTTGGATGAAGTGAATTCCTACTCTTTCTGCAAATAGCTTTGTATCACCAAGAATTCCTTCAATAAAGGAAGCTATGTCACTTTACTATCTCAGCATTTCCCAAAAGTTTTGTTTACAAAAATTTTATATAATATAGTTGTGAATATTTCATGGAAGAATTCAGTCTAATTCTGCTTTCATCTGTGTAAAGTTATCTTTCTCTGGAGATAGGCAAACAATATTTTCTCCTTTGCTGATGTCAAACCAGGTCTAAGATACACAGGAAGATTGCAGGTACAGTAACTTACCCCCAGGGGGAGGAAAAGGGTATTCACCAAACTTGTATGCCTCTTTTTCATTTAATACTGATCCCAAGAAAAATGTTAGTATTCTTTCTTTTACACATAAGGAACCATATATAGGTAGTAAGAATACAATTCAGGATTCCAAAATCCATGATCTTTTCATGTCTTGACTCAGCTGGCATTGAGCTGGGAGTACAGGGATGGGTGCATGTCACTGTCAGAGTGTTTAGACTCCTTCTAGCTTAATGGTGGTTGGTTCTTAATTTCATTATATAAGAATTGACAGTCTCCAGAACCATAAATGTCACCTTAATAATAACTATTGGAGCCTATTAAGTCTAGAAATTTACTTTTTTATAGTTACCACAAGAATGGGATGCAGAAGAATATGATTGTTACTTGATGGCAATATGAAAATCAATAACCCATTACCTCTGTCAAGCATATCCCCAGACTGCACCTCCTTTGTGAAGGGAAGACTGATGAGTTACCTCTTGAGTATGAGTCAGAACCTACATAGATTTACTGAAAGTATAACAAGTTTGATATGCCCATGGATGCTGGGCCAGGTGGCAAATGATGATAAGTTCTGGATCTTTTTGCCTTCAAGGATATCTTTTATTCTTCACACATGGGCTCTTCCTTTGCTACCAAACTGTTAGTTAAGTACTAATTATGTTCCCCACTTGTATTTATCAGTAGCATGTAGAACTGCCAATCAGAACTTGGGGTCAGCATCTGCCTAGTCAGTATAATTGCATCAATTTGATACAACTGTAATCAAAACAAAAGAAACTTTTGATACTTCAAATGGCTTTTGCCTCCTTATTACGGGTAAATACATAGCTCCTTTGGGCCTATTTAACATGTATAAAATAGTTCGGGGTTATGGTGAGAGTGGATTGAAGGATATTTTTCTAAACTTTTTCTTCATATATTTTGCATAGTCTCACTGGTGTGATTATCTTACATTATTTGTGTAATCAGAAGAATTAATAAAGTAGAAAATAATTTTAAAACACAATTGCCTGAGAACCTGTATTACTGCTTTCATGGTCTTACCAAGTTCTAAAAGGTAGGAATCTAACTTAGACATCTTTGTAAGAACACTTCAGGCTCAAAAAATTCAAGAAAAATCTATGGCCTTCTGTTTTGTTTTGTTTACAGGGAGAAATAATTGCTCTCTTTCCAGTATAATTTCCATTAGCTGTAGCAACAATTCTGCAGGGCTTTTTCATACTCCTGGTAATGAGGCATCCTTGGGTCCCTGCATTCGGTTCATTCAATATCTTGCTGGGAAGGCAAAGTCGTAAAAAAATTAAGAAAAAAAAGAAAAGCCTCCTCATTCTCACATCACAAATCACAGCCAGAAGCAAAAAAGGAAAAAATAAAAACCCTAAATACTCCATATCCTGCTACATAAGCATTTAAATAATTAGTTTCCTGAAGTTTGGCCATCAGACTAGTAAACAGCTACAAAGGTCTTAGTGTTTATTTTACAGTATATCCCCAGACTCAAGGCACACAGCTTATAGGCTGGCCAATAATTGAGTCTCTTTTGTTTATTTGTTTACTTCTATTGGAGGAGGAGGTACTAGGGAAAAAGAAAATAGAGAAAATAACTTTACCGTTATTCTTTCACTAAATCCTCCTTAATGTTCTCCAAAATGAAAGGCAAAGTGGCTGGAAGTGGGTGTCTTTACACCAGCCCTATCCTTGCAAAATTCCCACATAAGATGCTACTTTTCATTGCTTCTTTTAATGATCATATTATTTTTATTTTGTTAGTTTGGCTTCTTTCTAACTTTCACTAATGCATGAGTTAACGTATGACTCACACTTTATAGTTATTTCTTTTCATCTTTGGAAATGCAGAGATGCTTTTGAAAAATTCCATCTATATACATATTTAGAGCACTTTGCATTGAAGGACATATTTTATTGCCTGTTACAGAAAGCACTAATAAATGGACAGCACTTTTGCATTTCCTACAAATCTAGAGGACAGTGAATGGAGGAATTTTGTTCTCTGCTTAAATTATTCCCAGGGAGAAAGTAAGGTGCCTGGGGTGGTGCATTTGGGCATTTGGGTCACAATTTGTTTTAGTAAGAGCAGTATGATATAGCAAACCATTCCCTAAAGATATGGTATTGAGGCCAGGGACAGTGGCTTATGTCTGTAATCCCAGCACTTTGGGAGGCTGAGGCAAGAAGATCACTTGAGGCCAAGAGTTCAAGACCAGCCTGGGTGACGTGGTGAGACCCTGTCTCTAAAATAAATTTTAAAAATAATAAAACAATTTACAAGATATGATATTAAGAACAACTGAAAACCTCTATACATTCAGCATAGAAAAGTTGGAAAGAAATTTAATTTGAACTTTTTAAAACATATATTTTGTTTCAAATATTATGCTAAGTGCTAAGAATAAACAGAAAAGTACACATCCACATAAATTCACAGTTTAGCAGCTTATTAAGAAAGACTTACATACAAATAAATGTATCCTTAAAGAAATAGGAATTTCAGTTACATATAAGGTAAAGTAACACTCCTCTCTCTGCCCCTCTCACTGAAGGTAACTGAGAATACTGGACAATATGCATGCAACATTGATCTGAAGACTCTAGATAACAAATGCTAGCAGGCAGTGTGGTGAACTGCAAGTACCACTGAACTGGCAGTATCTTCAAATCCTCAAACCCAGAAATACACACCAGGTGCAGACAGAAAGAGCTCTTAGAGAGGCCCTCTCTTTCTGGTTGAAGGAGCAGGAAATTTGGCCCCTAAAGAACAAAGACAGTGTCAAAATTCCCTTGCATGTTGTAGTTTTGTTGCTTGTTTTGTTTATTTGGTTTTTTTTCCATCCTCTCCTTTCTCAGCCCCAGGGCAAACCCATTGTAGCAGCAGTGGCAGTAATAGCAGAGCCAATGGCAGATGTGGTGGCAAAACTAGTAGAACAGATGCCCAAAACTCTGAGCCAAGGGCACAGGAGAAATCCTCATTGCTTTTCTTTTCCCTTTCTCAATTCTCTCACCATTTGAACTGACTGGCAGAACAAATAACAAAATATAAACAGCAGAGTAGACAATTCAAAGCCTCAGTTTTCTTGGCAGAAGATGAGAAAGGAAAATCTTCGAAGCTGGAAAGTTCCAGGAAAAGTATTCAGCTGAGGAAGCTGTGGAAATCAATCCCAAAACTTTATTTATAAACTCCTGGGCTCACCCTCAACCTTCACGTGCATATATTTGAACATAAACAATATAGCAAAAGCTTCGAGAAATCATCTATAAAGTAGACCACTGTGCAGGTCTAATACTGGTTACTGGCTGGCACACAAGCAGGAGGATTCAAATAGCACTTCAAAGTCTCTGAAAACCAAATTGACATTTGAGCTAGCTGGAACTTGTGGTCTAAATTCATCTTAATCAATTGCTTCCTTAAAAAAATTAACATCAATAATTTCCATGACTTAAAACCAAGTGCCTCACAACATAATATTCAATATGTCCAGGAATTACAGTCTGAAATTACTCAATAGATGAAGTCCCTGGAAAATTTCAATGATTTGCAAGGGAAAGGACATTCAACAGATGCTAACCTGAGATAACAGAAATGCTGGAATGATCAAAGAAGCTGTTTTAACCATGCTCCAAAAAGTGAGCGTGATCACTGTTAAAATAAATGGAAAGATTAAAAGCTGCATGAGGGGAAATAGAACATATTAGAACAATCCAAATGGAAATTTTAGAACCAAAAAAATACAATAACCAAAATAAAAAATACACTGGATGTTCTCAATAGCAGGATGCAGACAAGGGGAAAAAAAGGTCATTAAATTTGAAGACAGATTAATAAAAATTATTCAATCTAAAAACAGTAAATACAAAATTTTAAAAAATGAACAGAGACTTTAGGACCTCCAACAGTACCAAAACATCTAATAATGATATCATCAAGGTTTCAGAAGGAGAGAAGAAAGACTACGATGCGCATAAAAGTTTTGAAGAAATAATGGTTAAAATTTTTCCAATATTGGAAAAATATATAAATTCAACAAGATTCAAGCTCATTGAATCCCAATAGGATAAATTCAAATAAATATGTCTGCCTAGATACATAAAAATAAAGTTGCTGAAAAATAAAGACAAATACAACAACCTGAAAGCAGCAGCACTGGAAGGCCAGTGATTTGAAATGGAGAAGATTTCTCATCAGAAATAATGGTAGACATAACTCAATAAAACATTTTTAAATGCTAAAATAAAAGAGCTGTCAGCCAGAATTCTATGTCCATGAACATGCCCATGAGAAATAAAATGAAAAGTAAGATATTCTCAGAAGAAAAAAACAATCTATGAAGATCTATCACCAGCAGACTTGCTCTGTGAGAAGTTCTTCAGGTAAAAGAGAAATAATACCAGAGGGAAACTTGGAACTTTCTGAATAAAGAGCAACAGAAATGGTAAATGACTGGGTAAATGAGATACAATATTTTTCTCTTCTTAAGTTCTTTAAAATGATAATTGAAAGCAAATACAATGACATCAACTGGTGAGGTTTGCAAGTATGTTGATGTATTCTAGATGACAATTGCAACATAAAATGGGGAAGCTCAAAAGAGCTTATGTGGTGGTTACATTTCTGTATCTTCCACTTGAAGTAGTAAAATATTAATTCCAAGTATACTGTGAAAATATGTGTGAATATGTGTTTAATTCACATGTGCCTATCTGTATCTATATTTATATTTATGTCTCAGTCCTTAGAGAAACCACCAGAAAATATATACAAAGATATGTGGTCAAACTGCAAGAGCTAGATTTAAATGGAATACTAAAAAATAGGTAGTACCAAAATAGAAAGCAAAGGGAAAACAAAGGGGTGAAAAACAGAGAAAAAACAAGAAACAATTAATAAGTTGGTAGATTAAGTCCAACAGATGTTAAGAGAAAAATTAGAGAAACTTTTTAGAAAGAAATTTGTAGGCCTAAATTCAACAATATCAGTAATTACGTTAAATATAAGTGGACTAAAAATACCAATTTAAAGACAGATTGTCAGAATGGATTTTAAAATGCAGAAGATAAATGCTATCTATGAGAAACCTACTTAAAATACAATGATGTTTATAGGTTAAAAGTAAAAATATGGAAAAATATACCATGTAAACACTAATCAAAAGAAAACTTCAGTGGCTATATTAATATTTGACAAAAAAGACCTTAAAGAATTAACAGGTTCAAAAGGGATGTTCCGTAATGATTAAAAGATCAATTCACCAAGAAAACATAACAATCTTAAATGTATATGCACCTAACATCGGAACCTCAAAATACATGTAGCAAAAACTGATAAAAGTGAAAGAACAAATAGGCAAATCCACAATTATAGTTGGAGGCTTCACCACATCCTTCTCTGTAATCAATGGAACGAGTCAACAGAAAACCAGAAAAGACAGAGAACAATTGAACACTTATGGAACACTCCACTCCAAAACAGCAAAATAGACATTCTTTTCAAGTGCACCTGAAACATTTACCAAGATAAACCATATTCTAGGTCATATAAATCAAAGACACAAGGGTTTTGTTTGTCCCTGCTTAATCAACAGTACATAGAACAGTATCTGGAACATAATAGGTTTCAGTAAGTATTTGATGAATCAATGAGTTAAGACAAATTAATTTTTAAAATGAAAATATAGCATTAAATGTAAAATATTAAAAGTTTGTATAAGCATAAAAACGGCACAACAAATAAAACGACTATCTGGATAAGGGTAAAGAGGAGGTAATATATTAGTTGTTTTTTCCTTTTATTGGAGAAGTAACAAATGTTAATTGTAAAAATATGGAAATAAATAAAAATAAAGATGAATATTATAATTATCTGTAAACTACATATGCCTTTCAGGTCTTTGGTTTTGCATATAACTATAAAATATATGTTTTGTTTATTTTATTACAACATCAAGATTATTCTGTAAGTACAGATTTTTATATTTTACTTTTTTCACATTATAATATGAACATGTTCCTGTATCATTACTCTAAAATTATTATTTGTAATTAATAACATAAAACATTTTAAATACTTTGTGTATTTAATCATTTTCCTATCATAAGCATTTGTGATGTTTTCTAACTTTTGCTCATAAGTAGTGCTGTGATAAACATCATTGTTCATAAATTATAATATGCATCTTTATTTTTCTATTATGATTTTTTAGTAATATAGTTTTTGGGTCAAAGGACATGGTTAATCTTTGGACACTTGATGTGCATTGTCAAATTCTCCTCCAGAAAGCATTTAATTATCTCTAGTAGCGTATGAGAGTGCTTGAGTATTACTATTTTTCAAAATTGTCATCAATATGAAAACTAAAAATGGATATCCAAGGTTTTATTTGGAGTTTCAAAGTTATGTATAATGTTAATTTTTTCAAATATTTTTCAACAGTTTGAACCTTTTTCATAGATTGTTATTTACATTTACCTGTTCACTGATTGATTTTCTTACTTATTTTTACAAGGGTATACTCCAAACCAATAATAACAGAATGCCAAGACTCAACTATTCTCCAGTGCATATTGTTTTAACCAGCTCAATATTTCCTCTCCACCTACAGCTCTTTCTCTGTAGGATGCACACTTCCAAAGATACCATCAGCCATGACCAACATCCATCTCCACCTCTACAGACCTTGCACTCCCCACTATGCACCTATACTATGCACTTAAACATCATACCCAGTTTTGTTGCTTTCTCAAAGTTTCTGTTTTTAAATTCAGTGCAGAAAGATGCTTGGAAAGGATCGTGTGTGTGTGCGTGTCTGTGTGCCTGCACGCCCATGTATGACATAGGAAGCTCTGTTTGCTTCATAACATAGAACCCATACCTTTTTATACAGCGGTGATACTACATTATGTTTATTCAGCACTTTTATTCAGGAAGAGTCTCCCTTGTGAGGAAGTAACCTGAGTATGCAGATGAAAAACATCCTAGAAGGATATCACCTCAGTTTTTAGTGTTTTGTGTTTACCTTTTTCTGTGCATGTTATGTAAGGAAAGTTTTGTATGAAAAAACAATGATGCTTTATCTAGGGATGCTACAGATTTTATATTAGAATTCTAGGAGTTGGATTTATGTAAGTTGGGCCTTTTTTTCTTTTCTTACTTTTTTGGTGTGGGGGCGAGAATACCTCTCTCTCTCTCTTTCTTTCTTTCTCTCTTTTCTTCTTTCTTTTCTTTCTCTCTCTCTCTCTCTTCTTTCCCCCTCCCTGTCTTCTTCCCTTTCATTCTTTCTGTCTCTTTCTTTTTACAGTTGAGTTTTGAAGCATAAATAAGAGTGTTTCACATTAACACAGAGAAAATCAGTTCAAACAGTGACATCCACATTTTCAAAGACATAGAGGCATAATGTCTGATGAATTTGGGAAAATACAATCAGTTTATTATAACTGGAATGTAAAGTGCAAGATGGGCACCTCCCTGAACAGTGCTGAATGGGAACTGTTCATCTCGGAACTCTACATCTGTGCTATTATTACTTTATCAAATTGGGCACACACTTTGGACATTTTTCTCATCTAGGTGCTCCTTCAAGTGGAGTTCTGTAGCCTTTGGTGTATGAGCCCTGCTCTATGAGGTGGCTAGGGCACCTCCCCTCACACACTGAGTTACAAGTGCTGTCTCCAAGGCATCCATTACATGCTCATCCATATGGTTCCAGCTCTTTGATCCACATCAACTTTTCCTTTGTTTCTCCAACTTCTTTCCCACCTCCTTTGTAATTTATTATTCAATTTTGATCTATCTCATAGTTTCCCACTAATCCCCTTTTTTCTATAGCCTGCTTCATTTATATTTTGTAGTGCCTATATAATATTCTACTGAATGAATGTTCCATGGTTTATCTGACTATTGCCTATGGGTGAACTTCTGATAAAAAAGACAACATCCTCCCTGTCCTATCCTCAGTGTCAGCTCATGAGTTATTCTCCACCGGGCAGCCCTGTTGGGTGGAATCATTACCCTGGACTCTAAACACTCCAAGCCCAGTTGCAGACCAGCACAGAGCCTGCCTCCCAAATCACTTCAGTCTTCCTTTTGCCTCTTTTCCTACTGACACTGCCAGACCAGTCACTGAATTGTTGTTCCCATATCCATTTTCCACCAGTCGTCTTGCCTAATCTATCCTACAGAGTTATATTCCTAAAACACAGCTATTATGTTGCCATCTTAATCCTCGCACCCCACAAAGTTCTCCTTAATACTAGAACACAAAATAAACACAGACAGGAATTTGAGGCTCTCCACTATCTTTCTAGCCTTTCTAGCCTTGTTTTCTATGATATGTACTACAAACCCATCAGTCCACTTACTGCTTTTATGATGCCTCTAATACTTCAGGCACTTTTATATCTCAATGCTTTTGCTCAAGCTGTTCTGTGTACCTGAAGGACTTTACCTGGCCCCTTACCTTTAGCTGTCAAAATCTTATTTCTTAGTCAAAGTCTAGCTCAAATGATGTTTTCATGAAACCTTCCCAGGATGTATTCCTTCTCTCTACTGAAGCTCACATGCACACAGGAATTTTTCGTTATCATATTTTTGGAATTTATAAATTGATAATATGTACTGAAAATCTGCTTTATAGGAGGAAAGCTGTTGTGTCTTGAATACTACTGTTTTATTGGCTAACAAACTCATTTCATAAGGTGTTGGCAGAACACAGAGATGAAAGAAACAATTTCATTCTTTAAACTGGGAAACCAGACAGGTGCGTTGCCCAGTGTCAGAATTGTGGTAAATATCTCAAACATGTTAGATGTCTAAGGAAGCACACAGAAAAGTGTCTCTGGCTATCTGGAGAGGAGAGGGATATCTGGCCAAGGAAAGGAAGGTTCCACAGCATGGACAATGCCTGGGTCATCCTGCAGAATGGCGTGGCAAAAGAAACAGGATGTATGTGTTAGAGCCCCTGTATTTCATTACAAATACAAACAGCAGACAAAAAATGACTTTTATTATGTTGACCAAAAAAGTCACAAAGTCAGTAATTTTAGAAAGGAGAGCTTTGTTTCTAAAGGAGGACTACATCCGGCAGGCATGAAGTGAAACCTCCTGCAAATCAGAAATCTGTGCTTCAAGGAGGAGGAATTAGAGGTAGGAATGTATGCTAAACAGGATGGCAGAGTATACATATTCATCAGTATATAGGAGGAGTTTATTAATATTCATGAAGGAGACGTGCATGCACCTTAGGTTTACATGTATGAAACATATAACTCATGTTCACTTTGGGGTGGAGACTTAACATTTAAATACATTATAATTAGCTCCTATATGTACAAAGGTAAAGCACGATGCATAGGGCTGCTTTCTGAGCATCTTAAGAAAACCAAAATCAGCCTGCAGCCAGCTGTGAGCTATCAAGGAGAAGTTTGTACACTGGGATAGAAGTCATGGCAGAGCCAAAAAGCAGGAGAAGGGCACTGGGTGGTTGGATGAAGTAAGTGAAGGTTTCTTCCAGTCTTTTGTTCTCCCCAGCTTGCTTTTGAGAAAATCTATTAATGATTAGTAACGGGAAGTGAGGGGTGGGTCCTGGCAGCAAAGAGAATGTGACCAGCCTCTCATCTTGTTATGTCAAGATCTTAAAATTTGTAGGGTCTATTTTAACCAAAGGAGGATCCATTAGTCTGTTGCAGAGGCTTAGGGCTTTCATTTCAGTCCTCAATTATGAGTAACAGAATTTTCAAAGGCAAGGGTGAACGAGGTCTCAGAAGTAAACTGGAACCAAGGTGCTGAAGGCCACAAGGAATTACTTCACAGTGACTTCACCTTCTCTGTCACTGCAGACTTACTGTGTCTGCTTTCCGGGACACAGTAAAACATGGTCTCCTAGAGCTCCCAGGCTGACGCTTCCCTGGTCAAGAGTTGTTTTAGTTATCTATTGCTATATAATAAATTACTCCAACACTTGGTGGCTTAAAACAACAAGAATGTATTATTTCAAAGTTTCTGTGGGCCAAGCTTCTCTGAGTATCTCTGGCTCAAGGTTTGCAAAGAGGTTGCAGTTAAGTTGTTGTCCACAACTTTGGTCTCTTCTGAAGGTTCAGCTGGGGAGTGGGTTGGGCAAAGGATGAAAAGGACCTGCTTCCAGGTTACTGTTGGCAGGCTTCAGATGATTTAATTCCAAACCCAGTCATGTGATTGTTGGCAAGCTTCAGTTCCTCTTGGGCTGTAGGACTGAAACCCCAGTGCCTTGCTAAGCCTCACAGGCCTCTTCATATTATTGCTTATAACATGGCAACTTACTTTCCTCCACATGACTGATCTGAGAAAGAGAGACATTTAGTGTTGTAAAGGAATACCTGAGGCTGGGTATTTATAAAGAAGAGGTTTATTTGGATCACAGGCTGTACAAGACGCATGGCTCCAGCATCTACTTCTGGTAAAGGCTTTAGGCTCCTTTCACTCATGACAGAAGGCAAAGGGGAAGCAGCATCTGCAAAGATCACATGGCAAGATAGGAGGCTGGAAAGAAAGTGGGGAGGTGCCAGGCTCATTTAAACAACCAACTCTAGGAAAATAATAGAATGATAACTCACTCATTACTGTGAGGATGGCACCAAGCCTCTCATGAGTAATCTGCCCCCATGACCCAAACATCTCCCATGCGGCCCCAACTTCAACATTGAGTGCCAGATTTCAGCATGAGGTTTGTGGGAACAAATGTACAAACTATAACAGACAGAAAGCCCCAGATAGGGCCCCCATAGCAGAAGCCACATTATTTTTGTAATCTAATCTAGGAAGTTACATGGCATAACTTCAGCCACATGATATCCACTAAATATAGCTCACACTGAAAGTAAGGGGATTACATAAAGATGTGTATACCAGGAGGTGAGATTATTAAGGGTCATCCTGGAGGCTGTCTATCATGAGGATTAAATCAGACTGAAACTGGAATTTCTTAGGCCCTCAGAAGGGTTTTGATTGGCTCTGCTGGGGTTCAGTGCCTATTCCTGAAGCAATTGACTGTGTCCATGGGTCAGAGTCACATTTTAAAATATACCTGCTGAGAACCCAATTCTTAACAGAGTGGGAATTTTTCAGGGGAAAGAAGCTGAGCTGCTCATTCAAGTTATTGGAGATTCTCATTGGCCCCTACACACACATGCACACATGTGCACATGCATAAACACACATACATACATACATACATACACATTTATACTTCCTGCTGACCAGGTCAAAGAATATATATTAACATATAAATAAATACATATACACACATTTATATCCCTGACCACCGTGCCTTTTATCTGTTGTACATATTAGGATTCTGAAAATACCGTTGTTTGAATTAAGCTTTAAAAACTTTGAAAACTCACATTTGAAAGGACTGAGGTCCAGAAAGAGGCCAGACTTTCCCAGAATCACAGAGCAAGTTAGTGACAGGGCATGGAAGAAGTTATGGGTTGGTAGAAGTCTAGTGTTTTATGATGCTGGCTAGAGATGATGGCTGAGGCCTCAGGAGTGGTTTTTGAGGAGGAGCTGTGATTGGGGTTTACAAGGAAGAATGAGGAGTGAGAAGTGCTAGAAGAATGAACACATCGGCCTGGCGCGGTGGCTCATGTCTGTAATCCCAGCACTTTGGGAGGTCGAGGCGGGTGGATCACTTGAGGTCAGGAATTCAAGACCAGCCTGGCCTACATGGTGAAACCCCGTCTCTACTAAAAAACACAAAAATTAGCTGGGCATGGGGGCACGAACCTGTAGTCCCAGCTACTTGGGAGGCTGAGGCAGGAGAATTGCTTGAACCCAGGAGGCAGAGGTTGCAGTGAGCCAAGGTCACACCATTCCAGTCCAGCCTAGGCAATGAAAGTGAAACTCCATCTCAAAAAAAAAAAAAAAAAGAAGAAGAAAAAATGAACACATGATTTGGTAGTGGAAAGGACAATAAGATGATGCCAAGACTAGGAAACTAGATCAAAGAAAGGTCTGTTTGAAATGAGTGAAGCCTGCATTAATTGTTGATTAAAGGGATAAAGTGGGAGGAGAAAAAGCAACTGAGGGAGCAGGAGACTGAGAGAGAGAGTGAACGGAGCTAAGTGCTTGGGGAGAGCTGGGCAGGGCAAAGCCAGGAGTCCATGGGGAAGGATAAAGGGCACTTCTTCATCAAAAGGAAAAGAAAAGGAGAAAAGAATGGGCAGGAGCTCTGAAAGATTTTCCTAGTGAGCCACAGGAAACTGAGGAACCTCAGAGCAGAGAAAATCCCTGCTGGCAAATCAAAGACAAGCTGTGAACTGGGGAAACTGAGGAAATAGGGTGGACTTTGAGACTTGGAAATGTGGAGAAGAATTTACACAACTGCTTTGGGAAGCAATCAGACATTAGGAAACAGGAAATAAAAACCTGGTGCTGAGTGGCGAGGGCTCAGCTGAGGTCGGAGGGTGGGACTTTGCAGGGGGCTTACTCTTGTCCCTTTCCCAGAACTTCTCTGACTGTCCTGAAACCAGCAACTCAGTGCAGACTCCTGCCCAGTGCTGTGGGACATGGGGATACCTAGATCTTTTCTGCTGCTTTTGCTTAGGTCTGGGGAGGCTGATAAATTTGTTAATGGTAGCCAAATGGAGAATATTATGAAGAGAGGGACCAGCTGTTCTTCCTCTCCACCAAAGGAAAAAAATCAGGGCCTGTGGAATATGGAGAGAGGAAGAAGAAATGGAATTCAGTAGAGCAGAAAAATATCGCCCAGCTACATTCAGGAAAACAAACTCCTCATCATAACTTTGTTCTAAAGAACAGCAATTAGGTTATAGGATGACATATTAATTCTTCAATTGGTTACTTCTGTTATGGGCTTAAGAATAAATGAGCTTAAGCTATAGCTTGAGCTATTTAAGCAAATGTCAAGGAACACATTTGTGGGACTGTTAAAAAGCAGTATAGCATAATAGTGATTATCATGGCCTTTGGAGCCGTACTGTCTGGGTTTGAATCTTGCCTCTTAATAATTGCATGGCCCTGGGTGAGTCACAGCCCTTTCACGTTCCATTTACTTCATCTCTAAAATGGTGATGACAATATGCCTAACTTATGGGGTTGCGAAAAGCTCTTAGAACAACACCTGATAAACAATATTCAATAAATATTAGTTATTGGCTGTTATCATTTTTTAAAACACCAGATTTCTTGGTGAGTTTCATAGAAGTACTCGCTCTCAGAGTATAAGATTCCCAGAGCCCTCGGTCCTATGGCTTTCAAACTGCTCTTCAGTGCTGAGGAGTGAAAGAGACATGCTTCTGGGGTTCCTTTGCGAGCAAAAAGGGAAAAAAGGCTGCTGTGGCTCTTACCCATTCCCCAGCTTCATGGGAAGAATAATGAGCCTAAGAATGAAAATAGCTCTGCTCTATCTCTATCAATTTCACCTACTTTTCATTTTTCTCTCTATATCTGGAAAGAAGCTTTCAATATTAAACAAAGAAAACGGAACTAATTTAACAAATGAAGACACTGAAGTCTAGAAGTCGAAATGACTTCCCCAAAGGCAAATGCTGACTTTTCAGCAGAGCGAGATCTAGCACCCAGGCCTCCTGCCTCCCCTTCCGGGACTGCTTCTACTAAAGCTTCCTATGGGTTCGGGCCCCACCACAAAATGCCTGGAGACACATGGCCACCACCCAGGCTGCATATCACAATTTCATCATCATGTAACATGCCCCCGCTCTAAAGTCTTGATCCCAAAAAGACCTTTCATCATGGAACTGTGGGGAAAGAGAGGAATAACCTAAAGTTTTTCCTAAATGTATGCATATGTGTGTGTGTATTCCTAAATGCATGATTGTTTTTCTTTCTCAAACAACCTAGCCCATTCACATTTCCTCTGAAGACTTTTTCTAATTCTCCAGGTAATTGGCTATCCCCTCCCAGAGCTTCCTGCAGTGCCTCTTCTCAGCATAATGTTTTAATGATCATTTTTTCCTGATGAATAAAATGTCCTACTTTCAAGTCAATCTTCTTTGACTTCCCAGTGCCAACTTCAGAGAATGGCACATAGCAGGCACTGGGCAGATAATGGATGTGAATACATGTTTTAAATCACCAGCTGATATGCAGATGTGAAGAATAATTAGTGTTGCTGTTATTATTACAGTGAAGGAGCATAAGATATAACATTTCCTATTTCAATGAGCCACTTACTCATTTAGGTTGGCTAAGAACTTTTGCAAAACTTTGTTTCTTTTTGAGAATAAGCTGTGAGTCCAATGTGCTGCATAGGGTTTAGTTTTTATTTGTCACATCAAATGCCTGTAGGGTGGGAGAAGAGTGCAAAAGGAGTGGAAGAGACTGGTTAAGGTCAAGCACTGTCTGCAAAAAGATTTCCAGAAGACCCCCTAACCCTACACACATAAACTGGATACTTTTCTTTCTCAGATACAAGGCCTGTCTGTAAGCCCAGAGAACCTTCTTCCTGTAAGCACGCTCCACAGCTGACTGATTAGGGGAGACCTTTCAATGAAGGCATTAATAAAGGAAGCTGCAGCTCCAGAGGGGGCCTGTACTAATTAGGATGGTGTCGGCCAGGAGAACACCCACACAGACAGCTCTGTCTTTTCTGCAAGGGTAGGGTGCAAGGAGCTGCCAAGTTTTGCTGTCCCTGATGACCTCTCCTTCCCACCTTAGGGGCTTGTTTGTTAATATCTACTTCCTACACACTCAACCCCCTGAGAATGTGTATGCCAGCCCCGCCCCAGCCAGGACCTGGGGAGGTGGGACCTTTAAACCATCTGGGACACCTTCCTTCCTGCAGAAAGCATTGCAGTGATGCACATTTCCAAGGAAGACAGAGAGACTGCAGTACTTGGCACTCCCAGCCTCTCAGTTTCCCTTGGCTTGGCAGTGAAACTTCTGCCTTCCTCCCTTTGTTCCCTGCCCTTCATTTCCTAACCCTCCATACTGACCAACACGATGTCATCTGTATCAGTTGGTGTTCTCCAGAGGAAAAACTATATATATGTAGATGGCCAGTATGCATATAATGCTTATGTATATATTCCTTGAAATAAATAATTTATATTTATCGTTTATTTATAATCATATATGTATGAGTTCTTTCAAGGAACTAGCTAATGTAATTGTGAGAACTGGCAAGTTTAAAATTTGTAAGGCAGGCTAGCAGGCTGGAAATTCAGGCAGGACTGGATGCTGCAGTCTTGAGGGAGAATTTCTTCTTCTGTGGGAAAATTCAGTTTTTTGCTCCTAAAACCTTTCAACTGATTAGATAAGATCCATCCAGTTGGACAGCATAATCTCTTCTACTTAAAGTCAACTAATGGTCTATGTTATCTATGTCTACACAATACCTTCACAGCAACAACTGAAGTTTGTATTTGATTAAATAACTGAGTACAACTACCTAGCCAAGTTGGTGCATAAAACAACCACATCATCCTTTACCTCATTTGAACTTCCCAACTTCTTTCAGCTAAGCAGAGAAGTTAGCATTATCTACATTCCACAGATTCCAACACTGAGGCTCTTCTGAGTGGTGATTTGTTCACTTGTACACAGCTAGTAAATGTTATTTCTGGATGTAATAATTAAACCAAGGTTTTGATAGTGTTAAATTCTTAAAGTTAGATCATACCACCTTTCTCACATAAAAGTTATTCATTTATGCATTCAATAATTATGTTTGTAGCCCAATCATGTGCTAGGTACTGATTGAGCAAGACAGACCTGGGGTTCTGACATTTTGGAGCTGACTCTCTGGTGAGGGAGCCCAACACACTGACATTATACACATGCACGTGCACACACACACACATACACACACACAGCTGCTCATAGCATTTGAAAAGCTTCTTTAAAATGATTGGCAAAGTCTGGGAGAAGAAGGATTGTCATCCATAAAAGAGAAGCATGGGACTGAGAAGGCAGCTCAGAAAATGCAGCAACTGTTTTTCAAAGAGAGATGAGACAAGCCAAATAACTTAGTTTCAGCGTGTTAAAGAAGAGTCTGAGATCCATGTCTGTGATGGAGGGGGTGGTGAATCAGGAGTCAAAAAAGCATATGCTGATTTTTTTCCTTTGGCATGAGCGAGTGGTGGGAGCTGGGTTGGAACCAACATGGGGCAGGCCAAGGCTTCAGCCAGAAGCCGACTGGTGGCACAGGGCAGCCAGTCGGGCAGGCTACCCTTGGCTTCTGCTCCTGGGGTCCATGTGCTAAATCTCAGGAGGAAGAATGAATCAAGGATTACCTCTTTGGCTGATGGAAATATTTTCTTCACTTCACAAAATCAGTATTTTACGTGGTTTTTGGCAAATGCAGAATACAGGCATACATTGTTTTGTTGCACTTTGCTTTATTGTCCTTGGCAGATACTGAGTTTTTTACAAATTGAAGGATTGTGGCAACCTTGCATTCACCAAGTAAGTCCGCTGGTGCCATTTTTCCAACAGCATGTGCTTACTTCATGTCTCTGTGTCACATTTTGGTAATTCTTGCAATACTTCAAACTTTTTCATTATTATCATATCTGTTATGGTGATCTGTGATCAGCGATCTTTGATGTTAATATTACAATTGTTTGGAGTATCACAAACCACACCATATAAGATGGCAAACTTAATCGATAAATGTGTGTGTTTTGACTGCTCTATGGACTGGCCATTCCCATGTCTCTCTCCCTCTCCTTGGATTTCCCTATAACCTGAGACAATTAGATCAATTAACAACCCTACAATGGCCTCCAGGTGTTCAAGTGAAAGGAAGAGTCACACATCTCTCACTTTAAATCAAAAGTTAGACATGACTAAGCTTAGTGAAGAAAGCACGTCAAAAGCCAAGATAAGCTGAAAGCTAAGCCTCTTGTGCCAAATTGGCCTCTAGCCAAATTCTGAATACAAATAAAAAGCTATTGAAGGGGCCAGGGGTGGTGGCTCACGCCTGTAATCCCAGTACTTTGGGAGGCCAAGGCGGGTGGATCACGAGGTCAGGAGATGGAGACCATCCTGGCCAACATGGTGAAACCCCGTCTCTACTAAAAAAATACAAAAAATTAGCCAGATGTGGTGGTGGGTGCCTGTAGTCCCAGTTACTCGGGAGGCTGAGGCAGGAGAATGGCATGAACCCGGGGGGCAGAGGTTGCAGTGAGCCGAGATCGAGCCACTGCACTCCAGCCTGGGTGACAGAGTGAGACTCCGTCTCAAAAAAAAAAAAAAAAAAAAGCGATTGAAGGAAACTAAACATACTTATCCAGTAACAGACAAATAATAAAAAAGCAAAACAGCCTTATTGCTGATACAGACAAGGTTTTAATGATCTGGATAGCAGACCAAACCAGCCACAACGTCCTCTTAAGCCAAAGCCTAATCCAGAGCAAGGACTTACCTCTCTTCAACTCAATGAAGGCTGAGGAGGTGAGGAAACTGCAAAAGAAAAGTTGGAAGCCAGCAAAAGTTGGCTCATAAGGTTTAGTCTCCATAACATAAAAGTGCAAGGTGAAGCAGCCAGTGCTGATGGAGAAGCTGCAGCAAGATATCCAGATCTGGCAAAGATAACTGATGAAGGTGGCTACACTAACAACAAATTTTCAATGTAGACGTAACAGGCTTCTATTGGAAGATGGCATCTCGGACTCTGATAGCTTCAGAGGAAAAGTCAATGCTCAGCTTCAACACTTAAAGGATAGGCTGGCTCTCTTGTTAGGGGCTAATGCAACTTTCAGTTGAAGCCAATGCTCATTTACCATTCCAAAATCCTAGGGTCCCTAGGAATTATGCTAAATCTACTGGGCTTGTGCTATAGAAATGGAATGACAAAACCTGGATGACAGCACATCTATTTACGACACGGTTTATCGAATATTTTAAGCCCACTGTTGAGACCTCCTGCTCAGATAAAAAAGATTCCTTTCAAAATATTGCTGCTCATTGGCAATGCATTTAGTCACCCAAGAGCTCTGATGGAGCTGTACAAGGAAGTTAATGTTGTTGTCATCCCTGCTAACTCAACATGCATTCTGAAGCCCACAGCCAAAGAGTGATTTCAACTTTCAAGCCTTGTTATTTCAGAAATGCATTTTGTAAGGCTATAGCTGTCAATGTTAGTGATTCCATTAACGGACCTGGGAAAAGTAAATTAAAAACCTTCTGGAAAGGATTTACCTATTCTAGTGTCAGTAAGAACATTCATGATTTACGGAAGGAGGCCAAAATGTCAACATTAACAGGAATTTGGAAGAAGTTGTTTCCAACCCTAATGGATAATGTTGAGGGGTTCAAGACTTCAATGGGGAAAGTAACTGCAGATGTGGTAGAAATAGCAAGAGAACTAGAATTAGAAGTGGAGCCTGAAGATGTGACTGAATTGCTGCAACCTTGTGATCAAACATGAATGGATGAGGAGTTGCTTCTTATGGATGAGCAAAGAAAGTGATTTCTTGAGATAGAATCTACTCTTGGTGAAGATGCTGTGAATATTGTTGAAATGACAACAAAGGATATATAATATTACATAATTGATAAAACAGCTGCAGGGTTTGAGAGAATTGACTCCGATTTTGAAAGAAGTTCTACTGTGGATAAAATGTTATTAAACAACATTGCATGCTAAAGAGAAATCTTTCATGAAAGGAAGAGTCAATCAGTGCAGCAAACTTCATTGTTGTCTTATTTTAAGAAATTGCCACAGCCACTCCAACTAACCTTCAGCAACCATCACTCCAACCAGTCAGCATCCATTAACATCTAGGCAAGATCTTCCACCAGTAAAAAAAAAATTACAGCTTACTAAAGGCTCAGATGATCACTAGCAATTTTTAGCAATAAAGTATTTTTGAATTAAAGTATGTCTACATTGTTTATTAGACATAATTCTGTTGCACACCTAATAGACAACAATAAACATAACTTTTATATGCACTGGGTAACAAAAAATTTCATGTTATTCCCTTTATTGTGGTGGTCTGGAACAGAACTTGCAATATCCCTGAGGGATGCCTGCGTGTGTCTTAATCCTGTATCTAGGCATTCCTTCCCTCCTACCATCACCAAATCAGAAATATTTTGTCCCCAAACAATAATAGTTTTATAGAATTTCACAACTTATAAAAATGCTTTTAAGTACATTGTCCCACTTACTCCCTGAAATAAAAGCAATATAAACATTATTAAATTTCTACTTCATAGAAGAAACTGAGGTACAGAAAGTTTAAATGGCTTGACCAAAGTCTTCGGAGCAATATCTTTGAGGGCATTCGACCCCCCGGTATTTCATCTGGTTCTTGCTCAGTCATCAAAACCAAACGTCATCAATCTATTAGTTTACTAGGGCTGCCACAGCAATGTTCCACAAACCGGATGGCTTAAACCACAGAAACATTGCCTCACAGTTCTGGAGACTGGAAGTCTGAGATCAAGCTGTGGGCAGGGTTGGTTCCCTCTGAGGGCTGTGAGGGGACAATCTCTTCTATGCCACTCTCACAGCTTCTGATGGCTTGCAGGTACTATTTGTCATTCCCTGTAGAAGCAGCACCCCAATATTCACCTTCACATTCACATAGTGTTCTCTCTGTATTTGTGTCTGTGTTCAAATCTACCCTTTTCATAAAGACACCAATCATATTGGATTAGACGCCCACTCTATTTCAGTATGACCTGATCTTAACTAATTGCAACCCTACTCCAAATAGGTCACGTGCTGAGGTATTGGGAGTAGATATTCAACACAGGAATTTTGGAGGAGATACAATCCAACCCATAACAATCAATGTCTCTTAAATCCATTTTACCCTGGGAGGTAGGCAAAGCTAAGATTATTCTTCTCATTTATAAGATGGGTGAAATCATCAAGGCCCAGGACCACTGAGTAAGTGACAGATCTGTCCCTGACTCACTCCATCCCACTACTTAACCCTGCAGGTTGTACCTTCAGGCTACATTAGGGCACACGGAACCCCACTGATGTCCACGGTGTAGGTTCAGTAAGGGTCAAGCCACAGCCTATGTGCTTGTCAAGAAACTGCTGGCTGAGATAAAACGACTGAATTAATAAAAACACCTGACTGTGAAGCACTCCTGGAAGGGATTTTAACCTGAAAAGGAATAAGAAATATTGCCAGGTCTGTATCCCATCAGTCTCCAAATACGAGGAAATGGTGCCAGATAGGGGTTGTGAAAAGTTAACTAGATAATGAAAAGGTTAGCTGTACTCTTGGGGAACGTTAACATCTATTTGTTGCCATAACTACATAGAATTATCAGCAAAGTTGTTGTAATCCAAAATAGGATCAAAATATTTGAATGAGATTATCTCAGACCAGAAAACCTTCCAAAATCACCTAGATTTTCCTAAAGGGATCAAGAAATGTTTAGCCTTATCCTAAACCCAAATTATGGCATGTCTGGTAGAGAACTGATTTGAGCCATAGCTCAGGCATCCAGAGAGCCCTGGAGAAAGCTTAAGGTTTGCAGCCAGAAAATATGGATTTGAATCTCACCCTTGCTCCATCACTTTCTGGTTAGCTTGAAGACAACATGGGCAGTGGGATGGGCTGGGTCTTTTAGGCGAGCTTTTTTTTTTTAAGCCCTTTTTTCTGTTGTTTTTGACTTGCCATAGATTTTTGAGGCTGTTGCATTACTTTAATAAATCTAGGACTGAACCAGGCACTTGACTGGCAAGCACAAACATCAGTTGCCAAAAGGAAAAATTCACATTTCCATAGAGTTTGCTGGCATTTCCAGAGGGGTTTCTAGCATTTCCAGAGGAGTTTTTAAATCGACGATGGTGGGCCCCCATAGTCCAATAAAACTTGCTCAGAGTAACCCTCTGGACCACTATCCCTCACGGTGACATACATTGTTCAGGCTACAAAGGTTCTCCTAGGACTTAATCTCACTTGAGCCTCACTTCAATCCTGTCTGTGCACTGGGGAGGACAGAGTTTATTACCAGCCTGGACTGTCATGAAAAGACTAAGTTTCATGAAACAGCTCATTGATTTTGGGGCCAGGATTTAAATCTGGACCCCTGGCCTCCGAGTTCACCACTCCACATTGCCTTCTGGCTTAGAATTATCAGTAGAAATTCCATCCCAGAACCCTGTGCAAGAGGCAGAGCTAATCCCCAAGTGGAGGATTAGCTTGTAAGCCTGTGTTTACTGAGAAGCTGTGCTCAGCCCCACAATCCTGTCCCACTGCCCATCACCCCCAGCAAAGTGTCAGAGCCTTCTCCCCCAGGAGATGGAAACTTAACACTGATTCTCACATAAGCAACAGCTAGTTTCAATATGTCTTTCTCTTTACCAAAAACACAGATTTTTTTGCCATTGTATTGAATACAATTGTTTTAAAAATAATACTGAATGGTTAAAGAATGTTAACTCACAATTTTATTTAGTACATTATACTGAGGCCTATCCTATATCAAGTCCTGTGCTCTATTCTGTGGAAACATAAAATTAATCAGTGATAGACAATGCTCCCAAGAGGCTCAGAATCTCGTAGGAAAATAAACCATCCATGGAGATGGCAGGATGTGAGAGGGGAGACGAGGTGCTGATTGGTTGCACCACCAGCCTTGGAATCTCAGAACCTGAGAAGGGCAGCATGGAGGGACCTCTTTTTAATTGTCCTTCACTGTGGTGTTCATTCTGTAGACTAAGTCGTCCTACCCAAGCATCTGGAGCTGCCTGTCCAAAAGAATTTTTGGCAATGTTAGAAATGCTCTGTATCTATGTTGTTCAATATGGAAGCCTTGAATACAGTAACCCAGAAGCTACTGAGCACTTGAAATGTGGCTAGTGCAACTAAAGAAATGAGGCTTTAATTTAATCCAATTTTCATGAATTTTAATTATAGCTAGGGGCTACTGTATTGGACAGTGCAGGTCTCTGCAGGCAGGAAAGTGCCTAGCTCTTCACGACTATGTCATTGTTGGGGGTGCAGCTAGACGTGGTTATACGGAAAGCCATCCTGCTGCTCTGCTGCCCCTCCAGGACATCTGTCATCACCTACTTCTCCCGTTCTGTATGCCAGGAGGCTTACACACGCAGGGCTGTGTCCTCCGGAGTGTCACTAAACCAAAGTGGTCAGCCAGGCCCTCCCATGCCTACACGTGACACTACTAGCAACACTCCCTTCTCCTTTGAGAGATCAAAGTAATAGAGTCTGGCGAGGTGCAGCTTTGGAAAGATGCCAACCCCCACGACAGAAAAGCAATGAATTGTCCAAAACACCTAGGGCCTACTTATCAGGCTGTGTGGCAGCCTGAAGGGCACGTGAACTGGACCTGATGAAATCTGTGATCCAGCCCCAGCTGGGCCGTGAGCTCACTCTGTGACCCAGAGCAGGCTGCTCCTCTTGCTGAGCCTCAGTTTTCTTTTCTGCAAAGTGAGAAGTTGGATTTCCTACTTCATCAACTAGCTGAAAGCTTCTGCAACTATCTATTTATTCCCAGACACAGAAATTTAGAGAGTGAAGAAGGAAGTGTCTAGAGATTTATTTTCTGATGTGAAGCACAGGGTAAAACTAATATAGCAGCAATCAAAAAATGGGAATAGTTGAAAATACCTGGTGGTAGGGGTGGTAAGCGAGTGCTGCTAGTGAACTTAACAGTAAGAAAAATAGGCTGAGAAGATTACAAAGGAGAAGGGGAAACTGACAAGAACAAGGATGAAAAGGAAGTGGAGGACAAAAGGCAGGAGTGACAAAAGGGTCAAATACATAACAAGAGAATTATCAGTCATGCAAGTCAGTGAAGGGTAAAGAAGACAGGAATCGGACCTCGGTGAACTGGAGAGAGTGACTCAATCAGTGAGGAACAGTACATTTTATCCCTGATGCAAAAAAATCCTGACTTCTTTAGTTAGCATCTCAAAGCACAGAGGAGCAAAGCATCTGCAGGAACAACTTCACCGCATTCATTCATTCAGCAAATAGTTATTGAGCACTCCACAACAGGGGCTGTGAATCCTGCCTAAGTATCAGAATCACCTGGAGAGCTTGAAAAATAAAAACCTGATGTCCAGGCCCATTCCCAGAGTCTCTATTTGAATTGGTCTGGGGTGGTGCTCTGTGTTGGTGGTCAGCTAAAAGTCCCCAGCTAATTCTAATGTTCAGCCTCAGCTGAGAACCTCTGGTTTCTTGTGTGCCAGGCATTGTGCAAACCAGGGCATATAAAGGTAAACAAAATGGACAAGTCCCCTGAACCCACCAGAGGCAGGTATTCTCCAACATAACCAAGACCCAGTGAGGCTTGTGGGGTAATATAGATCTCTATACCACAGATGAAGAAAGTGATACTTAGGTGGTTTATTCCCAAGATCACACAACCTGGAAGTCATTAGTTGAGGATTGCATCAGGCCAAGTCTCAACATCCAGTGCTCCTTCCCCGACACCATACCACCTCAGAAAACAGGATACAGAGAAAAGGAACCTTCCAGTGATCCCTTCTCTAGTTTTCAGACAGCTGAAAGGTTCAACAGGCTCTGGCCACACCTACAGTTATCAGATCTTTAAGTACCCAAGAGATGCAGAGAATGACTGAAGGCTGGAGACCCTGGGACAGACCTACTGTGGATTGCAGTAAGACACCTTACTAGAGATACCCAAAAAGGGGAAAGATGCAAATTTATGGATGCCTAATATTTGCCAGGCACTGTGCTAGGTGCTAAAGACACAAAGATGAAAGTCCCAATCCTCAAGGGATATAGAGCCTGGAGGAAACACGTGCAGTATGACTCAATTGTGAATGTTCTAGAGGAGAAGCTGGCAAGCTTTTTCTATAAGGGTTCAACAGACAATACATATTTTCAGCTTTAATGGCTATGTGGTCTCTGTCACAACTACTTGATTCTGCCATTGTAATGCAAAAGCAGCTATAGGAAATACTCAAACATACAAGCACAGCTATGTTTCAACAACATAGGATTTGTGGAGACTGAAACTCGGATTTCATCTCATTTTTATGTGTCACGAAATACTGTTCTTCATTTGATGTTTTCCAATCATTTAAACATGTAAAAAATAATTCTTAGCTTGCAAGCTGTACAAAAAAATAGATGGTGGATTGGATTTGACCTCTGGTTTGTAGTTTGCTAGCTCCTGTTCTGGAGGTGTTGTACCAGGGAGCTGGGGGAAAAATGGCCACCTGGATCAGCCTTGGGGGATCAAGGGAGGCTTCTCAAAGGAGATGGCACTTCAACTTCTCCCAATTCACCTGGATGCCCTGCAGACAGCAGTCATTTTCCTACTTTGAACATGACCTATGAACAGACTCCAATGAATTCTCTGGATATTCTTTAAAGGAGGAAACAAAGTCAGATTTTAAAAAATGTTTCTCGGATATTTTAACAGTCACCAGATGCCCCTTCTGCATTGGAATATAGAGCTGAGAAGTTCTCCTCTGATGTAAGATCCCTACTTTGTTAGAAGTTAGGGAAGATGACAATGGGAAATAACATCTATTGAGCTTGTATATGTTTCTGGATGTGTCAGAGACTTTTTACTTGAGTTTTCTCATTTAATCCTCACAATTGCCCTGCATGTTAATATTATCTCCATTTTACAGATGATGAAAATAAAGCTTAGAGAGATACATATTCTCAAAGCCACAAAGTTAGTACATGGTAGAGTTGAGGCTTATATTCACGCTATCGGGTTTTAAGATACAATTTCCCTTATTATTCTCTTCCTTTCCTTGTAAAGCAATTATATCTTATAAACAAGGAGGTTTTTAAACAGAATTAAAATAGCACAAAAATTTTTAGCAAAACTAATTACAAATAATGAACCAGGAAAATACCTTGGAAAAGTAGCTTCCAATTAAAATGCATCTGGAAAATATCACCCATCAGCCTCACTTGCTCACCTGCCTGGATCAAAGTTTCTTTCAATTAAAGAAAGACAGGAGTTGGTATGAAGAGCAACAGCTTTTTAGAAAGCCAGTCTTCATGAGGGCTTTAAATGTTATTGAAGTCTGAAAGATTTATATTTCTGAGGATAATTCTTATGGGGCAGTTTGAGAATCAAAAGCTTTATATAAAAGAGTTCTACTATGGTAATAAATAAAATTCACATATTACTTCTTTAATACTCTATGTAAGCTGCTGCTGCTTTTTTTTTTTTTTTTTTTTCTGAGACAGAGTCTCACTCTGTCACCCAGGCCAGAGTGCAGTGGCATGATCTCGGCTCACTGCAATCCCTGCCTCCCGAGTTCAAGCGATTCTCCTGCCTCAGCCTCCTGAGTAGCTGGGATTACAGGCGCACACCACCACACCCAGCTAAGTTTTTGTATTTTTAGTAGAGATGGGGTTTCACCATATTGGCCAGGCTGGTCTCAAACTCCTGACCTCATGATCTGCCCGCCTCGGCCTCCCAAAGTGCTGGGATTACAGGCATGAGCCACTGCGCCCAGCCTCTATGTAAGCTTCTTATACAGAGAGGGGGCACGTGATGTTGTTTTTGGTTCTGAGACTGGTTTTTGTTTTTTAATTGTCAAGACCAGTCTGCATCATATGTTCCTTTTTCCTAAAATTAGAGCCTCTTGAAACCTGCTAGAAAACTCAGGGAAGAGAAATAAACCCTAAAATAATGCTAAACCCTAAAAATAAACCCTAAAATAAAAATAAACCCTAAAAATAAAGCCCAAACTGGAACTCCAGTCAGCAATTCTGCTGTTTCTCAGTTATATGCAATGGTTCAAGCCTTTGTCAGACCTCAGATTAGTGTAGGAAACATTTTTTACTTACCTCCTTGGTATCCATTTTCAAGTCTTCTGGATACAGCTCTACTCTTCTTTAAGGATTCAGCCCTACTCTTCTTTAAGGATTCAGCCCTTCCTCATCTCCAGTCTGTGTGTTTTGGGGTGAAACACACGACCCAAACAGAAGCCAATCATATATGCATCCCCTGCATGCGAATGGGCATGGGTCTTAATCTACCCCACTTTGCTGGTACAGTAATGCTGGGGGGAAAAAAGATACCTCTTTTCTACTTGATTGTTATCTGGCAGCCATATTGCTACTTTATGGAGAAAGTCTGCCTAGGAATGGAGTTAAAATAGGAAAGGGAACAGAGAAATGAAGAAAAATATTTTTGTGACATTCGTGAGCCTTGGATCAAATCACATTTGCTGGATACGTCAATAAATTCTATTTTTGCCTAAATTTGATTTTCCTGTTTTTCTGTTGCTTACAACCAAAAGCATCCTAACTGAAACTGTAATTATCCCCCTCTAATCTAGTCCCAGTAACAAAGTCACCGTCTTGATCCCTGTCCCATGTCTCTGACCTCATCACTCAGAGAGTGTCCTGGTCCTTCTGTTGCTGAGAGGCCTTACCTTGTGACCGACTTCACCTCATCCCTACCCTGGAGATTGGACATTCACTAGTACCTGCTCCAGACTAAAGAGTGAAAAAGACCACATTTCCCCCCTTCTTTTTAACATTTATTACATGAGAAACATATTAATAATAGAACACTTATTTAATACATGACGGGCTGGAGAAAAATATTTATTATTTATAATCTTTCTTGATATGGAAAGTATAGATCCAGGTAGCTGGAGGATCTTTTGTTTACTGAGGGTAGGCACAATCCTTCATCCTCACTTTAATGGCCTTAGACCTATTTAAAGTTGATATTAATGAGTGGGAAAGGATTGGCAATCAGGGAATTGCTCAAAGAAGAGGAGAGTTTAAGAGGCCCCAGAGAATAATTGCTCCAGGGAGGCAGGAGACGGTGGCCAGGAGGCTGCGTGGGAGAAGGTGCAAAGCTGTGATGTAGAAACAGGTATGGAAAAAGCATCCTCTCACGGAAGGATTTGAGATGAAGGCCTGTGCACTGTGAAACATCAGTCTTCTCCTCTGCCTCCTCTGTGAATTCTGCAGTATTCTATGTTGCTCATTATTCATTAAGAATGAAGTCAATTTGGAGGGAGCTTAAAGAAAGAGAACAGGGAAACAGGAGCGAGCAGCAAGCATAAATTTACATGTATCAGGCATTTTGCCTTAAAAGGACTTGGGATGCAGATGCTGGTGGGTGGAGGAATGGATAATCCCCTTTACAGTAATTTTGTTTATATCACAGCTGAAATGAAGCCACAATGTTGACAGGAAGTGGAGTCTGGCAACCCCAAGTTTCCAAAGTGCACATCTGCGCTGGGGCCTGGAGATTTCTGGAAGGGAATCAGTCTGTGTCCTTTTTTCAGGTCTGTGTCCTTGTACGTATTTGCATCTACTAATTTACATATTAAACTTTTAGAATTGTCATTAAATCTACTCCTACCATATAATATTCAATAGCTTCATAATATCCATTACAGAGCCGCACAAAAATTTATTTAAGCAATATATTTTGCTTGGCATTACGACTGTTTATTTGACTTATTGAAGTAAACCACACCGAGATGTTGTAGATAGGTTCTTGTACATTTTCCTGATGAAAAATTTCTAAGAGTAAAATCTATGGGTCACAGCAATCACGTTAGTGGGTATATACTCAGAAGACTGTAAATCATTTTACCATAAAGAAACATGCATATGAATGTTCATTGCAGTGCTATTCACAATGGCAAAGACATGGAATCAGCCTAAATGCCCATCAATGACAGACTGGATAAAGAAAATGTGGTACATATATGCCATGAAATATTATGCAGCCATAAAAATCAACAAGATCATGGCTTTTGCAGGAACATGGATGGAACTGGAGACTATTATCCTTAGCAAACTAATGCAGGAATAGAAAACCAAATGCCACATGTTCTCGTGTATAAGTGGGAGCCAAATGATGAGAACTCATGGACACAAAGAGGGAAACAGCAGACATGGGGCCTACTGGAGGGTGGAGGGTGGAAGGAGGGAGGGGATCAGGAAAAATAATGACTTGGTGCTAGGCTTAGTACCTGGGTGATGAAATAATCTGTATAACAAACAGATTATTTTTGCTTACAAAAATAATGTCACAAGTTTACCTATGTGACAAAACTGCGCATGTATCCCCAAACCTAAAATAAAAGTTAAAAAAATAAAAAAACAACAACTATGGGTCAGTAAAAATGAGTCTTATGTGTTAAAGCAATCTATTCTGTGTGTCTATTTTCACTTCGTAGCTATATGAGATATATATATGCACACACACACACACACATACATACACACATATATATACCACATTAAATATGCATATATTATGTGTTATATGTATAATACATATATTACAGGGGAAATTATGTGTGTGTATATGTGTGTGTGTATATATATATGTGTGTGTATATATGTATATGCATATATGAAAAGCATAGGTCCAGGTAACTGGAGGATCTTTTGTTTACTGAGGGTAGACAAAATCCTTCATCCTCACTGTAATGTTCTTAGACCTATATAAAGTTGCTATTAATAAGTGGGAAAGAATTGGCAAACAGGGAATTACTCTAAGAAGAGGAGAGATTAATAGGCCCCAGAGAATAATTGCTTCAGGGAGGCAGGAGACGGCGGCCAGGAGGCAGCATGGGAGAAGGTGCAAAGCTGTGATGTAGAAACGGGTATGGATGAAGCATTCTCTCACAGAAGGAGCTATATATGTGTGTGTATATAATATATATATATATAATACACACACACACATATAATTTCCCCTATAAGCGAGGACTTGACAGTTGTTTGTAAAGTTAAAGACCATAATTGAGTCAAAGGCTGCTTACACTGTACATTCGCTCTGAGGAAAACCTCACATCCAGGGTGCAAGGGCCCTCATTTTCTCACAGAAGGTCCCCCTACAGACTAAAGTAACTTTCTTCACCAGGAGCCTCAAAGATGAGAAAATGATATCGGAACCCCAGGATCCTGGTACAAATTCCATAAAACACCTTTATTCTCTCGCTTCTTCAAACTCCCCTGTATAAAGATCCATTGACTCCAATCTGCATACAGAAAAAGAACTCAACTTTGAATCACATCGAAAGTCTTCAAAGTAATAAAGGATAAGAATGGAAAATCACCTTTTCGTAAGCCCCAGTATAATAATTGATGCAGTCGAGGAGAGTCAAAGAAAGCTAAAACAATGAAGTGAAAAGCTGTGGGAAACAGGATATTCTCATGGTGGCAAAATATCACCACACAAATGACAAATTTAAATGGGAAAATAAATGATTGCAAGGGAGAGATTTGATGGTCAGCACGTTCACCAATGGTCAAACTTTACATCATTGGCGGTGGGGTAGGCTGGCATCAGTGGCTGTCTATGTACTGCAGTGCAAAATTCACAAGATTCTCTGTGATGTCTCCTTGTCCCAAAGGATTTCATCTGGATGTAATCTAGCCCTTGAGACATACTTTCAGTGTAGAGAAAATATGAGAGACAGAAAAATGAGTTAAATGATACTATGAAGAGGTAATCAGAAAAGTCATGAATATAGGATGTTTTATAGGACAACCATCTGTACTGTTAAAAAATTCAATCTCATTTAAAAAAATTGTGGGAGAATTCCTTTAGCATCTAGACTAAAAGAAAGTAAAGAGACGTAACATAACAACTAAATTCAGTGAATGAGCCTTGCCTCAGATCTGGTTGGGAAAAAAAAGAAAAGAAAAGAGAAACAGCTAAAAAGACATTATCGGGGTAATTAGGAACACTTGAGTATTAATACCGGGCAATATTATGAAATTATTATTTATTTTCTTGGAGGTGACAACAGTATCTTAAAGTGGATGATTTTTTATTCTTAGAAGATGAATGTTGATGTATTTATATGCAAGGTATCAATGCTAAAAACATTCTGAAATGGTACAGAAAAAAAGTGTACATACAAAGAGAGAGAAAATATATGACAAAATGTTAAAATTGTTGAATTTCATTGAAGGGTATATAGGTGACATTATAATATTCTGTTAACTTTTTATGGAAGAAATGTCTTAAGCGCACAATTTCCACAGTATATCCAATTTCTGAATACAATGTGTGTGTGTGTGTGTGTGTGTCTGTGTATCTGTGTGTACACCTGTGCTTCAGAAAGCCCTAAACACTGGCGATTCTTTGTACTTCCTTGCATAGGCCATGCAGAATGTCCTCCCCCCATTTCATCAGTTTTATTTTCTTCTTTTTCTAACTTCTTAAGAAATAGTCTTTGTGCATCAAGTTTAAGATAAAACTTTCTTCTTTTGCGATATAAATGTTAAGGCCAAAATTTCCCTTCTAAGTTCTGTTTTAGTTTCATCTAAAAAGTTTTGACACATTTTTGTTCAGTCAATATTGCATACTTTCTAAGTTTGTTTTGATATTGTATTTGATCCATGAATTATGTGTGTTCTTTTATTTTTAAATGCAAGTGGATTTTTAATTATCTTGGGTAGTTAATTTCTGATATGCTATGGTCAAGGAACACGGCCTGATTTTTATATTTGTTGAAACCTGGTTTGTGGAGGAGCAGATGGTCAACTCCTGTAAAAATTTCATATGTGCTTGAAACAGTAGGTTTTCTAAAATTTGGAGACACAGAGCTCTATGTATGCATCCGCATTAGCTCAAGTTTGATAATTGTGTTATTCGTATTCTCTATATTCTCACTAAGCTTTATCTACTTGATTCTTCCTACCCATGAACAGCGAATGTTTTTCCATTTGTTTATGTCATCTTTCATTTCTTTGAGCAGTGTTTTATAATTTTCATTGTAGAGATCTTTTCCCTCCCTGGTTAGCTGTATTTCTAGGTATTTTATTCTTTTCGTGGTAATTGTGAACGGGATTGTGTTCCTGATTTGGCTCTCAGCCTGGTTGTTTTTGGTGTATGTATTAGTCCACTTTCATGCTGC
Organism: Symphalangus syndactylus; assembly: GCF_028878055.3. Classification (NCBI taxonomy): domain Eukaryota; kingdom Metazoa; phylum Chordata; class Mammalia; order Primates; family Hylobatidae; genus Symphalangus; species Symphalangus syndactylus. The sequence goes on from NC_072439.2 coordinate 89,258,822, forward strand.
TGATAAAGACATACCTGAGACACTGCAATTTACAAAAGATAGAGGTTTATTGGACTTACAGTTCCACATGTCTGGGGAGGCCTCACAATCATGGTGGAAGGCAAGGAGGAGCAAGTCACATCTTATGTGAATGGTAGCAGTCAAAGAGAGCTTGTGCAGAAAACTCCCGTTTCTAAAACCATCAGATCTCGTGAGACCCATTCACTATCATGAAAACAGCACAGGAAAGACCCGCCCTCATGATTCAATCATCTCCCACCGGGTCCCTCCCACAATATATGGGAGTTATGCGAGCTACAAGATGAGATTTGGATGGGGACACAGACCCAAGTCATATCAGAGTATAGAAATGCTAGTGATTTTTGTATATTAATTTTGTATCCTGAAACTTTGCTGAAGTTGTTTATTAGCTGAAATAACATTTGGGCTGAGACTATGGGGTTTTCTAGATACAGAATCATGTCATCTGTAAATAGGGATAGTTTGACTTCCTCTCTTTCTATTTGGATGCTCTTTATTTCTTTATCTTGCCTGATTGCTCTGGCCAGAACTTCCAATACTATGTTGAATAGGAATAGTGAAAGGGGGCATACTTGCCTTGTGCTGGTTTTCAAAAGAAATGCTCCCAGCATTTACCCATTTAGGATGATGTTGACCATGGGTTTATCATAAATGTCTCTTGTAATTTTGAGGTATGTTCCTTTCGATGCCTACTTTATTGAGAGTTTTTAACATAAAGGGATGTTGAATTTTATCAAAAGCCTTTTCTGCATCTATTGAGAATGATCATGTGGTTTTTGTCTTTAGTTCTGTTTATGTGATGAATCACATCATTGATTTGCATATGTTGAACCAACCTTGCATCCCAGGGATAAAGCCTACTCGAGGCGATGGATTAGCTTTTTGTATTACTGGGTTCTGTTTACAAGTATTTTGTTGAGGATTTTTGCATCAATATTCATCAAGGATATTGGCCTAGTGTTTCCTTTTTTGTTGTATCTCTGCCAGGTTTTGGTATCAGGAGGATGATAGTCTCATAGAATGAGTTGGGGAAGAGTCTCTCCTTCTAAATTTTTTTGGAATAGTTTCAGTAGAAATGGTACCAGCTCTTCTTTGTTCATCTGGTAGAATTTGGCAGTGAATTAGTCTGGTCCTGGGCTGTTTTTGGTTGGTAGGCTATTTATTACTGATTCAATTTCAGGGCTTGTTATTGGTCTGTCTAGGGAATCAATTTCTTCCTGGTTCAGTCTTAGGAGGGTGTATGTGTCCAGGAATTTACCCATGTCTCCTAGGTTTCCTGGTTTGTGTGTATAGAAGTGTTCATAGTAGTCTCTGATGTTATTTGTATTTTTTTAGGGTCAGTTGTAATATCCTCTTTGTCATTTTAATTGTGTTTATTTGGACCTTCTCTCTTTTATTCTTTTTTAGTCTAGTTAGTTGCCTACTTACTAATTTCTTTAAAAAACCAACTCCTGGGTGTGTTTATTTTTTTGAATGGTTTTTCATGTCTTACTGTCCTTCAGTTGAGCTCTGATTTTGGTTATTTCTTATCTAATGCTAACTCTGGGGTTGGTTTGCTCTTGCTTCTCTAGTTCTTTTAGTTGTGATGTTAGGTTGTTAATTTCAGATCTTTCTAAACTTTTTGATGTGGGTGTTTAGTGCTATAAGCTTCCCTCTTAACACTGACTTAGCTGTGACCTAGAGATTCTGATATGTTGTATCTTTGTTCTCATTAGTTTCAAAGAACTTCCTGATTTTTGCCTTAATTTCATTATTTACCCAAAAGTCATTCAGGAGCAGGTTGTTTAATGTTCATGTAATTGCATGGTTTTGAGCAATTTTTTAAAGTCTTGATTTCTATTTTTATTGCATTGTGTCCGAGAGTGTGTTTGGTATGATTTTGTTTCTTTTGCACTTGCTGAGGATTGTTTTATGTCCGTTGTGTAGTCAATTTTAGAGTATGTTCCCTGTGCAAATGAGAAGAATGTATATTATGTTGTTTTTGGGTGGAGAGTTTTGTAGACCTCTACCAGCTCCATCAAGTCCAATGTTGAGTTCAGGTCCTGAGTATCTTTACTAATCTTCTGCCTCAATGATCTGACTGATATTGTCTATGGAGTATTAACGTTTCTCACTATTAGTGTCTGGGACTCTAAGTCTCTTTGTAGATCTTTATAACTTCTCCTTCTAACAGACACTTAGACAGTCATACTCAGGATAATTTTTGTCTTGGTGGTATAAAAAGCCACACACCTTTCCCTAATAGGCAGTGATGTATGATCAGAGGTGTATGATCTTAAATACCACCTTTAGAAATATATATTACAAGGCCTACACGGTAGCAAAAATTCAGATAGTTTTAATTAAAGATGTAAGAGATCAGTACTGAATGATCATACATACCTGGCAAAACAGAAATCATAGAAGCTAAAGTCTCCCAACTATAGAACTGTTGTTTTAATTGTATATTTCTTACAAGGGGGGAATTTAGTTTGCACAAAATCACTAATGTTTGACTGCAGTCTGAGTAAATGATTTTGCAAACTCAAAACTCTTACATTTGAAAGGGTGAATTGTAGTTCTACTTTGCTTTATAGTGTACCTAAAATTCCAGTTCCATAATCTCTGGGTCCTAAAAGTGCCTGCTCACTTATAGAAAATGACAGCTGATATACAGACTGAAGTCCCTTCTCACGTGCTCTTTTGAGTTTCTTGTCTTCAGCACAAGTCAAATCAGGTAAAGGCAAAATGAACAGAAGACCCTTTCTTAACAAAGGGACAAGAAAGCAAAAGGAAGAAATCACCCTTTTGATGGAAAAATTCTCCCTGGATTCCTCTGCATATTCAGTTGTAGTCTATGCAGCTATGACTCAATTAAATGATATCAACTGCCCCAAGTCAAGAATGATTTTATTTTCCCTCCTTTGTCTAAAATATAAGCTACCCACATGGGAGCCAGTTAGTCATCATCATTGTAAAAGGGCAAAGAAATATGTTGCAGTCTGATTAAATTCAAATGCTCAGGATGTATCTCCCAGCCAGAAGAGCATCTTTGTTCCTATTAGAATTTTGTTGCAGAGAATATTATCACATTTATCACCCTTCACCAGTTTTCTTAGGTAAGTGTTAGAGGCCATTTTCATTTTCTTGCAAAAATTAAAGAGCAAGGAGTTTGTTCAGGCAAATAAAACAGCAAGGAAAAGCAAACAGAAACCAGATCTTCTGACTCTCTACCTATACCCTAAGAAACTTTCTCCTAGAGCTATCTCGGATTCAATAAAATAATGAAAGTTGGCAAATGCATCCCACATAAGAGGCAATTAGAATTCTTTACTTTGTCACTCCCTCCACAACAAATCCTTCAGAAATTTGGACCACAGAATTTGGACTCCAAAATACTCATCAGTTTCATCCTTCATTCATCTCTGCTGCTACCTCCATATTCCAAGCTTGCTATCATCCTATGTTGGATCATAACAAAGGCCTCCTAAGTACCACCCCTGCCTCTCCTGGCCCTCTTCAATCCACTCTTGTCATAACAAGCAGAGTAGAGTTAACAACAACAACGGAAGGGAGAGTCACTCTCCTGCTTCAAACCTCCAACTGCTTCCCATTGCACATGGAATAAAAGTAAAGCTCCTTATCACGGCCTTCAAGATACTGTGTTATCTAATTCCCTGATGCCATGTCTGCTCTCAACCCCATCACACCCTCCTCTCACAACTTTGTAACCACACTTGCCTTGTCGCTGTCTCACAGTCAAGCCCGTTATTACCTAAGGGCATTTGCATTAGCCAATCCCTGAGCCTGAAAAGTTCTTACCCAAGATCCCAAAACTGCTGCCTGCCTTTAGTCACTGAGGTCTCAGTTTAAATGCCACTTCCTCAAAGGGCACGTGTCTAACTTCACATTCTAAATAGCAGCCAGCCATTCTATTTCTCACTACCTTGTCTTATTTTACTTTTAGCGCTTAGCACTACCTGATTTTAAATATCTGTTTATTGTTTATCCCCTGTCTGTCCTTGTTGGAATCTGAGGACCACGCAAGCAGAAGACTTGCCTGTCCTGCTCATTGGTATATCCCCAAAACCTGGTATAAGGTTTAACACACTGTTTTTGTTTTGTTTTGTTTGTACTTTAAGTTCTGGGATGCATGTGCAGAATGTGCAGGTTTGTTACATAGGTATACATGTGCCATGGTGGTTTGTTGCACCTATCAACCCACCACCTAGGTTTTAAGCCCTGCATGCATTCGGTATTTGTCCTGATGCTTTCCCTCTCCTCATCCACCACCTTCTGACAGGCCCTGGTGTGTGTTGTTCCCTTTCCTGTGTCTATGTGGTCTCATTGTTCAACTCCCACTTATGAGTGAGAACATGCAGTGTTTGGTTTTCTGTTCCTGTGTTAGTTTGCTGAGGATAATGGCTTCCAGCTTCATCCATGTCCCTGCAAAGGGCATGATCTTATTCCTTTTTATGGATGCATAATATTCCATGGTGTGTATGTACCACATTTTCTTTATCCAGTATATCATTGATGAACATTTGGGTTGGTTCCATATTTTTGCTATTGTAAATAGTGCTGCAATAAACATAGGTGTGCATGTGTCTTTATAGTAGAATGATTTATATTCCTTTGGGTATATACCCAGTAATGGGATTGTTGGGTCAAATGGTATTTCTGAAAAAGAATCGTGGGCACTCCAGTTCCCTTCCTTACTACAGACTACTAGGGAGTTAGTCATGCCTCACAACACTGGAGACCCGAGGTATTTCTGTGATGTTGAACTTTTTTTCATATGTTTCTTGGTAGCATAAATGTCTTCTTTTAAGAAGTGTCCTTTGCCCACTTTTTGATGGGGTTGTTTGTTTTATTCTTGTAAATTTGTTTAAGTTCCTTGTAGATTCTGGATATTGGACCTTTGTCAGATGGTTAGATTGCAGAAATTTTCTCCCATTCTGTAGGTTGCCTGTTCACTCTGATGATAGTTTCATTGGCTGTTCAGAAGCTCTTTAGTTTGATTCCCATTTGTCAATGTTAGCTTTTGTTGCAAGTGCTTTTGGCATTTTCGTCATGAAATCTTTGCCCATACCTGTGTCCTGAATGGTATTGTCTAGGTTTTCTTCTAGGGTTTTTATGGTTTTGGTTTTACATTTAAGTCTTTAATCCATCTTGAGTTAATTTTTGCATAAGGTGTAAGGAAGGGGTCCAGTTTCAGTATTCTGCATATGGCTAGTCAGTTCTCCCAGCACCATTTATTAAACAGGGAATCATTTGACCTTTGTTTGTTTTTGTCAGGTTTGTCAAAGGTCAGATGGTTGTAGATGAACATATTGTTTTTTGACTAAGTTAATGATTTTTTAAAAAATTGATGGATACTATTGTTTTAGAGGTAAAAATTGGCTGGTTATGTGGAATAATCATTCTTTGCTTATTAGAATTGTATTCTAATTGTATACCCAAAGGAATATAAATCATTCTACTATAAAGACACATGCACACCTATGTTTACTGCAGCACTCTTTACAATAGCAAAAATAGGGAACCAACCCAAATGCTCATCAATGATATACTGGATAAAGAAAATGTGGTACATACACACCATGGAATATTATGCAGCCATAAAAGGAATAAGATCATGCCCTTTGCAGGGACATGGATGAAGCTGGAAGCCATTATCCTCAGCAACAGCTTGTTCTCACACTGTTATAAAGAATGTCACCAAGGCTGAGTAATTTATAAAGGAAAGAAGTTTACTTGACTCACAGTTCTGCATGACTTGGGAGGTGTCAGGGAGCTTACAATGACGGTGGAAAGCAAAGCAGGCATGTCTTACATGGCAGCAGGTGAGAGAGAGGAGAGAGAGAATGCGTGTGTAGGAGGAACTGTCAAACACTTATAAACCCACCAGATCTCATGAGAACTCACTCATTGTCACAAGAATGGCATGGGGGAAACTGCCCCCATGATCAAATCACCTCCCACCAGGTCCTGCCCTCAACACCTGGGGATTACGGGGATTACAATTCAAGATGAGGTTTGGGTGCAGACACAGAGCCAAACCATATCAAGAATAGAATATATTAACTTTGGGAGGCTGAAGCGGGTGGATCACGAGGTCAGGAGTTCCAGACCATCCTGGCTAACACGGTGAAACCCCGTCTCTACTAAAAATACAAAAAAATTAGCCAGGCATGGTGGTAGGCACTTGTAGTCCCAGCTACTCGGGAGGCTGAGGCAGGAGAATGGTGTGAACCCAGGAGATGGAGCTTGTGGTGAGCCGAGATAGCGCCACTGCACTCCATCCTGGGCGACAGAGCGAGACTCTGCCTCAAAAAAAAAAAAAAAAAAAAAAAAAAAGAAAGAAAGAAAAAAGAGAAAAAGAATAAATTAAAATAGTTAAAGGAAATCCTATTTAAGTAATATGAACATCAGTTGAGAGCATTCTATTTTAGTTTGACTCAAATCCAAAAATATCAACAAAATATCCACTCGAGAAAGATGGCTAGCTGTCCATTTCAAACATGATCCCTCTTCCTTAGTGTAGGATTAGGTCAGAAACTGCCTACCCAACCAGGGACTACATTTCTCAATCCTTTTCCACTCTCCTTACCTCAAGCTTATAGTTCATTGTGGCCATTTTCAGGAGTTCTAGTCAGTGGAATATTGAGGCAAATAATGTGTGCCACTTCCAGACCTGGCCCATAAAACCCTTTCATGTTGTGCTTTTCCATTTTCTTTTTCATGTCTGACTAGCAGGAGTGGAGGTGGTACCCAGGACAATCTTGGGAGCCCTATGTTCAAGATGGCAGATCTTCCATCAGTTGAGGGTCTAAGAATGACAGCATAGAATAAACCATCATGCTGATGTTTTTACCCATTGATACTGTTACCTGAGTAAGAAACCATTCTCTGTTGTATTTGAGCCATTACACTCATTAGGGTCTATCTGTTACTGCTATTAACCTAGTAAGTAGCATTAGATTTCAGATGAAGTAAAAATATCACAAGATCAGGTTCAACTCAATAAAATTCTTCTGTTTGGCTCTTGGGAGACCTCCTTTGGGAGGCCGAGGCAGGTAGATCACCTGAGGTCAGGAGTTCAAGACTAGCCTGACCGACATGGTGAATCCCTGTCTCTACTGAAAATACAAAAATTAGCTGGGCATGGTAGCACATGCCTATAATCCCAACTACTTGAGAGGCTGAGGCAGGAGAATTGCTTGAACCTGGGAGGTGGAGGTTGCAGTGAGCTGAGGTCATGCCACTGCACTCCAGCCTGGGCAACAAGAACAAAAACTCCATCAAAAAAAAAAAAAAAAAATCAACAAATTCCATAATGCTGTGTATTGGTGAGAATCTTTTTAAATTTGCTGAGCTGAACACTCAGTGGTGCTTTTCAATCTGAAAACTTAAGCTTTCAGTTCTGGAATTATATCCTTCATCATATCCTCTCCTTTCTTTTTTTTCTGTTCACTTTCTGGAATTGCCAATATCTTTTACATCTCTATCTTCTTATTCTATTTCTGATACATTCTTTTGATTTCATCTTCTTCTATTGGGATTTTATTTCAGAAATGATTTTTTTTTTTTTTTAATTCCAAGGCCTCCTTCTGGTTTTTATGCTTCCTATTCTTGTTTCAGCTCTTATCTGTCTGGGGATGTTAATTGTAAGTTATTATATTTTAATTTTCTTCTGCCCTGCACTGTCTCTGTGTCCTCTGAATTCATTATTATTATTGTTTGTTTGTTGTAATCATCTCTTTTACACTCACATTTGAAGGCTTTTCAGATGCCTGGTATCCTTGGCAACCCATTCATACGTTCATACTTCTTTGTGACTGTGGATGGGACATGCCGACTCTATCTTTTCTGTGGAGCTCTCAGGCATCTGGTTAGCTTTTGTTTGGCACTTTATATAAAATCTACAAGTCTTTTTAAATGAATTCCTTTGGTTTCCCCATAGAAAAACACATTCTGCCCTGTGGCCAGAGCTCTAGCTACCGAGGCCCAGGGGGCAGGGCGGGGGGCCGGTGGGATGCAGTTAGAAAGTGAAATGAGCCTTTCTTGGTTCAGTATGCAGATCTTCCCCTTCCCCATGTTTTAGGCCACGTATTAGACCTCAGCCTTGCACTATGTGTGGTGCCCCAACTCAGGAATGAAATGATTCTGTTTTCCAAGAGAGCAAGCCTCAGGTCTCCAGTATTGTGAGGCACGGCTAACTCCCTAGTAGTCTGTAGTAAGAAAGGGAACTGGAGAGCCCACGATTCTTTTTCAGGCTTCCAACTAATCTCCCTGCTTTTGCTCCCAGCACCCTCCCCCTGCTCTTTCTGCCACAGCTGAGATTCGTAAGGGTTCTGTGGGTCACATCAGCTCACTTCTCATAGCATCCCACTTTTGGGGTCCTTGGGTTGGCATGGTCTTTACCCCACTTTCAGACTTTTCAAAATATGCTGGCATCTCCTACTTGCTGTGGATGCCTCTCCTGTGCTCATTTGTCCTTGGGACAAGGGCATGTCTGTAATCAATTCAAATTTTTTTTTAATAGAGATGGGATCTCACTATGTTGCCAGGCTGGTCTTGAACTATTGGGCTCACGTGATCCTCCGGCCTTGGCCTTCCAAAGTGCTAGGAGGAAATATTTTTCAATATTTTCCAATATTTTTAAGGGAAATCCAGACTAGTTTTAAGCAACATTTAAAACTCTCATTGCTTTCCAAGGCCCTGCTTTGAAAACTTTTGAAGATATCCTGATTCCTTAGTTGAGGCTATTTCCACAGTGCTCCTGAGTGTCTGTGGAATCAAACGACTCAAGAAGCTTCAAGAATCCCATGTATAACATGACCTTTAGAAAAGTAGAGAAAATGAAAAGCTTCTCTTGGAATGCAAATCATAAATTGTTTGAAAAATCCAAAGTTTGCGACATCGTCTCAGGGTGGCTGCAAACATCAAACTGATAAAGAGCCTCTAGCGCTCCTTTTCTGACCTAGGGAATTCTGTGTTTGTTTTTCTTACTGTCTTGAGGAGTTGCAGGAGAGCTTTTCTGTTTTCTGTTTTCTCTTTTCATATTTTAAAATCGAATCAGACTTGAAGTGCCTCCTCCTTGAGCATGTGCTAAAGCAGCTGTGATGACCAGAAGTCATTGCCAGAAAATCTTCCACAGGAAACAACACACTCACACACACACTTTTAATTATTCAAACTCCCAAAGGTTCTGAAGTTAAACAAGTCCTTCCTCGGGAGAGCAGACTTGACCCTCTTTTTCCTACTCTCTTCCCCAACCTCAACTCCTGCACAAGAACTTCAAGGACTCAGCCATAAATTAGGCTGACATCTAGAAGCCCCCTCCATCTAAAACTGATGGAGAACCACTAAAACTGGGAAGGTTTTCTCCTCTGGGGCTGTGAATCTCTGCTTCTCTCATTAATAAGATAATTTTACTTCCTTTGGCAAAATGGAGCATAGCTGTCACTTATTCATGACAGAGAAATCATAATATTATTTTAGTTTATCTTCAGCACCCCTCCAATTCTCATTGAGTTATTCTGGGCGCAAACCAGGTTATTTTTGGAGTTTCCAATGTACTAAGCTTCATGAAGAAAAGAGGCAGAAAAGCAGAGTATTTAGGATCCCAGTATTAAACACACTTGGATTGAAATCCTGGCTCCCTCACTACATATCTATGATGTTTAGTAATACCTGAATATTATTGGTTACTTAATTTATAATATTCATAATTATCTATGAACTACATAATAATATAAACTTTCAATAGGGCAGTGAGAAGGATTAGATTTAATAAAGCATATGAGGAGCTAAACTTATGTGGCATATAGTAAATGCTCAATAAATTTAGGTTGTCATGATTGTAATCAGGAAGATAAAGTATGTGTGTGTGTATGTTTAGTTATGCTAGATAGGTGATTTTTGAGCTGCAGAGATTTTGAACTCTTAAACGAAGGAATACTATCATCTCTGTGCTGGACAGACTTTCTGATGGCTCCAGCTTAATTTCCATCATAATGTTGTAGGACTTTCTCCTTAGTTTAGCTAAAAATGGGGTCCTTGCCACATGACCATGAAATATTAGGCTCGCAGACACTTTGAAGGGTGAGAAAAATGGAATTATTGGGCAAAAAGGAAAACAACTCGGCAATATGAGATAGGTTCCTATAAACATGCTTCCACATCAGATTGAATCCCAGCTTCCACCCAGGAAGAGGAGGGGCCAGGCTCCCACCTACTGCAACCAGCACGAACTTCCCGAGGCTCCACCAAAATGCACAGTCCTCCCAGTGTGCAGGCAGGTAGGAGGTTCTCCAGGGATCCCTCTACACTTGGCTGTCTCAACAACTCAACCACAACTCCCCTGCCAAGGACAGTTCACACTGCCTCTCAGAACTGAGCTCATGTAATGGCAGCTCATGTCATCTTTAGAGAGCTCAGCTGTTAGAAAATCATTCTGATTGTCAGCTAAAATATTGTTCTCTATAACGGTTCATCTGTTGGTTACGCAGCCTCTTGAAGGTGCATGGTGCGAGTCTAATCTCATCTTCACTTCATGGTCCTCCAGGAATTTGAACACAGCTAGTGAGTGCCCCGGAAGCTTTCTTTTGACTGAGGTCACTAAGCTGAACATGTCCATTGCCTTCCATGGCTTGTCTCATGTTTTTTTCCCAGGGCCCTCTCCTCCTGGACACACTTTATCTTCACCATGAGTGGTACCCAGGGCTGAATGCACTGTTGAAGCAGTGCTCTCACCAAGGCAAAGCACAGCTCATCTCTTTCTCAAGGAATTTTAAATCTACTGAGTTCCATGAGTATGCCAAAAAGGCCATGTGAAAGGAATCCATATGCCAGACAAAGGAAACTAAAACCAAGATCCGGTAAAGTTGAGCCCATTAAAATTCCTTTAAACTGAGCCCAGGACTGGCTATCTTAAAACTGGTTCCTGTGCCTTTATTTATCACAGCACGTGCTGAAAAACTGTGAGACAGAATGAAGTCTTTAGGGTACTGGATTTCCTAGACTATCTTTTCAACTCAATTGCGAGAACCAGTCCCATGATTAAACTCAAATTTGGGTACAAGTTCAGCCTCTGCCATTTACCAAAAACAAATTTTACAGGTTGTGCGACTTTGCTTGCCTCCCTGAAAGTTCCTTGAATCTTTAAGGTAGAAGCAGTAATTCCTGCCTCCCATGACTGTGGAGAGAAGCCTGTGGTCAATGCTTGTGCCATCCACACGGGGTCTGCAGCAGGAATTGCTCTGAGGTGCTGCCACTGCCTGCCTTGAGAACAGCCTCCAGATCACTCTGTTGCAGGGACTTTCTCTGTTCTCCATTTAAAAAGCAACCTATTGGAAAGTTAAAAAGACTATTGGCAGAATAGACTCTTTGAGTAAAAGAACTGTGAAATGGGGTTAAGGGACCTAGAATTTACTTCCAGCTAGCTTATATGAACTTGGGCAAGTTCCGTGTGTGTATGTGTGTGTGTATGTGTAAAGCAGACAGAGTCTCAGTTTCCTTAGTTGTAAAACAGGGATCTTGGTTAATTGGAAGATTCTTTCCTAATCTAATGATCTGTGATTCTAATTTACTCTCTCCTCCTCCAGCTTACATCATTGTTTGATATTTCCCAGAATATATGAAAGATGAAAGATGAAAAGTATACTTCAGAAAGCTAAATTTTGCAGTTCCTGGAAGCGTTCACGCTTATGCCTCAAATGGTCATTTAAATTATTTCTTCTTACCCCTTTTGTGACTGGCTGAACTTTGGAGCTATACAGTATGTCAGTATGTGTGCAATTTCTACTTCCTAGGCAGTGGAGAGTTATTCTAAGAAGGATAAAGAGACAGATAAGTAATCACTCAGGCCTCATGCTGAGTGGACCCATGTGCCTTCCTGGAGATTTGCTGAGTGAGAGAGATGCTCTACATAGCTGCCTGGCAGGTGTCCGGGGGCCAAGTCTACTAAGTAGCAAGCTTGCCTTGCAAGATTGCCTAAGTGACGACCTCACTGTAATATCCAGAATCCAGACATCTAGGCAGCGACACACAATAAATGCAGAAAAAATAAGACCCCAATATTTCTATAACACCAATGAACATTGTGTTCACATTCATTGCAACAATATTGACCCTAATACACAACTCTAGAATTTGTAAAACCATTTTACTCCCAATAGTTTACAATAACAATAACCTTGCAACATAAGTGGGCCATGGCAGGAAAGAGCAGGGCTGAGATGATTACTATTTTGTCCTGGTAGAAAAAAAAAATGTTTCTAAGTGAAGACAAAGTATTTTGCAAGGTTTCACAGAGAGACAAAAAGAAGTGGCAAAATCAAGACTTGAACTCAAATCGTCTGACTTAAAATCCTTTGTTCAGTCCAGTAGACCACATTGCCTCTCACTATCATCAACTTGACTCCCACAGGTGCTAAATGCCGAGAAGGACCAGTGAAAAAGGACAAATAGACACGTCACGGTAGAAGTTGGAAACTCCAAGGATAGGGGACTATGTAGACATCAGGGTGATGGGGAGGTGGTCCCTAACATAGGAACAAAACTTAGAGTAATATCAGACTTCTTGTCAGCATCTTTTGGGTATTAGAAGACAATGAAAACTTCAAATTTCAGAGGGAATGAGATTTGAACACAGAATTCTATACTCAGTCAAACCATCAGTCCAATGTAAAAGCAAAATTCAGACACTTTTGGATGTGCAAAAACTGAAGAAGTTTACTGCCCTTACACTAATTGAAAATATACTACTTGAGATGTGGTCTTCTACCAAAATAGAACCAAAATTTGAGAAAGAGGATGAAATAGGATACAAGAAGGAGCAGCGGCCGAGAATGGCTGGTGCGTAAGGGAGACTTGAAATCAGGTAAGAGAGAATCCACTAGATACGACATTTAGAGGGTCTCCTTTACCTGAAATGTGAGTGGCATAGAACTGTTTCTTCTCTACGACTTAATTTATACTTCCTGGTTCTACATTGAATAATATTTACATAATCATTATATTGTTAATTCTGGACATTACTTTTCTTTTAAAAATAATCCGTGTATTATATAAGCACATAAAATGTATTTATAATGACAGAAGAGAATTCAGATGTAACAAATTTAGATCATATAAAAATAATTACAGAGGAAAGAAAAATTTGGAGGTAGAAGGCTGCGTTAGTGTCATTTTCCTTATACTGTTTACAACTGTCTAAAGGTGCTAAATCATGAGATAGACCTTAGTTATATTACTTAAATTTGTGAAGACAACTAGTAAATGATCCAAAAATGATAATCAAGCTAACAAAATTTCAGAGGTGAGGGGGAAATAAAAAGTAGATAACAATATAAATAAGTAAACTTCTCAGCTCTCGTATAATAGCTTCTGTCCAGGAAATAATAGCTTCTCTTGAGAGTTGAGAAATCAAAAAGTAGGAATCCACATATATTATACAAAGTTATAACAACAATTGCTAGTAAAATTAACAAGAAAGAATACTGACAGTGGCTGTCTTGGGTAAGAGGGGTTGATGATGAAGTAGAGGATTATTTTACATTTTATTTTTGTTCTTTCGTACTGTTTGAATATTTTAAATTCTACGCATGTATTAACTATATATTTCAACAAAGGAAAATTTATTCTATTTGAATATCTAATAACATGCAGATACAAATCTGGATGATGGTTTGACTATATACTGGCATATACTTAAAATCATACAAAGAAAAGAAAGGGAAGACGTTTTAAAATCAGGTTTGTCTCCTTTATTTTAAAAATGAAATATTATTATCCAGGAGAAAGAAAGTAAATAACTTCCTAAGGATACTTTACAGTGCTGACCATAAAACTAAAATTAATATTCTATTCAAGAATTCAGTTAAATCATTTTTGTAAGGTCACCAACATCATCCCAACTTTGAAACACTGCCGCTATCAAAATTTGGGGCTTTTGCACAATTGTACCACCCTGCCAATACCTGGTCTCAAAAAGAGACCTGAGTTTAATCTCCTTCTCTCTCTCTTTCTTCTTTTTGTGGTTTATGAACCCCTGTATGTAATAGACATTGCTTATGAAAGCAGGCAAAGATATTATACCATAAAATGGTGTATCATTGCCTGCTTTCATAAGCAACATATTTACAAGAGTTCATAAACCACAAAGTGTTAGAACAATGTTCTTAATACCGTTTTTATGCTTAGTTTGTCTGCCATAGTACAGGGAAGAGCCTACACAAACTTTGGATGGATTTACACAAGCAAACATATTTTGTTGTCTCTCGTGAAGCCTGTCAAAGTGATCTGGGCAGAAATTCGGGGCCCCTTTGACCTACCAGGCCTTTGAATCAGACTGTTTCTGTGACAGGACATGGTCCTCTCAAAGGGCATTTTTTCCACTTGCTCCTTGACCAAGCAGAGGTGCTGAACAGGAACATAGATATTCCCCAGGTTTAGCTCTTCTTTCTTTTCCCTCCTTCCTTCCTTCCTTCCTTCCTTCCTTCCTTCCTTCCTTCCTTCCTTTCCTTCCTTCCTTCTATCCATCCTTTTCCTTTCTTGTTTTGTCTCCTCTTCCTCCTTCTCCTAATCAATCTCAACAGAGAACTTAGCTTCAATATTTTTGTAGCTTTGGCTTTCTTGGCCCACTGCACTACCCCCTTACACCCCTGCATGTGCAATTAACAGGTGCCTCATCAGTCTCCACAGTGCTGTGCACTTTACTATCTCCCTGAGCTTGATCACATGGTTTACTTTGTCTGCACTGTCTTTCCCACCCACAACGCCCATTACCACAAGCTCAAATCCTACCCCACCTTCTAGCCTCAGCTCATGGATCAGCCTCTTTTATGAAATCGTCCTTGATCTTCCCAAACCTAAGATATTGCTCCCTCCTTGGCTTGCTATAGCTTTTAATCTAGTCTTGTTTGTGGCATAAACCTCTACCTCTCATATTGAAGTTATATTTATGAGTGTACCTCAACATTTTACCATTCTGCGGGATCCATGTCTTAGTTGTCTCTCTGCTCTTCTATTGCACAAGAACTCGTACATATTAAGTGCTCAATAAATATCTACTGATTTCTATTGGTTTTTCAAGGTTTGCATAGCTAGTAAAGTCCAGACTGGAACCCAGGTTTTTGGCAGCTGCTCCAGTGTCCTCTTCACTACACCACATGGTCTCACACATTTAAGCAGCTGATCTGAGCATTTTTAGCTATGACAGAGAATCAAAGGAACAGTCATGACCCGTCCCAACTTGATATCAATTCAAGCTGACAAGGTAAAGCATAAGGTATGAAAGTGTCCTCAGATGTAGCAAACATTAGGATTTGCCATTTTGATATTTCATACATAACAAAAACATGTCAGACCCCATTAGTCACCTTCAACATCCTCTAAAGAAAGGGCAGAAGATGTTTGGTGAAGTGTCATGGCAGCTTCTTACTTTTTAATCTATTGTCCTCAGGTGAAGGGATAAACTGTTGTCCAAAAGTGGTTTGCACTAGAGAAAACCTTCACAAAGCATTAGGCTTGCCATATATACTTTCTGAGGTCACCACAAGTCATGTGGTGATTTGAGGTTGAAAACTAACAGGCTAAATCATTTAATAAACCTGGCTTCCAGGGAACAGATTTTTTTTAAAAAAAAGAGCAAAATTTTTTATTTATCATAGTCATTATTTCTCCCAAAAGACTTCTCCACCATTTTTATCCTTTAAAAAATTGAAACCATAATCCCAATCTAAATATTGTGGAGTTTCCTTTCCTGTTTCATCCTGGGCATAAAATAAGCAATAATGCATCAACCTAAATATATGAACCACTGAAGACAATTTAGCTACATTCATATTTTTCCTTTGATAAGGTAAACATCTATAGCGACTGTACATTCACATGAAAGGTTTCCAATCAAACCCTGATTGTCTAAATCTCTAGTTTTCCACAATGCCAAAATGAGCTCATATCCTAGTCACCTGTCTTCCTCATTGTACACAACCCACTTACATGAGATCTCTATGACCCAATGTAATTCAAGTGCCCTGTTCTTTTTGGCAAATAGAGGCTTGAAAGAACACACTGTCTGAAATACACATTGATTTTTACAGTGTAACAAAAAATATTTTATCTAAGACTTCTTAAGAAAAATAAGTCCAGGCACTTGATATGAGAGCAATGCTGGATTTTTGCATAATAGGTAGTATCTAGACACTTATAGTCACGCTACTCTTCTAGTGGTTTAGAGCACTTTATACTTGAGGGATGAATCCACAGGAATATCCTTTAAATTGCTGCTGCAGGTAAATCATTTGTGGTGTGTTATTCATTTACCTCTCCTTGTTTATTCAACTAAGAGATTTTTTTCCCTTCTTTTACATGGAATGTCACTCTCTTTGAAATGAGTATCTCTTTCATAGTGTTACTGCTACAAATAATATAAATGTTCATTAGAAAGCATAAATCATCTCTAACCAAAGATGGGAAGCTAAGTCCCGTCTGGACATTCCAGTGGGTTAAACAGTGTCATCCAAAAAGATATGTCTGAGTCCTAAGCCTCAGCACCTGCCAAAGTGACCTTATTTGAACATAGGATCTTTGTGGATAAAATTGAGTTAAGAATCTCAGGATGAGATTATCTTAGATTTAGAGTAAGCCATAAATCTAATGATTGGTGGCTTTATAAGAGATTTGAGACACACAGGCCCAGAGAGAAATGCAATGTGAAGATGGATACAGAGATTGGAGTGATGCAGTTACAACCCAAGGGATGTCAGGGATTACCACAAACACCAGAAGCCAGGAAAGAGGAAAGGAGGCTAATTCATCCTCAGAGCCTCCAGAAGAACAAACTCAGCTGACACCTAATGTCAGACTTCTGGCCTCCAGAACTGTAAGAGAATAAGTTTGTGGTTCTTTTGTATGGCCCAGGAACTAATATGGATACAGTGATGGGTACTTAAATAGAAATGATTGGCTCAGCAGAAAAAGAAACATATGTGTGTGCACGCATATGTGTGCACACACACATCTGTAGATTTGGAGTCATTACTGTGATCACAGAGTCTCCTACTCTATTATGAGAATGGTAGCTAAAAGGACTATTCAATAAATATTTGTTCCATGAATGAATAATTACTTTATCAGAAAACTAACCATGCATGTGCTATACAAGATATGAATCAGCTACAGCTATACATAGATGTAGATCAGCTGCAAGTCTTCTTGACATCGGAAGAAGTAAAGAGATTGCTCAGTCACTTCTCCCCCAATTTCTATTAGAGATGTCAACAGGGAAAAGCCAACAAGCTTGCCTCCCCAAAGTCTCCTCCGATCCCTCCCCTCGGACTATTGAAAGGGATCTCTTTTGATCTCTCAACTCTCATGGTTCCTCTGTGTTGCCTTCCATTACAGTCAATTGTGCATAAATGTCTGTCATATTAAACCAAGCAAGTGGAGGGCAATTCTGTACAGTGGAAAGTGGTTGCATTTGAAATAAGGGTACATAAACTTTCTTTTTACTATGGCCCAGAGTAACGTGCATTCAGGCTTATCTGTAAAGTAGGAATAAAAAGCACTGTCAGACATTTCTCACAATCTTTCTGAGTGTTGCAAATAAAATATTTGGAGTGAATGTGTAGCCAGGAGGAGCATGCAACAGAAAGAGTGTAAACCAGAAAATTCAGTTCAAACTAAAAACAAACACAAAGGACCATTTCTCTTTGCATCCCTCAAAACACAGCTCACCACATAGTTCTGCACATAGAGGGTCTTAGTAAATGTCCGTGCTATCAACAAGTAGTGTCTAAGTGGAGCACAGTCTCTTCAGAAAAGAGTTGGTTAAAGATTCTTGAAAACAAACAAATGAGCCAACTAGTTAAATGGATTCTTCCTAATTCCACAAAGGGCATCTTGGGGAACAAAACAACCTAGCACTTCTATTAGCAGCGGGGCTTGAGCAGCCCTGGGCAGGCTCATCCCATGCAAATGGAGGGCCATGGTCATGGTCACTGTCAGGGGCATAGTCAGCATGGCCAGGAGTCCAAGAGATCACTTTGACATCTCTGGGTTTCAGACTGTAAAAACTGTTAACATCTCACATTTGGCATTTTCTAATTTTGTAGAATCATAATGAGGCACTTTATTTCTTGTTTTTGGATAACTGCTAACTGGATTCTGAGTTAATGTGAAATTTGGGACTTTTTATTTCTCCCACCAAAGTTCCTACTCTTACTCTATTTCAGGCCCTTGCCAAAGAGTATTATTCTTACAACATTATGATTCAGTTGATTTATAGAACATCTAGATAGTGCTTCTCTAGTTGTCAGGCAAACTTAAGAAATTTCACTGAATAACTAATAAAGCATAGCCTTACAGAGTTTGCTTCAGGAGTTCTTAAGCACAAATCCATGGCCCATAGGGTCTCCATATGGGTCTCAGGAATATTATAACACCCCCCTCCCCAGATTGTTTGTATGTTTGCACATGTATGTGTATTGTGGGGGAGATCACTTCCAGCAGATCTAGAACAGGCTAAGAACCACTGAATCACTTCGATTTTCTCCTGTAAAATATTTTTACTATGTGTTATCCATGTGCCAGGTCTTCTGTAGGTGCTTTACCTACGTTATCTCATTTAATACTCACAACAACCTTCTACCTTAGGTATTTTTATTGTCACTACTAATGAAACAATTGAGTAACTTGGCTTAGTTTGATTTAATCTAACTTGACCAAGGTTACTTCACTAGCAAGATGGGCGGGATTCCAATTTGCCACAGTCTGAAGAGCGTTTACACACTCCACTGCACAATAGCCATTTTCACTAACATGGTTTAGTTTTGTGTGTTGTTATTTATCACAGGGAACACTCCTCCAGAGCCACTGATTTCTGGATGAAGTTGAAGGTCACCACTATAAGCTGGGTCAGGTTCTGCCTTCTTGTGCTGCCACAGGGCTCAGACACTAGGGTGGTGGACTGAGCAGGAGAGGAGGGAGGACCTGCTGCTTTGAGGAGCAGGATGGACATGTGGAAGTTGCCTGATTGTGGCTCTGTGAAGCAATGCCAGAACAGAATCTTGCTCTGGTCCCTCTTACAAGTGGGAACTGAGACCCAGGAAGCAAAAATGGCCCTGCCTAAAACGTTAATTAGCCCAGAGCACAAAGTAAAGGAACTTGTAAAGACTGGGAGGTGGGACTCCCCGGTTCAAGTCCAGGTTCCGCCTGCTGGGCAACCTCAGGAAAGTCTCCTCATCTGTTCCTCAGTTTCCTCATCTGAAAAATGCGGAGATTGAATTATATTATTTCAGAGTCATCTTCCACCTCATCACAATGAGATCACTTATTCAAGCTTCCATTTTTGGTGTATTTTGATCATGTATTGTAAAAGTACAAAGTATTGGAATGATAAATCAAATCTCATAGTTTTCAAGGTCATCAACAGAGTCTGGGAGGATATTTTTATTTACGAATCATCTCTTTATAAAAAAGGCACATTGAAAGTTAATAGAAGTCATTATTGGTGATATCATCCGCAAAAATAGCAGGATGTGATCCAGGGTAGGTAATTTAAGATGATGGATTATCAAAGAGCTTGTCTCTTGTCAGCTCAAAAAGCTTTCTGACTGCTTGCTTTCCATTTCCAAAGCGTCAAACTCAAATAGCTCTTCACGAAAACAATATAGTTAGAAAAAGTAACATCACTGCTTTATGAAGCCTAGCGCCCACCACTACTCCTTTTCTGGTCTCTCAACTTTATCTCACAGTGCTGTGAAGAAAGGGAACGGTCATTTATCATATGCCATCACATGTGATAATCTCAACAAACTTAGCAGAATGTTTTCGAGATTCTCATTTTATTGATGAGAAAACTGACACTCAAGAAGTTAAACAGGACAGAGTTAGCAAGTACTGAAACTTGAATTAGAAAAGGTGGCTGTAGCCTCCACATTCACCAGGAACTAAATGGAGTTAAAGTTCAGACTTTCATCTTCAGATCAAGAATAACCTATTTATTCATTTATTGACCTTTTACAATCCCCAGTGTTATGAGTTAAATTATGTCCCCCAAAATTGTATGTTGAAATCCTAACTCCCAGCACCTTAGAATGTAATGCTAATTGGAGGGAGAGTCTTCACGAAGACAATCAAGTTAAAATTAGGTCCTTAGAGTGCACCCTAATCCAATATGACTGGTGACTTTATAGAAAGGGGAAATTTGAAGATGGAAACAGACATATGCAGGGAAAACGCCATGTGAAGATGAAAGCAGAGATAAGGGTGATGTTTCTATGAGCCAAAGAACACCAACGGTTGCCAGCAAGCCACCAAAAGATGAGGGAGAGGCATGGACCAGATCCTCTTTTACAGCCCTCAGAAGGATCCAACTCTGCCAATGCCTGGATTTCCGACTTCCAGCCTCCAGAATTGTGAGACAATACATTTCTGTTGTTTAAGCCACTAAGTTTGTGGTACTTTGTTACAGCAGCCCTAGCAAACTAATACATTCAGTAAGGTGGATATTAGAGGCCAGTAATGGTTTCATGAGTACCAACAGTCACAGCCATGGTGGTCCCTCACGTTCAGTGCAAAGCTCTTCCCATCCATTAGAGTTTTTAGCTGCCCACCACAAAGATGAAATATTAACTTGGTCTCCTCCATTATCCTAGTAACCAAGTAGCAGAATCAAAATTTAGACCCAAGAACTGTTTCTAGGTTCAGTGTGAATCCCCTGTACAATACTAACTCCCAGGGACACTTACCAGGGCCATGATCCCGAAAATATCAGTATCATGCCCATCTTTTCACCTTTGTAATTTCCAGTTATAACTTGAAGGCTTTTTGGGGCTTTGCACATTCCCTGATGGAGTGTAGCACGGAGAAACTTGAATGGCTGTCTCATTTTTCAGAAGACTTCTCCAACAGAGAAGAATTTTAGGAATGAAAGCTTTAGGTTTTCTCTGCATCTGGCCAAGGAAGATATTAAAGGAGTTAGCCCAAAGCTGCTACTCCCAATGTAATATGCATTTATTGACTTTCTACCATGCTCCTAGTACTGCGCTGGGCCCTTGGAAGATGTTGGTGACTAAGACACAGTGCTTATTCTCAATAGCTCATAACCACGGAGAGGCAGACATGTAAAGAGAGAATTTCCTAGAGGTGCATTTAGCCCAGACTGATGGTTCAGAGACGTCTTCTGGGAAGAGGTGATGGCTGAGCAGAGGACCACCTTTGCTCTCGTAATTCTCCTAAATGTGACACAGGTCCCTTGAAGAACAAAAGCTTCCAGAACACCTCAGAAAATTCATCACCCAACATCCTGGCTGAAAAAAGGAAATAAAATATCTGCCGTCCAAATTTTATAACTTCTTTCCTCCTTCCAAATATAGTTCTCACTTCCACCTTAGTGACAGTGGGAAATTTTTTATGTCTTATTAAAAAGCTAATACTGTTCTATATTCTGGATAGTCTATATTTTTTGGCATTTCCTCTGTGCTAGATACTTTGCTAAGTACTTTTCATATTCAACCTTATTTAATTTCCACTTTATAGATGAGTAAACTTTAAAAGGTTAATTAATTTACCCATGGTGATAAAAGTGGCAGAGAATGAAAGTTCTCTGCTTAATATCCACCCTACTTTCTTCCTTAGAATAGACTCCAATTTTATTCAGTCAATAAAACACTCAGCTAAAAACTATATTTCCCATCCTCCCTTATGATTGAAGTAGACATGTAACATAGTCACTTGTAGGGAGCTGGTTCTAAGAAGCTCTTTAAAGGAGTCCGAATAAGATTGCACATGGTACTGTGCTTCTTACCCTTCTCTATGCTTCTTTAAAAAAAATTCCATTCGTTGTTGGGGTACAGGTGGTATTTGGTTACATGACTAAATTCTTTAGTGGTGATTTGTGAGATTTTGGTCCACCCATCACCTGAGCAGTACACAGTGCATCCTATATGTAGTCTTTTATCCCTCGCCCCCCTTGCATCCTTCCCTGCCAAGTCCCCAAAATCCATTGTCCATTGTATCATTCTTATGCCTTTGCATCCTCATAGCTTAGCTCCCACATATCAATGAGAGCATACAATGTTTGGTTTGCCAAGCCTGAGTTACTTCACTTAGAATAATAGTCTCCAGTCTCATCCAGGTCACTGCAAATGCCATTAATTCATTCTTTTTATGGCTGTGTAGTATTCCATCATATATATATAAAACGGTTTCTTTATCCACTCATTGACTGATGGGTATTTGGGTTGGTTCCATGATTTTGAATTGCAAATTGTGCTGCTATAGACATGCGTGTGCAAGTATCTTTTGCATATAATGACTTATTTTCCTCTGGATAGATACTCAGTAGTGGGATTGCTGGATCAAATGGTAGTTCTACTCTTAGTTCTTTAAGGAATCTCCACACTGTTTTCCATAGTGGCTAATAGTTTTTCATTCCCACCAGCAGTGCAAAAGTGTTCTCTGATCACCACATTCATGTCAACATCTACTGTTTTCTGATTTTTTTTTATCATGGCCTTTCTCACAGGAGTAAGGTGGTACCCACTGTGGTTTTGATTTGCATTTCCCTGATTATTAGTGATGTTGAGCATTTTTTTCATATGTTTGTTGGTCATCTGTATATCTTCTTTTGAGAATTGTCTATTTATGTCCTTAGTCCTTTTTTTTTTTTTTTTGACATGGAGTCTTGCTCTGTCACCCAGCTGGAGTACAGTGGCATGATCTCGGCTCACTGCAGCCTCCACCTCCTGGATTCAAACAATTCTCCTGCCCCAGCCTCCCAAGTAGCTGGGATTACAGGTGTGCCACCATGCCCAGCTAATTTTTGTATTTTTAGTAGAGACAGGGTTTCACCGTGTTGGTCAGGCTGATCTCGAACTCCCGACCTCAGGTGATCTGCCCACCTCAGCCTCCCCTTAGGCCACTTTTTGATGGGATTTTTTTTTTCTGATTTGTTTT
Organism: Symphalangus syndactylus; assembly: GCF_028878055.3. NCBI lineage: Eukaryota > Metazoa > Chordata > Mammalia > Primates > Hylobatidae > Symphalangus > Symphalangus syndactylus. Next base: position 89,281,793 of record NC_072439.2, read on the forward strand.
AGTTTGTTGTAGATTCTGGGTATTAGTCCTTTGTCAGATGCATAGATTGTGAAAATTTTCTCCCACTCTGTAGGTTGTCTGTTTACTTTGCTGAATTTTCCTTTTACCATGCAAAAGCTCTTTAGTTTAATTAAGTTCCAACTATTTATCTTTGTTTTTATTGCTTTTTTTTTTTTTTGGTAATTGGTCATGAAATCCTTGCCTAAGCAAATGTCTAGAAGTGTTTTTCCAATGTTGTCTTCTAGAATTTTTATAGTTTTAGGTCACAGATTTAGGTCCTTAATCCACCTTGAGTTGACTTTTATATAAGGTAAGAGATGAGGATCCAGTTTCATTTTCCTACATGTGGCTAGCCAATTATCCCAGGACCATTTTTTGAAAAGGGTGTTCTTTCTCCACTTCATGTTTTTGTTTGCTTTGTCAAAGATCAGTTGGCTGTAAGTATTTGGGTTTATTTCTGAGTTCTCTGTTATGTTCCACTGGGCTATGTGCCTATTTTTATACCAGTACCATGCTGTTTTGGTGACTATGGCTTTACAGTGTAGCATGAAATCAGTTAGCATGGTGCCTCCAGATTTGTTGTTTTTGCTTAGTCTTGCTTTGGGTATGTGGGCTCTCTTTTGGTTATATAAATTTTGGAATTGCTTTTTCTATAAAGAATTCCAGTGGTATTTTGATGGGAATTACACTGAATTTGTAGACTGCGTTTGGCAATATGGTCATTTTCACAATATCGATTCTACCCATCCATGAGCATGGGATGTGTTTCCATGTGTTTGTGTACTCTATGATTTCTTTCAGTAGTGTTTTGTAGTTTTCCTTGTAGAGGTCTTTCGCTTCCTTGGTTAGGTATATTCATGAGTATTTTATTTATTTATTTATTTATTTATTTATTTATTTATTTTTGCAGCTGTTGTAAAAGGGGTTGAGTTCTTGATTTGATTCTCTGCCTGGTCGCTGTTGGTGTATAGAAGAGCTACTGATTTGTGTACATTAAGCTTGTATCTGGAAACTTTGCTGAATTCTTTTATTGGTTTTAGGAGCTTTCTGGAGGAGTCTTTAGAGTTTTCAAGGTAAACGATCATATTTTCAGCAAACAGTGACAGTTTGGCTTCCTCTTTATCAATTTGGATGCCATTTATTTCTTTCTCTTGTCTGATTGCTGTGGCTAGGACTTCCAGGACTATGTTGAAGAGGAGTAGTGAGAGTGGGCTTCCTTGTCCTATTCCTGTTCTCAGAGGGAATGCTTTCAACTTTTCCCCATTCAGTATTATGTTGGCTTTGGGATTGTCATAGATGACTTTTATTACATTAAGGTATGTCCCTTATGTGCCAATTTTGCTGAGAGTTGGTTTTTGTTTTTGTTTTTTTTTTTTTCTTTTGAGACAGAGTCTCGCTCTGTCGCCCAGGCTGGAGGTGCAGTGGCGCAATCTCGGCTCACTGCAGCTCCGCCTCCCAGGTTCACGCCATTCTCCTGCCTCAGCCTCTCCGAGTAGCTGGGACTACAGGCGCCTGCCACCACGCCCGGCTAATTTTTTTTTTGTATTTTTAGTAGAGACAGGGTTTCACCGTGGTCTCGATCTCCTGACCTCGTGATCCGCCCGCCTTGGCCTCCCAAAGTGCTGGGATTACAAGCATGAGCCACTGCGCCCGGCATTGCTGAGAGTTTTAATCACAAAGGATGTTGGGTTCTGTCAAATGCTTTTTCTGTATCTATTGAGATGATCATGTGATTTTTGTTTTTAATTCTCTTTATGTGGTGTATCTCATTTATTGACTTGCATTTGTTAAACCATCCCTGCATCCCTGGTATGAAACCCACTTGATCATGGTGGATTGTCTTTTTGATATGTTGTTGGATTTGGTTATCTAGTATTTTGTCAAGGATTTTAGCATCCATGTTCATCAGGAATATCAGTCTGTAGTTTTCTTTTTTGGGTATGTCCTTCCCTGGTTTTGGTATTAGCGTGATGCTAGCTTCATAGAATTAATTAGGGAGGGTTCCCTCTTTCTCTCTTGTGGATCAGTGACAAAAGGATTGGTACCAATTCTTCTTTGAATGTCTGGTAGAATTCTATTGTGAATCCATCTGGTTCTGGACTTTTTTTATTGGTAATTTTTTAATTACCATTTCAATTTTGCTGCTTGTTATTGGTCTGTTCAGAGTATCTAATTCTTCCTGATTTAAGCTAGCGGGATTGTATTTTTCAAGGAATTTATCCTTCTCTTTTAGGTTTTCCAGTTTATGTGTGTAAAGGTGTTCATAGTAGCCTTCAAGGATCTTTTGTATTTCAGTGGTGTCAGTTGTAATATCTCTCATTTCATTTCTTAATGAGGTTATTTGAACTTTCTTTCTTTTCTTGATTAATCTGGATAATGGTCTATTTTATTTATCTTTTAAAAGAACCAGCTTTATGTTTCATTCATTTTTTCTATAATTTTTTGTTTGTTTGTTTCAATTTCATTTAGTTCTTCTCATGTTATTTTCTTTCTTCTGCTGGGTTTGGGTTTGGTTTATTCTTGTTTCTCTAGTTCCTTGAGGTGTGACCTTGGATTGTCAGTTTGTGCTCTTTCAGTCTTTTTGATGTAGGTATTTAGGGCTATGATCTTTCCTCTTAGCACTGCCTTTGCTGTATCCCAGAGCTTTTGATAAGTTGTACTTGCATGGTTTTGAAGGTTCCCTTTGGAGTTGATTTCCAGTTTTATTCCACTGTGGTCTGAGAGAGTGCTTGATATAATTTCAATTTTCTTAAATTTATTGAGGCTCATTTTATGGCCTATCATATGGTCTATCTTATAGTTTATCTTGGAGAACGTTCCGTGCACTCTTGAATAGAATGTACATTCTGTGGTTGTTGGATGAAATGTTCTGTATAAATCTGTTAAGTCCATTTGTTACAAGGTATAGCTTAAATCCATTGTTCCTTTGTTGACTTTCTGTCTTGATGACCTGTCTAGTGCTGTCAGTGGAGTGTTGAATTCCCCCACTATTATTGTGTTGCTGTCTATCTCATTTTTTAGGTCTATTAGTAATTGTTTTATAAATTTTGGAGCTCTAGTGTTAGGTGCATATATGTTTAGGTTGGTGATATTTTCCTGTTGGACAAGGCCTTTTACCACTATATAATGTCCCTCTTTGTCTCTTTTAACTGTTGTTGCTTCCAAGTTTGTTTTGTCTGATGTAAGAATAACTGCCTCTGCTCACTTTTGGTGTCCATTTGCATGAAATGCCTTTTTCCACCCCTTTACTTTAAGTTTATGTGAATCCCTATGTGTTAGATTAGGCTCCTGAAGGCAGCAGATAGTTGATTGGTGAGTTCTTATCCGTTCTGCAGTTCTGTATGTTTTAAGTGGAGCATTTAGGCCATTTACACTCAATGTTAGCATTGAGATGCGAGATACCATTGTATTCATCATGCTATTTGTTGTCTGTGTACCTTGGTTTACTTTGTTTCTTGTTTTTGCTTTTAAAATTGTGATTTTGTTTTATAGGTCCTGTATGATTTATGCTTTAAGTGGTTTTGTTTTGATATGTTTCCAGGATTTGTCTCAAGATTTAGAGTTCTTTTAGCAGTTCTTGTAGTGGTGGCTTGGTAGTGGCAAATTCTGTCAGCATTTGTCTGAAAAAGACTGTATCTTTCCTTCATATATGATGCTTAGTTTCGCTGGATACAAACTTCTTGGCTGATAATGGTTTTGTCTGAGGAGGTTGAAGATAGGGCCCCAATCCCTCCTAGCTTGTAGGGTTTCTGCTGAGAAATCTGCTGTTAATCTGATAGGTTTTCCTTTATAGGTTATCTGGTGCTTTTGTCTCACAATTTTTAAGATTCTTTCCTTTGTCTTAACTTTAGATAACCTGATGACAATGTGCCTAGGCAATGATCTTTTGGGGATGAATTTCCCAGGTGTTCTTTGAGCTTCTAGTATTTGGATGTCTAGGTCTCTAGCAAGGTTGGGGAAGTTTTCCTTGATTATTCCCCCAAATATGTTTTGCAAACTTTTAGATTTCTCTTCTTCCTCAGGATCAGCAATTATTTTTAGGTTTGGTGGTTTAACATAATCCCAGACCTCTTGGAGCCTTTGTTCATATTTTCTTATTCTTTTTTCTTTGTCTTATTGGATTGAGTTAATTTGAAGACCTTGTCTTTGAGCTCCGAATTTATTTCTTCTACTTGTTCGACTCTATTGCTGCGACTTTCCAGAACATTTTGCATTTCTAGAAGTGTGTCCAATGTTTCCTGAAGTTTTGATTGTTTTTTTCTTTATGCTATCTATTTCCTGGAATATTTCTCCCTTCACTTCTTGTATTTTTTTTTTTTATTTCCTTGCATTGGGCTTTGCCTTTCTCTGGTGCCTCCCTGATTAGCTTAATAACTAATCTCCTGAATTCTTTTTCAGGTAAATCAGGGATTTCTTCTTGGTTTGGATCAATTGCTGATGAGCTGGTGTGATTTTTGGGGGGTGTTAAAGAGCCCTGTTTGGTCATATTACCAGAGTTGGTTTTCTGGTTCCTTCTCATTTGGGTAGGATCTGTCAGAGAGAAAGTCTAGGGCTGAAGGCTATTGTTCAGATTCTTTTGTCCCATAGGGTGCTCCCTTGATGTAGTACTCTCCCTCTTTTCCTATAGATGTGGCTTCCTGTGAGCCGAGCTGCAGTGATTGTTATCTCTCTTCTGGATCTAGCCACCCAGCAAGTCTACCTGGCTCCGGGCTGGTACTGGGGCTTGTCTGCACAGAGTCCTGTGATGTGAACTGTCTATGGGTCTCTCAGCCATGGATACCAGCATCTGTTCTGGTGGAGGTGGCAGGGGGATGAAATGGACTCTGTGAGAGTCCTTGGCTTTGGTAGTTTAATATTTTATTTTTATGCCGGTTGGCCTTCTGCCAGGAGGTAGTGCTTTCCAGAGAGCATCAGCTGTGGTATTATGGAGAGGAACTGGTGGTGGATGGGGGCCCTAGAATTCCCAAGAGTACATGCCCTTTGTCTTCAACCAGGGTGGACAAGGAAGGCCCATCAGATAGGGGCAATGCTAGGCAGGTCTGAGCTGAGACTCTCCTTAGATGGGTCTTTCTATGGCTGCTCTGGGGGATTGAGGTGAGATTCCCAGATCACTGGAGCTGTGTACCTAGGAGGATTATGGCTACCTCTGCTGAATCATGCAGGTTGTCAAGGAAGTGGAGGAAAGCCAGTAGTCACAGCCCTCTCCCAGCTCCCACACAATCCGAAGGGCTGGTCTCACTCCCACCATGCCCCCAGCGGACAGGACTGAGTCTGTTTCCAGGCAGCGGGCAAGCAGGGCTAAGAACTTGCCCCAGGCTACCCGCCTCCTAGCTTTGAAAGAACAGGACTTTGGCTCTTCCTCAGCCTGTGGAGTCTGCACACTGGATTTGCACCCTCCCCCGAGTTCTGGCCAGAAGGCATCTTGCCCGGTTCAAATTGTTACAAATTCAGCTGGAGACTTTCTTCTCCCTGTGGCATTTCCCCCCATGCCTCTGGCCACCCTCCCAAAGGATTTCTGTGGTGCCAGGCAGGAATGGCTTGCTTGGGGATGCAGCAAGCTCCCAGGGCCTTTCCCACTGCTTCCTCTAGCCCTGCATTTCACTCAGCTCTCTAAATTGACTCAGCTCCAGGTAAGGTAGGAAACTTCTCCTGCAAACTAGACTTTCATTTTCCCCAGTGGGGAAAATGCTGTTGGCCCAGTGGAGGTGTACATCCAGGGACAGAAGTTCTCCCTTTCCCACTTCTGCAGTTGAGGCACTCATAGTATTTGGGGTATCTTCCAGGTCCTGCACAAGCAGTCTGCTTCCTTCAGAGGGTCTGTGGGTCCTCTCGGGATTCCTGGTTTGTTCTTGCAGTCATTCTGGAGCTAAAACTCACGATGTGAGCCTCCACACCCTGCTCTGTCCATTTGAGTCAAAGCCGCAATCTAGTTCTGCCTCCCGTCTGTCATGATGATCACTCAGAACCCCTTCTCTATGCTTCTTAATTAGAATAATAATATGGCTGGTGCTGCTGCAGGCATCCTGAGACCATCGTAGGTCGCATAAACACAAAGGACAGCTGAACTGCATAGGAGTTCCTAGAATCACCATCAACATGTATGGGTGATGTGCCAGAAATAGATTGTCCACCTCTGAGTCTTCCATTGCTTGATAGAAAAACAGATTTCTGTATGTTATCTATGCCATTTTTTAAATCTTACTTGCCACTGAAGTTATTCCCTAAATGAAATACATAAAACTAGTCTGTTGTAAAGTATTCCTTGAAGGCATCTTTCTGTCTCCAACCTGGGAGTGAGGGGACGGAAGGACAATGGTACATTCATAGTGCAGAATTAAACAGAGAGTAAACTGGAAATAGGTAGGAGAAGTGTCAGGCATGAGCCTGGAGAAAATGAGCTGTGCTGTGAGATCCCCCAGCCCAGATTCTACCCTAGTTTCCTGCTAAATGTTGGTGATTTTGAGCGAGTTACATCCTGTCTTTGGGCCTTAGTTTCTTTATTTTTGCAATGAGTTTGGGCCAGGTATCTCCATGGTCCCAACACAGGGAAGCAACCAGTCTGTAAACCCCATGAAGCAAGGAGCTTCACATTTCCAATGATAAGAAATAAGGTGCCTAGAAAGCTCCTCCCTGAAGTCCTTCATTTTCAATCGGAGACTCTCTGAGACTTCCAACTCTCTTGATCCTCCTTACACTCCCCTTGTACCCAGGAGATACACATGAAGTTCGCCCCCATGCAAAAAGTCCTCCCAACGTGCACAAAGTCCTTCTTGTGTGCATAAAGTCCTCCCCACTCCCATTCCATCTTCACCATTTTTCTCCCTCATACGCAAGAAGTTCAGCCAAATCTCATAGACAAGGCAATTGCACTCACGTAGGACTATAAAATAGCATTTTCTATCTGAGGAGTTCAAATAACTTCACAAAATTACATTTTCTTTCTCAAGTGTCCCAAGAAATTTACAGCTATTTCTCTTTTATATATAGAAATTCATTGCCAGCATGCACATTGAGATTTTTGAGCTCTCAATTCTGTTTATGGAATGAGGCTTGTATGAGACAGCTTACAAAAATATAAAAGTATAAAACAATTGTTGAGCAGATTGTAGGAAAAAAAAAACAAAAACAAAAAGCCAGAGATCCTCAGATCAGCACAGTTAATGTGTGCCACATGATCTTACGCTGTTGCCAGAAAAAGCCACAAATTTCATTCTCCACTTCCTAGCTGCTAAGACAAAAATACAGTCACAGTTTCAGAGACACTAACTTACTAAAGGTCATACAGTCACCCAGAAAATCTGCAGCCAAATCAACCAGAAAATTTAGGGTCAAAGTATTGACCCTTAGGCCCCTTCCCTGGACTAAATTCTATCCCACAATGAGTCCACCAACAACCCCTCCCCTCATAGGCAAGGCAGCCAAAAAGCTGAGGGACATGACTCTTCTAAAGTCTGGGAGGCAGAGTTGTTCATCCAGTAAACATCAAGCAGTTCAAAACACAGAGACAGGATTTTCCAGAACTTGTTGCCTCAGCCAATGTGGATAATGGGATGGTTAGTCAGAAATGCATCACTAAAGAATGTCACAGAGAGGAGAACTATTAGTGTCTATGCAAGCATTGTCTTGGGGAGGGAAAATCAGAGTCCAGACCTAGGCCTTTGGTGGATGGACAGCCTGATGCCACTATTTTCCTTGTGAGATTTGTCTTGATATGAACTCATTCTCAGCAAGCAGCCTCCTGATTGAGGTTTAGCTTCCCAGGGAGGCTTTCTTCTGTGAAGAGACAGCTCTGGCATACTGATGTATGTGGTCTGGGCCTTGCGGCCGTGGTCCTTCCCTGAGAAGCTGTAGTTTTGTGCATCAGCGTTGTGAGTTTGGCTAGTATGAGTCTGCCCCTGGAAGAGCACACGCTCCTGGTGGTAATAAAATCAATCCTGAGCCTACATGATTGGGGGTCAGATACCAGGCCACGGTCAATCCTCTGAGGGAAGGAAGGCATCCTTTCAGGACTCCTCAAGGTAACCAGCCAGTAGATCCCCTGTAGGCGCCCCCTCGCGCTGTCTTGTTTTAAAACTCCCACAGGGATCAGCACTGAGGGGGCCCTTGGTTTCCTCACTTTGCCTCCTCCCTTCCTTGTTTGGGTGACCCCCATGGACTCCCAGGGGTCTGGCCAGCAGTGATATATGTTGCCTCTGGAAACTTGTGCCTGCCTCAGACCCTGCACATTGATGTAAAAAAAAAAAAAAAAAATCGTTGCATCTCAAACAACCAAATTGCTAGTACTTTACATTTACTACACACATTACCCATGGGCAAATTTGAAAATTATAGCTCTTCTCGGGTGTTTTATACTAGATTTCAAACAGCCCAGCCCAGCGTGAAACTGCAGGGAACTGAAATGAGTACGGAGGCGGAAAGTGGAGAAGGATCAACTTTATCTCCTGATTAGTCGAGATGAAAAATGATGTGAGAGACATGAGCGGAATGACAATAACATGGTTCATTGGCCTGATTGTCTGTTGTTCATAAACAGATAATGGTGCCCCTGGAAGTTTGTGTGGCTTAAGTCTGCTTGTGATGACCAAACAGGACTGACAGAGTTGTTTTCATTTGGGGCTTCAAACACATTCTTAAAATTATGTAAAATACCAAAAACACAAAATAAAAAAGAAAGAATTCACAGGATATTCAATGGTAGATCATTATTGGGCAGAAGGCAGAACAGCACAGAGTTATGGACCCTTTGAAGTTTAATTTTGAAGCAACCTCCCCTAGAGGCCTTTTCCTGACCTCCACCCCACTCTCAATCAGAAAAGAAGGTTATGGGGTTTTTTTTGTTGTTTTTTTTTAAGGCTTCTTTGGGCTGTCCTCCTGATACTTACTCCATCTTCCTTCCTTTGCAATCACTCATGGGATGCTGGGCCTCTTCCATTGATTTCTCTTGCAGTATTATTGGCTTTATGCCATTCACCATTTGCTCACAACCAACGGACAAGGAAAATGCAGGAGAAACCATGACGCAGTGGGGCTCTCTCATGTATGGACAGCACTTTAAAGTATCCACAATAGCTTCACAGATGTGATCCCATCTGAACCCCACAAAAGCCCTGGGAGGTTTACTAGAACTAACACTCTGTGCTTCATATAAGGAAGCTTTTATTCTTCTACAGGCATTATTTTCATAGATCTTCTCTAAAATGGGGATTGCAATTGTTTCTACCTCATAAAGTTGCTACAAAGACTAAACAGAATAAAGAATTTATGTATGTAAAAGCACTCACGACAGGGCCTAGTGCATAAAAAAGGCTCTGTATGTTTGCTGTTATTACTTTTCATTATCACTATCTTATTTAATCTGGAATCAGAAGGCCAGGACTGAGGTTTTCTACCTCTAAGATCAGGGTCCCTGTTAGCACCTTCAGGGCTCTGGCCTGGCATGAACCAGGGTGTGTATGGGCCACTTTCTGCTGTGCCCTTCCGTGTCAACTTCTGCATCACAGGCAGTTGCCATGGACCTTCTCTAAGAGAACTGCCTGCCATAGTCATCTGTGGCCGCTTATATGAAGATATATTTTTCTACCATTCTGAAAGAGAAAACTTCTCTTTCTCCTCTGGGGTTCGTCTCTTCCCTCCCAGAGGAGAGAGAAGGCCGTCTGCTACTGAGTCCTGCAACCATTCCGAATTCTTCTGATAGTGATTTGCTCTTTACCAGAGGCCCAGGCAGGTAATGTCCCATTGGGCAGAAATGCCAGTGCACACTGTCTCCCAGAGAGGTACATTAGACCAGGCAAGACAGGGGCTGCCCGGCATGCAGCAGCAAAGAGGAGGCTCTGGGCAGTTTCAGTGCTGATGCCAGGTCAGCTGGTCCAGCTCCAAAGGAAGGAGAGCATAGCTGAAGGTGGACCAGTTTAGCTTATGCATTCCCAAACCAACACCAGAGCCGCTGGTGTGCTGACTGTGCTGCGAATTCTTTCTCTGGCTATGAAAAGGCAAAAAAACAAAAAACAAAAAAAAACACACACACACGAGTAAAAAGTTAAACCGTGAAACAAAGGCAAACACCATGTCCTGGGGATCTAAACTCAGACACTATTTACTGGATTTATTCTATCATAATAGAACCCTTTTACCATCCTCACACCCAGTCATAACCCTTGTCGAGATGTAGTCGGATGCCCCGTGGCACTGTATCCCTCTTGGACACCTCTTGGAAAAAACAAACAAACAAACAAATAAAACTCCCAGTTTCCTCCATCCTCTCTTGAGACATTTAGCTCTTTCTTCCTTGTTAAGTGTTGTTAGTCTACATGTCTTGGCTTTCTGACCTTATGCAGAATTAACTTAGCTGTCTTGGGAGTCAAGGCAGCCCCTTCCACATGCCTCTTCTGTAGCATTTACCTTATTTTATCTTGGTTATTTGCTTATATCTCAATCCTCAACTCCTTCCTCTCATTGTCAGTTCTGAGTTCCACAAGGCAGAGGTATTTTCTCATCCTTGTATGCTCAATGCATAATACAGTGTTAATAACTGCTAACCGAATACTGTGAGATCAGAGATTGAGGTTTAATCATCTCAAAATGCACCTGACACATAAGAATTTACTTATTACTTTTTAATCCAAAAGAAATTCTGAACTAGTGGCTATTTCTAAGGAAGTAACACTCCATTGTTTTTCAAATTTACATTACAAACTTAGTAGTGGGTATCAAGGAATATGATGTGTGAGTGGGACGGGGTGGTTCTTGGAAATGCTTGTATTCCTGATAGTGATGTTTTGTGAAAGCCTGTTAGTTTTTGCAAAATGACTGGTCCTCAAAGTTTGTTAAGTCTTAGACTGGAAAGTGGTCTTAAAGCCATGCATCCAGTTCAACTCATACTTGATACATGAGTATCCAGCCTATGTGTGAACACTGCCAGGGTTAAGGAAAACACTAGGTCTGTAAGCAACACACTGAATCTTTAGGCAGCTACGTTAGAAAGTGCTCGCTATATTACTCAGCCATTAGAGACGATGATTAGGAGGACCATATGGCCCCAGTGAGCATGTTTTCTATAATGGCACAGAAAACTAAGAAAAAGCAAGGTACAAAAGCCATCATAAACGTTATGAATATAGCTATGAAAAATATGCATGAGGGAAAGGGTTAAAAGAAAATATATCAAAATTATAATTCATTCACTAATTCCTTTACCAAATAGCACTAAGGCCCTATTATGGGCGAGGCACTGTTCAAGACACTATGGATATGGCATAGACAAGGCGGACAAGCATTAATAGCTGGGTTATGATGATGGAATTGGGGTGAATTTTGTTTATTATCTCCATATTCTCCATTTTCTGGCCTGGGTTTATATTGATAGTTAAGAAATCCTTCCTTATACTGAAAGGACATGAAAAAGAATCTTTTATTTCTTGAGTCTTGGAGATTTCAGAAAATATATTATACCAATAACTCTTCTCATGAAGAAAATGTTGACTTCCTATTAAGAAAGAAATGATCAATTGTGCCAAGGTGAGTGTGACATGTCTTCAAGGAATTTATTGGCAAGATAATGCTTTCCACTGATCTCAAAGAACAGAACAGCTGTAAAATCCTCAAGTCAGAAAGGACTTTCCAATTTATTTACTCAGATTACCAAAATCAAGAGCAGAGCTAGAGCAAGAAAGCATAGGATAATGTTATAATAAAACCTCAGGGTTGAAGGAAACCTTAGAGTTGAACCCTCTAGCCAGCATCCCTAAGTGTTCATCTGACATCATTTTGAAGTCCTCTAAAGACAAACCATTGCATGCATTTGATTAAATTATTGCAAAAGACAAGTTTGGCTCACTACAAGTTTCATGAATAGCCCATAGTGTGCAGTTCTACACTTCAAATAGCTCTTTCTTCAGTGTGTGGTTGCGTTCTAAAGGAAGTGGGCTGGGATGTGCGTGAGCATCTACCCCCTTCAAGTATGTGAAATGGTCCACATGCATTACTACAGATTTATGTTCTCCTTGCAATGTGGCTGTGAGTGATAAGCAGCACCTCCTACATAAAATGCCTATACGAAGAAAATTGTCGATTAAGCTGGGATCACTTTACCTGGGATGACAGCACAGAGTTTGTGAAGAAATCCAGTGATACAAATTGAAGCTGCCTCAGTTGAAACTCTCTGGAAATCAATAAATCTATTACACCAATTTTTAATTCACCAGTAGTAGAGTTTATCTAAATATCATTATTGGCCCATGCTGACAACTTCAAAATGGAGTTTGTCTTTTGCTTAGTGAATAAAATCTTCCAAGGTAGCTAGCTGCTTTCAAAAGCTTTACAGCCTTTTTTCTCACAGCACCTTGGTGTTGGAACCAGTGGTGTTCTTTCACAGAGAGAGCTCTGATGGACAGAAAATGGATTGCCTAGAAAGAGGCATCTTTTTCTCTGGTCCAATGATGTTAGCAACATTATCTTCACAAAGGGATTACTCTCTGATAATCAGAGTCTATCCTCTCTACGGCACTACAAGACATGGGGGTAGCCAAATAAGGGCACAGGGCTTCCTAGCAAATACATCTGTCACGGGCAGGGGGCAGCAAAACTCAAGGGCTCATTTGTTAAGATTTGCCTAAAATGTGCTTTTCTTGATGTGGGGTGGGTTTTCTGTGGCAGTTTCTTGCCTTCACTGCTTTATTAAAAATGATTAATATAATAATCCACTTATATTTGCGTAGAAGCTCTCAAATAGAAAAGCTCTCAGCCTGCTTGGAAATTAAATAACTATTTCCTATTGACGGCATTTCCTTTGAAATGAAGTTTCCTGAAATGGATGTTCCTGGGAGGCTTCTAACTCGTAAGTTGAGGAGAGTATTAACTGCCATCTTGCTATTTATAATAACAGTGTCCTTACAGCTGAACACATCATCCACAAGAGTAATGAGGAACAACCATAAATGGGGCCTACTCTTTGTGAGGAAGGTCTAGAAAGAATCAAGATGCAAATCTATTTCACAGAAGCCAGAATGGATGGTCTTTCTGCTCAGATGCTCTAGGAAATTGATGAGTATTGTGAAAATGGCAGAACACTTGACACTGGAAATAAATCTGTTATTAAACCAACTTGTTCTGTTGTTTGTTCTTTTGTCAAGTGTTTAGTGTTTTGCTTGCTCTCCTAGAGTCAAGCATAAAAGAATCTCTATCTGACTCGGCAAGCAATGAGCACTATGTAAGAGAGAAAGTGCACTGGTTTAATTATAAGCTATGACTCAGGCTAAACAGGACATGTAATTCTCTGTTCCTCGATTTCCCCAACTGTGAAACAGGATTTTTCATTCCTGGATTACCCACCGCATTGTGAGGATCAAATAAACTAATAGATATGAGAAAGTGATGTAAACTATGAGGTAGTCCTATATAACTAGAATCATATCCTTATTGTATCACGTTTATCATAATTTATCTGCATACATGTCTGTCTCCCTAATGGACTGTGAGGTCCGGATTCATCTGTTTCCATGACAAATTAACAGGGTGTTTCTGTTATTCTCTTTAAAAGGCTTGAGTCTACATGACAACCAAATGGTTTACAAAGGGGAAAAAATCAGTATTCACTTTCACGTCACCGAGAACAAACATCTAAAGATTATGTTGCGTGATATCACATTTTTAACAGCAGGCAGATATTTGTCATAAAGTCACTAACTAACTTCAGCAGGATTTGTTAGCCTTCACCATGGATCTACCTGGAATTAATAAGGACACTTGTGCCACAAATGCACATACACACTACCTGTCCCAGGGTATAGTGTAAAAAAAGCAGCACAAAAAGAGGCATGTGTGTGCGTGTGTGAGTTGAAGATTAAACACACCAAGAGAAAAATGAGGCAGCCAGTTCAACACTGTAAGAATAAGGAGAAGGTTTTTGTTGTTGTGTATGTCATCATTGTTGTTGTTACAGTAAATAGATTAGAAAAACATTCAATAACAAAATAATGGGAAACCCAGGGTAGGGTTAGCATCTGCAAAGAATTTCCTTTTTTTTTTTTTTTTTTTTTTTTTTTAGAATTTCCTAATGTCCTATTTAATCTAACAGGGTGCCAAGGCCTTGTGCATTAGTTCCACAAATTTCTGATATATCAAGTTTTCTCCAGGAGACAAACACAAACTGGCTTCCAGAAACAGCAAGTATATCCCAGTATTGAGGCCTGAAAGTCCTCATAAAGAGCATATTGTTGTGATCAATATCTACACACTTCCAATAAATAAAATGCTTTGTCTGTACTATGCCAATGTCAGTAAAAGTAATTCAATGAGTAGCCGAAACCATGCCTTAACTCAAAAGCTCTGTAGTCTTGGTGCCCAGATAACTCTCCAAAGCGTTTACTAGTGGGTCCTCGGACAGATGATGTAGTCTTTTTTGGTTCGTTTTCAAATCTGAGAAAGAGAAGTATTTATCCTGATAGGGCTTCTAAGGGAAAATAATCAAAGACAAACTACCTGGCACATAGTTAGGTTCTCAGTAAATGTAGTCTGCCTTCCCACTGTGCAAATAAATGCCCAAGAAATCTGAAGAGAACCCATGTCTAGTTGTAAATGACAGGCAACACTAGAGGGTAACTTCCTTTGACCCAAACCCTGAGTGTGTGGTAAGCAAGTCTTTTATATATCAAGGCCTTAATGCAAAATTAGATTTACAGTGCACATCCTCCTAGCCATAACAGCTCTTTAGTGAGTCCATTACGTTAACAAGTAGCTTGGTAGCCCAGCTCTTTGCTCTACTGTCTTTTCATCTGCTCAGCAAGACCACAGGCATTAACTACATAAATATATTCTGCATTTTGAAAAGAAAAAATAAAAACTCTGCCACCCCTGGATACTCATCCCTTCAAGGAAGTCTCAGACTTTAGCAACAACAAAGCGTTGGTGTGTGGGACCCCACAGAGTTCATGAATTTCAGATGCTTGTAAGAAATTATCTGTTTTGCTGGACTCTTGCTGGGATCAATCAGCCCCTCAGTGGTTGGTACCAATTAAGAGCTAGTGTGATGCAAGAAGAATATTTTAAACACCATTTGACACCAAGTACTCCTCTGTCCTCTTCCCGCCTCCCTCCCTTCCTCCCCTCTAACTCTTCCACCTACCACCTTTTCAGTCCCTTTCCTTTTTAACTGTGACTCCCTGACTCCGCTCAAAGTTGTGAAGTGTAATGAAAGTAATGGCACATGTGTCTTTTCTGCAGAGGGATATTGTTTATCGAATGATTTCCCATCATCTCACAGGATCTCCCAACAGCCTGGTGTAGACAACAAGCAGGACTATCACCACCTCAACCTACCGTCTCCCTCTGTCTTTCCCAGTGTATTCCCCATCTATTCCCCACACAGCTGCCAAAGTAATCTGCTGAAGTTCATATTGAATCATGTCATTCCTCTGCTTAAAATAAATCCTTGGCTCCTCCTCATTGCCCGGAGGATAAAGGCCTACTTGGGTTCACCCCTACCCTCCTCCTCAGCCTTGTCTCTCACCACTCCTTTCCCATTCATTCTTGCAATTCTCTGAATACATTAAATGACATTTTGTCTTCCTATTTTTATCTGTCCCTGAACTACCCACATCACCCTGGTCATCCAGGTATTAATAGCTAACTCATATATATCCTTAAAGATTCAGATCAACCAACTCCCACTCCAGAAAGCCTTACCCAATTCTCTAAGATGACTTAGGTGCCCTAGAGCTATATTCTGTGGCACTAGTGTTTGCTTCTGGCGTAACATTTATCAGACTGCAATATCATAGCCAGTTAACCTGTCTGTCCAGACTCCCCACCTCTAACTAGACTGTGAGTTCTTCGAGAGCAAGTGTAGGCTTTGTATACCTCCACAATCCTAGTGTCTGGTACGGTATCTCATATATGGTAAGCCGTGAATTCTCAACTTGACTGCTTCTCATGGTTACCTGAGCTAGTTTGTTCATGATGCAAATCCTCTAGATCTAACTCTGGAGTTATTAAATCAGTATGTCTGTTGGAGGTGGGACCTGAGTTTGCATGTTTTGTAGAAGTTCTAATGATGATGTACATCCCTAGTTATGAATAACGCGGTATGTAGGTATTAATAAATATTTGACAGTCAATGAATGAATGAATACATAATGTCCCCATTTTATAGATATTGAAACAAGCTTTAAGAGTTAGAAATCTGGCCCATTTTGCTCAACAGTAACTTTTGGAAAGATAGTGATATAAAGAGGTATAGGATAAAGCCTTTCTAGACTAAAGTTGGACTCGAGTTGTTCATTTGCATGCAAATCACCTGAATTATTCTCTAGCTTTTTCAAGCAGGAATAGGCCTTTTCATTTTGGGAACTTAATAGAGTCTGACCCAGTGTCTAAAACACAGTAGGCCCTCACTATTTGTTGAAGCGCAACTGCATGATGTGAATCAAAGAGCCCTGTACCTGCAGCGAGGAGCCTTGAGTTCTAGGCCTCTTTGTGATATTAACTGTGACTTATTCTGGGGTAAGAATTTCCTTGGGCTTTAGATTCCCTATCTACACAATCAGAGGTAGACTAGATGATCAAAGGTTGCTTTCAGCTCTGACATTTTTTAATCCAATGAGTGCTGGAGAGCTTGAGTCTGAATTTTGGCCTAGTGCTAGATGAAACACCTTCACTATGACTAAGTTAGATGGCATCTGAGGCCCACAGGAGAAGTGACATGAATACACTTTTTAATCCATCATGAATGTGGCCAGGATGAAGTGCTGCCTTTTGTTCTGCTGAAAGACAAGTGAATATTCAGCCCTAAACACCCCCAAGCCTTGCCTGAGATGTTTACCTTGGCTTTCAGACACCAGCAAAGATCACCCACTCTTGATAACATGAAGCCACTGTCACAGTGGCCTCTGATACAAGGGCTGACTCCCTGGAGGAGCATGGCATAGTAAGGAATGTGGAGGGAAGGCATGGGCTCTCTGACACTCACAGAGGAATAGCCATAACCTCACACACGCACCCAGGGTGATGGTGTGCAAATCATAGATAATTTGATTTTAACAACCTTGCAAAAGGAAGAAGAAGTAGGTACTATACCTCTACCTTGCACACTGGGAAATTAATGCTCAGAGATGTTGAAGGATTTCTGCATAAATATAAAGCGATTAAATGTAGGAAGCTGATGGCAGATTTTTCTGTCTCCAATGTAATATTCCTTTGGCTACATCATACTGCTTATTTTTCTTATCTTCTCTGTTGGATCCTTACAAAAATCCTGCCAGCGAAAAAGGGCAAGTACTTCCATTTCCATTTTATGGAGCATAAAGTTGAAGCTCAAAGAGAGTTTTCAGTCTCACAGTAAGTAGCGGGGACTTCCAGTGCACTTTTTGCTATATCACTACTGCTTCTTTTTTATTCTATTTTATTGTATAATCTTACTTCTACACCATCAGAGAGGTAGAACATACTGGTAATGTAATTTGCAATTTTCTAACAAGAAAACTGAGGTCCAGAGAAGTAATATTGGAGAAATTTATTAAAGATGAGTTTATGAGTTTAGGTTGGCAAGAAAATGACCTTTCCAACAATTGGAGCTGTTGTCATTGGAAATGAGCCCCTGTACCATCACAGGACCAGAGGACTGCTCAGAGATATGGTACAGGGGACTGTGAAATGATGAAGAGTTGACTTAGATGTTCATTAAGCTCCTTCCTGACCATATGCATCCATGGTTCTATGCCTGACCCAAAGCCCCCAGCCAGGATCTCATCAATCAGGATGTGAACCCAAGTCCTCCAAATCATACTTTATCCTATGCATTTTTTGCCCTATCCGTTCAACTTTCCTTGGCTCATATTTCCAAATATTTCAGAATCCAACTGTCTAGGTGTAGATGTAGTTATCATTTGAACACTGGCCAGAACAGGCTCTCTCTGTAGGTTTACTGAATAAACACTGACAAATTGGCCACTCAACAAATCACACATATTAACATGGAGTATGCTTCTCAAACAACATGAAATGATTTTTTAAAGTTCCTAGCTTGGAGACTGGACCTTGACTCTAGTCCTGAATTTTCCATCAAATGCCTGTAGGAACCTGATCAAAGTCACTTTCTGTTTCAAGGCATTGAGCATCCTCCATCGTAATGTGACTCTTGAACAAGAGGTTCTTTTAAGCTCAGCAATGCAAGATCACAAGACTAATTATCTTTGCTGCCAGTCATGGTAAGGCTGGACGACAAGGAGCTTGGAATAACAAGCTTATCCAGGGGCTAAACAGAGAAAGCCAGGCTTAGCAATATCACATTGACATTCTTTACCAGCCTCGAATCCATTTGAGTTTGGGAGGTAAGAAGTAGCCCAGAAATAATGCAATGAGAAATTAGCCTCTCTTCTTAAGTCCTAAATGGTCATATGCCTTTGAGCTCCATTGCCCAGTCTCAGGTCGGCACTGTCTTCTGTCAGTAGCTATAGTATTTCCCCTACCACAACCCATCTCTATTTCCCATCACTGACAGCCCCATCCTCCATCTCCCTAGACAGATCTCCCTGCTTATGTTCCTCCCATTTCTTGGCTGACAATCAATTTTCCTACCTGTCGTTATCAATTCTGTTCATTAACTCTCCCACCTGTCTCAGCTGAGGCCTCCTGACACCAAAAAGCATCTCAAGAAAAAAAAAAATGACAGTGTTCCCAAACAGAATAATTGAAACTTCTTGCACATCTAGAGAGCCTTCTGTCTGAAACCCTCAGAGCCATTTTTTAAATGTCAGTAGAAATGCACATTTTATACTAGGGAGGCAGACTTCACCATTCTAGCACTACCAAATGAAAAGTAAAGCAGAAACCAAAAAACATGCAGCAACTACTTTTTTCTTTGTGGTTCACAGAATGCAAAACTGGTCTGACCATTTTTTTTAAGCTTAGTTGACTCGTTAATTGCCTGTAGTTCTTTTAAACATGGCCTAAGAAATGGTTAATACAGGAATAATACTGTGAAGGTGAAAATGCTAGAGAGACCATCTTGTGCCTTTCTCCAAGGAGTTCCATGAACTGCTAAGTTGCTAAGACTTGATAGGAACTTATAGAAGGACTTCTGCAGCACTACAAGGCAATAATACATATTGATGAAAAATCTCTGTTATCAGGCTATCTGTATTTAAGAGTTATAATAACAACAGCTATTCTTAGACAATCCTTTACCATTTATAAGGTATTTTCACACATATCACATCACTTTGCACTTACTGTTTCCCCTATCCTGAACATTCCTCCCTCAGATATCTACCTGGCTTGTTCCCTCACCTACTTCAGAACTGTGTTCAAATGTTATCTTTCCTATTGGCCTAAAGGAAAATTGTAACTGTGCCCACCTCCCCTGAAACTCCCTGTCCGCTTCCCGTGATAGGCTTCTCCACAGCACTCCTCACTATCTGACTTGCTATACATTTTACTTATAAAATGTGGGCTCCCTAGGGAATGAGATCTTTGTTATTTTCATGGCTGTATTCCCAGTGCCTGGAATACAGTAGTTGCTCAGTTAAGACCTTTTGAGGGAATAAAGGAATACATTGTGAATGTGATTCTCCCCACAGCCTTGAGGAGCAGGAGGCATCATTATTACTATTTTGCAGATGAAGCAACTGAAACTCAGAAGGCTAAGTGGTCAGACCACATGGATGAGAGGGGCAGACCCAGATGGCCTCACACTGGCTCACTCTGTGCTCTCCAGAGACACATCTCGGAAAAAGACACTTTAACAAGTGCACCCTCCCACTCAGGAAGGAGTGTCCAAGTCAGATGAGTGCTGAGAGCTATAATGCTCAGCCCTGTGCCTGCACCCCCGCATTAGCCCTCTCTTGGCACCTTCCTTACCCCCCCTTCAGGGAGTGTGTTCCCAGGCACCCACTGTATTTGATGAGCACCTGCAGGTCTAATTATCCCATTAAGGTAAGATAAACAAAGAAAAAGGAAGGAAGAAATAATTACAAAACAAGCAAACCTGAATGGTCAACACATCAACACAGTAATTACATTTCTCCAAAAAGAAAAAGACAGGAACTAAGCATTTCCACCTAACTCTTTTTGCTTTCGAATGGAAGCCTCCTCTCTCAGCTGCAGATTACACGGGCTGGCAGCTTTCCCACCCTCACCATGCTCCTTGTTGCCTCTATTGACAGAGGTGAGTCATTACTCTTCACTAAAATTCAGTGTCCACACATTCGCCCCTTGACAACACTCTGGAAATTCATCTCCTCAAATATCTTTGGAACTAAATTAAGGCAATTTGTTCTTTCCCTGATCCACATAGGTGTCCTCTGGGACAGAATCACTGCTAAAAGGATGATCATTATTTTTTGAAAAGGGGAGGAAGTCTCTCGGGAAGAAGGCAATCCAAAATCTTGGTAATATTGAGTATAAGTGATTTTAAAAATCAAATACCATTACTACTGCTATACTGCTTACAAAGAACATTCACATCCATTATCTATAGGATTTAAGCTTTGTGCTATTCTATGAAGAAGTTGAGAAATACCTGACTTTCCATTTTATAGATGACAAAACTAAGGAAATGACTTACCAAAGTTCACATCCCTGTAAGTGAAAGAGCAACAAATACTCGAATCCGTTTTCTGACTCTAAATGGAAAGCTTTATGCCACAAACATGGTATGTGTGTGTAGAGAGAAAGAGAGACTGATTCTTTTTTCACCCTGCACCTTCCAAATTGTCTTTTTCAGGCACCTCACTCAGCTTCCCTGTCCTTAGATAGTATTTTCTTGCATCAGAGAGCAGGCACTCTGGCAGTCCCCAGACTGGCTGTGCTCAGAGGTTGGCATTTTAAATTCCACAAGTATTTGGCTTGCTTTAAGAGCATGGACTTGTGAGTCAGACAGACCTGAGTCCCAGCAGGGATAGATTGCACCAATCCTCAGCGTCTCCATTCACCTCACAGCATTGACAAAATTATATGAAAAGACGCCATGTGGTATCCATCACAGCGCGTGGCACACAGAAAATGCTCAGTAAATGAGAGCAATTCTTGTTGAGTACCCTGTTCACTTCTGTGTCACATCTGAGAGGTGGGGGTCCAGGTTCTTATCGTATCTTACATTATTGCTCAAAGCCTTCGCCAAAGTCACTCTCTGGGCATGAGCGTGCATGGAAGCAGTGATGTCCTCTCCTTTGAGAAGCTCTGGGTGCTGAACAGTAGCAAAGACAGTAGCAGGCATTCCTATTTTCTGAACATTTAGTGTTCTCCATGAATAATTGTCATTGATGTCATCAACCACCCACCATTAATCCTATTTTAGATGTATTAACACCATTCATTGTGTCCATAGACCTGCTAAACACTGAATATTTGTGTCACTGCAAAATTCAAATGTTGAAACCCAACTCCCAAGGTGATGGTATTTGGAGGCAGGGCCTTGGGGATATGATTAGGTCAGGTTAGAGGCCCTCGTAAATGAGATTAGTGCTCTTGTAAAAAGGACCCCAGAGAGCTCATTTGCCCCCTTCAGCCATGTGAGAACAGAGTAAAAATATGATGTGATATTATGAGATTGTATATGTGTGTATGTGTGTGTGTATGTATGTGTGTGTGTTTTCATTCACAGTTCCCAGTTTATCACTCCCATAGCCCTTATTACAGTCTTTTGTTATAATGTTGGGGCACTTTAGGTGTCAGAAAGCAGAAGCTCTCTCTCGCTGACCCTCTCCTGCTGTTTTTTCACCTGCTTCTTTTTCTCCTCAAGGCAGGATTTAGAAACTAAAAATATACTCTAATCTTCCCCCACCTCTGGTCATAAAGAAATTTTCTGACCCACATTGTCTGATTGTAAATCATAAGACCTCTGCTTCCAAAGAGTTTCTGCCTCGTATCTTGGGGAAGGAACACTGCACACAGAGGCCAAAAAGAATTTTGAACAGGCAGGACTTGCTGGGGGTCCCCGCTCAGTTATTAGTATTAGATTATACTCTTCTTGTCTAATCACATTTCTACATGGCTGTAAATCAAGCCTATCCAATGAAGTCTCCATAAAAGGCCCAAGAGGACAGAATTCAGAGAGCCTCAAGATAGCTGAACATGTAGATATCCCTGGAGGGTGGTGCACCCAGGAATGTCATGGGAGCTCTATGCCCATTCCCATACCTCACCTTATGCATCTCTTTATTTGTAGCCTTTGTAATATTCTTTATAATAAACCATTAAGCATAAGTAAGTGTTTCCCTGAGTTCTGTGAACTGCTCTAACAAATTTATAGAACCCAAGGAGGTGGGTAATGAGATCCCTGATTTATATCTGGTTGGTCAGAAGCACAGGTAAAGCAACCTGAGGTTTACACTAGGCATCAAAAGTAGGGGACAGAGGCCGGGTGCAGTGGCTCGCACCTGTAATTCCAGCACTTTGGGAGGCCAAGGCAGGTGGATCACTCACGATCAGGAGTCTGAAACCAGCCTGGCCAACAGGGTGAAACCCCATCTCTACTAAAAGTACAAAAATTAGCCAGGCATGGTGATGGGTGCCTGTCATCCCAGCTACTCAGGAGGCTGAGGCAGGAGAATTGCTTGAGCCCAGGAGGTGGAGGTTGCAGTGAGCAGAGATCGCACCATTGCACTCCAGCCTGGGTGACAGAGAGAGACTTCATCTCAAAAAAAAAAAAATTATGGGACAGTCTTGGGGACTGAGCCTTCAACTTGAAAGGGCTCAGTAGATAGCCCTTCAGGTAGATAGTGTAAGAACTGAATTGAATTGAGGACACCCAGCTGGTATCCACTGCGGAATTGATTGCTTGCTTGATGGTAGAGAGAAAATCCCTAAACATTTAGTCACATAAGACTTCCGTGTTGACTGTTGTGGCATAAGGGCTGAGAAGAAACATTTTATGTTTACTCCACTCTCAGATGGCCATCTATGAACCAAGAAGCAGGCCTTGCCAGACACCAAACCAGCCAGTGCCTTGTTCTTGAACTTTTCCAGCCTCCAGAACTCGGAGAAATAAGTGTCTGTTGTATACAAGCCACTCAGTACTGTGGTATTTTGCTATAGCAGCCTGAAAAGACTAAGACAACCCCTATCACATAAAGATGCAAAGAAAAACTCGGTAACTCAACAAAGGATGCAAACTGAGGGAGTTCACCCATCAGAATGGAGGCTCTTAACCACCACACTATGCCACTTGCAGAGTGAGCAGGCCCCTTTGGAACACCTTGTCTTCTCCTGCAGCAGGACTGACCCCTTCCAAGTACCCTTTCCTACCTGGCAATTCCACCCTGGCCAGTCTGTGGCTCGAGCCACAACTAGAATCACAAAATGTTAAAACTAGACAAGCCCAGAGATTTAGTCTTCTTACCTAGTAACTCCCTCATTTCTCAGATGAAACTGAAGCCCAGAAGGGAGGTGAGCTGCCTGAGGCCTCATAGTCTCATCCCATAACTGGAATGAAACTCAAAACTGTGAGTACATTGTGGGCTGTGGGAAGTTGTTGTACCAGCTGTCTGGCAGCTTGGCCGTGCCCCTCCATTACCTTCTCTGGCACAGCGTGCAGCTTCTCACCATCCCATCAGCACAGGCTGTGGTATGACTTGGTTTGTCATAATATTTTGTTTAAATGTTTGATTTAAATGTAGATATAGAGATATTTTCATATAGGTATCGATAAAGATAATCTGTGCTTTTTAATATAGGCAGCCACAAATCTTTTGGGAAAGTAAATGAAGAACAAATGAATGTGTAAATAAGCCAGGTGCAGTGGCTCACACCTGTAATCCTAGCACTTTGAGAGGCCAAGGCAGGTGAATCACCTGAGGTCAGGAGTTCGAGACCTGGCCAAAATGGTGAAACCCTGTCTCTACTAAAAATACAAAAATTAGCCGGGTATGGTGGCAGGTGCCTATAATCCCAACTACTCGGGAGGCTGAGGCAGGAGAATCGCTGGAACCTGACGGGCAGAGGTTGCAGTGAGCCAAGATCATGCCACCTCACTCCAGCCTGGGTGAAAGAGCAAAACTCCATCTCAAAAAAACAAACAAACAACAACAACAAAAAAAAAAACAAAAAAACTGTAAATAAGTAGATCAGTGACAACTTAGCATCCTTTTCATCATTCTGAAAATTTTGCAAATTCTGAAGTAGGTAAGTGCAGGGAAGAAAAGCAAATTTAGCAGTGAGTATGGCTCATAAATTACTTTACTAAAGGGAAGAAATCATAAGAAATTTGGGGCTATTTCTTCTCAATGTAGAACAAGAGAATGTCAAAATAGTGCTGCCTGCTGAATGTTGAAAAGCAAAATCACCGAGCCACTAAGTCAGAATGACAGTGCCGTGTGTTGAGAGTGGGCCATTTCATGTGCTTAAGTACTTAGAGACCTGATACTCAACCACAGTCCCCACTGTGCTTTCCCTCCCATCTGCATTCTTTCTGGTCCCCTAACTTGATGATCTAGGACCTTTGCATGAGCACTTGTCTGAGGATTTCAGCCCGAGCTGTTCCATCATTCTGAAACACTCTTTCTGTGTATCTCTGCATGGCTGGTTCCCACTGGTCATCTGCAGCTCAGCTTAGGTTTGACTTCCTCATACAGGCTGTCTCTGGCCACCCTATCAACTCCTCTTACCACTCCAGCAAAACACCTTGAGTTATTCCCATCATAACACTTATTGCTACCTGTTTTCTTCCACACTTGATAATTGTCTCTTCCTCACTAAAATGCTCATTGAGGACAGGGAACTTGTCTATCATATTCACCACTATTTTCCCAGTGCCTAAACCAGTACACAAGAAGTAACTGTTAAATGAAGATAAATAATATCAACAAATACCTTATATTCTAAATCAAGCGCCTAATTCACAAACTGACCAAAAACCATCAATCAATCAATATCTACTTAACGGTCAATGTGTGCTGGGTGCATTTTATGAACTGCATGGGGGTGGGGTAGATGGGGTAGATGCAGAGATGAATATGATTAGTCTCTAACCTCAAGAAGTTAATGTCCTGGTTGGAGAGTTAAGACATATACTTCTAAAATAAAACATATGCTTCTAAAAATAAAACTTAAGTAACATAGCCAGTTCTCAAGGACAAGTAAAGAGTTCAGAAGGCAAAGGTATTGAAGAATAAATACAAACGATTGAAGGCTAAATACAAAGGAAGACACACAGAAGGCACAATGTCTGTCAAATCCACAGCACATGAATGGAAGTGAGAGAGACCAGAAACAGCCTCCCAGTCTCCCTGGCCAGGGCCTTTCAATGACATCACAGGCTTCCCTTGTGTCCCTGTGACTCGAAGTGATGTGGAATTGGAGAGCTTGACTCTCAACCTGGTACCTAGAGAAGAGCCCACATTTGTCCAATGTTCTCTCTGTGCACCGTGTTATACTAGTTTACACATGTCATCTCAGTTACTTCTCACTACAACCCTGACTACAGCGAGGTGTTAGAATTCTTGTGTTGGATTAATACAAATAGAGACCCCAAGGTGAAAACTATTTCACCCAAAGTGACCCAGTCACTGGAGCCCGGTATACCTGCCTCTATAGGATCTTACCCTTTCCCAGTTCACACTTCTGACCCCTTGCTCAAAACTGAAAACACCTCCAAGCTTATGAGTCCTCTGAGCCCAAGCCAAGCCATCACATCCCCTGTGACTTGCACGTACACATCCAGATGGCCTGAAGTAACTGAAGATCCACAAAAGAAGTAAAAATAGCCTTAACTGATGACATTCCACCATTGTGATTTGTTTCTGCCCCACCCAAACTGATCAATGTACTTTGTAATCTCCCCCACCCTTAAGAAAGTTCTTTGTAATTCTCCCCACCCTTGAGAATGTACTTTGTGAGATCCACCCCTGCCCACAAAACATTGCTCTTAACTTCACCGCCTATCCCAAAACCTATAAGAACTAATGATAATCCACCACCCTTTGCTGACTCTCTTTTCGGACTCAGCCCACCTGCACCCAGGTGAAATAAACAGCCATGTTGCTCACACAAAGCCTGTTTGGTGGTCTCTTCACACGGACGCGCATGAAATTTGGTGCCGAAACCCCTTCTCCTTCACCCTTAGTGGCAAGTCCCGCTTTTCTGGGGCAGGAGCAAGTACCCCTCAACCCCTTCTCCTTCACCCTTACCGGCAAGTCCCGCTTTTCTAGGGGGCAAGAACCCCCAATCGCTTATTTCTGCACTCCGACCTCTTATCTCTGTGCCCCAATCCGTTATTTCTGCATCCCAACCTCTTATCTCTGTGCCCCAATCTCTTATTTCCATGCCCTGACCCCTTTCCTGCTTTTCTGGAGGGTAAGAACCCCCGAACCCCTTGCCTCTGTGTCTCTACACTCTCTTCTTTCTGGGTTTGCCTCCTTCACTATGGGCAACCTTCCATCCTCCATTCCTCCTTCTTCTCCCTTAGCCTGTGTTCTCAAGAACTTAAAACCTCTTCAACTCACACCTGACCTAAAACCTAAATGCCTTATTTTCTTCTGCAATGCTGCTTGACCCCAATACAAACTCGACAGTAGTTCCAAATAGCCAGAAAACGGCACTTTGAATTTTTCCATCCTGCAAGATCTAAATAATTCTTGTTGTTAAAATAGGCAAACAGTCAGAAGTGCCTGACGTCCAGGCATTCTTTTACACATCAGTCCCTTCCTAGTCTCTGTGCCCAATGCAACTCATCCCAAATCTTCCTTCTTTCCCTCCTGCCTGTCCCCTCAGTCCCAACCCCAAGTGTCGCTGAGTCTTTCTAATCTTCCTTTTCTACAGACCCATCTGTACTCTCCCCTCCTCGCCAGGCCTAGCTAGGTCCCAATTCTTCCTCAGCCTCCGCTCCCCCACCCTATAATCCTTTGATCACCTCCCCTCCTCACACCTGGTCCGGCTTACAGTTTCATTCCGTGACTAGATTTCCCCCACATGCCCAGCAATTTACTCTTAAAAAGTGGCTGAAGCTAAAGGCATAGTCAAGGTTAATGCTGCTTTTTCTTTATCCCAAATCAGATAGCGTTTAGGCTCTTTTTCATCAAATATAAAAATCCAGCCCAGTTCACAGCTCGTTTGGCAGCAACCCGGAGACGCTTTACAGCCATAGACCCTAAAAGGTCAAAAGGCTGTCTTATTTTCAATATACATTTTATTACCCAATCTGCTCCCGACATTAAATAAAACTCCAAAAATTAGACTCTGGCCCACACACCCCACAACAGGACTTAATTAACCTCACCTTCAAGGTGTACAATAATAGAAAAAAGTTGCAATTCCTTGCCTCCACTGTGAGACAAACCCCAGCCACATCTCCAGCACACAAGAACTTCCAAACACCTGAACCGCAGCAGCCAGGCATTCCTCCAGAACCTCCTCCCCCAGGAGCTTGCTACACATGCCAGAAATCTGGCCACTGGGCCAAGGAATGCCCGCAGCCTGGGATTCCTCCTAAGCCGTGTCCCATCTGTGCAGGACCCTACTGGAAATCAGACTGTTCAACTCACCTGGCAGCCACTCCCAGAGCCCCTGGAACTCTGGCCCAAGGCTCTCTGACTCCTTCCCAGATCTTCTCAGCTTCGCGGCTGAAGACTGACACCACCCAATCGCCTCGGAAGCCTACAGGACCAACACAGATGCTCTGGGTAACTCTCACAGTGGAAGGTAAGCCCGTCCCCTTCTTAATCAGTATGGAGGCTACCCACTCCACATTACCTTCTTTTCAAGGGCCTGTTTCCCTTGCCTCTGTAACTGTTGTGGGTATTGACGGCCAGGCTTCTAAACCTTTTAAAACTCCCCAACTCTGGTGCCAATTAGACAATACTCTTTTAAGCACTCCATTTTAGTTACCCCACCTGCCCAGTTCCCTTATTAGGCCGAGACACTTTAACTAAATTATCTGCTTCCCTATTCCTGGACTACAGCTGCATCTCATTGCTGCCCTTCTCCCCAACCCAAAGCCTCCTGCGAGTCTTCCTCTCATAGCCCCCCACCTTAACCCACAAGTATGGGACATCTCTACTCCTTCCCTGGCAACTGATCACATGTCCATTACCATCCCATTAAAACCTAATCACCCTTACCCTGCTCAATGCCAATATCCCATCCCACAGCACGCTTTAAAATGATTAAAACGTGTTACAGCATGGCCTTTTAAAGCCTATAAACTCTCCTTACAATTCCCCCATTTTACCTGTCCTAAAACCAGATAAGGCTTACAGGTTAGTTCAGGATCTGCACCTTATCAACCAAATTGTTTTGCCTATCCACCCTGTGGTACCAAACCCATATACTCTCCTATCCTTAATACCTCCCTCTACAACCCATTATTCTATTCTGGATCTCAAACATGCTTTCTTTACTATTCCTTTGCACCCTTCATCCCAGCCTCTCTTCACTTTCACTTAGACTGACGCTGACATCCATTAGGCTCAGCAAATTACCTGGGATGTACTGCTGCAAGGCTTCACAGACAGCCCCCATTACTTCAATCAAGCCCAAATTTCATCCTCATCTGTTACCTAGCTCGGCATAATTCTCATAAAAACACACGTGCTCTCCCTGCTGATCATATCCGATTAATCTCCCAAACCTCAATCCCTTACAAAACAACAACTCCTTTCCTTCCTAGGCATGGTTAGTGCGGTCAGAATTCTTACACAAGAGCCAGGACTGCACCCTGTAGCCTTTCTGTCCAAACAACTTGACCTTACTGTTTTAGCCTAGCCCTCATGTCTGCGTGCAGTGGCTGCCGCAGATTTAATACTTTTAGAGGCCCTAAAAATCACAAACTATGCTCAACTCACTCTCTACATTTCTCATAACTTCCAAAATCTATTTTCTTCCTCATATTCCTGACACATACTTTCTGCTCCCCGGCTCCTTCAGCTGTACTCACTCTT
This sequence comes from Symphalangus syndactylus, assembly GCF_028878055.3. Lineage (NCBI taxonomy): Eukaryota > Metazoa > Chordata > Mammalia > Primates > Hylobatidae > Symphalangus > Symphalangus syndactylus. The sequence continues at coordinate 89,310,655 of NC_072439.2, forward strand.
TGTTAAGTCCCACAATTACCATTGTTCCTGGCCCAGACTTCAATCTGGCCTCCCACACTATTCCTGATACCACACCTGACCCTCATGACTGTATCTCTCTGATCCACCTGACATTCACCCCATTTCCCCATATTTCCTTCTTTCCTGTTCCTCACCCCGATCATGCTTGGTTTATTGATGGCAGTTCCACCAGGCCTAATCGCCACACACCAGCAAAGGTAGGCTATGCTATAGTACAAGCCACTAGCCCGCCTCTTAGAACCTCTCGTTTCCTTTCCATCATGGAAATCTATCCTCAAGGAAATAACTTCTCAGTGTTCCATCTGCTATTCTACTACTCCTCAGGAATTATTCAGGCCCCCTCCCTTTCCTACACATCAAGCTTGAAGATTTGCCCCCACCCAGGACTGGCAAATTAGCTTTACTCAACACGCCCCGAGTCAGATAACTAAAATACCTCTTAGTCTAAGTAGACACTTTCACTAGATAAGTAGAGGCCTTTCCTACAGGGTCTGAGAAAGCCACTGCAGTCATTTCTTCCCTTCTGTCAGACATAATTCCTCAGTTTAGCTTTGCCACCTCTATATAGTCTGATAACAGATGAGCCTTTATTAGTCAAATCAGCCAAGCAGTTTTTCAGGTTCTTAGTATTCAGTGAAACCTTTATATACCTTACGGTCCTCCGTCTTCAAGAAAAGCAGAACAGACTAAAGGTGTTTTAAAAACACACCTCACCAAACTCAGCCACCAACTTAAAAAGGACTGGAAAATACTTTTACCACTTTCCCTTCTCAGAAGTCAGTACCTGTCCTCAGAATGCTACAGGGTACAGCCCATTTAAGCTCCTGTATAGATGCTCCTTTTTATTAGGCCCCAGTCTCATTCGACACCAGACCAACTTAGACTGTGCCCCAAAAAAACATGTCATCCCTACTATCTTCTGTCTAGTCATACTCCTATTCACCGTTCTCAACTACTCATACATGCCCTGCTCTTGTTTACACTGCTGGCTTACACTGTTTCTCCAAGCCATCACAGCTGATATCTCCTGGTGCTATCCCCAAACTGCCACTCTAAACTCTTGAAGTAAATAAATAATCTTTGCTGGCAGGACTATGCTGACTCTCCTTAGGCACTCTCTAATCAGATGTCCTAGGTCCTCCCAATTCTTAGACCTTTTATACCTGTTTTTCTCCTTTTCTTATTCCATTTAGTTTCTCAATTCATCCAAAACCATATCTAGGCCATCATCAATCATTCTATATGACAAATGTTTCTTCTAACATCCCTACAATATCACCCCTTACCACAAGACCTCCCTTCAGCTTAATCTCTTGCACTCTAAGTTCCCACGCCACCCCTAATCCCACTAGAAGCAGCCCTGAGAAACATCACCCATTCTCTCTCCATACCACCCCCCAAAAATTTTTGCCACCCCAACACTTCAACACTATTTCGTTTTATTTTTCTTGTTAATATAAGAAGGCATGAATGTCAGGCCTCTGAGCCCAAGCCAAGCATCGCATCCCCTGTGACTTGCACGTATACATCCAGATGGCCTGAAGTAACTGAAGATCCACAAAAGAAGTAAAAATAGCCTTAACTGATGACATTCCACCATTGTGATTTGTTTCTGCCCCACCCGAACTGATCAATGTACTTTGTAATCTCCCCCACCCTTAAGAAGGTTCTTTGTAATTCTCCCCACCCTTGAGAATGTACTTTGTGAGATCCACCCCTGCCCACAAAACATTGCTCTTAACTTCACTGCCTATCCCAAAACCTATAAGAACTAATGATAATCCGCCACCCTTCGCTGACTCTCTTTTTGGACTCAGCCTGCCTGCACCCAGGTGAAATAAACAGCCATGTTGCTCACACAAAGCCTGTTTGGTGGTCTCTTCACACAGACACGCATGAAAAAGCTCACACAATGATAAGGGATTCATCCCTAGGTCTGTTCAACTGAAAAGTGGGTGCTTTTCTAAAACCCGGCAGATAGGAACAAGGACTGAGCCCATCATTGGTCCTTTTGCCCCATTGCAGAAACAGAGCCCTTCGGAAGAGTCATATGTTAAAAGGTGAAAAGAATGGTGGTTAAAATGTGAAAATGCACTGCCTTGAAATTCATTTGGTGTTCCCACTCTTATTCTTGAAGAAAGTATTCCCTGGTGACAAATTCTTTAAAGAATTTTTCTCAACTCCATTCTGCGGTGTGGAGTAATTGTATGTCATCAAAAGCCTAGGAATAGTCAAGATTGCAAAATTCTTGCTGTGCTCTTGGCAAAATCATTACTCACCAGCCAATGTTTAGAAATCAAAACGCTCCCCTTAAGTGCCATTAAACACAAATATTTATCAACGCTGCACCAGAATGTTAGGCTGACGAAGGTTGGATGTTTGTGGGTGTGCTTGCGTGTGCATAATTAGATTCAGGTTTTCAACAAGAACTTCAGCTGGCTTACTGAAGTTTATGGCCTTCAGACACCCACCTACAGGCAAATGGGAGGTTTTTGCTTATTTATATCTTAGAGAAATGTTAAAATTCTCAGAAGTATGCCCAAAGAAAGCCAGGGGAATTTGTTTCACTGCTTTTTACAGGCATCGTGAAAGGTACTGCGTATGGTAAAACAAATACCAAGACTGTCAGGAGAGATGAAAATGGACATCAAAAGCTAAATAATGATTCAGGATAGGAAATATGGATGGATAAATCATCATTAAAAACTTCTACTATAGTTTGAAGAAAATGAGGCTTTCAATCTCTGTCTTCAATTTTCCCTATAGGTGGCTTCTAGAGTTAGTATCTACTAAAACAGGTTAGCACATGGCTTACTTAGGTCAAGATCCCTAGAAGCAAAATCTCAGATGGGATTCTCATTCTGGGGATTTACTGAGGGGAGTGCACTTGGGAGAAGGAAAGTAAAAGAAGCAGAATAAGACAGAGGGGAAAATCTCAGTCAGAGCCAATCCCACAGGAGCACAAGTCACCGACAGTCAGTCCCACCCTGAGGCAAGGGAAGTAGCCCTTTGCACAACGGTCGTTGGCTGAGGACTGTCCTGGAAAGGCTCCCATTTTTCAGAGAAGTGATGCAGGCCTGACTGGTCAACACTCACAGCACCTGGGAACGGGTACACAAATACTAAAGGGGCCTGAGTGTGGCACCAGCAGCATCCACCATGGTACATGTGACTTTCCTTATGAAACTTTTATTTCATTCTGCAGAATAAGGTGCAAACTTTTCATCATGGAATCTGACACCTTCTGTGTTCTAGCCTTAACTTCATGGCTCTGAAACAGATTTTCTAAAAATCTAAGACTACTTAATGTATTTGTGCAAATATCTATGTGTATATGGAGCATACCATCAGAGAGGAATCAGGGGACATCCACCCCTCCTTCTACCAATAGCTTCTCTGCCCTCAGAAGAAAGTCAATTTCTGAGCCTGCCTTTCTATCGGTCCCAGACTAGCCCTCCAGCCTTGTCTCCTATCACCTTTTTCCACACAGCTCAACCTTTGATAGTGCAATAAACTGTTAGTTATTTCTCAAAGATGCTGTGTTCTTTCACCTCTCCCAGACTTTATGACACTTAGGATCAATAAGAGATAGACTAGTACAGAAAACCAAAATCCATTCCAACCTTTCCTTAATGTGACCAGCATTATTGTCTGAAAGTACACTTTTAATGTTCTGGAACCATTTTTAAAAACCTCTCACGGTCTCTGTAAAGCAAGGCCGAAATCCCTGGCGTGGAATGTCCTTTGCCTGTTTTTCTGCCTTCATTCTCCAGTTCAAACGGCACCTCTACTACGGAGCCCTCTCTGACCCACCCAAGCCTTTCTATCCCTTCACAGCCCTGCATTACCTTTTCCTAGCACTGCCATTATTCTGCAGTATAGAATGGTCTGTTGTGTAGGCATCTACCTCCACCATCAGATTGTGAGGTTCCTGACGGCAATACCTTTCATAGCACCTAGCACCTCACTGGGTGCGAAGCAGGTGCCAGTGCAGGCATATTAAGTGGAAGAAAATAATGCATCTCTAAGGAATAGTCTCCAGGGAGAGTCCTCACAGACACTGCAGGACTTCCACAGGGAACTCATTTAAAGGACTTTTAGACTAACAATATAAACAATTACAACAGATGCTAAGATTTATGGGACACTTATTATACCAGAATCTGCATTTAACATTTTACATGAATTAACTGATTTTAATCTTATTAGGCAGGTACTAATTTTATTACCATTTTACAGAAGAGAAGACCATATCCTGGAAGGAAAATAAATCTCAGGACCCCAAAATCATGAAGCCAAAAGGAAAAGTCAAGCTGGGAACTGCATCAGGCAAACCTGCCTTCTATTTTAGTTCCAAAATAAGATAGTTACAAACATTGCTTTAAAAGCTACATATCTCCTTCACAGTTTGCCAACAGGCGATTTCTTGTGGGCCTCAAGACCTTCACCTTAAACCAATTCTGTTGAATTTCACCTTGGCTATGTAAATTGATAGCTTATCTTCACAGATGGAGTACAAAGGACAGACAGAATCAAGGTCATTCCTCTGCCCACCTGAGACAAATGCATATCCAATTGCTTCTTCTGCCCTATTGCTTATGTAAAAATGCAATTTCACTGAGTCAGACTAAGGCATAAGTGACTATTCCTCTACCCCCACTCACATGTGACTTGTGTTTTCAATGAAAGGCTATAAAAGACCCAAAAGAATGCAACTTTTTTGTCTCTTATCTACTTATTAGAAGCCCCCACTTCCAGTTGTCCTGCCTTTCTGGGCCGAACCAATGTATGTCTTACACATATTGACTGATGCCTCATGTCTCCTAAAATGTATAAAACCAAGCTGTGACCCAATCACCTTGGACACAGGACCTCCTGAGGCAGTGTCACCAGCATGTCATTAACCTTAGCAAAACAACTTTCTAAGTTAATTGAGACCAGCCTCAGATATTTTTGGGTTCATAATATCAGGGAGGTTATGTAACTTGTTCAAGATCACACAGCTAGCAAGTGGGAGACCAGGCATCAGAGCCACAATGCCTGTAATCACGAAGTAATTAAATGAAGGAAGATTACTCATGCTCCCCTATTTCTGAACCATCGACCTGAGGGGCAGCACCATGATGAAAAGCACAGTCACGGAACTTTTTGTGAGCGACAATTAAAGGCCCTGTGCCCATTCATTCCCTTTCTTTCAAAGGAAAATGGTTGGAATGGGAACAAAGAAAGTAGATTCTTAAAGTGTATTTTATGCCTATATATTTGTAAGTTGTTTTGTTTGTTTATTCAGAAAGGCTTTGAATTGGAGCTGGAAGGGTCCCTCTTTGAGTCACAGTTTCCTGATTAGTAAAATAGACTTTTTGCCTGTTCTATTTATTTCAGAATGCCTTTGCATGGATTCCCCACTCAGGTACAAGCTTCACAGAAGTGGAGATTTTACCCAACCTATTCATCACTCTTTCTTCATATTCCAACACAGTGCCAGACACATAATAGGCCTCGATAAACACTCATAGGCTGAATGAATAAAAAATGAGACACGAAGGGAATACAATGTTTCTTTCTCAAAGGGTGGTTCAAGGACCACTCACTCCAGGGTTATCTGGAGAGTTTGTTTAAAGTACAGATTCCTGGGCTAAAAGGGACTTCTTCACTCATTGATGTTTGAGAACTACTGATATAAATGTTATGTGAGTGTCTGCAAACTGTCCAATTTCACAATTTAATGAAATTAACTTCAAGTGAGGCTGTAATTATCATCTGATTCTGATAAAGAATGGAGAGGTAATCCTACTGTTTCTCTCCACTTTTCCTTTATTTACTTCCTCATTCTTTCATATTTTCCTTCCCTGTATTAGTCCATTCTCACATTGCTATAAAGAAATACTTGAGACTAGATAATTTATAAAGAAAAGAAATTTCATTACTTAAGGGTTCCAAAGGCTGTACAGGATGCAAATTGGCTTCTGCTTCTGGGGAGGCCTTAGGAAGCTTCCAATCATGGCAGAAGGCAAAGGAGGAGCCAACACTTCACATGGCCAGAGCAGGAGGAAGACAGAGAGAGGGTAGAGGCGCCACACAGTTTTAGACAATCAGATCTCATGAAAACTCTCTCATGAGAACAGCATCAAAGGGGGAAATTCACCCCCATGATCAAGTCACCTCCCACCAGACCCCACCTTCAGCATTGGGGGTTACAATTCGACATGAGATTTGGGTGGGAACACTGATCCAGACCATATTATTCTGCCCTTGGCCCCTCCTGAATCTCATGTCCTTCTCACATTTCAAAATATAATTATGCCTTCCCAACAGTCCCCAAAACCTTAACTCATTCCAGCATTAAATCAAAAGTCCAAAATCCAAAGTCTCATCTAAGGCAAGGCAAGTCCCTTCTGCCTATGAGCCCATAAAACAAGTTAGTTACTTACAAAATGAAAAGGGGATACAGGTATTGGGTAAATACTCCCATTCCAAAAGAGAGAAATCAGTGAAAAGAAAGGGGCTACAGGTCCCACACAAGTCCAAAACTCAGCAGAGAAGTTATTAAATCTTAAAGCTCCAAAATAATCTCCTTTGACTCCATATCCCACATCTGGGGCACACTGATGCAAGGGATGGGCTCCCAAGGCCTTGGGCAGCTCCACTCCTGTGGCTTTTCAGGGTTCAGTCCCTGCAGCTCCTCTCAAATAACAGGTTATTTGAAATAACCAAAGTGCAAGCAATAGTCTTTGAGATCACTGAAGTTACCATTTTAATTGGGGAATTGAGTGCCTGTGACTTTTCCAGGTACAGGATGCAAGCTACTGGTAGATCTCTCATTCCAGGGTCTACAGGATGGTGATCCCCTTCTCACCACTCTGCTAGGCAGTGCCCCAGTGGGGACTCTGTGTGGAGGCTTCAACCTCACATTTCCCCTCTGCACTACCCTGGTAGAGGTCCTCCACAAGGGCTCTACCCATGCAGCAGTCCTCCTCTTGGACATCCAGGCTATTCCATACATTCTCTGAAATCTAGGCAGAGGCTCCCAAGCCTCAAGTCTTGCACTCTGAGCAAGCTTACCACCACACAGAAGCTGCCAAGGTTTCCAGCCTGCACCCTCTGAAGAAGCAGCCCAAGCTGTACCTGGGCCCCTTTGAGCTGCAGCTGGAGCTGGAGTGGCTGGGATGTAGGGAGCAGTGCACTGAGGCTGCACGGGGCAGTGGGGCCCTGGGTTTAGTCCATGAAACCTTTCTTCCCTCCCAGGCTTCTGAGCCTGTGATGGGAGGGGCTGCTGCAAAGGTCTTCGAAATGTCTTTGGGGCCTTTTCCCCGTTGTATTGGATATTAGCACTTGGTTCCTTACTTATGCAAATTTCCTCAGCCTGCTTGAATTCCCTTCCTGAAAATGGGCTTTTCTTTCTACCACATGGCCAGGCTGCAAATTTTCCAAACTTTTATGCTCTACTTCCCTTTTAAATATAAGTTCAAGTTTTAGGTCATTTCTTTGCTCACATATACAAGCAATTGGTTGTTAGAAGCAGCCAGGTCACATCTTGAATGTTTTGCTGCTTAGAAATTTCTTCTGCCAGATATCCTAAGTAATCACTCTCAAGTTCAAAGTTCCACAGATCCCTACAGCACAGGCCCAATGCAGCCAGGCTTTGTGCTAAAGCAGAGCAAAAGTGACCTTTCATCTAATTCCCAATAAGTTCCTCTTCTCCATCTGAGACCTCCTCATGCTGGACTTCATTGTCCATATCACTATCAGCATTTTGGTCATAACCATTCAACATGTCTCTAAGAAGTTTCAAACTTTCCCACATCTTCCTGTCTTCAAGAGCCCTCGAAACTCTTCCAATCTCTGCACATTACCCAGTTCCAAAGTTGCTTCCATATTTTCAGATTTTTTTTTTTTTTTTTTTTTTGAGACAAGATCTCTCTCTGCCACCCAGGCTGGAGTGCAGTGGCACGATCTCAGCTCACTGCAACCCCCACCTCCCAGGCTCAAGATTCTTCCACCTCAGCCTCAAGATTCTTCCACCTCAGCCTCCAGAGTAGCTGGGACTACAGGAACATGCCACCATACCTGGCTAATTTTTTTGTTGTTGTTCTTGAGATGGGGTTTTGCCAAGTTGCCCAGGCTGGTCTGAAACTCTTGAGTTCAGGTGATCTGCCCACCTCAGCCTCCCAAAATGCTGGGATTATAGGTGTGAGCCACTGTGCCTGGCCTGAGGTATATTTATAGCAATGCCCCACTCCTTGGTATCAATTTTCTGTATTAATCCATCCTCACACTGCTATAAAGAAATACCTGAGACTGGGTAATTAATAAAGAAAAGAGGTTTCATTGCCTCAGTGTCCCAAAGGCTGTACAGAAAGCATAGTGGCTTCTGCTTCTGGGGAGGCTTCAGGAAGCTTCCAATCATGGCAGAAGGCAAATGGGGGAGCCAGCACTTCACATGGACAGAGCAAGAGGAAGAGAGAGAAAGGGCAGAGGTGCTACACACTTTTAAACAATCAGATCTTCTGAAAACACAATTACAAAAACAGCACCAAAGGAGAAATATGCCCCCATTATCTAATCACCTCCCACCAGACCCCACCTCCAGCACTGGGGATTATAATTTGACATGAGATTTGGGCAGCAACACAGATCCAAGCCATATTACTCCCCTTTCTTCTCCTCCTCCATGGTTATTTATATTTTCTGGCTTTGGGCAAGGCCCAGGAGAACATCCATAAATGCTATCCTCTCTCTTGCCCCCAAGGATATCACAGTCCAACAGAAAAGAGGACAGAGTAATTTATATTTTGATATAATAAGTTCTACAGCAGATATAAGCTAGGACATCACTTCTCCAAATTATCAGAGTGAAGAAGGTGGTTGCCACTTCGTATTGGGCTTCTTTACCTTAAGTGCCATCCTTGAAATGTTGAAGAACAAAGGAACCAAAGAGAAGAAATAATTTTAATCTTAAAGGTTTGGTTACTCTTTTCTTTAATAGTGTTCTTCTAATTCATGAATACCTTGCTTTTTTCCAGTTTAGAAATTCAATACCCTTCTCTTCCCAGAACCTGCTTCCTTGGGTCAATAATTCTTCCATCCAGACTATGTCAACTTTACTTATTTGCTTTTTATTTGTGCCCAGCTTATGCACATGGTAGACTTGTAAATATTGGTGAGCAAACACATTTTAGATTGTAGTAAATACTAATGAGCAAGAATATGCCTTGAAACTCCTTCTACATGATACTATTCTTGCCTTTGTTTGTTCTTATTTTGAGTGGATTTTTACCATCTCAATTTCAGGTACACAAACAATATCTGATTCTTTTTCTGTGGACTAAATTCTGATTACTCAAACACTTACTGTTTAGCAAAGTTGGGGATAAAGGTTTATTTATTGAGTTGGTGTCATGAGCTAAGCACATTATATTTATTGCTCAATTCAATCTTACAATATACTCCAAGAAGGAGATACTATTATCCCCATTTACAGAAGAAGAACTGAGAGTTCAATTCCACAGCCAGTTAACGTAATGGTACCCAGGCTTTTTTGATGACAATTACCAAACACTTTTTCCTTATACCACTTTGCCTCCTGCAAATATATGGTCTACGAAGCAAAAAAATATGATATTTGCACACGTATCTACTGTATTACTATACTCTTCTCTTTCAGCATTTTGCCTCTCTCTCTTAATACTCATTTCTGTATCTCTACAAGGTGTAACACAGAGCCATAAATATAGTAGCTTTTGGGAAAATAGATATTAATAACTGGTGAATTATTGAATAAAAGGAATCAAATAACAGAAGTACAAGCAATAGTCTTTGGGATCACTAAAGTAATCATTTTAGTAGGGAAAGTAATCTGAGAAGGCTTCAAAGAGAAGGTGGCCTTTGGTGAGGAGGGTTTTCACAAGTAGCCAACGTTGGCAAAAAGCTTTCCAGGCAGAAAAGCATGTGAGAAAAGAAAAGAAGTAGATAGAGCCTAGTAGGTTGGAGAAAATGAGGTTAAGTGTATGTGAATGTTAAGGTATACTAAGAAAATTGATAGGAGATATAATGTGAGAAAGACTGAGACCAGTTAGTCAGGGGACTTCAGATGTTTAGACCCAACCTTAGCAACAGTGAGAAACCACAGGCTGTGCTTGAGGGAAATAGATATAACCCAGACTGTGCAGAAGGGGCAGGCATTATCTTAAGATTTTTGAAAACAAGCCTCAGAATTTATTCTGGACACTGATATATAGCCAAAAATTCTAACAGTCAGCTTTTAGTTTCAGCTAAAGAAAATGACATGAGTTGACACAAGTCAAGGCAAAATAAAACATTTTCCAAAAGGTTATCACATTCCTTTCTCCCTAGCTGAATGAATCCCTGTGAATTTGTGAGCTCATTCTGAAGAGCTCCGGAGGGCCTTGTCAGGAAGGTGTTGTATAAACCATTTTGCCTCAGTGTTATATTCCAGAGGACATGTTTATGAGAAAGACACCTCACCTGGTGGGTGATGTTTTTCAACAGATTTCAAGGGGCCCAGAAGTCAATATAACAATACAGGGCTCACTTCTCACATCCCCTTGCCAGGTAGCTGATGGTAGGTGAGTCTCTGATTATCAGGCCCTCGGAGCATTACTATGCCCCTCTGCTCTCTGAGCTCCTTTTGCGGGTGGAAGATGAGAGAGCAGCAGAAGGGTCTGTCTGTAGGGAATGATCATTGTCAGATTCTTCCTCAGACCTCTGTCCTTTTCTTGGGCAGTGGGCACCAGCCAAGCCAGACCTTTGAAATCCACCAGCATGTGGTCTGTCAGTTTCCTGTCATGGAGGAGAACAAAAGGAGCACTAACTCAGAGATCCCTGGGCAGAAACCCATTGTGCTGGTGACAATATGAAGTCAGGAGAAACATCACATCAGATGAGGGCTGCAAAGCACAGGGGACTCTGAGCCAATCTGACACCTTTGGTTTTCTTTCCAAGTCTGCCCATTGGCCACTTCATATCCCATAGAGATCCGGAGTCCTCGGGCTCTTTCCTCCCCCCAAGTATTCAAACCTGCTCCCTGATCTCTCACTGACACTGGAGTGTTAACAGCTAAAATGAATGCCCCCTAACCTGCCCACTTACCCCACACACTGGCACTTGCAGGCATTTCATGACTGAGAGTGATTCACTGAACTATATGAATTTAGGCAATGTCTTAGTCCATTTGTGCTGCTCTAACAAAATGTCCAAGACTAGGTAAGTTATAAACAACATAAATTTATTTCTCACTGTTCTAGAGGCTGGGAAGTCCAAGATCAAGATTCTGTGTCTGGTGAGAGCCACTCTCTGCTTCCACGATGGCATCTTGTTGCTGTGTCTTCACATGGCAAAAGGGAAGAAGGATCTAGCTAGTTCTCAGCAGCCTTTTTATCAGTACTTAATTTCACTGATGAAGATGAGGCTCTCATATCCAGTCATCTCCTAAAGGCCTCACCTCTTAATAATATTGCCTTGGAGATTAGGTTTCAACATTAATTTTGGAGGGGACAGTAATATTTACATTATAGTGGCAAATTGTTTGGATTCTCTATGGCTTCATTTTCTCATACTGAGATGGAAATGATACCTTCTTCTCCATTTTACTATGTGGAAGTACCACATAGCTGGAAATGCTACTGTGCACATAACCTCACCTATGAGCAAGGCTCATCCATCCCAGAAGCCCTCCCACCTTGTCATCTTCCAGGCAGCACTTGAGTAGTTTCCATGCCTCTTAGCAGAGATCATTTCATTGGCCTGCCCATGAATTTTCTGTGGTCTTCCATCACTTACTGAATAAAGGCCATGCTTCTTATTTGAATATGCCGACTCCTACACAAATTGATCCCAATCTACTTTTACTTCTTATCTCTTGGTGATGAACATTAGACAATATCTGTTGATCATCTGCTATGGGTCAGGCTCTATTCTAAGTATTTTACCTGCATTAATTCATCATTCCTCATAAATATTAGTTAAGTAGGATTAGCATTCCCATTTTACAGATGTAGAAAATGAGTTTAAAAAGTGATTTGTCTAAGAATCTCATAGGTATTAAGTGATAAAGCTGAGGTTCAAACTGAAGTCAAGTCTTTTGTCCAGGTGCCGGCATTTTTCCTAGATATGCTCTGGGTTTGAACCACACTATGCAAAACACCATGCTTCAAATATGCACATTCTGTTTGTCACCAACACTATGCCTTTATTTTGCTATTACCTTCCCCTGGCATGCCCTCACCTTATTCTACACTCATCTAGATCTCACTCATCCTTTAAGGCTTGACCTGGGCGTGACTTCTTTCAGGAAGCCACTTTTCCTTATCTCACTGAGAATGACTTGTCCCCACACCAACTCTCTGCTTTTTGGCTTTGTGTGCCCTTTTGCTTCTCAGGTGTTATTGTTACTTATATGTTTGTCTGGGTACTCTATTAGGCGGCAAGCCCTTTGAGGACAAGGACAAGTCTTATCTGTCCTCATGCCTCCTAAAGTATACAGGACAGCGTTGTGAACTCGCAGTCCCTTATAGCACAGTGCGAGCCAATTTCCAATTGCTCTCATGTTGATGTAGACTTTAATCTTCACAGCAGGCACAAGGGCAGCCAGGAAGGGGGAATTCCACTACCATTTTACAGATGAGGGATCTAAAACTCAGAGGGAGAGGAGATTACCAGCCATATAGATAACTGCAGGGACAAGTTGGACAAGATGTTTCTATTGCTAGCCTCTGATCTTTCTCCTCCCCCAGTGTTTGGCCCTTTACCTCTTCCATGCATGCAGTGAGTGTTTGTTGACATTTTTCAGGAGCCATATAATGTGGTATAAAGAGTTAGATAATAACAACAGCTAACATTTGCTGAGCTCTTAGTGTGTGTCAGGTACTGTTCTGAAAGGCAGATCATTTAGTCTAAGCAACAACCCTGTAAGGTGATAACCATTATTATCACTAGCTGTTAAGGAAAACCACAGCCAGACAGAAGACAGAAGTTAAGGCAGTGAAGATAGATTTTATCCCAAAGACTATTGCAGTAGAGGAAGAGAGACTCCAGTGTAGAACTGGGCTCAATTCCAAATCCAATCAGAACATGTGGGAATTTATAGGCAAAGAGGAATGTGTAGTGGGGCATTGGTAGAAAAATTAGTAGAGGAGACATAAAGTCTGGGGAGATTTGGGCTGAATCAACCTAACAGAATTCTTGCTGAAGGCAGGCCAGGGTGATTCGATATCACCTGGGGATAGTGGGGATACGGAGCTTGGTCAGCTATCAGATATTGAGTGTGGGGAGCTCTCCCTAAACTGACTTAGCAGGATTCTTGCTAAAAGTACACGGTACAAGGAAATACCTGCAAAAGCCTTGTTGGAAAGAGGATTCAGGGGAGCCTGACTAAAGTCTGAATAAGCAAAAAACCTTTGTCACAGCCCCATTTTATTCATGAGACTAGAAATCACAGAGAGGTTTAGTAATGTTCCCAGAGTCACAGACACAGCAACAAGATGCCATCTTGGAAGCAGAGAGTGGCTCTCTCCAGACACAGAATCTTGATCTTGGGCTTCCCAGCCTCTAGAACAGTGAGAAATAAATTTATGTTGTTTATAAATTACCTAGTCTTGGACTAGGTTCTCCTCCATGACAGGAAACTGACAGACCACATGCTGGTGGATTTCAAAGGTCTGGCTTGGCTGATGCCCACTGCCCACTTCATAAGTAATGGAGCTGGGATTTGAATACAGAAAGTCTGACTTCAAGGCTCCCGCATATAGACATCAGGTTCTGCTGTCTCAAAAGGCAGTGGGTCTAGATTTTGATGCCTATGTGCTCTTGGACATGTCTGAGTCCCACAACTAATGCAGGATACCCCTTGCAAGGCCCTGCATGTAGTAGGCACTCGTTAAATGTTAGCTCTGAAAGTTACTGTGAAGCATCTACAAGAGCCCAGACTAGGCAAGAGCCTTCCATGGCAATGAAAAAGTTTGACAAATGGAAATTCATAATTAGCTATTTATTTCCAGCTCCCCTCTACCAAGTTCAGATAAAACATTAAGTGCCTCATTCCAGTCATGGAAAAGAAGTAGGCGAGAGTCAAGGTTTGACATTGGGTTTTAAAAGCTCTTAAATAATTACAGTGTTCAGAGTAAACAGCACCTTCATGCTTCATTAGGCAATGTGTATTATGGCTCCATTAACACACTGCAGAGCTTTTCCATTTCCCATTTTTTGAAACACGCTGAGAAGGGAGCTGAAGTCATCAGTGTTAATTGATAGCTAACAGAAAGAAACTTCCTAAAAGGGAAATGATTTTTAGGTCCTAATTTGATTAATTATTAAAGCTCCTGGTACCTATCTTGATGGGGTAACAGGAAAACAAGCTATTGTTAATATTTGCTCATGTGAAGACACAGCCTGTTTATAGCCTTCACATGCCTGAACCTTCTAGGGTTTGTTCATGAGTCTCCAGAGGTAAATAGGAAAGCAAGGAAGCTTTAGAGATAATTGAAAATAAAGTGCTGTTCTCACTTTCACTTCCCAGAAAATCCAGAGCATGTCTTAGGTGAGATAATTGAAGAGAAAGATCTCACTTTTGCCCCTAGACTATTACCTCTCAACTTGCCCTAATGCTTCGATAATCCACAATACTCACTACTTTTGTTCGTAGTAAAAGAAGCAGTCTTTAAATAATTGGGATGAGTGCTCATCTGAGCAAATATCACTTATTAACACCTTTATAGCCATAGATGCATATGTAGATGTAGAAGTAGATTGATAACAGAGGGATAGAGAGAGAGAGAGAGAGAGAGAGACAGACTGAAAGACAGGTAGATGTAGATTGATAACAGAGGGATAGAGAGAGAGAGATAGAGATAGGCAGACAGACACAGACATAGACATAGACATAAACCTAGGCCTAGGTATAGATTTGAATGTATGGATATTCTAACAAATATATGTAGGCTATTCTGAGTAGTGATTAAGGGTTGGACTCTGGGGCCAGATTCCTTGGTTCAGATACTGGGGGAATTATATATTAGCTGGGTGCCTTTGAACAATATATAATATCTAAACCTTCCATGCCTCAATTTCCTCATCTGTAAAATGGAGATTATAAAAACAATAACAACATGTGATTGTTGTGAGGTCAAAAGCGTGAATAAACGTAAAAATGCTTAAAACAGTTTCTGGCATTAATTAGTGCTTTGTTCATATTTTCTGTTGCTATGATCATTTTTTTTATGTGTGTGCCAGGCCCTGCTATGGGGCTTGGGCCCTAATTCAAGAGATTCTTCACCATGTGCTTTAAGGCATTTATTCGAATAACTACTACAATTTAGAAAACAATAAGAGCTTTAGAGAAGAACATCAATCAGAAATGCTGGATGAAGGTTCAGAGAGAATGAGGAAACTTTCCAGGAGAGAGAAAAAGAGATGCTTTATAGAAGAGATTAAGAGGACAGTCTGATCCTACAGGAAATAGTGTGAAGAAGTGCCTCGAGGAAGGAAGCATTGAAGGGTTTCTACCAAAAGCAGTAACACAGAGTACTACTTAATTAACCCGTGGAACTAAGCAGGCAGAGGAGCCAGTCAACTCTGGGGGGTAGGTGACGAAGTTTGAATGAGCCTACTTAAGTTTACAACAATAGATTGTGCCAGGAAGCACTCCACAAGACCACAAGGGATAAGAAAGCCATGGGCCACCAGGAGACCATCATATGATCATCAGCAGAAAGACAAAGCAGCCTGACTGCTAAAGGAAATGAGATCTTCCCCCAGCTCTTCCTTTCTCTAGTCTACTTGAGACCTTGGGCAATTCCCTGTCCTTTTCTGGATTGCATTTTCCTGAACTATAAAATGAGAGATTGGGGTTAATCTCCAATAACCCTCCCAGCTTTGGCATTCTAGGACTCTATAAAATTTTGCCAAGAGCTGGGGTACCCCCTTCTCTGCCCCCCATCACTCACTCCCACACCTTTCTTCCTTCTCCAATTCCTTACTTATATATAAGCAGACAGGATTCAAAGAAAAATTTAAAAATAACCCCAAAGCGAAAACGTTAGTAAAGGGTTACAGGTTTAAAAAGCAGAGGTAGAGATGGAAATCAGACTGGGCACTTCTGCAGACAGAATAGGAACAACTTTATGGCAAGGCCACCCTTTCAGAGCCTTCGTGACTTGGTAGTGAAGCTATTAAGTAGCTCAAACCACTCTTTTTAAATAAAGTGGTTCATTTGGACAAACACTTCAAACTAAGAGGCAATGTTACTGCAGCTAGAATTGGAGTGCTCTGCAAAGAATTAAGACAATTTCTCACTGTCCTTTATCCTCCCCACTTTATGCGAAGTTAAGTTATTTGAATTAGTGTTCATCCAATATCATGTTGAGTCTTTCTATTCCCCAAGTTTCTCAAGATTCTACAATGTCACTTCTATTGACATGATTAACTTCTTATTAACTTTAATGGAAGCTGTGGGCGTGAAGTCCATTTTGTTCTCAGGGACTTTTGCTTTTTGTTGGTAAATTCTGGAGCTTTATTTGACTCACCATTATAAATATACATTAGGTAATGACTACTAAGGACACTGGTTCTTGAACAAGATGGAACTTCTGCCTCCAACTCAATAAACTAATAGATGTTCAGGATATGAAGAATCACAAAGGTCACCGAGTCCTGCCATCAGTTAAAGCTTGAATCTCCTTTTCAACATCCTAACAAGTTCAGCCTCTGCTTGAACAGATCCAAAGGCTGGGAACTGACTTCTTTCAAGTGTTCATTGTGTGGCAAATATCCACACCCTTTTGCTTCCTC
Source organism: Symphalangus syndactylus (assembly GCF_028878055.3). Lineage (NCBI taxonomy): Eukaryota > Metazoa > Chordata > Mammalia > Primates > Hylobatidae > Symphalangus > Symphalangus syndactylus. The sequence goes on from NC_072439.2 coordinate 89,327,479, forward strand.
TCCTTTGAGTATGGTCCTGTTTGCATTCATGAATTCTGCTTAGCCGTGAACAGTGGTTTTCCCAAGGGCGCATCTTGAGATCGTCATTGACCTGCTCGGACCATGCCTAGTCTCAGAGACCAGTTCCTTAGAGAGTGCACCAGCAACTTAGGGAGGGACAGTATACAACCACAGACTGGCCCTTAATTGGCTCAGCAAAGTGCGATAATACTAGCTGTGATAAGCATAATAATCACCCTCTCACCAATAAAAGATATTATAAATCCTAATTCATAGGTACTCCAGGCCTGGAGTACAGATTCTCTCTCTCTTAGAAAGTACTAAACAATTATGAGGCAATGTTTCTTTTCTAGTTTTCCTTTATTAATTGCTTTAGCCAGTCACAAAAACATGTTTTACCTTGTGTTAATCAGGGTCACCACTCAACATATTTTCTTGATAGGACGAATTAGAAGTTTCCAGACACATATAATTATATTTGAAATAGATATCTTTGAGATATCTCAGAGGTATTTAGAAAAAGCTGTTGATTCACTGGCAACATTCAGAAGTCATCTTCAAGTGGGTTATTTTCTAAAAACATTTCATGTATGATGAATGTCATGCATTTGTGTTAAATTCCACGCCAGAGAATATTTCCTGACATTTTCCCCAAATCCTTGAGCTACACCCTGGTTGCCTCCTGTGGACACCTTATTTTTAGTACAGTTTTGAGATGTAAAAGACATCAGGGAGGAATCTCAGGGTCACCCTTAATTCATAACTCTCCTTAAGGTCTTACATTTAATTGCCATCTAATCCTGTCATTTGTTTCCCTCCAGAATGTCCATTGATTTATTCCCTCACTAGGTCAGCCTTCCAACTCTCACATGATTGAGATCCAATAATCGTATTAGCTCTCCCTGCTGCCAAGCCACCTTAAATCCAACCAATGAGTGCTAGGTTGGGCTTTGGAAGTGACCTATGTGCTCTGACATTTGCCTTGTCCCAGACAAGGCAACTTTAATACTTTAAGTTCTGGGATACATGTGCAGAATGTGCAGGTTTTTTACACAGGTATACACACGCTATGGTGGTTTGCTGCACCCATCAACCCATCATCTACATTAGGTATTTTTCCTAACGCTCTCCCTCACCTAGCTCCCAACCCCCTGACAGGCCCTGGTGTGTGACATTCCCCTCCCTGTGTCCATGTGTGCTCATTGTTCAACTCCCACTTATGAGTGAGAACATGTTTGGTTTTCTGTTCTTGTGTTAGTTTCCTGAGAATGATGGTTTCCAGCTTCATCCATGTCCCTGCAAAGGACATGAACTCATCCTTTTTTATGGCTGCATAGTATTCCATGGTGTATAGGAAGGCACTGACTTCTCTATTCATGATCCTTCAAGGGTTGCTACTTATTTATCCCATTAGTCCAACTTATCCAACTGGCATATAATCAGTCCTCCACCCAGCAAACTGTATTTTCCCAATTTTTTTTTTTTTTTTTTGCTTTTTTACCGACTATATCCAACAAGACATTTTCAGTTTGCCTGGGTTGTATCTCACTCCACACACCCAAATCTAATAGGAAGAAATGCCAAGGGGGTATGACTCTTACCTAATGAGGAGTAGATATAGACAAGTAATTCCTTGAGGCCAAACATAGCCGATTTGAGTCCAGGCTCTACCACAATCTCCCACTAAGCCTCACCTGTAAAGTACAGGTAATACTAATACGTATTCTACTCTCTGTTTCTATGAGTTAAATGTTTTCACACTTCACATATAAGTGGACTCATGCCAATTTTAAAAATTAATATCTATTTCATAAGGTTGTTTTAAGGATTAAATGAGAGAAAATGTGTTGTTCTTGTTAAATGTTCAATATTCTTTTAACTACATCATGGAGATTCTCAAATAAAGAAAAAACCCTTAGGATTCTGAAGCTTATAAAAGCAGCTGAGCCCAAAGTACCTCATAGATTTGGGAAATATTGATTCCTTACTGATTCCCCCAGTCATTAATATAATATCCCACTCTGCCTCTAATTTGATGCTAGAATAAATAGCACCCAAGGAAAAGTGGTGATCCTGTGAACTGAATGAGAACAAAGTAGGGAAGCTACTGAGTTTTACACTAACAAATTCACAGACTACTAAAGGGTCATTCTGATAGCAAAGTAAAAATCACTTTGGTGATAGTCTCACAATATGTCACCACATCGTGCATAAGAAAGATTATCTTATCCTAAAAATATGAATAGTTGGCTCTGCCACTAATTGTTGACCTCAGTTTCAAGATCTGTACATGAAAGATAGGAGACAAAGCCCTCTTATTCAGTAGGTTTTTCTATTTCAGCCTCTATTTCTATTTCTGATGCTTCAAGTACTGTAAGAGAGAGAGAGAGAGAGAGAAGGATTGAAAGAGGGAGAGGAAGAGAAAAGGAGACATAGGTTAGCTTAGAACTGAAAACTTGGTATAAAATTGAATTGAAGGCTCAAGTTTCTTTAACTGGGAAAGCAAACAACATTCCTGATGTGTAAAACAATCTTCCTGATCATCTTAGAGCTGCTCTAAGTAAGATATTCAACCATAATTTCTGTCCTGCATGACCGTCAACCTCAAAGTACACAGAAACCATACACTCTGAGGTCACCCCATGAAAGAAGGACTAGCTCCACAAGCCCCAAGCTGTCAGATCTATCTAAGACATCAAGCACCAGGCAGGCTCCCTGACTCCAACCTAGGCCAGTCTGCAAAGCTGAATCTGCAACCTCCCAGGATCCCTAGCAGCAGAAGGAGAAGCCTTGTCCTCCTCTGGCTCAGAAACACTTAAAGGAAGCCCCATTACTAAGGTCTCTACTGGTAACAGCCTGAAGCTGCCAAAGATTTTTAGCCTAGTTCTGCTAGAACCATTTCCCACTTCAACCATACGGAATATTCATGTTGAAGGCTTTCTTTCTTTCCAGACCTTGTTCTTCACTTCAATATCTACCTTCTTTTCTTGATGGCAGGATATGTCTGATGACATAGAACCTGTGGAATCCATTCTTCAGGGTCTAAACTCAAGCCCAGTCGTTAGTTCTCTGTACTGGATTCTTCCTGGCCTCCAGACCTGAGCGTCCTCCCCTTCAGAATTCAACGCCATCCAAAGAGACTGAGCATTCAAAGTGAGCAGCTTGAAGAGTGAGAGACGTGGACAGAGGGAAGGGCAGGTCTGTGCAGCCTGTGGCCATAAACCCCACCTCTAGCCTTCTCCAGTGAAGCCAAACTCAAGATTTAAGAGAACTTGTGATCAACTTGGAGTATTTGCACCCCACGAAAAGGGAGTTTGCAGAATCCCTAATATCACTGCGAGTTGCCACTTTTCCAGTCTTTTTCTGCTGTTCTTTCATATCCACAGGGAAAAAAATGAAATGAGCAGCCCAGTCCCTCAGACCTTTTTCTTTAATGTTGCCATCAAAAATCAACAAAATGCATCAAGATGTTTCAACTAAGTTGATCTCAAATCAAACTGGTATGGTTGCCAGGGAATATGTTGAACTATATTTAAGCAAAGAAAAGTTTTGTGCTTGGTAGAGACTAAGATAGAAACAACAAACAAGAGAACAGAACCTGTATACTGGCGGGGCATGGTGGCTCATGCCTGTAATCCAGCACTTTGGAGGCCAAGGCGAGTGGATCACCTGAGGTCAGGAGTTCGAGACCAGCCTGGCCAACATGGTGAAACCTGTCTCTACTAAACGTACAAAAATTAGCTGGATGTGGTGGAAGGTGGAGGTTGCAGTGAGCCAAGATTATGCCACTGCACTCCAGCCTGGGTGACAGAGCAAGACTCTGTTTAAAAAAAAAAAAATCAAAAAACAAAAACCAAAAAAAAAAAAAAAATCCTGCATACCAAACTCCCAGGACTGAAAACATTTTGTTTGTTTGTATGTCCATTCCTTTGCCTAAAATAAAAACATCACACGTGGCAAGCGTGCCCTCTGTTAGCTCCCTGTGCCTGCTGTAACAAATTACCAACACAGATATGGTGTACCAACACACATGTATTCTCTTACAATCTGAAAGTCAGAAGTCTGAAGTCAGTTTCAATTGGTCAAAATGAAAGTCTCAGAAAGGCAGTGTTTCCTCCAGAGGCTCAAGAGGAGGATCTGTTTCCTTGCCTTTTCCAGCTCCTAGAGCTTCTTTTCCACCATCTTCAAAGCCAGGGGCTCAGCATCTCACCTCAGTGTCACTTTGTCTTTTTCATCTGTCCCCTGCCTCTCTCATATAAAGACACTTGTGATTACATTTAGGGCCCACCTAGGTCATCCAGGATAGTCTTCCCATCTCAAGATTCTCAGTTTGTTTACACCTGCAAAGTCTCTCTTGCATATGTATTAGTCCGTTTTCACTCTCCTATTAAAAAACTACCTGAGACTGGGTAATTGAAAAATAAAAGAGGATTAATTGACTCACAGTTCCACATGGCTGGGGAGGCCTCAGGAAACTTACAATACATGGCAGAAGGCAAAGGGGAAGCAAAGATCTTCTTCACAAGCTGCAGGAGAGAGGGAGAGCAAGCGAGGGGGGACTGCCAAGCACTTTTAAACCATCAGATCTTGTGAGAACTCACTATCATGAAAACAGCATCGGGGAAACTACCTTCATGATCCAATCACCTCCAACCAAGTCCCTCCCCTGACACTTGGGGATTACAATTTGAAATGAGATTTGGGTGGGGAAACAGAGCAAAACCATATAACCATATAGGGAAACATTCATAGGTTCCGAGAATCTGGATCTGGATCTCTTTTGGGGGCATTATTCAGCCTACCACAAGTGCCTTTCACCTTGTCAGATGTGGAAATTGGTGTAAGATCCCAGGATTTAGGAAAGGACGATGGATGAGACATTTTCCAGAGTAAAACTGAGATGAGGGTGTGGTAGTGGGATTTGAAATCACGAAGCAGCAGACCCTCTTTCCCATAGCATCTCCAAAGATTATTCCAGCAGGAGATGAGCCTCTTATGGAGATCCAGCGAGACCTGTTGACACACACATTTCTCAGACTACAGCAATGAGCGAGTGATAGTACATTGCAGGTCTGTGCTGTGGAGCCCCCACTCTTCCCTTCTTGGGAGGCTCAGACCTGCCTTTTAAGTTATCTCCTAAACCTATTGATGATTTCTGAACTTCCTGCTTTTGAGCCTATTCTGGAAAAAGTGGATAGAAGTGATGCTAGTGCTGTCACATGCCAGCTCTTCAGCTCCTATGCTGTTTTGAGCCATCGCATTGCCCCAAGGAACACTCAAGGGCAGACGCAGATACAATAGGGAAATTCCCATGACTCCATCCATCCAGGTGGGCACTGCCTTGATGCCAGAGTCAGGGAGATGACCTTCTGCTTCCTGTTGGAGGGTCCTGGGCTTCCCAGGGTACCATAAGACCCTGTCTTGACTAGAAGAGCCTGAGTTTTGGATGCTGTTGTCTTCAGCATACTGAGAGCCTGCTTATTTAAGCTAGTGCAGCTTCCAGTAGAGACACAAGACATCCAAGTCCACTCTGACAGTCCAACAAACTGGAAACAAAAGAAAACAAAAGAAGGAAAACTTCTAAGTCTTATCTCCCCAGCTCAAATGTCTTTCTCTTTTTCAAACATCCCACCCCATGGGATCTGTACATTTGAGATCTATACCTCCTCACTCATCCTGCCCAATACCCATTTTCCCTCCTAGGTTCAGGGATTCTTAAACTACCAGAGTCTATGAGTTGATGATGCCCTTCCCTCTTTACATAGAGAAAGACTCCTGGCTACAAAGGATCTGTGGTCCCCTCCCAGCTCCTAAAGGCATTCTTTCAACCCCCTTTATTCCTCACAGTTGAATTCCTTCACTCCTTAATATCCAATATTCTGGGTCCTGGGTTGCATTTAAATCAAGTTTTCTGACTCACTTATTGGGTCCAACATTTTAATTGCCTTTCTTTTATATTTTTTGATGTCTTCTTTTTATTTAATAACTTCCAAGGGCTCCTGTGATATCCACATTATGTAAGTGTGGGGCTGGGATAAATGATGCCAGCAGCTTTACAGCCCAGAAGGAAAATGCTTGAAGTGATTTTAATTTCATTCTCTTTTCATTCTAGCACCCAAAGACTAGAGAAAAATGATGTGAAAGTTTTCTGTTTTTCTCTTTCTGCAACAAGGGGGGAATTTGAAAATGGAAAAGCTTTTTTCTAATATCAGCTTATTATTTTTTTAAAAGCACTCAGAATGTGGAGTTCGCATAGCTATTTCTTTGTTGTTCTTAATTTGAACAATCCAATGTGATTGCTTTAAATGCATCTCCTGGGTTTCTGCTATTTTTAATTAGCTGTGGCTTCTTCTTATCTTGTTCTTCTTTCCTTTTTTTACTGTTATCACTCTAGTTGATTTGTTTGATCTTCACGCTCTATTAGATCTTGCATCTTCACCTGGCTCTTCTGTCTCCCCATCATATTCACCCACGGTTTTATAGAAGCTGGTAAAATTCTGAATTATCTGTGTGTATAAAGACAAAGGTCTCCAATTCTTAATCAGTGCCTCTCATTGCCTCTTTACCCTCATACTTACAAACAGAATTGAAAGTTTATGAGGCTTTGTTCTGTCTGTAATGAAGGGAAAACCTATAAACTGTATCATAAAAAGAATCATAATATTATAGGTAGGAGAGAATAAATTTTAACTTCTCAGTTGTACAAAGGAGGAAACTGAGGCCCAGCCCAATGGAAGCCACAGGGCTAATAGGAAGCTGACCTGGACTCCAGGCTGGCACCATATGTGAGAGGCCAGCACTATGCCCACTGCATGGCCCCCTGCTCTGGGATGACAGCTGAAGTACATGCAGGGCAGGAACAGACAACATGTATGTAGGACCCTGCCCTTCAGCTCAGGCTCCCATCTCTCCTCTCCAGGACATCTTGGTGGCTTGCTCCAGGCTCTCTGCAGGCAAGTATTTTGGTGTTCTATAGAGAATAAGAGCACAGAACTAAAAGTTGAAACATCTCCATTCTAGTCTTGCCTTTGACACTAATCAACTCTGTCATTTTAAGTCTCCAAGTTTCAGTTTACTCTCCATGAAACAGATATAACAGTGCAAAGGGCTGATAAACGACTTCCCAGTCTTTTGAAATTCTCCATTTTTTGGCTTCCAAGGTACACTTCTTTTCTGGTTTCCTCAGCTCTGTGGTTATTCTTTTTGGTCTCCTTTGTGAGATGGTTTTCTTCCTGTCACCTCTTACTGTGGACTCATTTCAGGACTCCTTTTTCTGCTTCTCTTCTGACTTTACATGCTTTTCCTGGACAATATCACCCCTGGGCTTACATTGCCACGCATCAGCTGATGATTCCCAGATCTCATCTGTAGCCCCCAGCCTCACTCCTGAGGGAATATCCATTTTCTCACTCACCAGTTCCCCTTGGGTGGTCCCCAGCACTTTAACTGCCGTAGCCCACTGCAGACCCACTATGTTGCCCCTAAACCTTGTCCTCTTCTGGTCCTTCCTTGGTGATGGCACCCCCTTCTACTCTGCTGCTTATATCAGAAAAGTGGCAATCATGTTAGTTTTCTCCTCAATCCTCAGGCACATTGAATAGTTCATAATATTCTGTTATTTCTCCTAAATTTCTTCCTATTTTATCTCATTTTGTTCATTCTCATTGTCTAGTTAAGGCTCTAGCCTCTTATATGGACTATTTCAGCAACCTCTAACCTGTCTTCTCTTCTTTCAGGTTGTCCTTTTCCAGTTCATTTCCACACCACTATTATACTTAACCACCCAAATCACAATTCTGATTGTTTTATGCCCAGACTTTTTAAAGTACCTCATTATCTTAAAAAAAAAAAAAAAAAGATTGAAAATCTTTCACAATGTGCTCTATGCCAATCCTCCAATCTCATCTGTCTCTATTGACATATCCCCTCTCAACTCCACTGCACTTTAGCACTACAAAAATTCCCAATTCTTATTTGAGGTCTCCCAACAGCTTGCAGTCAACTAGCAGACATCTTTTAGAGTGTCTTTGCAGCCTTCAATCCCCATCTTTAAATTTTTTACCCATAGAAGAGAGCCTGGGAAACTATGTTTGTACCCTGGGATCTTCCCACTCTGATCATTATGGTATGACTGGAACAGATTCTCAAGCCGGGTTGGGCTCGAGAATCTGTTCCAGATTCTCTATCAAGAATTTGGAATTTAGACTCAGAGCTATAAATTAGATATCTATGGTTCAGTGGATTCCTTTTCAGTTCTTGGTTCAACCCCCTCATTTGGCTTGGCAGCTCCAGGCCCTCGGGATCTGTGGGATGTCATGATTTTCTATCCAGCATTCCCTTTTTGTTTAAATAAATATGAAATGAGTCTCTTTACCTGCCACCAAATGATTCTAAGCCACTCATCAACACATCTCATACTTAGTTGTTTTCCCTCTCATTTTCCTCTGACTGAATCATCCTGCAACTATTTTCGTCTTATAAATTTCCATGTATCCTCAGGAACCAGTGCAAGCATAGCCTCCTCTGCAAAGCTCTCCAATAATCCCTCTCCCATAGACAGTTTCATTTACTCCACCTTATGAGCTGCCACTATACTTGCTATCACACTTAGTCAGAACTTTGTTTTATAGGACAGTTTTTCCTGTAAGAACATGAGCTCCTTGAGAGAGACCATAGGCATATTTGCATCATCAGTGCTAGGAAAGAGCCTCACACATGGTAAATACTTAGGACATTTATCTTGAGAACTTGAGTGAATGAATTGATACTTGTGAAAAATATGTAAGTATTTATATAGGTCTAAGCCTCTTGTATAAAACCGAGGCCTTACACATCCAATAGATCATCCCCATTGTTCTAAAATTCTGATTATTGCTTTTTCCTGAATTTTAAATTTATCATAGGTATGATCAAGTGATTAGCTTTCTGTAAAAAATTAAGACAAACATAAGGATACTGACACAGCTCTCATTTAGAGAAATAAAGGGCTTCATGCTAATGGATCAGGCTCCAGTTGGCTCTTTTATTTGAAGCCACTTTTAGGTTGAGTTATTGAGAAATATTTTGACAGCCTACTTCAACATTGTGTTTTTCTTCTAGTGTTACAGAGTATAACAAAAATGTCTTTTCTTTGACCTCTGCTAATGCTTTTTAGTCTCTCAAAGAAATTGGAAAATGCTCACAAGCAGTCTCAAAAGGGAACTCATACATCCTCCACTCTTTCCAGGGAAAGACTTGTTTCCCTGCATCAACCACCCCAAAAAAGGATAAACAAACAGCTGCCTAAATTGTCCTTCAAGGTCCAACAGAGAATCTAGATGACAGTAACACACCTTGGAAATGACTCTCATCATTCTGGAAACACAGACTGTGTTTTCCTACCTGTTTTGCTACCTGTTTGACTTGGAATAATGTTCACATGGCTCTGCCCTCTTCCCTCTATTGAAAGCCCAGCTCCTCTAATTTCCCTGAATGGGAATAAGTCTTTTATTTTGGCTGTGTCCCCAGAGCAATTGTTTTGCACTTCACATGTAGGACTTCCTACACTCAACCATGAACACATCAGTCCCCACTCCAGATGGGACTTGTCAAGGTCAAGGGCTATGTCTCTGAATATCCACAGCACCAAGTCAGTGCATTGGCACTCAAAATTCCTTGTAATTAAATTAAATATATACAAAGAAGATTTTGTTTACTAATCCTTGAGGACCGTGTGACACTGCATTTAGAATTAAACCCAGCTAGCATTAGGAACCCACTTACCCAACTTTACTAACAGAAATTGACAACATGGCCTTCACAGTCTTACCTCTCCATAAGCCAAATTGTAAATTCTGCAATTAATATATTAATTAATACAAGACTTGCAGGTATAATTAATAAGACTCATACCTGCAAGTGTCTTACAAAGATAATGCAATGAGTACTGGTAAGAGAACCAGGAGAATGAGGGTTTAATCCTGAATGTAGCAATGGATATGAAACTTTTCTTCCATAAACCTCATTTTTCTCATTTATAAAAAATAAGTTCCCAGTGTTTGACAAAATATCTTCCTATGGTTTGGTGATAGTAACAGGCCTAAAAATCCAGCGTATTTTAGCTCTTATTTCAACCAAGAGCGGATCAATGCAGCCTATGTGCCATGAGGCAGAGTCCACCAAAAAATAAAAATAAATTGATGTACTTAACACTGTAGTTGAAATAATTCTTTTCTAGATCTTTAGAATGATTTATAACTCTCAGAAACAAACAAAAACAAAATATAGACAACACTCAATTGTGTGCAGAGATGGATGAAAGGATTGGAATACATATCACATGCAAAAAAGAAAAGTAAATAACTAGGCGTGGCTAGGAGAAAAAAGAGAGCACATGGGTACTGTGAGGGGCCAGGGCATGAGAGCTCTTAGCAATGAGTACCCCACCACCAGAGGCATTTCAGCAGTGTGTAGATGACTCCTGGATAGGGGTATGTCAGAGCAGGTTTAAATATTGAATGATGAGTTAGCTCACAGTCTCAAGAATGGATTCAAGTTCTACATGATAGGTGAGGACATAGCCAGGAGATGCTGATTCTCTCTTGGGTCCCAACCACACATGTCTCTGGGAAAATTCTCAGGACAGGATTTGAAGGACATTGGTGCATTCCTGGGAGATGGTAGAAGCTGTTACAGTAAAGAAATTTGCCAGATATAAATAGTTTTCCTAAAAAGGCAAACTATATAGCAGATTATAAAGCTTTGGGCTATAATGACCTGGGGTCTACACCCCAATGAATCATTGATTTTCTTTGTGGTTGGGTTCACTGAGGCAGATCAAGCCTTCACCCTGAGGTTAGCCTCTCAAGTCAGCTCCTTCCAGATGATTTTAGTTTTATAAAGAAGTGTCTGATTCGTTCAGCTCTCTATCTCCCTAGAGGTACCTGATGGGAACTTACACTAACTGAAATCAAGGGAGTTTAGAAACATCTGCTGAGATTCAGAGAGTTCTCTTTATAGACAATTTCCAAAGAAGAAATTTCGGAGAGGCCAAATCTCTATGGGATGAATAAGTACAAAGGGACAGTAAGTAAATGGACTTAATTATATGAATCTTCAAATAAAGCAAATTATAATACACAAATTGCCTGGAAGCATAAAATGCTTATGGCTAAATGAAAGGCACTGTAAGACCAGCCGAGTTATTTGGATTTTAACTTTTTTCTCTAGTAAAAAGAGATCATCCAGCTTCATAGTGTTAAAAAAGAGCTAAAGACATCAACAAGCTTTGTTTTCCTTCTTTACAAATTTGAAACAACTCAAATGTTTCTCACTAGAGGAGTGGATAAAGATATTGTGGTATATTTGTGCAATGAAATACTGTCAACAATAAAAATGACTGTAAAATGTAAATGGATAGATCTCAAAAATATAACATAAGGTAATATTCATAAAGATTGTTAAAGTACAAAGCAATGCAACATATTAGTTGTGATTTTATACACGTATAGTAAAAGTTTAAAACTTTGGGTGGGAAGAATACACATTGAATTCATGATAGTGCCTGTCCCTGCAGAAGATAAAAAACCTTCAACTTTATTTGTATTTATTTGTTATAAATTTTGAAAAATATAAATATTTACAAATGGCATATTATACTATAAACATAGATATTTGCAAATGGCATATTAGTCACTATGGTGACTTTCCAAGTATACCCAAGCCTGATATTTTTTCTTACTGTCTTAGAGCAGTGGTTCTCAAAATTAGTGTGCATCAGCATCTCCTGGAGGGCTTGTCAAAACATAGATTTCTGGAGCAATCACTAACATTTTTTAATTATTAGGTCTGGGATTGGGCCCAAGAATCTGCATTTCTAACACATCTCTAGGTGATTCTAACACTGTTGAAGAACTAATGCCTTATATCATAGTTACTAGTAAACATGCATTTAGACTTTGAACTAAGGACAAATATTTTAACTCATTAATATTTGTAGCTTTCACCTCACCTAGCAAATAGACCTGCAATAAATATCTGTAAATCAAAGGAGTTCATCTTAAAAAATAAAAATAAAAAACCATACCCACACTCAAATACACATTCCACCATATGTGAGCCACTTAATGCAAAATAAACAATATCTTCATGAATATGAATTGGCAATTTTAGAAAAGCAAACAAAACGTTACCTTAAGAGGCATACCATACGCTCAAGAAAAACCTCAGTGTATGGTCAAGAGTGTCTCATAGCTAGCAGGATCTAACCATCAAGTCAGAGCCCCTAAATCATTTTTATCATTGCACCCAGAGATTATAAATCTATTTTTTTTTAATTTGAGATGGGGTGTCACTCTGTCACACAGGCTGGAGTGCAATGGTACAATCTCGGCTCACTGCAAACTCCACATCCCAGGCTCAAGTGATCCTCCCACCTCAACCTCCCTAGTAGCTTGAACCACAGACACGCACCACCATGCCCAGCTAATTTTTTTGTATTTTTGGTAGAGACAGGGTTTTACCACGTTGTGCAGGCTGGTCTCGAACTTCTGAGCTCAAACTATCTGCCTGTCTTAGCCTCCCAAAGTGCTGAGATTACAGGAGTAAACTAATGCTCCCAGCCTGATGAATCTATTAGAGGCAAACCTTATTGACAAAATTTATATACGTAGTACCAGATGTATTCAGCCAATGATGAAAAATTTAAGTACCTCACAAGGGTATATGCTTCTCTAAGAAGCACCTTCTCTTCCTGAGCATCAACCTCTGTAGGAATCCAAGGTTAACTGGTAAGTGTAGACTCAGAGCAACAAAAGTGAGTTGGTAAATCACAGCAGCCAGTAGCATTGAGCTGCAATACATTGCTATATCCATTTCCCTGTGTGGGGCCAAGCAGCCGAAAATGATTGAAGGGAAGAAGGCCCTGTATCCAAGGCAGAGGTAAAGATACTCCAAAAACCTCTTACTTCTACATTTCTTTTTCATTTCATGCAGAGAAGCTATGTAGCACAAATGTTCTTTTCCTCAAAATATGGTGATCATTACGAAAATTAAATGTTTCCCTTTCAGTCATGACTGATGGATATACCCTGCCTTCCCTATGTGGGAGCTGGTAGTTAACCTGGTTTTTAAGGTGGCTTCATTTATGCATTCATTTATTGAGTAGTCTATGCAAAGCAATGCACCAGTTACTGATCTATGAGGATGAACAAGATATCATCTCTGCCATCACAGAGATTGCAGTCTAGAAGGCCAATGATATCTAGATAGGTACTTACCGCTGTCTTGGGGGTGGAGCCAAGATGGCCGAATAGGAACAGCTCCGGTCTCCAGCTCCCAGCCTGAGCAACACAGAAGACGGGTGATTTCTGCATTTCTGCTTGAGGTACCGGTTTCATCTCACTAGGGAGTGCCAAACAGTGGGTGCAGGACAGTCGGTGAAGCGCACTGTGCGCGAGCCGAAGCAGGGCGAGGCATTGCCTCACTCGGGAAGCGCAAGGGGTCTGGGAGTTCCCTTTCCTAGTCAAAGAAAGGGGTAACAGACGGCACCTGGAATATCGGGTCAGTCCCACCCTAATACGGCTTTTTCCAACGGGCCTGGAAAACGGCACATTAGGAGATTGTGTCCCGCACCTGGCTCGGAGGGTCCTATGCCCATGGAGTCTCACTGATTGCTAGCACAGCAGTCTGAGATCAAGCTGCAAGGCGGCAGCGAGGCCGGGGGAGGGGCGCCCGCCATTGCCCAGGCTTGCTTAGGTAAACAAAGCAGCCCGGAAGCCCGAACTGGGTGGAGCCCAACACAGCTCAAGGAGGCCTGCCTGCCTCTATAGGCTCCACCTCTGGGGGCAGGGCACAGACAAACAAAACGTCAGCAGGAACCTCCTCAGAATTAAATGTCCCTGTCTGACTGACAGCCTTTAAGAGAGTAGTGGTTCCCCAGCACGAAGCTGGAGATCTGAGAACAGACAGACTGCCTCCTAAAGTGGGTCCCTCATCCCTGAGCAGCCTAACTGGGAGGCACCCCCCCAGTAGGGACAGACTGACACCTCACTGGGCCGGGTACTCCTCTGAGACAAAACTTCCAGAGGAACTATCAGACAGCTGAATTTGTGGTCTCACGAAAATCCGCTGTTCTGCAGCCACCGCTGCTGACACCCAGCCAAACAGGGTCTGGAGTGGACCTCTAGTAAACTCCAACAGACCTGCAGCTGAGGGTCCTGTCTGGTAGAAGGAAAACTAACAAACAGAAAGGACATCCACACCAAAAACCCATCTGTACATCACCATCATCAAAGACCAAAAGTAGATAAAACTGCAAAGATGGGGAAAAAACAGAGCAGAAAAACTGGAAACTCTAAAAAGCAGAGCACCTCTCCTCCTCCAAAGGAATGCAGTTCCTCACCAGCAACGGAACAAAGCTGGATGGAGGATGACTTTGACGAGTTGAGAGAAGAAGGCTTCAGACGATCAAACTACTCTGAGCTACAGGAGGAAATTCAAAACAATAGCAAAGAAGTTAAAAACTTTGAAAAAAAATTAGAAGAATGGATAACTAGAATAACCAATGGAGAGAAGGGCTTAAAGGAGCTGCTGGAGCTGAAAGCCAAGTTTCGAGAACTACGTGAAGATTGCAGAAGCCTCAGTAGCAGATGCGATCAACTGGAAGAAAGGGTATCGCTGATGGAAGATGAAATGAATGAAATGAAGCGAGAAGGGAAGTTTAGATAGGTACTTACCACACAGTAAGGAAAATACTACAGAGGTGATAAATATACCCAGTGTGTATTGAGAGTGTACCAGAGGGGCAGGTTCATGAATATCTGCAGAAAACAGATATCCATTGTATCTTCATAGCACTATCAGGGGACAAACTTTTTTGAAAAAAGCAAATTCTAGAAAATGAGGATTTCTGGTTTTTGCTCCAACCTATAAACAGCCTGGAAGTTGTAATTCCCATTCTTACAATAAGAACCATTATAAGGACAACTTCAAGCTGTACAAGTTTAAAAATCAACAGCCTTTCTTGGACTCATCAGAGAACAGAGGTAGCAGGGCAAATTGTCACCTGAAATCTTGAGAGACAGTTGAATACAGAGAAATACAGCAACCTAGATCTGTTTACCTGAAGCAGAAGGAACACTTCCATGGTAATCTTGATAAATTTCTGGAGGCAAGGTGGGCTAATATGACAGTAAGAAACTCCTGGAAGCCCCCAAACATTTGTGGGCTTTCCTTCCGGGAATCTCACCAGGTTTTCAAGTTAGGGCTCTGAGAAAGGTCCCTTTCTTATGTCCAAGATGGCAGGAGAAAAGTTACCTTTTGTCCTGCCCCAAACCTTCTTGATCAAAGGCCTACTCTCCAGGAAAAGAGATTTTGTCAGAAAACAGGCAAATGACATGAGCAGACATTTCTGAAAAGAAGACATACAAGCAGCCAACAGACATATGAAAAAATCCTCAACATCACTAATCATCAAAGAAATGCAAATAAAAACCACAATAAGACACTATCTCACACTGTCAGAATGGCTACAAAAAAAAAGTCGGAAAACAACAGATGCTGGCAAGGCTGCAGACAAAAGGGAACCCTTATACATTGACGGTGGAAGTGTAAATTTAGTTCAGCCACCGTGGAAAGCAGTTTGGAGATTTATCAGAGAACTTAAAACAGAACTACCATTCGACCCAGCAATCCCATTACTGGATATATATCCAAAAGAAAACAAAGCTTTCAACCAAAAAGACACATAGACCACCATGTTTATCACAGCACTATCACAAAACCAAAGACATGGAGTCAACCTACCTGTCCATCAACAGTGGATTGGATAAAGAAAATGTGGTACATATACAACATGGAATACTATGCAGCCATTGAAAGAACAAAACCATGTCCTTTGCAGCAACGTGGATATAGCTGGAGGCCATTATCCTAAGCAAATTAATGCAGGAACAGAAAACCAAATACCACATGTTCTCACTTACAAGTGGGAGCTAAACATCAGGTCCTCCTGGGCATCTGATGTCAACAATAGACAGTAGGGATTACTAGATGGGTGAGGGAGTGAAAGGGGGCAAAGGCTGAAAAACTATTGGGTACTATGCTCACCACCTGTGTGATGGGATCAGTTGTACCCCACATCTCAGCATTATGCAACGTACCCATGTAACAAACTGGCATATGTACTCCCTGAATCAAAAATAAAAGTTGAAATAATTTTTTAATGAGAAAAAGACAAAATATAAATGTTAATTTTATATGAATATTTGGAATTATATTTTTAATATGATAATTCTAGCTATTAATTAGAAAAAAAATTCTTGGACAGAAATAAGCCTACAATTTACCTTAGAATGTACTTTAAATTCTAATATATTTGAATAAGAAGAAAAAGTAGTTGAGATATTTATCTCAAAACATAATAATTAAAAACTCTAGGATACTAATGGAAAAAGCACACAACATGTAGGAAGAGATGTTGCAGGGAGATAAGCTCCAAGAAACAGTCAAAAGGAAATGCAAGGAATCAAAACAATGAAAAAAATGAAGAATGACTTCAGTGGGTTCATCAGTTGAGGAAAGAATCAGGGAACTTAAAAGTAAGGTAGGTCACTAGAAATTTTCCAAATTAAAATACATAAAGAAAAGAAAATTTAAAAAAATACAGAAGAAAACATCCAAGAAACGTGAGAATATGGGTAGATATAACATACACAGGATGGGAATGCCAGAGGAAGAAAAAAAGAAAATAGAGCAGAAGAAATATTTGAAATAATAATGCCTGAAAACTTTCCAAAATTAATGATGTATACTAAACCACATGAAGCTCAGAGAACACCAAGCAGGATAATCACTATGGTAAACCAAACTAAAATGAAAAAACACCTAAATGTATCATATTCAAACTGAAGAAAACCAAACACAAAGAGAAAATCTTGAAAGTAGCCAAAGGGGAAATTAAAAAAAAACGAACAAACAACTTTCTTATAGAGCAGATTTTTCACCGGAAACAATGCAAGCAATAAGAAAATGAATTAAAATATTTAAAATATTTAAAGAAAAAACCAACAACCCAGAATTTTATGTATAGCAAAATTGTCCTTTAAAAGTAAAGCAAAAATTCTTTCTCAGAGGAACAAAAACTCACAGAATTTATTGACAGAAAACTTCCCCACAAGAAATGTTGAAAAATGCTC
The DNA here is from genome assembly GCF_028878055.3 of Symphalangus syndactylus. Taxonomy (NCBI): domain Eukaryota; kingdom Metazoa; phylum Chordata; class Mammalia; order Primates; family Hylobatidae; genus Symphalangus; species Symphalangus syndactylus. The sequence continues at coordinate 89,344,653 of NC_072439.2, forward strand.
TTCAAGCAGAAGTAATATAATATTTGTCAGAAACTTAGAATTACATAAAGAAAGAGTATCAGAGGAAAAAACACATCAAATATAATCTTTTTAGTTTTCTTATTCTTAATTGACCTACAATATAACTGTCAGTTTATAGTAATAATAGTAACAATTTACTAGCTGATTTTAGCATATGGATAAGTGAAATGTTTATGTCTCAAGATACAAAAGGAAGGAATAATGTTATAAGGTATCTGAACTCACATGGAGTAGCATAGTGTTATTTGAAGGTAGACATAGAATAGTTCAAAATTTATTGTGAAGTCTATGGCAACCACTAAAGCCAAACATGGCAAGAAAATGAGGAGACGGGGAGCAATAACAAAGAAGAAATGCAACAAATGGAGAGTAGTTACAATAGTCCAAACATATCACTAATCACTTTTAACGTAAATAATCTAAATATAACAATTAAAAGACATAAATTATCAAAGAATGTGGATCAGAAAAAAGCAAGATCCAACTATATGATATCTATAAGAAACTCACTTTACATATCAATGCTTAGCTGGATTCGAACTAAAATAATACTTTTTTCCCATAAATTGAGAAGCTGATCCTAAAATTCATATGGAAATTGAAGAGATCCTGAATAAAATATATATATACATATAGAGAAAAAAGGAAAAAAATAGAGGACTCACACTTCCTAATTTTAAAATAACTACAAGACTATAGTAATACAGGTAGTATGGTAATGGCAAGAGGATAAGCATATACATGAATATAATAAAATAGGGACTCCAGAAATAAACCCTTACATATATAGTCAATTGATTTCATAAACATTGCCAAGACAATTCAATAGAGAAAGAAAACACTCTATGATGGTTAGTTTTATATGTCACCTTGACTGAGTCATGGAGTGCCCAGTATTTGGTTGAACATTATTCTGGGTGTGTCTGTTTGAGTGTCTCTGGTTGAGATTAATATTTCAATTGGTATACAGAGAAAAGTAGATTGCCCTCACTGATGTGAATAGGCCTCATTTAATTTATTGAAGGCCTGAATAAAACTAAAAGACTGAGTGAAAAAGGATTCTCTCTCTCTGCCTGACTGTCTTAGAGCCCCAGCTCTAAGTCAGTTTGATAAGATTAAGCATTAATCTTATCCTATTTTAGGACTTGGAATCAAACTGGAACTATACCATGAGCTCTTCTAGGTCTCCAGATTCTCACCTACAGAGCTAGGAACTTCTTAGTCTCCATACATGTGTGAGCCAGTTCCTTATAATAAACCTATTTGGAAGGATAGATGATAGATAGATAGATAGATAGATAGATAGATAGATAGATAGATAGATAGATGATAGATAGATAGATAGATAGATAGATGATAGATAGATAGATGATAGATGATAGATAGATAGATAGATAGATAGATAGATAGATAGATAGATAGATAGATGATAGATGATAGATGATAGATAGATAGATAGATAGATAGATAGATAGATAGATAGATAGATGATAGATAGATAGATGATAGATGATAGATAGATAGATAGATAGATAGATAGATAGATAGATAGATAGATAGAAAAGATAGAGACTAATATCTCATAGAAAGAAACCAATCTATAAGTCTGATTCTTGGGATAACTCAGACTAATATAGTGTCTTCTTTTACCCTTTTTTAACTTTTATTTTAGGTTTGGGGGTACACGTGCCAGTTTGTTACATGGGTCTATTGCATAATGCTGAGATTTGGGGTACAACTGGTCCCACCACCCAGGTAGTGAGCATAGTACCCAATAGTTTTTCAACCCTTCCCCCTTTCACTCCCTCACCCTTCTAGTAGTCCCTACTGTGTATTGTTGACATCGGATGCCCATGAGGTACCCAATATTTAGCTCCCACTTATAAGTGAGAACATGTGGTATTTGGTTTTCTGTTCCTGCATTAATTTTCTTAGGATAATGGCCTCCAGCTGTATGCACGTTGCTGCAAAGGACATGGTTTTGTTCTTTCAATGGCTGCATAGTATTCCATGTTGTATATGTACCACATTTTCTTTATCCAATCCACTGTTGATGGACAGGTAGGTTGACTCCATGTCTTTGGTTTTGTGATAGTGCTGTGATAAACATGGTGGTCTATGTGTCTTTTTGGTTGAAAGCTTTGTTTTCTTTTGGATATATATCCAGTAATGGGATTGCTGGGTCGAATGGTAGTTCTGTTTTAAGTTCTCTGATAAATCTCCAAACTGCTTTCCACGGTGGCTAAACTAAATTTACACTTCCACCGTCAATATATAAGGGTTCCCTTTTGTCTGCAGCCTTGCCAGCATCTGTTGTTTTCTGACATTTTTTTTTTGTAGCCATTCTGACAGTGTGAGATAGTGTCTTATTGTGGTTTTTATTTGCATTTCTTTGATGATTAGTGATGTTGAGGATTTTTTCATATGTCTGTTGGCTGCTTGTATGTCTTCTTTTCAGAAGTGTCTGCTCATGTCTTTTACCCATTTTTAAAAGTGAGATTTTTTATTTTTTGCTTGTTGAATTGTTTATGTTTCTTACGGATTCTAAATGTTAGACCTTTGTCAGATGCACAGTTTTCTAATATTTTCTCTTATTCTATGGGTTGTCTGTTCACTCTGATGACAGTTTCTTTTGCTGTGTAGAAGCTCTTTAGTTTAATTTGGCCCCACTTGTCAATATTTGTTTTTTGTTGCAACTGTTTTTGAGGACTTAGTCATAAATTCTTTTACAAGGTCGGTGTCCAGAATGGTGTTTCTTAGATTTTCTTTTGGGATTCTTACATTTTGAGGTCTTACGTTTACATCTTTAATCCATCTGGAGTTAATTTTTTATATGGTGAAATGTAGGGGGTCTATTTTTATTCTTCTCCGTATGACTAGCCAGATATCCCAGCATCACTTATTAAATAGGCAGTCCTTTCCCCATTGCTTATTTTCATCAAGTTTGTCAAAGAACAGATGTCTGTAGGTTTGTGGCTTTAGTTCTGGGTTCTCTATTCTGTTCCATTGGTCTGTGTGTCTGTTTTTGTACCAGTGACACACTGTTTTGATTACTGTAACCTTATAGTATAGTTTGAAGTTAGATAATGTAATGCCTCTGGCTTTGTTGTTTTTGCTTGGGATTGCCTTGGCTATTTGGGCTCTTTTTTGGTTCCATATGAATTTTAGAATTTTTTTTTAGTTCTATAAAAAATGATGTTGGTAGTTTGATAGGAATAGCATTGAAACGGTAGATTGCTTTGAACCATGTGGCCATTTTAACAATATTGATTCTTCTAATCCATTAGCACAGAATGTTTTTCCAGTTGTTCGTGTCACCCAAGATTTCTTTTAGCAGTGTTTTGTAGTTCTCCTTGTAGAAGTCTTTTACCTCTTTGGTCAGATGTATTCCCAGGTTGGTTGTTTGTTTTTGTTTTTGTTTTTGCTTTTTTGTGGCTACTATAAACAGGATTGAATTTTTTATTTGGCTATCAGTTTAAATGTTATTGATTTGTAGAAATGCTACTGATTTTTAGTCACTGACTTCTATCCTGAAAGTTTACTGAAGTGTAGTATAAGATCTTCCATAAATGCTGGAATAACTTGATATCTACATACAAAAGAATAAAGTTGGACCCCTGCTTCATATTATATACTACAGTTAATTTAAAATGTGGCATAGGATAAGAGCTAAACATAAAATTCTTAGAAGAAAATATAGGAATAAATCTTTGTGTCTTGAACTGGGCAAAGATTATTGCTTTTTAAATTAATAAAATTTATTTATTAGAATAGTTTTAGATTTACAGAAAATGTAGGCAGCTTGTATTGAGAGTTTCCATATATCTCCTTTCCCACACACCATATTTTCTATTATTAACATCTTGCATTAGTGTGGTACATTTGTAACAGTTAATAAACCAGTATTGATACATTATTAACTGTAGTCCCTAGGTTACATCATGAATACACAATTATACTGTTATGTAGAATTGTACCATTATACTATTGCATAGAATATGTATCGTGGCATACAGGATAGCCCTCAAATCCCTTGGGCTTTGCCTATTTATCCCTTCCCACTTCCTCTGATCCCCTGGTAACCTGTGATCTTTTATCATCTCGGTAGTTTTGCCTTTCCCAGAATGTCATACGTTTGTAATTATACAGTATATACCCTCTTCAGAATGGCTTCTTTTATTTAACATTGTGTTTAGGATTTCTCTATGTCTTTCTATGGCTTCAAAGCTCATTGTTTTTATTGCTAATAAATATTTCATTCTGTGGATGTACCAGTTTGTTTATCCATTCACCTATTGAAGGGCCTCTTGGTTGCTTCTAGCTTTGGGCAACTATAAATAAAGCTGCTAAAAACATTCACGTGCAGGTTTTTATGTGGATGTGTTTCCAACTCATTTAGGGTGCAATTTCTAGATTTATTTTAAGACTATGTTTAGTTTTGTAAGAAACTGCCAAACTGTCTTCTAAAGTGACTGTACTATTTTTGACAATTTTGTATTCTCATTAGCAATGAATGAGAGTTCCTCTTGCTCCACATCTTCATCAGCATTTGGTATTGTCAGGTTTTTGGACTGCAGCCATTCTAACAGATATGCAGTGGTGTCTCATGGTTATTTCAATTTGTAATTCGCTAGTGATATATCATGTTGAGCATCATTCCTTATGTTTATCTGTTGTCTTTATATCTTCTCTGGCGATGTGTCTCTTCAGATCTTTTGCCCATTTTTGAAATTGGGTTGGTTTATTATTGTTGAATTTTAAGAGTTCTTTATATATTTTGCATAGAAGTTGTGATGGTTAATACTGAGTGTCAACTTGATTGGATTGAAGGATGCAAAATATTGTTCATGGGTGTGTCTGTGAGGGTGTTGTCAAAGGAGATTAACATTTGAGTCAGTGGACTGGAAAAGGCAGACCCACCCTCAATCTGGGTGGGCACCATCTAATCAGCTGCCAGCATGACCAGAATAAAAGCAGGCAGAAGAAAGTGAAAAGACTAGACTGGCTTAGTCTTCCAGACTCCATCTTTCTACCATGCTGGGTGCTTCCTGCCATCAAACACTGGACTCCGGGTTTTTCAGCTTTGGGACTAGGACTCACTTCCTTGCTCCTCAGCTTGCAGACAGCCTATTATGAGGCCTCACATTGTGATCATGTGAGTCAATACTCCTTAATAAACTCCCCTTTATATATACATCTATCCTACTAGTTCTGTTCCTCTAGAGAACCCTGACTAATACAGAAATCCTTCATCAAATGTCTGTTTTATAATAGTTTCTCCCACTATGCGGCTCATCTTTTTATTCTCTTAGCATTGTCTTCCACAGATAAATTTTTAATTTTTATAAAGTTTCAACTTATCATTTTTTTTCCTTGGGTCATCCATTAGATGTTGAATATAAAAGTCACCTAGATTTTCTCCCATATTATTTTCTAGATCAGGGGTCCCCAACCCCCAGGCCATGTACTGATACCAGTCTGCGGCCTGTTAGAAACCAGGCTGCACAGCAGGAGGTGAGCAGTGGGTGAGCAAGCATTACACCTGAGCTCCACCTCCTGTCCAATCGGTGGCGACATTAAATTCTCACAGGAGTGCAAAACCTGTCATGAACTGTGCGTGTGAGGGACATAGGTTGCATGCTCCTTATGAGGATCTAATGCCTGATGATCTGAGGTGGAACAGTTTTATCCCAAAATCATCCCTCTACCCCCTTGTCTGTGGAAAAAATTGTCTTCCATGAAATTGCTTCCTGGTGCCAAAAAGGTTGTGGACCACTGTTCTAGATCATTTATATATTTGTGTTTCCATTTGGTTACATTTTGCCTAAATTTTTGTGAAAGCTGCATGGTTTGTGTCTAGATCCTTTGAGTTTTTGTTTTTATTTTATTTTGTTTCATTTGTTGCTTTCTTTTCTGTTTTGCATATGAACATCTAATTATCCCAATACTATTTGTTGAAAATAGCATTCTTTTTCCATTAAATTGTCTTTACCCATTTGTCAAAGATCAATTTATTGCATTATGGGCATTTTGTTCTGTTGTAATTAACTATTTGTCTATTGTTGCTCAGGCTATCTTGACTACTGTGGCATTATGATAAGTCTTAATGTAGGGTACTGTCAGTCCTCCAACTTTGCTCTGCAGTATTGTGTTGGCTATTATTGGTCTTTTGTGTTTTATGTACACTTTAGAAGGCATTTGTTAACATCTACCATATTTCTTGCTGATATTTTGATTGAGAGTACCTTGAATCTATAGATCAAGTTGAGAAGAATTGATACCTTTACAATGTTGGATCATCCTACCCATGATCATAGAGTATCTCTCAATTTATTTGATTTTTTTAAATTTCTTTCATCAAAGTTTCATAGTTTTCCTCATGCAGATCTTGTATATATTTTGGTAGATTACATCTGGGCATTTTAAAATATTTTTGTTTATGTTTTGATGCTAATGTCATTGTATTGTGTTTCAACATTAAATTTCAATTGTTCATTTATGGCATTTGGAAAATAAGTGTATTATGTATATTAAGTTTATATCCCGCAAACCTCACTATAATCACTTGTTAAATCCAGAGTTTTTTATTTATTTTTTATTTTATTTTATTTTATTTTATTATTGTACTTTAAGTTTTAGGATACATGTGCACAATGTGCAGGTTTGTTACATATGTAGCCATGTACCATGTTGGTGTGCTGCACCCATTAACTCGTCATTTAGCATTAGATGTATCTCCTAATGCTATCCCTCTCCCCTCCCCCCACCCCACAACAGTCCCCAGAGTGTGATGTTCCCCTTCCTGTGTCCATGTGTTCTCATTGTTCAATTCCCACCTATGAGTGAGAACATGCGGTGTTTGGTTTTTTGACCTTGCGATAGTTTACTGAGAATGATGATTTCCAGTTTCATCCATGTCCCTACAAAGGACATGAACTCATCATTTTTTATGGCTGCATAGTATTTCATGGTGTATATGGGCCACATTTTCTTAATCCAGTCTATCATTGTTGGACATTTGGGTTGGTTCCAAGTCTTTGCTATTGTGAATAGTGCCGCAATAAACATATGTGTGCATGTGTCTTTGTAGCAGCATGATTTATAGTCCTTTGGGTATATACCCAGTAATGGGATGGCTGGGTCAAATGGTATTTCTAGTTCTAGATCCCTGAGGAATCGCCACACTGACTTCCACAATGGTTGAACTAGAGAAAATTTTCGCAACCTATTCATCTGACAAAGGGCTAATATCCAGAATCTACAATGAACTCAAACAAATTTACAAGAAAAAAACAAACAACCCCATCAAAAAGTGGGCGAAGGACATGATCAGACACTTCTCAAAAGAAGACATTTATGCAGCCAAAAAACACATGCAAAAATGCTCATCATCACTGGCCATCAGAGAAATGCAAATCAAAACCACAATGAGATACCATCTCACACCAGTTAGAATGGCCATCATAAAAAAGTCAGGAAACAACAGGTGCTGGAGAGGATGTGGAGAAATAGGAACACTTTTACACTGTTGGTGGGACTGTAAACAGAGTTTTTTTAATTGTTTCTAATTCTTTGGGATTTTCTACACAGAAAATTATGTCATCTGCAAACAGAAACAGCTTTCTTTCTTTTCAATCTGTATGCTTTTTAAAATTTTCTTTTATTATAATATTACATTAACTAGGACTTCCTGTATGATGTTGAGTAGGACTGGGGTAACAGGACACACTTGCCTTTTTATGATTTTAGGGGGAAAGCATCTAGTTTCTCATCAGTAAGTATGATGTTAGCTGTAAGTTTGTTGTAGACATTCTTCACAAAGTTGAAGAATTTTCCCTCCTAGTTTGCTGAGCTCTTTTATGTTGAATAGGTGTTGGATTTTGTCAAATGCTTTTTTTTCTTTTTTTTTTTTTTTTTTAGATGGAGTTTCACTCTTGTTGCCCAGGCTGGAGTGCAGTGGCGCAATCTCAGCTCACCACAACCTCCGCCTCCACGGTTCAGGTGATTCTCCTGCCTCAGACTTCCAAGTAACTGGGATTACAGTCATGAGCCACCATGCCCAGCTAATTGTGTATTTTTAGTAGAGATGAGGTTTCTCCATGTTGGCCAGGCTGGTCTCGAACACTTTTTTTTAAGTCTGTTGATATAATTATGCTATTTTTCTTCTTCAGTTTCTTTTTTTCTTTTTTCATAATTTCCAATTTTTATTTTAAGTTCAGGCATACATGTGCAGAATGTGCAGGTTTATTACATAGGTAAAGGTGTGCCATGGTGACTTGCTGCACAGATCCTATTCAATTGTCACCCAGGTATTAAGCCCAGCATCCATTAGCTATTCTTCCTGATGCTCTCCCTCCCTTTGCCTCCCCTGATAAGCCCCAGTGTGTGTTGTTCTCGCTAATGTGTCCATGTGTTCTCATCACTTAGCTCCCACTTACAAGTGAGAACATGTTGTATTTAATTTTCTGTCCTCACATAATTTTGCTGAAGATAATGGCTTCCAGCTCCAACCATGTCCCTGCAAAGGACATGATCTCATTCTATTTTATGGCTGCATAGTATTCCATAGTATATATGTACCACATTTTCTTTATCCAGTCTATCACTGATGGAGATTTAGGTTGATTCTGTGTCTTTGCCATTGTGAATAGTGCTCCAATGAACATACACATGCATGTGTCTTTATAATAGAACAATTTCTATTTGTTTGCCTATATACCCAGTAATGGGATTGCTGGGTCAAATGGTATTTCTGCCTCTAGGTCTGTGAGGAATCACCACACTGTTTTCCACAATGGTTGAACTAATTTACATTCTCACCAACAGTGTGAAAGCATTCCTTTTTCTCCAGAACCTCAGCAACATTTGTTGTTTTTTGACTTTTTAATAATAGCTGTTCTGACTGGCATGAGATGGCGTCTTATTGTGGTTTTGATATGCATATTTCTAAAGATCAGTGATACTGAGTTTCTTTTCATATGTTTGCTGGTTGCATGTATACCTTCTTCTGAAAAGTGTCCATTCATATCCTTCACCCACTTTTAAATGAAGTCATTTGTTTTTTCTTGTAAATTTGTTTAAGATCCTTGTAGAGGCTGGATATTAGACCTTTGTCAAATTGATAGATTGCAAAAATTTTCTCCCATTCTGTAGGTTGTCTGTTTACTCTGGTGATAGTTTCTTTTGCTGTGCAGAAGCTCTTTAGTTTGATTAAATCCCAGTTGACAATTTTAGCTTTTGTTACAATTGCTTTTGGACTCTTCATCATGAAATCTTTGTCTGTGCCTAAGTCCTGAATGGTATTGCCTAGATTTTCTTCTAGGATTTTTATAGTTTTGTGTTTTACATTTAAGTCTAATCCATCTTGTGTTTATTTTTGTATATGATGTAAGGAAGGAGTCCTGTTTCAATTTTTCTGCATATGATTAGCCATTTCTCCCAGCACCATTTACTAAATAGGGAATCCTTTCTCCACTGTTTGTTTCTGTCAGGTTTGTCGAAGATCAGATGTGTAGGTGTGCAGTCTTATTTCTGGGTTCTCTATTCTGTTCCTTCCATTGGTGTATATGTCTATTCTTATACCAGTACCATGTTGCTTCGGTTACAGCTTCATAGTATGGTTTGAATTCAGGTAGCATGAAGCTTCCAGCGTCTTTCTTTTTGTTTAGGATTGTCTTGGCTATTCAGGCTGTTTTTGGTTCTGTATCAATTTTTAAATAGTGTTTTCTAATTCTGTGAAGAATGTCAATGGTATTTTAATGGGAATAGCATTCAATCTATGAATTGCTTTGGGCAATATGGCCACTTTCACAATATTGATTCTTCCTATCCATGAGCATGGAATGTTTTTCCATTTGTTTGTGCCATCTCTTCAGTTGCTTTATGTGACGGATTACACTGATTGATTTTTGAATGTTAAACCAGACTTGCATACTCGGAAAAAGGTGCCAGTTGGTTGTAGTTATAATTCTTTTTGTACATTGTTGGCTTTGACTTTTTTTTAATGATTTTTGCATCTATATTCACGAGAAATGTTTGTTGTGTAGATTTTCTTTCTTGTAATGCTTTATCTGATTTCCTCTGCTTCTATTTTCTGGAAGAGATTGTAAACAATAGTATAATTTATTCCTTAAATGTTTGGTAGTATTTACCGGTAAAATCATCTGGGACTGGTGCTTCATTTTCGGAAAGTTATTCATTTCTCATTCAATTTCTTTGGTAGAAATCAGCCCATTTAGATTACCTGTGTCTTCTTGTACAAGTATGGGAGGTTTTTATCTTTCAAGAAATTGGTCCATTTTATCTAAATTATTAAATTTGTAGACATGAATCTGTTCACAATATCTCTTTTTTATCTTTTTAGTTACTGTAGAAGTAGTAACGATTACCCCTTTTGATTTATGATATTTGTCATTTTTGTCTTCTTGCTTCTTTTCCGTTACCTTGGCTAGGGGTTTATCAATTTTATTGATCTTTTTAAAGAACCAACTCTTGATTACATTGATTTTTTTCTATTGATTTTGTTTTTAATTTTTGTTCTAAATTTTATTACTCATTTTCTTCTGCTTGCTTTGGATTTATATTGCTTATCTTTCTTTAGTTTCCTGAGGTAGGCACTTAATTCAGATCTTTCTTCTTTTATTTTTATTTTTTGAGACAACGTCTCTCTCTGTCTTCCAGGCTGGAGTGCAGTGGCAGGATCATGGCTCACTGCAGCCTCAACCTTCCCAGCTCAAGCGATACTCCTGCCTCAGCCACCTAAGTAGCTGAGAGTACAGGCATGCACTACTATTCCTGGCTAATTAAAAGAAAAAACTTTTTTGTAGAGGCAGGGTTTTGCCACATTGCCAAGGTTGGTCTAGAACTCCTGGGCTCAAGCCATCTGCACACCTCGGCCTCCAAAAGTGTGATTACAGGTGTGAGCCCCTGTGCCTGGACTGATCTTCTTTTCTAATACATCCATTTAATGCTATAAATTTTCTACTAAGCATTGCTTTTGCTGCATCCCACAAATTTGGATAAAGTTATATTTTCATTTTTCTTTAGTTAAAATTTTGTTTTAATACCTATTACAAGGACAATTTTTAAACATTTTAAAAACAATGTTTTAATTTTTGTGATTTCTTTAACTCATGTGTTGTTTAAAAATTATGTTGTTTAATCCACAAATATTTGGGAAATTTCCAGCTATTTTTCTGTTCTAATTTTTTAGTTTAATTCCATTGTGTTCTTAGAGCATACTTGGTATGATGTTTTTACTTTTTTTATTTAATTATTTTAATTCTAAAAATTTGTTTAGATATGTTTTATGACTCAGAATGTGGTCTGTCTTGGTTAATGTTCCATGTGAGCTTAAGAAAAATGTGTATTCTGCTGTTGTTGGCTGAAGTTTTCTATAAATGTCAATTCATGCTAGTTGATTGATGGTGCTGTTTAAGTCAACTATATCCTTACTGATTTTCTGTTTGTTGGATATGCACATTATTGATAGAGAGACATTGCAGTCTCCAACCATAGATTTGTTTATCTGTAGATGTGTTCATCTGTAGATTTGTTTATTTTTCCTTGCACTTCTATCAGGTTTGCCTCAAACATTTTGATACTCTGTGGTTAGGTGCATACGTGCTAATGATAATAATCTTCTTGGAGGACTGACTCTTTTATCATTATGTAATGCCCCTCCTTATCCCTTTAACTTTGCTTGTTCTGAAGTCTTCTTTGTCTGAAATTAATACAAAATTTTCCATTTTCTTTTGATTTGATTATTATGGTATACCTTTTTCATCCTTTACTTTTAATGTATCTATGTCTTTATGCTTATAAATTTCTTGTAAACAACATGTATTTAGGCCTTGGAAACATTGCAAACCCCAATTTAAGAAATAGACTATTTTTTCATTTTACCTGTACTTCATATATTTCCAAATATAATCTTATAATTTATTTTTTCTTCCCTGTACTTGGACACTCTAATTCCTCTGCTGCTTTTAACACTCTTAAGAGTGGATTTTATTTTTTTTCTTCTACAATTTTTTTTTCATTCTTGCATTCTGTAGCACTCTCTACACTGCAGAATTGAACTTGTTTGGTGAAGAGTTTGAAAGGGGTATCAGGTAATTGTATGCTCTTCAGAATATAGCCATTTTAGGCCATACAAATAGTTGGTCTATTACTTACACAGATAACTGACAAATTAGAAAAGACAAATTAGAAGAAGATAATAATTGTTGGTCCCATTTATGCCATATTTTCCAGATTTATTTTCCATGACACAATTTCTTAATTATGCACAGAAGTGCTCATCACTAAATGTAAATGTGTTTGAAATGTACTCTCAAGAGAGTAAGAGTTCTAATAAATACGTTATCAATGAAGAAGTTCAAATAAATGAGTTAGCCTACACTTCTTACCAACTGTGGCTAGTTAAGCTGGAACTATGTTCTCCAGGATCCCCCACATGGTATAGATTCCACGTTAGGGCTAGACATAAAAAAATTTACATGAGGCCAGGCGTGGTGGCTCATGCATGTAATCCCAGCACTTTGGAAGGCTGATGTGAAATAATTGCTTGAGCTCAGGAGTTCGAGACCAGCCTGGGCAACATGGAAACCCCATCTCCATTTTTTAAAAATACGAAAGTTAGCTAGGCATGGTGGCACACACCTATAGTCCCAGCTACTAGGGAGGCTGAAGTGAGAGGGTCTCTTGAGCCCAGGAAGTAAAGGCTGCAGTGAGCCATGTTTGTGCCACTGCACTGTAGCCTGGGCAACACAAGGGGACCCTGTCTCAAAAAAATTTTTTTTACATGAGATTTGGAAGGTGAAAGTGAAACAGCAACCTGTATGATGTAGGATCCCAGCAGGCACTGCAATTTGCACATGTTGCCATTGATCTGCTGGCCACCTTAGTGACCTACAGCAGCAGCTGGGTCCACAGCTACTCCAGCTCCCCTCATACCCCCTTATTTTTCTTCTCCGACTCCAGGGACAAACATGTACACAGATCTTTGCCCAAGAACACCAGCTGTTTTTACAAGCCTCTCAAGTAGGTGAGGTTGGAGACAGTGAGAGACAGATAAGACTTCCAGTTAATTCTTATGAAATCTTGTTTGCACAGTTCCCAGGTTTCTCTTGTTCATCTCACTTTACAGTCAGCTTTTCTTCTCAGCTTTTATCACTGTTGACTACAATGACTTCAGGCCAACCCCCATAGTAGCCTCCTATAAACTTTTATCACCAGCCCCCACAACTGTGTAAGGTTTAATCTCTACTTAAAAGTCCTATATTCTATATCACTCATAGTGATTCTATGACTCTGATCAAATTCCAGTTGACACAGAAATTGGTACCAAAGTTTGTTCCATGGAAACGGGACCTTAAAGATGGATTATATGAATTGGTTCTGGGTTATCTAATTAGCAGACTTCATTATACTTACAGGCATTAATAAGTCTGTGGTAAAGGGGATATTTGTAGCCCATGATGTAAAAATTTACCTGAATTACCACCTTGTAGATGCCAATAATCAAGATCTTATAGAAGGCAAGACTTTGGATGGCCAAGTACTTGCCACCAAGAACATTTTCATGACAATAAGGAGGATACTGGGAATAATGGTACTGGACAACTTGAGAAAAAAAAAATGTGAGCCCACGGATTTAATTTCCCAGCTCAGTGTGTAGGTAAGTGACCAGAAAGCTTCTATTGTTACTTGAAAAGTGACTTTTATCTCCTTAGGTATAAGGCTAAGATTTCTTAAAACTAAAACCAAAATTCAATTCTAAAAATGAAAAACTTAAATGCAGTTGAATTAATAACATTAAAGGGTCTTCTGTATTAAATGTGTTGTTTAAAGAGGAGTAGGACACTGAAGATTGGTGAGATGGGGATATGTGTTCAGATTCTGGTGAAGCTGGCAAACTCGAACCCTTAAATTCTGCCAAGTCTCCTTTTACCCTTGTCCAAAGAAGTTAGTCTCCCTTTTCTTGAAGAAACTTAATACTCCACTAAAATGATTGCCTTAAAAGGGCTGCTGATCCTTTCTTCTTAGGATGTATCCCCACCATCTCCTTTGTTTCTGGAGTTATCATAGAATCAAATCCCAACAGTTCCCAATAGATACACCGTGTTGGCAGTAAGGTATAGGAGTGACCTTGAGAAAGTACCACCAAACAAATTTTACAATTTTGCCAAAACGTGTTGAAAAAAAAAGACTGAGAGATTTGTATGAGAATGGATACTAAGAATGAAAGAAATATAATGTTAGATTAGAATAAATTGGTCATTGTGGGTCTATTAAGGAGGTATTCTTGATTATGTGTACTATTAGCTCTAGTGGCTGGAAGTGGCTCTCATAGTTTTCTTGCTTAGTTGATTGGAACCTAAACCCTAGAGTGGCTTACACTAAATAAAGTTAAAGTAACATTTTATTATGATAGAGGAAATTATGCTGGATTGAGGAGCTTGGAATACTGGAGTGGCTTTTTCATGTAACACTTGCTTATTCACCTCCTACTTATGTCCTTATATCGAGAAGGACCAGCAACACTCCTTCTACCAAGGCTCTGAGTGGGAAGCCTCCCAAAGAACTCTGCGAAGCCTCATGAAGTCTCTTCTCTGTAGGTCAGAAATAACAGTAATAGTTGCTGCCATTAAAATGAACTCCCGGCCGGGCGCGGTGGCTCACGCTTGTAATCCCAGCACTTTGGGAGGCCGAGGCGGGCGGATCACGAGGTCAGGAGATCGAGACCACGGTGAAACTCCGTCTCTACTAAAAATACAAAAAATTAGCCGGGCGTGGTGGCGGGCGCCTGTAGTCCCAGCTACTCTGAGAGGCTGAGGCAGGAGAATGGCGTGAACCTGGGAGGCGGAGCTTGCAGTGAGCCGAGATCGTGCCACTGCACTCCAGCCTGGGTGACAGAGCGAGACTCCGTCTCAAAAAAAAAAAAAAAAAAAAAAAAAAAAAAAAATGAACTCCCTGAATTCCTGGGAGTCCAATTTTGAGATCCTGAGGTATCCAGAGGCCAATGATGGTGCTTAAAGCCAGAGATGAGGTGAGTGTCCTTACCACAACAAGCAGTAGAGGCAAATTAGAAGTCAAAATGGTTTGACCTACAGAGATATTCAGTATTGTTTAATTGATCTTGGCTTCTCTGAAACTGAAGTCAATGGGCATATATATATATATATGCCCATTTTATACATATATATATAGAGAGAGGTATATATTATATATATATAGAGAGAGGTATGTGTATATATATATATATACATATAAATATATATATATACCTGTAGATCTAGTGAACATCAAGGTGACTTGAATTGCACAATAAAAAGCTATAACGCTTCAACTAGTTCAATATTTGAGCCAGTTCACACACTGCATCTCCTTGAATGGAGGGAAGGCTGATCTACTTGAGGAAGAACCCTGCTAAACAGCCAAAAATGTATACTACAGATGCATTTATCAGGGTAGCTGTACATTAAGAAAGAAGAAATTGCCAGAGTTTGGGGGAGATTACTGGACATTAGCTCCAAACTCATGCTAATTCTTACAAAATCAAAACTCCACTGTTGTCCACAAGTCAGTGTAGGAGCTTATGAATATCAGGTGATCAATAAACTTCCAGTTCAGATTCATCTCCCAGTAGGCACAATGTGTCCTTGTACCCACTTTGTGGATCTTCCCAAGGTCTAAAATGCAGAGTTGTAATAGAAAATCTCCCTAACTGACAGGATTCCCAGAATGACTCCCTGATCCATGGAATAGGAGCCTTTATTGTAGAAAAAGGCAAATGGAAGCCAAATAGAACAGCCTCACCCTATCAAAATAGTAGACCAAAACCAATACCATATTTCAGGAGGGACTGCAGAGGTTTGTGTCACCATCAAAGACTTAAAAAATACAGAGATAGTAATTCCTGTAGCATTTCCACACAAGTCACCTATATTTGATTTGTGCAAAAGACAGGTGAATGTTGAAAAATGACAGTGAGGTATCATAAAACTAATAAAATAGTAACTCCAATTGCAACTGTTTCTCCAGAATAGCATATTCCCTGGCAGCTGGTATATAGCTATTGGTCTGAATAACGTATTTTCCTCTCTATACTTGTGGATAAGATCGACAGAAATAGTTTGCTTTTAGTTGGCCAGGATAGGAATATACCTTCATGATCCTAGCTGGGGGTACATCAACTCTCAAACTCTATGTTATTACATAATCTACTCAGGAGGGATTTCAATCAGCTCTACATTTCACGGGACATTGTGCCTGTTCATTACATGGATGTCACTGGAGACTGGGATAGATGAGCAAAATAGAGCAACATCTCAAAACATCTTGGTAAGACACATGCATGCTACAAGGTGGCAAATGAACTCTAGAAAAATTCAAGGGCCTTCAACTTCAGTGAAATATCTAGGGGTCTAGTGATCTGGGTCATATTTAGATTTTTTTTAACTTTTATTTTAGGTTCAGGGGTATATTGCAGGTTTGTTATGTAGGTACATACTGTGTCACAGGGGTTTGGTATACAGATTATTTTGTCACTCAAGTAGTAAACATAGTACCCTATAGACAGTTTTTTATTCCTCTCCCTCCTGTAACCCTTTACCCTCAAGTAGGCTCCAGTGCCTACTGTTCCCTCCTTTGTATCCATGTGTTTCTAATTTATTTATTTATTTATTTTTTAGTTGGAGTCTCACTGTGTCACCCAGGCTAGAGTGCAGTGGCGCGATCTCAGCTCTGCCTCCCAGGCTCACGCCATTCTCCCGTCTCAGCCTCCCAAGTAGCTGGGACTACAGGCACCCGCCACCACGCCTGGCTAATTTTTTGTATTTTTAGTAGAGACAGGGTTTCACCGTGTTAGCCAGGATGCTCTCAATCTCCTGACCTTGTGATTCACCTGCCTTGGCCTCCCAAAGTGCTGGAATTACAGGCATGAGCCACTGCACCCAGCCCCATGTATTCCTAATCTTTAGCTCCTACCTATAAGTGAGAACATGTGGTATTTGGTTCTCTGTTTCCGTGTTAGTTTGCTTGGGATAATGGCCTCCAGATCCATTGATGTTGCCGCAAAAGACATGATCTCATTCTTTCTTATAGCTGTGTAGTATTCCATGATGTGTACATATCACATTTTCTTTATTCAGTCTGTCATTGATGGGCATTTAGGTTGATTTGATGTCTTTGCTATTGCAAATAGTGCTGCAATGAATATACATGTGTATGTGTCTTCATGGTAGAATGATTTATATTCTTACTAAGATGAAGTAAGATGCACCTATTCTCTCCTCCTAACAAAAACAGGCAAAATAGCTAGTGGGATTCTAGGATAGAAGCAGTATATACCTTTTTTGAACATACAACTAAGGCCTATTATCAAGTAATCTGAAAATCTCCCAGATTTTAGAAAGACTTAGAAGAAAAGAAGTCTTTGAAATAGGTCTGGGCTTCTCTATAAGCAGCTCTACCATTTTGACCATAATTCTCAGAAGAGCCATCCTGTTTGGATAGTATGTGGCACATAGGAGGGCTTTAGGGGACATTTGGCTAGCTCTTGTAGGTGATTCATGATGAGTCATGTTCTGGAATTAATCTATTCTATCCTATACAGATAACCATGCTCCTTTGAAAACAAAACCAAAAACCCACAGCTTCTGGCTTCTCCCTAGACCCTAGTGGAGATTGAATGCTTGATCAGAGTCTATCAAGTTACACTGCAGTCTGAGTTTCCAGGAATCGAGTATTGACTGATCCACCAGCCCATAAGCTTGAGTGCACACAGCAGCATTTCATTAACAAATGAGAACGATACGTATGATTTAGGGCCCATACACGTCTTGAAGGCACAAGTAAGTTGCATAAGCAAGTGGTCCCAGGTACCCACAGTCTCTACACCTACTACATTGCTTCTTCTATGGGTAGATAACCCATATCCACCACCTTATGAAGGGGTTCCTTATAACTACTTGATTAAGAACAAAAGTTGGGACTGGTTTATAGATGGTTCTTCACAACAAGATAGCACCCATCAAAAGTGAACAGCTATAGCACTGCAGCACCACTCTGGGGCTGCATTAATAGAAGGGAACATCTTCTACTCTAAAAGGATGAAGCAGTTCCATTTTGGAGGGTATTAATTAGCTGTCACTTGTAATATTGCATATTGTTTTGGATATTGCCCTTTAAGAAATATAGATTAAGCAGTTCTTGGACACAGCATCCAAAGTGGTGAGGAGAATTTGAAGCTAGGCTATGCAAGAAATGTTAAAGTAACTGAAGGAATTTAGTCTGGAGAAGAAAGCACTCAGGTAAAGGAAATAATAATTGGCCATACATTTTTTAAGGGTTAATTCTTCAGAAAAGCCAGTCTTAATTTTAAACTTCTCCATGTAAGCCATCAGTGACTTTGGGCAAGTTGTTTAAATACCTTGATCATCAGTTTCTATATCTATAAAAAATGGAGTTATAAATTACTATTCCATTGTCTAACTTAAGAATTATAAAATGTGTGAAGATCCAGTGAGATAATAGTTGTAGAACACTTTAATAAATTGGAAAATATTTTTAAAATTGTAAGTGGTTCTTTTCTTTATTATCAAAGGCATTTGTAAAGAAGCTAGTATATGCCAGTCACATACTCGAGTTTTCAAAAGATAAAAAGTCTAGTAAAGCCTAGTGGTTTTTTCCTCAGAACTTTCATGTTGAAACGTTGGGATAAGCATCAATATATAAGTAGCTATATATATGTAAACAAAAACATAACCATAGAAACACACGTGTACATGCATACACACAGCACTAATAACACAAGATAGCTCCAGGTGCATGTGCAAGTAAAGGAAAATCTTACCCAAATGACTTTTAAAAAAAATTTAAAGAGAACTTATTGGAGCATACATACAAAAAAATACAATCGTGAGGTTTTTTTTTAATTACGGTTAATATTGTACTTTAATAAGTACACAAAATACCCAATTTTATTACATCTCTCCACTCTGCCTTCTACAACACAGGCTTTCAAACTGCAGAGAAAATCTTAATATGATGGACAAAAGCTCTCAGGACTACCCCTTCATCCACTATGAGAACTATCAGATGTCCCAGTAGTGCCCAGAGAAGTTTATGGTCATGTGACTCTAGGTGAACCAATCCCTATGTCCCAGGGATGGTATATTCTAATTGGCTTAATCCATTCTAATATCATTCCTGAACTGGAAATGGAGTCAATTTCAACCGCACCGCTGAGAATACACAGAGAAGTGGTTTACTCAAAGCGTGTATTAGAAAAGAAGAACTGGGAAGAGAAAGAGGAAGAAGGAGGGGAGAGTGAAGACGGAAGGCAGCAGCAACAACTTCGGAAATCAGCTTGCTGCAATAAAACAAGCAACCCATAAGTAAGTGTTTGGTAATTCCCATGAGAGAAAGAGCCTGAGAGCCAAGAGGTTCCAGAAGACTTTGCAAAGACTGTAGAACTTGATTAGGGGTCTTACACAGGGGTCCGTCGTGCTAATCCATGTATAATTACAAACAAAAATGATGATGAACAAGGGGGTGGTGAGAAGTTTAGTAAAATCGTTACTTTCCATCCTTGTTTGGGGGGTGAGTAAATGTACATGGAAAAGTGAGGGGAAAATTATGTCCTTTTTTAACTTGTGAATTTTAACTCTAATGATGTGCATTTTATAGCTGAACAAACTGATACCCAAGGACAGCAGTTTTAGGGCAGTTTAATATTTTCCTTCATAAAGTGTGTCATCTGACCTTCATGCTGCATTGGAAATAAAAATGTACTTTCAGGTTTTTTATACAGGAAAGATAGGACTAAGCAGCAATTAACTAGAAATGCATTATCTTTCTTAACTATTTGAACTTTACCTTAAATGTCTGAATTTCCTTGAAATATTATTGATATTAATAGTACTATTTAATATCTGGATAACAACTTCATCATCCTAATGTACCATATTCTGAAGACATGTAAAGCTAACAGAAATAAAATGACAATTTCTATGACCTAGAATATTTATATGAGACCCTTTACTACTTATGTGACCTAGAATATTCATATGAGATCCTGGGAGGTATATCAACTTCAATGGCATAAATGCTTACTTATATAAAAGTTAACCTCATTTATACATTTCAAAAAAGAAATACTCGGGTCTCCAGATTTCGGCACAGGCCAGCTTTTTACAGGTACACCTACAAGGTCAGAGGGTGAGTCATGACGGAGGCAGATATCATAGCCTGTGCAGCAAAGACTGTGGCCAGTCGATTTGTAGTTGCTTCAAGCTAAATGTGCCCGCATCCTGAGTTGTACTAAAAGCTGTGTATGGGGAATTGAATGAGAAAAGGAGTGCTTAAAACCAGAGGTCACTGATTTTATTTTTTATTTGTTTATCCATTCATTCATTTAGTAAAGTTAAAGCTATGACATTGAATATATGAGAAGAAAGGTTACAAACAATTTCTTGGAAATAATGCCCCTAATAAAGTCACAAAATTAAATCCCTACCCCAGACCCTAAATCACTTTCTTCTCTAACAATAATAGAGTAGTAATACCCATTTGTATTATAAAGTGAAGAGCTAAGTTAGATGGCCTAGAGCTGATCTATTCCTAATTTGCCCAGCAAGTTACAATTTTCCTTTAACTCTCCTCTTTTCCCTAAGATATAGTACGAAGAGCACTGGATTGGAAATCGGATGACCTGGTTTCATCTCTACCTTTAAGCAGCTGGGGACATCTTTGGTAAGTTACTTAATCTCTTTGATTCTCAGCTTCTTCATATGCAAAGGAGAAATATTAACTCATTTCAAGCTAATGTAGATTATGTTATCAAAGTGTATATGACATCATTATAGCTATAACTTATTCATTTCATCCAGAATAAAACCACTTAGACTTTAAAACATAATTAAAAACTATTAAGAAGAATAGTTTAGTGAGAGAGACAGAGAGAGAGAGAGAGAGGAGTCATTGACAGCTTTTCCTAGCTCCTACAGAAGTCATTTCCTAGCACTCTGTACAAACCTCCATTATAGCATTTGGTTATTTTTTATGAATGTATGTTACCTATTCGACTCAGCTTCCTGAAAGCAGGGTCCTTGACATATAAACTTTGTTTCCCAGTTTCCAGCACATCCTTGACATTGAGGCACATTTTAGGTAATAAAAAGCAGAACCCCTGGAATTAAAGCATTCATTCTCATTTACTAAACAGTCAGAGGTGTGGTCATCAAAGTGTTTTCTTCTTAGTTTTGTGGTTGTAAACCATGACTGATTTGAAGACTACCTCTCAAGGCACACTACTATCTCTTTATTTTAAAAATTTTCTATTTTCTGGGACAACCTCTTTTTTTCCACTCCAGGACAGAAACATCCTTTATTTCTTGGGTCTAATCTAGTGAAAGTCCCTTGAGTTTCTTTTCTTCCTATTCAATGCCTTTACCACTTTTTCCTAATGTACAAGTTATTTTGTACCAATTGTCTTGTTCCCTTTCAGAAGAAAACAAGTTGTTTAGTGGAGGGTAAGGAAGCTCCAGGAACAAAATTAGTATTCACATCAGACTATTAAAACATAGTAGTTATCTAGAATGGTAGATTCCTTGAGGGGCAGTGTAGTGGAATAATCAAAATAACCCTGAGATAGGAGAGGGAGAGTCTAGCTTTGTCCAAACTCTGTGTCAACTTAGTGTTATCTTAGACAGATACCTTAATCTCTCCAAGTCATCTTGCAGTAACATAAGTGGTGAGGACAATATCATTTCTGAGCCTCCTTTCATATTGGATACTTAGAATTAAAGGTATATGTTGTGTCACTATAAAACTGAATTGTCAGTATGTTGAGAATAGTTTCAGTCAAGGCCAAGAAAATTGGCCATGTATTAGGGTCAAAAATGGATCTACATGATCTTGAAATGAACAAATGTGAGAAAAGGGTTAGTGAATCCAATTTTCTATAACTGTGAGCCCCATAGTTGGTGGACAGTTAAGCAGCCCTACCGAGGGCTTTGTACCATGGTTAAGGAAAATTGAACTGGTTGAAGCTTCCAACATGACTGAGTCTGCTAACCACAAGCTTCAGTGGTTATTAAAATCATAACCATGTGCTATTTCTGTCATCACACTAGCAACACATAGAATGGCCACTAATGTTGTTTTCCTATGCGAACTAAAGCAATAAGAATGTTGCCTCCTAGTAAATAGAGGTTTAGTTCACTAGACACTGTAAGTTCATAGATTATTCATTCACTTTTTCAATGAGCACTGAGACACTGTTATACATAAGACACTGTATGAGATACTGAGTGGACCATACATATGAATCAGACACATATCTATTCAAAGTAATTTCACACACAAACACTCACTCACTCTCCTGCATGCATTCATACAATGATCATGAATGGTTCAAAGTGATAAGTAAGCAACATGAAAGAGACACAAATTAAGACACATAACAGAGAAGGCAGATATTCCACCTGAGGGTATAAAGCAAGAATTTTATGGGCAAGAAGTATGTAATATGGACCTTCAAGGCTAGATTAGGTTTGTCCTGTGGAAACAGCAGGAAGTAGCAAAGGCAAAGAAAGAGAGGCTGGAAAGCATACCACATATGAGAAAAAAGTTGACATCAGTTGTAACATCTAACATTTATTTACTGTTCAGCATGTACTAAGAACTTTAAATACATGGTCTCAGTGAATCCTCATAAATGCAAGGGATTAGTTCTGCTGTATGCCTATTTTCAGGTGAGGAAAGTAAGGTCCAGGAGTAAAGAATACCTAACCCATTTTTTTCCATTAAAAGAAATACCAGGCTGCTCAGTATGGCTGAAGCACGTGATTGTGGCATGGAAGAAGGAAAATATATAGATGATTCACTCTGGCTAGATAATAAACAGGCTAGAATGCTAGACTCTTTCAGTGAATCAGACTTAAAAGGAACTCAAATGAACTAAATAGGAAGTAAAAAGTAAGACCCTCTGTATATATAAAATAAAACAAAGCGAAACAAAGCTATACTTTACATATTAATTAAAACAGCCCAAGATCAGCAATCCTTGAGCACCCTTTTCAATGTCAAAGCACAAAATGGCAGTCTGCAGTCACATCTAAAACAGATGTGAGTGCCTTTTCTAATACAACCCTCTGCTTAGAGAAGTAGGCAAACTGAGGCTGAAAGATAGTTGATTATGTTCAGATATTTTACTCAATTTAAGCTGTAAATTAAAAATATGTATATATGTGAGCATATGACTACATAATTCTTGCCAATTATTTTCTTTTTCTTTTCTTTTTTTTTTTTTTTTTTTTAAATGGAGTCTCACTCTGTTGCCCAGGCTGGAGTTCAGGGGTGCAATCTCTGCTCACTGCAAGCTCCGCCTCCCAGGTTCACGCCATTCTCCTGCCTCAGCCTCCCGAGTAGCTGGGAATACAGGCACCCGCCACCACACCTGGCTAATTTTTTGTATTTTTTTTAGTAGAGACGGGGTTTCCCGTGTTAGCCAGGATGGTCTCTATCTCCTGACCTCATGATGCACCCACCTCAGCCTCCCAAGCCAATTATTTTCATACTACTATTGAGAACTGACAACAAAGATGGTACTAAAAACTCAAAATCCCCTGACACTCATACACGGCCCAGAAAATCATTAAGTTGTGTTCTCATCTGTGCTTTAATTATAGTATGATGCTATTACTCCACTGAGTTTTTGGTAGCCAGATGTACATAAGGCCTTTAGCACAGATAGATCCCATAAGTGGACATGCATTAATCCCCACACCTAAAGGTCTTGTAAATAAAAGATATACCAGAACATCAAAGGATGTTCTGTTTTCACAGAGATTAGTAAAGTGGCTTGGCTTTTTTTCTTTTGTTTGATCAGCTGTTAGAAGTTAACTTCCTCTAAGCCAGCCACATTCAAATGTGTATTATCTAACACAAATATTTTCTATAAAATATTAAGCTCCTCTTAAATGTTTATATGATACTATCAGTTAGTTTATCCTACAAGGATTTATATTGAACCTACATATTTATGTTTGGTTTTTATTCCAGTAGCTATGCAGAAATGCAGTTTATAGCTAAAACACACATCCCCCAAAGGATATCTCTTTAGGTCTTGGGAAGTTAAATTAGCAGTGTTTTCATTCTGTCTTGAGTGATCCCATTTAGCATGTTGTTGTAAGACTACCACCTTTACTGAGTGTTTGAGAATAATTTTTGTGTTTTTATTTGACTCCCATATTGATAAAATTAAGAGAAGACTTGAGATGTCTCCTTCAGCTATTTCATAATTATGATTTTGAGCTCCAATATCTGCAATATAGATAGCATTCAGTGAGGCAAGCCAATATGGGTTTCTTGCAACCTATAGTACTTCCAGAAGGAATCTTATAATAAAAGTGACATTTCTTCCTGAGAAAAAATATCTTAAAAGCTTGTTTTTAAAACAGTAATTTAGCACTGCTCAATTAGAGAGGACTGTCAAAGAAGATACAAAAGCAATGGTATTTCTCTAGATAAATGTTTACAAACTAGAAACAAATTCAGAACCTCATTTTAGCTATTTAAGCCAGATTTTTCCTCAACCACTAAATGACTTTTTTCCTTCCATCTTTTCATATGTTATGTATTTTACATATCAACCTGGTAGATAGTTGGATTTTTCAGCCTAACTATTCATACACACTGATTTCAATAGTCCAACATATAATTTAGGTGTATTTAATATGTAATTAATGTTTATGTCAGCCTCTCCCAGTAATTATCATTGAATTAAAGTTTGACTGCATAGAGTTATGTGAAATTATTTCTGTTTAAAATGACTCATGTTATAATAGTTATCATTTAAAAAGTAAACTTTATTGCCACCGAGAATTTTAAATAGATATTTGTGAACATTGGAGTGCCTGTCTCAAATAACTTTACTGAAACCACCAATCAAGCTTATTATGTATTATTGAACAGAAAGATTTACTCAATAGAAATCAAATTCACATTTTTCATAATTTCACCATAATTTTATTTTATATTTACAGTTTTCAATTTCTAATGCAAGGGTCTCGCTGAAGATTTGGAGGATTAGGGAAGAGAGATGGGGTGTGGGGGCGAGGGATCAGAGGTCTGATATGGACAATACTAATTAAGAAAGCTAACAGGATGTGAAAGTCTTCCAGAAGAAATTCTTGCAGCCAGCTTTGCGTTCTCGGGGTGCCATAGCCGGGTTGGAGTTAGCAGATCTCTGCAGCTCAAGCCTCATTTCATCCTGGTCAGCAGCCTGGGACAGATCCTCAGGTTCCAGGGCATCATTCTCTGTCTGGTTGGGTTCAGACAGAAGCTCTGCCAAGAAGTACTTGGCCAGTTCCTGTATAGGGCAGAAGGCATAGAAAAAGAGAGAAAGAGAAGTGGGGAGGACAATGGAAAAAATTTGAAAAGCCTAAATTAAAGAACAGATTTGGTCACACACAAAATCCAGTTTTTACAGCTGCGTATTTTTTGTTACATTTAAAATCAATCAAGGATATAAAAATAAGGATAGTTGCTATAATTACCAAGTTACACAAAAAGGCTTTAAGAGCTCAAATGTTTCTGCAACCTTTCTGTCCCTGTAGACTTAACACACACACACACACGCACGCACACACACACACACACACAGACCGTTCTGGTAAGATAAAGTGTGTGCCAACAGTTTAATTCAATTTTCATATCACGAGCTACAAAGTAGAATTGTTTTACCATTTTTACCAAGTAAACTGTAGGGAACGAGACTTCTCACAATCTCGAGCATACGGCGTTCGGTCTTTAGATTGCCCCTTTGCCCTAGTCCCGACGTTTGGAAGTGAGGTACGCTAAGAGGTAGCAGCTTCAGAGGTCTGCGTTTCAGCACCTGGGTCAGCGCTTCCCAGGGTCAGCACCAGGGATAGACGCCATCATCGCTTCGTGCCCAACTACCCAGGTCTTGGAATTTTCTTGAATGCCAAGTAAGAACTCACCTGAACTGTGACCGACTGCGCTTATCATGGGGAAAAAAAGAGTTAGAAGGGGATTCTAGCCTTTGAAAGTTTTCTCAAGAGCTTTGGGAGCTGAGGGACCCAGAAAATCACCGAAACTCTTTAGAAGGATTAAGCATCCCATACGTCCAAACCAATGGGGCAGGAGCAAGGCTTAGGGAGGGCTGGAGAATCCGGGAGACGTCGAGGGAGTCTCCTTACCTGCTTCCCTGCGGCAGCAGCCAGGGACTTCTGCAGAAACTGACGGAGTCTGGGGTCCGAGGGAGCGCCGGTGACACCGCCCAGGGCCAGGACGATGGACAGCGCAGCCAGCGCGCACTGGAGGCGGCAGGACAGCATCTCGCGGCGCCGGGAAAGCCGAGCTGGAGAGTGGCTGGTCAAACTCTAGGCGCGGATCAGCAGGCAGCAGCGATGGCTCTGAACCTCGCTCCTAAAGCGGCTTGTGTGCTCTCAACCGTCTCCCTCTGTTTTAAACTCTCTCTCTGACGTCAGGCTAGGAGGCGCCCCCAGATCTCACCGGCCCTTTTACGCACCATTAGCCTCGCAAAATCAATCACAGAAGACAGGGGAGGCGACAAGATCTAAAGTGGCTTACTTAAAAAAAAAAAAATACTGCACACGCACAGGCACACACAATTCCACATGCCACACGATTTATACAATCTTTTATTTTCACTCAGTGCTATGAGCATACACATTCCATAATTTCACTCCCACACATGCACACTCAATTACACACAAACAGAGGCTCAAACACTCAGCTCTTAAAGAGCACATACACTATTACCCTTAAATGCACATAAATGTACCCAGACAACTCCATCTGTCATCACACTCTAACATTTTAGGAAGGCCCAACAAGCAAAAGGGCATGTGTGTGCCAGGTGCAGATCAGAATCATTCCTCTAATAACAGATTTGAGAATGAAATATGGACAGTAGAAGGACTGAGCCCTCTTTATTTCCTCTGTTATCTCATAAAAAGGCTTGAAGATGTAACGGGGCTCTAAAATAACTTCACTTTTCTCTACAATGGGGGAGAAGGTACCTCTGGCTCACCCTCCCTCCCTGTTTGTCAGCAACTGAGACTTCTGATCTACCTGCCTTTCTATTGTGACCATATATATGTATGAGTGTGTGTATATGTACGGGAGGGAAAGAGAGAGAGAGAGATTGAAATTGACTTCATTTTGGTGCTGAGAAATTTAGAGCTGGAGGGCAATCTAAGAAATTATTCAATAAACCTCAGAATTTGAATCAGTAAGGCAGAGTAATGGTCAGTAAATTGTTCTCATTCACATACTGCACACTTTGAGCAAAACCAGACCTCCACATTCCAAAGCCAGAGTTCCTTCTACTGAGCTCTGAGTTTTCTAACAGATTCCTGGCCAGTAAGCATAGTTTTATGTCAGGAAGCCCCAGTTTAGACATATAAGGTCTAGGAACTCCCAGAACATATGTGACCACTATTGTATGTCTGTATGTGAAAAGGATCAAAAGATTCTTAAATTCAGCTCTGCCTGATCTCCTAGAAACAAAGGAAGTTTAAGAAAACCTGTCCTTGAATTCTGATTGAACTCTGGTTAAATATTTACTGTTCAGGCCAGAGTTCTGACTGCTTTTATCTAAACAGTTCCTTACCAAGGAAGGACCAGCTAATTTCCTAGCATGGACGAGATGATCCCTACAGGATCTTTAAGAGCCGATATCTTATGAGCTTCAAAAAAGCCAATATTAGCTAAGAAGATATGCTGCATCTCTGGAAACCATACGAAGCTCACATTATGTATTAAAATATTCTCAGTACTTAGACCCAAACCACAGTGTTGAGAGGCAGTAGGCTTTGGAAAGTATCCTGAATGGCTTGAATAATTGTCACTATTTCTTTTTGTGCCTGTAATCCAAGGCAAAGAGGAAATGCACAGCAAGAAGTGTTAAAGCTTCCAGGTCTTGACAAGGCCAGCCAAGACTAAGCACAAAGTGGGGCATTAAAAAGTCATTCACATGTGTTGGAGTAGTCTAAGAGATCAATGAATCTGGAGCTGTGGAACCCAGCCCTAGGAAATACATGTTATATCCTCTAAATCTTGCAACTCTCTTTGGCGTCTGACTAAGGACTCAGAGTTTAGTTCTGTCACTGTGACTGTCTCTAGGTACCTCCAAATGATCTCGTATCTCCTGTACCCAGGATGTGGTCTTTGGCATTCCCACTGAGTAGGAAAGGAGGATTTTTCTAAAGCAGGAGCCAGCTGAAGAACAAATAGCAGCTCCCCATCTTCCCATGTGCTCTAGGATCTCTTCTGTCTCCTTCCCCAGACGCTTGCTCCCTTCTTTCCACATCCCTGTCCTCTCCCTCTACACTTTCTTCTCCTTCTTATTCCTCCTTTTCCTTAACCTTTCTGCAAATCTATCTTTCAGCATTTTCCTCACTCAATCCTTCTTTTGTTTCCTCTGTTGACTCTGTATCCCCATTCCTTTGTTTTTCTTGCTCTTCTCAATCATTTTCTGACTTTTGTCTGGCTCAGCCCAGCTCTTTCCCTGCCTTCTCACCCTGCTTAGCCAGTGCCTATCCCAGTCTCTGCCTCAAGACATCTCTCCTTCTCTTGTCTCCCCTCTTCTCTTCTTCCCTTCTCAACTGCTTCTCACCAAAAACAAAGAAACAAACAAAAAACCTCATGATCTCTATCTGTTTAAGTACCTACTTATGAATAGTAAACAGTTGCTTCCCTCATACCCTGCTGAAGAGCTGAGGTTGTAAATGAGATGACTTATGGGTTTTGCTTTTGTTGTTTTATAACTCCTGGAGAGTTATGAGTCTAAGAACCACTTATCAGAGAAGCCAGGACAAAAAGGGACATAAATCCTCCCTTGAGCCCTCCATGGCCAGTTATAGCTTAAAGGTTGGTTTAGCATGAAGCACTTCAAACTTTCCCAACCTGAGCCTTCTGTAATCAACCCCCAGGGCATCTCTCCCAAGTCTCAAAGCTGGAAGGGAAAAGTGGTTTGTGGTTATATTGGGGACCCTATTGCCCAGACCAACCGAGCTCACTAGGAATCCTTACCCAATCCTCTGTGGCTCACAAAGCACTTTCTCATCCAACACTTCAGGGCGTGCTATTCCCACCTCACAGAGGAGGAAACTGAGGTCCTGAGACCTTCAGTGCCTTACACGAGGGCACACAGGCAGGAAGTGGCATGGTCACAGGGAAAATGTTACTTCACTTGAGAATGCTTCATGATTCCCTGACTCAGAGATGCCAGAGATTCCTGGCTGAGCCATCTGCGGCTGGTATACGTGCACCTCTAGAAGGCATCCACGCCTCTTTCATGTGCAGCTTTTTCTGGACAGGATATGATTTTCCACCTCCTTTGTGGAATGTACATTTTGGAGTGACTACCTGCCAATATAAGGAGTAGAGACTTATTTTAATAAAAAGCAACGTAATCTGTGAATAGACATAGACATTCAATATTAAGCAATGCAAGGAAGGAGAAAGTGTCTGTACTGGGAGTCAAGAGACCTGGGCTCTAGTCTGGTTCTGCCACAACCAACTGTGGGACATCCTCTCTGGGCCTTGGTTCTTTATTTGCAAAATAAAACTTGGCAGGTCATCTTTGTGGTTCCCTCCAGCTCTGATAATTAATGAGTATAAATTTGAGGAAATAAAAAGGCAAAGTAGAATATACTGTTACATTAAGATGTTATTATTTTCTCAAGATGAGAATTTTATATTGGAAGAGAACCTGGTTTTTATGTAATATCAGAAAGGAGGCTGGGTGCAGAGGATATTTCCCAGGCCTATTAGAAGATGTGCTCTTGACTCTTGCTTCTGCTACTGACCTGCCTTTCTCACTCTGGACCTCAATTTCTCCATCCATAAAATTGATTCTCTCAACCTCTTTCTACAGCTAATTCCTGAGAAACTTTGCTAGACAGATGCCAGTGATATAGCAGTGAACTGGATAGACATAGTCCTCATGAGAAAGACAAAGAATAAACATGTTAATCAACATGTATTAGGGTTAAAGCAAAGTATAGAGCATAATGGTAGGGGGAAGTTACTTCTGAGGAGGAGCTCTTTGAACAGAGCTCTTTGAGGCAAGGGAGCCAGCCATACGAATATCTGAATAAAGATATCTCCAACTCAGGTGGAAGTATGATCAGTGCAAAGACCTGAGGCAGAAGTATGCTTGGTAGATGCAAAGAGCAGCAACAAGGCAAGGACTTGAACAGAGTGGTTAAAGCAGAGAGGGTTAGGAGATGAGGTCAGCAAGGCGGACCAGGACCAGATAACAGGAAGCCTTGAAGGCTGTGGCAGGGAAACCATTTTGAGCAAGAAAACTGACCTGCTTTGATTCTTTTAAAAAATAATGCCTTCTGCTCAGTGGGGAATTAACTGTAGGAAAGCAAGAGTTCAAGAAAGGAGATAACCTAAGAGTCTAAGAAGTGTTTAAGAGAAGAAGAGACAGGGCAAAAGGAACACAGATTTTCTTTGAAATGTCTCATGGCCAACTGTGTGGGTTTGCATAAAGGGACTTTGAAACTTCCCAATACAAGCCCTTTGCTCCCAACACTCAGGGCCCATCTCAACTCCCAAGTTCCAAAGGCTGGGAGCAGGGAGGTGTTTTGTGTTTTTTTTGCTGGGGATCCTGTGCTCTAGACCTAGTTCAGGTGACATAAGATGATGTTTGGGGCTAAGGTGGTAGCCATGAAGAAGGTGAGGACTGGTTAGACTTAAAGTTCATTCTGAAGTATAGTAAGCAGGATACAATGATGGTTTATTTGGATACCAAGTTAAGGAAATGAGAAGAACCATCAAAAATGCCTAGAGAGTCATCCAGATGCTCTCTCAAATGCCTTTAAGTTTCACAAATTCCAGAGAGGTCAAGAAGTGGATTTATGCTAAAAACTTCTCCTGGACATTTTGCAATTTTCCAGACAGAAGAAAGTGAGGAAAAAAGTCAGTGGGGAGAAACAACATGGAACAGCAAAAACAGCCATGGGCTGGGAGTCTGAGGCCCCAGGCTTAAGTACTCAGTTTGTATCTGCTTAAAATGGACCTGATTATCCTCTCTTTTTCTGAAACAAGATTTGAGAACCAAATAAGACCATGTAAGTGAAAATGCTTAGCAGTCCATAAAATGTCACAGGTTTTGTTATTGCTGCTCAGATGGAGGCAACCAGTCCTAAGCTGAAGGTGATTCCAATGAACCAGTCAATCACTTTGGGAGCTGGAGACCCTGCTGAGGCTCTGACCCAAGAAGCATGCAGGCCTTTCTCACTGGGAATGTGTAGGGTGTGATTTAAAGGTCTAGGAAGATCTCACAGAAATGCAGCAGATGGGTGGAGAAATCCCTCCATTAGAAAATAGTCTCTTCTTCCTTACATATACTTACCTTGGAGGTATAACACATTAAAACTTAGTAACTATTAACATTTTAATGTGGATTCATTTGTTGAATTGTCGTCTAGATTTATAGCTGGCTAGTGGAAGGTTTGATTTAAGTAAGCTGGGAGAAGGAGATCAATTTGGAGCAAGAAACCATGCAGCAGAGGACAGATTGCACGAGATGAGCTGTTGGGGATGGCGGGAGGCTATGAGCCTGTAGACTCTTCAAGGGTGCTTGGATGAAAATCACATAGGGACCTTTTCTTCTAAGCAATCCCACCATCATGGAGCACAAGAATTAAAAGTTGCAACCCTCCAGGGGCTTCCATTCAGCTGGAAAATTTCCAGCTCAAGCCCCTGAAACTGCTGATTGTAGAAGAGCCAGACTTCCCTGCCAAACTGACTTTCACCAGCTTTCACAAAGCCTAGGCTGAAGTGATTGCTTTAGGTAATAAAGGGTGAAAGACACGTAAGGTTACCTGTTCCTTGGAGAGGGGTTGGTGGTGACATCTCAGGCTCATTTCTTGCAGCAGTCTCCTATCCTGTCACTTTCTAGCTCAAAAGCTGTAAATGAGTCCCCAGTGCCAACGTGTTCAAATGCATACACAGCAGCCTGACAGTTGTGTTTCCTTCGTGACTTTCCTATGAGTCTCCCTCTTCATGGTTCCTTGTCTGCCAGCCCTCCTAATCCCTCTAACCACTCACTCTTCCCTGTACCCTCCCACCTCCATTTGCACACGCCGTTTCCTCTCCTGGAATATCTTTAACCCGTCTCTAACTAATAAGATACTGTAGCCTATTCTAAGATGTTTCTGAGGGCTTCTCACTTAGAATCAACGGGGTCCACTCCTGTGTCCAAAAGTGTGCCTTTCGTGCCCCTAGTAGAGACACTCACATATTTCTGTTCCTTGGGAGTCTGTGAGGTATGTCTCATCTAAAAGTGTCAAGGCTCTCAGGAGGCTGAGGCGGGTGGATCACTTCAGGTCAAGAGTTCGAGACCAGCCTGGCCAACATGGTGAAACCCGTCTCTACTAAAAATTTTTAAAATACAAAAATTAGCCAGGCATGGTGGCGGGTGCCTATAATCCCAGCTACTCAGGAGGCTGAGGCAGGAGAATCACTTGAACCCAGGAGCCAGAGGCTGCAGTGAGTCGAGATCATGCCACTGCACTCCAGCCCAGGCAACAGAGCAAAAGCTCCATCTCAAAAAATAAAAAATAAAAATAAAAGTCTCGAGGCTTACTGAGGGTAGATCCCTTGTCTCAGCTATCTTTACTTCCTCCTCAGTGACTATGAAAATGTTAAGCACAGAGTATTTGTTGAAAAATGATGGTTGAGTTGAAGACAAATTTCTCTGTCCTTATTTGTGGGTCTCTGTGGATTCTGTAAGTAGGACACGCATAATGAAAGGCGGTTAACTGAGGTCTGTATTACTTGACACACACAAACACACATAACCCCCAACCCTGGGTAGCTGATACTTTCAGGAACACATATCTATTGATCCCTTAGTCATCTCTGAGCTTCAAAAAGAACAAAAGCTCAGTGTAAATGTTCCTATATATTAAGAACTAACTGAATCTGTTATGTGAGTATGCTAACATAGTCACTGAAAATATAAGAGTCTTCATATTGATTGGAAGGCCGAGGGAGGAAAGATCTATTTGCCACTGAAATAGGCACATGTTCCTGGTGCCATAGAAGTGAAAAACAGTGCTAACTCACCTCTGTGTAGTATTTCACAATTGCTTAAGTGTGTTAATAACATAATGACCCCAACCAGGCAAGGAAATGGAGGCCTAAGTTACATAGCTAGTGTGCAGCTGGGCTGATGTCTGAGCCCTCATTGTCATTCCCGCGTTTCCTTTCTCAGAGGAAAGGTAAGGTATGTAAGGAAGTTTTGTTCCTAATTCTCTCAGCTTCCTTTTCTCTTTGTGGGTCCACTGGACTCTCCAGAAGCTTCTCACTTGTTGCTCTGATTTCTGCTCAGGGCTTCGCGATTAAATAAAATCGAACAGTGTTCCACCCCACTATGCCACCCAGAGAATATCTCCCACTTTACTTGACCTATTTTCCTTCCTAAAACAAGGCATTAAACCTGAGGTTTTCCATGAGCCCTCCCAGGGCAGTCAACAAGGGAGGTGCTATCTTGGTCAGATCCCTCCAGTGCAGGGCCTGGGAAATGAGGCCAGAAATCAATGGCCCTGTCCCATGGAACAGTGGAAAATACATGGCAAAGTTTCCTTTTGAGATGATCCACAAAACTCCATTTTGAAAAAGTATGATAGAAGCCACATAAACACAAAAATCCCCCATGGAATGAAAGTTTCTCTGCAACAGTTCCAATTTTCTCACACTCAAATTTGTTAGTATTACTTTAGACAGGTGGTTCCTAACCTTGGCTTCACACCAGGATTGCCTGAGAAACATTTATAAACCATAGATGCTTGGATCCCAACTGAAGTGATTCTGATTCACAGATCTGGGCTGGGCTCAGATATCTGTATCTTTTAAAAGCCTAATTCGAATCTGAAACTGGATTTTTACCATCCTAGAAAACTATTAGGTCATAAACCACTGCCCACTGTCATTCCTCTCTTATCTCACTTGGCTCTGTTCCTTCTTCCCTCTCCCTGTCATCTTTCTCTTACATTTGTCTCTATTTTCTTCCTTTTTTTGCTTTGCTCTTGTCCCTGTCAATCTTCTGTCTCATTTTTCTTTTTATTATTCTGGCTCCTATTTGTCTCTTCTTACTCAACCACTACTCCCCTTTTCCCTCTTGAGAACACCAGGGGCGATGAGGCTGGCTTTGCCTTGTTGGGGCTAAAGCACCTGCTTTATTGACTTTCCTGTTATTACTGCTAGAGTTGAGGGCAGGGGCAGGACCGAAGCCAGAAATGGATCCACCTACTGACCAGAAACTAAGAAATGGTCTAGTCCCACCCCTCAGTTTACATATGGAAAAATCAAAGCCAAGAGAAGGGAAAGGGCCCTCTTAAGGCCACATAACTAGTTTCAGAGTCAGAACCTCGGTTTTTTGTTTGTTTGTTCGTTTTTGTTTTGTTTTTGTTTTTGAGACAGAGTCTTGCTCTGTCACCCAGGCTGGAGTGCAGTGGTGTCATCTCGGCTCACTGCAACCTCTGCCTCCAGGGCTCAAGCGATTCTCCTGCCTCAGCCTCCCAAGTAGCTGGGACTACAGGGGCGCGCCATCACGCCCAGCTAATTTTTGTATTTTTAGTAGAGACGGGGTTTTACCACATTCACCAGGATGGTCTCAATCTCTCGACCTTGTGATCCACCCACCTTGGTCTCCCAAAGTGCTGTGAGCCACCACGCCCAGCCGAACCTCTGATTTTTAATTCTATCTTCTCTCCTTGACACAAGTACACTGTGAGATTCCTTGAATCTCTCTGACCAAGTGGTTGAAATATTGTTGCAAGATTGGCAATTCTTGTCCTGTTCTGTATGTTCCTGACAGTCAGCCTAAAGCCAAATCCCATTCCCTGATAAGGGTATTATTCTACAGAGAAAGCTCTGGGGATTCATGTGCAGAGATTTGGAGATCTCCAGGTTGGACCTTCATGCTTTGTGTCTTTATCCTTTTCTGGCTGTGCATTTCCTAATCTTACAAAACAACCAGACCTGTCCCTCATCGCATGCTTCTGGGATGCTTCCGCCCACTGGAGAGAATGCTGTTGTTAAGCTGAGTTCTCCTGCCCTCTGCTGGCTTGACTGATAGAAGGCGTCATCTAAAATTTTAGGGCAGGATTTCGTTCCTTCTTTTATTTACTTCACCAAGTTTTTAAGAGTGCTCACTATTAAAAAGGGTGCTCACTATGCACTATGTCATTGGTGCTGCAGTTGCAGAGAAGCACGCAAAATAAACTCTTCCGTCAAACATTCAGTTATTAAACACTTTGTGCCAGTGTCTGGGCTGGGCATTCAGAGACTTGGCTTCAACAAGAAGTCAAGATTTGGTAGCTTTTATAGATTTTTGTTCTGAGCCATAAAATCAAAGAATCGGCACTAACAGGGACTACAGACACCTTCTAATCCAGTGTATTCATTATAGCTCCTCTAATTAGGTCTAGAGTTCTCTGCACACAGACCTCGGAGACTGTCAACATGGGGAGGACACCTGTCACAGGGATATTATTTCATTGATTAGGATTCTGCCATAAAATCTCACAGAAACAAAGGGTTTCCAGGGGAAGCAATATTTGAAAACTGCCTTTTGGCATGTAATCTGAAAGCTTCTCAGCCTCACAAACCTGTACTTACAATCGATCTCACATTTTTAACTGGTCTTAGTGTTTACTGGCCTAATTCCTTTTTTTTTCACCCGTATCTCACTTTCTTCTGGCCATGAGGTCACCTTCTGGCCCTGAGGCGGGGAGGGCGCCGAAGGAGGTTTCGCATGAGTTGAGCGCTCCCTCTTGTGGCTGTACAGGACATTGCTTCTGTGCCTGGCCGGAGCTCCCTTGGTCCCAGGTCAATCCCAACGTTGTGCCCAGAACTGAGGACAATTCCCTGACCCACAGCCCTCTTCATGCTGCTGTAAAGTGCCAGGGTGGAGTCTCATACACCAGTGACTTTCAGACTTTTTGATGGGAACTTATGTGGGAAAGACATTTTACATCATGACCCAGTGCACTCATGCATGCCCACACGTACATTTCTCAAAACAATATTTACCTTTATTTCTTACAATAAACTATGATATACCTATTATTTTCTATTTTGTTTACTTTTCTGTTCAATGCAGGTTGTAACTGGGTCATTAAGTGTGTGATCCACTCCTGAGTCACCAACATGAGTTTGGAATGCACTGCCTTGAGCCATGGCCCACCTGCATGCACTGCAAGCACCACCCGGCTGGCACTTGGAACTTCTAGGCTGCCGTTCTCTCCATGGCTGCTCATTCCTAAAGAGGCACTGGACAACAGTCCTTGCTGCCCTGGGATGCTGGAACTCCCCTCTTCTCTTATTTCTCTCCTCTGCCTTCCATCTTTTTAGAGGGTCTCGCCGCAGAGCTGCTTAGGTCGCTGGTTGTTAAGACAGCAGTGTTTACCAAGAGCAGCGGGATGAATGGTGGCCCACAAAAGACATGTCCACATTATAACTCCAGGAACCTGTGAACGCAACTTTATTTAGGAAAAAAAAACAAAAGGATCTGTGCAGATATGGTAAGTTGAGGATCTTCAGATAAGAGCATCCTGGATTATCCAGGTAGATCCTAAATCCAAAGATAAGGATACTTACAAGAGACAGAAGGGAAGACACAGACATAGAGACAAAGGCCACATGAAGTCAGACACAGAGTGAAGGGACACAAGCCAAGGAATGCCTGGAGCCACCAGAAGCGAGAAGACACAAGGAATAATTCCACCCTATAGGGTAGAATTGGAAAGAGTGTGGCCTTGCTGACACCTCCATTTCAGATTTCTGTCCGCCAGAACTACAAGAGAATACATTTGCCTTGTTTTAAGCTACTGGTTTGTGGCGATTTATTACAGCAGCCACAGGAAACACGTATAGTAGCCACACTTCTTTCCCCAAGCTCCAAGGGAACCAGACAGAGCTGGATTTGAGTCTGTTCCACACCATACCCGGGACCACTGCTCCCTTCCAAACCCCAAGCTTTTTCATAGAGTCGGGCCCATTCTACCAAACACCTTCTTCTTAAAGATTAGATTAGACGAAGAAACCCTAGAGTCTGCTCTTGTGATGTTGCTCCTACTGCAAGACCCCACTCCACCACACTCCCTTCTGGAAGACATGCCTCGATCAGCTAAACCCCAACTGTGAACATGTTGGAATTTTTTCTCCCAAAGGCTCCTCAAATGTTATGCACATCAGTTGTTAAGGCTGGAAAGCAGGTGTAACATGTCAGTAGGGATGGTGGGTTAGGTGTGAAGATAAAAGCCCAGAAGAGTGAAACGATTTGCCCAAAGCTGCACAGTAAATACGTGGCAGGTGGGTAATTTCTCTGAATGCTAACAACATAAATATGGAGAGTTTCAGGGGTTTTCTCCCTTCCCACTGCATTAAAGGAAAGATAAGATCAAGCCTACCTTTCTCAGGTATATTTTGCCTCAACTCAGCTTTTGACCTGTTTATATCACCAACTGCTTCGCTTGCTTAAGGGAAATCACTGCTGTCTCCTGTTTACCTCAGCTCTGCAGTTCCTTGTCATAAAAATTTTCTGATAAATTGGTGAACCAATGCCATGCCTTAGAGGAAAATAATAATAATAAACTACTGGCTAAGATGCAATTGAAAGCAGGAGTCCCAGGGAAACAGATGTCAGCTTTGGGTTCTTAACAAGAGAACTAGTTGAGCAGAAAAACTGTGTTCTTAGAACCAGGGAGGGGCAAGATAGGCTCTCGTCAGAAAAGATTCCCACAATGAGCAATGAGTGCACGAGATAACTTCCCAATCTCCTCCAGTCCTTAGATTCCATGTCTATCTAGAGCTGTTCCTTCAGACCCTAATCCTTATTTTCTTAAGAGGCCAGGCCAGGTGCGGTGGCTTACGCCTATAATCCCAGCACTTTGGGAGGCCGAGGCAGGCGGATCACCTGAAGTCAGGAGCTCAAGACAAGCCTGCCCAACATGGCGAAACCCCATCTCTACTAAACATACAAAAAGTTAGCCAGGCGTGGTGGCAGGCGCCTGTAATCCCAGCTACTCAGGAGGCTGAGGCAGGAGAATTGCTTGAACCGGGGAGGTGGAGCTTGCAGTGAGCTGAGATCATGCCACTGCACTTCAGCCTGGGCGACAAGAGCAAAACTCCGTCTCAAAAAAAAAAAAAAAAAAGAGGCTGGACCTCTCTGCACACTTTTGACAACTTCAGAGGAGATTGATGCAAAAAACATGCACCATCTTCCTAGAACCTACAACATAGGTTCCCACAACTAAATAATTCTGAAACGAGACAATCTCCTTGTGGTTTGTTGTTGTTTGCTTGCTTATTACAGCAATTATCTTATTGTCTGTCAATAGCATGTTTGCAAGTCTGGCTCCTTGCAAAAGGCTTTGTTGTAAAAAGACTTTCCTCAACAACAAAAGCTGTGCTTTCTGGCCAGGAGCTGTGACTCATGCCTATAATCCCAACACTTTGTGTGGCCAAAGTGAGAGGATCATCTGAGCTCAAGAGTTTGAGACCAGCCTGGCAAACACAGTGAGTCTCTGTCTCCATACAGACAAAAAATAAGTTTTAAAATTTAGTTGGGCATGTTGGCATGCACCTGTAAGTCCTAGCTACTTGGGAGGCTGAGGTGGAAGGATCACTTGAGCCTGGGAGATAGAGGCTGCAGTGAACCGTGATTGCACCACTGCACTCCAGCGTGGGTGACAGAGTGAGACCCTGCCAGAAACAAAAACAAACACAAACATCAAAAATAACTTGTCTCCTGGCACTTTGGGAGGCCGAGGCAGGCAGATCACGAGATCAGGAGATCGAGACCATCCTGGCTAACACGGTGAAACCCCGTCTCTACTAAAAATACAAAAAATTAGCTGGGCGTGGTGGTGGGCGCCTGTAGTCCCAGCTACTTGGGAGGCTGAGGCAGGAGAATGGCGTGAACCCAGGAGGCGGAGCTTGCAGTGACCAGAGATTGCGCCACTGCACTCCAGCCTGGGCGACAGAGCGAGACTCTGTCTCAAAAAAAAAAAAAAAACTTGCCTTCCTGTCATGGCTTCCCTAAAAAATTGTCTGGAAAATACTAATGCAAAATACTTGTGAGATATTGAAGGCATGTTGACTCTAACCTCTGTTCTTACCACTGTCTGTCCTTCCTTTTTGAAGCCACATCTTACTACTCACTTCTTGTAAATTCTTCTTTAGGTGTGTGTTTCTTCTTAGTCTCTCTCCATTGTCATCATAATGGACTACTAATTCAGGACCATATTAGGTCTCCTGTAAACTATTTTAAAATCTTCCTAACTAGCTTTCTCATCATCAGTCCAGTCCTTCCCTCTGCTCTCATTAGCTGCCACTAACTGCTAACCTAGTCTCTTCCAATTTATTCTATTCTGTACGGTCTGAGTCCAATTCTGAATACATATCTGATCATATCATTGTCCCCCTTCAAAACTTCAAATACAAATCACTGTTTCCAAAAAAATACCCACACTCCTTATGCAGGTTTTTGAAACCCTTAAGAATGTAGTTCCAACTTCTCCTCCTTCAGTTTTATTTCCCACTGATGCTTCACCCTTCAGAAAACATATGTGCTCACCATTTTCTAAAATGTTCCACATATTTCAGTCTCAAACTGCTTGTCTTGTTCCATCTGTATGCAATACATTCATGCCCATCTCCTTCTATCAAAGTCTACTTGCTCCTTAGGGAGCATTTCCAATTTCATAGCTTCCTGGAAGAAGTGGATCCTGATATTTGGAGACCTGGAACTTAT
The DNA here is from genome assembly GCF_028878055.3 of Symphalangus syndactylus. Classification (NCBI taxonomy): domain Eukaryota; kingdom Metazoa; phylum Chordata; class Mammalia; order Primates; family Hylobatidae; genus Symphalangus; species Symphalangus syndactylus. The sequence continues at coordinate 89,384,512 of NC_072439.2, forward strand.
ACAGTTTGGTATGGAGCAGGGAGCTCTTTAGGAAAAAAAATACAAAATTATGAATAAAAAAATCTCTTCCTAGAGAAAGTTTAATAGAGATTCATAGAACAAAAATTTTTAAACATATTGAACACCAAGACTCTGAGATAAATGCACTGGAAAACAGCAAAGCAGGATGGTTGTAAAGATAAGTGTAAAATGCTCCTTACCCTCAAGAAATTTATAATAGAGCAGGAGTTTTGGAGACATGCTAACAGCTATCATACAGAACAGGATGAGCTCATTAAGTACGGACTCCAGAAACAGGTTGTGGCAACGTGCCAGATGATGTTCCAATGTCCTTAATGCTGTCTCAGGCTGTCAAAGACCACTTCCTAAAGAATGGCATTTGTTGTGGGACTTAAATAAAGGGAATAAGTCAACTTTTGGTGAAGATTGGGAGCCCAAGAATTGAAAGCTTGGAGATCCATGTGTTTAAGGAGAGGAAACAGTAAAAATGCACATGTGTTTCAAAACAACACATAGTGCTATGTGACCAATGCCCTGTGACCGCTTCTACGTTGGACCACAGTGCCAGTGTACAAGCTGATGACCCGGGAGACGAGCCTGATATATTAGTTGTGATTAGGTTCAGCTTCAAATGACAAATAAATAACCATGGCTTTAAAAGCAGAGAAGTTTATTTCTCCCTCATATAAAATTTCAGGTCGATGGTTCAGGGCTAATAAAGCATGATATTAGCTACCAAGGTAACTTCCATTTTGTTCCTCTCTTCTGTGTGGTCTTGACCATGATCAAAGATGGTAACATCTGTGTTGAGGCAGTAGGATAGGAAAAATAAAGAATAAAGATGAAAGTGAAACACATGGTCATCATCTATGGGAGGTGGTATTTTCCAGTGATGATTATAGTGATGTTCTTCTTACGATATGATTTTGGCACACCTTCTATTGAAAGGTAGAGTCTTTGCCCCCAGTCTTTAAAACTAGGCAGATTTTATGACTGTTCTGATTAATAGGCTATATTAGGATTGACACTATGCGAGTTCCAAGCTAAGTCATAAAATAAATTTTTACTTCTGCTTTCCTCACTGAAACATTCATTCATATTGTCTTCAGCCACTAGAGCAGTTTAATTGCCCCAAGGTGGCCATGCTGTGAGGGAGTCCAAGAGCCCATATGGAGAGAAGACCTGGAGAGGTCTCAAGACCACATGAAGGAAGAGAGTTACCCAGCCAGCCCTAAACGGTGGCTGCGACTGCAGCCACTGTCTGACTGTAATTCCACAAAATATCCACAATCAGAACACCTTCCCATATTTCTGACTCACAGGAACCACAAGAGATAAGAAAATGAATACTGTCATTTTATGTTACTAAATTTTGGGATGGTTGGTTAAACAGCAATAGATGACCTAAACATTGTTTGTTTAAAAAGTTTTTCTAAATTTTTCACATATAACTTCTGTGTAATTTATATTCCATTGGCCAGAATTTAGTCACATAGCCATACCCAGCTGCAAAGGAGTCTGGGAAAAGTAGTCTTTATTCTACAAGGCCATGTGCTCAGCTAAAATCTTATTACTGTGGGGAAAAGGGACTACAGATATTATGAGACAACTAGTGGTCTTCCATAGCTAGAAAAGTACCTCTTTTAAAAACCAGAAACGTATGAGTATAAAATACTAATTTAGAAAAAAACAATTATTTAAATATCACCTAATATGCATCTAAATCTGTATCAGTTATGTATTTCTAATCATCTTGTTTGTTGTGGGAAGTCAGGGACCCTGAATGGAGGGACTGGCTGGAGCCAAGGCAGAAAAACATGAATTGTGAAGATTTTATGGACATTAATCAGTTCCCAAAATTAACACTTTTATAATTTCTTACGCCTGTCTTTACTGCAATCTCTGAACATAAATTGTGAATATTTCATGGACATTTATTACTTCCCTAATAATATTCTTATAATTTATTATGCCTGTCTTTACTTTAATCTCTTAATCCTGTTGTCTTCATAAGCTGAGAATGTACCTCACCTCAGGACAACCACCTCAGGACAACTATTGTACAAATTGGTTGTAGAACATGTGTGTTTGAACAATATGAAATCTGATTGTAAAACATATGTATTTGAACAATATGAAATCAGTGCACCTGAAAAAGAACAGAATAACAGCAATTTTCACGGAACAAGGGAACATAGCCATAAGGTCTGACTGCCTGCGGGGTCCGGCAGAATAGAGCCATATTTCTCTTTTTGCAGAAAGCCTATAGACAGATGCGTGAATAGGAGAAATATCACTGAATTCTTTCCCCAGCAAGGAATAACCCTGGGGAAGGAATGCATTCCTGGGGGTAGGTCTGTAGACGGCCACTCTGGGAGTGTCTGTCTTATGCGATTGAGATAAGGACTGACATATGCCCTGGTCTCCTGCAGTACCCTCAGGTTTACTAGGATTGGGAAATTCCAGCCTGGTAAATTCTAGTCCCCGGTTCTCTGCTCTCGAACCCTCTTTCCTATTAAGATGTTTATCAAGACAATGCGTGCACGGCGGGACGTAGACCTTCATCAGTAATTCTAATTTTGCCTTTGCCTTGTGATCTGTATTGCCCTTTGAAGCATGTGATCCTCGTGACCTACTCCCTGTTCATACACCCCCTCCCCTTTTAAAACCCCTAATAAAAACTTGCTGGTTTTGTGGCTCAGAGTCACCATCATGGTCCTACCAATACGTAATGACACACCCAGAGGCCCAGCTGTAAAATTTCTCTCTTTGTACTCTTTCTCTTTATTTCTCAGACCGGCCGACACTTAGGGAAAATAGAAAGTACCTACATTAAAATATTGGGGGCTGGTTCCCCCAATACTTGTTTAGTTAATATTTAAATTGGTTTAAAAGAGTAGATTTTTAAAAGGCAAATTAGAAGTAGTAATTTCGGGTTCAAGATAGTGAACTCCATCCAGGCACCTACTATCCAAACCTCCCAAACTTTCCAAATTCTCTGTTGGTGCAATGATAAAAATGCAAAGTAGGGAGAGATCTGTATTTACTGGAAGCCACAGATGCTCAATAGCAAATTTCTCAAATGTTTGGATATGTATGTACTATATAGTGGCAGTCATGATAGGATTGATTTTGGACCAATCTGTGCATCTCCATATGCAAAGGAAAAGCTCCTTATAGGAATAAGAGAAAAAGACCATTTCTTCCAACCCTAGAACACAAGCACTAACTAATGTTTCCAAGCTGGGAGCGGCAGGGTGTGATATTGTGAAATATATGTTTGGCTTTGTCTCCATTTTCTGATATATATCTCCGAAAATCCTTGGAACCTCTGGAGTAATAAGAGTGTCTTTTGCATGCAAATGAGATGACTGATGGCTGGCAACCCCTAGGTAACTTCAGGATGGAGGTTAGTCACCAGAAAGTCCAAGGGGAGGTTAGAGAGTTGGAATTTTTAGCTCTATCCACCCAACTTCTGGGAGAGGAGAGGGGCTGAAGGTTGAGTTAATCACCAATGGCCAATAATCCAATCAATCAGGCATACACAGTAAAGTTTCTGTTAAAACTCAAAGAAGGTTAGGCATGGTGGCTTACACCTGTAATCCTAGCAATTTGGGAGGCTGAGGTGGGTGGATCACAAGGTCAGGAGGTCGAGACCAGCTTACTCAACATGATGAAACCCCATCTCTACTAAGAATACAAAAATTAGCCAAGCGTGGTGGTGCGTGCCTGTATCCCAACTACTCGGAAGGCTGAGGCAGCAGAATTGCTTGAACCCGGGAGGTGGAGGTTGCAGTGAGCCAAGATGGTGCCACTACACTCCAGCCTGGGTGGCAGAGCAAGACGCTGTCTTGGAAAAAAAAAATCAAAGAAACAGGATTTAGAGAGCTTCTGGATAGCTGAATATGTGGAGGTTCCTGGAGAGTGGTGTGTCTAAAGAGGGCATGGGAGCTCTGCTATCCTTCCTCCATGCCTCAACCTGTTCATCTCTTCATCTGTATCCTTGTAATATCCTTTGTAAGAACCTGGTAAATGTAAGTGTTTCCCTGAGTTCTGTAAGCCACTCTAGCAAATTAATCAAACGCTAGGAGGGAGTCATAGAAACTCCCATTTATAGCCAGTCACCAAAGGTGCAGGCCACAACCCGTGCTTGTAACTGACATCTGAAGTGGGAGACACTCTTGTGGGGTTGAGCCCTCAACCTGTGGGATCTGATGCTATCTTCTCCCTGCAGAAAGTGTCAGAATTGAACTGAGTGAGAGGACACCCAGCTGGTGCCCACTAGACAATCGGCTGCAGATCTGCTGGAGACTTGATTGACTATTGGTGGGGAGAAATCCCCACATATTTTAGTGACCAGAAGTTGTTGTACTGAGAGCAGAAAATAGATTGTTTCCCCTTTATCATCAGACAGGATCTGGAGATGAAGACAGGTGGAAGGACAGTTGATGGGGGCAAATCTCTATCCTGCTTCTAGAACTGCACCAGGTCCCCACGCTCGGAGCATCTGGTCACTGCACTAACTTCCAGATTAAATTCTCATGGAATATAAAGAGGAAGCTTCCGAAGTCAGTTCCTAATGAGAGTCTTCATGCCAGTCAGTGAGAGAAGCAGTATCCCCACAACTTGTTCTGCAGCAAAACATGAAAAGAAAATGCTTTGCCATGTTCCTATATAGGGGCATGGAGGGAGGCTGCATCTGGGTGAAGCCCCCTCTCTACCACCCTCTTGGCCAGCCCTCTCTTCTGGTAAACAAAATTTGGGCAATATTGGCGTTTTCCTTCTCCCTTTGTCTGAGACCAAATAATTTGAAGACATATCACATAATCTCTAAAAGAACTCCCCCAGTTCCACGTCCCAATAAAAGTCAGCAGAGAAACTTCATTAAGCATATGAAAAATTATAGTTCAAATACATAAAAACAATCTAAAGAATCAGAGGAAGTGTCTCTTTCTCCTATGGACAAAGTTACTGCAAGAAACAATAAAACAAGAAAAAAACCTTAGAAACTCTCCAGTTTATATTCTTTACTAGTATGTGAAGCTATTGCATGTTTGTGTGTGTGCATGTGTGTGTGCATGTGTGTGTGTGTGTATCATTACATCAGGCAATATGGAAAAAAAAAAGAACATCAGGTTGATACCAGAATTTTACTCTGCCACAACAAATTCCAGAGACATTGAAATAGTGCCTTCTAAGTTTTGAGAGGAAGTTAAAAGTGTGATAAAAGAATGTAATGGTTGGCCATGCCATTTTTTACGGGTAAGAGCTACAGAAAGCCATTCCTATAGAAGCAGATCACCTACGTACCCTCTCTGAAAATGTTACTCACCAAAGTACTTTAAGTAAAATGAAGAAAATAAGCAAAATAAAGAACTGAAAAGTAAAGTGGACTGTTATAAAAATGATGAGGACAAAGAAACCTGTAAAGTTTAAAAGTTCATTACTAAATTTCTTAACAATATTATGGAATACAATGCATTTGTCTAATATAATTTGTGAAAGAGAATGTATGAGCTGTATTCTATGAATTTAATTATAAAATAGTAGATTATTTTGACAAAATTGGAAATCCAGGTTGGCAGAGAAGAAAGTATGTTAAATTCCTTCCCACTCACCAAAAGAATTCATAGCTTATGTAAACATTTGAAATAAATATAAGAATATAGGTTAACATATACATTTGTTTTACAACTTTCTATAGGAAAACTATCTTTTAAAGTCTAACAATTCTGTAAAATAAATTTTCAAAAGATTAAGAAACAGCAAAACAAATTATTTTTACATGTAGGATTTTCCTTCTCCTTAGTTTCTAGATCAGCCACAAATATATTTTGTTTCATTTTAATCCAAATTTTAAAACATGCTTTTAAAATTTCTAGACATTCTAATTTCATTTTATTTTAGTTTGGTTAATTTTTTTATTTTGATTTCTCTGTTAAATATATTACAGTCAGAAACATTTTTTCTGCATAATTTTATTTCATTTAATTTCATTGAGACATCTGAGAGCCTCACAGACACTAGAAAAAGAAATATAGCATCCCTTTGTCAATGTCCTTAAGCCAAAGACCACCAGGAACATACCCGTCACTGAACACAGCTGAGTTTTTTTGACTCTTTGCTACAAGTGAGGATACCCACAAGAATCATGAAGCATTTCATTAAGAGCTTATGCCCATACTGTGGCATTTGAGCATATGTTAGGTGGTTTGGGGAAGGTTCACCTAAGTGGGGCTTTGTTCTGAATTGGTTGCTGTCAAAAAGTGAGGATCACTGTACGATTGGGTATCTTAATGAATCTTCCCTAGAAGGTGAGAAGAAGAGCATGAGGCTAAAGCCATGATTGGTAAAGAAATAGCCACTCATACTGGCCAAGATACAGGGTTGTTTAGTCATATCGTGGTTTGGACAATGTTCATGTTTCTATCTGAATTCAGACGTGACTATATAGGGGGGCCTCAGGCTTGCCTTGATCTGTCATCATCACAGAGTGGCCTTACATGAGGCTGGTGTTCTGTGGAATTGTTTATGTACAACAGGAGAGACCTGCAGCCTGGCTGTGAGGGCCAGGCCATCCCAGGTGTCAGAGCCTGCTACTCTCTTTCCCATCTTTTATATACACACTTTGATAAGTGAATACACACACATATTCATATATAGTCAAAGGTTTTATATACTTTATTTTCTATTAGGAACATTTAACCTTGCTTAACGAATCTACTATATATAATGTATACGCATATATGTATATCTCTAAAGAGGTAATTCATTTTTATTGTAGAAACAAACAAAAGGAAACAAAAAAGCAAAAGGGAAATCATCAATACTATAACTTTTCTCAATTGAATTCAACATCTGTGAACAGTTGGGACCAGAAACAAATTGTTTGGTTAGACTGGTTATTAAATTAGTTAGTTGACTTTATTTTCAGCATTAAATAAGCAAAGCTTTATGTTATTTGACTAAAGTTATTAGTTGTGTGATTTGGAGCCCAGATTACCACTCCCCACAGAGCACTTGAAGAGATAATTTATTTCTGTACCTAAAGATGAGAACTGAAACGATTCTCAGCTATGTGAGTGAGAAACAAAGATGGATGGAAAAAGATCAGAATGGAGAGACTGTTGAATTCTTCCATTAATACATGCATAGTGCCTAGTATAAAATATATGGTCCTTCAAATGTTTGTAGAGGGCACAACGATAGAGTTGTTCAGCACATTATTTTTGGCTTTTAAAGTTCTAAAAATAATGATAAAAAGTCTATCAAAAATTAATGTCCACAGAATGAATTTACTCCTTTTTTTGAGCCAAGAGACCTATCTTCGCCCAACTCCAGCCTACCTTGATGCTTTGCTCTATTTCTAGCCAGTGCTTCCAGACTCACAAGCCCCCACTCCATGGCTCTCGCCCTCCATCCTCCTGCCCTCCTCTGGTACTCTCTTGCTTATTGCTCCTTGAACATAAATAAACTCTGCCTCTAGGTCTTCCTTCTTCTCCACTTGGCCTGGGATGCACTTAGCTCCCTGTCAGACCAGGAATGACCTCCCAACCTATTACTATACCTCCTTCAAACTGTACCCTTTCCTGAGAAATCATTTCTTTTTTTTTTGAGATGGACTCTTGCTCTGTCGCCAGGCTGGACTGCAGTGGCGCAATCTCAGCTCACTGCAACCTCCACATCCTGGGTTCAAGGAATTCTCCTGCCTCAGCCTCTCAAGTAGCTAGGTTTACAGGCGCCCGCCACCACACCTGGCTAATTTTTGTATTTTTATAGAGATGGGGTTTCACAATGTTGGCCAGGATGGTCTCAATCTCCTGACCTCATGGTCCACCTCAGCCTCCCAAAGTGCTGGGATTACAGGTGTGAGCCACCGCGCCCGGCCCTGAGACACCATTTCTAACACCACATCCCCAAGTTATGATCAGGTTCACCCCTTTCCTAGCGCAGCACTGACTAGCACACATTGGATCCCACCCCACCTACTGTAATCCCTCTAAGTCAGGGACTATGTCTAATTATCTTTGTGGTCCTGAAAGTTAGGACAAGCCAAGAATAAAATAGTCCAGAATAGATATATGTTGAACTATGAATGAAAAGGACATACAGCTGTATCTTTAGAACACACTCTTGTTTTTCCAAGGTTGGTAATGGGTTCGTCATCCTCATTCCACTGTCTTGTTGTACTGGTGCTCTGATTTGCAGACTACCAGCACAGCATTCTTCTGTGTATTTTACTGTCCTCTTCATCAGGTACTCTGCAAGCAACTGCCAACCAGTAATCAGTGAAAACCATATTTTCTTACTTAACGGTGCAAAATTAGCACAAAGATTCACAAGGGGGTTATTAAGCACTGTAACACCTACAATATAGATACAGTTATATGATATAGACAGAAACAAAAATAAATAAGAAGCCACTCTTGACAGGTCACACAGGCCTCATAAGAGGTGGGGAACAAATATCTACTCCATCTTAAAGCAACAAAGGTGTATTATCACTGGGTTAATTTCATACCAAATATCTATAAGAGTTCTCTTCTAAACTTTTTTTTTTTTTTTTGAGACAGGGTCTGGCTTTGCTGTCTAGGCTGGAGTGTAGTAGTACAATCTCAGCTCATTGCAACCTCCGCCCCTTGGGTTCAAGCGATCCTTCCCACCTCAGCCTCTCAAGTAGCTGGGAATACACGCACACACCACCATGCCTAGCTAATTTTTGTATTTGTTTGTAGAGACACGGTTTCACCATGTTGCCCAGGCTGGTCTCGAACTCCTATGATCAAGTGATCTGCCCACCTTGGTTTCGCCAAGTGCTGGGATTACAGGCGTGAGCCACCATGCCAAGCTTCTCCTGGACTTCTTGTCAACTGTTGTAGCAAACGATGTTTGCGCATTTCTCAGAAACCTCTGTATCTAGATTTCTAGAAGTCTAATTTCCTTTTCTTGTCTTTGGATATTAGGCTTAAGTCCAGTTGTCATCCAGATATTAGTGGGTAACTCTGCCCTCCAGGCAAGGTGCCATGGTCCTTGCCTACTATCTGAGCTACATCTCCATACATGTTCATGTTGCTCAAATAGGTTAATTTAGGCAAGGTGCGGTGGTTCATGCCTGTAATCCCAGCACTTTGGGAGGCCGAGGTGGGCAGATTGCTCGAGCTCAGGAGTTCAAGACCAGCGTGGGCAACGTGGTGAAACCTCATCTCTACAAGAAATACAAAAAATAGCTGGGTGTGGTGGGGGGTGCCTGTAGTCCCAGCTACTTGGGCTGCTGAGGAGGGAGGGTCATTTGAGCCCAGGAGGCAGAGGTTGCAGTGAGGCGAGATTGCACCATTGCACTCGAGCCTGGGTGACAAAGCAAGACCCTGTATCAGAAAAAAGAAAAATAGGTTTCTTTAATTTTTTATTTCTCAGCAGTCTGGGCTCCTGTATCAGGTTTAAACTAATTAGCTCACTAGCCTTACAAAACTCGACATCTCACAAAACCTCAGTTTCCCCTCTGTAAGTGTGAATAATTATAGTGTGTATGTCGTGGGTTTTTATTAAAGGGAAATTAAACATAATAGCTAGCACAGAGCCAACATTTCCTTCCCGTCCAGCTTAGGGGTATGAGGTATTGCAGTGCATGAAATATATACAACATTGTTCTTAGGGGGAGGAAGGATGTAATAGGGAACATTGCATCTAACAAGACAAGAATTTGGTCAGTGAGCCATTCTGATTAAACAGTTACTCTAGGCCAGGTTCTGGGGATAAGAAGATAAAAAAAAAAACTGACAGTGATGGGAAGATACACCTGCAAACAAGTAATGACAACACAGCATGCCAAGGGCAGTAGCAGAGGTAGCCTCAGGTAGTGAAATCCCAACACTGCCTGGGGCTGTAAAAGAAGGCTCACAGGGAAGCTAATGCTCAAACCAAGCAAGACTGAAGGAAAAATGTTTGGAAACCAGTGGGGTAAGGTGTTCCAGGGAAAGGGAACAGCAGAATTTGAAGGGCACTGGCTTAACTGCAAGAGCAGGATGGCACAGTGGTTGAGAACTCACGTTTTGGGGTCACGGCAACCCTGGATTTCAACATTAGCACCAAGACTTACTAACTAGGTCACCATGAGCCAGTTTCTTACCTTCTCTAAGCCTCTGCCATAAAATAGGGATAAAATAGTACCTGCCTCAAAGGGTTGTTTTCAGAATTCAGTGAGGTAATGCACATAAAAGTGCTTAGCACAGCACCTCATGCACAGTAAATAATTGCAATAGCAAATGTTTATGGAGCTCCTTGTCAACTAATGTTATTTTTTTATTATCTGGAAATGAAGTGTGCCTGGTTAATGAGACTAAGTTTTGTCCAATGGCAGGAGGGAGCTCTGGAAAAGTCCAAGCACAGGACCATGTGAATCATACCTGATAATTAGAAAATCACCCTGGGATGGTGGCAGATTGCAAAGTGGATTGTAAGGGAAGAGGTTATAGGCATAAAGATTATTGAGGAGGCTACTAAGGCAAGAGACACTAAATGACTGGGTTTGGGCAGCAGTAGAGGGAAGGAAAGAAAGGAGACCAACCCCAGAGGTACTTGGGAAGAACAGTCAACAGGACATGGGACATGGTGACCAATCATTGTGCGGTGGGGTAGGGCCATGAAAGAGGATCAGGGGACAGTATCCAGATTTCTGAGAAGTAAGAGAAGTGGGTTTGGATGGCAAAGCGACAAGCCCAGCTTTAGTCATGCTGCCTTTGATAGGAGCACTCCGTGAACAGGTCAATTGGTCTGTGGGCCTGGAGCTCCATGAAAATGCTTAGAGAAGCCATGAAGACCAGGAGTTCCTCTGGGGTGAACATGATGGAAATTATGAGTGAGTATGTTACTGAGGAAACATGAGCAGAGTGAGGCGAGACTCCCAGGATGGGTGAGGGAAAAGCTCCCACAAAGAATATTACAGTGGAGAGAAAAATGAAAGAGCAGATGGAGGAGCAAGTACTGATATGGAATCTTCAAGGAGGGAGTATAAAATGCAGCAGACACATCAAGTAAGATGACTACAGACAAGTGGCCAATGGTTTGTCTCTATCTTAGAATGCCTGTGGTCATTCAGATGTCTATCATTAGATTGTCAGAGGTCACCCAGATGTCCCTATCATTAGAATGCCTGGGGTCAAACAGGAGTCTCTGACCACAGACAAGTGGCCAATGGTTTGTCAATGGAGTGTTTAGTGACAGTCTCAGAAACATGAAAATGAGATTTCCATGGATTCAGGAGTAAATAAAGAGATGGAGATAAATGTAATCTACTCCTTTGATAAACTTGATTTTGAAAGAATTTTCTTTTTAATGAAATGGCAATAGTCCAAGGGGAATGTGGAATCAGAGCACTCTCATTCTAGTTAACTGTGGAAAAGACACAGGTGTATTTATATACTGAGAAAATGAGCTGGTAGAGAAGGAGAAGTAGAATATGTTTATCTTTCATTTTCCCAGACCCCGTCTCTTTTCATCTGTTCTAGCCCCCTTGTCCTCACTTCCGTTTTCAGTGGCTCATCATCCCCCAACTCGCAGTCCTCACCTCAGATGCCCCAGCCTTGCTGACCCTCTGAGGCATGACCTCTCCCTTGACACAATCTTGGCTGTTTAGCCCTACCCCCATGAACCACAATTTCAGTAAGAGATGCTGCTGACGCCACTTCATCCCAATCCCATCCCTTCATGTTCCTTAAGATTCCCAGGGTTGGCCAAGTTCTCTGGAGATCACTTGACTCCCGGGCTCCGTGACATCCATTTTCCCAGAAACCACCATGCATCCGCAGCTGGGCAGTGGCCCCGAGGGTCACACACCCTGCACTGGCCCCGCTGAGCACCATCTGCAGCTGACGAAAGTGAATCCAGAACCTCACATTCCTGCTAATTTACAACCACTCCAGCCTGACGCTCTTCTTGTACTCTTTTGCTGAAACCAACCAAATAAAGGCAGAGGTTCTTCCAGATTGCCTAGTTCTTTGCTCTTGCAGGTCCACAGAGAAATCTGACAAGCTACCAGGATTCTTTTGCTAGTGCTGAGTAAAGCCAGCCTGTGGAGACAGACAGCAGGTGGGGCGCAGTGCTCAAAGCAGCCTGTCTCTGAGAACACATCTAACTAAACACTCCATCCCTGAACCTCACCTTCAGCTCTCAGGCCCCACTTGGGGGCTCTGAAGGTGGGCTATAGAAAGATGTGAATGCTGGGACAATTAAGGGTGTGAATAGGAGAGTTTCTGTTTCCAGTTCCAGACAATGATCAACACAGTGTCATCTGGACCCAGCTCATGAGTCAAACTGCCCGCCTCACAGCTATGCCTGAGGGAATGGGAACAGCAAATGCATTTACCCTGAAGGGGTGGTCCCATGGACTAGCCAGAGGGGAAGGTGCTGGGGGACGGGTGCTGTCTGCCTCCACTTGCTCTCACCTCCCCTTGGGCATGACCTCCCCTGCATGGAGACACACAGCCCTGCTCTCACCTGGAAGATCCACATCTGCAGATCTGCCTCATCTGCTCCTTCTCTCACCATCGCCAGGAACTAGGATGGCTGTCAAATTTGCCACAATGTATTTTCATACGGAATGAAAGAGGAGCATCTCCCTGCATCATGGGTAGCTAGTTGTGCCGTGTCCTACCACATCTCTGCTGAGCACAGGAATGTATAAACACACTTTAAAACATGTGTATGGGCCATGGGTGGTGCCTCACGTCTGTAACCCCAGCACTTTGGGAGGCCAAGGCGGGCGGATTGCTTGAGGTCAGGAGTTCAAGACCAGCCTGGCCAACATGGTGAAACCCTGTTTCTACTAAAAACACAAAAAATGAGCCAGGCATGGTGGTGCACACCTGTAGTCCCAGCTACTCAGGAAACTGAGGCAGGAGAATCACTTGAACCCGGGAGGTGGAGGTTGCAGTGAGTCGAGATCATGCCACTGCACCAAAAAAAAAAAAAAAAAAAAAAAAATGTGTGTATGATCCACCCCTGTGATCTGCTTCCTATCCCACACCCAGTTGACCAGACCCACTTTCCATCTCCTCTCCAAGCACCCACCAAACCAAGATATGCACACTGAGCTATCATCTTGCAATGAGTTTCAACATGTCCCTCAGCTGCCTTTTGGGGCACTGCTACTTTCAATGAAAAAGAAAAGCCAGAAGTTGTGCCTCTGCTGAGATTCTTGCAGCCTCCTTGCAGCTAAGTGTTGCCTGGGACTCATCTCTGATATCAGGGCATCATGCAGCCAAGCCTGCTATGACATGGACTTCGATGTTCAGGTCTGGATGGTGGATGACTAATACAGGGCCTTCTGGAAGCACTATGCCAGCCCAAGTACATGGCTGCTGTGACTGAGGAACTGAATTGTTAATATTATTCCATTCTAATTAATTTAAATTGAAATTTCCACATATGGCTAGTGGCCAACATATTGGACAGTGCAGCCCTAGACAATTCCAGCCAAGCAGACCCTAGCACCAGAGTAAAAAAACTAAGTTTCAGAACGATGGGAGCAGGCTCTCCAGGAGAGGACCAGGTACCTTGTCCCTAAGCATTGAATGGGGCCACTGCCCTCTCCAAAAGGAAGCAAGGCGGGATGGGCAGAGGCAGCTGAAGGTGAGCTTAAGAACAAGGCAGGATTAACACAGAACCTAATGGGGTCATCATGGGGGATGATACATGGAAATGAAGCATAAGGAGAGGTCGAGATGGAGGTGGACAAGGGAAAGGAAGCAGGTCCCTCCCTGTTGACTTAGTACTAGCACCAATCCTGGCAAGCTCTAAAACCTTTATTACACCCTTTTCCCCTTCCACCCATTATTGTCACATCCAGTGAAAGAATCATTACGTATCTTCTAATGCAATCCCCTCATTCCACAGATGCATAAACTGAGGCCCACAGAGATGACCGGATTGTCCAGTCATATGTTGAATCTGTAGCAGGATCAAGTCCAGACTGTGTCCTCCCCACTCTCAAGCCCATGTGCCCTCTCCCAGCCTTAACCAGCTCCACTAAAGGAAGGCAAGACTGCGGAAGCAGAACTGCAGGTAGACAACGAGCAGGCAGAGAGAGGCCCAGAAGAGGCACCAGCGAAGAGACAAGAAGTTGTAGCCGGATCCCGCCTGGGCCCTCGGCTTGGAGGCTTCAGAGGTGTAGGCGGTCGCCTCCTCCTCCAGCATCTTCTTGCTGGGCTTCCAGTGCACGATGCCCTCCTGGCAGGCCTCACAGAACTCTGCACAATGCGGCCCGCTGTCCGGGCGGCCGGCCACGTGGATGCGGTACTGGCCACCGTCCTCCTCGTAGCACTGCTCGCGCAGGCTGGTGATGAGGTTGTCCACCAGGCCCTCGATGTTCTCCTCCAGCATGCTGGACTCGTCCAGTCGCGCCGTGCCGCACTCATAGCACAGCTGCTTGAAGACGCGCATGCGCACCGAGCCCATCCGCCGGGCACGATCCAGATGCATATGGAAGAGGATGACCACGTGGGCAGACTGCCAGGTGTGCCAGCACCAGGAGCAGTGGAACCTCCCGGGAGGAAAAAGAGGGGTGGAGAAGGTGGGCATCCCGGAGAAGCCTGCCCTGAGGAGCTCTGAGAGGGAAAAAAAAGCCTGTGTGCCCGTGCTTGGAGATGGAGGCAGTGTTTACTGCCCTGTGGATTCATTAGCACTCCAAGGCCGGCCTGCTATCGCCTCCTCCTGGTGAACACCCCTGGGACCCGAGCAGCATCCTCAGGAGCCAGTGCCGGAGCCATCTGGCATCCAGCAGTGCTCTAGAGCTTGCCTCCTGCGGTCTCAGCTGCCCCCCAGCCCGATGCACTCAGGGCTTGCACCTGGGCGCTGTGCAGGGTCATTCCCCCTCTCTGGGCTTCATTTCTCACCTGTGAAATGCAGTGTGTGTTGGCCTCCAATAAGGGTCCTTCCTCTGTGACCTCCTGCGACTCTAATAAGAAGGATGACATACACCATCTAACTCATGCATCTTCCTAACTCTGGGGAGAAGAGACGCCTCTAACCGTGCCAAGCACAGACCCTGGCACATTGTAGGTCCTCAGTAAACCACTGAGAATGATGGGATGGACAGACCGGTAGATGGGTCGGATCAACTGTCTTTTAGAAGGAACTACCAAGTTAGTTACTACATCTTCACAAAGAACAGTCCCCCGTCTCTTGACAAGTCTTCTCTAGATCCCACTCTAGCCCTGCAGTGGGGACTGGAAAAGAGGGTACTCATTCCCATTGCCACTCCACACACACACACACACACACACACACACACACACACTTTCTCTCTCTCTCTTACATGCACACAGGCCACTTGGCCTAACCTGGGCTTTCTAGAGTCCCAGCCTCAGGAAGTGTGGCGGGTGGTAGCCTGGAGCTCATCTAGGCAAGCCCCACTCACTCCACCCCCACCACTGCCTGCACACCTTCAGTGATGCAGCGCTCCTGACCTCCAGGGCAGTTCTTTCCTTCCCTGAGATGAGCCTCTTCCAGGCCTCTGTTACAGAGGCTTCACAGGCAGTCAGATGTCCACTGGGCTGACCCTGCTCTCATCACTGGCCCTTTCTGGATCCATTGTATGATGGCCTTGAAGGACTTCTGGTTAGGAACTCAATTCAATCCAACAGACACCATTCAACACCTACCATATGCCAAGCACCACTCAACCCAGGCTGTGGGTTAGAGGTGAGGCCAAGCCTGGCCCTCACCCCTGAAAGCCTGATCACATGAGCATAGAACAGTACCCAGAATGGCCCAAGGCGAGGTTGGCAGGTCAGAGGAACCTAGCTGGTACTGAACCAGGAGAGGTTCCCCGCCCCCAGTTCTGGGCGAGAGCTGCAGGGCATCTGCCTGTTTAGAGACAGAGTGAGCCTGTGCACAAATAAGCTCATGGGCGGCAGTTCTTCAGCCCTTCCTGAGGCCAGCTGGGAGCCACAAGTCACCAGCCAGGAGTAAGAGGAGCTGACCCCTGAGGCAAGAGGAGACATGAGCTTGCTGAGCTCAGCCCCTAAACTCTGGATCCCGGGCACTCAAGTTTCCAGGCCTCTGCACCCCTCCCACCAGGCAGTTCAAATGCTTTATGTTTTCGGTCTCCTTCTAAGCCTTTTTTACGTCAAGCCAACCCAGAATTGCTTCACCTCCATCAAGCCAGGCCTCACATCTTAAATTAAAAAATACCAGATCTGGGGGCAGGGGAGCATAAGAAGCATCTAGTCAGCCCTTTATTTCACTGAGAAGAGACTGGAGCACAGATAGTAAGAGAGGCATCCACGTACACACAGCTAGTTAGAGGCAGAGCCAGTGCCCAGCACATAACAGGTACCCAACAGATGCTTCTTGAGTTGATGGAACTGGCATGAATCAGCCAACCTCTGGTTTTCTGTCTTTTTTTCACAAGACAGGTTTACTCCAATAATTCCAGGTCTTGGGGCAAGAGTACAAACGTAAACTCCCTACCCACGTCTTGCCTCCTCTGTTCCCACTCTCAGCACCATTCTGCACCACGAGAAGCTTCACACACATACACGTGAACAACCCAGGCTTTGTGTCCATGTTCTGGCTACATCTCCAGAGCACAGCCACTTATTGGCCTCTCTTGAATCCAAGGACACAGGGAAAAGCCCTGCACAGACCCTACAGATGGACTTGAGGTAGTTCTGGGAGGGATTTCTGTAGTCCCAGTCCCTGGTCATGATCTAAAAGGAGGAAAGGCATGTGGACTTTAGACGGCCTTGTCCCCTTGGCCTCAATTACTCTCTGCCCTGTGGCAGATGTGCAGCTCCTATAAAGAGTGGGACCCTGGGCTCTAAGTTCCTAAAGAAAGTTTTGCTCAAAGTTAAATCTTTTTATCACAGATACATAGATAATAGAGCTAGAGTGGATTGGATCAATTATCTAAGACCAACCCCCTCATTTTGTAAATATAAAAACTGAGAGCCGGAAAGGGAAATGGACTTGCCAAGTGTACAGGGCTACTTAGCTCTATAGAGCCAGTTCATAGCACATAGCAGGTGATCAATAAATGTTTCTGTATTCAGATCAAATTGGATTAGTTCACTAAACATATCTAGGACCAGAGCATAGCTATACCCCCCACATCCCCCCAACTCCTAGATTAAAGCTTTCCCCAATGGACCTCATAGGCTTCTTCCTTCAGTTCCAACTCACTCTTTAAATGTCAGAGATCGCAGGGATGTAGATGATATTACAGCTTTTCATTTAATGTGGACAACTAAGACCCAAAGATGGACCATAGCTTGCTCAGGGTCACCCAGGGAGTTAGTGGTATTGCTAGGATTAAAAACAAGAACTCTGTGACCCAGCCGGCTGTTCTTTGTCTTTCTCCCCATCTGAGCTGACACCAGAATGAGCCTGCCCCCAGGACTGGGCTCTGTCTCTCCTTGGAAAGTACCCCACAGCTGTGACCCAGGGGCTGTCTGCAAGGTCCCTCCACACTTAGCCTCTCACCTGCCTGAGGCGTGCTGCTCCAGGTACTGCTTCCAGCCAGGGGCCAGCTCACTGGGCTTGAGGTTGGGGTCTATGATGAGCTCCCAGCTGTCCGCTGGCTTTGCCACCTCCATCTTCTCATAGAAGATTTTCTTCCACTCACAAGTGGTCAAGCTGGTATACATGGTCCTGATGGCAGAGGTGGCAGTTCAAGCTCAGCCCCGGTGAGAACACAGAAAGAGCACGGATAGGCGCGGGACAATTCAGTGTCTATGGTCTGAGAATCCTCATCGGCAGGACTGGGAGGAAACAGGACCCAGCTCCCTCCTCTGTTACCCTGGAACCTGTTACCATGGTAGCCAGGCAGGGCACCAAGAGCGAGGGCTGGGGAGAAGGGGAGCCCCAAGGGGGAGTTTCAGGGCCCTGAGCTAGGTTTCAGAGGCAGCGCTGGATAGGCCTGAGAGGAGCAAGCACAGCGGGAGGCCCAACCTCAGACCACACTCATCTGGGTTTCCAGAGGTCTCCAGGAGGCAAGGACTATTTGGTGGCCCTGCTTCACCCAACTGCTCTTCTAGCATTCTCCACATCATGTGCTATGACACCCTAGGAAGTCAAGGAGAAATGAGGGATAGGGAAAGTCAGAACCTGCTGCTTCCACACCCCCTGATGTGCTGTGACCATCACTTACCATGTGCCTAGCACTAACTGCTTGACCTGTGTGCTGGCCAAGGCATATCAGATCAGGAAACTGAAGTTTATGCAACCCCTAAGTGGCTCATCCAAGATTCAGATCTGGGCCTTCTGAAACCGAGCTCATTTGTTTATTTATTTTAGTACTATTGTGCTCCTAACAGGGAATTGAGTGAGAAGTAACATCTCTTTGCCCAGGGCAATCTCAGACCAGTTGGTGAGCTAGAATGTAATTTCTTATGTCATGCAAAACACAGTAATAACATTTCAGATTCATAGCGTCATAGAATTGTTAGAGCCCATATTCAGTTCCCGGTCCCAAGCCAGGCTAAGGTGGCTGCTGGGGGAATGAGTTTGTTCTGTGCTGCAGGCTCCTGCTGCCTCCGTTGCTGCTGAGCTGGAGCAAGAGAGCATCTGCAGCTCTGTGATGCCCAATTTAAAGTCTTTAGAGACTAGAGGGGAATTTGACTTCAAATTTGGTAATCCAAGTGAAGACACGATCACCTGAAGGGAGGCAGCCTTGAGCATGGAAAAGGCCAGCCATGTGGCTGCTTACCCTAGCTTTGGTCCAACTTCCAGCTGTAATCATCTTACGATTCTTTAACCTGGTAATCTGGATCCCTAGACGTGAAGAGTTCCAACAGTAAAGAGCATCAAGAAGTGAAACAGGTTGCTAAGAACCAGAAGCTCTTGGTGTTGAGTTGCCAAGTGGTTTTCAGGAAGGGTGAGGTCGGGGACAATGTCACTGATTCCCTCTTGAAATGAAAAGGTGTTACTCTAGTGGCTTTGTGCTAAAGACCGCAGAAAGGACACAATTGTCTTCGAATCATTGACTGATAGCTCTAGAAGAGCTCTTTTATTTTTAAAAATCTGGTTTATTTCTTGAAATCTTCATTTCTTAACCAAAACTTCTTGACATTGAATTAAAACAACTGAGGCCTGGAAATGGAAAATTACTGGCCCAGGCTCTCAGGACTGGGTAGCTCAAACCTCACTGGGGATTCCCTTTGAAGCCAGTTACCAGACCAGGTGAGACAGAGGGATCCATGAATGGCCAGGAACTGAACGAAGCTGAGATGAGCTTATGGCCTGGCCTAGACCCTCATGCCAGGAATGAACCTCTGAGAAATATTATACCTTTGTTCCCAGAACAAATGGCAATAAAGGAAAAACAGAAAGAGGATGAGAATTGTCAGGGTTTACCTGTTATTTTTTTTTTTTCCTCAAATGATGCAATCCCCTTAGGCCTAGTATCAGGTTTAATTTAGCATAGCAGCTTTCTAAGCAGAGACCAATATAATTCATCTTTCTGTATAACAGCACTGTTTTCACTTTTCATACAATCGGTGAGCACAATTACTATTTCAATTTTCCGTGAACAACACTATCCTATTCCAGAACCTACGATCTAAGAGCTCACTAATGTATATTGTCTACAGCTGTGGCCACATCACACTCTGGCAGCTGCATTATACATATTTTATCTAGGTAATACTTTTTCAAATAAGAAAATTGTTATTTCTTTATAAAATAAAATACTATGCACCTGTATTCTGCAAACAAATCAGCAAGGGGAGGTGATGGATAAAAGAATCACTTCTCCCCTTCAATTTGGAATGCAGGTTAATGAAGAGCTTTGTAAAATATTTACTATTCAATTTTACTTATTAGAGTACTGTAAGAAATGCCAGTGTGGAGCTTAAAATGACAAAGTAATGAAGAGTTGAAAAGGTGTGTACATCAAAATCACCTGGGGAGTTCTGAAAACTATATACACCTCTGCCTCAGAGATTTCAATACATGTCCTTGAGGAGACAAATTTGCTCTCCACCTACTCCAGTCCTGGGAAGAGTCCCTTCTATTGCCAGCCATTGTTACTGATGGGATATGTTGTCCCACAGGCTACTGGAGGCCAAAAATGAAAAACAAAAAAAGAAGATCGAGTAAAATGAGCTAGTGGTTTATAATATGTCTTTACCAGGAAATAGATCCAGGACTAATGCAAGCTGTGTCCTATCTTCTCCTGTGTCTCCGCAATTCAAAGAACCATAGACGATGCTCTAGGGTGAATCCAAGATCCCCTGGGGAGTGTTTTCAAGAGATATTAGGAAGACCTCTCCATCCCCAGGATGTAGCACTTGGCGACAGCATGGTCCAAGCTCCCACTCTTTGGGTGGGAGATGACCTCTGAATCTCAGGGGAGGCCACGCAGAGCAGTCCATGGCTCTCTAATTGTGGCACATAGTAGAATCTTCCCAGGAAGATTTCACGCTGCCCTTTTATTAATTGGCAGCACCCGGAGCAACTGCAGGCAAGTGACATTCTGTTTCTGCTGGTGTCCAAGGGTCCAAATTCTATGCACCGTGCTTCCCAGCACCCCAAAGGTTCTGGAGTCTGTATTAAGAGTGACCATATCTACGTATCCTTTTTTCCAGGCCTTATTATCCTAGGTAGAGATTTGGTGATGAATCTCTTATGGGATGTAAATAAATAAAAAGACAGATGGAAATAGGGTGTGCTCCATGCAAGGGAGAAAAAAAAGAGACGGGGGTTGAGTTAGGAAGGAAGAATATAGAGGGTCTGGGAACACTTTCGGCAGGTACAACCTATGCTGCTTCTGTCCAAGAGGATGAAGTCCTTCATCAGGGTTCCTTAGCTATGCTCAGAGAACCTGCTAGTTTCTGTTGAGCTGAGGCTCAACACACACAAAAATAGCCATGACTTCTCTCTGGGACACTCCCAGCCATCAAGGCAGGGTGAAAAGGGAGGATGGGATAGATTGTGCCGGCTTTTAAAGCATCCATTCAAAAAATGGCAATGCTGGGGTCAATATCCTGGGCAGACTTTAAAAAATATATATCTTTCCTTTTAAACCCACATTTACCCAGTAGAATATTTGTAGTTCTGGGGCTTTCCACACAAGGAAAGGACCCATTAAAGCTGAGTCCATTCCTGAGGCAAGTCTTTCACTATAAATAGAACAAATTTTACCTTGAGTATCTATCTTTAGGAACCAGGTCACCTTCCAAAGGCTGATGGGGAGTCCTTGAAGAGCAGTCAGAAAGGCTGTTTGGCCCCAACGCTTAGCTCAATTAACTTCCTTGGAGACTTTACATTCCCAGAATTGACTGTGTACTTCAATTTACATGGGAATGAGGAAGGAAAGGACTAATACACTCATTAGTATTGTATTTACTCTTAAGGCTGGATACTGACTTTACCTTTTTTCTTATCCAAAAATTAAGATAAAATTGTTCAAGTGCATAAAATTGGACAAACATTACATAGATATTACAAAAACAGGCAGTTAAAAGCCACCAGTAAAGATTTAAACAGACCACTTAGCTCTGACATTGGAACCAGAAGATACACAGTCAATAGGAATCACAGGCCCAAAATGATCAGGCTTTGCTTAGAGTTAAGTTAAATATGCTAGAAACACTTCAATTTATTTCCCCAGTTGTCAAACAATTGGAAAGAGCAGATCTACATACTATAAAAATGCTTTCTTACTCCCAAGGATAAGGCAGGTAGGTTTTATAGTAAAACAAAGCATATGAGATGCAGGTCTTACATGAGATGTAAAACAAACATGTTAAACGAAGATGTTTTACATGAGATGTAAAACAAAGCATATGAGATGTGGATCTTTATATTTCTCAGTAAATTTGAGCTTTCTTGATATGTGCTTATAGACACTGTAGTTAAAAAGCTACATTTCTTGCAAAGTCCCAAGGTAAATGTAAGTAAAGCTTGGGAAGAGAGAATTCTACAAGGAAACCCACTGACCAGAATAAGAAGAATTTTAAAACAGAAAGATCCCTTGTTAGTGAAACAAGAAAATGGCCACAACTACAAGCCAGAACATCTAACAATTATAGTTAAATTTGGATATAGAGTGGGAGCACATGAAGAACCAATGCATGCCTCACTTCATCTCACGCAGAGTGAATATTTCTTTTCTTTTTTTTTCTTGGGACAGAGTCTCACTATGTCACGCAAGCTGGAGTGCAATGGCGTGATCTCCACTCACTGCAACCTCTGCCTCCTGAGTTCAAGCAATTCTCCTGCCTCAGCCTCCTGAGTAGCTGGGATCACAGACGTGCACCAGCACACCTGGCTAATTTTTGTATTTTTAGTAGAGATGGGGTTTCACCATATTGGCCAGGCTGGTCTCGAACTCCTGACATCGTGATCCACCCATGTCGGCCTCCCCAAGAGCTGGGATTACAGGCATGAGCCACCGTGCCTGGTCAGAGTGAATATTTCTTTAAACATGACCCACCCCAGTAACAATGAGCACACCTACCATACACATCTGGGTTCCTAATACCATTCTCCAATTAAAACAACAACAACAAACTGGGTCTTCTTGGAAAAATTACATGAAGGCTCATTCATTCCTATGTCTAGAGGTTGATGCTGCCTGTGAGATGGGACCACAGCTAGGGCTATAGGCCAAAACATCTACACATGGCCTTTCTATGGAGCCTGGGCTTCCTCACAGGATGCTGGCTGAGTTCCAAGGGCTGTTGTCCCAAGAGAATCAGGCAGAAGCTGTGCTTCCTTTTATGAGCTACCCTCAAAAGTCACAAGGCAACACTTTTTTCACCATTGCCCAGATTCAAGGTAAAGGAACATAGACCCCACATTTGGATAGGAGGAAAGTCAAAGCTATGTTGTAAGAAGATGCAAGTCGGGAGATACCAGTGTGATCGTCTTTGGAAAACATGCATTGTCACAGCAGGTAGGGAAGTCAATAAGGCTTCCACAGAAGGAGTGGTATGTGAATAAACCCTTACAGGATGAGCAATTGGCAGCTAAATAAAAAAAAATTTTTTAAGGAGTGCTTTTCCCTAAGGAGGGGAAAGCATGGGCAAAGACTTAGAAAATGAAATGACATAGAATCATTCTTGAGACTCCGTATCATTTAGGACATCTGGATCACACAGAAGAGTGGTGGAAGTTGAGGCCTGAAAGATACATGGGACCTGGATTATGGAGTTTTTAATGCCTTGGCAAAGTTGAAATTTTGCCTTAGAGGGGATGCGAAATTACTAAATCATTTTAGGCCTGAACTACATGATCCTATTTGCATATCAACAATGTGCTATTTAAACGCATTGCTCTCTCTTCCTTTTCCCCATAAATTGGTTGGTGTCTAAAAATGCTGTTTCCATGACACACTTGTCGTGAATTCTAATCCTCTTAGCTCCTTGCAAATCTAGATCCCTCTGTAGGAGGTGTGAAAAGGACCTTCACTCCATTATCCAAAAGTGTTCTCTAGGGAGAAGACTCCATTGAGTATTCTTTTGTACACTCCCAATTGAGACCTACTGGATTACGTGTCATGAGAAGTTGGAGAAATAGTTTACAATGTTTTATATTGAAAAGTTATTAATAGAGTTGGAATATTAAATTTTTAATGAGTTTTATTATCAATAAAACTTCTATGGACTATTTTCACTAATGAAGGTACATGTGAATGAGAAATAGATACACTGATGCTTATAAGTCTCCAGTAGTACATCAGCATGTGACAAATGAACACAGACACCCATGGGCTATATCTACCAAATTGTCTTAAATCTCCTACCTAGATTTATCACGCTATAAGAAGAAGATAGAAAAATCTTATTGTGGATTTATGCTGGTAGCCAGGGGGAAGAGGGAGTTTGAAAATAATTAACAGTGAAAAGTAAACTCTGTGAATATAAAGTAGAAACTGCTGGTGCCGGTGCCATAATAGTTACTTAATCTGTGTCATGACCTGCAAGGCAATTAAATGAAGTCTGAGTGGGTGAAGAAACTCTTAAGATTCAGTCCAAAATGGTTTCCATGTCCAAGGGGACCCATTGATGGAAGCTGGTCAGGGGACAACACCAAACTCATTCTATCCAGAGAATTTATATGATGCAAGAAATGGCAAAAGCTTCAAGCTGATTCTCGAGGCATCAGAAGCTGGGCAAAGAAACAGCAGACTAGTTCCTCATCTTAAATACTAGTTGCAGAAGTGGACCTTAATTTAATATACCTTAATTATAATAAAAGGTAATAGTGATAAAGCCCTCACTATGCACTATGAGTTTTTCTAAGTATTTTGCATATATTAATTCATTTAAGCACACACAAGAACCCTATGAGGTGGATACTATAATTATTTTCCCCATTTTCCATAAGAGGAAACCAGGACTCAGAAAGGTTGAGTGATTTACTGGTGGTCATATAGTTAATAAGTGACAATTCTGGGATTTGGACTCATACAATCTGGCTTGCTGACTATGCATATTTATCCACTAAGCTATTCCCTAGGCCCAGTTTTTTTTTTTTTTTTTCCTGTCTTCCCCAGAGTAGAACCTGGGCACAGTTTTTAAAGTAATAAACTCATTGTAAAATTTCAAATGATACAAAAATATATTAACTATTAAATGAAAGTTCCATATCCTGTTCACCCCACCTCTCCCTGCCCTTCATTTTTTTCCAAGTTACTATTGTTAAACATTTAGAATTCATTTGATTAAAGAATGTATTTGATTTTTTAAAACATTGCAGTGTTTTATAGTATCTCTAATGTTTAAAAAAGTTATATGGCATTGACATCTTCCAAGTTTGGTGCACAATGGCTTGTGGGACACAGATTTGGAGCTTGTTTGTGAACCTCTGTTAGCTCATGAGTGCCCCTATCTGAAACCGGCATCAGCACCTCACCGAGGCTTGCGTGTTCCACTGCACAGGCAGTACCTTGGGAATTTATTAAAATACTGTCTCTGGCAGGCACGCCTGTAATCCCAGCACTTTGGGAAGCCGAGGTGGGCAGATCACGAAGTCAGGATTTCCAGACCAGTATGGCCAACATAGTGAAACCCCATCCCTACTAAAAATACAAAAAAATTGGCCAGGCATGGTGGTGCGCACTTATAATCCCAGCTACTCAGGAGGCTGAAGCAGGAGAATCGTGTGAACCCGGGAGGCGGAGGTCGTAGTGAGCCGAGATCACGCCATTGCACTCCAGCCTGGGTGACAGTGTGAGATTCTGTCTCAAAATAAATAAATAAATAAATAAATACTGTCTCTGTGTGAAAATGTTTATCTAAAGAGGGAGGAAACATCACTGAAAGTTGAAAAAAATGTTAACATGATGTGAGGACATGCATTGGCAACACATGTATGATGAATAATTTTATATGTCAACTTCGCTTGACCAAGGGGTGCTCAAATAACTGCTTGGACACGATTTCTGGATGTGTCTGTGAGAGTGTTTTTGGAAGAGATCAGCCATTTGAATTGGTGAATTGAGGAAAGCAGACGGCCCTCCCCACGTGGATGGGCATCATCCTATCCAATAAGGGCCTGAATAGAATAAAAAGACAATGCAGGAAGGTTGAATTCACTCTCTGCCTGACTTTTGAGCTGAGACATTGATCTCCTCCTGCCCTCAACTCCGGGTTCTCAAGCCTTGAGACTCGGACTAGAATCTACAAGATCAGCTCTCTGGCTCTCAGGCCTTCAAACTATACCACTGGCTTTCCTGGGTCTTCAGCTTGTAGTTGGCAAGACTGTGGGACTTTTCAACCTCTGCAATCACATGAGCCAATTCCTCATAATAAATGTCTTCCTAAATATCCATATATATATATATATATATATATAATATATTGTATGTGTGTATGTGTATATCCTATACAAGCACACACACATAAATATCTATATTAGTGGTTCTGTTTCTCTGAAGAACCTGGGAACCATATGATATGTATGGTTCTCTATATATTTAGGTATATATATATATACATGTGTGTATATGATTTACATATACATATGTGTATATATGTGTATATATTACCTAAATATATGGAGAACCATACAAATACACATACACACACACAAACACACATACACACCCCACATATAGATCTTATCAATTCCATTTCTCTGGACAACCCTGACTAATACACCGTGATTCTCTCTAAATGGGATTTCAGTAAAAGCCTGAAAACCTTTGCAGACATTTCTGGGTTTTCGACTGGAGGATTCCTGAAAGCGTAGGCAAAAATTCTCTGGCAATGTCAAGGGTCCACTCTGTTGGCACAGAGCTCTCTATGGGGAGTCAGAGACCTAGATTCTTATCTCAAGCTTGTAATAACCCTCGTTAAATCAGTTTAGTACCCTGAGCATCAATTTTCTAGGTGCTGAATCAGAAATTTCGAAGATGCTGACCTCTGAAGCCCCATTCTCTGCTGAGATTTTGGATGTCTAAAGGCGCCATGTAAAGCCAAGTGCTCTCACTGATTTTAACATGGATAGCCACCCCTTTTGCTGTTTCTATGCATCTCTATCCTGGTTTTGGTGTGCTTTTGATTCCAGTGGTTCAAAGAGTCTTCCAGCTTTGTCTGCACTTTAGGATCCAAGGGAATATAGGCAGTGTCCAGAGGAGTCTATTTTTAAATGCATTCAGTAAGCATTTATTAACACCTTGTCAGGTGAGGCTCTGAGGCTATTGGCATGACTGAAACATGGTCCCTGCCCTCATGCATTCAGTCTGGGGCAGAGATAGTATTACCTTCATTTGTTTTCAGCCTTGAAGCAACCAACACCCGCACCGTGCACTATGTCATTAGGGAACCCACTGCTCTCCTGTTAGAAGTAAACTCAGTTTTCCTTGTTTGACCCATGAGTTGTTTTGAGGGAATTTTTAAAAAATGCATAAACAAGTGGAATTTTTCCAGTTCCCGTTTTATTGTTGATTTCTAACTTAATTGCACTGTTCTTAGAGAATGTGGTCTGTATGGCACCAATCCATTGAAGTTTTCTAAGGCTACTGTTGATCTTTCTTAATTATACTTTTCTGTATTTAATTTTTAAACATTTATGCTGAATCAATTTAGAGAGATAATATGATAATTACAACCTCAGAGTCTAGAGCCAGATCTTGATTTTCCTCTCAGCTCTGCCAGTGACTGGCTGCATAAAATCGGGTGATGACGTCAGTCTCCACATCTGTAAAGTAAGAATAATAAAAGAGACTATTACAGTGGGTTCCAGAGAGGTTCAAATAAGCTCATACTTTCACAGAACCAAAAACAGTTCTTGGCACATAGTGACTGCTCAGTAAATGTTATTTAATATTATTTTTCTACTTATATATTCCATTTATAGAACATTCTCAAAAAGACAAAATTATAGGGGTGGAGAACAGATCAGCGGTTGCCAGAGGTTAGAGATGAAGGGAGGGAAACAGGATGACGATAAAAGGGTAGCACAAATGGTCTTCAGGATGATGGAACTGTTGTATATCTTGATTGTGGTGGTGGCCATGTGAATCTACACATGCAACAAAATCGCATAGAAACACACACACACATACGCATATACACATACACACGAGTGCATGTAAAACGAGTTAAGTCAGAATAAGGTCTGTGGATTATACCCACTGTGTCAACTTCCTGGCTTGGATACTGTGCTATGGTTAGGGAAGACCTTACCATTGAGGGAAACTTGCAGAAGGGTACACAGGACCTCTCTGCACTATTTTTTTGTAACTTTTTGTGAGTCCATAATTATTTAAAAATTTAAAAAACTTTTAAATGCTCCTGGCATATGATGAATGTCTAATAAGTGTTATTTATTACGTTTTGTCATAGCTGTTTTTCAAGTTTTTATGTATATTTAACAGATATTAATTTTGAAATTAAATTCAGAACAATAGATACTATTTTTAAAAAGACAGTGTATCTCAGCAAAGTTCCATATTGTTACATGTACAGGAACTTTGAGCCCCTTGTGAGCTGAAAAATGAATTAGAATTTCTGATAACTAGTGTCATTTTGTTAGCCCCTTTTGAATTGTGAAAATATCAGGAGGCATGAATAAGAAAACCCTAAGTCCTGAGTCCATGCGTGTTGGTCTCCTGGATGCAGGAAAACTCAGGAACAATAGATGAGAAAGGGCTGGCCCCCAGCAATTAGAACTCTGCAGCCTCAACGAATGCTTTATATTCCCAGAACTCCCCTAGTGAGAGCAATCTCCTACCTCCATCACACAGTTACTTTGACCAGAAAAGTCCTTGTCACTGTTTCCAAAAGGGGTCCTGAAGATTATCTCATACAGTCTTTGCATTTGCAATCAGAAGCTGAGGCCAAGGGACAGTAAGTTTCCTGACCAAGGCCAGTAGCTGGTCAACAGCAGAGCCTGGTCTTCAATCAAGGCAGAAGCTGTTTGCGCTGGGTTTCACTGTGGCATGTCCCAGGACAGCAGGGATTTGATGCTGTCTCCCACCCACAACTACCCAGAGTCATTGAGTGTAATCAGGAGACCAATGCTTAAGGGGCACCTCCTCAGGCCCTCAGCACTGAAGGGGAGCAGAGAGGAGATTGAGATGCACCCAGCCCACAGCCTAGGCACCAGCCGTCCAGGGACACAGGCCTACACTGTGATGCAGGTGGTGAGCGCCATGGCATGTCCTGGTGGCTTCTGCTCTGTCTACGCCCAGAATTTACAACTTTGACCCTAAGAGAATACCAACCCTAAAAGCCTAAATTTTCTCCTTACACTCTTGTGAGTTGAAAAAGCTGTGCTCAAGGGTACACAAATGTTACCAGTGGAGGGTGTCCAGGTTCTTCGCATTTTGAACAAAGAATTGGACAAAATGCACAAACAAAGCTATGAAAGACTAAAGCAAAGATGGCATAGATTTATTGAAACGAAATTATACTCCACACAGGGGCAGTTGGCTGGACCTCAAGAACGCTGGTTACAGAATTTTCTGGGCTTTAAATACCTTCTAGAGGCTTCCCATTGATTACTTGGTTCACACACTATGTAAATGAAGTAGTGGCTCACAACCAATCTGATTGGTCATGGAAGGTAACCAATCTGATTGGTCATGGAAGGTGACCAATCAGAGGCTAAAGTGAAGTTACAAAGTTACACCCCTATGCAAGTGAAGACTAGGCCTACAATCAGTCTGATTGGTTGCAGGAGGGGACCAATCAGAGGTACTTCCATTTTTAATCTGCAAGGCAGAAAAGCAGGAGGGGTGGGGGGAGCAGGTTGCAAAGGGAGTAGCCTCTGATCCTTTTGTTACTTGGGTGTGAAGAGATGGGATTTTCCTTTTTATTCAGTTCTAGGAAACTAGTGCAAATTGGCCTTAGGATCTCTGTCTCCAGACCCTATGCTCTTGCCTCACAAAGACAGGTGTACCTTTTTGTTAATTTACCCACTGACACACAACGTTACCGCCTGTGCTAGCTGAGTGTCTGACAGCAAGTCAGAAGGCAAATGGTCTGTTCTCGGCCCTCACCCACTAGCCAGATGTTCTTAGGCTCTCCTCTCCGAACCTCAGTTTTGCCACCTGTCAAATGGGATATCTTGCTTCCTTAACTGGCAAGATTGTGGTGAGGATTAAGTGAACCCTTGGAGATGAAAGGCTTTTACGATTTGTAAAGTTTGTTATACTAGACACTAGATTAGTGTCATATCATAAACCCCTGCCTCTCTCCACAGTTCTACTAGGAATTGGCCTCTTTTGCCCAAGAATTGAGATATAACCCCTTATGTTTTCAAGGAGAACTGGAAATTCCTGATCCCCCAAAGGGGTGATTCAGAATGGAACTTTACACACATTCAAGTAGATCTCCGCAAGAAAGATTTGGGGGCCAGAGCCCCCAAGTCAATTCTGTTAAATGGCTCTGCTGAGATGACGAAGAGGCTTTAGAAAGAG
The DNA here is from genome assembly GCF_028878055.3 of Symphalangus syndactylus. Classification (NCBI taxonomy): domain Eukaryota; kingdom Metazoa; phylum Chordata; class Mammalia; order Primates; family Hylobatidae; genus Symphalangus; species Symphalangus syndactylus. The sequence continues at coordinate 89,414,381 of NC_072439.2, forward strand.
AATAGGTACAAAGGCATAGGAGACCAACTCAAAAAATAGCACTGGCCCCATTTATACCTTCCTGCTTCCCTGGAGCCAGACTAAGTGGCACCTGCAGCCTTCACTGCTTAGTCTACCCTGCCACCTTGTGGCTATTTGCTAGACTGCACCAGTAGAACAGCCTCAGAGAAAGCGGGGACCAACAGGAACCCTTAATCACGCACTCACTCCTTTACTCCGTCACTCAACAAACTCGTACAGATGCTCACAGTTGTTCAGGCTGAAGAAATTCACAGGCTGGAAGAAGAGAGGGACTGAAGTGAGGGTAAACGGAGAAAAGAGACTTGCTAGGCAGGGGTCTTGGTGTTTGCAAAGACACTGAAGCCTCACAGGTTTGGGAAGTGGTGAGCTTCTCCATGTGACTGAAGAATAGGGTGCACCAGGTAGAAATGATGGGAGATGGGGTTAGAGCCTCGCTATCAGAAAATGATATGTATGAAACTGTAAGCCTCTGTACGTTAGAAAAAAAAAACACACACACAAACAAAAAACGAAGAAAGACACAACTTGGTCCCTGGAGTGCAGGTCAATTCAGGTTACAGGAGCTGTCCAACCCTCCGCAAATGGCCCCCAGACTTCCATGGCCCTTCCTTCCTGAGACTCCTAGGAGGAAACACATACTCTGAATCCCTCGCCGTGATTAAAATCAGTTTCTAAATGAGATAGGATCTTGTATAATCTCAAGTTTGAAAGGGACCTTAGAGTCATTTAATCCAACCCTCCCTGCAAGCCAAGATTGCTGCCAACTCACCACGTATCTTGAGCTTAAATCGCCTTCAGTGATGAGTTCAGATGCTCACCCAAAGCCCGTTCCATCTTTAGACAGCAGGAAGTCCTTTATTCTATCAAGTTGAGTTCTTCCTGTTTATAATTCCTGTTCATTGATACAAGGTTCCCCCCGCCAGGGTTCTGTCAAAGAAGTAATCAGATATATGAATGTATATGAAGAAGGTAACCATTTAGTGGCAGCACTAAGATTTCTGGAAATAGGAAGTCATGGTAGTATTATTTCTGAGGAAATAATACTGGCATAGGCTTTGGGGGAGCTGTGTCCTCGTCCTTATAGAATTTCTTTGCTTAATGTCACTTTACTTCCTTTCTTTTATGATAGAGTTGGATTCGATCAGAATTCTCACCCCTGGTTCTAAGTCAGAATCATCTGGAGAGCAGGCAGCAGAATCTCTGAAAGCTCCCTATGGTGCAGAACTGCTGGATGAGACCGTCAGTGGGGTAAGCTCAAATACTCCATGATTATTCAAGATATGATTAACTATAATAGTCTCCAGTTCTTGTATCAAGCCCATGATGGTCTGGTATGTAAGTTCTTGGTGATTCCTATTTCATAAAGACCTACCTGGATCTAGAGCTTTCTCCCATCTGCATGATCAAAGTGTGGTTGTTCACGGAGCACAATTATGTTGTTATCTGGTGCTCTTTTGGACAGAGACCTACCAGTGACATAAAAGACAAAACTAGCTAGAGAAGAAAAAAGAGACGTATTGCCTGATCTTAGCCAAGTGCCATGACCTTCTTGTACCCCATTCACCTCATCTGTAAGAGGTAAGACAAACCCACTTCAGTGAGTTGTTGTGAGGGTAATTGAGACCATGAGTGTAAAGCCTACTGGCAAAGAGAAAGCTCTCCAAATCTCAATTCCCTGAGTCTTTGACAGCTGGAAGAAAGTGCAAACTAGAAGCTAGGGTGGTGCCTTTTCTGAGAGCATTTTCCTCATTTTTCTTCCCATAAACAGCCTCTGTTGAGTTGTATCATATCCCCACAAAATTCATATGTTGAAGTCCTAACTTCTAGTACCTTAGAATGTGACCTTATTTGGAAATAGGGTCATTGCAGATATGATTAATTAAGTCGAGGTCATGAGAGTGGGCCCTAATCTAACACAAGTGATGACCTCATAAAAAGGGAAGAACTTTGGATACAGAGACACAAACACAGAAACACCATGTGAAGTTGAAAAGACTGAGGTGATGCTTCTACCAGCCAAAGAATGCCAGATTGCCAGGAAATGACCAGAAGGTAGGAGAGAAGGCTGGAACAGATTCATCCTTACAGCCCTCAAAAGAAACCAACAGTGCCATCACCTTGATCTTGGACTTCCAGCCTTCAGAACCATGAGGCAATAACATTCTATTGTTTAAGCCATTTCAGTTTGTGGTACGTTGTGTCAGCAGCCTTGGCGAACTAATTACACCTCTAGAGGTGACTCCTACTGGTGACATCAAAGGACAGCTCTGTCCAGATGGAAGGAGGCACTGAAGTTCCACAGAACAAATGGGAGACATATGAGAACCCCGAGAGTGCTTCTCCATGGGCCACCAGCTCAACACGGCTGTCCACCTTGTACTGCCCTGAAAGAACGTTTTGCCATTCTGAACACGCCCCTTCTCAAGACATGCAGAATCCATAGGAACATCAGTTTTTTATTATACTTTAAGTTCTGGGATACATATGCAGAATGTACAGGTTTGTAATATGGGTATACATGTGCCATGGTGGTTTGCTGCACCCACCAACCTATCATCTACATTCGGTATTTCTTCTAATGCTATCCCTCCCCTAGCCCCAACCCCCAACAGGCCCCAGTGTGTGATGTTTCCCTCCCTGTGCCTATATGTTTTCATTGAGGAACATCATTTATTAGCCATAGTTTTCTATATTTTGGTGTTTCCTTGTAATTTTCCTTCCATATATGTCCATGTTTTGTTTTGTGATTTTGACTACGAACCCTTTGAGGGCTGGAACCATGTTACAAACCTCACTGGGAGTCAGGTGATGTTTGATAAGAATTCTTGGTGTGTCCTTAAGCATGTCACCTTTCCTTTCAGGGCTGGTTTCCTTGTCTATGGAAGAAATTATCATCACTAAGCTCTCTCCAGTTACAATATTCTGTGATCCCAACTCCATATGTATTTACATAACCAACCTGCCTTCTTGGGGTCCTTAAAGGGAAAGAAAGACCCAGGAAACACATCTCTTAGATATGTTGAGCAGCTGTCATCTGGGGTTAAATGAGTCAGCCTCACTTAATAAGGGGCTAGACCCCAAAGGTTTGGGAGCAATGTATTACTCAGGGGCTGTAAACCCACTAGGTCTCTTTTCTAGACTCCAAAGTCCTCCTGCCTGGGCATCTGTCTTTCTAGAAGGCCACTTTTTTATGTTAATTTTTTTCTTTTTTTCTCCCATGAGTCATAGGGAATGAGAGAAGGCCACTTTCTTAGTGAGTGCTGAAGCTTTCTCTTCTTTGGAGGCAGGCCCTGGATGCTACATTTCATGTAATGGGCAGCCTTCCCATGGTAGGGCTGGGCTTCTGTGTACCGTTTTGAAGCTTCCTAGCTCTGCTCTGGGATGGGAGGAACACTGCCTTTCCAATTGGGTACAGCATTTTGGGTAAATGACATTTTGTTTCTTACATTGGAGGGATTACAGCATGCCTTGGCCTCCACTACAGAGAAGCTTGGGCCTAGTCAAAGAAGTGTAAGTGTCCTTCTAATGGCAAACACCCCAGAAGCATGGCTATCTGTGTGTAAATTATGCTCTTTTGGTTCCAGGAAATAGACTCGTACAGGCCAGTCCAAGTAATAGCAGTGGTGTAGAAATGGAGGCAGTGACCCCATTATAGAGTGGTTATAAGAGGGATGGATTATCCTAGAAATCTAAGACTAGAAACCCCCACACAATTATAAGCTTCACAGAACTAGATTCTGAAAGGTCATCCTAGTTCTGCTGACCTCATTCTGGAGCTTTGCCGTTAATGTGGCCCAACTACTCTTCAGGGATCAGCTTTTCTCTGCTTCTCTTCCTCATTCTAATTCTCTTAGTGCTTACCAGTGCATATCTCTGGTAGAACACAAGACAACTTATTATTATTATTAAATTTTTTTTTTTGAGACAGAGTCTCACTCTGTCTGTCGCCCAGGCTAGAGTGCAGTGGCACGATCTTGGCTCATTGCAACCTCCACCCCCTGAGTTCAAGCACTTCTCTTGCCTCAGCCTCCCTAGTAGCTGGGATTACAGGCATGCACTCCATGCCTGACTAATTTTTGTATTTTTAGTAGAGACGGGGTTTCACCATGTTGGCCAGGCTGGTCTCGAACTCCTGACCTCAAGTCATCCACCTGCTTCGGCCTCCCAAAGTGCTGGGATTACAGGAGTGAGCCACCGTGACCAGCCTTATTATTAATTATTACTATGAGTGAGACAGAGAGAGAAAGTGGAAACCCAGATTCCAAAGGGAATAGCTCATTTCTCCAAGAAGCCTGAGGCCTAACAATTGAATTGAACTGATTAAAGTTCTACTGACAACCATTGTGTGAACTCAGCCTACCGGGACACTTTTAGCTGCATGACCTTGGACTAGTTCCTGCCTCCATTTCCCCATGTCTAAAACGGAACATTTGTAACCAGGCATGGTGGTGTGTCCCTGTAGTCCCAGCTACTCTGGAGGTTGAGGCAGGAGGATTGCTTGAGCTCAGGAGTTCAAGTGAGGTATGATCGTGCCATTGCCGCACCCCAGCCTGAGTGACAGAGCAAGGCTCCATCTCTAAGAAAAATAAAATAACAAATAAATAAATAAATATTAAAAATTAAAATGGAACATTTGCCTCTGGTTTTCCTTCCCTTAGGGTTGTGTAAAAGCAGGAGCCTGTTCTCCGGTCTCCACCCCAGGCTATGGATGGCAGTAGCAAAGTGCCTTCACCCCTCCTGCCTCAATCCTTTTGTGGGTCAGATGCAAGATTTGAGCTAGGTGATCTTACCACCCCAATCTCTTCCAGCTTCTAAATAGCTCTACGTAATTCTAACCACTCCACTTCTCTGGGATCACCCCTTACACATCCTCATCACCCTGGTCCTCAGAAACTTATCTTCTAAAAATCTCACAATGTAGAACATCATGCATATTCCATGTATTGGTGAAAAGTTGCGTTCGCATCATGCTTTTTAGTAAACATTTTATATTCCCTTTGCCCTGGCTTATCTGCTTAGAGACTTTTCTTTTTAGTTATTATTGATTGTCAATTGGCTGCAGTTTCTCACTCTTTGATCTTCCCTTTTGTTTAAATGGCCACCCACACTATCTGCCCTCACCCTTCCATCTCTCTATTAAACAGTAATGAAATGCAAACAAACTTGGAGGTACTTTGGGAGCAAAGGGACCCTGGGGCCAGCTTCCCTTAGGCCTGTGAATTGTCGTTCCTGAAGCTGTCTGTTTTGTAAGTTCTTCTGCCAAGTTTCTATGGGAGCAGAGGGATCATTTTCTCCCTTTTCAAAGAGCAGGGTGAGTTGAGGCCTCGAGCTGGCAAGTCCTTTAAAGTCATTTTCAAAGGAAACCTGAGCTGAAAGGCCATGCAGCTGGCAGAGGGTGTTGTGCCTTTCTGAGGCTCTCTGTGGGGCACTGGGTGGTCAGCTCCCATAGCTTCCCAGCACGTGCTCGGAGCCTGCTGCAAAGGCACTGCCAAGGGACGCGACTGCGCAACAAGTGGGCCCATGGCCCTGGGGACAGGCTCAACTCCACACGCTCTCCCCACTGCCACCCAGGAACAGGAAATGGGGTGTGCAGGCTTCTCCTCTGGGCCAGTGACCAGAACCACACTTGTCCTCACTGTTCTCAGGTCAAACTTGATCCTTGGGGTTTTTTGAGGTAAAATATAACTAGGTGCCAAAGCAAGCTAGGGTGAACTTGCATCTGAATCAGGGAATCATAAATGGTGTAGTTCATTCTCATAGCAGGTTGGAAAGGGGACCCAGAGGGAAAGTGCTTGTCCCAAGTCACACTGGAGGAGGTGGCTGAGCTCTACCGCAGGGCTCTTGGGACAGAGCACCTCTGCAGGGATGGAGGTTTGCTTGGCCACTAACCATTCACAAAGCTTCTGAGTCTGCAGATGTCTGCCAATCACCCAGCAGACACTAAAAAGCCCCAGATGCACTCAGGCTGAGAAATATATTTCTGGGGCCACATGCCTTCATACTGCCCCATGAGCCGAGTGGAGAGAAATTGTTCATGAAGCCAGAAAGCAAGATGGGCCTTCTCAATTCCAAGACTGGGCAAACTGAGGTCCAGAGGAAGAAGAGATGCCTATCTGTGTGTCAGCAGAGCTAGGAGGGAAGTCATTAAATGCTTAGCCTAGGCCGGGCATGGTAGCTCACACCTGTAATCCCAGCACTTTGGGAGGCTGAGAAAGGCAGATCACCTGAGGTCAGGAGTTCGAGACCAGCCTGGCCCACATGGCAAAACCCCGTCTCTATTAAAAGCACAAAAAATTAGCTGGGCATGGTGGCGTGCATCTGTAATCTCACCTACTTGGGAGGCTGAGGCAGGAGAATCACTGGAACCCAGGAGGCGGAGGTTGCAGTGAGCTGAGATCGCACCACTGCACTCCAGACTAGGAGACAAAGTGAGTCTCTGTCTCAAAAAACAAAAAAAAACAAAACAAAACAAAAATGCTTAGCCTAGAGCTGAGTGGGAGGTCCTTCCAAAATCTCCCACCTGAGCTCTTCAGAAAGGGCCTGGAGTCCGCAGTCCCTCCTGGTGCTGGGATCCAAATGTGCGTTCATGCCAAGGTACCAGGAACCCAGCCTCATCTCAAAAGACGCTCCTTTTTTAGAACACAGCAGTCAGCAGCCCCTTCCCTCCAAGAGCGTTTTCCACTAGGTTAGGAGCTGAGGGAGCCAGACACAGGCCAGGCCCCATTCCAACGCAAGAAAAGCCCTCCAGACCAAGCCAGCTTGACTTTTCAACATTTTATTCTTATATTTGTACAGCTATATTTTACAACGCGGTAATGCAGTTTAGACACAGCCAAACCCTGTCTCCGGAGTAGTTATAACACAAGCATGACGCAGAATGGGATGAGACAAACATTCCCAAAGAGAGTTTAGTTAGTAACAACTTCAAGTCCCTGTGTCTGCCTACACTTCAAAAAGGGATGGCGCACGCTCGTCCATCATTGAAAACTTCCGTGAAAAAAGGCACCGTGAGGACACGTCGTACGGGTATATACAAACTGAAAACTACAACAAAATTACACGTTTTTCCTTCTGCAGATTTTTTTGTTCTTTTTTTTTTAATACACACTTTGTAAATTGTAAACCTTCACTTGCAAAAAAATACAAATACACTGAGGCATTTTAGACAAAATATTTTCTTACTTATACAGATGCAATACTTAAAATATTCTCTTAAGTGCTCTTTCTCAATAAAGATTCTCAGATCCGTGTCTGCCTGCAGATACAAAATCGAGCCTTTAACGCAGTTTTATATTTTTAATATATCTTTTTTAGGTTTATATATATTTATTTTATATATATATATATATTTATATATTTACAACTCTGCCATATATTCCTTCACCTTTGGTTAAAAAAATTAAAGCCCTCTCTTTGATAACATACTGAAGTCTTGTCTTTTAAAAGAATGCACATTTACATACAAAAGAAACATCTGTTCCCACAAAACATATACATTCCTCATTTTGCAGACTAAAGTCAAGTCAGAACTTTTGCATACTCCCCTGCTTTGACATATAAAATGATTTTGCTTTTTGCTGACATGGTTCACCTTACACATAGGAGAAGAAGCAATATGATTTTCTTAATGTTTTATGGCAGTGGGGGAGGGGGAGCTGCTGCGGCTCCCGATCCCCCAGGCCCCGACCCCCACCCCCCCCACCTCCAGCTATGATTTGCACTAGTGGATGAAAGAGGCACTACATCATGGGATGAACATTGTAAAGTGTTCCAGTATCCTTTGGGTAGATTCTGAGAAGGGGCTGGAGACGAAAGCAACAACACTCCATGCTTCAGCAGGCTTTGGGGAGCTCCGGAGGCAGGTCAGTGGCTGACACGCGGTATTGCACCTTGGTGTTGGTGATGGCGCCATGCTTCTGGCGCAAGTGAAGTCGCAGCTGGCTTTTGTGACGGAAATGCAGGTTACACTTCTCACACTGCAGGAATATCAGAAGCAAACTGTTAGCTGTCATCAACCCAAGAAAGGTGTCATTGCTCAAAGACCGAGAGAGGAAAGATTCTCCCTCCAAGGGACTGGGGCAGCTCTTGCCTCTCCAAGGCCAGGTTAAGAACCCATATGCATCTGGGCTTCTGCCAACAGATAAGCTAGCATTCTGCAAATGTCCGTTCCCTGCTTTCCCAAGTGCTGCTTCTGCCTCTTCCTTGCTAGAGATGTCCTTCCCTGCCTTAACTCCACAAGTTCAAGTCTTATCCAAAAGTGCAGTCAGATGCAAACTCCTCTAATTATTAAGGCATTTCTGAATCTCTCAAGGATGAAAATAATCCCTGTTTTCCTTTGAGCCTCTGTAAGATTTCTACCTTTACCACACAGCCCTCCGTGTGCATGGATCCTTCTTCAGTGGGTAACACTTTGAGGGCAGTGGCTATTTTTTCCTAAATTTTATAATCTTCCTAGTACCTAACAGAGTATACCTCTTATTCAAATTATGCAACTAATCTGAACACATCTGGACAAATGGACTAGATCAGTCTGAATTCACGGAAATTCTAGAGTCTAGGGTAAATTTTTTTTAAATGCAGTTATATTCTTTCCTAGGGTATATATCTTAGATAAGCTAACTAAACATTAGCAAGTGGAGCCGTTTCTTGATTTAATTCAATGAATGGGTAATAAGCGCTTTAGTTGAGATAAAAGCTACTTCAAAGTAAAACGGATGACTAAATGTAATGGGGTAAACTAGATGAGATCTTGAATGAGAAAGGACATTCTTAGATAAAAACAAAGAAAATGTAAGTAAAGTATGAACTTTAGCTTATAATTATATATCAGTACTGGTTCATTAGTTGTGACAAATGTATGGAACTAACGTAAGATGTTAACAATAGGATAAAATGGGTGCATGTAGGAGCCCTCAGTACAATCTTTGCAACTCTTCTATAAATCTAAAACTATTCTAAAACAAAAAGGGTAATAAAATATGTTCAGATAGAGTATATGTTTTCAAGTGAAAATGGAAATAGATGAAGACAAATAAAAAATGAGCAGGGCCATGTGTAAAATCTCTGGTCTTGGGGGACACAGGGTCTACTGTATCTATGCCATTCACCGCTATGTGTCCCCAGCATGTCATTTCTCTCTCTGGGCCTTGGATCTCCCTTCTGAATGGCCTGGGTCAATACAAGCTGAAAGTCATTCTCAACTCTGATATCCTATGCATCTAAAATTCTAGCAAATCATCATAATAGCGGATATTTATTTTACTATTACTATGTGCTATCCTCAACACTTTAATAATTAGTTAATACTACAACTCCATGAAGTAGATACTATTATCAAACTCACTCTACAGATTAGGAAATTAAGGTACTGAGAGGATAACAAATTTGCCCAAACAGCAAGTAAGAAGATATTCACTCACAGCCTGATCAACAAGTGAACAAAAATAATCATGTTTTGCGGGTTAACCTCTGGTATGTAGGTTAACATTCATTGATTACTTCTTTTTCTCATCGCCACCTAGAATGATGTCATCAACTCCTCAAAGCAACCATAGGCAAAATTACACAAATGAGCGTGGCTGTGTTCCAATAACCTTTTACTTAGGAACAATGAAATTTAAATTTCATATAATTTGCATATGGCACAAAATATTCTTTTACTCTTTAATTGTAAAAACCATTCCTAGTTCATGGAATATTCAAACATTGGCACACAGGCTGTAGCTGCCGAGACCCCACCCTAGAACACTCCAATCCCAGTGACCTATCCACAGTGTCGTGCTGCACGACTGGCCGCCTCCTCTTTCTTAAAATGACCTTCTCTATGTTTTTTTTTTTAATTTTTTCTTGTAACATCATTAATTCTTACAACATTCTTTTTGTTCTCTTCCTCCCAAGACTGTTCCTTCTCAAACACCTCAGCTCCTCTTAAATGTGCATCTAGCTCAGTATGGGGTGTCCAGTAGGCAATCAATAAGTATTTGTGAAATGAATGAATCTAGGTGGAGTGAATCAAGTCTATGTATCCACAGTCTAGACTCCTCTCCTAAGGCCCAGATCACCTAGTCCAATACCCTTATTTTAAAGATGAGTCCCCTAAGGCTTGAGCCAAGGTCAAGCACGGTGTCTGACCATCGGGCCCAGATCTAGGTCTTCCAACCATTAGCGTAGTGGTTGCCCCACTGTGTGCTTGAGATGGGAGCAGACAGTTCCACTGCCTCCCTGCTCCACCTCCTTCCCTGCCCTCCACATCCCCGCAGGCCAGACAGCGGCCTCAAGAGGCTTACGTACATGGTAAGGTTTCTCTCCCGTGTGGATTCGCAGGTGGCTCTTCAGAGTCTGAAGGTGCCGGAAACGGGTGCCACAGATTTCACAGGGATAGGGCTTCTCGCCAGTGTGGATGAGCACGTGGGCACGGAGGTGGGCCACCTGAATGAAGAAGAAAGCGTGAGACGTCTTCTGGGTTGGCTGCAGGCCTCTGGGCAGCCCCTCATCAGCACACAGCGACGGAGTGGGCCTTTCTCCAGGCCACTCTGCTCACCTGTACAAATCTGGCTCCACAGGTTTCGCATTTGTAGGGCTTCTCTCCAGAGTGAATTCGAGTGTGGGTTTTCAGGTTGGCTGGCCGGTTGAACTGGGCCCCACAGATGTTGCAACGATAGGGTTTCTCACCTATTACCAAGAAAAAGGGAAAAAGAAAAGCCAGATTCAATAAGGAAGGTCTCTGCAGTCCCTGGCTCCTGGATTTCTAAGCAGGCTGCTCCTCCCTGAGGCCACTAGTGTTTTCCTTTCCCTTAGGGAATGTCAGAGAGAGAATCCAGGGGCCTGCCCCACGCCGGCCAGCCCTCTCTCACACACACACCTGCATGCCTTGCAGGGGACCAGGGCCAAGAAACAAGTGGTGGCATGGAGTAGCAACAATGCCAGGTGTGGGATAGGAGAGGGGGAGGTTCCAGGAAGCCTGGGCTTTAGAACCAGCTTTGTCATTAGGATTATCTGCCTGTAGAAACTGGACAAGTCACTCTCCTTCTCTGGGCCTCAGTTTCCCTCTCTGGAACCTGAGGGGCTACCTCAGATTACCTGGGAAGGTTCTTCCAGTTTTTCCCTCGGATAAGACAGATTCACTCATCAACTCATTCACCAGGGAGACACAATCAGGCTGCTCTAGTTTCTCTCTTTTAGAACAAACATATTTTTCCACTTGTGGCAACCACAGCTGGATTCCATTTGCAAGAGGGGTGGGGCTTGGGTCTGAGTAGATGCTCAGGCAGAGGAAACTAATAGAATGGCTGAACCTTCCTTCATGGCAAGTTTCTGAGATAATAGGGCCATTTACAGTACTAAGAGAGTAGATTGTAAACAACAATCAGGTCATGAGAAGCTACCTGGTAAAGGAATGTGAGTTGATAAGGAACAAGTCATTGAAACAAATCAACAGGCTTTTTTTTTTTCTGGCTTTACAAAAATCGAATCTATTTGTCTTTCCCAGACGTAGTCTCTTCACCTGTACAGTGGGATTAACACTTCTGACCCCAGCAAAGGCAGAAAAGCAGGATAGAGCATCTCAGAGGAAAGACAAAAGATACAGGGAGTGGATGAGTCAAGCCACTAAGCAAAGACAAGAAAGGGCTAGGCCCCTCGTTCAGGCCAGGGTGGGGCCTGCCTCCTGCCTTGCCCCACCAGGTCTCCAGGCTCCACACAGCTTTCTCTGGGATCCTCTCCCTGTCCTGCCCCAATAACTGTGGAGAGTTCGGGTCGTGTGGGGCAGGGCCATACCGGTATGGACGGTCTTGTGGCTGGCGAGGTTGCCCTTGTAGCGGAAGGAGGCCTGGCAGCGGTCACACTTGTAGGGTTTGTCACTGTGGGTCTGCAACGTGTGCCTCTTGAGTGAGGCCTCCTCAGAGAAGCGGCAGTCACACTCATTGCAGAAGAAGGCCCCGTTCTCTGTTGGAGGGTGGTAGGGGGACACCAAAGTCAGCACGAGGAAGGGAGGTAGGGCTCTAAGGCCGCTCTCCTCTGTAGCTACCCCCTGTGCCAAACTGAACCCTCAGTCCCTCACTCACCCACCCGACGTTCATGGGAGCTCAGAGCAAAGGATCTGTGGGGACTTTATTTTTCTTAGCATTTAGAGTCTTAGCCATAGAGAAGGGAAAAAGGAGATGGATTAAGGTACAGAAGGGAAGCTCAAACAAATAGGTGCTCAGAGGGCCTGCACCAGTTTGAGGAAAGCTCAACAGAGATTTTCTTTCCCCAAGAGCTCTGAGAATTGATTTTAAAAAATAAGTTTACAGTTTTACTTACATTTATACACAGAAGCCCTAGGGCAAGACCCTTTTCTGAGCCTCTCTCTGTATCTCTGTCTTCAAAGTCAGATAATAAATCCCTGTCCTGCCTACCTCACAGGAGGATATTATATTACACAAAATAAAACACAAAGCATTCCAGGAATGTAAGATATAGGTCAAATTCAATTCTGCTTTGAGGTCACTGAAGGAGGAATTCATGATGAACACTCTGTGGTCACCCTTGCACCTATTTGGATTTCATGTCTCCGAATCCTCCTGTGAGATTGGGAGACCAAAGTGATGGTGGAAGTGGGAACAGAGGCCCAGGGGAAAAGAACTGGAGTGCAGAGCAAAGGCAAACTAGCCAGGGGGCAGGAGGGGACAGCCCTCGCTCTCTCATCTATGGGTCCATGACCCTGTGCCAAATCTCTTGGTGTAAGCAGCTGATTTATTTTTTCCTTTGTTGTAACAATTTGAAAATGACAAGTCATGGTGATTTAACCCTGATTAGGCACTACTGGGCTCCATTACTGTAGCCAGAGCTGGGTGAATAATTAGACTTTTGTCTGGTAAAAACTGGAAATGCCAACCACCGACTATCCAGAAACTCCAATTTAATAATTCTCTTCAACTTTTTAACTCGACTAATATTACTGAGTTCCTACTCCATGCTAGGGACTTACTACTACCTATGGGGGATACAAGAATAAATAAGGTCAGATGCTTCTCCTTACAGAATGTACAGCCTGGCACAGAATAACATGCACACAGGACAGTCCTAGTTGTTCTGGTATCGAGGAATGGAGAAAGCTCTGGGAGTTACAGCCAGCCCCACAAGCTACTTTTGCTGGCCTGAAGCTAAAAAGACTGTATGGTAAGTCTTGATTACCCCAGATCAGCTCTAAAACCCCATCCCTTGCTTTGGTTAGTCCAGTTCCCTAAGAAGCGAAGCGTGGGATGAACGGCTGGCGACTTGGAGTGCCAGTGGACCTCCAATTGAGGACTGCTCCAATAGAGATAACAGCATAAGTAAAATGGAGCACAAAACCTATGGAGCAGAGGGGCCTTCCCCCTCCCTGACAAGAAGAGGGAGGGAAAGGGACTCACCACAGCTGGAGTCTGAGTACTCAGACTGGGTCTCTCCCATCTCCTCAGGAAACGTGGGGCCAGCGGTGTGGAGGCACATCTCTGCGTGCTGTGGGGACTGACAGCCGCAGGACGTGCACTTCGGGGGGTGCATATAGAGTGGTGAGTGGCTCTCGCTGCTGCTGCGGGGAGAGCCCGTCATGGACCTGTGGGCAGAAGTAAAGACAGCCTCAGCCCCTGGGGCAGGGCCTCAAGACCACCCTCTCCTCCCTGTGTGCGGGCAAGCCCAGAGGCCAGAGCTGGGCTGCCCACTCAGGCTCTGAGACCCCAGCGTTGTCCTCAAGTTTATCTCCAAACAGTATCTGCGGAAAGATCACTGACCAGGGTCAACCTGAGCCAGAGCTTCCCCGCAGCCCATAATCTCTCTCAGTCCAAGGGTAGTAGGATGGTCCCCTGCCACATCAAGACCACAGGAAGTGCCTGTGGGATTTACAGAATGCTGTTCTGCCCCAGAAGGGAATTATCTCTCTTGCTATGAAAAAATATACACTACTTAAGTGTAATATACTTCCTCACTTAGACTAACTCAATCTATAGGCACTGATTCCACACCTCTAATAGGCTCAGCAATTCAGGCAAGAAAAGAAGAAACCCCTGCATCCATCAGAAGAAATGACACGGAACCCTGCCCAGGTAACCCCTGACCTCAGACCCAGACAGTCTCTGAAATCACCTGTTAACGATGCTATTGAGCCGGCTGGCTTGTGGGATGGTGGAGTCCTCCCCGCTGGCACTGAGCTTGGTTGGGGACTGGAGGTCAAGGTTCTCAGGCTCCATGGGTGGCTGGCAGGCAGGTGGGGCAGTGTAGGCTCGTGGGGAAAGGCGGCCCAGCTCAGCCTGCTCAGGCCCCTCTGGTTTGGCATTCTGGTTGAGGCTGTTGAGCACGATGAACTTGTATTTCTTCCAGTTGCAGGCTTTGGGGTCAGTGGGGCTCTTGGCTGGAGGGGAGCCAGAGGCCTGGAGGATGCAGGCATTCTTACTGCTGCAGGACTCTGTGGGTGAGTTGGGCTGGCAGTCAGATTTCTGGGGGCTCTGTGGACTAACCAGACCCTTCCGGTTCAGGGGTGCATTGGGGGGCTCGAAATGCAGGGCAATCTCATCTTCCGAAGAGGGTCTCTCTTCTTCTTTGCTGGCCTTGTCACAAGGGAAGTAGGGGGCATTTCGGGCTGAGGGGGCAGCAGGCTTGAGGCCCTCAGCCACACTGTAGTGCATATCACTTCGTGCCTCTTCTGGGACTGTTTCCTTGGGTGAATAGATATTGCTGTGGCACACACTGGGGGACACCTCCAAGGCCGGCCGGCTGTACTCACCGGGGACTGGCCTGGCACTATCACATGGGAGGGCCCGCTCCTTGGGGAAGGGGTTGGCCATAGGCATCCGGACATCCCGAAACTCCTCATCGGAGAAGAGGAGGCTGCTGACAGGGAGGTGGCTATACATGGAATAAGAGGCTGGCGGTGTGGACAGGCCACTGTACAGGCTGGGGGCGAAGGCTCTGCTCTCACACCCAGGGGCGTTCCTCAGTGGCAGGTTGTTCTCCACCACCTCACGACCCCGATAGGCCATGATGTCGTGGGGCATCAGCATCCGGCTGTTGGGGAACTCTTCACGAGGGGGCTTGATGGCAGGAATCATCTCTGCTTCACTGTGAAAGAAAAAAAGAGGAAAGACACCGGCCCCAAATCAGAACTGTGAAATAGATGGCCTTCCAGTGACACTTACATAACCACATCTGTGTCTGAATTAGCTAGACATAGGTGACGTGGCTGTGGGCAGTGAATACAATTACAACACATTTATGCTAGAAGCCTGGAAATCTAGCCTACAATTGGGAAGACTGAGGCCCAGAGAAGGGAAGTGAGTTACCGGCATGATCTGTACCTGATTAGACATAATCTTGTATGTTTAAGGCACATGTCTATGCATGTGTGTGAATCTATAGCTCTTCTGATGTTATAAAATTTTATAGCTCACATAAAACTTTCAAAGCCCTTATCTCATTTCACCCATGCAAAATCCTCAAAGGAAGGAAAGGCGGTTATTATTATCTCCATTTTACACATAGGGAAACAGGAAAAGAATTTATACAATGTTGGTATGACACTTTTGGAGGATCACACACAAACGAGTAACCTACTGAAGAAAGAACTTGTCCCAGATGCTGATAAAAGTTTATATAGAGAACAGACAGCAAATGCCAATGCATGAATCCCTGGTCTAGAGCAGCCAGACCTGGTTTGCAAACCTAGCTGTGCCACTTAGCAGCTAGGTGACATGGAGCAAGTTACTCAGACATTCTAAGCACAAGGCCTGACCCACTGAAAGTACTTGTAAATGACAGCAATGATGATCTTGCCACCATCATCACCCACAGGAGACAAAGAACTCTAGCTGTATATACCTGAAGGAACATCAAGTGGGTGAAATAAATAAGCAAGCTCACCATGATCACAGTCAACAGAGCTAGAAACAAGAAGGTGGTTAAAGAGAAGCCAAAAAGAGAAGCTTTCTAACGGTCCAAGGTATGCTGTGTGGTTCTGGGAACACTGAGTTCCTGGCTCCTGGAGGTTTTCAAACACAGCCTGGAAAACCCTTCTGTCTGAGCGAGGATGCAATCACCCTAGCACGGCTGGATCAAACGGTTCTAAAGAAATTAAGCTCTGAGTCTCTGTTCCACTCAGTGAAGCTCTTCACTTCTTTGGATCTCAAGTTCCTCACCTTTAAATGAAGGTCATGTCTTATCACCCCTCAGGTAGGAGATTAAACTCAGTGAACTCAATTCAATTCAATAAATGTCCTGCCTAGTAGGAGCAGCGTGACATAAAAGGTGAGTAAGATAGCCCCTATAACCTTGAGCAGCCCACAGTCTGGTAGGGAACTGAGGCACCTATGTAAATAGTTATAATAGGAGTCTAAAGGAGAACTAAAATACATATGCAAATATTAAAATAGAAGGAAAGTTGAAAGCACAGGCAAAATGCTTCACAACACAGAGGAAGAGCTGAGGGAGGAAAAGTGGTAATCAGAAAAACTTCCACGGAAGAGCTGGCATCCGAGATTGGCCTTGCAGGATGGGTGGGAGGAGAGGGTATATTAAGTGAATGGAAGAAAGCAAGATGCAGTAATGCATAGGACATATCTGTACAGCCACAGGAGTTAAGTCTGCCTGGGGCACAAGAGTTAAGAACAGCAGAAGTGTGCAACAAGAGTGGAAATGTGGGTTGCAGCAAATCATAGAGGAGTATTTTTTCTGTATGCATGAATTATCAAAGGTTTCGGATCGAGGACTATCTCTTCCATCTCCGAGGCTTCCACCCGGGTAGCAAGCAACTCACCTGGCCTTGATAAACTTCCGGCAAGTGTCCACAACATGCTCCATCTGCAGGTACATAGCTGTGGCCATCACAGCCATGATGTTGCCCTCCCGCAAATTGAGCCGAGATGTGTACATAAAGTCCAGGAGGATGCAGAACCCCTCAGGGTTGATCTCAGGATCTAGATTGATCACACTAAGGTTGCATTTCAACTGGTCTGTAAAGATGCTATAGAACAGGCCACTGTAAAACAAACAAATGTCCCACTATAGTAGACATATAGAATCTGTGATCCCTTACAGTCAGCACTGATACTCAGCCCCTTTCCCCTGGGCCTACCTCCAGAACTTCTATGGTAATTAATAATAGCTGCTATTTATGGAGAGCTTACCAAATGTCAGAGAGTCATTAAGCACCTTACATACATTATCCTTTGCTCCTTACAACCCTGCAAGGTAGGTACTATCATTCTCTACCTTTACAAATAGGGGAACTAAGATCAGAGGGGTTAAGTGAATATTCTTAAAGTCACAGGGCCTGTTTTCCTTTTAGTCTTAACTGTACGGATTACCAGAGTTAAATTTAGCCCCCATTTGCAGTAACTATTCTTAGTCTATCTTTGGTATAAGCATTCCCTCTTGTTCCACTGCATTTATACTTATTTTTAAAATTCTATCTTTTTTTAGAATTTGGGTATGAATGACAAATAAATAAAAATATGCCTACATCTACACTCTACTGCTTTTATCAAAGTCCATAGATTAACAGAGAGTCTGTTACTCCTAGAAGAACCAAGTCAAACCCCAAGCAATGCCTCCAGGTGCCATGCTGTCTGGTGGTGGAAAGAGTACTCAATTGTAAGGAAGAATTCTGGGCTATCATCTTGATTCTTGATTCTACTTTTTCTGAGTGGGTTGCCAGAAGCGAGCCAGACTTCCACCAAGTAGCTATGCAACTTTGGGTAAGATATTTAGCTTCTCTGCATCTTGCTTTACTCATCTTCAAAGTAGGAGGAACAATCGTGTCTACCTTATAGTGTTGTGGCAAGAATGAAAATGTGAAGGATATAGAATGATGCCTGGCATACAGTAAGCATTCACTAAACATTATCTATTATTTTTATCTCTCTATAAGCCTCTGTTATTTCCACTATTAAAAATCAGGTGCTTAGAGTAGATGTTGGATAAGTTTTCTAACAGCAATAGAGATCCCTGATTCTGTATCATTTAACCTCCCTGTGCTTTCCTTTTACCATCTATAAAATGAAGGCAATAGTGCAATGCAGAACACCGAAGGCTACTAAAAAGATCCAGGGAGATGATATCATGTAATATAAAATTGCTTTGAAAACTCGAAATACTTGATAAACATGAAGAATCAGCTAGTTTAGTCTCACTAAGTCTTACGTATAGTATACTCTGAACACCCATGGAAATTCAGTTGTAGCATAAAATAAATACATTTATAGCATAAAAGAGCAAACTATTTCAAATTAACTTGCTTAAGCTACTTAAAGACAAAGAAAGTTCATTTGAAATCTTTTGTCATTTATTCACTGGTTAACTGAAGTTATTCTCCATTGTCTGCCCCAAACACATCCTTTCTTGGGGCAGTATATAATCTTTCTCCCTCTATGCCCACAGAACATGACTCTTTCTTTTCTAAAAGTGCATTCATCAATTCATTCATTTATTCACTTGGGATCCTACTGTGCCAGGCCATGGTGCTGAGATCTGGAGACAAAGCAAGACGTCATCCCAGATGCAGTAAAAGGCCTACGTGTTCTGCCTTGCTCGGCCGCCAGCGCCATCACCCCACTTTGACTCACCCACCCTTTCCTTTCAGATCCCTCACCTGCAGGCCATGAGGACCGTTTTATGGGCTCTAAACTGCTCACGGCTCACAACAATGACAACATCAGTCAAGATGTCTCGACTCCGGAGACGATTAAGGTTGAGAAGAACATCACTGGCATGGCGGGTGAACTGGATACAGCTGTCAGCCGGCGAGGCCATTTTGTCTTCACTTGAAAAAAGAGGCCAAAATCCTGTTAGTCCTCCAGAACCTGTTTCCTGCTTGCCACGGGTATCAGAGCAGGTGGCTCAGCCTGCTGTGGTACAGAATGCAACTCAGGTCCCTTGGGTTTGATCTTTGAACAATTCATAGCCCACCTCTGGCCATTATTCTTCGTAGTTTTAAAATGGGGAGAATAACTTTTATCCAACAAGTTGGGATAGAAAGCCCTTTAGGGGAAAAGCAAAGGGAATGAATATTTGCTGAGTGTTTTTCCCACATACCAAATACTCTGCCAAGCACTGAGAGGCAGTGAGTATGTTGCAATGGAGAGACACCGTGTTTTTTGTTTTTGCTTTTGTTTTTTGAGACGGAGTCTCACACCGTCACCCAGGCTGAAGTGCAATAGCACAATCTCAGCTCACTGCAACCTCCGTCTTCCCGGTTCAAGTGATTCTCCTGCCTCGGTCTCCCGAGTAGCTGGGATTACAGGTGCCTGCCACCACGCCCAGCTAATTTTTTTGTATTTTTAGTAGAGATGGTGTTTCACTATGTTCGTCAGGCTAGGTCTCAAACTCCTGACCTCGTGATCAGCCCAACTTGGCGTCCCAAAGTGCTGGGATTACAGGCATGAGCCACCGCGCCCGGTCGAGACACTGTGTTTTAAGATTATCAGGCTAGACTTGCCTTTTGCTAGCTGTGGGACTTTAAGCAGGTTGTTTACTGGTTTGGGGCTTTGCTTGCCCCAAATGGAAGTAGTAATACCTATGCGGTTATAAAAGCTAGAAATACATTCCTCGTTCATAGGAGGTTCTCAAAACTCACAGCTATTCTCATAAGTATCTTATTTCGTCATCTGTCACCATCGGTCTCTCTCTACTGTTAGGCTTTAGAGCTACCTGACTTTTGTACCTCGAGGAGCTAGCATATTGTTGGTGCACAGTAGCTGGCTAAAGTAGTTTACACAAAGAAAGAGTAACAGAATGATTGACCATGCAAGTGTTAAGACAGTCTAATACAGAGGTGAAGGATGAGGACTAGGAGTGATATAGAGGGAACTGGTTATCCTTGTCTCATATAATGAACAGTGGCAAAGTTCACAGAAACACATGTATTGGCAAATTCAAAAGAAACACTCTGTCCCAACATTTTAAAGCGTATAATTTTATTTACTTACCCAATGCCTTGCTTCACAGTCCAAAATTTTGCTCAAAACCTACAGAGAAGAGAAGAAAGCAAACAGAAATTGATTTAACGAATGTAAGATTGTCCACTATAGTCTTATTTTGGGACATACACATTTAGTTTTGCTTTGATAGTTGCAGCTTGCCAGCTGGTGTGGTTTTACCACAAGCTAACAAACATTTTCCAGCTCTGCTCTTACGGAAACAACAGGCACCCGAAGCTATGAGATAATAATGTTTTTATCCTGAGTACTGGGAGTACAATTGCATACATTAATTAGTTATACATACATACATACATATATTTCCTTCTTCAAAGAAAAAATTTATACCATCCAAAGGCCACTAGAGTTTACGGGAAACAAAAAATAAGAAAAATGGTTCTGTCAACATTAACAATAATGATCCGTCCGTGGCCTAAAACCACCGGATGTCATTCAAAACCTGCTAAAATATTATCTTTCAAGTGTTAGAATGATTCCCCAAGGACGATAGGGCCAATATCTTTATCCTTATTTCACTGGCGATGAAACTGAGACTTAGGGGTTCAAGTGGCTTGCTCAAGACAAACAGGCAGTATTTCCTGCCTATCTCAAACATTAAGACTGAATATAGACTCTGCAGAACACAGCCTGAGATGTCATGTCTACGTATTCCTTGAAAACCTTTGTCTTCTTTTTCAAAGTGTTCTCTCCCTTCCCTACTGGGTCTAAGACGAGACAGAATGCTATTGCTTCTAAGTTTGTGCTTCTCCCTGCTGGTAAAAGACTTAACTATGTGATTTAGCTGAGAACTGGCCAGGGAGCACTAAACCTTAAAGAGATTTAATGAAATATGTACCTCCTTCCAAACCGGCTTCTCTAAAACAAAATCATTAAAAGCAGAGGTGTAAGACCCTCATTTATGATCAAATACGGGCTGCAAAACAAAACAATATTTGAACTGTCTTCCCCCCTTTAAAAAAAAAAAAAAAAAAGCAGAACTTTAGAGCTATTTTCTGGGTAAAGAGGCCTGAGGCCAACAAGGTCATGTTGGGCCATGTACATGGTTGGTGACCTGGCCCTAGGTCTTCTGGCTCAAATTCCTGTCCCCTTTCCAAATCAGCCTACGTGCTGTAGAACATGCAAGACAGCACCCCGATGTGGGTGAATCTCATTTTTAAGTTCCTTCCCCCACACAAACACTTTGCCCCATTCCAGGCTGCTGAGTCTTACCAAATGAGCACTCTAAAATGAGAGGTTTCCTTGAGTCTGTAACCAAACACTCTGACATTTCTCTGTGGTCCCAAGTGCCAGTCACTCAATCCCATCGGCTCCAAGGTTAGTGTGTGCATGTGAGCGAGTGGGGACTGAAGGGAAGGAAGTGGGGAAGGGAGAAGACAGAAAAAGACAAAAGAACCTATCTCCTCCTCTCCCCAGCCCAACTCGAGATAGGCAAAGAGAGATAGACTAACTTGGTCTTTACCAAACTTCAAGGATTTTCTCCTTTGCAAAAGAAAGCTGAAGACACGTGGGAGGTTTACTTATAAACTTTCCTCTCTTCCCTCATGGAAGGGATCCTCAAACACCTCTGGAATACCTAGGCTGTTCTTTAACCAGCTTCAACCACCAGCTCACTTGTGGATTTCCAGTCGCAGGCTTGTGGAACCACAGGAAGCCCAGATTTGCCATTTCACCATGACAAGTGGCAATGACTCACTCCAGATGCGGATCGAAACAAACATATTCCCCTGTGTCCACTGTCAGCTAGGCCTTGGGCTTTTCACCGTAAGCCTCTGCCTGGCCAAAAACAAATGTACATACACGAGGCGCAGGTCCTTCCCAAGTTCACTCCTTTGTAAGCCAACTCTTCTTAAGAACCAGCCCCCCCAACTCCTGAGTGTGTGGGTTGAGTGTGGGTAATGTTGTCACCATCCCCACCCCAAATGCCGCAGGTGTGGAAGCACCACCAGCATTTGGTTTGTATTTTTACAGAGCTCTTAGTCCTTTCCCACACCTCACGATTGCATCTTATCCTTATAACAGCCCTGCTTTATTAGGGAGGGAACTGAGGCTCCATGTGAGAAGCCTTGCCCAACATCTCAAAGCCAATTTCCAGCAAGTTCTGGACATGCCGCGTCTCCTAGATTCAGCCATTCCATCAATGCCACACACAAGACTACCCACAAAAACAATCTCCAAGGAGCAGGGCTGTCAATGAGAAACTGACAACTGCTGGCTGCCCCCAGACCTGGACTTCCCATCCCAATCTCCCCGCACCCAGGCTGGGTCAGTAACCACCATGGGAGAGTTAAATGTTTTCTCTCCCCTTTCTCCCTTTATCTCTTTTGCCGCTTTCCTTGTGCGTAGCCAACTAGGCTCCTTGAGAGGAGCTAAAAGAGCTTTCCATTGAGGAAGAAAACAGGAACCAAAAAAAAAAAAAAGCAAAGAGAGAGAGAAGACAGCAGAAACGACAGAAAGAGAGAGATAGAAAGAGAGAGAAAAAATGAGAGAAGAGCGAGAGGCGAGGTTAAGAGCCAGAGAGCGAGCCAATATAAAAGACCCCATCCTTTTCCTCCCTCCTCCCCTGGGCTGGCACCAGGAAGCCCCATTTTCTCGCTCACACGTAAGAGCACAAACACCAGCCCTGCGCGCCGGGGCAAGCCTAGGCAGACTTCGCTACCCCACCCCGACGACTCCGTACCTGTCTTCCAGGGACTGCCCGCCCGTGGGCGATCCACCTCGAAGCCCCCCGCAAGGCGCGACGGAGGCTTTGTGGTATGACCGTGGCGGCCCTTAATTTAGTTACATTCAAATAAAACTTTTCGTGCACCTCGGTAGTTAACATTGTGTGTATGCCTTTTTTTTTTTTTTTTTTTTTTTCCTGTTACGCCGTCAAGGCAGCGGGCAATGAGGGGAATGACACAGCCCTCTCATTCCCGGAACGTAGTCAATCTCGGCCCTGCAGATTTCACAGAACACACTTTGCCTATCGCCGGCTCCAACAAGAAGTAACTTTCCAGGAAGCTGCCGGGCCCTGGCAGCTGCCAGGATCGCTGCCTGCGCTGCGCTGGCCGCCGGGGATTCACCCGGGGAGGCGGGGCCGCTGGGGAAGGCTCGCGGGGAATACAGCACACTTTCCCCTAAATCCCTCGTCCGCGCCGAGTGCAGGGCTTTCAGAGTTCACCTAGTCCAACCTCTCACCCACAACAGTTTATAAATGGGGAAGGTCAGACAAGTTAGTAGCAGAGCTGGGTCTAGAACCCAGGAGTTCGAATACAATCCGAGGCTCATATCGAGACTTTAAGTTGTCTGATTCCGAAGTTTATTTGCTTTTTTCCCTCTTTTTGCCTTCCATTCTCCCTCATCCCCGTTCTTTTAGGGGAATGTTTGGGCGAGACTTCAAGGTCAAAAAGATGGAGTCCCTAGGAGCCGAGGGTCTCCATCATAGGCGCCTCAGGCAAGGTTGGAGAAAAACTAAACAGAAAGCCCCTTCCGCCTACGTTGGCAAGAACGGGAACCCAGCTCCACTTGGTTTCCGCCCAGAGTCTTTAGAATAGGAGCTGCCAAGCCGTAAGGATTTCCGAATCCGATTTCCCCGAAACCGTAGAGACACAGCTTGGACTCGGCAAAGGCCAGGGCCCCGACCCCTGCGCGCGCACTGGCACTCTCCAAAGTTGCCTCGCCTTCCTGTAGCCCTCCCGGGAATTATAACCCCCGGGTGCCATGTCCTAATTGGTCTCGGTAGCAGGCTCCGGGGTGCGCTTTCGGAGGCCAGGGGACAGCGAAAGACTCAGCCACAAAGGCCGCAGTCTGGTCCTAAAACTAGCCAGTGGCGTCACACTGCGCCGCTCATCCCTTCTGCGGCAAGCGGAAGGGTCAGAGTCGGTCTGCAAAGACGGAGCCTTTGGCCTCAAAGTCCTACATTGAAGCTTTCTCACCCCTTCGCCCGGTGGGATAAAGGTGAAAGAGACGGTTGGGATTTAATATGGGGGTAGGGATGAGAATCTGGGAAGTTAAAATTAAGTAAGTGCATTTATTGGAAATTAGGAGTCCCGTGGTTCCGGGAGCTCAAACCTAATGGTGTTTTTACCGCTGCCTAACGCTAGAGAGAGCCCTCCATCAAGGTTTGAAACCGTCAACCCCTTTCTCGCCCCTCCCCTCCTTCCCATTGACCTAGTTTGGCCAGGGCCTCCCGATTTGGAGAATGCCTTCCGCCCTTCCCCCCTCCTCTCTAGCCAGGCCGGCTGTTGGATTATTGGTAATCTAATAACTCCAATAACCCGCTGAAAAATCCAAAGGGAAATCTGAAAGTGTAAAGCACTGTTTAGGGACAAGGACAAGGAATTTTAATAAGGCTGGAACTGCCGTAGTGAACCCCGCATCAGGGGCCCTGCCGTGGGGCTCCCGGTTTCAGCAGTGTTTCAGCCAACTAGCTGCACGGCTGCAGACACCACCGTGGTCCGGCGGCAGGGGGTGAGGTCAAATCGCGGAGCTGTTTTTATTCTTGGGGGAAAACACTCTTCGCCCTCTTGGCTGGGGAACGGGAGGGTGCAGGAGACGACAGTGAATAAAAGCGAATTTGATAACGCGATGGCCTCGGCAGCCGCTTTGGATAACCGAGGTGTTCGGGGACATTATGTCCTGACTTTCATTTCTATCACGTTTCCTGCCAACAGTGCCCTTGCAAGCCTGCAAGCTTCTAGGAAATGCAATAAAACAGAGGGATGTGTTTTATCATCAAGATCTGAAGAGGAGTTGCAGAAGGGACGTTCCCCATCCGCTTAGCGCGAGACAGCCTTCCAGAAGGGCCCGAAGGCAATGCCAGCAAAACGCGTCCCGGAGCAGAGATCCCTCGGCCGTCCTGGCTGGACTGGGCTCAGCCTTTGCAAAAAGGCTGGCGGGGGAGGGGAGAAGCATGATCTCCTCAAGCAAACAATGCCTTTAAAAATCCGATCTGGAAAGAAGTCAGCCAAGGTCCTTATTCACGTTAATGAAGATGGAAGGCACTAACTGTCCTTGGAAAGCGATGAGTCAAACTTGACCGCGCTTCAAACTCGTTCCCAGATTCGTTTCCAGTCCGAACAGAGGCGCGTTTCTCCGACGCGGCCTCTGCCGGCTCCCGCAGTGGGAGAGGCCGAACTCGATCCCCGCGGACTCGGGCTGGGGAGACGGCGCTGTCTCCCGCTGCAGAACGCGCCTGCTGCCGCTAGGGGCCGCCAGCATGCGGACGCGCGTTTGCCATCTTAAGTCACGAGCTCGGAGAAAGAAAACTTTATGGAGGAACTGTTGTGGCACAAATTCTGGCCTATCCACATGACCCCCACCCCCTCACACACACACCCCCGGTTTCTCGCCAGGCTGCTATGCAGAGGATGTTAGGAAGGGGAAGAGAGCGATTTCAGAATCAAGGCTCCCCCTGCAAGTCTTTGGTCCAGGCCTTAACCCCCCTCTTAACACGCAAACCCCCGAGCTCTGAGACCCACACCCTTCAGCACCGTCTAGGCTTTTCGTGTCTATTACCGAAATCTTAGGCCATATTTTCTTTAAAAAAAAAAAAAAAAAAATCCTCCAAGACTGCTGGGGAGCAGTTTCCAATGAACACTGGCAACAAAGGTGGCCTAAGAGGTTAAACTCATGGTTCTGGCGGCCGCTCCTTTCTCATAAATACTTCAAAGGAGCTGAGATAAACCCGCCTTTGACTTTCAGTCACTGACATGAAATTCAGAAGCTTAAAATCTGGTCCTGGTTAAGTCACTAACTCACCACTAACAAGCCTCCTCGTCGGGACTGTTTCCTCAACTGTAAAACAGAGTTGCACGTCCCAAAGCCCCTGAGCTCCTAGATGGCATCCTTCCACTACCGACTTCCCCTAAGAAGGGCCACAGGGACAGGAAGATGGTGTGTTCGAAGCGGGTTATTTGTGGTTTCTCTTAGTGGAAATAGATGCTCATCGCTGAGTGATGGGCGAGCAGCGAGGCCTTTCTGATTTTCATCCCTCTTGTCAAAACTTTGGAGGTTGTATGCCATCCCCATTGGAGGGTGCCCTCCTTCTGTCAGTCCTAGATCTGGTCAGGGTACCGCCGCCCGGGAGGTGGAACGGCGAGCCCACCGCCCATGGCCGCGAACTCGATCTCAGCCCACCGCTAGGTGGCAGGCCAGCCCGTCCGAGAATCGCCGCGCGGCCGCAGCTTCCACACCGACCCCTAACCGCCCCTCTTTATCTTCTGTCTGGTGGGGAAGAGGGTTGGGGGTGTGATTGCCTCTAAAAGCAAAGCTAGAAAACATTTAATTTAGTGGGTGTAATTCCGTTCTTCCCGATGCTCCCGCCTCTAGCAACCACAACGCGGTATCTGGAGCTGGTTTCATGTATCATACGTTGATTTCCCCCCCAGCCTCCGAAAAGCTTTATGTACTGGGAAGGGAAAGAAGGTGCACTTGTCTTCAAAAGGCAGAATGACACTCGACGGTATTGGCAGAGATTCTTGCCAAACACTGGTCATCCAGCAAAGAAAGTCGGGAATAAACTCCTGATCTTCTCGGAGGAAAGGGGCGCTGGGGGCCGAGTGCTGGGATCCCCCTCAGGCTCACTGCGCCTGGCAAAGCGGGGGAGTGGGGAGTCGGGTATGGTCTTTTGGTGAAGTTGTGGGTCTCGGAGTGGACATCGGGAGGGTTGGGAGGGGCCGTTCCTGGTTTCCACTGGGGCAAAGAGAAAGCAGCCAGTTCTGCCACTACGCTGCACCCTCGCTGTGCTCGCGGCGGCAGCGGCGGTCCCACTTGTTGCGCAGTGCTGGAAACCCGCACGCGCCATTCGATGCTGACTCACAGAGGGCTACCTACCATTGCTCCACGCCATCCACAAACCTCCTCAACACACTCCCTACATATACGTCCTGCCACCGCCGGCAAAACTACAGCATTTCCAGCCACTATGGTGTTTTACACCAAAACATCCCTCACTATTTCGGTATCAGACAGGCAGCAGAATTAAGATGCCCTGAGAAGTCAATCCAGGGGAAGGCCGGGCAACCTCCGCCTGGAGAACTCTTCTACTTAAAATCAACCAGGCACCCTCCCCCCACCAAAAAAAATATAAATATATTAGAACCACGTTGCCTATTATAACACCATCCTAGTTGGAAAGCAACATTTTTCTTCCCTACTTGATAAACTTCAAAGTCCTTTTTATCCGTTAGTTTTATCTCCCCTATTTTTTTTAAATCTCCGGGGGAAAAAATGTTTCATAAGTTCACTTACCAATATTTTTCAAAAATTGACTTTTGCCAATAGTTTCACCTACCGAGGGGTGGCGCTGCTGCACCGCCTCCTCTAAATCTCTAAGTTTTTCACAACAAAGTGGGTTGTGAGTGTCATTACCCTGTAGGGGATAGTGGGAAGGAAGGGTTTTGACATCTAGCCATGGCTACCATTTACTCAACCAATAACTGGAACTCTTCAAGGCCTCAGCAAACGACAACTTAAGAATTTAGAGTCCCATCCCTATCCACCAAACCCAGAATAAGTTAGTCTTTTCAAGAAAGCATTGGGATAAAACCTTTCAAAACTGAAAAGAAGAGGAAAGGGGCAATTGGAGAATTCCCACTTTTTCTGGCTGTCTCCTTCAAGTCGCCTAGTTTTTATGAACAGCATCTAGCCTTACTGTCACTATCAACAGACCCTTAAAACTAGCCAATGCTTCGGCCTCTAGTATTGGAAAGTCTTCCAAATAGGATACTGGAAACTTCTATTTATAAGCTTGGGGTGGCGGGCGGGGCGGGGAGGTGGAGAGAGAGTTCCCATCTACAGGTTTCTATTTTGGCCTGAAGACTCAACTGCAGTCATTAGAGTAAAGGAATGCCCATCTCCTGGTACTTGTTCGCCATTTCCTCCTCCCCCAGAGACAAATATCTTTTCGTCTTTTTTAAAAAAGTATATATTTTAAAGCAAGAATGTGATTTCATCTCTCTCCTTTGAGCTCATGTTTGCTACCTCCAGGAATAGCGTGTGGACTAGGGCCAGATGAACTTCAACTTGGGCTGCAGATTTACGAGGTTCTGTTCTAGTGCCAAAGGCTCTTGGTAGTAAATAGTGAGCAAAATAGATACCTGTCTCCTGATGGATCTTGCCGCCCCCTCTTTTTTTTTTTTAAGTTATTTATTAAAACCACACACACCTTGCAAAGAAAAAGGGAAACTGGCAGTCTCTGTAGAGGAAGCCGGTGGCATCGCTCAGAGCCACAAACTGTATTTCTAAACAGCCCTTTCCCTGGTTCCCTCTCTCCTGCCCCACTTTTTTTAAAATCCAGACTGTAAAAAACACATCTACTGACACTCACTTTACTTTAAAAAAAGAAGAGAAAAAGTAAAGCGTTACAGACTTTCCTCCTGGAAACTATAAACTGATTGAAAAAAAAATCCATAAAAGATTAAATCCTGGCGGGTTGTGGGGTGGCGGGGGCCGGCGTGGGGTTGGGGGGAATGGAGGGAAGATTGGCTCTTTGAGGTGGTCAGGGGCCCTGTAACAGCTTGGGACTTTCAGCACCTGGTTCGGGGTCATTTATCTGTTCAACTGTCAGGACCCCCCACCCCCAAACCCCAGCCACCAACTCAACCATCGTAGGAGGGAACACAACACAGAGGGTCTTTTTTCATTTTTTAAAAAAATCGGCTTGGTTGTGTTTTTGTTTTCCATGGGGGAGCTTTAAAACTCATTATTGCAACACTAGTTCCATTTTTCGCCAGGGTTCCAATAACACGGCATCATAAAGGCAACGCAACCCACAGTTCTCAAGACATTTACCACGGTCACTACATCCGGCAGCCGGGTGGCCCCTAGCTCCTGCTGCCCCCCACCCCCCGCTTTCTCCTCGCCCGCCCCCGGAGCTCGATTTCTGAGGCTCCAACTCTACCCACTCCCTCCCCGGGCCGCCGCCGCCGCGCCTTCCCCCATTCTTACTCCCTCGAGGAGAGCCACAGGTTGCAAATCCAACCAACCTCGCAATCTATTTTTGCAAAATCACTCACAAAGATCTCCCTTTCGCGCCCGCGCCCGCTCCTCCCGCGCCGGGTCCCCCCAGCCACAGCCACAAAGTGCCCTTCTCTCCTCCTGAGTCTTGCACATAAGGAACGCGGGTTGGGGCTCTGTTCGTCTTTCTCCTCGCCCAAGGTAAGGACCTCCGGAATCCGAAGCCTGGCGTCCACTACGCTCAGGCCCGCAGTTC
This sequence comes from Symphalangus syndactylus, assembly GCF_028878055.3. Taxonomy (NCBI): domain Eukaryota; kingdom Metazoa; phylum Chordata; class Mammalia; order Primates; family Hylobatidae; genus Symphalangus; species Symphalangus syndactylus. The sequence goes on from NC_072439.2 coordinate 89,443,541, forward strand.
CCTTTTTACAGAGCTTGCACCATGGGAAAAAATAAAATAAAATTTAGGAAAGGGAGGCAACAGCCATTGGGAGCCAACACAGAGTCACGCAGCGCCCAAAATACAAACACCGCAGCGGCCAGAAATCCCGCCACCTTTCTCGTTCTCCCGGGCTGTCCTGTCGAGGTTCCCTGAGTCCCCCCGCACACTGAAAGGCATCGCAGGTGCAGTGCGCACCCCTTTCCCACCCACCCCAAGAAGCCCTGTCCCGCCATCAGTCTCTCTCCTCGGGATGAGCAGGGAGAGCGCGCGGAGGTTCCCGACTCCTTCGACTACAACCAAGAAAGAATAATTTTCAAAGTGTTCAACATCCCCGCCCCCAAGCTCCCCAAAACACAGGGGCAGGGGACACCAAAACACTCGGCTCTCGTTAGGAAGATCACGGCTCTGAAAGGAAATAGTAGACACGATACTTCATCTCATCTGGATTTATGACCAAAAAAAACAAAAACAAAAACCCGAGGAGTTCGCTTGCATTTTTTCCTTCCAAATCTCGGTTCGGCTCGAAGGCAGGGAATCTAAAAGACCGAGGCCGATGGAAGAGAGCCAGCGGGGCGAGCGAGCGGGCAGCCTCCCTTTTTGCCTCCCGGAGTTACCCAGAAGGACAGGGGAAGGGAAGGAAGAAGAGGCGAGGAAAAAGAGGAGGGAGGGAAGGGGAGGCCAGCAGCGACGGAGCAAGGAAAGCAGTTTGCAAGCCAGAAAAGAGGGAAAAAACACAGCCGCACGAATCCAGGGAGATCACAAGCCGTACGCAAGCAGCAGCAGAAAGAGCGAGAGCGCGAGCGCGCGTCCTCTCCGCGGTCTGGGGCCAGACAGCCCCCAGACTAGCCCGAATCACCCCCCAAGCACTGTCTTGTCCTCTCTGCTCCGGCCGCCCCCTAATTCCCCTCCTTCCTCTCCTCCACCTCCTTTCCAAAAACCAAAACAACACCAGGGAGGGTGGCAAAAGCCTCCCCAAACCGGCCGATTCACTCAAAGACAACAATAATAATAATAAATACATAACAATCTATATCCTAGAGTGGGAGAGACGTGGGACTAATCTTCGGCATTTATTTTAACACCTGACAGCTAGAATAAATAAATATATACATTTATATCAATAGATACACATAGAAAACTTGGAGCCAAAGCATTTGGCAAGAGCGGAAAAAAAAGAATTAAAAGGTAAAATAATGATCATGAGCAGCGGCGGCGGCAGCGGCACCAGCGGCAACAGCGGCGGCGGCGGCAGTAGCAGCAGCAGCGGCGGCAGCAACAGCAATAATCACCTGGTGTCCGGCCTTTCCTAGAAACTTCTTGCATCACCACTTCTAAGAACCCCAGTTCTAAGAATCAACAGAGCTCAATTCTCGGAATTTGAGCTTCGGACTTTACCACTGCTACGTGGCAGGGGAGGACTTGGTGTCAGCTCTCCGAGATTTTTACTGCCTCTGGCCAATCAAAAGCCCTCAAAGCCACAAGATTTTTTCACTGGCCGGCATATTTCGAGGTCCTCATAAGCAGAGCGTCTCGGATTTGGAGGTTCCGGTTCGAGACTCGAGGGGCCTGAAGGTGGCTCTCCCTCCCCGGGCCCATGACGATGGTATGGCCTGCTCCGCCACCGTCACGTGGGCTCCTCCTCTGTGACGTCGGCGCCTTCGCTGTAGCAAAGCTCGGCCTCTGGAATTCTGAGAACTAATTTGCTATTCGGTGACATAAGAGGGGGAGTGCGCTTTGCTTTCCCGGGGTCTGGGGCTAATTCCTCCTTTCTTACCCATAAACTCAGCAGATCGAGCTAAATGCACAAAAGGGAGCGAGAGGTTTGAGCCACTGGGAAAAGTATGTTATATATAGTAGGGTTAGAGAGGCGAGTAAGAGAAAAAAAAAATAAACACCACAGCTCTTTCCAACTAGAATATTAGGCACCACGAGAAAAATATTTGCCAAGCAGTTTTCGGTGGGTTCATTTGCTTTATTTTTATTTAGGATAGGGGTTTTTCCTGTTGTTCTGGGTTTTTTTTCTTTCTGGTGTGGTGGCTTGGGATTTTTGGTTTCTGTATTTTGATGGTTTATGGATTTTTGCTTCTGATTTTTTGCCTTTTGCAAGTTTGTGGTGTTACGTAAATCACAGGATCGGCATCGGTTGGATTTTTTTGTACGTGCCTTTTCTTTCCCTATCTAATCCCTCAAGCGTTTTAAAGATGTATTATTTCAATACTAATACTATTGAAAGAAGCTTAAATTTTTGGCCATATGTAACAATCCCAGCCCCCACTTTTTTTTTTTTTTCCTTTGGTGCAATTTTCTTTTTCCCCTTGGACTTTTGCTGAAGTGTGTCTCTCCTGCACTTGAGAGAAATGCTCAAAGGATTTGTTTTGGTTTGGTTTGTTTCTTTCCAGGACAGCAAGTGGTGGGTTTAATCTGTTATTGTTGACTCTTAGGAAATTTCTTGTTGCAAGAAACGTGTGGGGGGGGGGAGGGTGGGGGTGGGGGGTGGTATGTGTGTGTTTTCTACAAAATTCTGTGAGCCAAATACCTGTTTGTGTTTTGTTTTCTCTTAAGGTCTTGAGATTATTTTTTCGAGGCTCGTTTCAAGGTCGTTGTAAAAAAATCTCTTCAGTCTGTGTTTAAGAGATCAGCCGGAGGGAATTCTAAAGGCCTGCCGTGCCAGTATCACAGATACTGCCTGTATTTAGAACAGACTGCCACAACTACAACGCACTATACGCAGCACAGTCTTCTTAGCTTTGAAGCTGAGTTGGGGGGCGGGGTGGGGGGGGGGAGAAGAAGGGAAAAATCTTTCCTTCTCTTTTTCTCTATTACTTTCTTTTTAAAGGCAATTGCAGTGCAGAATCATTTCATTGTGGGTCCTAGTTTGTTTGTTCAGAGCTGCTAGTTTCCTTATTTAAATGTTGGTTCGGGTTTTTTCCCCTCCTACTCATCCCTGAATAAGGGAGACTCTTGTTTCTTTTATGTCTCTCTCTTAAAAGAAGGGTGTGAGGGGAAAATAATATTTCAGATTCCTCAAGAATTAGCCCAAAATGTTTGGACCAGAAGCAGCTTTCAAAGGTCAGGCTGTTCTGTGCCTTGGCTATGAGAGTCCTTCAAGCGACTTATTAAATTACAGATGAATTCTTAAAGGTTCCACAAAATCTCGTCACTTGTTAATTTCTAATAAAGATATGTCTAAAATAATCTACCTATCTCAACCCAAAATTTGAGTTTATAATGGAGCAGTGATCAGAGCTGTGAAAGATTGCTGTTTGCTGGGATATTTGGAAAATCTCTTTCATTGAGAGTCCCATAAGAAGTTCCATCTATCACTGAAAATGTTGTTGGCAATGCACCCCCCTACCCCACAACACACACACATTTTTAAAGGCTATATTTTAGGTTTTAAAACCCAGAAAGGTGCAAAGAGGTTGATTATTTTCCACAAGGGCTGGAGCTTAGGAAATATGCGTTAAAGTGTCTGTCCCTGTGAAATCTGAATATTTTAATACTTATTGACAGATGGATTACTGCAGCCTCTGCAGAAAAGCCTGTCTTGTGAAGGGTTTTTGAAAAATATATATAGGCCTAATCCTGTCACTGTTGTTGAAATGTACATTTTACCCCCAAAGACACATGATATTGTCAAGTTCAGATTTATTCTGCCAGAAGGCTATCTGCTTTTTCATTTGAGTCCCCTTCCTTCTCATTTTCAAAGAAATTAAAATGATTCCCACTGGATGCAAAATGACACCCCGATTTTGCGGAAGGGATTTTCTTTGTGTGTTTATATGTGTGATAATTTTTTCTTTTATGAGTAGTTAGCACTTTAGGATTTCTCAGATGTATCTATATGGTTTGGAATGTGAATTGTATGGCTCTGCCCTACTATTAGTCCTTCAAAAGATTATTTTTATGATTTTTGGTCACTTTTTTCTTTGTCAAAACTGCTATTCAGCCTCATCCACCGCCCCCCCCAACCTGAAACGCAGCTTGTCCCTCCTGTGTTCTCTTTGCCACTCCACTCTTAGCCCCATGGGGGCGCTGCAGAGCAAAGGGAAATCTGCTCCCTAAGGCAGTAGTAGAACCAGCCAGCGTGGGGGCTGGGAAGGAATTCACCCTTCTCATACCTCAGCCCTCTTTAATTCTCTGCAGTGAGCCCCTAGAGGGAGAACCCACCAGGGCTGGTTCATATATAATTAACCTCATCACCAGGGACCTCAAATCTTCCCAGCATATTATTTCTGGGACCAAGTGCCAGAGTGCCACATTTTCCTACTGCTTTTTGCCAAATCAATGTGTTTACACTGAAAAGAAATTGACCGGAACAGAAGATCAGTTAGAAAGAAAGAGAAAATGATTATTGAAAATTTTCTAAAGATAGACACTTACTTTTCGGTGAGTCTCTTTTACTTTGAACTGAATGAAAGGTGAGGAAAATTGTGCACCCGCCTCTCAATCTCTTTTCAATTCCTAGGAAAGTAACTTTGTCAAATATTATACCAGTTGAATTTCTTCTAGAATGTCATTTCTTCTTTCATTCTTGACCTCTCCTCAGTATCCAGTTGGCATCACTATGTGGGCCTCCCTCACTCCCGCAGTGCCGTGTTACAGGATTAAAGAAAGGGCTGACTTGAATGTATTCTGATTCTTTTAAATCATCCTTAAGAAGCTCTAAAGAGTGATTCGATGTCTGGGGTCGTATGAATAATTTCTGCAGACTTGGGGGCACTACATATCAACTAGTCCCATGATTTAATGGTTACTGGCTGCTAATACTCAATAGAGGACCAGGCCAACCTCTTTGCCTCATGGACTGGGCATAAGAATCGATCCCTGATCATTGCTGCTGGGTAAATGTAAGCTTTACTACAAAATAAAATAGCCTGGTCCTAATATTACATCTACCTAAGGAAAAGAACAGACTTCACATCCAATTCCCCCTTGCAAAACCTTCCCCACCATTCAGTCATAGCCGAAAAAGAACCTATCCTTGGAATAAACATGGTTCTGTCCTCTTTCTAAGAGGGCTCACACGAGGAAGTTGGTTTCACCTGTCAGGAACCTCTGGCACCTTGGTAGGTCTTTAAGATACCACATCATAGGACTATAGATTTTAAAACTGGAAAGACTTTTTCAAATCAATCACCTTCTCTAGGCTTTCTTCTTTCAGGATTACAGGCTGGGTCTTCACTAGGCGCATGTGTGACCCCAGGAACACAACTGAAAATGGGTCTGCATGATTTAGAGGGTCACGGTAATCTGACAACTTGAGTCTGTAGGTGGGTATCTTGTGTCCTTGTAGAACTGAGAGAAGCAAGGCTGCCATGGTCTCTTTGTAAACTGCAAAACTCAGAGCCAACTCCAAATCATGATGAGTTTTGATGGTCATTTTGGTTTATTTATGCCTCTCAGCTACATTGAAGTTCTTGGCACTACTTTTGATAGATTTGGGAGATATTATCTATCAGACTTGTTAAATTTTACCTGTTCATTTTATTTCAAACCGTTCATTTAGAACTGTTGTAAACAAGCTTCTTGTAGTATCCTTGGAGAAAGAAAGCCGTTTTTAACATAGCAAGATGAGCAGAAAGTTTTGAGACATTAAAAAAATATATAATTTCCAGCCTTCTGAAAAGGAAGTATCAGTGTTTAATTTTCATCCATATGCTGCCTGCTTTTAGCCTTTATTGTTCTGAGATTTTTTTTTTCCCCTTAGAAACCTTTTCAGCCCGGCTCAGAGTTTACCCCCAAACACTATTTTTCCACACTTTTCTCACTTATTTAAAATGGAAATAAATATCAGGAGCTTAAAATAGAGAAGTGATGGGGGTTAGGGGGTGTGTAATGATTTGTTTATTGCATTCGATCGCTATTTTGAATAGCAGAGTTTTCACTTCCTATGAAACCTTAGCATGAAGGAAAGCAGCAGCTGGACTCTGAGAGGGATGAGGGAAGGAAAGCACTTGAATGTTTGTAAACTCAGGGTGGCTGGTCCACCCGCTGCCGTTGCCGGGCTGCTGGTTGCTGTACTTAGCTGTCTCTACTACCTAAGGCTAGAAGTGGAAAAACTTGATTTGCGTGTTGTGCCTGCATTTTTTTTTTCTTCTCCCCACCGCCCTCTTGTACACCTGACCATGCAGAAGCCTATCTGAAGCCAGCCCGATGGCAGGGAGAGCTGGAGAGCGGAAGAATGTGCGGAGGGAGGGAGGGCTCGGTACTTTTCCATTCACATCTCCACGGTGAATTTTCTTGTTTATTTCAACCTCCACCGGCAGAAACCTTTCAGCTGCCTGAAATTCAAGTCATTATACTGTTACCTGAGGTCAGACGACAGACACTTTGGTGCACGTTTCCTACATGCCAGTGTCTGTGTAACTTATGTACGTACAGAGACACAGACACACAAATGGGACTCCACGGGGGCACAGTGTGGGGAGAAAGAAAAAAAAAACCACTGTATTTGTTGCAAACACACACGCACACGCACACACCCTTGGTTTCTAATTACAGCTCTGCCTGAAACTCTTTATGGGACATTGAGCAAAGCCACTTGTGAGGGGACTCCGTTTCCTCAGCTGTGTGAAGGAATAGCCCCGATGATTTGCGGGATGCCGGTCTGCGCTTAGTTCTGTACCTTTACATTTCAATACATATTTACAGAACTGTGTGAGAGGAGTGGAAAGGAGCTGTGTGTATATGTGTACCTGGGGCTAGGGAAGGAGTTAAAATGTAAACTTCTAAGTAAAGAAGGCAGTCCCAGAATCCTCACTCTATCAATTTTTAACCAATTGTAGACCAAAGTCTGGGATTTTGCTGAATGAGTTCAAAAGCCAATTGAAGATTTTAAACGTTAAGAGGTGGAGGAAGTAGGTTCTAAGACCTTGCACCTTTGATCTCCAGCATTCATAATCAAATGTGACAGTTCCCAAGTGTCTTTTCTGCCCTGTATTTCCTTTTCTATTTTCCTTCCATTTGTTCTTGGAAAGTGTCCCCATCAATGATAGAAAGGAGATGACATTTGTACACTGGGTAGTATATGGATGTAAAAAACACATCATAACATTCAAGAGAAGGAAGGGAGGGAGGGAGAGCATAAGAGAGGGAGGGAGAGAGGAGAGAAGGAAGGAAGAGAAAAAGAAAAAAATAAAAACCTAGAGAGAGATTCCTGGTAAGAAACTTAGAGGTGGCTCAGCCATCACTGCATTAAAGGTAATTATTTGAAGTCAGAGGAAAAAGCAGATGAGGAGTTTTCCCTTACTAAAGGAAATAAAAAAGAGGAAGAAGTCTTGATCTATCAGAATATGAAACCAATGAAAGAGATACTTTCCATCAATATTTTTTATACTTTTTTGATCTTCATTCTTTAAAAAGAAAGGTCTAAAGTTTCTCAGGCCCGATTGTCTAGACAATCTAAAGCCTTTAACAGGCCTTGGCATTCCCAAAAAATAATAAAATGACTCTGATTTATTAGCAGTGACCTCCGCACCCCCATGCCTCCACTGGTTTAGGCTTTCTGGAATATTAGGCCTGTATACAAAGACTAGTGGAGCCAATTCTATTTCCCCAGTGTAAGTCTATTGAAAATTATAGTGTGCTAGAACTGGGAGGGCCTTTAGCCATTATCCAATCTGATGTTCCTGATTTTATATCATTGGAAATTGAGGCCCAGACAGAATCCACTTGCTATGTATGCCATAACACTAACACAGCTGGATTCAGAACTTTCATGCCCTATTTCTAAATCTGGTATGCTTTTCTTATGGCATATTATGGAAAGAGTGTATGGGGTTGGCAGCCTTGCAAGAGCCATTTGTTGTGGCCACACATCCAAAGAAGGCCTCAAATTTGGACTTTTGGGCCAGACACAATGACTCACAACTATAGTCTCAATACTTTGTGAGGCTGAGGTGGGAAGATCACTTGAGACAAGGGGTTCAAGACCAGCATGGGCAACATAGACCCTGTCTCTAAAAAAATGGAAAAAAAAAATAGCCAGGCATGATGGCACATACTTGTAATAATAGCCACTTGGGAGGCTGAGGCAGGAGGATTGCTTGAACCCAGGAGTTTGAGGCTGCAGTGAGCTATGATGGCAACACTCCAGCCTGGGCCACAGAGTAAGACCCTGTCTCAAAATAAATAAATAAATAAAATTAGACTTTTGATATTATCTCCACTGAGGCTATATACATCTCTCTTTCAATCCTAACAGGACTGAAAGAAGATAACCATCATATGCAAGTTTTGTGTGTGGGATCCAGTGTAGGACCACAGGCTCCTATGATACCATGATTGAATGTTGTTAATAATCTATAATTGTTTTATGAATAGTGCAGTTGTATTGTAGTTGTGTGGGTGCTGGTGTTAAAAATATAAGATTTAAAATATATTTGTCATAGCAACAAGCATACCTGGTGCTCAGATCTCAGTTTTGTTTTGTTTTTGTTTTTGACACAGAGCCTCACTCTGTTGCCCAGGCTGGAGTGCAGTGGCACGATCTCAGCTCACTGTAACCTCCGCCTCCCGGGTTCAAGCGATTCTCTTGCCTCAGCCTCCCGAGTAGCTGGGATTACAGCTGTGTGCCACCACGCCCGACTAGTTTTTGTATTTTCAGTAGAGATGGTGTTTCACCATGTTGGCCAGGCTGGTCTCAGTTTTAATTCCATCTCTCAGCAGCTGGAACCAAGGCTTCTTGGAGAAAGGGTTGAGTTCTAAAACTGGGGCAGGAAATACACAAATGAGAATGGAAGATCTTGTAGCACCTTAAAGTAAGGAATTATTCAAAAACAAAACTACATTGGTGAGAGATATTTCAAAAAGACACAGGAGCTACTTGAAGAGCTCCCAGTGGCCAAAGCTGCAACAATTTGAGCAACAAAATAGAATAGTATTTTGCATTATAACCCAGGGCTGGGTGCAGTGGCTTACACCTGTAATCCCAGCACTTTGGGAGGCCGAGGTGGGCAAATCACTTGAGGTCAGGAGTTCGAGACCAGCTTGGCCAACATAGTGAAACCCTGTCTCTACTGAAAATACAGAAATTATCTGGGCATGGTGTCGTGTGCCTGTAATCCCAGCTACTCGGGAGACTGAGACAAGAGAATCCCTTGAACCCGGGAGGCAGAGGTTCAGTGAGCCGAGATCGTGCCACTGCACTCCAGCCTGGGCAACAGAGTGAGGCTCCGTCTCAAAAAAAAAAAAAAAGTAATGAGTCCATACTAATATAAATAAATTATTAAGTAAATTAATAAACCAGAGAGAAAAGACAAACATCCTGTAATTCCAAATTTATTTATATAGATGTGCACAGGGATTCCAAATAATTGATACACATGTGCCAGCCTTAAGGAGGAGAAACAGAAACCGCCACTCTTTAATTGTGGGCTGTAGACAGTAACTTCCTCCTGGGAGTACATTCTGTATGGAAAGGTAGTCAGGGGAAAATAGCTTAAGAGAAGCCTGACAAACACTCTCTCAGCCAGGGGATTAAGACCAACATCAGGCCGGGAGCGGTGGCTCACGCCTGTAATCCCAGCACTTTGGGAGGCCAAGGCGGGCGGATTACGAGGTCAGGAGATCGAGACCATCCTGGCTAACACGGTGAAACCCCATCTCTACTAAAAATACAAAAAATTAGCCGGGCGAGGTGGCGGGTGCCTGTAGTCCCAGCTACTCGGAGAGGCTGAGGCAGGAGAATGGCGTGAACCGCGGGGGTCGGAGCCTGCAGTGAGCCGAGATTGCGCCACTGCACTCCAGCCTGGGTGACAGAGCGAGACTCCGTCTCAAAAAAAAAGACCAACAATGATAAATCATCTTGATAGCATATACTCTTGATATGATGTGATGAAAATTGTTCTTTCTCTCTGTGGTCCTGCTCTCATAATGCTAGTCTAATCATAAGAAAAACATCAGACAAATTCTAGTAGGGGGCGTCCTACAAAAAACCAGCAATCCTCAAACCCATCAAGGTCATCAGAAATAAGGAAAGTCTGAGAAATTGTCACAGACAAGGATTGGCATAAGGAGACATGACAACTTAATGTAATGTCGAATCTTAGATGGAATCATTGGCCACAAAAAGACATAAGATAAATCTAAACAAATCTGAATCAATGATGAACTTTAGTTAATAATAATGTACTGATATTGTTTCACTGTTACACGTGTACCATATAATGTATTATGTTAATCATAGGGGAAACTGGGCACAGGGTTATTCTCTGTACTATCTGCTCAATTTTTCTATTAATTGAAACATGTTCTTAAAAATTAAGTCTATTACCTGGAGGAGATATCTGTATCTATATATCACTATATATCACATAGATATATGATATATGTATCTATCTATATATCTATAGAGATATATATCATATATATATACACACCTGGAGGATATATATATATATATATATTCAATACCAGAAACCTCCAAAAAGTGACCCAGATCTCTCCTGAAATCTGGGAGATCCTGCTTCTCACTCATTTTCCTAGAATAGAGTCAGAGAAATGGGGCACCTCATTTATTCCTTTAGTTTACTAATTTACTCAATTTCTGTATGCCACCATCTGTATAACTAACCGGAGAATACTAGACAGGCACCAAAGGCAAAATGTTTTTGGGGTAGATGGCTCAAGCCACTTCATGGACCCCCGTATTCAAAATTTCTCTGTGGAAACCCGCTAAGGAAACAGTGCTCTCAAAGATCTTGTCATCAGTTTATATGGGGCATATAGAACTTAGAGATTCATTCAGGAAGTTGGGGGAGCCCCAAGAGATTCCAAGACTGTCTGCTATTTCATGGCACAACTCCAGTAGATCTGTGGATCTCATCAGAGTTGTGAGTCTGGGTGTCTACAGAGGAGAAGCACCTATCAGACCTCTTAACCCTATGAGTTTGTCTGCATTATCTGAGTACAACCCAATACTCTAAATTCTGAAAGCATCTATCTTCATCTTGCAGCTTACCAGTTCTACAGTTGAGAAAGGTCCAGAGAGGAAAGCAATTTGCAAAGACCACTTAGCAAATTAGTGGTAGAGCTGATTCCCATCACCAGTTTACCCCGAATCATTTATTCTGTTGCAGTATCCACTTTGGTAAACTGAGGCCTGTTATTGTATTGATGTACATTATGACTTCAAAAGTGCTTTTTTAATTTCTAACCAATTGTCAGTTATCAATGGCTTTTAGTTCTAATGCTGCACTTGAGTTTTAAGTGTCTCTTCCCTTCTTCCCTTCATGTTTTCTGACATCTATCGGCCTCTCTGCCAAGTAGTTGTAAGATCTTTGAACTAACACTTATATTCACTATGAAAGCCAACATTTAAATAACTCTTGGTGAAGTGCAGTGAGACTAGGTCCTACTGTGTTGATTAGTACGACTTTTTCAGATATATTGGCCACATATACCAAGAATCATAAATATAGTCAGACCCTTTGACCCAGAGATTCCACTTCTAGGAATCTATCTTTAATGCATTATTCAACATACAGGAAAAATCAATGAATGAGTATATGCATCCTAGCGCTGTTTCTAACAACAAAAAATTTGAACAGCCTACATGTCCTATCATGACTAGGTTGGAAGAAAGAATGTTGGGTGAAGAATGATTAAGTAAATTACAAAACAACTAATTTCAAAAAATTAGAATTGAAAAATACTTATGGTAATACGTAAAGTGGAAAGAAATAGAATATGTATATAGAGATATATGCATATTATATATATCTATATAATATTTGTATATAGTATGTTCACAGCAATTTTTAAAAATATATTCTTTGTGGAAAATAGACTGGATGTAAATAATAGTACACAATTGACAAAAATATGTACAGTAATTCTCTTAGAGTAGTAGGATTATTAACGCTTTTCTCGCCTTTATTCTTTTCTTTATCTTCCAAAATGCTTAATATCTATTATCTATCTGTCTGTCTGTCTATCTATCCCACAAACACACGCTCAAGAAATAAAAAGCCCTAATTGAAGTATTTTAAATGCAAGCAATTAGTCCCGTTATTCACAGGTTTGAATATCTGACTTAAAGTTGAAGGCACCTACATCTTTAGGGAGTGCAGCAAAAGTCAAAAGTATCCACACACTCTTGGAGAAGACCTTTCACTTTAGGAGACATTTGTCTCCATGCCAACAAAATGTCACTCTTTCTGAACACATTGACCATGATAAGATGCAGTAGACTCTGTAGGTCTTGCACCCTTGATCATACTGTGATTATCTTGTTTTTTGGTGTTTCATGGCATTTGCAAATGTTAAAGGTTCTCCTGGTTATCATATGAGGCCATTCATGAGCTCTCCTTATAGATAGAACTTTTTGGGGGACTATAGGTGACTATTTAACATTTTTATAATGTTTGGCCAGTGAATGCTGAGGAAAAAAATTTCAAATGAACTATCTCAATGTTTTTTTCATCAGAGAATCACAGAGCTGATAAGAAGACCCATTCATTGGGTCTCTGGTCTTAAAGAAGGGCATAAGGGTAGGCATCAGAATCTAAAGGCTATGGTAAAAGAAAAGTGTGAGCAAAAAAAAGAAAAAGAAAAAAACGAAAGGAAAAGAAAAGAAGAGGGGAGGGGAGGAGAGGAGAGGGAAAAGGAGGAGAAGAGAGAAGAGGAGAGGAGAAGAGAGGAGAGGAGAGGAGAGGAGAGGAGAGGAGAGGAGAGGAGAGGAGAGGAGAGGGCAAAAGAATCTAAGGGCGAGGGTAAGAAGCATATGGGCCTGATAAGGCCCTTCTCCCTTCAACTGCTGATGGGATTCTGCATGCTCAGCTCATTCTCTTCACTCTCACATTCACTCCTTCAAACAACATGCATTTCACTGACTGTTTCTTGTGAGGTAGACACTGTGCTAGATGCTAGTGAAACAAATATGAATAAAATACGGGCCCCTGACTCCACAGGGCACATAGTCTACTGAGGAAACAACAGCCCAGAAAGGTTCTGAAACTTGCTTTAGGTTATGCAAAAGATAGTCCTTGAGCCAGGATTGGCCTCCAAATGTCCGGATTCTGCTCCCAGTAAAACTCTACAGCCCCTTCTCAGAGGCAGTTCCCTGACCCCAATCCCCCGTCAGGGTGAAGCATTGAGTCCTTCCCTGTGCAGGTTCAGCCACTTTGAGTGCTTCCTCTAGTATTTATTGGAATGATGGGTAACCCAGCCACATCAACATACCATTGAATGGCAACCAGCACCTAACGCAGGAAGATCTGCAAAAGCCTGGGACACAACAGAACCTCAGCTTTCTCTACACCATCATCACCATGTTGTCTCAGCCTTCGGGCCAGAGCCTTACTGCAAGAATGCTCATTCCCCCAGTGAGACTAGAGCCCTGTATTGGACTGCGGGCCTCTACTCCTGCTTAACTTTTGTCAGCCCTCTCATTGGAGAGCCTGGTCCTGATTTCGATAGCTTCTTGTGTTTGGTACCCATCAGATTCTACCATGAACAGACAGATCACCCAGCATTATGCTATTCCAAAGCACACAACCTCAATTAATGTCCACAGTCTGGACTCCAGAACCAAACACCACCCCTATTAGGGACTTGACACATAGTAGATCCTGATGCCTACCAACTGAAACCAACTTCACCTCAGCCTTCTGGGCATTCCACACCTTTGGGTGATAGACTGACAACAGGTAATACCTCCAGGTGCCAGGTCTGCACCCAGACCAATTTCCACAGCATCCTAATTTCCATGGCCCATCCTGCCTCAGGGTTGGGTCTGTCTGCCAGAAGTTGTAACCACTTATTTTCTGTGGCCAGACAAGAGCAAGATGACATAATGGCACATGCATAATGCCACCAGACAAGATTTAAGCAATGTTACAATTAGCTGAAGTCCAGCAGCTTTCAATATCTAAACATCAAGTTGTTCAGACCAACCTTGCCCTTTGGAGGCACTGGCACTAAAATGCCAGCAAACTGCTCAGTAGGAAATGGGACAGAAAAAATATTAGTAATGATGCTAATGAAGGCCACAATTTGGGAAGGCATATGAAGAAGACTTGATGATTTCGTGATGAATCAATCAATCAAGCCCTTCAGGTCCTCTCACTTCTTTCCAGCCTTATCTCCTACTACAATTTTCTACACCAGATTCCTCAGCATTTTCCAAGGATCCATGCACTTTCCTCCTCTCCAACCCAAGCCTTGCTCTCTGCCTTTCTTTGCTAAGCTATAAGCTTCTCAAGGACAGATATTTTGTTTTCGTTTTCTTAGAATTGTGTTCATTACATGGTGCTCACTTAGACAATGTTGATTCAACTAAAGTAGGTAAAACTGAAATAGAATTCAATGTGGGATCTGAGAATCCGGGTTTCAGTTAAATCTCCACAACTGACTAACTCCTGTGGGTCTGTTTCTTGTTCCCTAAAATGGTACTTTCTGTAAAGGGTGTACATTGCAGGATCTTCATGGGAATCAAGCACAATGGAGGAGAAAATACTTTGAAAATCATAATGCACAGTTCTAAGTGACTGATGAATGAATGGATGGACTAATAATGAGTGAACTATTGTAGTTAAGTAAAGCCATCAGGTTATTAAGTAACAGATTCTGAGGCTTGGATTGTATCTGGAGAACAATGTATTTAAAGTGTCCTGTCTTGACTTTGTAACCATCCTCAAATACAATTATTTCACTTCCCAAAATCTTTTAACCCTTTAAGTATAGGAAGACATATATTGCTACTAAGGATTCATACTGATCCAAAGAGAATAAAAAAAAACAAACCACCAGAAAGCCTGCTTGTTCTTGAAATGCAGAATTGGAAATGAACCATTTCCCAGTAGTGGGAACTGAAATCCAGTATTAGATCCTCCTTTTTGGTACCTTCTTCCTCTTTCTTCCCCCTCTTTTTACCTTAGCTCCTCCCCATCCCTCTCCTCTACCCAAATGGAAAAAAAATCAGTTGTTTTGAGCTAACTTCAGTGTTAGATAAAGGTATAAGCAAAAGCCAAATTTATTAGGGCTGTTTTCTAAGATCAACAAGGTGGTTATTTATAAATTGCTTAAGCAATTGAGTTGATGAGTGAGTTATCAAAACAAAGAGTTAGGTAATTTCTTATCAAAAGCCTAAAAGACAGGAAATGCCTTGGTCCTGCTAAGAGAATTCCTAAATCTGTCCTTTCAACCTCTGCAACAAATGCAGAGTGGATCCCATGAATGTCAAGGTGAATATAAGAAGGGATTTGGAGCAAGTTGGTTTTGATAGGAATGAAAGAAAATACGAGCACAAGCCAGACAACGGTGGCTCATGCCTGTAGTTCCAGTGACTCAGGAGGCTGAGATGGGAGGATCTCTTGAGGCCTGAAGTTCAAGGCTGCTGTGAGCTATGATCATGCCACTGCACTTCAGCCTGAATGACAGAATGAAACCCTGTCTTCAAACAATGACAGCAAACCCAAAATGACGAGCATAGGGACTGGAGAGAAGTAGTAAGGACTTTTCATTCCAGTAACTGAATCAGGCAACCAACAGGCAGATGAAGCAACAGACGTTTATTAGTGTTTTAAGAAAAAAATAACGAGAGAAAAACTACTCAAAACCCATTTCCTACTTTCTGTAGTCTGTAACAGTAGGTAACTAAATGGAATAAGAAGTCCAGTAGACTCAACAGGAATAGGTACATGACAACTTCCACAGAGACCAGGCATGTCGGGTGGTGGTAGCACAGGAAAACTCCTGGAATCAGGAGCTGTCTGCTCACACTTGCCAATTTTGCCAGCACCAAGCCCATGCTTATTTATTTTTGGATTTCTAGAGGTGGGAGGGAGAGAATGCTGATGTATATGGCATAAAAACTGCAATCTTAAAGATTAAAATAAATTAATGAAAACTTTTTTTAAATAAACATAAAAATTCCAAAGTGGATGAGCTGGGACAAAATCAGGAATCCTGGGTAACGTTCATGCTGAGTGAGGCTAGGCACCTCCTCTATATAGTTTCTTTCTTTTCTTTTTTTTTTTTTTTCGTTTTTCCACCCATTCTGTTCCCAACACCTCTCACCCAAACATACCTGTGGAAGCCACATTCCTTCATAAAGCTAAATATAGCTAGGGGGAGCAAAGCACAGGGGACATCATACCAAACTTCCCTACTCAACCCTGAAAGCCTGGAAGGTTCAGTAAGAGAATGGAGGAGTGCTACAAGATACTAGGAGTTAAGAACTGAAAAAATTAGAGAAACGGGACATAGTCAACTCTATTTCCTCATTCATTGCCCACTTGATTGCACTTTTTCAGCATGGAATAAACATATATTCATATCATTAGATCTTACTAATATGCAAGCACAAAGGTTATAAACTTAACCACCGATCATGAATTGAGCACCTACTCTATGCTAAGCACTGGGATAGACTTTGCAGATGCAAAGAACAGTGCAGACCCATTCCTAGGGGAGCTCTGAATACAGTTGAGTAGACAAGCATTACACAAGCAAATCCACAGGTGAGTATTTTATTATGAAGTATGATAACTGAGATACAGGAAATCGGGTGCTATAAGATAAGGGAAGGGCCGGGCGTAGTGTCTGACACCCATAATCCCAGCACTTTGGAAGGCTGAGGCAGGCGGATCACCTGAGGTCAGGAAATCGAGACCATACTGGCCAACATGGTGAAACCTTGTCTCTACTAAAAATACAAAAATTAGCTGGGTCTGGTGGTGCGCACCTGTAATCTCAGCTACTCAGGAGGCTGAGGTAGGAGAATTGCTTGAATCTGGGAGGCAGAGGTTGCAGTGAGCCGGAATCATGCCACTGCACTCCAGCCTGGGTGA
Source organism: Symphalangus syndactylus (assembly GCF_028878055.3). Lineage (NCBI taxonomy): Eukaryota > Metazoa > Chordata > Mammalia > Primates > Hylobatidae > Symphalangus > Symphalangus syndactylus. The sequence goes on from NC_072439.2 coordinate 89,460,358, forward strand.
TACAGCAAGATTCCATCTCAAAAAATAAAACAAAACAAAAGACAGGGGAAGGAGATAATTTACTTACATGTACAGAGCTCTCTAGTAAACTTTAAACTGGGATTTGAAAAAGGAAGATGGGTTAGTCAGGCCAAGAGTGAGGGGAAAGTGTGCCAGGCAGAGGAAACAGAGACCAGACAACACTAAAGTGAGTAAAATTGTGACATGTTCAGAGACCTGAAAGAGGCCAGCACAGTGGAAGATGAAGTTGGAGGGAGAATCAAGATCATTTAGGCCTTCATAGACCATGGTCAGGAATTTATAGTTTAAGTGTATCAAGAAGTCATTTAAGAGTTTTTTGCAGGATGGTGACATGATTGACATAATCTGTTTTACATTTTAAGAAAAGAATCAGTCTGGGTGAGGTGGTTCACGCCTGTAATTTGGGAGGCCGAGGCAGGCAGATCACTTGAGGTCAGGAATTTGAAACCAGCCTGACCAACATGGAGAAACCCCCATCTCTACTAAAAATACAAAATTAGCTGGGCATGGTAGCACATGCCTATAATACCAGCTACTCAGGAGGCTGAGGCAGGAGAATCGCTTGAACCCGGGAGGCGGAGGCTGTGGTGAGCCAAGATCGCATCATTGCACTCCAGCCTGGGCAACAAGAGTGAAACTCCCTCTCAATAAAAAAATAAATAAATAAGAAAGAAAACGATCCCAGCTATTGTGTAGAAGATGAATTAGAAATGGACAAGAGGCAATTTTCTAAGTGACTATTGTAGGAGTCCTAGTGAAAGATGAAGGTGGCTTGGACTACACACCTTTGACACATAGGTGGTGAGGTGTAGAAATATTTGAGAGACACTTTGAAGTTAGAACTGGCAAAATTTAACAATGAATCAGATTGAGCCAGAGTGTGTGGTAAAAGAAAGAGAGGTATCAAGAATGAATCCCAAGTTTCTGAATTGGGCAGCTGGGCGAACGTGTTTCCACTTACTGAGTTAAAAAAAAAAAACCAAAAACAAAAAAAAAAAAACCACCGTAAAATGAAAATCTTTTGGAGGTGGAGAAATTGGCGAAAACTCTGTTTTGAACAACTGAGGTAGATGTCAAAGTAGGCAAGGTGATATTCAAGACTTGGATTCAAAAGAGATGTCTGGCTTTGAGATATGCATTTGCGATTCATCAAAATAGAGGTAGTATTTGAAGCTAGAAGAAAGAGTTGGCTTTCATAACAGACCAGGTGTTAAAAAATAGACCCAAAAAGCAGGGAAAGTGGAATGGTCCTTAGAAATACTCAAGTTCAAACTCATTTCTTGACTGATAGTGAAATTGGGGCTTTGGGGAGGAAAGTCACTGGTGGAAATGGGGTTGGTAAGAAACTAGCTCTCCCTTCTCCTGGCCCAGGATAGTTGTTGTTGTTTCACAATATTTTCACCACATTTGACATCAAAATGGTTGAGACTGAGAAGCACTTTCTATGAGATACATTCTAGAGACGTGGCTTATGGTTTTACCTCCTCATTTATATTCTCACCTGCTGTATTGCGAACTACCACACTCTTATAACTGACTTGTTCCCCTCTGCCTTTAGTCAACTTGGAACCTTTTTCCCTGGTTCCTTACTTATTGAAAAAGAAGGTACAATCATCCCAAATGAACATCCCTTGGCAATTTGATGTTGAGAGGGTCCAAATCTTAGAGAGATGACTGAGCTGCTGAACACACATCCCTGTGCTGTTTCATCCTACTCAGCTTAGCACCTATGACCCCCTGTGACTATTTAGTAATTGCACTGTCTCTCCTCTTGAATGTGAGTGCCTGGAAGCCAGTAGCTATTTGTTTCTTCTCCTTGTTATCTTAATCCTTGCCTGGTGCCTGAGATAAGCAACTTACCCATCTCATACATGTGTTGAAGGAAGGGGACCCAATAGACTGAGACTTTTATTGGAGTTTATGCACCTTTATTTATCTTCCCATATTTTCAAGTAAATACACTTAGTTAGCACACACTGTGTGTCAGGGAGAGTGCAAAAGGTTGTAATTTTGTTCAGTCTTGAAAATGTAGTTATTATGTAGAGGGTGTTATTAGCTGTTATACAATATATTTAGGCTTATTCATGTGTATACATTTGCTTTGCATACCTTCCATCCAATTCAACAAATATTTAATGTACACTGACCGTGTGTACAGAGGTAAAAGAGCAAACCTCTGTCACTTAGGGCCCCAAAGCTGGTGGGGGAGGGAGATATAAACAAACACACAAGCAATGACCAGAGCTACTGCTGAGCTACAATCAAATATACTTTGGTTGAATACGAGAACATGATTGCTTCAGAGATATAAGAAAGTTTCTTGGAGGGGTGAGATTTGAACATAATAATAAAATAATGCAAAATGATAAACATATTCTTGAAATAATAGACATCAAAACAATAAGCATAGCCTTGAAATAATTATGGCTAGCATTTTATATAGTATGGAGTATATACTGTTCTAAGTACTTTACACTTGTTAATTTAATCCTTACAACAATCGTATGAAATGGGTATTGTTTTATCCCCATTTTACAGACTGGAAACTGAAGCACAGCAAGATGAAGTAGCTTGCCCAAAGTCAAGCAACTAATAAAAAGCAGTTCTGGGATTTGAACCCTAGCAATCAGAAGACTTTAATCTTAGCTATTAATGTTTTACTGCCTTATGAATGAAGGATAGAACTTCAACAGGCAGGTTAAAGAGAGGAAATATGGGGAGGGAAGCCTTTCCATACAAAAAGAAGGGCTGAAACCATGGCACAGGGATTAGACATACACCTAATAATGTTTTATTTTGTTTGAGCTATCTAGTTTTCAAAGGACTTTCTCAGCCATTCGTTAATTGTTTCTCATCATGACTCTGTGAAGTATGTGGCAATTGTTACTCTCATTAGAAGATAAGAGAATTTGGACCCAGAATGGGGAAGGCACTGGGCTAGTGAGCAGCAGAATGAGGTTCAAAACCTGGTCCTTTTACTTCAAACAAGAGTCCCAACAACTAATACATTTGCTCAATGCTCTGAGCAAAGCTCTGTGCTAACCTTTTCCTGTATCTTCTAATTTCGTTCCCATGATAGCCCTGAGAAGTAGATGTTATTGCGTTTCAAAAGGGGAAACAGTTCAATTCTGCGTCTACTGGGAACCCTGAGAATGGAGTATTACCTGTGCATTAGCACATGCAGCTTCTCTGAAAATGGAAAATCCCAATTAATGTCTTTGCCAAAATCTTCCAGTCACTCCTGCATGTGGCCAACTTTCCTGCATGGTGAAAGTCAACATTCAAATGTGAAACTTGGCTTCAGTTTCCAAAAACTGATTGCATTATTAGGAACTAGTTTCTGAAAGTGGGCTTTGTGAATCTATGTGGGAAGGGTTACGATTCAGACTGGATGATAATTTGGTGCAATTACTAAAATACTTGACACAATTCTGGACTGCACTGGCGGCAATACCATCTCCAGCTCAGTGAGCACCCATTGTGTAGGGCATAGTTCTAGGCCCCCAAGGGAGAATATAAATCAGTGTCTTGAGAGAGTGGCTCTATCATGGATCCAGCAGCAAGCACGTCAAATGCTAAAGAAAGACAGTCAGGTAGGAGCTGGGTAAAAATTCACAGCCAGCCCCACAGCCTCAGGCAACAAGGGCTGAATTCCCAACCATCGGCTTTGTTTATGCATGTTTAGTCCGGGAACAAAGTATGGAAGGCTCTGTGTTCAATCCTGTTGTCTTCCGACTTTGATTAGGGTTCTTAGGAGAGAGAGTCATGACCTCAGCCTGGAATGGCAATATTTAAAAGAGACAACAAAAAAGAAAGATAAGATGACTAAAGCTCTTAGTTCAAGAGGAGGGAGAAGGGACAGAGTGAATTTGGGAAGTTTACACTTGATTTTTAAGGCCAAGTGTATCATGAAGAGCCTCGTTTTTGAATGCTGTTGTCAAGCCTTTAAAAGTCTTCCCTGTGTGCTGATTGACAGCCAGAGGTATGGGATTATTTCCTCTATGCCTCTTGCCTTGGTTTGCTCATTTGTAAAAGGTGAAAGCAACTACTGCCTTGCAGGTATTAAGGATTAAATGCAGCAAAGCATAGTAAATGTCTTGTAAACATAAATGTGTACAAAGTAGACTGTTTTATATACTGTCCAGCTATCCCAGCTTTCTGGTAAAAAAATGGGACTAGACAGTTAGACTTATTGAATGGAATCTTAGATATTGTCTGATCCAACACCTGAATGTGGCAGGTGAGGACGGGAGGAAGCAGTCTGTGCCTGGCCCAAGGGTAACCAGGACGTTAGAGACAAAGGGAGAATTTGTAGGTATGAGGAAGAATGAAATACTGAGAAACAGTGTGAGCTGGTACTCAGCCTGCTGAGCCCCTTCCAGTGTAATCTCATTTCATCCCGACAGGAGACATGCAGGTCAGGTATCTTCATTTCATAAGTCAGGAGCCAGAGGTTCAAAATGCAAATAGACTCCCTGAGATGAAGAGCCAATAAGCAGATGAAGGAGGTTCAAACCCAGGTTGAAATAATTCCAAAGTGCACGCAATTGACTTTATACCATCCTACCAAATTTTCTGTATCTTTGCCAATACCTATTTCTGAGGGTGTCCATAGCACCTACAGAAAACAGTGGCGGCTAGAGAGGGAGTTTTTTATTTCTATTTTTTTTAAACATCTGCCTATGAATCACCGTGTAACTTTCCTTTATGCAGTTCAGTCTTCAATCTAAAATGGCTAAATGCACCAGATGACCCAAGCCTCCTTCACCCCTCACATCCTGTGATTGTTGAGTCACACCAAAGGGAAAATGGTCCTCCTTTGCCTCCAAATTCGAGCAATTCTAAACTATACAAATGATTTATTTAAAATTGTATATATGCCTTTTTTGGTTATCTGAGGCAAGTGCAAAGAGATATGCCTTCTGTTTCCTTTCATCAGCACCCAGTAGGTACCCCGTAAATTTTCTGGTGCATTCATTTTCCAAGTAAGCATTCTGTCAGCATCCTATACATGATTACAGGCTATTTTGGGAGACATTTCTCTGACATCTGGGTCCTGTATCCATCCATCTGTACATTCATCATCTATACAAATGAACTTACATACATAATTATCAAAACAATACTGTTACTATACATGCTATATATATACATACAGATATATGCATATATTCAGTGAACTTTTATTTTATTTTATTTTATTTTATTTTATTTATTTTTTGAGACTGAGTCTTGCTCTGTCGCCCAGGCTGGAGTGCAGTGGCGCGATCTCGGCTCACCACAAGCTCCGCCTCCCGGGTTCAGGCCATTCTCCTGCCTCAGCCTCCCGAGTAGCTGGGACTACAGGCGCCTGCAACCAGGCCCGGCTAATTTTTTGTATTTTTTAGTAGAGATGGGGTTTCACCACGTTAGCCAGGATGGTCTCGATCTCCTGACCTCGTGATCCGCCCGCCTCAGCCTCCCAAAGTGCTGGGATTACAGGCGTGAGCCACCGCACCCAGCCTCAGTGAACATTTATTAAGCCCCATTATGTGACAGGCAGCAGGTAACTTGCTGCAAAAGTGTTGCTAGTTAAAATCTAGACTAGGTTTACTAATCATTCAAAATAATCATATTTCTTATACCACTGCTTTTTTTTTTTTTTTTTGACAGAGTCTCACTCTGTTGCCCAGACTGCTGGAGTGCAATGGCTTGATCTCTGCTCACTGCAAGCTCCACCTCCCGGCTTCAAGTGATTCTCTGCCTCAGCCTCCCGAGTAGTTGAGATGACAGGTGCCCGCTACCACACCCGGCTAATTTTTGTATTTTTGGTAGAGATGGAGTTTCACCATGTTGGTCAGACTGGCCTCAAACTCCTGACCTCAAATGATCCACCCGCCTCGGCCTCCCAAAGTGCTGGAATTACAGATGTGAGCCACCATGCCTGGCCTTTATACCACCGCTTAAAAAAAAAAGATTCTGATGCTTAGAAAGACCAGTGGACATTGATCCAGCTTTATTATTCTTACACTCTTACTAAAACTTTAACTCAAAATCTTCGTTTCTTCTAAATTGTTACCAGGTACTGCTGAAGGGAAGCATTCATAGCACAAGGCAGTGACCTAGACAAGGGTTAGGATTCACGGGTTTAGATGCACACTGACCTTCCTTTTCACTTTCGGAATCGTGTTTAATAGCTCAGTCTGTTATCTGCTTGGGCCCCCCAATGTTAGACTTATGTATTATTCACTTGCCCAAATATAGGTAACTGGGATAGTGCTGCTGCTGCTGCTGCTGCTGCTGCTGCTGCTTAATTATTTGCACCAAGGTGTCTGAAAAGGTAGCCTACTGAAAGAGCAAGGCTCTTGAGACAAAATGGTTTCTTCTGACTCTGACACCAAATACTTGTATGACAATAAGCAAGTTACTTAACCTTTCTGAGCATTGGTTTTCCTACCTTTGATGAGTGAGATACTAATATTTAACTCATAAATTTTTTATAAGGGTGAAAGGAGAAGAATTAATCACTAGAACCTGGTGCACGAGGAATAAATAGCTCCTCATTTGCACACTGACACATCCCCAGGAAGGTACACCTTCCAATTCCTCCTCCCATGTAGTTCCCATATGTGAAAGCTGAATGATGAAGGATTTCTGAACTAGTCACCAATTGGAATCCTCTAGCCCTTTCCTTACCACTATGGTGAATAATCTGTACATGACTCTGAGTAATTATTTCAGCCATACGCAGATGCGTTTTACTAATCCGCGTTATAATCATCCAACTTTCACTGTGTGAAGCATTTTTCCATTTGTTGCCTCATTTGATCTTCACAACAGCCCCAAGAGAAACACAAGCCAGTGTTGTTATCCTTCTTTGACAGATGGGCAAGCAGAGGGTTAGAGAGGTAAAGCGGCTTGTTAGATTTCTAGATTCAGTCTATGACTCTGAATTCCATCCATGAGCTTTCTATTATACCAAGCAGCCACAGGATTGTTACCACATCCTAAAAGACACTAGATATTCTGGAAGAAACAAAACCAGGAAGGTGAAGGCTGATGGAGAACAGGTCAGTTAGTCCAGCCCTAGCCATCCCCACTGGGCTCCCACCCAGGCCTTTGCTGAGTGTCCCTCTCTCCCAAGCACTTCTTTCTCAGGCTATTTGTTTGCTCAGATCCTCTCCATGGCCAGTAACATAGCTCAAACCCAGGTTCCTCCATGAAGCTGTTGGCCAACCATCCAACCCAGTTCTTCAATTAATATTTACTGAATACCCTCCACTGTGCTCCACTGCCCATGTGGAGTTTTGTTCTAGTGGAAGGAAATAATCAATAAACTCAATAGTAAATATGTATGGTTTTGTTTTGTTTTGTTTCTGAGAATGGGGTCTCACTCTGTCACCCAGACTGGAGTGCAGTGGCACAATCACTGCTCACTGCAGCCTCACCCTCCCAGGCTCAAGTGATCCTCCCACCTCAGCCTCCCAAGTAGCTGGGACTACAGGTGTGTGCCACCATGCCCTGCTGATTTTCTTGATTTTTTTTTGTAAAATGGAGTTTCCTATGTTGGTTGGTCTTGAACTCCTGAGCTCAAGCGTGAGACCAACCTGGGCAACATAGGAGATCAAAGTGTTGGGACTACAGTCAGGAGCCACCACGCCTGGCTTGTATATTTTTGATGGTAATAAATGTTGAAAAGGAAAAAAAAAAAAAGCAGGGAAAGGGGGATAAGACATATATGAAGGGACAAATGCAATCTAAATAAGATGGCTGGGAAAGGCTTCACTGAGCATTGGACATTGGATTAAAGACTGAGAAGAGGTGAAGGTGAGAACCATTTGGATATCTAGGTAAGAATATCAGGCAGAGGGAAGTGCAAGTGCGCGGGTCCTGGGCCAGATTATACCTGGAGGGTTCGGAAAGGCTGGTGTGGTGGGGGCAGTGAGGGAGGGCAGAGCAGGGGGAGATGAAGATGGAGAGAAAAAAAAAGACACCTCATATGGCTTTGGAAGCCCTATCAATTTGGATGAGGTGGAAAGCCGCTGAAGGCTTAGACAACATTTAAATTTTACTTTCACAGAATCCCTCTGGGTGCTCTGTTGAGAAGGGCAAAGTGGAAGCATAGAGGCTGTTTAGGAAGAAATTATCATAATCCTGGAGAGAGACAATGATGGCTTGGACTGGGAGGTAGTGAGAAATGCTTGAATTCCTGCACGTATTTTCAAGTCAGAGACAATAGTATTACTGATAGATTTGAAGTGGGTTATGGAGAAACAGGAGTCAAAGATGGCTCCCAGTACTTGGACCTGAGCAATTGTAACAAATGGGCTTGTTATTTACTAACATAGGAAAGACTTTAGGTAGAGCAGATTTGAAGGAGTTAGGGGCATATCAGGAACTCCCATTTGTATATGTTCAGTTAGAGAGGCCTAATAGACATTCAAAGGCAGATAACTCAGCAGGCACATGGATTTCTGAATCTAGAGTTCTGAAGAGAAATCTAAGCTGGAGATAGAAATTTAGGAGTTCTCAGGATCTAAGATTTTATTAAACCTGTGAAACTGAATAAAATCTCCAAGGAAGTGAGCACAGAACAAGAAGAGGTTCAATGGCTAAGCCCTGGGCCACTCCTTGTTCAGAGGTTTGGGAGAGGAGAAGGCACTAGCACAGGAGAATGAGAAATAGCCAGGGAGACAGGAGAAAATCTTCACCATCCTTTCTGGAAAATCTGACCAAAATTTGCACCTCCTCTTCAACTATTGGTTTATATTTCCTTAAAGGAGGCAGATTAGAGAGAGGTATCTTTAGAGGGAGAATCATGCCCCTTCTCTATGCTGCATAGTGCTTAGTGTCCAAGAGCTCTTCCGTTACATTCAATTAATGTGTTAATTGACAGCTGAATCACAAAATAATAGAGTATAAGGGACTCAATAAATCATCTGTATTTGTGATTTCCCAACCGAATTCTTTGGAGCAAGTCAAAGGACTTATTTTCTTTCTTCATTGGGAAACCTATAAAGCTGTGACCTTCCTTTCCTAGAAGAGCTAATAAAAGCAACAGCATCCAGGCAGTCAAAGATGCAGGCCTCGCCTCTTCCTTAAGAAATGGTTGTGATTTTCATCAGACCTCAAACCTTTCAGAAAGTTCCAAGGGCTTGGATCTAGTCAAGAATATCTACAGGGCAGAGGGGCCAAGGGAGAAACACACTGTACTCTGAGAATTTGGCCTAATTTCAGGCCGATGTGAGAAGGGAAAATACCATCTGCCACATTCCTTCCTCTTAATACCAACTAAAAGCCTAGAATCCTAGGCAGGATGGTAGCCATCATCCAGTTTAATCACCTCCTAGGAAGATGAGGAACTTGATCCTAGAAAGGCCTTTTATTTTATTCAAAGTCACATATCAAGTGTGCTCCACCCAAGATTAAAAAACCAGGTCTCAACTTAAAATTTTCTGCTCAGATTCAGAATCCATCAAACGCTACTAGCATTTACTATACGCCTGGAAACATGCCAGGTGCTTTTACATGTTATTCTCTATCCTCACCACAATCTGCACCTGTAAGACTGATATGATTATCTCTCTATTACAGATGAAAGCATTGATGCTGAGACAAGAAAGTGATGGGAAAATCCCATGTCTGTTGGATTTCATGTCTAGTGCTTATTCCAGCACACCTGCTACCTTCCTCACCAGGACTCATTTCACAAGCTCATGCACTCTCACAGTGCAAGCAACTAACCAATACCCTGCCATCCCACCAATAGATTAGGCCTCTCTAGCCTGGTATGTCAGTGAATGACTTAACTTTGAAGACAGAGTGTGGACTTCATAAACAAACTGCCTAGGTTCGAATCATGACCTTGCCACTTATTAGCTGTGCAACTTTGCCTCATCCCTGAACCCCAGTTTCTTTATCCGTAACTAGGAATGATGTACTTACCCCCAGGGAGTTAGGATTAAGTAATATAATACATGTACTAATAAATCACTTAGCACAGGTCTGACATGTATAGTGTATGTTCAATAAATGTTAAATGTAACAGGAAACGGCTGATTCTTTTAAACCCTGTAGCTGTTTTGGAACACACTGTTCAGTGCTTCAAACTCCTTTCTTGGAGAATGTCTAGGTGGAGAACCCAATACCAAAACCCAGACATGTCAAGGCTTGGGAGTTTCAACCATTCTTTGTACCAGCAGGGTTCAATCAGGAAGGCAGAACCACAAGTAATACAGAATAATGGATTTATTATAGGAATTAGATCTTATACAATTGATATGAGGCCAAAGGTATATAGTGAGAGTAAGTCCTAAAAAATCTTTTGAAATCTCAATGAAAAATATTTTTATATATACTTATGGTGTAAGAAGAACAAATCAGAGTAAAATTTGGACTCTCTCTGGGAAAGTGGAGTCTCAAGCTGGAGAACAAAAAAATTTGGCTCCTTGGGACATGGTTTGAATCCTGGATCAAGTCTTACCTGGTCTGTTTACTTACATAAGACAATAAATTCTCTTTTTTTGATTTAAAAAAAAGAAAAATATTTATATATATAAAATGTATACACATAGATATACGTGTATATCTATATATAAAATGCATGTGTATATGTGTATATATATACATACATATATATATGTATATACATATAAAGACACTGGAAGAAAGCTTACCAAAATCTTTATAGTGGACATCTCCGATTGATGGGATAATGAGAGGTTTTATTTTCATTTTCATTTACTTGCTTTCTAATTTTGTACACTAAACAAGTATTCAGGCCGGGTGCAGTGGCTCATACCTGTAAACCCAAAACCCGCCTAAGTGGGTGGATCACCTTAGGTCAGGAGTTCAAGACCAGCCTGGCCAACATGGTGAAATTCTATCTCTACTAAAAATACAAAATTTAGCCAGGTATGGTGTCGCACACCTGTAATCCCAACTACTCAGGAGGCTGAGGCAGGAGAATTACTTGAACCTGGGAGGTAGAGGTTGCAGTGAGCTGAGATAGCGCCACTGCACTCCAGCCTGGGTGACAAGAGTGAAATTCTGTCTCAAATAAATAAATAAATAAATAAATAAATAAATAAATAAATAAAAATTTAAAAAGGCAAGTACTCAAACTAGAAATTATTTGTTAATATTTATTGCTAATTTACTTCTTAATCTGCCTTGCATTTTTTTCCCTCTAGAAAACTCAAAATAATGTATTACAGGCACTTGTAATTATAAAGTTAATTATGGGAGAGAGACAAGGTAGATAGGAATAGGAGAATATCAGGCCTGGAAGTGTCAAAGGCAGTATCGTCCAACTCATCATTTAATAAATGGGAACATTAAACAGCACAAAGTCAAATTGTTGTCCAAGACCACAAAGAGCCTGGAGAGAACCAGGGACTCTACACCCCTTGGCTGAGTGTTCCCTCTTCGCCATACTTCCATCTCTCTAGAGTCACACCCATGGTTGATTTTATGATGCTGATAATGATCAAGAGGAGGAAAGAGGAGAAAAATGGTCCCATAATTTTGGCCTTATTTGTAGGAACTGGAAAATTTCTCCCACAGCCAGGCACACTCAATTGGTTAGTTTTCTTCAAAACCCTGCCCACAGCAGCATTCTGATCAACATTCATCACTTTCCTTCCCAGGATTCCAGAGGTGATCCAGGTGGTGATCAAAGAGGAGACCCTGTTGGCAAAGCTCCCTTCTGGCATTGATGAACTGGATGTAAGGTCTATCTCTCGTCCCTCTGAATGGTAATAAACATATGCTGACCTAAAGTTGCTCCCTGGATCTCAACAGAAACTTCATAACTGGTCATTGCTCCCAGAAAATCTTCCTACCATTCAGGCTTACACATAGCTGGCCACTCAGCTAAGACAAGTAATGGGCCGAGAAAAATCAAATAAAAGTGTGTAGTTTTGATATACGCATTTTATTACTGGCATTAGTCAAGTAATCATGGGCCAGTGAATTTTCAAAGCAGCCTGTTAATACTCAGGCACAGTGCACAGTAAGAAGGATGAGAATATGACCTTTTCAAAGCCCCATTTTTCTTACGCCTTTTAGTAACTCCATGGCCCCAACTCTAGAATCTGAAGACTTAATCTTAAAAGATTATGTGGGAAGAGGCAGCAAGGTGTAGATAAAAACATGCTGAGCCCAAAGTCGAAAAAGTGGAGACTATATTTTGATGCCAAATATCAGGTGTATGACCCTGGCAAGGCATTTGACTTTCTGGCCCTGGTTTCCTCCATGAAAAACTGGGATAATATTCATATTTGTCATTTGTAACTACTACTATGTTGTTCAAAGTAAACAGGAAGGGTATAAGATAGTCGAATATTATTATTTTCATTAATTATAATTATAGTATTAGTGCTCAATTGCATTAGGCTTCTCCTTAAAACAAAATTGCTTGTATGTCTGAATGGATCAGGAAAAGAAGATGGGAGGAGCAAAAAAAGGAAAGTCACTCTTTTCCTGGAAAGCATTGTTGTTTAACTCTTTTCTTGGAGTAAAAAATCCCAGCCACGCTGTAGGGAACAGAACATAGGCTTCTCTTTGATGTCACCCCTCACCCAATAGTATCACTTCCCTTTTTTCACCAACCGCTTCAAAGATCTTGCGTCTGGGCTTCTCAGTGACCACGCCAAACATTTAAATCCCCCACTTAAACAAGTACCAGAGCCGAAACAACCAAAAGAAAGACAAAGCAAGAGGAGAGAGGGTAGAAAGAGAGCGATACAATTGTGTTCGTTGAAAGGATGATGGTTAATGAGACTTACTTTAGTTTAGAGCCAAATAGTTTTCTTCCAACAGAGATGGTCATAGCAAACCCAGACAGGAGCAGGCAAGAGCAGAAACGTGAACCCTGCTCTCTAACTAGTGGTGTTATCACCCATTTGTGGCTCCTGAGAGAGAACAGTGGGGCAAGCCAGGCCTTCGCACTGTGCCTTGCATTAATTAACAAGCATGGACCTGGCCTTTCAGGTACACCAGGGATGGGCCTCTCTCCCCCGTCTTAGGTTCTGCCGGAAGCCAGGGTGAGTCCTGTACAGATTCTGAACCCTTCTTTATGTGCACAGACCCAACTCTCACACCTACCGATGTTGGTCTGTGCTACTCCTTCATCCAGGCAGCATATCAGCACGGACCCAGGGTAAGTCATAGAAATCAGGAAAATGACGAAGGTACAGAGCCTGCTAAGGAGCCCAAGAAGTGAGAGTTAGGGCAGAAAGCCTCTTCAGTCACTCCTTCACCAGGCCATTCTTCCACTCCTGAGTCACCCTCCACACCCCAGCATTCAAACTGAGAACGATCGCTCTTACCAGGTATAGACAGATGCTGCAAATGCTGCCTTTTGTACGACTATGGCAATTTGACACGATGTTCTTCCTGTTGTATTTGAAATCTCTCCATGCACTTCCTTTCAAGTGGTTGTTTCTTAGCTGGATCGAGGAAAGACCAGCCTTGCATAAGACAAAGCCAGTGATCATTAGCCAGTATGCAGCCTTGAGCAGTGCATGCGTAGTTATACTAATTGGCTGATTGATGCAGGTTCTGTTAGAAAATACTGCATTTTAAGGAAGTGCAACCTTTTAACTTCTGACATGGAGTAGGCAGCATGCCAAGAGAAGGACTGGACTAGTCATAGAACAATCCGTTCAGCCGTGGGCACTGAATTGAGCACAAAATAAGCAGGGTTCACAGATTCGCAGAGGATCCAAGGAGAAGAGAGCCAGCAGGTAATTGTCAGGCACCACAGCAAATACCAGTAAGGTGATCTTGGCCCCTCCTGTTTGCCAGGTCCAGGTTTGGGCATGTCAGTTACCTCTATTACACTTTTTTTTTTTTTTCCCAGTGCTGCCATCTATATTTAATCAAATTGCATTATGCAGAACTCCATGGCTCAGAATCCTGGAATATTAGTGTCTTTAGTATTAAAAGACTCAATTAGCCCATGTGCACAGCAGGCTTCTCTCTCTTCCCCAAAAGGGTAGGACAACTTGTTGTTTTTGTTGTTTTTTAATACATCCAAAAATAAAACTCATTACTCACATTCCCAGAGTTGGCCTGGTAAAAGTAAATGGAACCAAAGAACCATAAAATTTTTGGATTACTCCATATCTGAATCTCCAACTTATAATGCCCCTACCAAAGTGTCTATCCAGATTTTTCTTAGATATCTCAGGGCAAGGAACTTTCCACCTTCCAAGGTGGCTCATACCGTGGTTGATCATATTTGGAAGTTGAACAGTTTAAATTTGGACTTATTTATTTCTTCCTTATATAGGAAGAAATTTACCACAGCAAATTAGCACTTACCAATGGTATCTGGGGTCTGTGGGTGTGGCTGCTGACCTCAATGGATGCAAACAGGATCTATGACCACAGAATATACTCACGCTCTCAACTTACATGTAAGTCTTTGGTCAGCAAAATGGATAGACAAAATTATATGCTGCACATAGTACATATCTATTGACAGGACTAGAGGAATATTTATAAATCATAGATTTAGGTATTGATGATAAAGGCTTATATGGGAATCTTTCCTTGGTCACAGAGAAGGAAGCTAGATCTGGTCTACTTTGATTCTGGCTTGTAGGGGATCATGTGAAAACCAGGCCAATATTACGTTCTTGGAAATGAGATAGACAGTTATTATGTCCTGGCTCCTTAGTCATTTTTACAGGTTTTTTCCTCTTCTCTTTTGTCTTGAACCCATGCCCTAGGTCAGAAAATCGTAGAATTAAATTCCTAATACAGTTTTGGAACTGAAATTTTCCCAGAAGAAGTCTTATCTGATTTTCTTATCTGAAACTAGAAAATTGGGGCCTGGAAAAGGTAGGCAGCTAGCCTGAGTTCACAGAGCCCTTTTGAGATGAAGCCAGAACTAAAATAAGTCTCCCAGCTCCTAGTGGAGTGCTTTACTCTTATTATCAACGATAGTATGTTGAGTATGTACAGGGTGTGATGGTTTCTCTAATGTGCTTTGGAGCAGGAACTATAGAAAGTTTTGTGGAAGAGAGGAATGAGTCAACCCTGTAGTCTCCCCAGGTGGCAACCTTGTGGAGTGAGGATTGCTAACAGGCCTTTTACATGATCAAAACACAACAAATAAACACATGCAAACACTGTCTGATTGTATCTGCATGCAAATAAATCAAAATGATCCCCCGATAAGATGCTAGTTATTAAGCATCTACTGTGATCTAGCCACTTTACGTACATCAGCGCTAATCTTGCCAATGAGTCTGTAAGATTGGTGTTATTATGCTTGTTTTTCAGGTGAGTAAACTGAGGCTCAGAAGACCGATCGCCAATGTAGCAGAGATAAGATTTAGAGGCCAGTCTTCTGGCCTTAAAATCTGTGCTATTTTTCGCCATGTCTACCATCTTCTCTAGATTTCTCAAACCCATTCTGTGTCCCATCCACCAACAAAGCCCACACATTTTGTATGGCTAGTGCTGGTATGGAAAAAACTTGACACTTTTTAAAAATTCCATGGCTATTAGTTTAATTATCTCATCAGTCAATTAAGGAAGTATCTCCTTTATTTATTGGTGTGTTCCTCATATTTAATGCATATTATTAATGTATTAAGTTAATAATATTAATGCAAATTAAAACTGTAGCATCTGGTGTTAAGCAGCAATGTTTGATATATAAACTTAAATAAGTAAATAACATTCTGAAATATTTATTTACCGGTCATAATTTTAAAAATTGTTTATACTTAAACATGTTTATAATAAAGACTATTTGCAAAATTGAAAGTCAGAACTTGTGGGGTTTTTTGCAGCAATGCTAAGTCCAGCATTTGGTTATAAATTCTTTGCATAAATTTTTTTCTTTAATGTATATATTTTAAAAATATATATTTTGATGTTTTAAATAGAAAACGTGGATTAAATAAATATTTGCCTTAATAAAGAAAGAGCTACTTTCCAGGTTAGAGTAATATTTATATGCGAACAATAGATCATGGGTTCTAATAGTTCCAATGGTCTGAAAGTAAAAGAAAATGAAACATATGATTTTAGCAGAATCCTTCTATTGCTGCTGTTAAAGTCTTCGGTGAAAGTCCATAAACATAAAACATAATGGTCCATGGGGAGTTCTACTGCAGAGGACAATTATGTGACAGTTTAGAGAAGCCAGTCCTTGGGCTGATGAAAGAAGGTCATCTTGTGAATAAAGCTGTTATGAGATGTAAGATGTATGATTTATACTCTTGTTTCATACCCAAGTGATATGTAAGCATCTTCTCTTCCTTCTAAAACTCGCTGAGAATTCTTCAGTTCAAATATACAATTAGAGTCAGCAATAGAAGCACAATAAAAATAGCTAACCTCCAGTGAGTGCTTAGTACAAGCCAGGCACTGTTCTATGCACTTACAGCTATTAACGCTCAGTCTTCATAATAAGTCGGTGCATAAGGAACTGTTATTATATCTACTTTTACAAATGCCCAAGTTTGTACAGCTGCTACATGAGGGAGTCTTTGTTCAGAGTGAGGCAGCAGCTCCAGGGCCCTGGGTCCTTTTAACAAAATGCTTCACTGCCTCTATCAAGTCCTGGTCAGTGGACAGTTCTTCCACTCCAGAGACAGTAGCCCAAGTAGCAAGAGTGAAGTCTACTATGTGGTAAGTGTTTGAGGAGGATCTTTGTGGTTTCTGCCACCTCAATGCCACCATCTTCCTTACCAGAGAGAACTTCCTATTTTGATGGGTGAGTCATCTAGTTGTTCTTCATGATCTTCAGTTCAATTTCCTCTTTAAGGAGAAGCTTATTCATGCTCAGAATTAGACTTGTCTTACTGGTTACCTCTGAATATTCTGTTGATCACTCCCTGAGGTTGAATAATTTTTTCTCTGCCAACATCTACTCTTCCCTGAACTTGAAAAATACCAGTCAATGCTCATCTTCCCAAAATGTAAGCCCCCAAAGAACAGGACTCACGTCTTTTGAAAAATGACTCACCTCTGCAGCCTTCCTTATCTCAGCAGTCCCCTAGACATCTGCCCTAGGATAGATCCTTTCAGTCATTGAACTCAGCAGACATTCATTGTGCAGTCACTATCGAAAGAGGATGTGAGGTCCTGCACATGGAGTGAGAACATTCATACTGGAAGATTCACACTTTCTTCATTCATCTATTTGTTCATTCACTCAATTAAGAAGCATTTATTAAGCACTTCCTGTGCCAAACACCTATAATAAGTGGAGGCATGGATGTTAAGAATTAAGGATTTACACTGGAAATCCCTGGTTTCCAATTTGACTTCACCTAATACCTGTGAACTCAGGCAACTTTCTTAACCTCTCTGGGCCCCTGTTACCTCATTTCCAAAATGAAAACTACCAGTATCAACAGCCTTAGTTAGCTGTGATGGTTAAAAGAGATCACACATGTTAAGTGTTTGATAAATGTCATCCATTAGGTATCAGGCATAATCCTTGTTCTCAAGGAAACAACAAACTCAGGAGAAGACAAATTATTAGAATATGAAGTACAAATAAAAATGATAAGGGGCTGGGCACGGTAACTCACACCTGTAATCTCAACTTTGGGAGACTGAGGTGGGAGGATTGCTTGAGACCAAGAGTTCAAAACCAGCCTGAGAAACATAGTGAGACCCTATCTCTAAAATATATATATATATATATATATATATATATTAGCCAGGAGTGATGGTGCATGTCTATAGTCTCATCTGCTCAGGAGTCTGAGATGGGAGGATCACTTGAGACCAGGAGTTTGAGGCAGCAGTGAGCCATGATCATGCCACTGCACTCCAGCCTGGGTGACAGGGTGAGACCTGTCTCTAAAATAAATAAATAAATAAATAAATAAATGATTTTTTAGAATGATAAGTGATGCTCAGATTAAGGTTGAGATGACTTACAACAGAGAAAATCAAGGAAGACTTCCTTTTAGAAGGAGGCTGGGTTTGAGCAGGTCTGCACACACAGACATGCAGAGGACAGGCATTCCAAGAGGTGAAGATGCCCCAACAAACAAGTGGAGGTATTAAAGAGTAAGTTCATGTTCTGAACTCCTGAGTCACTGGGTGATTAATTTGACAAAAGTATAGGAGACATAAAGGGGATAGACTGTGCCAATCCTAGAGAAAAGAGCTGGAAATCTCTTGGTGAGCACCAGGAAAACTAGTTGAGCAATTTGGGTTCCATACAAAATGGGCCAGGTGTGTAGCTGTACATTTATGTGCATTATTCACTAGTTTCTTTTTTGTTTTCAACTGTGGATGGGTGTGACACCTGTATTCTCATCTTTAGATTTTAAGTAATCTATTCCTTCACGTTTGGGGAATTTGATCACCTCCCAATGTGTTTAACCATCCATCATGTCACTTGAGCGATTAGTAGCCCTATGAAGAAGGCTCATGGTGGAGATGAGCCCATTTTACCAATGAAGAAACTCACATGGAGAGGTGAGATAACCCATCTGTGCCAACAGCTGTTACTTGAATGGGTTGGGGTGTGAATTTCATGGCTCTTGATTCTAAGACCCTTTCTGATTTCTGAGGTGGAGGGATGCAAGCCCACTGAGAGAGGGAAGCTGAGGCCATGTTTCCTTAGTGCCAAGAAGAGAAATTTTGACAACAGGGCCCTCCAGCTTGGGGTTGCTTCTGCCACCACTGGCTACTCTCTTGTGCTGCGATTTGCAGCCATGAGTGCTATGCAAAATGAAATTAGCTATAGATATTTCCTTCCTCTCCTGGTTGGCCTACTGGGTACCTTTCCTCTGGCCATAACCCAGGTTTCTTAAAGGGCTTCAAAAGAAATTGTTATTGACTAAACTTTGGAGTTAGCTATGATGAAAATCCAGTCTCTCACTTCTTTTGTCCTCCATGGATGAGCTGGGCTCTTAATGGGAACCTTGGGAAATCAGAGGTCCAGTTTGCTTTATTTAGATTTCAGGACACTAGACTTTTTTGTGTGTGAAGAGCTCAAAGTTCTGCTGAAGGTAAAAGTATCCTATGTCCCAGTGTCTTGACCAATTTAAGTAATTCATCTTCCTCTGCTCCAACTCCTAATTTCATATCCCCTGAAGCTGAACATTCTCCTTATTCCTCTCCTTAAGCAGTTACATAAAAGAGCAGTTTGGATAAGAACCAGTTTTTAAGCATACCCCCACAGGCAACTTGTTCGAGTGTAAATTGTTTACATAAAATAATTTAAATATATAGGTAATTATCTAACAATTTATCTGGAAATTTGTGAGGTCTACAAAGGAGGCTCTGTGACTATGTGTTCTGTGTTGTCTAAAGTGTGAACAGTAGTCCTTGCACAAATTAAGCGACCAATCATTTTTGGTAAATGAATCAGTTAATAATTGTGCATGTGTTTCTCTATATGAAGTGTAGAGCTATAGGCTGTGATCCCTTACAATGGTTTTCTTTAGCTTAAATTTTCTTATGCATTCCTGCCTCTTCTCCTCTGACCTTCTGCCCCCTACACACACACAAACACATAGACACACATATACACACATCCACTCATTAGCTTTCACATTTTGCCTGTGTTGTATTGTGCCGAATACCTTGATTGAAGGCCATTTAAGACCTTTTGAAAGTTTTATTTTTACAGAGGTGCTATAAAATAGCCGGAACATGACACATACTAAAAATTTGTATTTTTCACTTAACAGTTATGAGATCTTAGTCAAGTTTCTCAGATGCTTTGGGCTTTAGTTTCTTCATCTCTAAAATGGAGATGATAATGAAGAATTAACATGAGATCATGAGAAATAAAATACTTATCCAGTCTCTGGCAAGTGCTCAGTAAATGTTTGTTAAGATGACAATAGTGATTCTTTTTTGTCTAGATGAAAGAAATGATATGATAATATTATAAGCTGTAAATTAACTTCCTCTCTTGTGGTAAGAGATCAGATATAAAAATCCAACAAAATGTTTTAATTATTCATGCATTTATTATACATAGATTATTTATTTAACTAAAATATTTGAGAAGGCTTACAATAAAATAGTATAAACAATATTATAGTCAACATTTGGATTAGTAAAAACATAAGCCAATTATGGAAACTTAATATTTATATAGTCATTTACAGACTACCTGAGGTATTTCCAAACATTATCTATTTTAATTCTTAATTTTCACAACAACTACATTAGGGAGGTATTATCATTTATCCTATCTGAGAGGGAATGAAGTGACTTTTCCTACTTCTCACTGCTTATATGTGGTTAAGGGATGCAGAAATGTTCAGGAGCCCAGGGTCGCCGTGTTATCTCTCTCAAATAAAAGAGCTAGGACTCAATTACCTCTTGGTATTCACTTAAACCACTGAGTTCTCTTTTCTAAGGTCAAGGCTATGCTGAAGAGGGAATAAGGCGATAACCAGCTCTGGCACTAGATAGGGCTGATTTAAATCCTAGCCCTACTGCTGTCTAGGTGTCATGACCTGAGGCAAGTCACACAGTTCTCTGAGCTTTAGCTGACTGGTCTATAAGATAGAACAATGACACTTCACTGATTATTGTGAAGTTTAAATAAGACAGTGCTTACTATGCGGACAGACATGTAGCACACTGGGCACTTGTGCATGTTGGGCTGTTTACAAGTCCAACTGTGGCTTTCATGGCCCTGGGGCTAAAGAGTCGTGACTGTCAGAAAGTACAATGCAGAAAGAAGGTATGTGTTTTGGGAGAGAGGGATGTTCGAAAGGAGGAAAACCAAGGTAAACAGAAAGAAGGAGAGCTTATGGAAGGAATCGGAGTCTGTGGCTTGCCAGCCCATTGGACCTGGAAAGTAGACCACAGAGTATGAGAGAAGAATAGAATGGGAATCAGGAGATATGAGTTCTAGATATAGTGTTGCTAATTCAATCACGTGACAGCAGATTTCTCTGCTTTCTGAGCCTCAGTTTACCATCCAAAAAAAGGTGGGGGGCCTCAGAGAATCTGACCTCTAAGGTTTCTTTCAGGCTTTATATTCTATCACAGGTTCCAGGAAACCAAGGTTTGGCTAGGGACATAAAAGGGCTGAACCCAGAAGTTGTGGGTGTGTCTATTTTGGCTCATAAATGCTAATTGATTTGAAATATTAAATACTTTAATTTTGTGTCTAAACAACTTTTCCCCTTAGTTATATTCAAACCCTAAGAA
The DNA here is from genome assembly GCF_028878055.3 of Symphalangus syndactylus. NCBI lineage: Eukaryota > Metazoa > Chordata > Mammalia > Primates > Hylobatidae > Symphalangus > Symphalangus syndactylus. The sequence continues at coordinate 89,481,523 of NC_072439.2, forward strand.
AATAAAGGTTATTATTCACCTTGATTCTATTCTATATCTTATGTATAGCAACAAACTGGAAAAAATGTCATCTAAATCAGGCAAGAGTTGGATTTACCAGCAACTCTCAGCCTTCCTGTGCCATAATAAGGGAACAAGTTGGATCAAAAGATTTCCAGCTGTGCTGTCACTTTAATGATCAGACTAGATCAGCTAATTATGAGAATGTCTCAGTGATAGACAGCAGGGCTCCTATCAAAACAAAGAGCGAAAAGGAAGAGAAGGAGCAAGAAGGAAAAGAGAGGAGGGGGTGAAGGAAGAAAAAGTAGACAGAAAAAGGGAAGAAGGAATTGACGTGGATGGCAATTCATGATTAACAAAGCACCTAAGTGAAATAATGTATCCCATCTTAATCCCCATAAACACCTCATAATTATTACACGATTGCAGAAGAGGAAACAAAAGCCCAGAGAACTGAAGTGATTGCCATAGGCTAAATGAATTGACTCATTTTCTTGTCACATGTCACCTTCTGTATTGTAAAAGAGTTCATGTGGATGGTCTCTGAGGATAAGACCTGGGTTACATTCAGGCCTCTTCTCTCTGCAGAATCTGAGGTTCAAAATCTTGCACATAGTAGGTGCTCAGTAGATGTGTTTTGGACACATGAGCATACCTGCAGAAATAGATTTTTTATTTTTTAAGATAAAGTTTCACTCTGTCACCCAGGCTGGAGTACAGTGGTACGATCTCAGCTCACTGCAACCTCCACCTTCCGGGTTCAAGCGATTCCTCTGCCTCAGCCTCCCAAGTAGCTGGGATCACAGGCATGTGCCACCATGCCTGGCTAATTTTTTATATTTTTAGTAGAGACGGGGTTTCTCCATGTTGACCAGGCTGGTCTTGATCTCCTGACCTCAGGTGATCCACCTGCCTGGGCCTCCCAAATTGCTGGGATTACAGGTATAAGCCACCGTGTCCAGTCCCAGAATATATCTTAAAGTCAGATGTTATAGAGCTGGAATTCTTTCTCCCCTGATTTCATTCTTTTGGTGATGGGCAGGATGTAGCTGGGACTGTCTACCCAGACATGACCACTCATCTTTTCAGGAATCAGTCTAAGAAGTCAGATAAAGGCTTTTAGTCATTTGTTGAGCAATTTCATGGAGTTGTATACACTTTGAGAAACTCTCAAACCGATTATCTTATGCCATGAGGTGGTTAAGCAGGAATTGTTTGTGACTCATATTTTGCAGAAGAGAAGACTGTGGTCTGAGGAAATTAAGTGGCTTGTTTGAGCTCACCCAGTGTGGAGTGGTTGAGCCTGGATTTGAAATCTTCCACCGAGGCTCTGGGCCCTGTTCCCAGAGTTCTTAGTCTGTGTACATCTCTGGCACCTCCTAATATCTCAGCCAGCTAAATAGAAATGCTGCCTGCCTGAGCTCAAGCCATCTGGTATTGTTAACACTCAGAGAATCGGGATAATATAACAGCCTTACAATCTAAAGAAAATGCTTTACATGAGTATAGTCACTGTTGGATGACATAGTTACTTAGCACCTCTGTCTGTAGAATTGTTTAAGTTTCTCAGGAGAAAAAGAAAGCATAAGTCATTTGGACTCTACAACTTGGTAGAAATGGCCCCATGAGGGTGTGACAGGATAAGACTCCTCAAGTCTACTGTACTTTTTCCAGTTGACTGCTCTGTCGACCCTTTGGCAGTGCCCAGAAATGTGCCATGTTGACTATGATCTCAAAGGGATAGTTGATTTTTAAAGTCATGATTTTTATATCTGAGAAAACAATAAATGTTTCCTAATTTGAGTTATTCCATCAGAGAACATACATGTTGCCTCCCAAAATAAAATAATTATGTATAAAAATATACAATATTTGCCTTTAAAAAATAAATGTCAAAGTGGACAAAAGATACATTTCAAAAATAGAGTCATCCTGTGAGAAAAGCATCTCACTCTGAATATTCATTCAATAAATATTTATTGAATGCCTATGATATGTCACACATACTTCTAAGCACTAGAGACAAAAAACGGACAAAATCTCTGAACTCACAAAGCTTAATCCTAGTGGGAGGAAACACAAGAAAGACATGAATAGGAAATAGAACAGGGTCTGCTAAATGCTGTGCAGAATAGTTTAGGAAAAGGAGATAAAGAGCTAAGGGACAGAGGGGGTAATATTTAGTATAAGTGATATTTGAATTGAGATCTGAAGGATGGAGCACACCTGTGGCTATCTGGGAATAAGTGTCCCAGACAGAGGGAACATGGTTTGAAAAGGTCTTGTGGTTGGAGTAGGCTTGGGTGTCTTTTTTTTTTTTGAGACAGAGTCTTGCTCTGTCGCCCAGGCTGGAGTGCAGTGGCGCGATCTCTGCTCACTGCAAGCTCCGCCTCCCGGGTTCACGCCATTCTCCTGCCTCAGCCTCTCCGAGTGGCTGGGACTACAGGGGCCCGCCACTACGCCCGGCTAATTTTTTGTATTTTTTAGTAGAGACGGGGTTTCCCTGTGTTAGCCAGGATGGTCTTGATCTCCTGACCTCGTGATCTGCCCGCCTCGGCCTCCCAGAGTGCTGGGATTACAGGTGTGAGCCACTGTGCCTGGCCAGGCTTGGGGTGTCTTTAGAACAGAAAGGAGGTCAGGGTGACTGGAGCAGAGAGTGGGAGGTGAGGGGCTGGAGGCAGCAAAAGGGCCTGTCAGCCTCACGGATCTAGATGGGACTGTGGCTCTGACTCTCAGGAAGGTGGGGAGCACTGGAGGGTTTCAATCTGATCACCCTGGCTGCTCTGTGGAGAACAGACTTGCAGGAGTGATCAGAGGAGGAGGGTGGGATGGGGTGAGGAGAAGGGAGATGGATTAATAGGCCAGTCCAAGAGTTTAAGCTGGAAATGACTGCGGATTGGACCATAATAGTCTATATTGCTGGCGCCAAATAAAGAGAAATCATTGGGATATGTTTAGGGATAACTTAAAGGCTTGACTCATGAGAGAGAGAGAGTTTATGGAAGTTTAAACTCAATTTAGTTATGTGATTGCTTCTACCTCTCTAAAGTAATACAAATAAATATTATCTTTGATAAATATATAGGCAATTTTTCCTTCCAGCTGTGGAAAATAATGTTCCATATGACGTCTCTTAGTTTTTTGTTTTGTTTTGTTTGCTTTATTTTTTATTTATTTATTTATTTTGAGATAGGGTCTCGCTCTGTTGCTGAGGTGCAATCACAGTTCACTGCAGTCTTGAACTCTCGAGTTCAAGGATCCTCCCACTTCAGCCAGTGTGCGCCACCATACTCAGCTAATTTTTTTTTTTTCTACTTTTTGTGGAGACAGGGTCTTGCTTTGTTGTCCAGGCTGGTTTTGAATTCCTGGGCTCAAGCAATCCTCCATCCTTGGTCTTCTGAACTGCTGGGATTACAGGCATGAGCCACTGTACCCGGCCAGCTTCTCTTAGTTCTTAATGATTTGAATCATTAAGTGAGAGGTAAGCTAAATAATTTAGCTGATTCTTAAGTGTTAAGAGAAGCAAAAGAAAAAAATCCTTAGGACTTCACAGAAGTTAATGGTAGAGCACGTTACAATCAGAAAAGCTGAAATTCTCTCAGCCACATCAATATTATGATCTTAACCTATGAAAGAAGCAGAGGTTGTTAAACTTGAAAGAGATCCCACTTTGTAGGTGAAGAAACTGAGACACACAAGGGAGATAAACTGTCCAAGTTACATGAAAGTTACTGAGTTTGGACCAGAATCTGATTCTCAGTTTCACATTTGCCTTCTCCATTAGAAGTTTTCTTCATAAATACACAAGTTGAACAGCCCTAATCTGAAAATCTGAAATCTGAAATGCTCCAAAATCCAAAAGTTTTTGAGCACTGACATGATGCCATGAGTGGAAAATCCAACACGTAAGTGTTTAACAAAAACTTTGTTTCACGTGCAAAATGACAATATATTGTGTAAATTACCTTTAGGCTATGTGTATAAACATAAATGAATTTTGCATTTATACTTGGGTCCCATCCCCAAGATAGCTCATTATGTATATGCAACTATTTCAAAATCTGAAGAAAAAAAAATTGAAATCCGAAACACTTCTGGTCCCAAGCATTTTGGATAAGAAATACTCAACAGGTTCTTTGTTTCTGATATATTAGAGGGTTTCAAGTATATCATTTAGAGCTGCTGGCATTAAGAATCACAATCTTCTCCATTTGTTTAGCACCTAACAAAGACTCCTCATGCACCCTAGTCTGGTCTCACCATCCTGTTTCCTTGCACTCCTCTCTGTCTCACACTTTGCCTCACACAGCCCCGTGGGAATGGAAGCTCTTCTGCTCTGTCTGCTCTTTCTTTTCTCTTCTTTTTTTTTTTTTTGAGATGGAGTCTCCCTCTGTCACCCAGGCTGGAGTGCAGTGATGCAATCTCGGCTCACTGCAGCCTCCACCTCCTGGGTTCAAGCGATTCTCCTGCCTCAGCCTCCCGAGTAGCTGGGACTACAGGCATATGCCACCATATCCAGGTATTTTTTTTTTATTATTATTTTTAGTAGAGACGGGGTTTCACCATGTTGGCCAGGATGGTCTCAATCTCCTGACCTTGTGATCCGCCTGCCTCGGCCTCCCAGAGTGCTGGGATTACAGGTGTGAGCCATTGCACCCTGCCTCTGTCTGCTCTTTCTTTGGGACTCTGCCTGATAGTTTTATCCCCTCACTTCCTAGAAACGAAGAAGCTAAGCAAATAATTTCTCGATGTTCTGATGGGTCAGGAGGACCCCCAAATTGTAATGTTTTATTTCCTTCACAGAAAAGAGTTACATTTTCAAATCCTGGAATTTCCAAACGTGACTTTATTCCTATTACTTTATATTTTCTCATGCATTTATTTACTGAAGCAGGAATACAGTATATATTCAAATGTCAAAAATTCAAAGGATTCTTTCTTTTGTCTATGATAGCACAACTCTGAAATAAAAAGCATGAAAACAAGGATCAGGTACCTTGAAAAGCTTGCTAGTGCAAGCTAGACCCAGCCCTAAAGCTCAGTGGCCTTGTCACCTCCATCAAGGCCATTTTCCTTCAGAGTCTCCGCTTTTTAACCTGTGAAATGAAGGAAACAGGAGATGAGGGCCCTACTGCCAGGATCTGATGGGGAATCTCAAAGGCTCATTCCCATACCAGATCTTTTTTTCACGACCTCAGGTCCTTTTCTAGTCCCTTCTTCATCTACAATTCCAACACCCTCCTTTATAATCTCAAATTCTGCAATTCCCATTCAGATCAATACATATTTACTGACCAATAAATATTTCTTTTTATTGCTTCTCAGTGCCCAGGATAGCATTGAGAAGTCCTGGGCACAGTGAAGCAATAAAAAAGAAACATAAGACATCATTTCTTCCCTTAAGAAAAACTAACTGGAAAGAGAGAACTGTTTGCATTAGTGAAAAGTTGACATTATAGTTTTTTATAAAAATGCAGTTTTAGTGTCTTTGTGCACTTTTAGTAATTCAAAATAAGCCCACAAAGCACTGCTTAGGAAAGCACTTAGAGGAATGCTTTAATTAATCCACTGAAATTCTTTGAAATGAACAAATCAAGGGCTTCTTTGTAAATGGGAGGGATCAGAGACTTGGAAAACAATTGATTCTCTTAAATATTTGAAACATTTTTGTCATAGTTTCACAATATTAATTTGTCCTATTATAGAAGAAAAATGTTTTTAAAAAAGTCTAGAAACTTTCTGAAGGATCACATTTTCAGAATGATTGGAATCCAAAATCTGAATGAAAAGTAGAATCCCTCCAGTGAAATGCTTTGTTGTTCATTTCTACGTGTCAAAATTCTAACCATCTTTGATGGTCGAATTCTAATATTACCTCATTCATAATAATAATAATGAGTCTCTTCTTTAAGTCTGTGTGGTTGACCATCTGGCCTGCCTCAGAGCACTCATCACCTCTTTCCTTGCAATAACAATTTGTGTATTTGCCATCTTTTGCCCTGGGCTGGGCTCCCTGAGAGCTGGCAGCGTGTCTCCTTCACCTGCTAGGACTACGCCTTGTAAGTAGCAGGTTTTTGCGTGATGTTAGATCAGTGGTCAGGATGCCATTCTGTGATAGATTACTCTATCCATTAGAAAACAGATTCACCTGTTCTAACAGAGGCCCAAAATAAAAATGGCTGAAACAAGTTAGATATTTCTTTCTTATTTACATTAAAAAATTACCCACAAGGAGACAAGGGCTCATAGAGTAGCTCTGAGGTGTGGGGAAGTGAAGTTCCTCCTAACGTGTTGCTCTATATGATCTACATGATACAAAATGGACTCTCCACCATGTCTGTGTTCCGGTCCATTGGAAGGAGGACAAGCGGAAGTGGAGCCTCCTATTTCTACTTCAGGCACAACTGGGCAGTTGTGTGCATTGCTTCCACTCACATTCCATGGAGAACTTTGTCTGATGGTCCTGCCTACCCAGTGGTGTGCTGGAGCCCTGTCCTAGGGTTGTGTGAGAGTGGATTGTGAGTCATGTGATAGCTTGAAATCTGCCACGGGAGAATTAACACCATAGAATTGGCAAGTGCTACGTCTTATTTTTCTTCCATGAGAGCTGGTTGTTAAACATCTATCAGCAATCCACTTCACCTAGCTACAAAATAAGTAGAAACATAGAGTTGTTGTTGTTTTTTTCAGATAGCTAGATATCTAGCTAACAATTCTGTATTTAGGAGCAACAGGTCGTACTTCTATAGAAGAAGCTAAAAATAGATATTTGCAAACAATTAGAAGTCTCTATAAACATGACATTATTTGGAAACAGAGAACATTGGAAAACCTATGCATTTTACCATGAGAGAACAGATATGTCTATACCTATGTATACATGGAGATTAATTGCTGTTGTTATCCAGTTGTGAAGTCTGTGCTAGAGAGAAGTTAAGCTTATTCTATGTGGGCTCAAGGTACATACCTCTAGATAGAGGTTACATGAGCCAAATTCTGCCCCTTATTGACTATAAGCACCGTCTAGAAATGCAGCTTTGGTTCCCTTCACTGCAGGTGTCCACACAGGAACTGAATCATTTACGGGATTTCCGTAGAGGAGATTCATTCTGACTGAAGGTTACCCTTGCCATTTCCAAGTCTCTGTTTCTCCTTCAGATCTCAAGGATGCTTTTCCTGACCTCTGAGATTCTTATGGCTTCCAGGACTCTCCTTTGCTCCACTTACCACAGTTTGTCATTGTTAAGATAATGGTCCAGTTAACGTCAGTCTCCTCAACTAGACTGTAAAACCAGCAACTGTGTTGCTTTCTTACCGTTGTATCTGCTGCACAGAGCAAAGTGTGTGACCACAGTGGGCACTCATTAAATATGCACTGAATGAAGGATGGTTGCTGTGAGAGAGCAGTGTGAAAGTCCTTGTTAACTGATCATGATAATTATTATATCTAAATAAGACACTGAGATATAAAACAGAACAGAAAACAGGTGAAGGAAGTGGCAGTAAATACTACCAGTTATCTAGGGGGAACTGAATTTGATACTAGGCTTCTCAGAAACTAAACACAAAAACAGAACATGTTGAGTTACTAATTTTTTTTTCTAAAGGGATAAAACTTATGGAAATCATCTGAAGAAGTCAATTCCTGGTGATTTATTAAAATTAGATTACTGTTTATTTCTAGTTAATATTTAATGATTAAATATCTCTTAACTTGAAAGAAAGGGAGGAAGAAGAGAGGAAGGAAGGAAGGAAGGAAGGAAGGAAAGAAAGAAGGAAAGAAGGAAGGAAAGAAGAGGGGAAGGAGGGAGGGAGGGAGGGGGGAGGGGGAGGGAGGGCCTACTGAGCTCTATCCCCAGTGTCACAGCCTAACTGCAGTTCCCCAGATTTCTGCCACAGCTCTTAACCCAGCTCCCAGCTCTGGGTTTGCTTTCCTTCTGGTCTCCCACAAAGCACCCCAAGTGGTCTTTCTAAAGCACTCTCTAACTTATATTTGTCCTGCTTAAAACTTTTTTTACATGGCCTTCAGGATAAAGCCCTAACTCTACAGTGAGGGTTAAGTGGCCCTGTCTGATCTTATTCCTGCTCGCTTTCCAGCCTTATCTTCTCCTTATCCCAAACTTCACTCCTCACTTCACTCTCCTTGCAAATGAACAGCATCTGTTTACCAGGACACCTGGACCTCTCTTGCCTCAGGTCATTGCATGTGCTGTATCCATCCCTCCACATTTGTTCTGGATTACTCCAATCATCCCTTCACTCTCATCTTAGAAGTAACATAATTTGTTTATTCATTCAACAAATATTTACTGAGCACCTACTATGTGTCAGGCACTTGTAATACAACAGTGAGCAAGAAACACATGGTCTCTGCCCTAAGAGGCCTTCCTTGACTTTCTAAGACTGAGTTATCTTCCACAGAACGCTGTCCTTACCCCACATGGCACTCTCTCCAGTGTATTTTAATGACTTTTAAACCAGTGTCAACCAACATTTTATGTAAAGGGACAGATGAGGAACAGTCAACATTTTGGTTTTGCAGGACATAAGGTTTCTGTCAGAACTATTCAATTCTGCAGTTGTGGAGGAACAGTGGCTAAGAGATCATACGTAAATGAATTGGCATGGTGTATTCCAATAAAACTTTATTTATAAAACAAACGGTGATCCAGAGATGGCCCATTGGCCATAGTTTGCTGACCCCTGGTCTAAATGGCTAAACTAGGATGTTTTTATTTACCTTTGCATCCACGGTGCAAACATAGTATTTGACATAGGGGCTTCTCCATACAAGTTTGTTGGATGAATAAGTGAATGGTAAATGAAAGAATTAGGATGGACCTGTTTGCTCTCTTTCCTCTGTGGCCATATCTTCTTGGTCACAATATGCTCCATATTCATTCTGTGTAGTCAGTGACACTCTCTCCCCTCACTTCAAGTAGTTTTCATCTCCTGTGTTCATCTAAACATTTGTGTTGAGCAAATATCATATCAGAAATGTGGGTTACGCTTGTAATCGCAGCACTTTGGGAGGCCGAGGCGGGCGGATCACGAGGTCAGGAGATCGACACCACAGTGAAACCCCGTCTCTACTAAAAATACAAAAAAAAATTAGCCGGGCGTGGTGGCGGGCGCCTGTAGTCCCAGCTACTCGGAGAGGCTGAGGCAGGAGAATAGCGTGAACCCGGGAGGCGGAGCTTGCAGTGAGCCGAGATTGCGCCGCTGCACTCCAGCCTGGGCGACAGAGCGAGACTCTGTCTCAAAAAAAAAAAAAAAAAAAAAAAGAAATGTGGGTTACTTTGGTAGTCATTGAGATTTAAAGCCTTTGTTACTACTACCCCTCAAGCATTCCTCACAGCATCGTGTTTGTTTTTCTTTTAGGTATGATAGTTAAATTTTGTACTGTGTAGTTATGCTTCATATATTGATTATAGACTTTAGTAATTCTGTGTGCATACAGATGTATTCATTCCTTTGTTGCATAAATATTTATTTAAATCTACCTTAAAATCTTTCTGGAGCATGTAGGATATTATAAACAAACCTCAATTAAATCAATGTGTAAAGCACTTATTATATACAGGGCACCCGGAGAAGTTTTAGTGTGCAGTGGGGATAAAGATAATTCAGATAAGGTATTGTCACTGAGGGGCTTATCTAGTAGAAAGGAGGTAAGAATGTAAGCAAACGATTACAATACAATGTAGAAGGTGCTAACCTCTTTAAGAAAGGAATCAGAAAATCTTAGGAATTAAAATTATCTTGGGCCAAAGAGATCAAAAAAGGCTCAGAGGGAGAAGTATTTGATCTGGAAATGAAAAGGTGGGTATTCAGGATACTAATATGACACTGAAGGGTCTTCGAGACAGAGAAAAGTATAGGCACATCCACAAGTTACTAGAAAGCAAGTTTTAATGAAGCTACAACCAGGGACTGGCTGATAAAAGTGAAGCCAAATCCCTTCAAGAAGGTGCCAAGTCCATTCTGGTCTGGAATGCATTGATAATTGGGACATTATGCTCAGAGACTCCAAATTGACATTCTGTCGTCATCCCTCTTGGAATAGAAACTCTGATCCTTTAAAGTAATTAGCACCAATTTGGAGCATGTGTGCAAAAATAAATCACCAGTGTCCAAAAACAGATACATTAGGTTCAATGGTTACGAAGCAAATGTTCTTATTAGCTCCGCCTACGTAAACAAAATCAGAAGTAATTAGCATTTAAAAATAGAAGAGACAAGAAGAGATCACAGTTCCCACTGGAAAATTATTATTTATATAAAGGTCCACAATGCTGACACACACGACTTGCCCTTCCTGGTCTCAGTCCTGTTTTTCAATGGCTACAGGATCAGTTTTCTTTCCTGAGGGAAAGGAGAAGAAACTGTGATTGTGTGCATTTCAAACATCTTGGTTGAAATTGAAAAGTGTGTGTTCTCCACCAAACAAAAACGTGTCTTTGCTCCATCTCCTCCTCCCTACCTCTTCATTGTGCCTCATCCCATCCTCTTCTTGGGTGAGGAGAGAGTTTGCTGTGTCTCGAGATTTGTGAGCAGAATCTGCCTCCAGATTGCAGGAAATACTATTGGCCTTTGCATACAAGACACCTACCTGTTGGAGAATGCATCAGTAGCCCACATTGAAAGGCAGCAGCTCTCATTAACTCACCTGTGCACACTTCGAAGTGACCCTTGACATCTTCTCCAGAACATGTTACATCTCTTCAAGGACGGAGCCTCACTGTTGGCGTTAGGTGTCAGAATGGGGAGGTGAACTGGCCATGGAGCTCCTGAGAAGCTGAGGAGGAGACATGGGCATGTTTGGCATAATTAAAAGAGCACTGACCAATGGCCCAACAAGCCTCTGAGTCCAAGCTGTGCCACTGACATGTTCTGTAACCTTGGCCAAGACATATGCTTTTTCTGGGTCTCAGTTTCCTTAGGGGCTAAACTGCATCATCTTCTTCATCCTCTTGCTCTAGGATGCCATATAGATTTCTACCCTTTTAAAGACATAACTTCAGTCTTTTATCTGCCTTTTTCCATCTGCTGTCTTGGAAAGATGTGAATAGCATGATTTGGGGTGGGGAGGGTAGGACTTGCGCATTTCTCTAGTCGTCATTTATAAAATGTGTAAAAATATGCCCCACACTTCCTTCCCCAAAAGACTGTGGCTTTAGGAACACAGCACAAATAAACATGGAAGTCACAGAAGGTCCTCTTCTCAGGGTCATGGCAGAACCCAACAAATCACTCTCAGTCCTAGAAACAAACATCACATTTAAAGCTGAGGGGAACTTGGAATATAATTGAGGACTAAAGAGGGAGAACTTTGCTCAAAGTAGCATGTTAAAGGCAGAACCATGTTTCAAACCTTTTGGTTCTAAATCATCTTTCTAGCATGTCATTCTTCTGGCTTTTTGATGTCTAACCTTGAATTGGGGCTGAGGAATTGATTGGCATATATCCACTTTAAGTAAAATTATCAGTGGCATTGGAAGGGGAGAGTGAGTGGATTAAATCCTTGACTCTCAGTTTTTGTTAGGGTTTAATGCATGTTTTCTGCCTTTTTCCCAAATTATTTGTGGTTTTTTCCTTTTAATTAATACCAGTCCCTCTGGCTATCTTGCACACCTGCTAATGGTTGGGTCTTTTTGTTTCTGCAACAACCGAAGACTTGGCTCATATATCTTCTTCTCTGAGTATTTTACCGTCTTCCACAGCCAGTCTATATTCCATGGCACTTCATCCGTATTTTCCTTAATAATTACCTCAAGCTTTCCTAAGGTCCGTCTCCTCTGTTAAGTTGTCAGCTCTTTGAGAACTGGGAACACCTTCGTGTCCTTGTTTCCAATGCCAGAAATGCTATTCAGTTATGCTTATTGAATGAATGCATAGAAGAAATAACAACTTCGTCCGTAACCTGATTGCGCCCTAGGAGCCCCTCAGAGTGACGGCAAACATAGCAGTGGCCTCCACTTCATTCTTTATGAAGAATCAAGAAAAGTCAAATAATGGGCAGATCTGTCTTGGCTATATCTGATCTTTTATGTTGTTACACCTATGAATTTATAGCACTCATCCGTGACTACTCAAGTGTAGCCTGAGTACACAGAGTGACCCTGCCTGGGCTCAAGAGGTAAAGGAAAAGAACAAAAAGACAACTTGCAAACTTCGGGTTGCCAGTCTCAGCATGAGGGCCTCCCAGAGCTAACCCCCAACTGGCTTTGGCTACGGGCCCGGATCTGTTGTCTGGGCACCAGCACTGGTCAACTTGGTTATTGCGAGTGGAATGTGACAAGGGTCAGACACCGGGGTGGTACCTGAAACTGTTTTGGAAAGAGTGAAAGACAATGTGGCCTCTTTGCTCAAACACTTGAAGGAGGAGAGAAGGGGAAGATTACACAGATAGCCATTTGACTTCTATCCAGTGTGGCAGGCAGGAAAGCCAAAGAGAGGTTTCTGAAATATTGGTGAAAGATTGGAGAAAGAGGGAGAATCTGGAGTGAGGGTACTGGAATAAGGAAGACAGAGATGAAAAAGACAGTACAAATAAACATGGGAAGGAAGAGGGAGGAAGTAAGGAGGAAGGGAGGAAGGAAAGAAGAAAGAAAGGAAGAAGAGAAGGAGGGAGGGAGGAAGGCAGGGAAGGAGTAAGGGAGGGAGAAAAAGGGAAGGAATGAAGGGAGGGAGGAAGGGAAGGAGGAAGGAGGGAGGGAGAAAGGCAGAAGGAGTAAGGGAGGGAGAAAAAGGGAAGGAAGGAAGGGAGGGAGGTAGGGAAGGAGGAAGGAGGGAGGGAGAAAGGCAGAAGGAGTAAGGGAGGGAGAAAAAGGGAAGGAAGGAAGGGAGGGAGGTAGGGAAGGAGGAAGGAGGGAGGGAGAAAGGCAGAAGGCGTAAGGGAGGGAGAAAAAGGGAAGGAAGGAAGGGAGGGAGGAAGGGAAGGAGGAAGGAGGGAGGGAGAAAGGCAGAAGGAGTAAGGGAGGGAGAAAAAGGGAAGGAAGGAAGGGAGGGAGGTAGGGAAGGAGGAAGGAGGGAGGGAGAAAGGCAGAAGGAGTAAGGGAGGGAGAAAAAGGGAAGGAAGGAAGGGAGGGAGGTAGGGAAGGAGGAAGGAGGGAGGGAGAAAGGCAGAAGGCGTAAGGGAGGGAGAAAAAGGGAAGGAAAGAAGGAAAGAAGGAAAGGAGGAGGGAGGTCAGTCAGTTAAAATGAGAAAAGAGAACAAAATCAGCTAGGGAGGGGGTGAGAGAAAAGTTTGAAGAGAAAAAAGAGAAGTGGAGAGCCATGAGGATAAGACTCAGGACAACTTAAAATGTGCCAGACCTGCTCAGCTCTGGAAACTTCCTTTTGTAAGCCTGGCACGGGGAAGATCTGTGCACAGAGGAAAATGTGCTAACTCCTGCCCAGGGCCTGTCAGAGGATAGAAACAGATCAATTAACCTGGGTGGGGCTCTCCTGCCAGTGCTCAGGGCCTGACCAAGCCAAGGACTCTCACGTGATCATTAGGCTATTAAAGGCCATCAGCTGCAGGCCAGAGTCAGCCTTTTATCCTGAGAAAAATCCTCTTCCTGTACCAACATCATCTCTGCTGGCCTGGCCACCACCTCTCTGCCAGCCCCAGCTAGGGACACAGTTAGACCAGGCACTTGGCCTTGGAAAACAGACCATTTGGAATCTAAGCAGGTTTTGAGGACCCTCTGTGGCCAGAAAATAACCAATTGGTGGGATGATCTTGGGGCATATTTGTGGATCAAACAACAGGCATTTGGAGCAGAGTGTTCCCATAGTTCTTAGACCACTGGATGCACATTGTACGGAAAAGTTTTCAGCACCAGGAAGGCCTTTGAAATCAAAGCCAGGCTAAAGCTAGATTTATTAATTTACACATTCATTATTTTTCCAACAATTTTTTTTTTTTTTGAGATGGAGTTTCGCTCTTGTTGCCCAGGCTGGAGTGCAATGGTGCAATCTTGGCTCACCGCAACCTCCACCTACTGGGTTCAAGCGATTCTCCTGCCTCAGCCTCCTGAGTAGCTGGGAATACAGGCATGTGCCACCACGCCTGGCTAATTTTTGTATTTTTAGTAGAGACGGGATTTCTCCATGTTGATCAGGCTGGTCTCAAACTCCCGACCTCTGGTGATCCGCCTGCCTCGGCCTCCCAAAGTGCTAGGATTACAGGCATGAGCGACCATGCCTGGCCTTTTCCAACAATTTTTAAGCATCTCCAATGCTTGGGGAACCATGCTGGAGGCTCTGGATACAGAGATAGCACTGCCTCCTCCACCCAACTCAACAGAAGATATCCACAGAGCACATGGGGGGCTTGGGAGGGAACATAACTGGTTCTGTTTCAAGAATAAGTGAGGTTTCTAGAAAAGGGACATTTAAAGCACAGCCTTAAGACTGAGTAGGATCCATCAGGAAGAGAAAGTGGAACAATCCTAGGCAAAGAGAGGCACAGGTAAAAGCCAAAAGGTATGAAGTGCATAGTTAGCCTCACCTGGAGGATGAACGGTAGAGTGGTCTGGCAGACCTGTCAGGAAATATGGGTAAGAAGAAAATGGGGCCAGCTAAGGAAAGGCAAATAGAAAGGCTCAGAGACACTCAAAAGTTTAGTTGGAAGGGAGTTTAGAGATCATTTGAGTTACCCTTGTCATTGTTTTGTTTAAAAAATAATTGTCTTTGTTTGTGCATGTATTTGTATGAAATAGACTTCATTGGAAAGTTCCTGGGGTTGGGCACAGAGAAAGGGGTCATTACAGCAAGTCAAACATCGCACACTCAATGTGTATTCCTCTTCTGCACGTGAATCCCACCAAAGTGTTTTCACTGATGCCTTACCTTGTGTAGTGCCCTCCAGCGTTGTGCTTTCCCAGTGCTTTTTTCTGTTGTTTCCTTCCCATCACTGTCCTCATCCATCCTTCCCAGACTGCCCCCTGAACTCCTCACCCCTGCATGGCAAACTTTCTCTGTTTGGAGACCCATCAGACTAATCTAAGTAATGGTAGATAATGGAAGAACAGTAGCCTCTTGTTTATCCAGATCCATCTTTCTTAGAAGGCAGGTGTTAGTTTATTTGCATTCAAAATGTTCTAAAAGCACAAAAAAAGTAAAGATTAGCATTACTGAGGTCTTTTAAAAAATTACTTAAAGAAGTGAAAGTTTCCTTCTCTGGTCTGTTAGCATTTATCAATCAAGATATTTTCCTAAGTTAATTATAACTTTTAGCTATGTATGTGAGCATCTACATCCACACACATTATTTTTAGAAAATAAATTATGGCATGTATATTGATCTGTTCTTTTATTTAAAAATATATTGTGAAAAACTTTCCCAACTCCATATCTCATTTGCAGTCTGGCATTCCATCGACTGGATGTGTTTTCAACTACTTTTCTGTTGATAGACATTTATGATGGTTCAACTTGTTTGCTTTTACCAATGATGGTGCCACAAACATTCTTGCACATGAATCTTTACATATTCTTGCTACTATCTCTATAGGATAGATTTCTAGTGGTTAGGTTGTTTAATCAAAGAACATGCATATTTTAAATCTTACTAGGCATTGCATCATTCCTATTATAAAGGTTATACTAGTTTATTCTCCAACCAACAATTGAATGAAGATGTCTCTTCCCCACTCACCCTCCAGCACTGGAACTCCCTCATCATTCAACAGATGAGGAAATGGCAAAGAGAGAATTAGTTTTCTAATAGCAACCATCTAGGTATTGGCAACATTGGGACCAACACTCCAGACCTGTCGTCACTATGCAATAAGATGTATGTATAGCACATGAAGTATTCAGGACAGTGCCTGCCATGAAGTAATGCCCAGTAAATGTTACGACTATTATTAGAATGTACTGGCAATATTGGGACTCCCAGAAGCTCTTAACAACTGGTTTAGTATGGAAGATGAATTGGAGAGGAGAGACAACAAAGGTGAGGAGACTCCTGATGGGTCCTCCGAGGCTGGGTTTCCTGCACCTTCTCTCTTTTCCCCCTCCAACTCTGTGCCTGCCTCCTGGTGACAGTGTTGACTCATTGTCCACGGTAATGCTGTCCCTGGAGGACAAGAAAGTGAGAAGATGTGTTCTCTGACATCAGAGATTGACGACCTATAGGCTGAGATGCTGTAGTCACCCACAAATACCCCCCCAAAATTTGATGTGATAAGCTTCGCAGGTTGAGATTCACTTAATCCATTTGTTGTTTAATGCCTGAAAGTTACCAAGGAAAAGAAACAATTGTTGCATCATAAATTACTGTGTGATTTTTTTTTCCCACATAAGTCTCATCTCCTTACGTAGGATAAGAACTCCTTAAAGGAAGAACTGTATCTTGAACTTTTGTATCATCCTCTCCACTATGACAGCTAGAGCGCTGAGGAGCACATCGCAGGCACGCGATACACACAAAGTGTGAAAAAGTCAAGGAAGTGGTTTTTGATGTGATTTAAGGAAATCAGTCCTTTTGTTTTAGATCCATGTGATATATCCAGAAGTAAATTTTCATGTGATTTCCATGTAAATCACCACGTGAATTATCTAAAAGTTAATTTCACCTTTGCAAAATGATGAACTACCCTTAGAACTACCTCAAGGCTAAAATTGTGCCACCCTCTCTGCTGTACAAGTTCTTAAGGCATACTTCATATTCTGCAAGTTGTGAATCTGGGTAGGCAAGAGAGAAATGTCTTGGAAAATGGGATTATAGAAGGTAACAGCCACTGGGAGAATTTGGCCCCAAAGCCGAGGACTTTTCAATCAATATGCATGACTTTTAGAATTCCTATTTTAATCAGAGAAACGGAAATGAAATTCCCAATGTAGCTTTTAGTTAAAAAAATAAATTACAAGTGGTATATGATATTCATGCATACCATTTCCTCTGAAATTCTTTTTAAGAATTGAAGAAAATAACTATATAACATACTGGAAAGAACACTAGCTTAGGAATTTCATGCCCTAAATTTATCACCTGGTAGCTATGTGATCAAAAGCAGTCAGTTCTTGTCTTACCTCATTTCACTCATATATAGAATAATAGTGCTGATGATATGTAAGCTCCCCTGCAACCCCAATAATAAATGAGTCTATAATTCCCTGCTTATGTTGAAGACCCATCCATCCATCAATCCATCCATCCTCTCCACAAATATATATTGAATTCCTACTTGGGCAATGTCCTTGTCATTCGAGCCCTTCTGCTCTGAGTTGATAGGTTGATGGCATCATCACGCATCCAAGCACCCAGACTCAGTATCTCTACCCTCTGCCTCCTCACTTACGCTCCTCACCTCCAACCAATCCCTGAATCCCTGATACCTCCTTTTTTTTTTTTTTTTTTTGAGACAGAGTCTTGCTCTGTCGCCCAGTCTGGAGTACAGTGGTGCCATCTCTGCTCACTGTGACCTCCAACTCCCGGGTTCAAGTGGTTCTTCTGCCTCAGCCTCCCGTGTAGCTGGGATTATAAGCACACGCCACCATACCTAGCTAATATTTTTGTGTTTTGAGTGGAGACGGGGTATCACCATGTTGGCCAGGCTGGTCTTGAACTCCTGATCTCAAGTGATCCACCTGCCTCGGCCTCCCAAAGTGCTGGGATTACAGGTATGAGCCACTGCGTCCAGCCCGACACCTACTCTTTATCTCTGTCAATCCTCACCCTTCCGTGCCCACTCCACCGCACTTCTTCCAGACTTAACAGTTCTCACTTGAGCTATTGCAAAAAATTCCTAAGAGGTCTCCTAGCCTTAACACTCTTTGTTTCCAATCCACTATACTTACTATGTCTAAAGTTATCTACAATTTCTCATTTGTATCCACATTTTCTGAAGTTTTGTTGAATGACAGGCACTGTGCTGGGCTCTTACGGAGCTCAGAGTCGAGAGAGGAAGACAGGCATTAATAGACGAGCACTAGATGGTGGAGGAATGATCAGGGTCTTAAGTTTCTTCTTATCCTCTCTTAAAGCCTTCCTCCTTAATGGTTTCCTCTTTCAGGCTTTTAGCGCCTCACTCATCACATCCACTTACAGTTTGTTCTCTACCTTGTTCTTGACCAGATGCAGCAACTTGATAAGTGGGAATCTCATCAATTCAAGCCTTCCTTGTACTCAGAAACATGAGTGCCTCCCTTTTGCTCTCAGAGGGAAGTCCAAACATTGCATTGGGCATTTCACACCCTTAAGAATTTGATGCTGTTTTCCAATTAACTCTGCTAATAATCCCATACTTAATACCACCCGTATCTCAAACCCTCTTCTCTCACACCCATTTTACCTCTAAAATCTCACCCTTCAGCGACACAAAGGCTTAGCCACACCCAGTGCTCTCACATTCACTGCCTTTTGTGGGGTAAGCCATTTCCTCTTCTGGGCATGCCCAATACACTTTTTCCCCCCTCCTCCTCTGCCTGCAAGACTTGCCTCAAAGATCCTATCTTCTTTTCGTGCTCTAGCTTAAATTCTATCCTTTCTAAGAACCTTTGCAGATAATGAGCTCCACCATGCAGAATTAATGTTCATCTGCTCCTCAATAGTTTTTATAATAAATGTTCTAACATGTCGTGGTCTATCTTTTGCAGAGGTTTTGTGAACGTTTCTACTTACTATATTATGAGCTCTGTGGGAGAAGTGCCCGTGTCACTTGAATTCTTGGATCCTCTGCAGCACAGAGAGCTTAGTGCCTGACACTTAGGCTAACTCTGTACTGAGCAATTGCCATATGCCAGGTACTGCACAGGCTGTGCCATACTTCATCCTCACAACGGGTGATGAAACTGGGCTCAGAGAGTCTAAGTAAACCACTCAAGGCACCAGCAGGTGATACAATTTAGTTTTAAACAAGGGTGCCTCTTAATGAACAGCCTACACCACTTTCCCACAAGGGGCCACAATGCATGCTGAATGGTTTTGTAACCATTTGGAGAAGAGGTTGAAGATGTACTGAACAAGCATTTTCTGATTACCTAGGGAGATTTCTAAAGGTTTTTTTGAGAGTTGGCGTTTGCTTTTATCCCCCAAAACTGAATAGGAATTTGATAAAGAAAAAAAGGTAAGGATATTCTAGTAAGAGAATAAAATTTGAGCTCAGTCTTCCATAGAGTGTAAGGGATTTTTTTTTTTTTAAGGGGTAGATGAGAACTATTTACTGATTAATTTCCCCAGTCAGACTGTCAGCAATAGAGGGAAGAAAGCATCGTGGTCTTGCTCAGGGCTGTTTGTCTGTTGCCTATGGCAGAGCCTAATACAGAGCACATGTTGGATAAATATTTTGTTGAAATTAACCTATTCAATAAATACTGTCTAAGCAATTCTTGCATGCATATATTTTCAATTCACTCTTGGCCCAGAATACTAAACCCTAATTGTCTTAATGAAGGCTTTAAAAGCCCAAACCAAAACTTTTAGTCCCTGAAAGTGAAACCTCCAGTCCCTAGAAAGTTCACTGACCAACCCAGTTTCACTGACTGGCTGAGTGAAAAACAAACATTAAACCAACAGAACAAGCAGTGAAAATCAAATAAGAAAAAAAAAAAGATTGAAGTTCCAAGAAACTTAGATATTTTCAGTAATGTGCCTTCTGCAAGGAAACTTGAGGGCTTCAATGACGTCAGTTTCATTTCCAGTAGCGAGCTTTTACCTTTTATCTCTTCAAAAAGAGACTAAAAGCCCCTCCATGCAGCAGCTAGCTGTGCCATGGGTGTGGGTCTAAAGACATCAAGGGAACTGAGGCAGAATCAGTGAGGTTCTTCTCACATTGTATTGGGTTTTTTCACATCTCCTCATTTTTGTATGAGAATAAGCTATAAGCAAGTCTGTGTTAGTGAGCATATTCAGATCACAACATTTATTGAATCAATGAGTCAGAAAATGGCTCAAAGCTTAGCATGATGAAGTAGAAAATGCATTCTCTTTAGGGCAGGAGAATGGGCCGTTCTTTCTCCATCATTTATTAGCTGGGTGACCCTGAACAGTCACCTCTTTTCTCTGGGCCTCAGTTTCCCCTTCCAGCTATGACATATTTAGCAGATCCTCCTTATGATAGGAGAAAAATATGCTTGCAAAACGTCTATAGTTGGTTTTAGAAATGAGACATGAAAACCTTTCTAAGTGCATGTGATCTGGGAATTGGAGGTAGGGGTCTTTTTTGTTTGTTTGTTTTTTGTTTTTCCTCCAACACAGTTTCCCCACCTTGGCACTCTAGACATTTTGGCCTGAATAATTCTTTGTTATTGGGGGTGGGGGTGGTGGCTGTCTTGTGCATTGTAGTATGTTTTGTAAAATCTCTAACCTTTAATCACTAAATACTAGGGACACCCACTCCCCTCTGCCCAGTTGTGACAACCCAAAATGTCTCCAGACATTGTTAAATGTCCCCCAGGGGCAAAATTGCCCCCAGTTGAGAAACAGCACCTCTGTTGCATTTTCAACTAAAATTGATGGATTCCTTAGAAGAACGTAGCTGAGACTGGACATCAGAAGGTATAGTAACCAAACAAAGAGGCTCCCTCCATTTCTGTTGACCTAAAGATGTGGTGTCCCTGGGAGCTCAAGAAAGTTAGAAGTGCATGAAGTCTGGAGGCAGGAAACCAGCATCTGAGTTCCTGCGTTATCTTTGACGGCCTGTGGGAACTTCATCATGTTGCTTGACCTGTCTGAGCCTCAGGGACCCCATGAATCTAGAGGAAGTAATTCCTCTCCTCCATGAGCCTTCTTTGTGCCATATCCCCTCTTGCATACACACATCACCACAAGGTTGTTAGGAGACCAAAAGTAATTTATGTGAAAGACACTGTAAGCTAAAAGGCACAGGACAAATATGTGATATCACTCTAAAGATTTTTCTTTTTCCTGAGAGACCAAAGAAAAGGAACTTTTATTCCAGGATAATTTTTCTGTCAATCATGGTAATGGTGACATCGCAGGTGCCACCACAGCGGTATTCAAAACAAATAATGGAGAACATTCTCAGGGAATACGACCATGACACCAGCTGCAAGACTTGATTCCACTGGGCTATGAGTTAACTTGCATTTCTCCAGTAAGAATGAGTCTCCTCTAAAGAAGGCATCATGGTATTAAGCAAAGGCAAGACTGTTTTATTTGGCTTTTCACATACCTGGAAGTATATTGACCCACTGCTGCCTCTCTTCAACAAGGCCATCAACCTGGAAGACGTCTAAGTGGCTCAAGTCTTCAGCAGCTGAGAACTTTAGAACTAAGAGGGGCTTCTGAATGCTGGTGGTTTCCTCAGAGAGGAAGCCAAGGAGCTCTGATCACAGTCAGACCTAGGGTGAGTGGCCCTCCCAATGCCTCAAGCCAGGCCGAATCAGGCTGTGTCCTCTGGTTTGAATCCCACTCTTGAGTTCTGAGAGTGTTCACATCTAGAGTAACAGCCTGGAAATCAGACTAGATACCAGGTCAGCAGGCTATTGACTATCCCGGAAGCTCAGAAACAAACTAGAATTTTAGATCAGAAAACTCTAGGGTCCAAGTGTCAGGTTTAGGTTAGAAGGAGTGGTATAATTTACACTTGTAAAAGTGGTTTATGGATGACTTTTTCATCCTTTGAGGATGCTATAAAATAGCAGTCAAGGGCTTTCCTTCCAAGCCCTGGATGTGTCTCCTGGCCCTGCTCCTGCTAGCTATGTGACGGTGGGCACCCAGTGGGTGTGATGTAAATATTAGCTGTGCTGTTGGGTGCACCGCTCGATCCTCACAGCAACCTCTGGGGCCAGTGGTGCTATCAACTTCACATTGCAGCTTTAGAATCTGAAGTTCAGAAAAGTGCATCACTGCACAGCAACCCACTTCCCTTTGCCCTCCTCTTTCTTTCAGCTCACTCTTCCTTTGCTTTCTGCTATCTAAATGCCATCTGTCCCTCGAAGTCTGTTCAAATGCTACCTCCCCAAAGAATTCTGCCTCCAGAGTGGAGTTAATCTCGGCTTCCTCTAAGCCCCATAGCATTCTGCTGGTATCTCTATCACATTGCATACTCACCTGGGCCGTAGTAGGTAAGAAAGGCCCAAGACAAGGACTTAACATATTGCAGAGTGTGACAAAGGACATGCAGAGAAGCAAGGTGAAGAATGCAGAAAGTGTAAAGGAAGGAAAGCTTCCTCCCTGTTTCTCCCATCAGAAAGTCATTATATTCCATGCTACCTTTCAAAGGTATTCCCTGTTTTTCCCACCAGATAGTCATATTGCATCATGATATCTTTGAAAGCACTCACCACTCTCTGGCTCCAGTCAAAGCTAACTCCATATATGCTGTCTCCTATCCAAGACTCAGCATCTTGGTGGGTGTAACAGTTTGGATTCACTTCCGCATGCCCCATAGCACATGGCTCTATGAGGGGCCCAAGGTTGCAGGTGCTTAAAAAATGCATATGGCACTGAACTGAGAAGAGCTTGCTGACAGTGGGTGATGGTGATGGATGACGGAAGATATGATCATGATAACAAGGAGGTTATCTGAAACGAAACCTAGCCGCTGAAACCTAGCCGTCACGAAGGGTGGTGTACTCACGATGTTTCACTATGACTGAGTGAACAACAAGAGATCCACGAATTAGACCTAGAAACAGCCCACTCACTGGCAAACTGAAAAGAAACTGGAAAAGGAAAAAGGCATATGGGTGGAGACTGTTGTATTGGCTCAAGCCCTGATCTATAGATTAATATAGCTGTGGCATGTGAAAACACTATTCTCCCTGATTGTTTAAAAAATGCAGTTTATTAACACAGGTACAGAAAACCAAACACCACATGTTCTCACTCATAAGTGGGAGGTGAACAATGAGAACACATGGACACAGGGAAGGGAACATCACACAAGGGCAAGGGGAGGGAGAGGGAGAGCATTAGGACAAATACCTAATGCACTGCAGGGCTTAAAACCTAGATGGCGGGTTGATGGGTGCAGCAAACCACCATGGCACATGTATACCTAAGTAACAAACCTGCACATTCTGCACATGTATCCCAGAACTCAAAGTAAAATTTTTTTAAAAATGCAGTTTATAAAATCATTGAAAAAGCCCCATTTATTATTATTATTCTTAATTGAGGAAGATGTAGAAAATATCTAAAAGGAAAGATAAGAGAAACAATCTCATTACACGGAGTTGAGTGCTATTGAAATTTTATTGTAGTTTCCTTGTTTGTATATGTCTGATTTTATGTAGTTGAAATCATGATTCTGAATATTACAAAATATATTTTGTTTATTTTTATATAGCTAACACACACATAAGGTACAAAATTCAAAAGGCACAAAAGGGTACCCAATGAAAAGCCAGTTTCTCTCTCGCCCCTGCCTCCCACAACCAGACTTTCTCTTAAACGTCTCATAAATCCTTCCAGGGGAGTCCTATGCCTACCATTGTACATTTTGGAGTGAGTTAATAGCCCCTAATCCTTCAAGGTTCTCAGGAAATGAAAAATGCTATGAGAAGGAAATACATCCCTAATGCAATGTATCTGTGCTGATAAAAGATGCAATTATACTACCTCTATGCCAGTTACATAAGCGAAATTATATAGTACAACTCTTTCTAAATAATGTTCTCAAATTGACAACAGTAGTTGAAGGTACTCAACCGAGACACACTCCCTTAACAGGCATCCATCCCAAAGATTTCTCAAAGATGTCCTCAGTAACCAAAGTGATTCGAAAAGCTCAGAAACATAGATATCAAGAGTCTGCAGGTCTCGGCGGTGTAGCGACTAAGACATTAACCCCCATGACAGGCTCCTAAAGGCAGGCTTCACCTTCTTCCAAGATCAGACCTGGCAAGGACTCTTCCTCATCTTGTTCTGCCCTAGGGTGCTGGGGGTGGTCAGGAAGCGTGGGAGGGGTGGGTGGGGGAATTCCAGTTCAAATGAGGCAGTTTAAAGAAAGTCATTTCCATAAAATCTTGCTTAAAATAGAGAAAGCCATTCTATACTTACCGAAACTCTGTCCTCTTCAAACTCACCCCCAACCCACCCCCAACACATAAAGAAGAGGAGGAGCGGGATCCAGGGTTTCCCTTGAGATCTTGGGCCGTGTGCGCTGCCCCACGGGCTTACACTGACACAGATCCTCCCACCTGAGTCTTCACCACCCACGGTCTCATTGTGTATCTTCTCCCCAGTAGGCAGTTTCAGGAGTTTTTCAGGAATCTGCTAGGTTGGAAGTTTATTTACCAGTGAAGTGAATTTCTCTGTCTGCTCTCCTTCCTCTCCTCCCAGTACCCATCTGATAAAGTTACAGAAGGCATCTCGGATTCACAACAACCCTCACCAGCCCCCCACTGAATAGCACATCGTCTGGCAACAGGAGGCGTTTGATTACATTTGGACGGAACGCCTGCATCAACTCCAGTTGTCCCTGAATTGGAACTGATGGGCCTCACGTGCTGCAGCCAACAGTTTGCCTTCACCCACTCCCCTCTCCGAAGGGAACCTTTCTTTGGGAAAACAAGAAACCTACGTGCCATCCTGGGTGAGAGACTAACAGGAGCTGTGTCCCAGCATTGCCTTCCAGGCGAAGCAGACAAGAGTACACTCTCAGGGGTGTGAAACTGCAAGCCGTGCTTCAAGCATCCTAGAAAGAACCTCTAAACCAGGGCACCCAAATGCCCTCTTCAAAGTACCTCTATGCCTCTATGTTCATTTCAACTCACAGGCATTGAGTTCTTACTACATGCAGTATAAGGCATTTTGCTGTTGTCTCCTTAGCAAACCCTCATAGCCTCCCCTCTCCCATTCTGGCTTATTTACTCAGACACTATTCTGTAGGCAGAATAATGGCCCTACAAAAATGTCCGTGTCCTGTCCATGTCCTAATGCCCTGAACTTGTGAATATGTTATATTACATGGCAAGGGAGAATTAAGGTTGCAGATGAAATTAAGCTTGCTGCAGCTGACCATAAAACGGGAAAATTATCTAGGGTTATTCATGTGGCCCCAGTGTAATCACAAAGACCCATAAGTAGGAAAGAGGGAAGCAGAAGCAGAAGAGTCAGAACTAGAGTGGTAGTATCTTGAGAAAGACTCGACCTGCCGTTGCTGGCTTGGAAGATGGAAGAAGACGCCAGGAACCAAGGAATACAGGCAGCCTTTACAATCTGGAAAAGGCAAGAAAACAGATTTTTCCCTATGGATTTCTTGATTTTAGCCCAGTGAAACCCATTGTAGATTTCTGACCTCCAGAACTGCAAGAGAATAAATTTGTGTTGTTGCAGCAGCAATGCATTCACTGTAGACCTCCTATGTGCCAGGCCTGATACCTGGTGCTGAGAGGGCATTCTCACAGCAAGGGATTTGTACCTTGTATCAGTCATCAGGGTCCTACTAGGGAAACTGAAGCTACTCTAAGTGTCTAAGCAGAGGGCGTTTAATGTAGGTCACTGGCTACACAGGTGGTGGAAGAAGTTAAGAAGCTAACCCAGACATTAGCAATAGCAGAAGTTATTATGCTGGTGCTGCTAGACTAGGCCAGAGAGACAAAGAAAGGAGGTCATGTTACTGGACTCCAGAAGCCAGGGTCACCTGGTAGAAACTGGACCACGGTGGGCCTGTCCAGTAGAAGCTGGAGCTATGGGTGGGGACAGAACGAGCCAGAGGTGCTGGCAGAGGCAGAAAGGGAGAGAAATAAACCCAGCTTCTTCCTGCCTCCTGCCCTTCTGTCTCCTGACAATGTCTCCCACTGGCTGTGCCCAGGGGGAAGCGAGCTGATGTGGGTACTTGGGATACACAAGGGTCATCCCTCTGTGGTTGAGGGAAGAGCAATGAATGGATTAATGAGTCCGAGGATAGATTCATTCATTCCTTTGTAGTTAGGTGTGACTGAGTTCCAGCTAACGGAACATGAGTGGAAATATATGTGCCACTTCCAGGCCTGGCTGTGAAAACCTCCCATGCACACTCCAGCATGGTTCCCCCTCCTGCCAGACTGGCGTATATTCCTTCTCTGTGTCGGTCGCCATGAATCTTGAAATATAACTTACTGTTTAAAATCCAAGTTTTTACCATGGTTTCTAAGGCCCTTCATCACGTGGCCCTTCCCTAGCTTCCCGCTCTCATTCTGTGTGTCCTGCCCTCATTCACACACCACACTGGCCTTTGCTTTGCTCTCAATATGCCAGGCATGTCCCATCTCAGGGCCCTGAACTTGTAGCTTCTGCTGGACTCCTCTCCTCTTGTCTTTCTCTTAACTGGTAACTGTTCATCATTTGGGTGTCAGCTCGACTGTTATTTAGTCAGAAGACCGCTTTCTCCATCTAAGAAAGGCCCCTTCACCTTAAATGACAGTCACATTTCCTTATTTTATTTTCCTCATGTTACCTGAGATGATTTTGGTTATGTGTTTATTTATGTAGCATAACCTTCCCAAACCTGTAAGCCCCTTGAGGATAAGAGCACGATCTTGTTATTTGCTATATCCTTGTATCAGTCAGTTAGATGTTCACCAAAATCTTTCTTTTTCTTGAAAATAGAGCAGGGCTCATTTCAGATTCCTTTGTAGTTAGGTGTGACTGAGTTCCAGCTAATGGAACATGTGTAGAAATATATGCGCCACTTCCAGGCCTGGCTGTGAAAACCTCCCATGCACACTCCAGCATGGTCCCCCCTCCTACCAGATGATGACAAGGCCCCAGGGAATAGTAGAGGGACGAGATGAAAGAAACCTGGCCTCTTGAATGACTAAGTGAAGGAGAGTTGCCCCAGCAACCTACATTCTCCTCCAGGACTGTTATGTGAGCAAGAAATAAGTTCTGTGTTGACTCATTACATGAGGCTACCCTGACTAAAACACTGCCCAATGCCAAGAGCAGTACCTGGTCCATAATTAGCCCTCAACGAACAGTGATTGAATGACTGACTATTACACACTTAATAATGATGTGTTCAGTGATGAAATGTCTTTTCCCAACACTGGTTCTTCATTTACTAAGCTCCCTGAGGACAAGGATGTTTTATCAATCTCTATACACTCTGTGCTTTCCACTGTACCTAAACCTCAGTAGTCATTCAATGGATGTGTGTTGCATTGAGTTTCTAGGCAATGTAAGAGAGGCAATGACGGGCAAAGCATGGTCAAGATGCACGAGTATGAGGAGGTGTTAGACATGACTGTGACCGCCAATGTTGGTGCAGTCCTTGTGAGGTTACCAAGGGCTCTTCACCTGCTTCTTATTTGTAACAATTCTGAAAGGTAATAACTTTTATAATTCCCATTTTAGACATAATAAATATGAGTTCACAAAGGGATCTTTGCTCAAGATTTCACTTTTTAAGTGATAAAGCTAGAATTAATTCATTGTTTTGTTTTTTTTTGAGAGGGAGTATCATTCTGTCACCCAGGCTGGAGTGCAGTGGCGTGATCTCAGCTCACTGCAACTTCCACCTCCTGGGTTCCAGCCATTCTCCTGCCTCAGCCTCCTGAGTAGCTGGGATTACTGGTGCCCACCACCATGCCCAGCTAATTTTTGTATTTTTAGTAGAGACGGGATTTCACCATGTTGGCCAGGCTGGTCTCAAACTCCTAACTTCAAGTGATCTGCCCACCTCAGCCTCCCAAAGTGCTGGGATTACAGGTGTGAGCCACCACGCCTGGCCCAATTCATTGTTTAAGAATACTTATTGAGTGCCTAAGATGGGCTAGTCCCCTGGCTGAATCTTCTGCACCTAGTAGGGGCTTAGGAAATATGAGAACCCAAAGTTCTGAGGAAATTGGAATTATCTCCCAGACGACAAATGGGAGGCTCCAGGCTCCAGCCGAGGACTGAGAAAATTGCCTGTGTCATGCAGCCGACGTGTTGAGCTGGGATGCCACTGCTGCTGCTGTGTGCCTTATGCAAGTTTCTGGGTGGTCTGCCAGACTTTTCTGGAATCAACAACAGCGCAGGGACCCCCTTCACAGCTCTTCTACTTGCCCGGGCTAATGGCCCTGGCATTCTAAGTCTGCCCTTTTCCATACATTCTTTCCTCCTTTCTGTGCCAGGATTTCAGTAGATGATTTAGAGTGAGTTCCGGGCCATTTAGCTCAGTCAGAGATTTGGGTGAAAGTTTCCTCTCACCCATCCCAGGCCTCAGATAGCCCATCAGGGTATGACCAGTTCCTGTGAAGGAAGGGGAAGAAAAGCTTGTGGAGATTTTCAGGCACAGGGTAGGAGAAGTTTCCTCAGCTGCTGTATTTGCCTACTGTAGTCTGGCTGTACAAGGCTTGTCAATAATAGATTGGTTGAAAATTTAGGACAAAAAACTCAGGAAGACGTAACTTGCCTACACAGAGACTGCAAAGGCCCCTGGAGGGTTGCTGGCAGGCTGAATGATTTGTCGCTGCAAAGAGGGCAGGCGCTGTTGCCTGAAGGGGCAGGTGGCCGAAAGGAAAGAGGAAGATTAAATGACCAGATCTTCACAGGGGCTCAGCCTTTACCAGCCTGGAGACACTCCTCTCTGTGCTTGAGTGCCTCTCTCTGTAAATAAATCCAGGCTGCTCTTACCGTGCAGGATGTCCCACATACCGTTCATCTGAGGTGGGGTGAAATACAAATATGCCTTTTCATAATAGCTTTACACCTGGTGCAGCAGAGGACCGGTTTATTACCTTGGTAAACAAAAGTTAGAATTCAAGCAAAGTACAAACTTTGCCAAAGGCACTTCTGACAGTGCACCTTGTGTTTGTGAAGTGAACTCGATATATATACGATGTGAAGCAATGGAAGGCTGGGCTTTTTCTTTCTTTTTTTCACTTGTCTGATTTGCAAGGTTTAAAAGTTCACGTGTGTGTGTGTGTGTGTGTGTGTGTGTGTGAGAGAGAGAGAGAGAGAGAGAGAGAGAGAGAAAGGTTGGGGGAATTTACTTTGGCTCTGGCTTTTTCCAGCATTTTGAAATCATGCTGTTTAGCGTGGAATAAAATATGTGAGCCAATTTATATTGTTCTCCAGAGATAATGTACTTCTTGCTGCTCTCAGAGTGACAATGAGAATTTTTGGGTTGGAGACAGGGTAAACCAGTTTGGGGAACACACAAAGGAACCAGGAATTGCATTAAATCTAACTTAAATTAAACATTAAAAATAAATATTTGTTCAGTGCCTTTTTTTTTGCACCAAGCACAGAACCAAGAACTTTCATCACTATTATTTCATTTCGTCTTCTCAACCGCATGAAGCAGGGATTCTTGATTAAAATATCCATTTCACAGGGGAGGAAACTGAGGCTATGGTTGCTCAAGTATTCAAGCTTGTGTGTTCTAATTCCAAATTCAGGTTTTTATGCACGTCCCCTAAGCTGTACACGGGATCACAGACTATATGGTGTCCTGTCACTTTACTTCTCTTTCCTGAACCCTCGCATTTTTCTGCCTTGTTCTCTGCCTCAATGAATAGTGATTGTGCCACTTCCAGGCCTGGCTGTGAAAATCTCCCATGCACACTCCAGCATGGTCCCCCCTCCTACCAGATGATGACAAGGCCCCAGGGAATAGTAGTACTTGGGGAAATGACTGATCTTCTCCGTTCTTTGATGTATTTCTGCCCAGATGATCTCCATAATGCTTACCCATCACCTGGTCATTTGAGCTGCCCTACGACCAGCCAGCCCCTTCATCCATTCCAGTACCAAGGATCTGAAACCTGTGGATTAGATTTCCCCTCAAAACACACATAAGCTGAAAAGCTAAGGCAGCAAGAGCAAAGTAAGAACACATCTTATGTTTGGTTAGCTCCACAAGTGCCTCTGCGTTCTCCCATCCCCAGCTTGAATAAATCAGATAAGCTTCAGCAAAAGCATCTGAACTTTTTGGATTCTTTTCCAAAACAAGCCTTTGAACCTGAAGAACTTTGTCTATCTCTGCGTGTTCGCTCCTCAAATGTTCAGCTGGGGCTTGCCCACTGCACAGCTCAAGCTGGTGAAATTTAACTCTTTCATCCACAGATTAATTTCCAACCCGTCTGAAGTGACAGTCAACTCATTAGGCTCATTTTAAAGAAGACTCTCTATGAATGTGTCAGCTTATGCCTGTCTCCACAGATGAAGGATTCCTTCAGGGAACATATTAAACTGAGACTAGCAAGAGGTGATGCCATTAAAGCGTTGTCAGTTCAGCAGCTTTACGGTACCAGAGCTGTAGCTGCTTGCCCTTAGCAGGATTTCAAGAGAAAGCCTCGTCTCCCTCCTCCAGATCCCCTGCTACCTCCAACCCTACCATGGATGCATCTTTAATTGCAGTTCCTTGAGGAATGCCTTTGGCTTTATTTATTACAAGCTGTTAGAAAATTTTTGGAACACAAATACTTATTACAGTGAACAGATTTCAGTTGCAAACGGATTCAACACAATTCCTGTGCCCAAGCCCCTGAGGGAACAGGAATGGAGATCTCTGGGCTGTGAAACGAAGCTTGGTCAAGGATGCTTCCTTCAGAGACTCTGCTCTGAAAACCCAGGAGAGCCAAAAAGTGGAAGACTAGCATTTAAATGAACTGTAAAGAGCATCTAACCAACCGTTTTGTCTTACAGAGGAGGAAATGGAGGTTCAGTGGAACCAGCAAGGCCGAGGCTAAAATAGCCAGCCAGCAATAGGCCTCTGCAACTCCCTGGCCAGGCATTATAGCTCTCTTCCATGCTGTCTTTCATACCCAGAGAAAGTGAGATTAAATAAAGCCAAAAAAAAAAAAAAAAAAACTGGCCCTAAATCCTGGCCTGGATCCACGTATCCTGGCTTTTCATTACAGCTTGTCAATACGTGTCCATAGATTGAGTCCATAGAAAGATGCTCACCCCATGACAGAAGACAGACAAGAAACCTGGAATGTTTCTGAAACATTGACTGGAAATCTTACTCAATGTTCAGAGATCTTAGTGTATCTTTACATGGTAACGCTTCTAGACCAGATAGGCAATGCTTAAAGAGAAATCTATACTCCTTTCCTACTTTCAATTTCATTCTCATCAGCTGCTTTGATTTTCTTGCTGGTGACTCTCAGCTGCTATGGATCCTTATCATGGGGAAGTGCAGTTAGTCCATGATGGAGTTCTAAATTGAAGTAACTGACGGAGTATGAGAATATTAGGGCTAGAAGAAAACTTAATGATACTCCGGGCCATATCTTCAGTTTCCAGTTGAGTACAGTGGGTCTGAGAGAGGTTAAGTGACTTCAGGCAGGGTCACTGGGTACACTATGGACTGCAAAACATTGAATTGCCCTACCACGTGAAAGGAGGTTCCTTCCATCTGACAATGACAAACCACTTCCCTTTGTAATACTTAAGTGTCTTTTATGAATTATTAATGGATTGTGCCCAGTTCTACAGAGCCAAATGTGTATTGCAGCCTACTCCTAACAAATCCACCGACATCTGCATGAGGTATGGGTCATGAGTTATCCTCGCCATCTTTTGTTTCATGGAAAGACCAGTAAACAGAAGTCAGGGGAATTTTCCAAGATTACATGATGAGTCAGCAAAGGCTCTGGGGCAACAAGCTGTTACTGGATGAGGAATCAGAAGATACAAATTCCAGTCTTCACACTGTCTCTAATCATGTGGGAGATCTTGGGCAAGCCACTTCTGTCTCTGAGTCTCAGTTTCTTCACCCATAGAAGGGCTTTTCAGGATGGCCTCTAAGAACCTTTCAGCTTTCAAGGTTCAGAGCTCTTTCATGTCTATAATATGATTGTGCAAAGCCAGAGATTGACTGCCACAATGATATACCCTCAAAATTCTTAAACTTTAAAGGATAAATGGGTTTTGCCTCCAAAATTGGAAGTGTCGTAGCAATTTGTGTGCAAATAATAATAGTAGTAACAATACTTTTTTTTTTCTTAAATTATTCTCAAGCTCTTGGTGATTGCAGTACTTGTCTGCTTGCAAGGACAATCATATAACACAACAAACTAATAACAGACAATGACAGAACTCAGAAATATATCTTTATTATATTTACTTTTTGAAAAATAATAAGAAAAATAAATGGTACTTATTGAAAACTTACCATATGCCATGCAGTTTATATGTATCATCTGTTTTAAGATCTATAAACAGTGTTATCATGCCCTTTGTATAGATAAAGAAACTGAGATTCAATGATGAAATAATTCATCCACTACGTATACAACTATTAAGCAATAAAGCCCAGAGTTGAAACCAGCTTTCTTGACTCCAAAGCTGATGTTTCCCACAATTACAGGTTGCATACAAAAAATAATACTGCCTTGTTTCTTAGCAAAAGTGTTTTTCCATAAGAAAAGAAAATTAAATACATGAACATTTTATCGGTCGTGACAAAGAACACCACCACGGCTTCCCTGGGCTGCAACATTTGAACATCTTTGAAAACAGACCAAAAAGTTTGAGGCATTAGTCTGACTTCCCCCCAATAATTTAGGAGGGATAGATACCTATGTCTAGAATTATTCCATTCAGAAATATTTATTAGTATGTCCATAAGATCTAGGGCCAGGTGGCCATTTCTTGTTTGGAATTTGCATAATTTCACATATGCACTAGACCTTTGTCTTGACCCGCTCCCTATTTATTCAATCCTGTAATCCTCCTAGAGATATAGGGCAATATTAGAGTGGACTTGAAGAACCTGTTTCTGATTCAGAGTCTCCCCTAAGAGGGGAAGTGTGTATAGGGTCCCCTCAAAGTCATCCATACAAATAATTTCTAAGCTTATAGACCAATCCAGGACCAGATCCCGTATGTTCATTCATCCAACATTTCTTGACAGCCTTGAATGATTGCAGCACAGGAAAGACTAATGCTTCCAAGACAAATAACGTTTAGCCTTGAGCTGACCTTGGACACCTAATCTAGGCCAGGCCTAGACTCCAGGACAAACCATGGGCAGCTCCATTTTACCAGCTTCCAAGGTCTAGAAATAAAAGTGAAGCGATGTGACAGAAAGTCCTGCATTTTCTGTTTGGGCTTTCACCAGAATGAAAATTACTGTACCCCTTTTGTCATGCCAAGAACCAGATAATGTTAAAGTTGGAAGTGACACTAGAGATTTAGCTGTCACTTCCGTTCCAATCTCTCCTTTTAGAGATGAGGTTACTGAGGTTCAGAGAGTGAAAAAATTGTCTAAAGTCACCAACAGAGCATGGGGCAAGTCTGGGATTAAAACCCAAGTCTCCTGGCTCCAGGCTCAATGCTCCTTTCACTGCTATTATTTAATTGCCTTGGCAATGGGAAAGACATTAGCCGAGAAGAAGAAGAAGCCAGTCTTTGTTAATGAAAAAATGTGATTCAATGGATAGGTGGATCTGTGCTTCCTCTAACTACCATGGCTCATGGTTATGTTGGGCTAATTCCATAGCCTAGTAGCAAAATGCCTATGCTGCAGCCACTATGAATGTCCTGAATGCAGCAGACTTTTTCATAGCTCTGCACACTACCTTCCCTGAATCCGGAATATCCTCTCATTTGTCCTCACAGCAAACAATTACTCTTTTAGAACCCATTCCATTGCTTCCTTTGTGCAGATGTGGTTAATTTATGCTGGGTCAACTTAGATAAGATGGAGCTACATTTCTCAGACCCCCCTTCCCTGCATAGTTCCATATTAGCTTTGGCCACAAGAGATTTTGCATGATATTTGAAATATAGAAGTGAAGCTTCTGTTTTAATATTTAGAAGGTTGGTGCAGGACACCACATATTGTGGTGTCTTACACATGTGTCTC
Organism: Symphalangus syndactylus; assembly: GCF_028878055.3. Taxonomy (NCBI): domain Eukaryota; kingdom Metazoa; phylum Chordata; class Mammalia; order Primates; family Hylobatidae; genus Symphalangus; species Symphalangus syndactylus. The sequence goes on from NC_072439.2 coordinate 89,515,212, forward strand.
TGATCTGCTGACTCACCTAGTTTAGGTGGGGCAGCAGCTGAGCCCTCAGCTTCTGCAGTTCCTACTTCTCTTCTGCAGGCCCTCTGAATCCTGGGCCAGCATGAATAGCTCTGTGAGGAAGGTCACCAGATTTTTCTGCAGGTCACCAACATTCTCAGCTGGAGGCAGTGAGAGACAGGAATAGGCTCTAGTGTGCCTGGCAAGGTCCAGACCATCATTGCTCTCTCCTGCTCCACTCCTATTTCTCTTTCTCCACTGCCTACCCTTAAAGTCCAGCACAAACTCAGAAGCAACAGCCTCGCATATACTGATTAGCCAGTTCCTACAGTTGTACTCAGTAAGGTCCGACAATAAATTCCTGGTCCTATATCATACAAAGTGGTTCTGCTTGTCTGATAGAACACTAACTGGATCAGGAGTCTTCTGTGAATCCCTCAGAATTAATCATTTCTCTGCCACACACCTCTATTAAAGCATATAACACACCATGCTGTACTTTCATGATTGACAAGTGTCTCTCCCACTGATGGGGATAGCTGACACATATTGCATGCTTACTTTGTGTCAGGCACTATTCTCAGCACTATTTAACCCTCACAACAACCTAACGAGGGAAGAGTTGTTATTTTTCTTCCCATTTTATAGACAAGACAACTCAACCGAGGACCAGACAAGTTAAAAGACTTGCCCATGCTTTCACGACCAGGAAGGAGAGAATCCAGGATTCAGAAACACATAGCCTGGCCCCAGATCTAACGCCCTCACCCTCCCTAGGTGAGCTCTTGAAGGAGCACGTCTCATCTGTGAAGGAAAGATCTATCTACTAAGCTTGAAGAGAAAATGACTTTTCTACAAAGTTGGAGAGAGTTGATGGAAATGGAAGCTTTGGGTCTAGGGTCCTATTGTACCCTGAATGACATGCTTTCCAGACTGGAAGTTGAGATTGTAAATGCTCCGCAGTCGATGCCTTGTTAGTGGACAAGAGACCCACTTACATGTTAGTTATACATCACCTGAAAGTCATCAGTATGCTCTCTGGGAGCTGTAGACACTAACACTGCCTCACACCACTGGATGAGCCTGCTTTTCTCCCTAGCCCAAGCTGATGCCCCACCCTGGGTGGAGCTCTCTCCTGTGGGTCTCCCTGAGTGGAGGGCTGAGCCTGTCTGGAGGGAAGAGTTCCCACACAGGTGCCAGGTATGCAATTAGTGTTTAACACCTCATTTTTATGTGAATGATGAAACATGACTTCAAAACAACAGTTCATGTATCGTAATGTGGGCTGGGACTCAATTTTTAATGTGGCTACCAACTTCTAAATATCAGACTAGAATAAAAAATCAAGTTTGGATTTCAAATCAGAGTATCATGTTCAACATGAAATTGGGCTTTCCTTATTTCCCTCTACATACAGGAAAATTTAAAGCCTTCATCTTATGTGTAATACATCAGAAATAAACACACATATACACACAAATAAAAAAGAATAAGTAAAAGACAAAAGATAAAATATAAAACATAAAATATATAGAAAAAATGGTTAGAAATAAAAATCAATGCTACGACAGCAACATCAAATGCCTGTCTTGCTCTTCTAGGACACAGAAGGGAGGCTGGTCTGGAAGGTCTAGAGGCTTCGTGCCACTTAAACTGTTCTACACAAGAGGAGAAAACCAGCCAGGTGCGGTGGCTCATGCCTGTAATTCCAGCACCTTGGGAGGCCAAGGTGGGTGGATCGCAAGGTCAGGAGTTCAAGACCAGCCTGGTCAACATGGTGAAACCCTGTCTCTCCTAAAGATACAAAAAATTGGCTGGGTGTGGTGGCATGCACCTGTAATCCCAGCTACTCAGGAGGCTGGGGCAGGAGAATCACTTGAACCTGGGAGAAGTGGAGGTTGCAGTGAGCTGAGATCGCACCACTGCATTCCAGCCTGGGCGATAGGGTGAGACTCTGTCTCGAAAAAAAAAAAAGGAGAAAACCCATAACAAATTCACTACATCATAAATATCTGCTATCAATATTATGTAGATGTTCCATATAAGCCAATGATGAGAAAAGCTTATAAAAATTGAATTCATTGCTTTTATTCATGACCAGACTTGGATTGGACCTCTGAATTTATCAAGTTCAAGCTTTCGTTTCAAGATGAGGAAACTGAGGGCCTGTGAAGATAGATCCTTCAATTCCAGACTGATACTAGCAGACTAGAGAGGAGGCCCAGAGGAAAGGCTTCCCATCCAGGAAGCAGCAGGATCAGGCTGAGGAATTTTTCTGTATCTTATGCGGGCATGGGAAGTGTTAGTGAGGAGAAGATATGTTTGGCAGGTAGAGTCAAAAGGATTTGGATATGGGAGATGAAATTTCTGTCTTCAACTTAACAAAAAAATAGTCTACCTCAGAACTTTTGGCTGCTATCCATTTTGAATGCTCATTAACTGAAAAATAGTATATATTTATTATAGAATATTTGGAAATTTAAAAAAGAATTAAATTACTCATAATTCTACCTCCTAGAAAAAACCTTTGTCAATATTTTGATTTTCACTTTTTTAAAAAGTGTAATTACATGGCATGTTCTATTTGCTAATCTAATGCTTGTATTTTTTTGTTGTTGTTTGTTTGTTTGTTTTGAGACGAAGTCTCACTCTGTCACCCAGGCTGGAGTGCAATGGAGCTATCTCAGTTCACTGCAACCTCTGCCTCGCAGGTTCAAGCAATTCTCCTGCCTCAGCCTCCCGGGTAGCTGGGGATTACAGGCACCCGCCACTATGCCCAGCTAAGTTTTTTTGTATTTTAGTAGAGACAGGGTTTCACTGTGTTGGCCAGGCTGGTCTTGCAAGTGATCCACCTGCCTCAGCCTCCCAAAGTGCTGGGATTACAGGCGTCATCCACTGCGCCCAGCTGTTTGTATGTTTTAATGAAACTCTTTTTCATAATATTAAATACTCTTCCACTATGAAATGTTCTTATTATAATAAGAACATTTATTATAAATGCCTAGTTATTTCACCCTCTGACTATAGTGAGTCAATGTGTTTCTTACTATTGGACACTTTGGTAACTTCTCTTATTTCCCATCACAAATAATAATGAGATAAATGTCTTTGGGTCTCTGGTTATTCCTGAGTGAATTTTTTAAACATAATTTCAACTTTTATTTTAGATTCAAGGGGTAAATATGCAGGTTTGTTACCTGGATATACTGTGTGATGCTGAGGTTTGGAGTATGATTGATCCTTTCACCCAGGTACTGAGCACAGTGCCCAACAATTTTTTAACCCTTGCCCCCCTCCTTCCCCCTCTAGTAGTCCCCAGTGTCTTTTGTTGCCATCTTTATGTCCATGAGTGTCCCCTGTTTAGCTCCCACTTATGGATGAAAACATGCGGTATTTGATTTTCTGTTTCTGTGTTAATTCACTCAGGATAATGGCCTCCAGCTGCATCCATGTTGCTGCAAAGGATATGATTTCATTCTTTTTATGGCTGTATAGTATTCCATGTCATATATGTACCACATTTTCTTTATCCAATCCACGATTGATGGGCACCTAGGTTAATTCTTCATCTTTGCTATTGTGAATAGTGCATGATGAACATACAGGTACATGTGTCTTTTTGGTAGAACAATTTATTTTCTCTTGGATATATACCTAGTAATGGGATTGCTGGGTCAAATGGTAATTCTGTTTTAAGTTCTTTGAGAAATCTCCAATCTGCTTTTCACATTGGCTGAACTATGCACATTTCCACTAACAGGGTTCAAGCATTCTCTTTTCTCCACAGTCTTGAGAGCATCTGTTGTTTTTTGACTTTTTAATAATAACCATTCTGACTCGTGTGAAATGGTATCTCATTGTGGTTTTGATTTGCATTTCTCTGATGATTAGTGAACTTGAGCATTTTTTCATGTTTGTTGGTCATTTGTGTGTCCTCTTTTGAGAAGTTATGGTTCATAGCTTTTGTCTTTTTTTTTTTAATGAGGTTGTTTTTTGCTTATGGAATTGTTCTAGTTCCTTATAGGTTCTAGATTAGACCTTTGTTGGATGCATAGTTTGCAAATATTTTCTCCCATTCTATAGGTTGTCTGTTTACTCTGTTGATAGCCTCTTTTGCCGTGCAGAAGCTCTTTAGTTTAATTAGGTCTCAGTTGTCTATTTTTGTTTTTGTTGCAATTGCTTTTGGATACTTAGTCATAAATTTTTTCCCAAAGGCAATATCCAGAATGGTGTTTCCTAGGTTTTCTTCTAGGATTCCTATAGTTTGATGTCTTACATTTAAGTCCTTAATTAATCTTGAGTTAATTTTTGTTTATGGTGAAAGCTAGGGGTCCAGTTTCATTCTTCTGCATATGGCTAGCAAGCTATCTCTGTTCTATTTATTGAATAGGAAATCATTTCCCCATTGTTTATTTTTGTCAACTTGGTTGAAGATCAGATGGCTGTCCATGTGGCTTTATTTCTGGGTTTTCTATACTGTTCCATTGGTCTATGTGTCTATTTTTGTACCAGTACCATGTTGTTTTGGTTACTCTAGCCTTATAGCATAGTTTGTTCTTCTTCTCCTTCTTTTTTTACTGAACGATCCAAATATTTCACCTGAATAGTATAGTTTGAAGTTGGGTAATGTGATTCCTCTGGCTTTGTTCTTTTTGCTTAGGACTGTTTCGGCTATTCAGGCTCTTTTTTGGTTCCATAAGAGTTTTAGAATAGTTTTTTCTAGTTCTGTGAGAAATGACATTAGTAGCTTGATAGGAATGTCATTGAATCTGTAGGTTGTTTTGGATAGTATGGACATTTTGACACTATTTATTCTTTCAATCTATGAGCATGAACTGTTTTTCCATTTGTTTGTGTCATCTAGGATTTCTTCCAGCAGTGTTTTATAGTTGTCCTTGTAGGGATTTTTGTTTTGTTTTGTTTTGAGATGGAGTCTCGCTCTGTCACCCAGGCTGGAGTGCAGTGGCGCAAACTTGGCTCACTGCAACCTCTGCCTCCTGGGTTCCAGCAATTCTCCTGCCTCAGCCTCCTGAGTAGCTGGGACTACAGGTGTATGCGACCATGCCTGGCTAATTTTTGTATTTTTAGTAGAGATGGGGTTTCACTGTGTTAGCCAGGATGGTCTCGATCTCCTGACCTCGTGATCTGCCCGCCTCGGCCTCCCAAAGTGGTGGGATTACAGGCATGAGCCACTGCGCCCGGCCGAATGAGATTCTTAACATAGAATTGATGGAACTAAGTGAATGACACTTTTAAAACTTGACATATGTATATCCAAGTCACGCATAGAGAACACAGATCTATTTACACTCCCAGCAATAGTGTAGTCTATGAATGTTTGCTTCATTATCAACTTCTGCTACAACTGTCTGAAGTTTTGAGGAACTCTTGGAAAGTATTTTAATTATTGATGTGCAGGCATTTATATCTTCTACTTGGTTTCAATAAAAATGATAAAACTAAGTGATGCTACGAAATAAATAACTTATAAGTAACTTCTATTTTACATTGCTTGAATTTTTATATTTCTTAATAAACGTAAGTTTTCACAGAATTATAGGTAGATTATATACAGCACACAGCATTATTTTATACAAACATTTCTATAAAATGACGTGTGTACACCTGACATTTTAAAACTAAAAAAATCTTTAAATCAATATAGTGATCCAGGATGTAGATATCTTGAGTTTGGTGAGCCAAGTCTCCATATATGACTTGTTTTCAATGTGATTGGAATTAACAGGTTAGACAGTATGAACTCTTTTAAAGTTCCTACTACATGTTAGTGTCTCACATTTAGTGGTGCTTTGTATGTCATTGGGAGCAAAAACAACCTCCATTATTGCTTCTGATGACAATTTTTACAAACTTAATTTTTACAGGAATTAACATCTCGTTTTTTCTCAAACTCCCAAATCCCTATTTTTATAACTTACTATGAAAGTCCAAAAGGAAATGAAAAGCTAAAGGATGTACTAAAAAATACAGTTGATCCTTGAATAACACAGGTTTGAACTGTATGGGTCCACTTATATGCCGATTTTTTTTCAATAAAAGTTACACCCAGAGTGCCTGCCTCTCCTGCCTCTCCTTCCACTTCTTCCACTTCTGCCACTACTGAGACAAGACCAATCCCTCCTCTTCCTCCTCCTTCCTAGCCTACTCAGGTGAAGATGATGAGGATGAAGATCTTTATGGTGATCCACTTCCACTTAATAAATAGTAAACATGTTTTCTTTTTCTTATGATTTTCTTACCAACATTTTCTTGTATCTAGCTTACTTTATTGTAAGAATATAATACATAATACACATAGCATACAAAATGTGTGTTAATTGACCGTTTATGTCAACAGTAAGGCTTTCTGTCAACAGTAGGCTCCTGGCAGTTAAATTTCGTGGGAGTTAAAAGTTATACATGGAATTTTGACTGCAGGGCATCAGCACCCGTAATCCTCACATTGTTCAAGGATCAACTGTTTAGTTACATATTTATATGTACATTTTAAACTTTGATTATACAACTAACATATGTTGCATGTAGAAAATTACAGATTAGAAATTAAAAAGAAGAAAATTAATATAACTTTGAATTATATCATGCAGACATAATGCTATTTATCCAACAGTTTCCAGTCTTCTTTACAGAAATGTATACACACTGCCCATACTGCTGTTATAACTCACTATGATACATTGTGAACATATTATCATGCCAATATGCTAACAAGTACATAATTTTAAATAGCTTTCTAGTATGTGCCAGGCACAGTAATATGCAATTATGAGGAAGATATGGCCTGGTCCTCAGGGAACAATTGGGGAGAGCAGGAAAGAACAGAAGCTTTCTAAGCTCTGGTGTGGTGCTCTTTCTCCTGGTTTATTTTCATTACTAGGTAAAGCTTTACTCCTTAGCATTTTTGTTTTTACAGTCCCAGCACATTTAAATCCCAGTTTTCTTATCCTTGCCTTTAGGTTACAGTGTCCTATTCATTTACTTTCGATCCATGAACAATTGAGAGTTTTCAGTATTCAGTGAGTCCCTGTATGGCATGGTTAGAGCACAGTTCTCAGAAGTTGTGGAAGAAGATCTTTCCAACAGCAGGTGCTGCCAGTGGTGCTACAGGTAGAAATGGATACTGGCTTTTGGGGACAGTGGTCTTCCTTGTGCTTCAGTGTCCCTGTAGCAAGAAGGGAACTCTTTCATTTCCCAAAGAGCTTTCTGCTCCTTAACACCTGCTGTGATCTGTGAAGACATCTGCGAGGCAATTTGGGTTCTATAGAGTAGGAAGGTTAGACTTAGGGAAACAAAGTATGTGACTGAGGCTCTGCCTAGAAGAGGCACAGCAGAGCCAGGATAAAGCACAGGCTTTGTGATGCCAGTACAGCACTCTTTCTATTCTTCCCCAGCTCCACTGAAGGCATGGCTGACTTGGCTGCAGAAGGTTGGTGGGTCAAAGAGACCAATGCTCTCTGCTCTTCACATGCACACACACATACACACACACCAGAAACACATGTGTGAGTGCCCTCACATGTAAACAGGCAATCTAACCAAAATGCTCCTAGGTATTCTGTAAGTGCTCCCCGCCTGGAAGGATCTGTCTCGTCTTGTAGTTCTTGCACCACTGTTTGGTGTCTTGACCACCCACAGCAACAGGCCACCTCCAGACAAGCCAGGATCCCTTTCACTGGGATTTTCCAACCCCGCATCACATATGCCCTGGGGGCGTGCTCTCCCCAAGCAGGCAGGGTCAACAGACTCAGTGTGATGAATCCCAGACAACAAATGTACAGTGAGCACCTCTAACAAGCAAGATGCTGAGTTAGGCTGTAAAGAGAATTCTGCCATGATATAATATTTATCTGCTAGAAAGCACTCCATAACAAGTAGAATAATATTATAACACTAGATATGTCTTGTACTTTATGATTCATAGGCATTGTCTCACCTGACCCTGACAACAGCCCTGTATGAGAGACATAGTCTTAATCACGTTTAACAGATGAAGATGCAGAGGTTCAGAGAGGCTCACTGACTGGGCCTACATTAGATAGTGAATATTACACCTTGGACCTAAACTCCAGTTCTTCTGACTCCAAAACCAATGTCCTCACCCTCTCAGACATCGACCTCAATATGTTATGTGATTCTTGGTTCTCAATGTGACCCATGAGGAGAGTTTGGTGAATGTCACTTAACAGGTGAGAAAACTGATCCAAGAGGTGAAGAGAATTAACCATGATCACCAGGGGCCTCTGGTTCCAAAACCTAGTGGTCCTTTCTCATCACTTGGTCCTTGCTGTGGAATAGCGCCTCAGAGAGCAGGGGATTGTGAACAAAGAAAGAGTAACAAAGATTCAAAGCAGATTGTGTGTCCCTAAGGGGGCTGCAGACAAACTCTTTGGGTACCTCTGCTTAGAAACATCCTGGGGAGCCCCAGCCCCTGCCCAGCATGTAAGTGTAATGTGTGTTTTGAGGTCATGTCAACTTCCTGTTAGGTGTTGCTGTCTATGATCTTCCTTCTGGTCTAGGCCAGGATGCCATTTTTTGTGACCAAGCATAGAGTCCTGCTTTAGAATGCCCAACTGTTGTTCAACAGTGTGGTTTCTTTGAAGGAAATGTGATGAGAATAAGGTGGGGAGGAAGTTGGTAAGAGAGGACAGAAACAAGCATACATACTGGCATTGTCTGTTGCTTGATCTTGAAAAAAGTTATATGGCATTTTACATGGATCCCAGCCTTGCTCCTTCCACTATGTACACAGCAGAGTCTCACCTTATACTCCTCATTTTAGAGACTGGTGGGAAATGAAAGACAAGGAGACCAGTTAGGCGACTATATTGCAGAAACCCAAATGAGATCCAATGGGGACTTGAAAGTGGCTTTAGGGTCAGGACATAGACATATAGTGAAGAACCACCCCAGAGGAAGACTCAACTAGTTGTACAGATTGGTTGGTGGAGAGAAAGAAAGTGGAGGAGAGAAGCTTAGGATGGCCTCTGGTTTGCTCACTGAGGCATCTAGGTGGGTGAGCGTGTTCTGGACAGAGCTAAAGACTACAGACAAAGAGGAAGTTTGGAAAGAACACAATGAGTTTAATTTTTAATATATTGAGAGAGCACATCTGGACCATGTTCTTATGAAGGTGACTACAGGGAAAAGTGCTCAGAAATGAGGTCCTCCAACTCCACCCTGAAAATTCACAGACATTGCTACAACAACCATTAGTCACTGCAGGCCTAATCAGGAGAGATTTGGGAATGGGGAGTGGGAAAGAGTGGGCTGTGCTTATGGAACTCATAGTGAATAAAAGAAGGTTTTGAGCAGGAGCAAATAGGCATCCCTGCTTTTCTTATAGTCCATTATTTTCATGGATTGTTTGTTAGGCAGCCCCAGTGTCACATTGGAAGTGTCATACTAGAATGACTTGGAGATCTTGAGTTAAAAGACCTAAATTTGGTGCAGCATATTATTAGTTGTATGATCTGGGGAAAAACACTTAACTCCCCTGATCTTCCTTCCTTATCTATAAAATGATTGTCTTGGGAAAATGCTGTGTAAATTTATGGGTAAATTGTTGGTTTAATATGTCATACTAATAAGCAACTAATTTTGCAACTAAATTAAATGTGTACCAATTTGAGAAGCTAAAGCTTTAAGAAGGAAGTATTAACAGACTGGAAAAACCCAGTGAATTTTTCAGACCAAATTATAGAAGACCCTTGGAGCTCCAGCATCCTGTAGAGGTATCTTTAGGGAAAGGAAGAAGCAAGAATGGAATCAGGGGATATCCCACCAGCCTCTTCACCCCACCCCCAGTCACAAGCAGTGGTGATGTTTGTCTGTGACATGAATCGCTATACTCTTGTGGGTGCTATTTTTTGCTGCTCTGGCACAGATATATACCATATATTCTTGGGTCTTATATAGGGTTTAGTTTGTTACCTTCTTGGGCACCAACTGCTTAGCATTCCTCAACGTATAACCTCTTCAGCATCAACTCTTGATGTTACAAGAAAACACAGGTTATAGACTTCAATTGAACCCAAAACGACTGTTGATTGAGTTCTTTAGACTTTCCAGGCATTATACTAAACAATGGGGATACAATGCTGAAACAAATAGGCAAGGTCTCTGTCCTCATAGAGCTTTTATGCTACCAAAATTCAGAACTGGAAGAGATCTGGAAGAGATTTTCTAGCACCCAGAATTTTTTGGAGTAACGTTTGACTTTGTCACTTGGAGCCTATGCAATCTTGTTTTTTGTTTGTTTGTTGTTTTGTTTTTGAGATGGAGTCTTGCTCTGTCACCCAGGCTGGAGTGCAGTGGCGTGATCTCTGCTCACTGCAACCTCTGCCTCCTGGGTTCAAACAATTCTCCTGCCTCAGCCTCCTGTGTAGCTGGGATTAAAGGTGCCCACCACCACACCCGTCTAATTTTTGTATTTTAGTAGAGATGGGTTTTCACCATGTTGACCAGGCTGGTCTTGAACTCCTGTCCTCAGGAGATCCACCCACCTCAGCCTCCCAAGTGCTGAGACTACAGGCATGAGCCACCATACCCAGCCTAGAACCTACACAACCTTGAACAAATTTATGTCACTGTAAAATGAGAATGATAACAAAAAGAAATAGCCACGCTCCTCATGCATATACTGTGAAGAAACATATGAGGATGTGCATTATGATTGACAAAGCACTAGACAAATGCAAGTGATTAACACTGAAATATTATACTTCAAAAAGAAAAGGAAAGAAGGAAAAGTTATACTCAGTGCTTATGCACACATCTGGAAAAAATACTAACTACTTATCAAAATATCTCACGATGTTTCTACCTAGTTTGGTCTCTGTTCACACTGGTATTCAATTACTAGACAACTAGACAATAAGTCAGTTGAAATGGCAATATTAATTTGTGCAACATGGGCCAATATTGCTTTAAATAAAGGTGGAATACGCTTTGTGTTCTGCCGACATGACCTCACTGAAAGTGGACCGGAAGAGGGGAATGCCATTGGCTGTGCTGAGCTGGGAGGAGCAATTCTGGTACCATGGCTACCAGCAGTCCCAGCGCTCTACAGCCAAGCCCTGAGATTTTTGCACCTGATAGTCTCACGGCTGATCACTTTACGTATTTATTTTATTTTGTTTTTTCTTTTGTCAGACCTGGTCAACAGGAAGTAATTGCCTGAGCTCTTTTAAGCAACTGAGCTGAATGTCAGGAAACTGGAGTCCTAATCCAGCCCCTTTTTTGACTGACTGACTAAGTTGGGATAAGACTTTCTACCTCAAGGATCATCATGTGCAAAATGAAAAGGTTTGAAAAAATTAGGAGTTTGTGGGGTTGGTATCTTGGCCTCCAAATCTCTGAGAGTGGTCGGAGGACAATTAAAGTAGGACTTCTGACCTGTCTTCAGCCAAAGGTGCTTTGCTTGTGTATACTTTGTATACAACTCCAGATCAGGTTTACCTGGAAGGTGAAAGAAAGAGGCTCCACTGATTATTAAACAAAAGAATGAGTGCTGAGGCCCCGTCAGCTAAAACGTTTTCTATTCCTCCATGATTCCAGAACAAAACTCTCAGCCCCATCTATACACTTTAAGAAGGAAGCACAGAAGGGGTGGTTGTGGGAAGGAGAGTCTGCAGGGTGACCAACCCCAAAGAACAAGGCAAGGGAGCCAGACAGGCCAGGCGCACTGGATGGGCCTCTGGGATGCTGCACAATTCCTAGCATGCTTCTCCTAGAAGACTCCTCCAGCAATCTCTGTGAAAAGAGAAATATTTTTACCTGCCCTTGGATGGCATTTAGGTCTGGGGTAGAAGGTGGCAGCTGTTTAACAGCCCATGGTAACACTGCACAGCAATTAGGGCAGGAAGCGAAGAAGGCTGTATCACACAGAAACTGCCAAGGTGGAATTGAGGTCAAGAGATTGCAGTTCCTCCAAATTGAATTCACCCTTCTTCCCACCTGGATGGCCTCTGCCAGTGACTGGGGGATCTAGGGGAGCAAGAAGTGGTTTTCTAAAGAAGAGGGTCCTTCATAAAGCTGTGATCCAGCATGGGTACTGGTGGGCAAGGGCAGGGCTTTTGAGAATGCCAGTGCAGAGACCACTCCACTGCTCTTCGGAATTGTGTGTCTAGTGGCAACGTGGAGGGTAGCTTGAAGGGGAATCACTGGGCTGGGGAGACCAAGTGGCAGATAAGAGGTGTTGCCTAAGTGACAGATCATACACCTGTCAATCAAGAACAGTGACAGGATGGACTTTGTTCTCAGGGGCCAGGTGTTTCACTAGGGAGTACAATTTCATGCTCGTACTTCTCTTTTTTGACATTTCCGGCCTCTCCATAGTCCCTGTGGGTTGGATCTGTGCTTGGCACTTCCTCTGATTGAGGGAAAGACAACCTTTTCTTGTGTGCTGTATTTATACTCAGGCATGAAATAAGACCGAGCAAACGTCATCCCAGAAACCTCAGGCCACTTGAGAGAATTTCGATCTGTAAGTGTAAAAGTAGCACAATGTCTGTCTCTCTCTTCACACTTGGGCAGAGGGGTTTGAGGAGACGATGATGATATTCTAGGGCAGTCAAAGAATTTTAGGGCTAGAAAGGGCCTTGGAGATGGATTTTAGGTCAAAAAACTTAAAAGACTTATGTTAGCTCTACTTTTTTTTTTTGTTTCTTGAGACAGTCTTGCTCTTGTTGCCCAGGTTGGAGTGCAGTGGCACAATCTCGGCTCACTGCAACCTCCACCTCCTGGGTTAAAGCAATTCTCATGACTCAGCCTCCCAAGTAGCTGGGATTCCAGGCACGTGCCACCATTCCCAGCTAATTTTTTTTTTATATTTAGTAGAGATGGGGTTTCACCACGTTGGCCAGGCTGGTCTTGAGCTCCTGACCTCAGGTGATCCACTCACCTCAGCCTCCCAAAGTGCTGGGATTACAGACGTGAGCCATTGTGGCCAGCTGGCTCTACTTTTAATGTATCCAGAATCCAATTGCTTTTCCCCACCTGCAGCTATCCTTCTGATCCAAACTTCCAGCTTTTCTTCCTGGAATATTGTGATCACCTACTACTTGCTTCAACCCTTGCTTCTCTCCGCTTCAACCCTGTGCCCCTTAGTATATTCTCAGCACAGTAGTAAAAATAATCCTCTTAAGATGTGCATTGGATTATGTCACGCCTCCGCTCAGATCCTTGCCTTGGTACCCCATTACTCTTGAGAAAAAAACTCAAGTCCTCAAAATAGCCTACCAGGCCCTACAAGACTCAGCCTGTATTGCCTCTCTGAACTTATCTCCCATTCCTCTCCCAGACACTCCAATAGCTGACCACACTGCTGCAGCCACACTGGCCTCCTTGTTGTTCCTAGGATGTTCTCCTATTTTAGTCCTTTGCCCTCCCCTGGCACACTCTTCCTACAGACATATGCTCAGTTCACAGCCTCCTCTTCTTCAAGCCTGCTCATGTCTCACCTTCTCCCCCAGGCCCCACCTTGACCATGCTATTTACATATCAGCCTGCAAGTCGGTACCTGCTCCCCACTCCAAATCTGGGACTTCTGCTCCCCACCCCTCCATGCTGCTCTACTTTTTTTCCCCGTAGGACTTAGCACCTCTGAACACAGCAGACAATTTTCATATTTATTGTGTTGATTAATATTTGCCCTTGCCTGCTAGGATGTAAACTCAACAAGGGCAGAGGTTGTCCTCTCTTGTTGACTGAGGTATGGCTGCTGCCTAGTGAACCTGGTTGCATGGAAGAGAAGGTAATTAAAGAGAATGTAACTTTAAATAAAATTATTCTGAAGTAGTTTCAAACTTACAGAACAGTTGCAAAAACGGTAGAGTTCAAATGTACCCCTCATGGAGATATGTTAACATTTCATCATCACATTTCCTTTTGGAATGAATGTTTAATGATATTAGTATTCGCATGAATCATGATAATAGTAATGACATGTTTGGAACTCTCTAGGTTTGCAGAAGGCTTTGTTTTTTTCCTTCAAGCTCCAGCCTACAGATCACTCTTCACATCTCCAAGATAGTGAGGGCAAAGATTATTGTACCCATGAACAGACTAGAAGACTGAGGCTTATTCAGATCAGGTGACATCTTACCTAAGGTCACACAGTTGTAAAGGGCAAGAGCAAAGCTGTGAGTGGAGCCAAGGTTTCCTCGCTCATAGCTGGGTACTGCTTCTTCTGCACAGTTTGTCCATTTTACAACCAAACCCTGTCTCCTCTGCTCTTGACGTCAGTTACTGCCTGGGTCAAGAGTGACTCTCTGACAGCAAAGATGGCAACTGCCTCACGTAGGCTGGGATGCCCCCTGGACAGCTGTAAGTCACACTGCAAAGGGCATGAGTCACCTGCATTCTTGCCCCTCTGCTACACGTGCTTCCTTCACTCAGCGCCTCTGAACCCTGGTGCCCACGGTGCCAGTTGGGAGGTGGTGCTGCCAGCTGGGGCTGACCGCAGGGTCCTCAGGCACCCTCCAGCCTGGTGACTGAGATGCCATCTGGCACCCCCGACAGCTGCAGGGCCTCCAGCCTGACCCAGGAAGCAGGAGGACGGGAACATGATGGTAACAGGTGGGGGAAAGATTTCCCACCTCTGCTCCAAGCACCATCACTTCCTAGATACAACAAGTTACTCATCCTCTCCAGGCCTCCGTTTCATCAGCTTCAGAATGGAGAGAATAAATAGTTCTGAGAGTGATCATGATTCCTCGATCCTGAGTTTTCTTAGCCTGTGATTCCTATATATTCAAAGAAGAGGTCTGAGACCCTGATCCCCAAACAGGAAAACTGCCAGGCATGGGGAGACATCGGTAGAGATGGAGAAGGCGCAAGAAATGTCAAAGGGAAAGCAATCTGATGTAGCAGCCTACTGGGAGAATGACATGAGTTAAGATAGGTCAAGCATATGGTCAGTGGTCAAAATTATTTACAATAACGGTGGTGAGGACAGCATCTGTCCTTGAGTCTTGCTCTATTTCTGCTACCCTGCCCTAAGTCAGTCTTTGTTTTGTCACTTCCGTAATCCCGTAGTAACCTCCAGTGTGGTCTCCTGGTCACCAATGTCTTCCAACTCCAACCTAATCTGCCTACCGCTGTTAGAGGAATTTTCCTAAAACACAGCTGTGTCACATGTACTTTTCCTGTTCAAAATCCTTCAGTGGCTTCCCACAACCTCCTGAGTTAGGTACAAATCACTCACCCTGGCAGTCAAGCCTCTCCATAAATTAAGCCCCAACCTATCTTTCTCACTGTATTCCGACTACCCCCTGACATTTGTGGAATGCTTCAGGAAACCTGCTCTTCACTGCCCTCCAAATAGGTGCTAGCTGTCTGTCCCTTGCTGAAAGCAATAAGATAGTACAGTAGTAAGAGATGGTATAGTAGTCGTAGATGGTAGAATAGTAGTTAAGAGATCAGGTTCTGGGTCCAGAAAGCCTGAGTTTGAGTAGCTATGTGGCCTTGGGCAAGTTGCATGACTTCTCTGAGCTTCAGTTTCCTCATCTATAAACAAGAAGTTAATAATGGCACCTCCTGTAGGGATGGTTGTGAAGATAAAATATGTAAAGCAATTGGTGAACGGTGAATACTCAAATATTTCTCATGATTTAATCATTAATTTTCTTACACTGACTATGTCCTCTTCATCTGATGCCCTTGCCTCTCTCTGTTAACAGCTCCCTGCCAGCCTAATGAGCCCCTCCCCATTCCTCATCCTTTACACACCTTTTGAGACACTCCCTTCTTTCTCCTTTACAGTGTAGTAACTTGATTAGGCTTATTTTCCCACCCAACTGCAAAGTTCTTGAAGGCAAGGAGGAGCCTGTCTCCCACGGGTCTCTATATCTTTCTCAGGATCTAGGACAGCACCCAGCATCTAGAAGGTCTCAGTAAGGATGTGTTCAGTGAAAGAATAAAGGAAAGAAATCACAGAAGGCTCAATAAGGAATGAAGGCATGGATAAGTCAAGTTTGAGGGGTCATCCTGAAAACCTGGGGGTACAGTGCCACTTCCCGAAATGGGGGGCATGGCTGGGCTGAGTGAGGGCTCTGCTTTAGGGTGCCGCTTTCCTCATGGGACAAAGCCCAGCTTGGAGCAGTTTTCTCTATCCAGGGCCCTGCTGTGCTGGAGCAGGTACAATAGAAAGGCCCTGGATAAAGTGGGGGTGGGATAGAAAATAGGGGGAGGGGCTGTCAGAGAGTGGGCTCTATTCCAGTTTGCTTCTAAGTTGCTGAGGCACCTTGGAAGAGTCACCTGTCCTGGCATCTAAAAGGGAAGCTGGGCTAGAGTAGTTGTTCTTAATGCTGGTCCCAAGAAAGCAACATTGTAATCCCATGACAGCCTATCAAAAATATAGAATATCAGGCTGGGTGTGGTAGCTCATGCTTGTAATCCCAGCACTTCAGGAGGCTGAGGTGGGCTTGAGTTTAGGAGTTAGAGACAGGCAACATAGCAAGACCTTGTCTCTACAAAAGAGAGAAAAATTAGCCAGGTGTGGTGGCACATACCTGTAGTCTCAGCCTCTTGGAAGGCTCAGGTGGGAGGACTGCTTGAGCCCAGGAGGTCAACGCTGCACTAAGCAGTGATTGGGTCACTATACTCCAGCCTGGGCAACAGAGTGAGACCCTAACTCAAAAAAACAAAAACATAAAAAGGAAATATCAGCAATAATGAATCAGCAAGTCTGGGGAGAGGCCCAGCCATCTGTGTTTTATCTACCCCTCCAGAAGATTCTGAGGCACACTCAAGTTTGAGAACCACTGGGCTAGACCCACGAGGGCTTTCCAGGTTGTTTCCATTTTTGTTTGCTCCGATTTTTTCCAGTGAAATCTTAGGCAAGTGCCCAGTACATAAGGTACATTAAAAGTAGAGTCCCTCTGGTTAAGGGAGGGGCAAGCCCCCCCAACTCTGACTCTTTCTCGCCATGCACACTCTGCTCAGTAAGAATCCCTGGTTGGAAAGTTCTCAAGGCGGCCGAAGAGCATAGATTTATGGGGCTTGTCAAACCTGGCACTGCTGGTGGGATAAGCCTCTGAGAAAACACCCCTGCATTGGCATCCTGTTCAGTGCCCCCAGCAGACTGTGCTGTGTATCCAGGGGGCCTGGCACTGAGGCCCGGGATAGCCCTGTGTGAGGAAGGTGGCTGGGGCTCCACAGTGCCCACCATGTAGGCTTCCTGAAGCAGGGCAAGGCAGCCCGCTGAACCACATTTGTGGATGTGAGGCAGGAGCTGCCCTGCGTTTTGGGGAGGCGGCAGTCACACTTCATTTTCACTCTGGCTGCTTTTGGAGACAATATGGCACCACTCAGATTTTTATATCCTCTTTTTCATGAAGCACAGCAGATCGTGTGAAGCAGTCAAGAGGCCTGCGGAAATATTCATCTGGACCCACAAATTCACTCTCTCTGCCTCTCCCACTCCTGCCTATGTGGACCGATGAGTCACTTGAATTTCTTTTTCTTTTCTCGTTTTGAAGTGAAGACGATGGGCAGGAGAAACCAGAGGGGTGGGGGATGGGATGTTGGGGAAACCCGTGGGTAGAGAGCTTCATAGAAGAGGCCACACTGTTGGAGAAGCAGAGAGAGACTAATTTGAGGTCTGTTGTATACAATAGATGATGGCTATGACATTCTTTTATTATTATTATTATACTTTAAGTTCTGGGATACACGTGCAGAATGTGCAGGTTTGTTACATAGGTATGCACATGCCATGGTGGTTTGCTGCACCCATCAAACTTTCATCTACATTAGATCTTTCTCCTAATGCTATCCCTCCCCACCACTCCCCACCCCTTACAGGCCCCAGTCTGTGGTGTTACTCTCCCTGTGTCCATGTGTTCTCATTCTCCTGTGTCCATGTGTCTCTGTCTCCTTCAGTTGTGCTCTGATCTTAGTTACTTCTTGCCTTCTGCTAGCTTTTGAATTTGTTTGCTCTTGCTTCTCTAGTTCTTTTAGCTGTGATGTTAAGGTGTCGATTTTAGATCTTTCCCGCTTTCTCCTGTGGGCATTTGGTGCTATAAATTTCCCTCTAAACACTGCTTTAGCTGTGTCCCAGAGACCCTAGTACATTGTGTCTCTGTTCTCATTGGTTTCAAAGAACTTATTTATTTCTTCCTTAATCTCGTTATTTACCCAGTAGTCATTCAGGAGCAGGTTGTTCAGTTTCCATGTCGTTGTCCGGTTTTGACTGAGTTTCTTAATCCTGAGTTCTAATTTGATTGCACTGTGATCTGAGAGACTGTAATGATTTCCATTCTTTCGCATTTGCTGAGGAGTGTTTTACTTCCAATTATGTGGTCAATTTTAGAATAAGTGCGATGTGGTGCTGAGAAGAATATATATTCTATTGATTTGGGGTGGAGAGTTCCGTAGATGTCTATTAGGTCCGCTTGGTCCAGAGCTTAGTTCATATCCTGAATATCCTGGTTAATTTTCTGTCTTGTTGATCTGCCTAATATTGACAGTGAGGTGTTAAAGTCTCCCACTATTATTGTGTGGGAGTCTAAGTCTCTTTGTAGGTCTCTAAGAACTTGCTTTATGAATCTGTGTGCTCCTGTATTGGGTGCATGTATATTTAGGATAGTTAGCTTTTCTTGTTGCATTGATCCTTTTACCAGTATGTAATGCCCTTCTTTGTCTTTTATGATCTTTGTTGGTTTAAAGTCTGTTTTATCAGAGGTTAGGATTGCAACCCTTGCTTTTTTTTTTTTTTTTTTTTTTTTTTTTTTTTTTTTGCTTTCCATTTCCCTGGTAAATATTCCTCCATCCCTTTATTTTGGGCCTATGTGTGTCTTTGCACGTGAGATGGGTCTCCTGAATAAAGCACACCGATGGGTCTTGACTCTTTACCCAATTTGGCTGCAAGATTCTTTAAGGGCAGAGAATTGAGGCCAGATATTACCTCCCTGATCTGAGGTAGCATTTGGATATGCATTCCTTACCCAAGAGCAGGTATCATCCCAATAGCAGTGGGTGGGAAGTTGGGTTGGGTAGAGAGAAGAGAGGTCGGTGCCAGAGCACATGAGTTGATGTGAAAGTGGCCATCTTCCTAATGCCATCCCAGGATATGTATGCCTCACGCAGCTGGGCAGAAGGAAATCTCTGTGGTCTGGGGCACCACCCAAAACCTTTATGTAACAGTATCATTCTCAGAAGGAGAAGAAGTACCATGCTGTGGGAAGGCATTGCCCTTTTCTCAACATAGAGAGACCTCTTCTCTTGGCCCAGGTACTATGGAACACGACCCACGTATGTTCACATCCCTATGCCTTGACTTCTGCATCTGAAAATAGGAAAAAATAATATCAACTCACTTCTTTTACCTGGGGACACTAAAAAAGCACATAAGGCAGAGTTGATCATATTGGCATTTTCCATTTGTCTAATATTACCACTTAAATGTGCTTCATGTTTGTTATCTGATCTGATCCCCCAATCAACCTGGTCACACACTGTTATCCTTGTGAGGAAACTGTGACTCAGAGAGGTTAAAAGTTCTTCCAAGGGTCACACAGCAAGTCAGTGGTGGCCTGTTTCTTGATCCCCAGTTCATTACTTTCCCCTAGATCCTGCTAACTTCTCTGTGAAGTGCAGACCATTCAAGAGAAAGATGACTCCCAGGTGTGTCTTTTTTTTTTTTTTTTTTAGACAAGGTCTTGCTTTGTCACCCAGGCTGGAGTGCAGTGGCGCAATCTCAGCTCACTGCAGCCATTCTGGGCTCAAAGAATCCTCCCACTTTAGCCTCCAAAGTAGCTGGGATTATAGGCACGCCACCATGCCTGGCTAATTCTTGTATTTTTTGTATAGACAGGGTTTTGTCATGTTGCCCAGGCTAGTCTTGAGCTCCTGGGCTCAAGTGATCCACCTGCCTTGGCCTCCCGGAGTGCTGGGATTACAGCCATGAGCCACCATGCCTGATCGTTGTGTCATTTTTGTTCCCTGTTGCTCCAAACACTTGCAACCTCAACACATTATACATTTTCTCGTCTCCTGGAACTCAGCCCTTTCTCTCCGTAAAGACTGGCTCTGTGTTTCCTTGGGATAAGTTTGCAGAAGACTTGGCTGTGGCTTTTGCCCTATTTATTTGTCGGCTCAGAATTCCTTAGGATTCCACTGGGCTCATTCCATTTATGAGTTCTCAGCTGGAGTCAGTGGGAAACATTGCTTTCCTGTGGATTCCAGAGAGTTTGACTCCATGACCTCTAAGACTGTTCAAACACTGCGATTGTGTGACTTTATAATCTAGAAAAAAATTTTCTAAGGCATTCCCAGGGGTAGTGGGCTTCCCAGGGGAATGGGATCATTTCATATGGCTAGAAGTCACTGAGCTAAGATCCAACTGAGAAGAGTGTGGGCTCAGGCATGAGGCAGCTCTGGAGGTGGGGGCGTCTTCCCACCAGCTCACGTAATGGAAGGCCCCTCACCTGTCTCTGAATTCCCTTTTCACCACACTTCTGAGATAGGGGTGGAAACAGCTGTCTATAAAATGCTTTGTGACCAGGCAGCAGGCGTTGTACTGTGGCCAAGTTTTATGGAACAGATGAGCTTTGCTAAACCCATCTCCCTAGGCATTCAAGTGTGGAATATTTGGAGAAATACAGAATGCTATTGCTGAAAGGGGTGTTTTAGCAGTGATGAGGCCAAACCATCTACTCTCTTAATATCTGCCCTATATACTACTCTCAAGGAGGGATCGTCCAGATGAAGTGCTTCCAATGACAGCAAGCTCACTATTCCAGAAAGCAGCCCCTTTCTCTGTTGTGTATCTGTCAGGAAGCTCTGCTCCATAATGAATGGGAAACATATTGCTTTTAGTGTGCACCCTTCTTCTCTAGTTCTGTCCTCTAGGTTCCACTCTCACTTCCACCATTGTTATAGGATGGGACATGAAGGTAGCTTTAATAACCATTCTTTCAAAGGAGTCTATGGTTGTCATCTGGCCAGGTGCAGATGCCACGTCTAGGGAAGGTGGGAAAAGGGGCATGGAGGCTTTGGGTTTTGCCTTTCTCTCTTCCAGCTCTAGAGAACTAAGAATAAGACCCTCTCTGTATACCCTCACATCCCTGACTCTAGTAGGTACCTGCCAGACAGGCTGTTTTACTGTGCAGCTTATCATCAGAGCGCTGCATATGTACCTCTGCATAAGAACACTGTCAAATGTTAGTAAGAATTTTTTTTTTAAAAAAAAGGAAGGAAGAATTAACTAACCAAGCAGAGGATGGAATTATTTTATGATGGTTTCAGCACTGAGGCGTAAAAGGAGGATGCTTACTCTGCCGTGCACCCTGTGGCCCTTGGAAGGAATATTTATCACAGATGGACTGGGCTTCTGTTTAGTCATCTAGGGATTAAATGCCTGCTAGTCCCTCCCCTGCTACGAAGAATGCTCAAGGCTGCAGATTTATACAGAATGGCATTTCCAAAATACCAAAACGGGGCTATTCACTCTATGCCCATAGTAAAGAGTTTCTAATAGCTCAAATGTCTGACATTCTAGGACTCATTTTGTGTTTGAGGAGCAGAATGGGGAAATAGCATGGGAATTAAGTCTCAAAGGTTGGGGCTGGGTATGAGCTCTGTCACTTCCTGATGACGTGATTATTGGCCAAGTCACTTCACCTCTGTAAGTCTCAGTTTCTGAATCAGTAAAATTAAGGAAGAGAAATTCCTAAACTCTAGTGCGTGTGTTTGTTAATTTCAATATAAAATGAGCTAAAATTTCTTCTGTAAATTACTTTCATTATCACCAACATTAAAATGGCGTATCCAAAAATCCTTCTCAAGTCATTCAAAGTTTCCAGTGTAAATTCAAAATAGAGAAACAGCTCTTTAATGCACTCGGTGTTTTGCGATGTTAGATTACATAGATACAAGTTTGAGATTTTATCAACTAGCCATTACATATTAGAGAGTAAGATAACTCACAAGTGCTTTCATAAGTATTGAGAAATGAAATCTCTCCCATTGAGGTTTGAAATCTTTGTAATCTATCGCAGGCCCATACTAGAATGTAGTATGCTTCTCGGGCCGCCAGGAAATTTCAAGTTACATTATACCCAACCTATGACCTTTGTTTTTCCCTATCCATTCATTTATTCTTCCATCTATCCATTAATTCATTCATTCAATGACCATATTTACTTTACTAAGTCTCTGCTGTATGCCGTGAAGGGTCCAGTGTGGTTTCCCATCTGAAGAGCTCACAGTATAGTTGTGGATATGAGACATGTACACAAGTAACAGCAGTATATGGCAGAGTGAAATAAATGCTATATGATATTTACCAACAAGCTGATGTGAAAACTTAAAAGGGAAGCAACTAATCCCATCTCCCTAGTAGTAGAAAGAGGGGAAGGATTTAGTGAAGACTTTGTCTATTCTGAGATTAAAATTAAATTAAAACACACCTACAGTGATAGAGTATGAGTATTAGCAGCTCTCATGGGCTTGTTTTCTGGATTTCTCATTTCCCAGCTGATTGGCTTTGAACTGTTTTCTACTCTTCACCTTTCTCATAATAGCACCTACCTCCTAGAATTGTCAACAGTGTCCGGCACATAGTAAGAAGTCAATAAATGTTAGATGGCATTGTTTTTAGTAAAATTTCTAAAGGCAGCAAAGGAAAGCAAGGGTGTTCCAAGCAGAGGGAACAGCCTGAGCCAGGTCTCGTGGTAAGAAAGTTTCCAGAGAAGATGACTAGCCCTATGTGTTTGTACAGTTGAGTGTGTGGGTCATCACGGAATGGAGCAGGTATGGTGATGATTGGAGGTGTGGCTAAAGAAGTAGGTCACTGATATTGGAAGCCTAAGAAATCCTATCTTGGTAGATCAAAGATTTCCAAAGTGCAGTGTGCGCTCTCAGAAGGGTGTGCAAATCACAATGAATTTTCATTTATGTTTACTTTTATTTTTTAAAAGGGAAAAGTTTTAAAGTACTATTATTTCGTATATGGATTGAATATGGGGTCCTTGTTAGATTCCTATTCACACAGTTTCTTGCCACATGTCCAACTAAGGCTATTCTGAGGGAGGGGTCGAAATTTTATGCCCTAGAGGGTCTGTGAGGTACCCACACCACCATTCTTAATTATCTGGTTTCATGGGTTTATGAATTTCTATCTAGATTTAACTGAATAAAAAGTCACATAATAGACCCAGTGATTTTTAAAAGATTTCTGTAAAGAACCTGTGGATTGAGAATAGCACTTATAATGAACACAAGCAAATGACAAGAAAATGGCAGAGCTGACTTTTCTCCTATCCTAGCTTTTTTTAGCCACATTTTGGGGAAGATAAAACTAATGATGACCTGATCATATATTTCGAACAGTAAACAAAAAAAATTCAAATTTTCAGGAAGAATGCTTCAAGTATGGATTTACATTCACTATTATTAATGATGAGCCCTGTCTAAGGTGTGGATTATGCCCTGAGATAGTAGAAAAGATAGTAAGATGTCATTAAGAATAGCATGCATCTGAAAATAGTCTTTATTTCATGTTCATATCTTCTGTTGTACTTTCTAGTTTTAATTTGTTATTATAAAGTGCATAATCTATTGGCATGGTTTTACACACAGGCACACACATGTACTATAAATCTATTGAGGTGCACATGCCAGTCTTCTTCAGCACTAGGGTTACATATTTAGAGAAGTTTGAAGATTGTTGATTTAGGTCCTGGGAAACTGTTATTTGGAGGTTCTTGAGCAGTAGGAGACATGATCGAAGCTGTGTTTGAGGGTAATAAATTTCATCACAACTCCCCCCACCCCACCCCCAGGGAAAAAAAAAAGGCATTGCACAAAGAATACAGAGAAGTGGAGCCTGGAAGAGAGCTGTTAAACAGCTCGGCTCCTCCTCTTCCAAAAATGTTGTTTTCTCTTCCTTCCTAGGGACCACTGGCCTCCTCCAACCACCAGCAAGAACTATTGAGATATATTCCACCAACCAAGCCTTCTGTGGCTGCCTGCATAGGAAGAAGACTGCCTAAAAATATTCCTTAACCAATTTCCTCTCTTCTAGGTTTCTTGCTCTATTACAAGCCAATTCTAAGGATCCTCAGCTTTGACTTGCTATTTGAGATGATTGGGTTTGTCTTGTGATGTAGACATTCCAAGCTTACCTGTTTAAAGAAGGCAGACTTCCAGAGTAGCCAGAGGCATGGGCTCTAGAGTCAGACAACCTATCTTCAAATCCCAGCTCTATCAGGTATTACTATGCTCACCATGGGCTACTTTGCCCCAGGTTCCTCATCTGTAAAGTGGGAATAATCATCCTATCTGTGTGGCAGTGGGTAACAAGTAAATAAGATAATAAGTGTATGTAATCCCAGCACTTTGGGAGGCCGAGGCGGGCGGATCATGAGGTCAGGAGATTGAGACCATCCTGGCTAACACGGTGAAACCCCGTCTCTACTAAAAATACAAAAAATTAGCCAGGCACGGTGGCAGGCACCTGTAACCCCAGCTACTCAGGAGGCTGAGGCAAGAGAATGGCTTGAACCCAGGAGGTGGAGCTTGCAGCGAGCCGAGACGGAGCCACTGCACTCCAGGCTGGGCGACAGAGCGAGACTCCATCTCAAACAAAACAAAACAAAAAAAGATAATGAGTGTAAATGACAGAGTTAATTCCTGGCATAGAAAAAATTCCCAAGGAATGTGAATTCATATCATTACAAAGGAATGAACTGAGGCATGGTCTGAAGGGCCTAGGGCAGAAACGGGGAAGGAGGCTTCCAGGAATGCAGATCCTTTAATCTCTTTAAAGCAATATCCAAACAGAAGTCTAAATCTCTACGGACGCTGGCATGCTCAGGGATGCCAGTGAAGGGGGCAGAGATGGCTGCCTCTGAGTCACCCTCTCTCCTTGACTCATCTGCCACCTCTGTTACCTCTGGCTATTGCCACAGTTTCTCAAAAGAAATTATGAAATAAATGGCCTGCACGGTAATGCCTGGGTGAATAGGTGAACCTCGGGCATGTGGCCAACTCTCCATTCATTTTAAACATCCTCGGGTTTAGCGAACTCTAGATGATTAAATCTCTTTTATCAAAAGACAAAATTACAACAAATTTAGTTTAAAGATCTCAGTTGGCTTCATTTGCAATTCTAGAATCCGGCAACACTCCATTCCGTACAACGAAATAAGTGTCCCAGTGAATGGAGCAGAAGAGGTTTGCTTTATAGACAGAGAAGGGCTGAAGAAAGCAGGAGCAAAGAACAAATACTGTATCAGTTACTTTTAGACAGAACAGTAGAAAAATAACTGATTAATTAACATTAAGTTACTTCAGGCTGCCTTTTTTTTAAAGGTTGTCTTAAAAATTTTTGTTTATTTATATGTGATATTTGTACATATTTATAGGGTACATGTGATGTTTTGTTACATGCATAGAGTGTGTAATAACCAAGTGAAGGTATTTAGGGGTCTATCAGCTTGAGTATTTACCATTTCTATGTGTTGGGAGAAACATACCTGTACCCATCAACCAACCTCCGATCATCATTCTGCCCCACACTACACATACCCTTTTCCCAGCCTCTGGCCTCTATTGTTCTACTCTCTACCTCTAGGGGATCAAAGTTTTCAGTGCACACACATGAGTGAGAACATTTGATATTTATCCTTCTGCACCTGGTGTGTTTCAATAACATAATGACCTCCTGTTCTATCCAAGTTCAGCCTACCTTTTTTGTGTAAGGATTTAAAAAGGGAAACTTCATTATTATACCAACTGAAGATGTAAACTGGCCTGTCTGGGAAATTGGCTAATTCTTCTGGTTCTCCAGTCAGATAACAACTTAGCTTAGATTTGGTGACATGGAATTATAGCAAGGATGACATCATTTTGATTTTTTACTCTGGTCTGTTGGGACCTAGTGCAGGAGTGTAGTCCAAAACAATGGCCTTATATAATTTTTATTTAACACCTTTAAAAACTGCTAATAATCACATTCAGGAGGACTTAGAGAAGCAAACCTAACACTCTGAGGCCCCACAGTGTGAGGTTTACCTGAAGATCAAAACTGTGGTGGGTGGCAGGGTAAACCCTGCCTATGCATGGCCATACTGTTTTGTGTGCAGGTGTAGGCAGAGCCTGGAGGAGGGCAGCTGATCATGGCAGCAATCAAGCCATCACACCAATTTGAGCAAATTTCTCTATTTTCCAGCTGATCTATAGCAGCTGGAAAACAGTTATATAGTTAACTTGGGGATTACTTATACATGAATCTTGTCTCTGGTAATCATGCCAGGTATTTTATTTTCTTCTGTTTTATTGGGATATCACTTAAATTGCACATTTGACATTGTAGTTTTCTTTTTTTTATTATTGTACTTTAAGTTTTAGGGTACATGTGCACAATGTGCAGGTTTGTTACATATGTATCCATGTGCCATGTTGGTTTGCTGCACCCATTAACTCGTCACTTAGCATTAGGTGTATCTCCTAATGCTATCCCTCCCCCCTCCCCCCACCACACAACAGTCCCCAGAGTGTGATGTTCCCCTTCCTGTGTCCAAGTGTTTTCATTGTTCAATTCCCACCTATGAGTGAGAACATGCGGTGTTTGGTTTTTTGTCCTTGCGATAGTTTCCTGAGAATGTTGATTTCCAGTTTCATCCATGTCCCTACAAAGGACATGAACTCATCATTTTTTATGGCTGCATAGTATTCCATGGTGTATATGTGCCACATTTTCTTAATCCAGTCTATCGTTGTTGGACATTTGGGTTGGTTCCAAGTCTTTGCTATTGTGAATAGTGCCACAATAAACATACGTGTGCATGTGTCTTTATAGCAGCATGATTTATAGTCCTTTGGGTATATACCCAGTAATGGGATGGCTGGGTCAAATGGTATTTCTAGTTCTAGATCCCTGAGGAATTGCCGCACTGACTTCCACAATGGTTGAACTAGTTTACAGTCTCACCAACAGTGTAAAAGTGTTCCTATTTCTCCACATCCTCTCCAGCACCTCTTGTTTCCTGACTTTTTAATGATTGCCATTCTAACTGGTGTGAGATGGTATCTCACTGTGGTTTTGATTTGCATTTCTCTGATGGCCAGTGATGATGAGTGTTTTTGCATGTGTTTTTTGGCTGCATAAATGTCTTCTTTTGAGAAGTGTCTGTTCACGTCCTTTGCCCAATTTTTGATGGGGTTGTTTGTTTTTTTCTTGTAAATTTGTTTGAGTTCATTGTAGATTCTGGATATTAGCCCTTTGTCAGATGAGTAGGTTGCAAAAATTTTCTCCCATTTTGTAAGTTGTCTGTTTACTCTGATGGTAGTTTCTTTTGCTGTGCAGAAGCTCTTTAGTTTAATTAGATCCCATTCGTCAATTTTGGCTTTTATTGCCATTTCTTTTGGTGTTTTAGAGATGAAGTCCTTGCCCATGCCTATGTCCTGAATGGTAATGCCTAGGTTTTCTTCTAGGGTTTTTATGGTTTTAGGTCTAACATCAAAGTCTTTAATCCATCTTGAATTAATTTTTGTATAAGGTGTAAGGAAGGGATTCAGTTTCAGCTTTCTACATATGGCTAGCCAGTTTTCCCAGCACCATTTATTAAATAGGGAATCCTTTCCCCATTTCTTGTTTTTGTCAGGTTTGTCAAAGATCAGATAGTTTTAGATGTGCGGCATTATTTCTGAGGGCTCTGTTCTGTTCCATTGATCTATATACCTGTTTTGGTATCAGTACCATGCTGTTTTGGTTACTGTAGCCTTGTAGTATAGTTTGAAGTCAGGTAGCGTGATGCCTCCAGCTTTGTTCTTTTGGCTTAGGATTGACTTGGTGATGCGGGCTCTTTTTTGGTTTCATATGAACTTTAAAGTAGTTGTTTCCAATTCTGTGAAGAAAGTCATTGGTAGCTTGATGGGGATGGCATTGAATCTATAAATTACCTTGGGCAGTATGGCCATTTTCACGATATTGATTCTTCCAACCCATGAGCATGGAATGTTCTTCCATTTGTTTGTATCCTCTTTTATTTCATTGAGCAGTGGTTTGTAGTTCTCCTTGAAGAGGTCCTTCACATGCCTTGTAAGTTGGATTCCTAGGTATTTTATTCTCTTTGAAGCAATTGTGAATGGTAGTTCACTCATGATTTGCCTCTCTGTTTGTCTGTTATTGGTGTATAAGAATGCTTGTGATTTTTGTACATTGATTTTGTATCCTGAGACTTTGCTGAAGTTGCTAATAAGCTTAAGGAGATTTTGGGCTGAGACAATGGGGTTTTCTAGATATACAATCATGTCATCTGCAAACGGGGACAATTTGACCTCCTCTTTTCCTAATTCAATACCCTTTATTTCCTTCTCCTGCCTGATTGCCCTGGCCAGAACTCCCAACACTATGTTGAATAGGAGTGGTGAGAGAGGGCATCCCTGACTTGTGCCAGTTTTCAAAGGGAATGCTTTCAGTTTTTGCCCATTCAGTATGATATTGGATGTGGTTTTGTCATAGATAGCTCTTATTATTTTGAGATACGTCCCATCAATACCTAATTTATTGAGAGCTTTTAGCATGAAGCGTTGTTGAATTTTGTCAAAGGCCTTTTCTGCATCTATTGAGATAATCATGTGGTTTTTGTCTTTGGTTCTGTTTATATGCTGGATTATGTTTATTGATTTGCGTATCTTGAACCAGCCTTGCATCCCAGGGATGAAGCCCACTTGATCATGGTGGATAAGCTTTTTGATGTACTGCTGGATTCGGTTTGCCAGTATTTTATTGAGGATTTTTGCATCAATGTTCATCAAGGATATTGGTCTAAAATTCTCTTTTTTGGTTGTGTCTCTGCCCGGCTTTGGTATCAGGATGATGCTGGCCTCATAAAAGGAGTTAGGGAAGATTCCCTCTTTTTCTATTGATTGGAATAGTTTCAGAAGGAATGGTACCAGTTCCTCCTTGTACCTCTGGTAGAATTCAGCTGTAAATCCATCTGGTCCTGGACTCTTTTTGGTTGGTAAGCTATTGATTATTGCCACAACTTCAGAGCCTGTTATTGGTCTATTCAGAGATTCAACTTCTTCCTGGTTTAGTCTTGGGAGGGTGTATGTGTCGAGGAATTTATCCATTTCTTCTAGATTTTCTAGTTTATTTGTGTAGAGGTGTTTGTAGTATTCTCTGATGGTAGTTTGTATTTCTGTGGGATCGGTGGTGATATCCCCTTTATCATTTTTTATTGCATCTATTTGATTCTTCTCTCTTTTCTTCTGACATTGTAGTTTTCTAATTCTGATGAATCAAAAAGCTCTGCTTGTGGATACTGGGCTGAAACCGTAATTACTTTTGCACCAACCACAAATATCCTCTGTATTCTTTTCTGCCTTTTTTTTTTTTTTTTTTAACAGGCTCTCACTCTGTCACCCAGGCTGGAATGCAGTGGTATGATCTCAGGTCACTGCAGTCTTTAACTCCTGGGCTTAAGTTATCCCCTCATCTCAGCATCCTGAGTAGTTAGGACTCCAGTTGTACACCTGACTTGCCTCTCCTATTTCTATCTATCCTTCTAGTCCTACCTTAGGGCCCATGAGAGTATCCCTCTCTTCTGAACCTCTATGGAATCATAAACTCTCAACCATATTCTTAGAGCACACATATCTTATCTCCTCAGCCTACAGTGTTCTTGAGGGTAAAGATCTTGCCTGACTGCCCAATGGGTTCCTCATGGGACCTAGGTCAGTTCCAGGAAGAGCGGGCATATGGTAAGTGCCAGCCCCAGTGCCCACGCTCACATGGTTGCCTACCTTTTAGCAAGAGCCAGTGGGACAGGTTGGTGGCAGAGCCCAAGATGCCTTGGCACAGACCTAATTGGTAAGAGACAGAAAGAGCTGATGGCCAGGAGCCCAGCCTTATCTGACCTACCAGTACGCTCCTTTCACAATCACTGACACTGTGTCCCATCGAGGCTTTTGCAGATGGGAAATTCCTTGAAGTCAGACAATAGATCTCTGAAGTGATCAGGCTTTGGGGCAAAAAGTTATCACTGCAACTTATTTGTGTAAAGATCTGCAAACCAGAGGTTCATTGTCAGGAATGAGAAAAAGCAAAGGACCCTGTGAACCAGTTAGATTTGACCAGGAACAAACCAGGAAACTGGAACACTGAGCTAGTTAATTAGTGAATTAGTGAGTTACTAAGTTAGTTTGTTTAAATGAGGGAGAAAGGCTGTGATTAAAAGCAAATTAATTAAAGGAGGTAACAGCCAACAATTTCATCAAGTTTTCATCTCTTTTAACTCAACAATCCTACTGTTAGAAAATGATTGAAGACAAAAAAAAAATGGCAGAAATGTGGCCAAAGAGATATTGATAATAGAAGTAAACAGTAAATTGGAAGTAACTTAAATGTCCCCCAAAGATTTAATGATTTTTGAATGCTGATATAAATTATAATATATCCACTAAAGTAATATTTTAAAGTCATTCAAATAGGTCATTATAAAGACCACATTGGAATTACTCATGTGTGATGCTAGGAAGGAGATCAGAATGCAAAATTATATTTGTGCTGCACATCCAACACTGTGAAAAAAATATGCTTTTTGGGAAAAGACAGGAAAGAATGAAAATAGATGATTTGTAAAGATAGTAAGCTTGTGGGTGGCTTTTTATTTCCATAATCATGGTATTATGTTTTTGTATAATATAAAACCTTTATGTTAACCAGGCACTTAAAAGAATAACACCTTAGCATTAAAGGTATATTGCACCCAGCAATTGTTTCAGAGAATTAGACATTAGACATGGCTCTTTTTAATACTCGAATTTTCAAAAAAGGGTCCAGGTTATATTTCTCTCTCTCACTGGTAAGAAGTTTGAAATTGCATACTTGAAAGACAGAAACACTGGACAGATCTCTATAGATGTAGGGATAGATACAGATGCAGATATAGGTTTAGGTATAATTTCCCTTGATAGACTTCCTCTCACACATCAGATGCCTCATGCAAAATGCAGCCTATACCTGAAGACTAGAAAACATTATGAATGTGGGGAGTTAAATGCCCTTCAAATGCATGAGAACTTAAATATCAAGGGGGATCACGTTTAAGAGAAAAAAGTCTGGTCTTGTTTGAAATGTTTCCCAGACAAGCAGAGCCCAGGTCTCATGTCACTTAGTTCTATGAGTTAGTTCGGATAAACATGTCAAAAATTAGAAAACCCAGATATTTTTGGGCTCACAGAAGATTAGCAGTCTGTATTCTCAGTAAATACCAAAGTCAACAATGAGAAAGAAATCATCACAACAAAAAACAGAAAATGCTCCTTCTCTATCTTTAATGACCCGGTTAGCTGTCTGTCAAAAGTCCCATTTCTCTAGCTCTCAGAAGGAAATTCCAAGTCTTTCCTGGAGGGTTCAACACCAGATTATCCCTTGCATCCATTTGCCTGAGAGAATAGCAGCTGGAATACTTAATTAAATTATTATAACAATACTTATATTTTAAAATGAACCATAAATCTTATTTTTTACTTTTGAGCATTGCCATGGGTCACATACGATAAAGCACCACTACCACGGAAAATGCTTCTACAGCACATCTCTATTACTTCTATCACCACCATTTACACAGGCTGAGTTCCAGTGCCCACAATATTTCTTAACTTTTTTCCATTTCTTAAAAATGCTGGAATATAATAACAAAAACTGAACACAATATATTGCTCAATTTGCTCAAATTTCTCTTTAACAGTTAAATTTCTCTATTTTCCAGCTGATCTATAGCAGCTGGAAAATAGCTATATAGTGAATTTGGGGATTACTTATACATGACTCTTGTCTCTGGTAATCATGCCAGGTATTTTATTTTCTTCTAGTTTTCTTCTATTTTATTGAGATGTCACTTAAATTGCGTATTTGACATTGTAGTTCTCTAATTCCGAAGATTTTCTTTCTTTTTTCCTTTTTTCTCTTTCATTCTCCCCTCCCTCCCTCTGTCCCTCCCTCCCTTCCTTCCTCCCTCTCTCTCTTTCTTTCTTCTATGTTCCCTTCCCTTCCTTCCTTTCTTTCCTTCTTTATTTCTCTCCCAGGCTGGAGTACAGTAGCACAAACACAGCTCACAGCATCTTTGAAACCCTGGCCCCAAGCAACGCTCTCACCTCAGCCTCCCGAGCAGCTGGGACTACAGACACTCACCACCATGCGTAGCTAATTTTTATTTTTATTTTTTTTTTTATAGAAGGAGGTTTTGCTATGTTGCCCGTGCTGGTCTTAAACTTCTGGCTTCAAGACACCCTCCTTCCCCGGCCTCCCAGAGTGCTGGGATCATAGGCATGAGCCAGAGCACCCGACCTCAAAAATCATTTTCTTTGAATTAAAGAAAAGAAAAAATATTTAAAAGTGAAAAAGCCAAACTTTGATGTATTTGGTTATAATATTTTGCTAATAATATTAACAGCAAACAATAATTCATACCAAATAACAGGGGATAGTGTAAATTCAGAATTGCTTTTTTCCACCAAAGACTATAATTCAACATTTCTTTGAGGATATTCTACCGTTTTGCTTATTTCTTCTAGTGCATATTCTATCTTGTCTCTATTAAATCAAATTGTTTTAATAGCATTCTCCTTCCTGTGTTCAAGAATGCTTGTCAGATCATGATATATTTTTTTTCAAGATGCTTTACCTTTGGGCAGATCCCCAAAATACTGAATATAATCTTTGAATTGTTCCAAATGTAATTTCAGTTAGCACAATTGAGGCTCATCTTCCAGTAACAAATTTAAATTACGATCCATATATAGTACAAAGAATGCTTCTGGATTTTTGCCTAAAATCTAGCTTCTATACCTTTTTCCTTATCATCCATGTTAGTGTCATTATAGGATTGCTTTTGCCAATCTTTTAAGTAAATGACTAAAACTAAAAATTGCTTTTTTAGTTCACTGAAATCAAAATCTGTACCTTTACAGGCAATATAAAACCAGTGATATTAACTTTGATATATTTGTTTTCTTTTTCGGTATAGTTCAGTAATATGCGTAACTGTTAGTTGTTCAATGTGACTTTTGCCCCTGGAGCAATCTTGATGAATTGAGTAATGAAAATTCATTTTGTTCCTTTTTAATCTGACTTACATGTGTGGACCTTTCAACACCACGTTCCACGTAATTCCCACTAGATCCAGAAATTTTCTCTTTTTTTCACCTGAAATGATTGATCCATTAGTGCTACAAAATGCATCATTATGCTTAGCTAAATAGTATTATTATTCTAAAAACTTGATGCTAACATTCAAGCATTTGCTTTGTCTTTGTTGTATATTACCCAACTGCTGCTTTTTTTTTCCTTTTTTTTTTCCAATTTACACCGGCTTTTCTTCATGTAAGTCAATTTGCTTACTCTCATTATTTCTATTTTAAATAATTAGGCAGATCACCTCTTTATTTCTTTTTCTCTTCCAGCTTTCTTCTTTTCTGCAGGCCTTTAGTGTTTTTCTATGTCAATTATCCTCTAGACTTGTTCTGTTTCAATGATCTAAAAATGTGCTGTTCAATACAATGGCCACTAGCTACATGTAGATATACAAATTTAATTTTAAATTGACTAAAAGTAAATAAAAGTTAAATGTCCTCGGTTGCACTAGCCACATTTCGCATAGTCAATAACCACATATGTCTAGTGGTTACCATTTTGGCAGCACAGGTGAAGAACATTTCTGTTATAAGAAAGTTCTACTGGACGATGCTGATCTAAAAAATAGTACAACAAATTCTAACAGTATTCAAAGTGCCTACAATTTGACTATATTTTTATTAAAAATGCAAATGAAAGTAAATGTAAAAAATTAAAAAAAAATACTTTCTGTATACATATTCAAAATTATTTCTTCTCTCACGCCTGTAATCCCAGCACTTTGGGAGGCCGAGGCGGGCAGATCATGATGTCAGGAGATCGAGACCATCCTGGCTAACAGGGTGAAACCCCGTCTCTACTAAAAATACAAAAAAATTAGCCAGGCCTGGTGGCAGGTGCCTGTAGTCCCAGCTACTCGGGAGGCTGAGGCAGGAGAATGGTGTGAACCCAGGAGGCGGAGGTTGCAATGAGTTGAGATTGCAGAACTGCCCTCCAGCCTGGGTGACAGAGCGAGACTCCGTCTCAAAAAAAAAAAAAAAAACTTTAAATATTAAAAATTATTAGTTAAAATTCAAAAGAAAACTATAATTAAATGATAATATATCTCAAAATTTTAAATCAAAATTATTTAGGTAAAGCTAATTTTTTAAATTTAATTTTTTGGAATTTTACTTCTGTCTTATTTAATCATTTCTTTAAGCACATTAAACTACTAATAATGCCAGCTTGTAATAGCCAATTAGTTGAAAATATTATGAATCTGTATCATATTTGTCATACAGATTATGTCTCAACCTACATATACACAAATTTAAGAATAATATGAATTATTTCACTTTGCAAAGCATCCCTCAACTGCCATAAGTAACATGGCAAATTCATGCTAACTGCTGACTACCTTCAGAGTCATGAATTACAACATAAAGAGAAGCAAGCAAATGGACACTCAGCACTACTTTGTTATCAAGAATCTATTACATTTATGCTGAGAGGAAGGATTCAACAAGTGAATTGTTTTATTTCTCTTACCTAAGTGCTTTAACCATTCAAATATTTTTTTGTACTTCAAAGCGTTATCCATCTCCAAAGTCCATGATAGCACAACTCCCAAACATTCACAGCGTCTAGACACACTTGCTTTTTGTTTCGATGACACAGGGCAAAATATCTGTAGATCTGGGGGCCTCAGTGGTTTTTGTCACAAAAGTGGATGTTTGAGATTATGGGTCTGGCTATGCCAGCTGTGAGTACTGGATCCTGAATGATAGACGTGCCCACGCCCTCTTTTTCAGGTTTATTTGCTTTTTTGTCTGTGGTACATGGTGGTATTTACCTTCAGAAATAAAGTATTTGGCCCAAGGCAAGG
Source organism: Symphalangus syndactylus (assembly GCF_028878055.3). Lineage (NCBI taxonomy): Eukaryota > Metazoa > Chordata > Mammalia > Primates > Hylobatidae > Symphalangus > Symphalangus syndactylus. The sequence continues at coordinate 89,550,188 of NC_072439.2, forward strand.
GAGCCTCTTGCCCACATCTCAGTGCCACATTATCAAAAGACACATGATGTGTTAAGCTGGTAACAGGGCTAAAAAACACCAATTGGAAGGCCTATCACATACACAGTTTACAAAGCACTTCCGTGTGCTATGAATCAGGTGTTGCGTAACATGGCAAATTTATGCTAACTGGTGATTTGCATGGTGTTGCACTTGATTTACCTCCCAAGAAAATCCAATCAGGAAGACAAGATTACCCTTCAATCTCATTTTACAAAGGCAAACTGAAGCTTTGGAGGAGTTCAGTCACTGGCTCAATATACCATTGCTGATAAGAGGCAGAGGCAAGGTTCAAACCAGGGGTGTCTGAAGCCAGTCAAAACCGGGACTCTAAAGCCAAAGCCGCTTGTGTAACCACTCTATCATTCCACTTCACGTGGATGGCTGAGCTGTGGGTGGGAGAGTCTCTGGGTCCCCGGAGTCAGTCATCTGAGTGTGAGCTCTTCCTGGGAAGAGGCTGATGCTGAAAGCTACCTTATTTAATGGCCGAGAAAAGTAGAGGAGAGGAGACATGAGAGTGTGTCCCCAGCAGGAAGATGGCTGGAGGAAGTGTTGCTGCCACCACTGCCTTATAGATTTACTCTCATCTCCTATGCCCCAGAATCTCCAGTGGTGCCCTGATGCCATCAGGGCAGGCCATATTCCAGGCATCTTGTTAAAGACACCCTTGATTTTGCCCCTACCAACATATTCAGCCATATCTCCTCATTCCCACCTACCCCAGCATAGCCCCAATTTTAGTATCAATGAACTCTACATTCTCAGAAAGCAATATGCTCTTTCATCCTTCCTGCCTTTGAATATGCTCTTCCTCTGCCTAGAATGACCTCTTTGCTCCTCTTGTCTGGAGAAACCTCACTCATCCTTAGAGTTATAATTCAAATGTCACCTCCTTTGTCACTTGTTCCTAGAGTCCTCCAGGGATTTGGTCACTTCCTTCTCTGAGATCTCTAGAACTTTGTTCGGACCTCAGTTTGAGACCTGTCATCCCAGCAAAGCTATGATACTTGCTCATATGGCCACTTTCTCACTAGACAGTAAGCTCCTCCCAGACAGACAGGGGCTATTTCATATTGCTCTCTGCATCCTCTCAGCCCCATCCTATGCTCCAAGCACAATCCCTAAAACATAGCAGGCTCTTAATAACTGTGGAATGTTGAGCAAATAAACAAATAAGAGCCAAGGGAAGATGACCTTGAGGCTTGGTTTCCTGGGTGGAGACTCCGCCTTTCGTACCCACAGACTCCTTTGAGCAATATCCCATCCATGGCATTGAGCCACCATCTGGGGCCATTGCACCAGTAGAAGCTCAGGGTGGGGCTGGTGTGAAAACAAACAGGCAAGACAACAACAAGGGTGTGTTGAAACCTTTAAACGTTCTATTCCTTGGTGTTCAAACTTGCCACGTATACTAGGTCAGGTGGGTTCTTACTCCATTGCTCAGAGAGAATTAATCGTAGGTACCGAGTTTTCACATTGGGTCAAGGAGCAAGGGAGAAACAAAGGAGATGTGAAATTGGCTTCCTTGTTCTGCTTTTCTCTTTGTGTGTGTTTGTCTTTCCAAACAGAAGAAACCCTGACCTTCCCTTGCTTTAATTACCTAATTATTTTGACACCTTGGGCTGTTGCATCACCCCCACACAATGTTTTGTCAAGGACACCACACTGGGTGTATCTAGGCTTAGGGAGAAGCAATTGACAAGAAACAAGTTCTGACAGCCAGGGAAATGTTGGGCAGAGGAAGAGATCCAGGGGAAGGAGGAGAGGGGTGGGGGAAGGAAGAAAGAAGAAATGTTTGGTATGCTGGGAAGTGAGTATCTTGGGGAAGGTGGCAGCAAGGTTGGCAAAATTGGGTGTCTCTGCTTGGAAAGTTTCCCAGATTGGGCTTCAGGGAAGATTGTGTCCAAGCCAGAAAACTAGTGTGCTATAGGTACCTGGAAAGGACAAAATACAGGAACTCAGGCTGTCACTCCAGGGACTACATCTAACTGAGAAAGTTTCTTCACCCTGGACCTTGGTTTCCTCTCCTTAGAAAAAAGGCAAGTCTTAGTATTTTTCTCCCAAGCACAAAAATGTTTTTACTCAAATAGTTTGGAGATATACATGGAAGAAATAATCAAAACAGTCATAAAGTCCTTCACAAACCATATTGTTCAAACAGTTAATACCGAGGACTCTGAAAACTAACATGGGCAAGCTGAATATTTGTCAAAATTGTGAAACACGGCCCCAGCAAAGCACAGAAAGCTCTTCAATTCTAACCTCCAAGCATTGTGTATGGAGGAACCAAAAAAGCAGATGATACAGAGAAGCTGAAAGCCTGAAGGTCTGGAAACCTAAGGATAAAACAGTGTGGTTCAGTGGTATGGTCCTGGGCTGAGAATCAGGACACCTGGGTTTTAGACCAACTCAGCATTTACAACTTTACATCTGCCAGTCTAGATCTCACATCTGCACAGTAAAAGAATGAATCTCTGTGGGGTTCACGCTCTTCAGGGTAGAAGTGCGGGGTTGTGCAGCAAGGTACTGAAGGCCACAGTTAAGTATGATGAATCTTCCTAGAACATCAATTTTACCTGGTGGCAAACAATTTAAGGCATTATTTTTCATTCAAAAATGAATTCACTTCCTCAACCAATAAGTATTGAGCAATGCTCTATGCCATATGCTCTTTTAATATGAAAGTAAACATGGATATTTTATTATGGGTAATATTAATAATTTATATGAACTAAGGCAGACAAGGGTCTCTCAAATTATTTTTCATATGCAGTGATACTTCTTGTTGTGCCCATTTACTCTCACTTCCAATCAAATCATACTTTGTCCTCTTTTGCCCCCGGATACAGTCCAATGGATAGGAGTGCAAGTGGTTTCAAGATCCCTTCCAGCAGACAGAGCTTATACTGTCAGGGCCACATGAAATTAAGCAAATCTCTGTTGTTGACAACAAGCTGAATTTTTATATCTACTAGACAAAAGTAAGGAAAGGGACCTAACTTTTAATACACATCACAAACTGCATACAGGTAATAAATGTATCAGCCTTTTTAAAGCAATTGTATGTGATCTACACAATCATCAACCTGTAAGTAAGTATCTTTGCCCCCATTTGAAAACTCAGAAGACCAACAGAGGTACAAAGAGGTTTTGTGATTTGTCCAAAGTCTCATTGCCAATAAATGAGAGAGACAAGATGTCATGCTGCCTTGATCTGGCTCCAAAGCCAATCCCCTTCTCACTCTGATGCCACCCTCAGAAGATGGTGGTGATGGTGTCACTTTTTCCCTTGATATCTCTCTCTGTCTCACAGCACAACATCATAGTATAAACTCAAATGCTAAGGACACAATATTAGAGAGCAAATGTACCTGCCCCAATTGATCCATAGAGCCACAGAATATCAGGGTTGAACAGGATTGTAGAGCTTAGCCACAGAATATCAGGGTTGAACAGGATTGTAGAGCTTGCCCACTATCTTTGTTTGCAGAGATGAACCTGGGACCTAGGCTATCAAAAGAACATTTGTAAAAAAGGTTCTGATGTTGGCAAGACCTTATATCAAGGCCCAGCACCGCCAAGTATCTCTAGGACTCCAGAGTCCTTTAACCTCCCCAAGACTCATTTTCCTTCTCTAGAAAATGGGAACAAAATGGGGAAATACTGCTGCATGCAGAGGGTTATTGTGAAGCCTATATAAAACCATGTACAGGAAGGATTTTCTAAACTCTAAAGTGCCACATACACATGTCTATGACTCATATAAGGTCTCCTAGCACAGACCCAGTACTCAGATATTGGCATCCTGACTTCTAGTTAAATATTCTTTCCATCACCGCACAGTGCTAGAGATCCTTTGTTTTGCTTCAGGGAGCTGCAGCCACTGCACTGTCATGCAGGACAGACTCTCAACCACTTCACAGAGGAGTAGATGAGTGTGCACTTTTTCCTTTAAGGCAAGGGTGTCTAATGGTATGCACTTTCATAAACAAAGAAAACGGAGCAAGCAGCTCATGGTCTATTACCACCCCAAGATGCTCCCTGGAGGAGGAAAGCACACCACAATACAAACAGCACTGAGTGCCTGTAGTGAGCTGGGCACTGTACTGAGGCCAGTAAAGTCCAAGGTCCCTGCCCTCCAGGAGCAAGCCCAGGCACAGGGAGTTTCCCCAAGAGAAGTGAATCATTCAGTGATGGTCCCTTTGGTATGGCATGCACCAGGGCCAAGTTTTAATTACTAAAATTTCAAACCTGTAAACAGTGGGAACGTCTAGTTCCCCCGCCCCCACTGCACCCCATCCCACCCCCACATTTCTCCCCAGGCCTTCCCTTCTGAATCTACAAAGAGAGTGCCATGTGCAGAACACTCTGCACAGACAGGCCAGACATCCCACAAGGCCCCTGGCTTCTCTGGGCTCTCAGTCTCCTAAGTTCCCTCAGTATAAACCTGCCATTACCTCTCCTGTCCCCAGAGGAGGAGTGTGAAAACCACTCACCCGCTCATGGTATAACTGGAGAAACTGAAGCCCAGGAAAGAGACCAATCTGATTCAAAGTCTGCCTGTGAATCAACATTATAAGACACTACAACCCAGGAATCTCAGCTCCTGCCTTCCCTGCTCAGCCACCAGGCACCTACAACTGGATATTTAGTGGGTTCCTTGGCAGGAGAGGTCCCGTTTTCATAGGTCGTCATAGCTACTGGCGCCTCCTAACATTAGACATGGCGTATAATAGGCACCGCACACAATGTTTACCAGTGACTGGGAAACCCACTTAATTCTCGCTGAGCTTCCTATGTTCTCATCTGTAAAATGCCAGGATTAAATTAGATGATCTCTGAGACACTTTCCATTTCTAACTGGTATTTTTAGGCAAGCTGAGTGCCTTAACTTGGCAAGTGGGAATAGTGGAAATCGGTTTAGGAAAGTAGGTTGCGATTCCTAAGACTGATTGAGGAACTAGCAGTGGGGATACAGGGGTTCAAAACTAGTGGGAGGCATGAGAGAGGCGCCCAGCCAGCCCTCATGGAGCCCACAGCCTGGGGCAAAAAAACCTCCTGGTCAGAATGGAGACTCACAGGCTGTGCTGCTCAGTGGAACTTCAATAGGCCTGAGGGTTTTATGGGACTTGGGTGCCTATGTAGACCCTGTCCTTTTTTTTGCTAGGGAACCCTGGGAAAGTTGCTCCCTTTCTCTGGACCTCATAGTATTTTGGTTTTAAGTCATAATATCCATTTTTCTACAATGTCCTGTAAGGAATATCTTCTTTTCTCTTCCTTGACGGGGTGGAACAGAAAGACCAACTCTCTCATTGCCTGGGATTCTTTTTTCACATGGCTTATAGTGCTCATTTCTACGTGAGGACCCTTTGGGCAGGCCTTCCTCCTCACTCGGCATATGCAGACATTCGTAGATCAGGATCTATAACATCCTCAGATGTCTACAGATGTCTGCGTTTGCATCTTCTAAATCTATGCCTTTACAGGTGTTAGACCTACCTCGATCATTTATAAATTGCAGATTATAAAGTAACCTGTTGCTTATTAAATCGTGTTTGATTTTGATAGCTTTTTCCTACTCCATTTTCTTCAAGGGAGTCTAACTCAGTGGTTAATTCCATAAACTAACTCCACATGACTGAGCAGGTGTGAGGCTTGGCTTGACTCAAGTCTCAGCTCTGGCACACTCAGAAATGGCATTACTTTTGTCAAGTTACTTACCCTCTCTGAGTGTCAGTTTCCCAGTCCCTAAAAATTAGTAATACTTGCCTCTTGGGTTGTTGAAATAATTAAATTAAATTAAATAGTGCAAATTAGGTCAAATGAGGTTGTTTATCCCGTAAGTGTTAAATAGTTAAGAAGACTTACTTTCCTCATAGTTTATATAAAGTCCAAATCCATCTCTTTGCAGCAGGGACGATCTTGTCAGTCTTAGCTGTATCCTCTGGGATCATGCAGAATAGGCTTATGCTCCTTTTCCACATGGCAACCTTTCAAATATTTCCGTTTGACCATGATCCCTTTACATGGCAAAGGGCTTTGCCAGAGAAACTAAGGTGGGAAAAAGCATATCCAGTACCTCGCCACAATCTGGAAGGAGAACCAAGAAATTCTGACTGCCGCTGCCCTGGAGTGACCACTCCAACATCTGCCTCCAGGAACAGAGGGGTGAGCCAGGGCTTCTGGAAAACTTGACTCTGGCAACACATGATGTTGAAGTGTTGAAACATGCCACTTTGATGTGGCATTAGCTCATGATACTCCTTTATTTCCTTAATTTAGAAGAAAAGCACAGCTGCTAGAATTTTTAATATAATAAGTACAGTGGTGCACTGAAGGTTTTCAGGAATTTTTCCACAGAAGCATTGCACCCAATTGTGCAACTTTTACAAAATATATTCATGCAAATTTATTTTTCTCTATTATGCAAAGAGCTTCCCTTCTTTTAAACTGTTTTCTAACCTTTCAACCGCTATTGAATCCATAAACGACCAAAGTACCCTGTCTACTTGAAACAATTCTGAAATGAGGTAGGGGTTAAATAAATCAGCAAATACATAAACTAAATTGCTCTATTTGTGAAATGAGGATTCTAAGAAATCTATTTGCTACCTTTCTGCCTGCTTGGCATGTGAGTATTATTTGATCCCTTGTTTTGAACCTACTGAAATGACATCATCAGATAAGTGCAAAACATTTTTCTCATCAACTGGTCCATAACATGTTTCATAGGTAAATATCCGGTCCTTGGATGCTTTTCAAGCTTGGGTAGTTAGTGGGTGCCAGTGGCTTATCAGAAAAACTATGGAAGGGATTCTTTCACTGGGAAAAAGAGTGGATTAGAAGCCCCTAAGATACCTTCAAACCTATTATTCTAATTGATGTCTAATCTATTGTTGAGTCAACTTCTGTTGTAGGTGGAAAAAAGAGTGCTAGTAAAGACTTTTGCTCTTTGAACGATAATGCAAAACACAACTTATCTGATCACACATACGGTCAAAATTTCAGAGTTGTATTATGTTATTTTCTGTGTAACACTAAAAATTCTCTATCTTATGGTAGACAGTGTGGTGAAAGTAGGACCAATCAAGGGCCGTAATAACTTTTTTCTTTACCAGTCTCAATGCCCAATTCGTTTACTATATATTATGCTGATTAGATCTGGAAACTGTTTTTATTAATCATCTTTACCTACCTGCAGAACTTCCCATGTAGTGTTTGCCCAGTGTGTCCTAAGAGTGCCCAGATATTCATCCTTTCAGCCTCCTGAACCATCAATCAGCAGGAACAGAACAGCCAGGGTTCTGGACCATTTGCATCCAGTAGCAAGTAGCCTTATGTGTCTATTCCAGGGCAACAAATAATACCTCAGATTTCTTTGTCTGCCAAGTTATAGAAGGGATTGGAAGGTAGTAAACTTCATTGCAAATTATAGGTCTTTCAAAATGCGCAGTATTATTTAAACATTATGGAGTCAGTTGAAACTGGCCCCTTTTTGTTTTCTTCAAGTTTTTTTTTTTTAAGTCGCATTATGTGGAAACCTTCCCTTTCATGTGAACTGTCCCTTTCATGTGACCATGAATTGGTCATCGCCGCCTCACTCCATTTCCCAATCTGGAAAGGAGTGGCTACAATTTAGAAGACAGTTAAAATGTCAAGAGCTCCCTCACATAAGATGGGCAAAAGATTCTCACCAGCTCACTTCCCTCTGCTACCCTAAGATAGGCCCTACCTCACATCCTATTCATTCAGCTCAGATACAATTTCCTCCAATAAGCCTTCTCTGACTCTTCACATTCTGTCACTCAAGCTAGAAATAATCTCCCCATTCTCTGAATCCCATAGCTCTTATTCTGTCCTTTTCTTACAACACTGAGGAATTTTTGAAGGCTGGTCAGTCATATGATAATAACTTTACTGGAATAGAAAGTTTTGGGGGGTAATGTCCCTGTCTTTTTTCAATATTCCTTAAAATACTGCTGACAGGACTTGAATTACACATGAGAGTCACTTAATGAGATAAATGAAAGACAAATTAGCTTGACACTTCTCTTTGCTTTGTGGCCGCAAAGCACTTATAGCTGATTAATTTGGAAATGTGAACTCCTTAGGAAATATTTTTTGGGACATTTTCTTGGATGTTTTCAAAAAATTCTGAAAACATATGGCAGAATACTTTTTAATTTTAATAATATGATTTAAAGAAACCAAAAACACATGGAAAGCATTAAACTTCGCTGTTAAACAGTAAAGTACAAATGAAAACAAATTTGAAACACTTAACATATTAAAGTAGAAAAATCTTTGAGCAAACAGTGAATGCTTGGAAGAATTTTTTTTTTTTTTGAAAATAGAAGGCCGGGCGCGGTGGCTCACGCTTGTAATCCCAGCACTTTGGGATGCCGAGGCAGGCGGATCACGAGGTCAGGAGATCGAGACCACGGTGAAGCCCCGTCTCTACTAAAAATACAAAAAAATTAGCTGGGCGTGGTGGTGGGCACCTGTAGTCCCAGCTACTCAGAGAGGCTGAGGCAGGAGAATGGCATGAACCCGGGAGGCGGGGCTTGAAGTGAGCCGAGATCGTGCCACTGCACTCCAGCCTGGGTGACAGAGCGAGACTCCATCTCAAAAAAAACAAAAAAAAATTAGCCGGGCGTGGTGGTGGGCACCTGTAGTCCCAGCTACTCGGAGAGGCTGAGGCAGGAGAATGGCATGAACCCGGGAGGCAGAGCTTGCAGTGAGCGGAGATCACGCCACTGCACTCCAGCCTGGGCGACAGAGCAAGACTTTGTCTCAAAAAAAAAAAAAAAAAGAAAAAAGAAAATAGAATACAAGAGTCACTGGCCAGGCGCGGTGGCTCACGCTTGTAATCCCAGCACTTTGGGAGGCCGAGGCGGGTGGATCACGAGGTCAGGAGATCGAGACCATGGTGAAACCCCGTCTCTACTAAAAATACAAAAAATTAGCCGGGCGTGGTGGCGGGTGCCTGTAGTCCCAGCTACTCGGAGAGGCTGAGGCAGGAGAATGGCGTGAACCCGGGAGGCGGAGCTTGCAGTGAGCCGAGATTGCGCCACTGCACTCCAGCCTGGGCGACAGAGCGAGACTCCGTCTCAAAAAAAAAAAAAAAAAAAAAAAAAGAGTCATAAAGATGCCTAGGCATAATTTCCCAGCCATGTCATTGTTAGGAATTTTGGAATTTATGCAAAGGTAATAACTCAATAACAGCAAAAAGCAAAATGTACAAAGATGTTCATGACACTACAGTAGCAAAAAAGCAAGCAAATAAACAACAAGTTGAAGACAACTCCAAGGTCTCAAGTAAGGGAATGGCATTATTAATTATAAAACAGCATCAAAAATTACATTAGCTAGTCATGAAAATGCAAACTTTAAAAGGAAAATGCTTATTATGTAATGTTAAGTGAAAAAAATTCAGGCCGTAAAATGAAATATACATTATGCATGCATGATGAAAAGACAAGAAATAGATAAGAATGTGCAAAAATACAAATAGTTGGATATGGTGTGGGATTCTGGCTTGTTTTCTGTTTTAAAGACATTACATCATCTTTTCAATGACAAACTACATTTTAAGTAATTGAAAACAAAGCCTCATTAGCCTTGTCCTTGTATAAATTCCCAGAGAACACATTATTCTTATTCATTTCCACCTCTGCTACTTGTCTTTGATTTGGACCAGCTCCATTCTATTTTCCCACTTCTCAGTCATCTAGCAAGACTAGAAAAAGACCCCCATCAAACAAAGAAGCAAAATGCACCAAGTTTAGCAGAAGCTGTGAATCCAAATCAGCGAACATTGGCTGACTGGATCTAATACCTTGACCCCAACATTGAAAAGGCAGACCCAGATTCTTCAATGACCACAAGTGGCCTTGGTTTAAGAAGCCTGCCAACAAAGCACAATGTTCCCGTCCTCAGAAATAGACCCCGGTGGAGCTTCCAGGGGCCCATAAAAGTCTGCACTCTTGGAAGAATGTGACAACTCTGGCAACAAATACAGATTCGTCATTCTCTATATTAAGGGAATGTTCAGTTGCATCAGGCTTTTTTAACAGGGCCAACACTTAGTACAATTTTGAGGTTGGCAAAGTGAATTTTCACCTACCCCAAGGCTTCTTTCCCTGCCTCCAGATGATCAATAAAATCACCTCATGTTATAGTTTCAAAGTCCTTTCACATCGAATTTCTCATCTGAATCTTGCATCAGCCCAATGAGGTGGGTGTTATTATTCACTTGACTTTTCAGAAGAGAATATTGAGGCTTAGGGAAGGGAAGCGACTTGTTTAAGGCCACCCAGCAAGTCTGGGACTGAATGAGACACAAGGCTCATCCTGACTTCTGGTCAGTTCTCCTTCCATTTACCCTAGGCACTCACCCCTCTTCCAGTTCATAAGGAGAGCTGACCCAGTGCACCTGCTCACATCGGCACTCAGCGTGCTGCCATCCCAGGGATACCTATGTTTTAAAGGAAGGCAGATGGGGAAAGACAGCATGTAGCCTGTAAGAAGGAAAAGTCAAGTGGAATTCCAAAGAAGATGCTGAAATAGCTGACCTAGTAGCTCTGGGGAACTATAGAGAAAAACATTGAGAGGCAGAGAGAGCTATGAGGAACCCCTGGGGAGACAGAGGCTCTTTTTAACTGTCAAGTATGTGTGTCTGGAAAGGTCTTAGCCTAAAGCAAAAGGTATCCAGGCTGCTGTAGAAGGATGAAATAAAAGCTGTTGCTTCTCAGACTTCATCTCTCCTCCCTCTCACTCTCATTGTTTTGGGACAGACAGAGCAAGAGCTTAGAACTCTTGAACAAGTGCTCCTGGGATATAAGACTAGGGTAATGTGGAAGCCCTGTGCCTGAGTGGGAGTGAGAAAAAAAATAGACATTGATGGATGGGCCACAGGTGGTCACTGCCCAACTCTCTCCCTCTAAACCGCCAGGGTTGGTGGATTACCATTGCCTTTCCCGGATACTAGTTCTTTCTAAAGTAAAGAATACATCTGAGGAGCTGTGTGGTGGGTGAGGAGTGATATACTCTGGTTTTCTGATGCCTGAAACCCGCCACTCTAGGTGCATGCTTCGCTCTATCCCCATCTTGAACTCATCAAGGCAGGTTGGTGCAGATGGAAGTTTGCCCTTCAACCCTTCAGTCATTGGCATTGCTGGACAGAATAATCTACACCCTAAAGAAATGGAAGCTGGATCTAAAGAGAAGCACTAATTTTTTTTTAAAAGAAAGAAAAAGGAAAACCAACAACTTGATTATAGATTCCATAGAAACCAGAGGTATTAGAATGGACAGATTAAAAATTTATGTATGCATATTTTTTAAATAAGGTATAATATTAGCAATATGAAATGAAAACAAGAAAGCATAAAAAGAATCAAGTATAGGCCGGGCGTGGTGGCTCACGCCTGTAATCCCAGCACTTTGGGAGGCTGAGGCTGGTGGATCACCTGAGGTAGGAGTTCGAGACCAGCCTGACCCACATGGTGAAACCCTGTGTCTACTAAAAACACAAAAATTAGCTGGGCATGTTGGTGTGCACCTGTAATCCCAGCTACTTGGGAGGCTGAGGGAAGGGAATTGCTTGAACCTGGGAGGCAGAGGTTGCAGTGAGCCGAGATTGCGCCACTGCACTCCAGCCTGGGTCTCAGAGTGAGACTCCATTTCAAAAAAAAAAAAAAGAATCAAGTATAAATTTAGGTGTGACAAATATAATAGTTAAGATAATGACGATAACTGGTAGAAAAGATTCAGTTGAGAAATGACTCAGTGAATGAGGAGACCACTGAGTCAAAATTTATCTCAAAACAATAAGAGCTATTTATGACACACCCACAGCCAATATTATACTGAATGGCAAAAGCTGGAAGAATTCCCTTTGAAAACCGGCACAAGACAAGGATGACCTCTCTCACCACTCCTATTCAGCATAGTATTGGAAGTTCTGGACAGGGCAATCAGGCAAGGGAAAGAAATAAAGGGTATTCAAATAGGAAGAGAGGAAGTCAAATGCTCTCTGTTTCCAGATGACATGAATGTCTATTTGAAAACCCCATCGTCTCAGCCCAAAATTTCCTTAAGCTGATAAGCAACTTCAGCAAAGTCTCAGGATACAAAATCAATGGGCAAAAATCACAAGCATTCCTATACACCAACAATAGACAAACAGTGAGCCAAATCATGAGTGAACTCCCATTCACAATTGCTACAAAGAGAATAAAATACCTAAGAATATAGCTTAAAAGGGTTGTGAAGGACTCTTCAAGGAGAGCTACAAACTACTGTTCAAGGAAATAAGAGAGGACACAAACAAATGGAAAAGCATTCCATGCTCATAGATAGGAAGAATCAATATCATGAAAATGGCCATATTGCCCAAAGTAATTTATAGATTCAATGCTATCCCCATCAAGCTACCATTGACTTTCTTCTCAGAATTAGAAAAAAAAAAACAACTTTAAATTTCATATGGAACCAAAAAAGAGCCTGTATGGCCAAGACAATCCTAAGCCAAAAGAACAAAACAGAGGCATCATGCTACCTGACTTCAAACAATACTACAAAGCTACGGTAATGAAAACAGCATGGTACTAGTACCAAAACAGATATATAGGCCAATGGAACAGAACAGAGGCCTCAGAAATAACACCACACATCTACAACCATCTGATCTTTGAAAAACCTGACAAAAACAAGCAGTGGGGAAAGATTCCCTATTTAATAAATGGTGTTGGGAAAACTGGCTAGCCATATGCAGAAAACTGAAACTGGACCCCTTCCTTTCACGTTCTACAAAAATTAACTCAAGATGGATTACAGACTTAAACATAAGGCCTAAAACCATAAAAACCCTAGAAGAAAACCTAGGCAATACCATTCATGACATAGGCATGAGCAAATACTTTGACTAAAATACCAAAAGCAAAGGCAACAAAAGCCAAAATAGACAAATGGGATCTAATTAAACTAAAGAGCTTCTGTGCAGCAAAAGAAACTATCATCAGAGTGAACAGGCAACCTACAGAATGGGAGAAAATTTTTGCAATCTATCCATCTGACAAAGGGCTAATATCCAGGATCTACAACTTAAACAAATTTACGAGAAAAAAACAACTCCATCAAAAAATGGGCAAAGGATATGAACAGACACTTCTCAAAAGAAGACATTTATGCAGCCAACAAACATAAGAGAAAAAAAGCTCATCATCACTGGTCATTACAGAAATGCAAATCAAAACCACAATGAGTTACCATCTCACGTCAGTTAGAATGGCAATCATTAAAAAGTCAGGAAGCAACAGATGCTGGAGAGGATGTGGAGAAATAGAAATGCTTTTACGCTGTTGGCAGGAGTGTAAATTAGTTCAACCATTGTAGAAGACAGTGTGGTGATTCCTCAAGGATCTGGAACCAGAAATACCATTTGACCCAGCAATCCCATTACTGGGTATATACCCAAAGGATTATAAATCATTCTACTATAAAGACACATGCACACATATATTTACTGCAACCCTATTCACAATAACAAAGACTTGGAACCCACCCAAATGCCCATCAGTGATAGACTGGATAAAGAAAATGTGGCACATATACACCATGGAATACTATGCAGTCATAAAAAAGGATGAGTTCATGACCTTTACACGGACATGGATGAAGCTGGAAACCATCATTCTCAGCAAACTAACACAGGAACAGAAAACCAAACACTGCATGATCTCACTCATAAATGGGAGTCAAACAATGAGAACACATGGACACAGGAGGGGAACATCACACACTGGGGCCTGTCAGGGAGTGAGGGGCTAGGGGAGGGAAAGCATTAGGAGAAATACCTAATGTAGATGCCAGGTTGATGGGTACAGTAAACCACCATGGTACATGTGTAGATACCTACGTAACAAACCTGCACATTCTGCACATGCATCCCAGAACTTAAAGTATAATTTAAAGGAAGAAAAAGAAAAAAAAAAAAAGAAAAACCAACAAACTGAATTACAGATTCCATAGAAACCAGAGGTGTTAGAATGGACAGATTAAAAATTTACATATACATATTTTAAAATAAGGTATAATATTAGCAATATGAAATGAAAACAAGAAACCATAAAAATTATCAAGTATAAATTTAGGTGTGACAAATATAATAGTTAAGATAATGGTGATAACTAGTAGAAAAGATTTAGCTGAGGAGTAAGTTAGTGAACTAAGAGATCAGCTTGAGGAATTTTCCTTAGCAGAAAATTATTTTAAAAATAGAAAATGTAAAAGTCAAGATATAAAAGGCAAAAGCAGTCCTAGAAAGAAAAAAAAATAGTTATAAATGGAGAGAAGGAAATATTTGAAGGAATAATGGAGATAATTCCTCCAGAATTAACAAAACATAAAAGACCTCAAGTTGAAAGGACCCACAGAGAGCAAGAACGAGAAGAGATAAGGAGAAACATACTCCCAGATATAAATTTTGCTGAAATTTAAGAATATCAGACAAAAGGGAAAATTGTAAATGCTTGCAAAGAGAGAGAGAAAATCACCTTCAAAGAAAAAAGAATAATGATATCAGATTTTTCAGCAGCAAGAAAGAATGCAAGAAGATAATAGAGAAGTGTTATCAAGTTGAAAGTACAGAATTTCATATCCAGCTAAACCTTCATTCAAATGTGAAGGCATGATAAAAAAAAAAAAAAACACCCAAGATGTACAGTCTCATTTCATGCCCAAAGACGCATGTGTAAAGCATTTTTCAATGACATATATAAAGTAGAAACAAATTGAAGGAACAATACAAGAGATATGTGAAATAAAAGTGATCAAATATCTTTGTGAAGTTTGGGATTGTCTTAAAAAATAGCTGAGACCAAAGAAAAGAGAAAGAGAAAGTATATCTACAAAAATAAAGAACTAAAAGTCTAGATGAACTCAACACGACAGAGCTGGGGGAGGCTGAGGATCATTAGAGTTTATTAAAGTCCTTATATAAGAGAAAACGAAGACAACTTTTAAAAATAAACAAAGAAATAAAAATCACTGAAAAGTGTGACAGATTGAAATAATAAATGAACAGAGTAAAAGTCCTAAATATGAATAACTATTATTACTGTAAATAAGCTAACTCACCAAATAAAAAATAAAATTCAGATATTACCATTTACTACACATATTCTAAAGCAAAATACATGCAAAGGATGAATGTAAAATGATAGGAAATTATTAATCAGGAAAATAGAATAAATTAAACTGATATTGATAGAATATTATCAGATAATATGAAGATCACAAACTTTATACCAAAATCAGCAAAGAGCTATAAAAAAAGTTAATGCAGCTATGCCACTTATTAATATAGTGGTAAAAAAAATTTTTTTTTTTTTTTGTTGTTGTTGTTGTTGAGACGGAGTCTTGCTCTGTCACACAGGCTGGAGTGCAGTGGCTCAATCTCGGCTCACTGCAAGCTCCGCCTCCCAGGTTCACGCCATTCTCCTGCCTCAGCCTCTCCGAGTAGCTGGGACTGCAGGCGCCCGCCACCACGCCCGGCTAATTTTTTTATATTTTTTTTTTTTAGTAGAGACGGGGTTTCACCATGGTCTTGATCTCCTGACCTCGTGATCCGCCCGCCTTGGCCTCCCAAGGTGCTGGGATTACAAGCATGAGCCACCACGCCCGGCCTATAGATATAAAAATTTTAAAGAAAGTTTCAGTAAATCAAATCCAATCATGCATGTTAAAGATCATATATCTCATTGAGCTTACTCAGTGGTAGATGAAGATAATATTAGAAAATTCATAAAAATAATTCACCATTAAACTAAATATTGTCAGTAAAATAAGAAAAGAAAAGAAAAGAAAAGAAAAGGGAATTAGAGGCTTAAAGATTGGAGAGGAGGAAATAAAATTGCCATTATTTACAGATGATAGAAATTTTTTCTTAGAAAACTCAAAATAATCCACCAGTAAAGTATTAAAAGTAACAGTAGTTAAGCAAGGTGACTGGATATAAGATTAATTTATATAAGTCAATTGTATTTGCACTTGTATCCTTCCTATATTAGCAATAAACAACCAGAAAACATCATTTTGAAAGAAGACATCTTTTGCAGAAGTATACAAAAATATCCAACTAAATCTTCAATCAAATGGGAAGGCATAATAAAAAAAATACTCAGATATATAGTCTTACTCCTCAAATGTTGTCTTCCCTTCTACATTGTGCTGCTTCTTGGGGTGAAACTGAATGTCTGAGCTGTTTGCCAAGGCCCATCCACTCCAACTTCTGTACCTGAAGCACCTCATGCTGCTGACATCTCAGCTTAGCTCTTTGGTCTCTTAGTTGCTGTTTTTCTGTGTCTCTGATGGGTTCATCTGTGCATATGTATATTAGGAGTCAGCCAGTGACTCAAAGGAAAGTTTCCAGCCAATTTTGGGGTCTCTTGCTGTGCTTCTCTTCTCTTCAGGACTTCGCCCTGGAAGTCTCAGCTACCTTGGCAACCCCAAATGTCGGCCTCTGGTCCTCAGCCCAGTAAGAACACTTCCTTCTTCTTGGGCCCCAATCCCTTCCACCATGGTTTCAAATGTGTAAGCAAGGAAAAAGCTGCATGGAGATCACCGTGTGTGCCTCCCTTATTCAATGATAGTAACGCCTTCACTCTTGCCTGATTTGGTTTTTCCTCATGCTTTCAAAGACTTCGACCAATTTTAATAATTGTTTTTGGTGAGAGGGTTAGTCATAGCTGGAACTGGAAGTGCTGTAAAACCACTAAGAAAAAACAGCTTAATTATTGTCTCGTAAAATTGAGCATTTATGGACTCCATGACCTTGGAATTTTATTTCTATGACTATGCTTAAAAGAAATATTTGTGTACATATACTAGAAAATATAAATAAGAATGTTCATGGCAGTACTATGTGTATTAATGAACCTAACAAAAATCCCATCAACAGGAGAAGTGACACGTAGGTTATGGTATATTCACACAGAGGAGTACAACGGCAGTAAAGATTAAATGAACTACAACAACAAGCAACACTATGGATGAATCTTCATAATATAATTTTAGTTAAAAAGTGAAAATATCAAAATCAATTGTGCATGATGCCCTTTTCAGAAATGTTAAGAACAACATTAATAAAATATACTTTTAAAAGAATACACATAGATGGGATGAAACTATGCAAAAATTAAAGTAAGGGAATAATGAGTAAAAGATTCATGATTGTGGGTACTTTGGTGGGAGTGATGGGGGTGGAGTAGGAGAAAACCACATGGGAAGATGTGGTCAAGTTATTAAATTGGAAACTTCAAGGACTGAGGCCTAGAAGGGGAGATTTATCTGGGCATTAGAGCTGAGTCATGCCATTTTAGTGGTCATTTGCCCTATTAACTCTAGAGGCCTACCTAGTTCCTTATTGGTACCAAACCCGTTGTAAAGATCACGGGCAAAGACCCTACATTTCGCTACTCAGACACCTTGATCTTAACCAGGGCCAGGCATTTACTTCTCTACACCAGTATGATCCCAACCAGTCTCCTTCCCTCAAGCCTCACTCTCCTGTACAAATTCTCCTCCATTCTGTCTCCAAAGTATTACTGCTAAAATGCATAGCAGACCAGATTACTTCTCCTACACCATTAACTCTAGAATCAAGTCTTTAGCTGGGCATTGCAGTACCTCTGTGATCTATCCCCAGCAAATATGACTAGCTCTGCATTGCTCACCAGTCCCTGAATGCATTCTACAGTTTCACATTGCCGTGCCTTTGCTTATGCTGTTTAGTGTGTCTCAAATGCCCTTATCTTTATCTATTGACATTTTACTCATTTTCAAGTAAGTCTCAGTTCACCTACTACCCATTTCCATGAAGACCTGAGAAGAAACAATGGGGAAGAGGGAGGTGGCTGTCCAAATGCTCACTAATAAATGTAGCTTCAACATAAACAAAGTTTAGACACGTGGAAGCCAAGCCAGTGACAAAGGCTGAAAATCACATCTGAATTGCAAACTCAGGCCTGGTTCCTGTGACTGCCTGCCCGCTCCATGTGTCAGTGAGACCAACCTAGATGGACCTGAAACATCTCTTTTTCAGCCTTGTAGAGGTGGTTTATAGGCAGCAAGAAGTGTAAAGAGAGATTGGGCTTGGGAGTTAGACCAACGGTGGTCAAATACTAAATCCACTTTTTGAAATGTATTACACCTATGGGAATTTAAATATTAACACTCTGAAAAACGAGGTAACAATTTAAATAGTGCACAGGATTCTGCCCATCATGTCATTCAGTTAGCAGATGTACCCCAGGGAGCATGGGATGATGCACAAGAACCTGTTGCTTATGTGGAACCACAAGCACTACACCAACAAATGAAAGGGTTTCCAAGGCAATTTTGAGTATAAACAATGCTTGCCTTACTCATTGACTTTGAAATCCTAATACCTGAGTGAAATGCTACTCGACTATATCAGTTACATAACTTCAAGAAAGTCTCTCAACCTCTCTCAGCCTCGATTTCTCCATTCTTTTTTATTTTTTTTTGAGATGGGAGTCTCACTCTGTTGCCCAGGCTGCAGTGCAGTGGCGCGATCTCGGCTCACTGCAACCTTTGCCTCCTGGGCTCAAGCAATTCTCTTGCCTCAGCTTCCTGAGTAGCTGGGACTACAGGCGCCCACCTAATTTTTTGTATTTTTAATAGAGACAGGGTTTCACTGTGTTAGCCGGGATGGTCTCGATCTCCTGACCTCGTGATGTGCCCACCTCGGCCTTCCATTTAAAGTGTGACAGATTGTATTTTCCAAAGATGGCCACAACATCTCCTCTACTCCATCAGCTCTCTTCCCATCAAAGCGTGAGTTCTATGTCCTTTGCCTAGAATATGGATGAGCCTGTGATTTGTGTATAACCAATATACTACAGCAAAAGGAATGAGATGTGACCTCAGAGATAGGTTGCAAAAGGTGACTCAACTTCCACCTTTTTTGGGGGGTGAGGGACATTTGCTTTTGGAGGGCTGAGACTGTGTAAACAATATGATCGTCCTGAGGCCACCATGCTATTAAGAAGCCCAGGCAACAGAGAGAGACCACATGTAGGTGCTTCAGTCCAAGCAGACAAACAGCACAAACTGCCAGACATGACGAAAGATGCTTCCAGACAATTCCAGTCCCTAGCTGTTGAGCCTCCAACCTTTGCGTCTTCCAGCTAAAGCCCTAGACATCATGAAGGTGTCCTTTTTGTGATCTTTTTGAATATCTGACCCACAGAATCCATGCTCATAATGAAATTGTTGTTTTATGCCACTAAGTCTCAGTATAGTTTTTATTTCATTGTTTATTTATTTATTTATTTATTTATTCACTTATTGAGACAGAATCTCACTCTGTCACCCAGGCTGGAATGCAGTGGTGTGATCTCAGCTCACTGCAAACTCCGCTTCCCGGGTTCAAGCAACTCTCCTGCCTCAGCCTCCCAAGTAGTTGGGATTACAGGTGCCTGCCACCACACTCAACTAATTTTTTTGTATTTTTAGTAGAGACGGGGTTTTGCCATGTTGGCCCAGCTGGTCTTGAACTCCTGACCTCAGGTGATCCACCCGCCTCGGCCTCTCAAAGTGCTGGGATTACAGATGTGAGCCACCAAGCCTGGCCTCAGCATAGTTTTTAAAGTGGCAGTAGGAACTGAATCAAGGGTCTTCTGAGGACTGAAGAAAATAATGTACTTTGTGTACCTGGCACAATGCTTGTGCTCAAAAAACGGTGACTGGTACCAGTATTGTGTCCGATGCCTGGCCTGGCAGCCTTGGGTCAGCCTTGGGTCAGCTGCTTTATTTTTCCAGGCCTAAGGTTTCTCTGTAGGAGTAGCTGCCTGAGTAACTCAAAGGTTTGTTGTGAGGCTTAAATAAGATGATAAATGTGGAAGTGCTTTGGAAACCGTAATGCTCTGTACATATCAAAGAAGTTATTATACTTCTATTATATCAATCCACTATGGGTTCAGATAGGAGAACACTCTAGTAATCCTTTAGCGGCAGTTAGTGTCTGAAATCCTGAGACCAAAGGACTTTGACCTGAGGTTCCACATTTGTTCTCTTTTAGAGATAATTAATTTCAACCATTCATCAAATAAGCCTATATTAAGCACTCACTGCAAGCAGAAAACTGTTAAATGCTGTGTGTTTTCTGAAAAAAAAAAAAAAAAAAATTAGGGTACTTAGCCCAGTCCTCCAAAAATATCCCGTTATAGTTAAGACGACAAGAAATGGATGTAATCCTGGTAGGGCGGAGGCTTTCTGCAGGAGTGTGTTTCAGGAGCTGCTTAAAAGGAGAAGGGGAGGAGAAAGATAACTAATGTGGTTTGAAAAACTTCAGTGGGCCAAGCACCATGCCAAACTCTCTACATGTAATTGTCTCCTTCAGTCCTCACAGTGTCATTGTGAAATGGCTTATGTGTTAACTGCCTTTGCAAATGATAAAACAGATGGTTGGAAAAATGGTATTATAGCAGTATTAAGTTAGCACTGAAATTCCGGTCTGGAGACACTCTACCATCCTGCTACCGCTGAGTATATTTTTGTGCCCCAAATAATTATTTCTCCACCTAGACTACCAAAAAAAAAATCTGTTCAAATATTTGCCTGTTAGATAATAATATTCCTGTTCAATGAGTTTTCTTCTGAAAAAATAATTAATAATAATATCGTATTTGCACAGAACTTCAGTGTTTTAAAAGTATAGTGTGTCCACATCTTTTCCTTCCTCGGTTCTCCAACAGCCCTATGGGCAAAGCACCATGTTATACCCAAGGTGTCACAGATAATAAGTGGGCAAAGGATTGTGCTTTAGTTTGCTGCTACATTGTAAAAGGAATAGTGCTTCCTTAATGGTACGTATTTTGTCTCTTATTGAGAATCACATGACTTTAAATATTGCTGAAAATTTTATAAAGGTTTGTCATCATGTTTGGGATGTCTTACTCATCATCACAGCCTCCTCTTATCATTCCCTGTATCTCATGACAAAATACACATTTACATTGTGAACAACGATGGATACAAATCCATTTTCAAAATATCTTCCGGACAGGTTATTTTTTCCTTTGTTGACTTCCTGTCAGCTCAGGTTAGATGATAATTGCTTTTTCCTTGTCACGTGGCTGGCAGAGAGTTTTTACCAGGAGTAGAAAGGGTTAACTCTGCCATTTCCTTGTTGTCTGGTTGTGTTTGCCACGTAAGTATTATCTTCAATCTACTTCTTGCAGAGGTTTTTTTTTTTTTTCTTTTTTTTGAGACGGAGTGTCCGTCTGTCTCCCAGGCTGGAGTGCAGTGGCACGATCTCAGCTCACTGCAAGCTCCGCCTCCCGGGTTCACACCATTCTCCTGTCTCAGCCTCCCGACTAGCTAGGACTACAGGCATTCGCCACCACGACCGGCTAATTTTTTTTTTTTTTTTTGGATTTTTAGTAGAGACAGGGTTTCACCATGTTAGCCAGGATGGTCTCGATCTCCTGACCTCGTGATACGCCTGCCTCGGCCTCCGAAAGTGCTGGGATTACAGGCATGAGCCACTGCGCCAGGCCTGCTTGCAGAGATTTGTTAAGGCAGAAATCATTTTAACTCGCTGAAGTCCATTTTGAAAGGTTAGGTTAATGGAAACTGGATAACATAATCCATAGATCCACTTGATGGGGCTCTTGTAAACTGATGAATGTGACAATACACTGAGAGTTCAAGAAAAAATAAACGTAGATTGCCACATGGTTCAACTCCCATTCTCAGGTGGGAAGTATTTCTCAGATATGTCATAAAGCATGCAATTGTCAAATGCACATACAAACAACAATATAGGCAGTAGTGCCCTGCACTTATTAAACATTCGTTCAGTTGTCTTTCTTTTTTAAATTTAAAATATGAACAGTTCTTGGTGGTTATGTAATTCTACACGTGTGAAAAAGTTGCATAGAACCACACACACACAAATAAGTGCATATAAATATGGGAAATACAAACAAACTGGCTTGTACTGATGTCGATTTCCTTGTTTTAACAAGACTACAGTTATGCAAGATGCTATCACAGAGGAAAAGTAGGTGAAGGGTAGAGTGAGACCTCTCTTCATTTTCTTTTTGCAGCTTCTTGTGAATCTATAATCATTTCAAAAATTACATAAATAGAAGTTCTAACATACTGGCATCCCAGTAGATTTGCTGCACCTCCAGGAGACTGCACCCTGATGGAGACATGGCCCTGGTTCACCGTGAGACCTGGGGGGAGGCATTTCCACTCTTCAGGCTGATTTCCTTCATCTGTAAAATGCACAGTTTGGCCCAAAGCTCCACTCAGCTCTAAAATTCTAGGATTGTATATGCACAGTTTGGGGTAGGGAGGTGTAAATCTCACTCAGATTATGAGCCAACTCTAGGTGGTGAAGGGAAATATGCTCAGCTGTTTGATATAAAGTCTGCTTTCCTGGAAAATGAACTTGGAGCCATTTACTTCTTCCCATAGGCTCCTTCAAAGAGTTTTCTGACTAAGGAAACAGAGAAAGTTTGAAAATATTTTCATCAAATGCCTTGAAAACAGCATCACCAAAACTGAATAAAAGGAAAAGGTAACATTACTTGCTGGAGATGATGACCTCTCTACTGAACCTTCAGAGTTGATTTAGAGTACGTGGAAGCTATTCTCTGCTTCCCTGACCTGTTGAGGCTGCCCAAAATGCTAGGTGCAGAGGAAAACACCCTTTTGGCAGCCAAGATGGAAGAGATGTAAGTGGATTTGTAGTAAGAGTCTGAGCCTGCAGGAATTTGTGTCACCCTGACACTGAAGAGGGAAAGTTGATTGTTCTCCAATGCACAGCAATTAAAAGCTCATCTCTGGAGAAAGTCAGGAGGCGGGGGTTACATATATATATTTTTTCACATCTGCAGACAATTTTTTAACCCTGGTAACTGCTTGATTGAGATAATGTATTTACCTTGGATATGGAAACCAGGAAGAACCGTTCTTGCATGACTTTCAAGGTAGCCTATACCTTCAAGTGTTTTCAGCTATGTATCTTCTTTTGATCTTCTCTATTTTCTTGGATTTATCCTACAAAAATAACCACATGTTAATGAAAAGATAAATATATAAGTTTGCTTACTGCAACAGTGTTTGAACTTTAAAAGTCTGGAAACAATTGAAATGTCCAACAATAGAGGACTAGCGAAATTATGCCAGTGGTTTTTAAACTTGACTAATGAATCAATAAAATAAGAAGAAATGACAAAAGATTGACATCTTTAATTTCGTGTAATAAACATTTAAAAATACTAGTAAATAAAAATACTATTGTCCCATCAAATAAAGGATATTTTGACATCAAAAGTAAAGGGAATCCCATCACAATAAAAGGCCTCACCAGAGAAAAGATCATTGGCAAACCATGCCAACATACGAGAGTAAAGCAAAAGGGTCTTTAGTGCAAAAAATGGTGAAATCTGAATAGACAGTATAGATTAACATTCATATTGGATCAATGTTGACTTCATGACTTTGCTAATTATACTGTGGTTATGTTAAAAGAATATTCTTGTTTTTAAGAAATATACCCTGAAGTATTTAGGAGTAAAAGGATATTATGTCTAGAGCATACTCACAGACAGTTCAGAGAAAAAAAAAAACCCTTCTATATATTTGTAGAAAAAGAACGATAAAGCAAGTGTGGTAAAAATGTTAACAGTAGGGGAATATGGGAGAGGAGTATATGGAATTCATTGTACTATTTTTGCAACTCTTCTGCAAGTTTAAAATTATTTCATTATACAAAGCTAAAAATGCATATATTACGTTTTTATTTAAAATGCAGAAACATACACTAATAAGTAGGGTGGAATGTTATAATGATGGCGTTTTTCTTGGTATGAATTTGTTGTGCAACACCACATTGTGTGCCCCATCCAACTAGTTCTGGCTCTTTTTTAAATTCACAAACTCAATTCCAGAGAAATATGTTAAAGAAATGGAAGTAACACGTGAGACTATATCACTTGATATGTAGATACTTGGCACTAAAGGTGAAGCAAGGAAGACCCCTGCCTGCTCTGTCTTTTCACCCAAGAACCTGGAGTAGGGGATGGCTGTGGCAAGCCTGCTGTCTGCCTCACGGTAGCAGGAGGCTTGAGGCTCAGAGTCCAGTCATGCAGAGGGCCAAATCCCCATCTCCCAACACAGAGCAGGAATTTACCCCAGACAGGGACCACCTGCTATTTGATAGTTCATGAAATAGAGCACACACATACAATGGAACACTATTGTATTTACTTCTGGCATGGGGTCTTGGAAGTTACTTATGACAATCCCTCTTTGCCCTCTCCTATGCTGCATGGCATATCCAGATTAATCTTTCTAAAACATTTTCTGGCCCTTACTTACAAAACCTTTTTTTTAAAAAAAAAAAGACTCCTAAGCCTAACATCAAATGTCTTGCAGAATCTGGACCCACTTCTTTTCCCAAATTATTTGTCTCCTCCTATTCCCTGATTGAAGCTCCATTCCAAACATGGTATGTTAACATACCTGAACAGAGCATGCATGTTTCACCTCCAGAAGACTGCTTGTGCTATGTCCTGTGCCTGGCATGCTCTTCTTGCTGTTTTTTTCCAAATAGCAAATTCTTACCAGTTTTCATCTTCAGGGCAGTATGTGTAGGACACAGATTAGAACCCAAAAGAGACTAGATTCAAATTGAAAAACCCATGGTTTGTGGATTTCTCTGCATTTTCGTGGATAATTTACGGACTCCAAAGAATGAAGAGCGATTGATGGAATTTTAAGCAGTCTGATTGGAATATAGATATATTTAGGGGTAGAAACCATCATTCCATAGCATCATGCCTGGTCAATTTTATTAACATCAAGGCCACCCCACCCTTCTCTAATCCTACTTGTTGTCAACAATATCATTAGAATGGAATAAAAAAATCAACTCTTTCTACATGATAATCCAAATTGCCCAATACAGAATTTTGAGACAGGTAAATTTAGTTCTCAGTTCTCCTCAACTCTTTCCCTTTCATTTCCTTCTTGGTTCATCTGTAATGAAATAACATGTCGAGAGATGTACATTCTGGACACCAGTGCAAATAAAGACATTATTTTGTAGGTGGTGAAGCGCCTTTTGGAAAAGGAAAGCAACTGCTCAAAGCCTCATGGTAATAGTGTTTGGTCTGTAAAAGCTCCTGAAGGATTATGTTTATTTTGCTCAATAAATATTGAATGAATAAATAGAGGTGAGCTGGATCTAGAATAAGTTTCTTTTCCCCTCACCCTTGGTCCTATTCTCTTGCCAAGAGACTGCACTCTCTTTGGCCTTGTATTAGTGTGTATGCATCTGTGTCCTCTATTTTACTCTAACTTCTGGGAGAAGGAATCATGTTTTACTCATTATTGTCTTTCTCCTAATACCTGGTGAATATCTGGCTTTTAGAAGATTTTCAGTAAAGGTATATTCGATAAATATGAAAACAAATACCCATCATGTAAAATTAAAAGAAATTGGTCAGCTTTTTTTTCTTGGTATGGTTGGTTCATTTACATAAACTTTGCTCAACTGCATAATTTTATGAATATTATATCTACACAATGATACTACAGTAGGCTCAAATGTTATTTCTTGCGATGTCTTTCATGACCACCCCAGATGGCATTAAAAGTTCTCTTTCTCCATTGCGTCATTGTACCTGTAATTATTTGTTGATACAGCTATGTTGGCCCATGGAGGAAACATGAGCTTTTTGAATTTGGAAACTGTCATACTCAACTTTGTATCCCCAGTATCTAATGTTGAACTTAATATACAGTGGTACACTAGGGCTGTTTTGTTTTGTTTTGAGACAGAATCTTGCTCTGTCACCCAGGTTGGAGTGCAGTGGCACGATCTTGGCTCACGGCAACCTCCGTCTCCTGGGTTCAAGCAATTCTCACGCCTCAGCCTCCCCAGTAACTGGGATTACAGGTGAGCACCACTGCACCCAGCTAATTTTTATATTTTTGGTAGAGACAGAGTTTTGCCTTGTTGGCCAGGCTAATCTCAAACTCCTGATCTCAGGTGATCTGCCCACCTAGGCCTCCCAAACTGCTGGGATTACAGGTGTGAGCCACCACATCCAGCCATGCTAGGGTTTTTTGAATGAATGTGAATTGTTTTGAAATAAAATATAATAGTTTAAGAATATCTCAGAATGTATATGAAGCGGTTTTTCTAAAGAAGAGGATCCTCGAAATCAGATAGTAATTTGATTTTGTTGTTGTGGAAGTCACTGGCCATTTGCTAATTGTCCAAATTGCTTGGCTGTGTTGTCAGTATGAAGTTAGTTTTTTAATTTGGATGTTAAGGACGTTGCCTGCTCCTCACCTTTATTTCAGAAGCCCTCCTTTTCATTGGCCGTTCTTTAAACTAGGAGTTAAGCTACAGATTCCTATTATAAGCGTTTATGATCTTTAACAGAAACGCTTCATGCAACTAAATATCTAATCTACCAACCTTCTCAAAATCACATATTATGTCTTTGGGGTAAAAGAAAGTTAAGAAATCATCAGGAAAAATCAATCAATGAGATCAGTTGAGATGACTCACAACAATCTCTCCCAGTTCAAACTCCTCCCACCATATAGCTGCTGCCATTTTTAGCAGTGGATAATGTCGCCTTAATTCTGCAGATAATGTAAATCTTAACTTAGACAAAGTAAAGAAACAGAATTTAGCCGGGAAGTGAGAAGAATCAAAGATGTCATGACTGCTATCTTTAAATACCTAGAAGGTCTAATAAGGTAGTGAATCCCCCAGCATTTATGTGAGAGTCCCAAGATCTAAAATTTAAAAAAAAAAGACAGTGAGTAGAAAATTAATACATGGTTTGACTCATTATAAGGACCAACTTTCTATCAGACAAAATATTTCATAAACAGAGTAGGCTGCCTCAGAAATTAGTGAGTCACTGTCAGTGACAAGTAGGTAACCAATGCAATCAAAATCAATTAAAAATATTTATTGGGTACTTACTTCAAGCTGGACACTGTTTATGGCACTGGAGACGCAGGGAATGAGTATAGCAGAATTATTGATCTTAAGGGGACCCGTAGAACAATGGAGGAAGACAGACAAATGAACAGATAACAATATATTGTGACAAATGTTCTAGGACAGGTGGAGGTAATATACAATGGGAACACAGAGAAAGGAGTAATTAACTGAAGCCTCAAGAAAGGCTTCAGAGAGAAGGAGATATTTGAGCTCAATCTGAAAAGTGATTAGCTTTTGAAGAATATTGAAAGTACTCAAGTTTTGAGGGAGTGGGTTACAAAGAAACTTGGAAGGGATTCTGTTGAGGAATTGGACTAACTTAATTTCCCCTTTCTTTAATATTGAAGATTCTATCGGTCTATAGGTTGAAGAACAACTATTTTAAAAATGCCATCCTCTATTCCCCAGGAACATGGAACAATTAGAAGTAGTATGTTTCCTAGTATGTGCCCTTAGAGAAATCTACTCAATAATGGGATTACGGTGTTTGTCAATCAGCGGAAGTGTTGGCAGTATGGCTTTTTCTCAATGGGGCTTTTTCTCAGAAGGACTTGTCCTGTTAAGTAGTTCCTCAGCAACTCTCCCACACTTTTCATTTGTCCAGCAAGTCCATTCATGGTGGATGGTACTAGGGCAAATTTCAGCCTGTTGAAATGATCATACATTCAATATTTGTGGTATTCAAGCCTCTGAAATTTCATGGTGATATCTCTTGCTCTCCATTCCATAGACGGAGCTTTGGCCACAGAGAAGGTAAATTTCCTCCATATGGGACTTACTACTGGACTACAATTTACTAAAGCCTCATTTAGCAGACTCCCATGTATATGATTAACACATAACCCTTTGAAAATGCAAACAGTTTTTACCTTTAATTTTTTTTTTACTTCAACCATAATCTTCCTGGCTGACACTAAGAGGCTGGGTGAAGAAGATTGGAGATTTTCATTTATTTGTTTGTTTTATTTGCCTATGAACTTCTCTAGCTGGTTTCCTGCCTCCTGCAGGAACCTCTTGGACACCTAGACTGGCAAGTTAATTTTAGATGTTAGCTTCATGTCTCTCATTAGTAAAATTGGGTTTAAAATAATTAATTCTAGGAATCCTGATGCTACAGTCATTAAACCACCAACATGCAGGATATAAAAAAGGCAGGCACACTGTTGGAGCTGAGATTCTATTCATCTGGTTTTTTTCGAACTATGTTCACCATTTTTACTTGAAATAAAACCACTTTTAAGCCTATATTCACATTCACATAAATTCCTATAAATGAATGTATACAACAATTTTGTTCATAATTGACTCAAACTAGAAATAACCCAGATTGGTGAGTGGTTAAACAAACTGGAAAATGCATACAACCAGTTTCTTCTCAACAATAAAAAGCAATGATCTAATGATACACATAACAAAACGGATAAATTTTCAATGCATTATGTTAAGTGCAAGAAACTACACTCAAAAAGCTACCTACCCTATGATGCCATTTTTATGGTGTTTTAGGAAAGGAAAAAATACTGGCCTTGAATATAGACCATTGGTTGCCAGGAACTGGGGGTGAGGAGCAGCATTGATCACAGAAGGGTAAGAAGCAATATTCTGGGGTAATGCAACTGTTCTAGATCTTGATTATGGTGGTTACATGACTATATGCATTTGTCAAAAATCAGAGAATTCAATGCTAAAAAGAATGAAATTTATTGTATGTAAATTACACTTCAGTAAACTTGATTTAAAACAACAACAATAAAAACAAAGGAAAAACCACTTCCTCCCTTTAACCAGGACTTCAGGATATAAAGTTTCCCGTATTTCTTTTCTCCACACGTGTTCACCTGCTTTTGACCCATCCAACTTCCCAATGTTGGCCTCCATTTTCTATGCTGTGCTTTAGGCTCCATGTTCGTTGGGCACTGGCCTTGTCTACCATGCTTACACTCTGCTTAATGTCTTCTTCTCATTTCTCAGCAATCTTCAAGTGTCTAAATCCTACCCATTTTTTAAAGGCAAATCCAAATGCTACTTTCTGCCTGATGAGAAGTCTTCTCTACTTACGCTGGCTGAGGGAGGCTCAGTTCCAATGCATACCCTTTTCACTGCTGTGTTTTTATCTTATCTCCTGCACAAAGTAACAAACATCAGAATTCTTTTTAAAAAGTATTTATTATTTTACTTAAAATAATAAACACATTACATGTTAAATAAATATTTTTTGAAAAATAACAATTTTTCTAAACCAAAACAGATACAGTGAGAAGAGTGATGCTGTTTTATATTTTTGCAGTCATCTCTTCAATGTCTGGCTTGAGGACAGCTGGATTCTCCTAGCTGCTGCTATGTTCAGTCTGTTGCAAAATCACATGTCATGTAGCCTCTGGAAAACTCCACTGCACATTCATGATAGAATGAGTTTGAAAGAGGCAAATAATGTGTCAGTGCTATCATGAAATTAGTTAACCTACTGATAGGATTCCAGAGATTTAGGGAGGTTCCAAGACAAAACTTTGAGAAGTGCTGCTGAAGACCATCTTCTTTTTTTAATTAATAAACTTTATTTTTCCGAGCAGTTTCAGGTTCAGAGCAAATTTGGGCAAAAAACAGAGTGCTCCCATATACTGCCTGTTCTCCCCACTCACCCAACACACATTCCCACACAACCTCCCCAGCTATCAACATCCCGCACCAAAGTGGTACATTTATTATAATCAGTAGACCTGTATTGACACATCATTATTATGCAAACTCCACAGTTTGCATTAGATTTCACTCTTGGTGTTGTACATTTTATTCCATGGGTTTTGACAAAGATATGATGACATGTATTCACCATCACAGTATCATACAGAATGGTTTCATTGTCCTAAAAATCCTTTTTGCTCTGCCTATTTATTTCTTCCTTCCCTTTCACTCCTGGAAATCACTGCTTCTTTTACTGTCCCCATGGTTTTACCTTTTCCAGAAAGTCATATAACTGGAATCATACAGTAGGTAGGCTTTTTAGGTTGGCTTCTTTCTCTTTGTAATATGCTTTTAAGTTTCCACCATGTCTTTGCATGGCTTGATAGCTCATTTCTTTTTTATTTTTATTTTTATTTATTTATTTATTTTTTTTTTTTGAGACAGAGTCTCACTCTGTCACCCAGGCTGGAGTGCAGTGGCGTGGTCTCAGCTCACTCCAACCTCCACCTCCTGAGTTCAAGCGATTCTCCTGCCTCAACCTCCCAAGTAGCTGGGACTACAGGCACATGCCACCACGGCCGGCTAATTTTTTGTATTTTTAATAGAGAGGGGGTTTCACTGTGTTAGCCAGGATGGTCTTGATCTCCTGACCTCTTGATCCACCCACGTTGGCCTCCCAAAGTGCTGGGATTACAGACATGAGCCACTGCGCCTAGCCAGCTCATTTCTTTTTAGCACCGAAGAATAGTCCATTATCGTTATGCACCACATTTTTTTTTTTGGTCCATTCGTCTACTGGTTATTTTCAAGTTTTGGCTGTCATGAATAAAGCTTCTGCAAACATTGATGTGCAGGTTTTTGTGTGGACATAAATTTTCGATTCACTTTGGTAAATACCGAGTGCACAATTGTTAGATTATATGGTAAAGGTATGTTTTGTTTCATAAGAAACTACTAAACTGTCTCCTCAAGTGGCTGTATCATTTTGCATTCCCACCAGCAATAAACGAAAGTTCCTCCGTCTCCACATCCTCACCAGCGATCAGTATTTTCAGTGTTTTGGATTTTGGCCATTCTAATAGGCATGTCGTGGGTATCTCATTATTATTTTAATTAGCAATTCTCTAATTGCACATGATGTTATAAATCTTTTCATAGGCTTACTTGTCATATGTACATCTTCTTTGATGAGGTGGCTGTTTAGGTCTTTTGCCTGTTTTTTAATAAGGTTGCTCACTTTCTTATTGTTGAATTTTAAGACTTCTCGTTATGTTTTAGATAACAGTCTTTTTTTGAGATGTGTCTTATGCAAATATTTTCTCTCAGTCTGTGGCTTATCTCATTCTCTTGACATTGTCTTTTGCAGAGCATAAGTTTTTAATTTTAATGAAGTCCACTTTATCAATTATTTCTTTCAAGGACCATGCTTTTGTGGTTATATCTGAAAAGTCATCATCATACCCAAGATCACTTAGGTTTTCTCCTATGTTATCTTTAAAAAGCTTTATAATTTTGCATTTTCCATTTAGATCTATGATCCATTTTGTGGATCATAATTTTTGTGATGGGTATAAAGTTTGTGTCTAGATTCTTTTTGTATGTGGATGCCCAGTTATTCCAACACCATTTGTTGAAAAAACTATCTTTGCACCACTGTGTTTCCTTTGCTCCTTTGACATAGATAAGTTAACTATATTTGTGTAGATCTATTTCTGGGCTCCTTATTCTGTTCCATTGATCTATTTGTCTATTCTTTTGCCAATATCACACTGCCTTGATTAGTGTAGCTTTATAGTAAGTCTTGAAGCCTGGTAGTCCCTGTCTTCTGACTTTGTTCTTCCCCTTCAATATTGAGTTGGTTATACTGGGCCTTTCGCCTCTTTATATAAACTTTAGGATCAGTTTGCTGATATTCTTGCTGATACTTCTATAGGGATCAAGTTGGAAAGAATTGAAATCTTGACACTGTTGTTTTCCTATCCATGAATACAGAATATCTCTTCATTAATGTGTTCTTTGATATCTTTCAACAGAGTTTTGCAGTTTTCCTCTTGCTCATACTTGTTAGATTTATACCTAAGTATGTCACTTTTGGATTGCTAATGTAAATGGTAATGTGTTTCTAATTTCAAATTCCACTTGTTCATTTCCAGTGTTAAGGAAAGCAATTTACTTTTGTGTATTAACCATATGTCCTGCAGTAGTGCTATAATTACTTATTAGTTCTAGGAGGGTATTCTTTGTCATTTTTTAAGGATTTTCATATAGATAATTATGTCATTTGTTTCTGTGAAAAAAGACAGTTGTATTTCTTCCTTCTGAATTTGTATCCCTTTTGTTTCCTTTTCTTGACTTATTGCATTAGTGAGGACTTCCAGTATGATGTTGAAAACCAGAGATGAAAAGGTACATCCTTGCCTTGTTCCTGTTTTTAGTAGGAAAGCTTTGAGTTTCTCACTGTTAAGTATGATTTTAACTGTAGGTATTTTTGTAGGTGCTCTTTATCAAGTGAGGAAGTTTCCCTGGATTCCTATTTTGCTGAGAGTTTTTATCATGGATGAATATTGGGTTTTGTCAAAGGCTTTTTCTGCATCTGGTCATATAATCATGTGATTTTTCTTCTTTAGTCTCTTGATGTGATGAATTACATTAATTGATTTTTTTCTATTTTTTTTTTTAGATGGAGTTTCGCTCTTGTTGCCCAGGCTGCAGTGCAATGGCGCGATCTCAGCTCACCACAACCTCCGCCTCCCAGGTTCAAGTGATTCTCCTGCCTCAGCCTCCCGAGTAGCTGGGATTATAGGCATGTGCCACCACACCCAGCTAATTTTGTATTTTCAGTAGAGACAGGGTTTCTCCATGTTGCTCAGGCTAGTCTCAAACTCCCAACCTCAGGTGATCCACCTGCCTCGGCCTCCCAAAGTGCTGGGATTACAGGCATGAGCCACCACACCTGGCCTCCATTAGTTGATTTTTAAATGTTTAACCAGCCTTACATACTTGGGATAAATCCCATTTGGTCTTGGTTTATAATTTTTTAATATATTGTTGGATTCAATTTGCTAATATTTTGTTGAGAATTTTTTCATCAATGTTCACGAGAGATATTGGCCTGTAGTTTACTTCTTTACATGTAATGTCTTTTTCTGTTTTGGTATTAGGGTAATGCTGGCCTCATAGAATGAGTTAGGAAGTATTCCCTTTCCTTTTATCTTCTGGAAGAGATTGTGGAAAATTGGTATAATTTCTTTTTTAGAAAAATCACCAGTGAATCCATCTGGGACTTAAAACAAATTTTTGAGATAATTGTAGATTCATATACAGGTGTAAGAAATAATACAGAGAGATTCCATATACCCTTTATTCAGTTTCTCTCCACGGTAACATCTTGCTTACTGGTTCAATATCACAACTAAGCTATCACATAGATATAATCTATGTATCTTATTCAGATTTCCTTAGTTTTACTTGTACCCATTTGTACACAGATATAAGTAGTTCTATACAATTTTCTCAAGTCAATAGAAATATGGGTTTCTTACCCACCACTATACTCTGGATACAGGAAAGTCCAGATTTCCCCCCTAGTCTTTTTTTTTTTTTTTTTCTTTCGGCAGCAGTCTGGTTACTACATTGCTAAGTGACAGAATCTCAGTAAATATTTATCAACATATTTTCTTAGGGGATTTCATTTGTTGCAACCCAGTGATGGTCCCTAAGATTCTCTTTGTTTTGCTGTCCCTAGAACTGGCCCCACAGGCCATTGCAAAGCACTGTAATTGATGGCCTTTTTTCTGCATCAGAGTTGCTGAATTCAGCATCTCGTACAGGTCGTGTATATGTCACATTTTAACGTTAGGGGCTGGTGAACATGACACAACTCCCTTCCCCAGGTGAGAGATGACCTATCTGCAGTTATAGGGCTGAGGGATGGTACTTCACATCTACAGCATAAGTATTGTATTCAACCTGATTTCAGAGTCTAAGATATGGCTGTGTCTATACTGTATCTTGGTGGTTTGGGAGGAAAAGTGCCATGCAATGTAACTGATTTATTCATTAAACAAGTTTTGAGAGATGGTTATGTGTCATC
Source organism: Symphalangus syndactylus (assembly GCF_028878055.3). Taxonomy (NCBI): domain Eukaryota; kingdom Metazoa; phylum Chordata; class Mammalia; order Primates; family Hylobatidae; genus Symphalangus; species Symphalangus syndactylus. Next base: position 89,584,075 of record NC_072439.2, read on the forward strand.
CTTAGTAGAGAAACAAAGATGAATTGAACAAAGATTTTGACCTAAAAGTACTTGTGTACTAGCCAAAGAGATATGACATATAAATATAATTAGTCTTCTTTCTCACCACTTCTCTTCACAGCCCTGTGCCCTAGCTAGGCAAATGGTCCATTCACTAGTCCCTAAACCTCACATAATTTCCCTGCCTCTGCTTTGATTCATAGTATTTCCTCTGATTGGCCCCCTTTTACCTCTCATTGTCATTTCTTTCCCAAAACCAATCTCACATTCAAACTCCTCCATAAAGACTTTCCTGATACCCCCACAGCAGGAGGTGTTTTTTCTCCCCTCTAAAATCCTTTCTATTGGCTCTAAAATGTCATATTTTATATTCGAGTTAGTTATACCTATGCTTGAGCTTCCCTGAGAAGATATGAGCTTTGAAGGCAAGATCTACGTCTGTGAAGTTGTGGATCCGATCATGTCGCCCCAGTATAATCAAGTGCAATAATATTCCGTTACAGTATAATTAATTTCCATAACAAGCATTATTCCAATCTCCCCATCTACCTCTCTGCATATGAAAATTAAGATGTAATTATGTTGTGAATATTTGTTATGGACCTTGGAAAATATGAGCCAAAAATACAGAACATTATATATATTTTTTAAACTTTTATTTTAGGTTCAGAGGTACATGTGCAGGTTTGTTATTTGGGTAAACTTGTGTCACAAGTGTTTGTTGTGCAGATTATTTTGTCACCCAGGCACTAAGCCCAGTACTCAATAGTCATTTTTTCTGCTCCTCTCCCTCCTCCTACCCTTCACCCTCAGGTAGGCCCAAGTGTACATTATATTCTTAGGTTTCCTTTCTAATATTGGTTTTATGATCCTCAGGCCTGCAAGCATTCCCAGATTTCCTGGGGCAAAGATTATCCTCCTAGTTTCTAAACAAAATTCCCCAAGGAATGGAGAGATTTGGTAATAGTCTGCTATGGAATGTCAGAGCTGGAAGATACCCTACGGATCATCTAGTTCAACCAATTTGTTTTAAATATGAGGAGACTGTCTTGGAAGCTTGTCTGAGGTCACAAGGCAATTCAAGGGCCAAGTTAGACTAGAACACAGGTCTCCTGGTGGTCACTATAATGTCTCTCTCTGTAAACATAAGGCCATGCTGCCCCTGATCTTGCTCAGCATCTGTCTGAAGGTTCTCCCTGAAATGAGACTGGATGAGTGCAAACATCACAAGGACCCACCAGAAGCTTTGCTGAGACCATTTGGATGGCCTTCCATGACACTGAAGAACTCTGTAATGACGGAAGTAGCTGGACACAATATGTCCCCAAGAGTCCCAAAAGAAACATATGGTGACTGACACAAGACTATGTCCAAAGACGGCAGCCGGAGCTGATAGGGGGTGATGTCTTTAGAACTGCAGACTCCTGGAGCCGGGGAGAACCTTGGAGAGCATCTAAAATAGAAAGCAGCACTTCAGCATGCAGGAGAGGTCTTGTCTTCTAGAAGTGACCCTGCTACTTACAGCCATGTAACACTAGGCAAGACACTCCCCATCTCCAGTACTCAGTTACCAAGCATATCAAATAAACAGGTTGGGTTAGATAATACCAAGGTATTCTCTAATACTTTCGGGTATCTGGTACTATCTGATAGTTTTTTGTTCTGCAAAAGACTACATTTCCTACTTTGACAGATGGGGAAATGAAGGCTTAAAGAGGTCTGATACCTTGCCTTAGGTTATAAAGTGAGTCGGTGGCACAGTGGTAACCAGAGGCCTGGCCAGCATTTTATCCACTGCCCCACATGGCCAGAATCAACTCATCCCCTGCCCTGTGGCCTTGTAGTAAATTGTGCAATTGCTCTCATAGGGTTGTTGCAATTGACCTCTTCTCTATCTCTTGGGACTGCTGGCAGCATTCAGAGAGCTACTGGAGAGGGGTTTGAGCTATCTCTGTCCTGGAAGTGGAGCATGGGTCAGGCAGCTCTTTCTTCTCTCTCTCTGTTGAAATGAAACCAAAACAAAACTTCTTAATTTGGAGGCAGAGGGGCCAGAAAGGAGATGCCCCTCAGCCTCTGCAAAGCCCAGCATCTCTTTCCCTTCTTTAGGGGATAGAGGAGTCTCCTGCCAGAGTCTCTGCAGAATGAAGCCAGATGACGAGTTAGAACCTGAGCAAAGTGGCATGACCCAGGAAAAGCAATACCTGGACAAGGTGCAGAAAGACTTCAATCAGCATGGTTCACAGACTTACTTTCTGTGTGACCTTCAGTCACTTCTGATCTCATCCATAAACAGGGAAGAGGTGAACACACACACACACACACACACACACACAAAAAGGAATGATGTTATTTCAACCTAATATTACATTTAAGACTTACAACCTCTCTTGGGGCCAGATACAGAAAGCATTTTCCTCATCTGCTTCCTTTTCAAAACAGTAGAAAAACTGTTTTTAAAGAAGGGCAATTAAAGTAGACTAGCCCTGAATGATTTTCTAATTGTTACAGAAAATCTGATGGTTTTCTTACCTTGAAGTCATGTGTACTAGGTCTTCCAATTCTCTCTGAAGGGGAAGCCACATGGCTTCCTAGATCCTTAAGAAAGGATAACCCTTATTGATAAGCCTCCGTTTATGACATGACTTGTCCAGGGTCACACAGAAAGGCAGCAGTAGAGACAAAAATTACATACCGATTGCCTGTCTCACAGTTTCTCTTCCCTGTTGTTGGAGGAACATAATGAGGGTAAGAAAGGAAAGGCTCTCCAGAGAGATGTAATGGCTATTTCTAAGCCATTTTTAAGCTAAGCTTCAGATGATCAAAAGTTCGAGGTCAGAGGATAATTTAGGCCATCAGAAGTTGGCCAGATTGGAGTTAGGTCCTCTAGAGAATTCTGTCCTCTGGCAGTCAAAGACAGTGACAGACGCCAAGCCAGGCCTGTGATTTGGGCACGGGTCCAGGCTCTAGCCCCCTCTGGAGCCGGGCTCGGATCTGCACAAGGAGTTCTGCAGCAAGCAGGGTCTGTGCTTGAGCATATGCTTTTAATCAGAGTCGCTGGAACCTGGATGGGGCCTCAGACATAATTTAATTCAGTCCTCTCACTTTGCAGATGTAGAAATTGAAGGCCAGATTGAAGGGTGGACTATGGAATGCTTGCACGAGGTCATCTGTCAATTTAGGGAACAGCATGGTAAGGTGAAAAGGGATCGCTTTGGTGTTGTTGCCGGGTTCCAAATCCCCGCTCTGCCACGTATTAGCTAAGAGACCCCAAGTAAGTCACTTGACCTCCCTGACTATCAATGTTCCAGTGTGTAAAGTCGGGACCATAATTACAATGCCTGAATCACTGGATTGCTATCATTAAATGAGATGAAAAATAAGAAAGTGATTTGTAAACAGGAAGTCACTTTTCATACCACAATGTTAATATTAAATTATAATAAAACCCAACCCAATAGCAAAAGCAGTCCACTTTTCTGAATGCCCACCGCATGCCAAGTGCCAAGTACTTCACATACCTTGTTTGTTTTAATTCACGCAATGAATGACCAGAGGATAATCCTCAACTAACAACCATATACTTGAACCAGGGGTTTAAGTCAGTCATACACACAGCAGGATTTAAACACTGGTACCTTCAGAAACATGGGCCTGGGATTTCATTCCTGGGATACACATGGCTCCCCACCCTGTACTCCCTGTGCCCTCTGTATTGAGTGGGTGGCTCTCACCTGTGGAAGGCAGGGTGATCTCCTCATGTTTGTTTATACCAGGACATAGAATAGTACTTGGTAAAGTTAAATGCTCATTTAAGAAATAAAAATACATCAAATAAAGTAAAAAGCAAGCTGATAGATAACATTTCCTTCATTTTTTTTAAATAGCTTTATTGAAGGGTAATTGGATGGAAATGGTCGTTAATGTATATCCAGAATCTATTAACATTTGGCTAACTTGGGGGGAACGTAGGGATGTTTTAAGATACCTAAGCCATTTAGAAAACTTAAGTTTTTTAATGTTTTCAAAGAAAAGGTTGAGTCTGTAAGATATAATCTGGCAATTTGTATAGAACTCTTTCTGCTAGCTTCCAGGAATCCCTGCTCTGTGAGCTTGTTGCCAAACTGCTTGATCGCCCACACATAATTTGGGGACCTTCTCTAATATGCCCCTATCCCACTGCCAGCTTAATACACTCTTTTGGTAAGTAATAGGGTATTGCTAGTGTTCTTCCAGGTTCTCTTCATAAAGGGGCTTCTCTGTCAATAAGAGACTGTGCTTTATATTCTTGTGCACAAATAACTGGCCCTCTTCTCAGGGTTTGAGACCCCTCATCTTGCTCTGACTGTTGCAGCCCTTTCTCCCCATGACAGACTGCCATACTACGTGGCCTTCTCTCATCGAAAGGTGAGGTCAAGTCTCCTCCCTCTGAATCTGGGTGGGGTTGTGTCTCACTTTCAATCATTCTAATATAGAGTAAGTGACGTTGTGTGATCTCTGAAGGTATGTCATAAAGAAAATGATGCCATTGCCTCCTTGTTCTCTGGGGTCTAGCACGTGGACCCCTGAACTGCCAGGGAAGCAGTCCAACTGCCCTGAGGCTGCCATGCTGAGGAAACCCAAAGTGGTCCATAAAGAAGGATTATGTGGAAGGACTCTGAAAGATGCCTGGCCTGCCTCCCACTGCTCCAGTACCCTCCTCCCCAACTCTTCCAGCTTCAGCCACTGTCTGCAACCACATGAGAGCTTGGGAGCCTTAAATGCCCAGCCTAGTCTCCCCTAAGTTTCTAACCCACAGTTTAAACTACCAAGCTTTGGGTTGCTTTGTTATGCCTCAATAGCAACTGGGACATGCCCCTTTCTCCATTCTGCTGCTGAATCTGGTTACAGCAGCAGAGACACATGCCAGGGGCATCTCTAGTAACAGGGAAAGCCCTTTGGGAGTAGATTCAAAGTGGAGAGTCAAGACCGATTATTCAGCGAGCCTGACTTTTAGAACTCAAAGAGGCACCAAGTAAGTGCATGATCCTGAGGCAATCAATTCCTCTCGCTTTCCTTCTTTTGTAAAGGGATGAGCTAGACACAGTGTGGAAAGCCAGCTTTGCCGCATTCTAGTACAATCTTCTGAAGTAACTAATCTCTCTAACACCAGATTCCTCTTCTGTAAAATGGGGATAATAGCCACAAAAATAGAATCGTAGTGTGAAATTAGATAGTACGTGTGGAAAAGTACAGTCTTGAAACTTGACTTAAGTGGTTGATGAATGTTAGCCCCCTCCACCAATGCCTTCCCCTTGCATTCTAATATTCTCTGCTCCTCTGAGCAAATTTACCAGATGATCGCTTGAGATTTTTGTAATCCTCATCAAGTCAGAGAAGACTAGTGAGGTTGTGGCAAATAAACGATTCTGAGGGTCCAGGGTGAGCTTTAGGTAAATTGTGGTTTCAGGGTTTGAGAAAGAGCCTGTCACTAGTGGGAGTCTTCATTATTCACTGGCAAGATATAGCAAGCAGGGCTTTGCAGTAACGCACAGCTCCTCTGCTCTTGGCAATCTTGTGGCCGAAAGATATTTTTAAAGCCCCTGTTTTCAGATGACCGTGTTTCTGATTAGCATGCGTCTTTTCCATTTTTAGTTCCACGAAGAGAAAGGCAAGTGAAATTTGCCCAGCCTCACCATCTCCAAATGTGTGATATTACTGAACAATTATTTAATGGCCCCACAGCATCTGTTTTTTATATTTTGGGGTCCATATTGGAAGTTCAAGCTTATGAATAATCCAGATATTTAAAAGCCAATGCTCAACTGGATATTCTCCTTAGGATTTTTTTTAACCTTGTCTAGATTCAGAGTGTCTGTCAATTGCCACAACATATATATTAAGTTTGAAAGAGATTAAGCTGGAAAATTCGATATTTTTAACATAATACTAAGGGAGGGTGAGAGGAGAAAGAGGAAAAGAAAAGATAACTATTGGGTACTGGGTGATGAAATAATATTTACAATAAACCCCCATGGCAAGTGTTTACCTATGTGACAAACCTTCACATGTACCCCCAAACATAAAATAAAAGTTAAAGAAAGAAAAAAACAGAAACTCTTACTTACAACTAATTTCATTTAATAAAGTTCTTACTCTTTTAAAAATAAAATAATACTAATGATGATGGTAACAGGGTTCATACCTGTAGAGCATTTTATAAGTGGCAGAGAGCTTTCATTGATATCATTTCTCTTAAGTCTTCGCCCTGTGAGGTAGGCATAGAAAGAAATTTTATCCCCAAATGACAGATGAAAAAATAGAGAGCCCATGAGTAAACTGACTTGCTCAAAGCCACAAAGACTGCATTTCCTGAGCCTGAGTACCCCAGGAAGAGCTCCAGCCAATCTAGGGTGCAGAACCAATGAGTTACTTTATCATTTATCAATCCCAGTGATGCATAAGCTGTGCAGAACTAGAAAGATCAGCTCCAGGCCGGCCCACCAAAAAAGCAAAGGAAAACTTGGGAACGCCCACTAGCCTATTCAGAAGTTGGATTCAGGTCGGGGGAAAGAAAATAGGAGCTGAATTATTTTGAGGTGGTATACACGAGTTACCTATTGCCATTGTAACAAAGCCAGCACAAACTTGGTGACTTACAATGACACAAATTTATCCTTTTACAGTTCTGGAAACCAAAAGTCCAAAATTAATTTCTCTGGGCTTTCAAGCCAAGCTGCCAGGAGGGAGAGTTCCTTCTGGAGGCTGTAGAGGAGAATGTATTTCCTTGTCTTTTTCAGCTTCCAGAGATTCTCATATTCTTTGACTTGTGGCCCCTTCCTCCATCTTCAATGCATATAATCTCTGTTTCCATTGTCACACAACTCTCCTCTTACACCTTAAAATGGACTCATCTGGATGACATGGGATAATCTCTGCACTTCATGACCCCTAACTTAATCACATCTGCAAAGTCCCTTTAACATGTAGGAGAACATAGTCCCAGGTTCCAGGAATTAGGACATGGGCATCTTTGGGACCATCATTCAGTCTACCACAGGTGACAAGGTGACAGGCGGATGGTGGCTGCCGTTTTTTTTTGCATGGTTGTGTTTGCCTGTCTGAAAGCCACACTCCTCACTGCCACCTGACATGTAGGGGCCAAAATAGAAAACACATCTTCAGATCCCAAGTAAAGTGCTCTTTCAGGCACGTCACACCTGCCATCTCAAACTATATTTACATTCATTTTTGCAAATAGCCCATTCTTGTATAGAAGGCAATATATTTGCATAATGTTTTAGAGTTTATAATGGCCTTTTTATTTACATGAAGTCATTTAAACCCCTACAATAGCCCTCTGAGACAGTTATTATTAACACATTTTTACATATGAAGAAGCTAAGGCTCAGCGGGGTGAAGTGGTTTGTCTAAGGTCACCCAGCTGGTAAGGGCAAGACCACAATGCAAATCCCAAAAGTTCCACTATATTCCGCTCTAAATAATGAGTCTATACTGAAGTCCACTTACTAGCCATAGTGGTTTATCTTTTGGGGATACTCTGAAGGTGAATGGGGTCTCCAGTGCGCTTTTGAGATAAAATGAGTCAATAAATGTGAAAGTGCTTTGTAGTAGTATGACTCACTATGACAGAAAGTTATTGATAGCATTATCATCATCACCACCAACATCCTCTGCCCTGGAGACCAAGAGAATTCAAACAGGTCAGCACCTCTAATTGCTGTATAGAACATTGACCCTACTATCTCCCAGTTCCTGAGGATAGTGTGATAATAATAATACATCTCAGAGTTCTGTGGTTTCTTCACCACTGTGCAGGTGTGGTTGGTGGGAGCAATGCCCTGGATGGATAAGCCAAGCTCTTGTGTCCTTGCAGATGAACAAGGTGAACCCTCGATCTGTGTAGCAGGAGTTTCCAGACAAACTCACTTTGTGTGGAAGGACACTAACCCTTCCAGGTGCCTGGAAATATTTTGTAGTTTTTTTTTTTTTCTTTTTCTTTTTTTTTTTTCTTTTTCTTTTTTTTTTTCTTTTTTTTTTTTTTTTTTTATTATACTTTAGGGTTTTAGGGTACATGTGCACAATGTGCAGGTTTGTTGCATATGTATTTTGTAGTTTTTACTGTCTCCCCGCTCCTCCACTGCCTCATCTTTTTTGTTTTTTTCCCCTGTGAGACTATTTGCTCTGTATTTCAGATGTGTCTAATTTTGTGGAAAGGAGAAGGTTGGGAGCTCAGGAGCTAATAGGATGCACAGGAGGAAGATACGGAGCACGGTGGCTGAAACCTGACAGCTCTCGGAAGACGAAACTCCACTTCACCGCCGCCAGCCCTGGCCCACACCTTTCTTAAGAGCAACTTAAGAAATTTGCAACTTCAGAACCAGACCAGAGGGTGAGAAGAACTAGCCCACTCATCCTCCAAGTGTGACTGAGCGGTCAGGCTGCCCCCACCTCATTTGAGTGAGACCGCCAAGAGCCTTCACGTGGGACCTAGACCACAGGAACACAATTAGGAAGTACTCCCTGCCCCTCACAACGGCCATCCTCACCAGGCAGCGGGGACAGAAGGGAGGCAGGTGCATTCAAATCGTGCTGGCCCAAAGAAGGGAAATGAAGCGCTAAACTCAGCTCGGTCCCACAATGAGTCAGAATGGGGGCAGGGAGGAGCGCCCAAAGCCCTCTGGCCCTTCTCCTTGGGAACTAGTCCTGCACATGGCCACCAGCCCTGGGAATCACAGCATCTGGCATGGGTCTCAGTTCTTGTACTCCATTGCTGTGGGACAAGAGACACTAAACTTACAGGGTTTCTCTCAATAGCTGGCTTCACCTGTAAACACAGTGGCATATTAGACAAGCTCTCTTCATCTGAAATATGCCCCCTCAACAACCCCACCTTTGCCTACTCACACCTGACTCATGCCTCATGTTCATATTCAACTTCTTCCCTTGTGCTTCTAGCTAAATCTAGGAATCTCCTTGTTCTTAGAACCACCTTTATCCCTTCTCAGATATTTATGTATATCATTTTTTAAATGAAAATAATTTCTCACCTATTAAGCTGGGCACCCTGCTAAGCACTTTCACACTTGCTATTTAATTTGCTGTTTAGCTCCCTAATATTAGACAAAAACTCCTTGAAAACAGAGACTGTGTCTGACTCATCGCTCCACCCCCCACCAGGCACTATCCTCTCAACAAATAGTTACTGGATTAATAATTTTTTAAAAATTTTAAAAAAACTATTTTAAAAAATTACAAATTAGTAAAAACTGTGGCATTAGCATGGAATGAGTAGTTTGTTCAAGTTCCACTCGAAGAAGTTAGGGTGATGTCAGTGAAAACCTGCCCTTAGAGGATCCCCACCTGCATGAGGGACTCTGGGACTGCAAAGTGCCAACAGAGCCTTACTCAGGGTGACCACAGGAAGGTGAGCCAGAGGAATCTTCATTTAGGAACAATCTGGCAAGAAAATTCCAGGCATCTGCTGGAAGCCATAGGATGTAGGTGTAAGAAGCAAGTGAGGATGGTATGGAAAGAACTAGGTGAGAGAAAGCAAGTCAGAGCTGACACCAGAAAAAGATGAGGGTCTTAGAGTTCTTATTTTATGTGGTTATTTGTGAAGAATGCAGGGCCAGGTGCCTCAAAGGAGATTCACAGAGTATTAAGTATATTTGAGCCTATTTGACAAGCCCAGAAGACATTCCAAAGGCTCTTGTCTCTGAGGAGCCTTGTTGTGAGGAGGTACATTTGTTAGATATAATTTGTTAGATAGACTCAAGGTGAAATCTCAAAGCAGTTCACCTCGCTTTTGGTATATTTGTTAGATATCACTGCTCATCCCCCCGTGTTTCAGGATCTTCCCCAGGCCATGAGAGTCTGAGAAGCAGATGGGGAGTGAAAAGAGCACAGGCATGGGGTTCAGAAGATGCCATTCATGGCCGTGGCTCCCCCATTTACTTGCATCACAAACTGGAACAAATTGCCCCACTTCTCTGAGTCTCCATTTCCCCATCTATGCAATGATGGGGTGCAACTAGAATGTCACTCTCAGTTTGAGTTCTACAACAAAGTGGCCTAGACTGCATGGTAACAAAAAAAAACAAGAAAAATCTATTCTCACAGTCTGGAGGCTGGAAGTCCAAGGTCAGAGTGCCAGTATGGTTGGGTTCTGGTGAGGGCCGTCATCTGGGCTGCAGACTGCCAACTTCTTGTTTTATGCTCACTTGGTAGTAAAGGTGCTAGAGAGCTCCCTGAGATCTTTTTCTAAGGGCACCGATGCTACTCATGAGGTCCTACCCTCCTAGTCTATCTCCAAGATGCCTCACCTCCAAATACCATCACACTTTGGATATGCTTCAACATATACCTTTGGTGGTGGGTGAGAAGCATGAGCATTCAGTTCGCAACAATCACTATATTTCCTTTGAGCTTCTCTTGCTCCTCCTCTTCTAAACACACCACCAGCAAACCTCTCCGTTCCTCTTCCCTTCTGGTAAGAAGAGAGATGGAGGCATCTCTTCTCACCATGGCTGGTCCAACCACCTGTGAACTAGACCCTTTCTCTTCAGCCTTCTTCAAGGACCTGCTTCACCAGTTATCCTGTTTACCTCTTGGACTATCAGTCTCTCCTGTTTCCGTAACTCCTTTCTTTCAGCCTATCAGTGTCCTTCAATCTCTCTAAATTCTTAAAACCATTTTTTTTATCCAGTAATTGATAAAGCTGTCTCCTCTTCACAGCTAAATTTATTGAGTATGTATTGCCATCTTCGTGATCTCACTTCTTGCCTACACCCCACCCACTACAACCTGGCTTATAAACAACCACACACATACTCACACACACCAATGAAAACCCTCTTTATGAGGTCCCTGGTGACCTCCTCATTGTCAAATCGAATGATCTTTTTGCAGTCTTCATCCTCCTCATTCCCATAGTGGTACTTGCACTAAAAACCAACTCTTCATCAGTCTTGAAATTCTCTCCTGGTTCTCACAGTCTCTTCTATGCTGCCCACACTTTAATGTTGGGATACTTCAAGATTCCCCCCGACCCCACCACCCAAAGTTCCCTGGGAACACTTATTTGGTTCTAGAGCTTTAAGTACCATTATACCCTGATGACTCTAGTCCTTACTTCTTCCGCAAAAACAATTTCGGTCTTCCCAAATGCCCATTCCCATCTCTAGTGGGGTGTTTTTTACAGAAACTTAAAATACCGTGCTCCAAAGAGCCCTCTCCTATAAATTCACTAAATGTGCTCTGTGTCCTTTGTGTTCAGCCTTGGTTAACAGCATATTTTTCCACTCTACTTCTAAAGCTAGAAATCACAGAGTCTTCCTTAGATGCTTCCTTTCCTTTACCCTCCACATGTCAGTCAACAAACCCTAGGAGTTTAACTTCAGAAATTAATAGGCCTTATCCATCCCTCCTCTCCATCCACAATGCTTTGGCTCAAGCCCTCATTAGTTTTCAGCAGGACCACTGCAACATCTGCTCTCTGTCCTCCATGTTTCCTTGGTTTATCTTCCTAAAAAGCAAATCTAACCAAGAGACACTCTTGCTTAGGAATCCCTATTGATGATCTATTGCCCATAAACTTGAGACAAAATTCCTTGGCTAGGGAACATAACACTCTTAACAATCTGATCTCAAGCTTCATCCTCAGCTTTGTCACCCCACACAGCCACTCTGAACTTCTTACCCAAACACACCAATTCCTTTCACAATTTGGGGCCTTTGCACGTGCTGTTACCTTTTTCTGGAAAGTACTTCTGGCATTCTCTGATTGGCAAACTCATATTTCAAGGCCCAACTCCCATTTCACCATTTCTGTGATGTTGCCCCTTATTTCCTCCAGGCAGAACTCTTCCCTCTGCCCAATCTCTCACGGCACTTGTTTATGTCTCCATAATAACACTTATTACACTGTACTGTAATTTTCCTTTCCATGTGTCAGTCACTCCATTATACTTTGAGCTCCAGGAAGTTAAGAACTTGCACTTATTAATTTTTTATATCCCCAGGGTCTAGCCCAAGATCTGCTTATAGTCAGCCCTCAGAAAAATGCATATCAAATAAATCAGTGAATATACCAAAGGTTCTCTATGCTAAAGGAAGCATTACACCAAAGTGAAATTGACTGTAGATGCTTGTCCCAGATCTGTTTTTAATGGTTAAAAAGAAAATGGTCTTTGCAGTCAGACGTAAAGGGGATTCAAATCCCACCTCTACAACTAACTATCTATGTGATCACAGGCAAGAAGCTCCCAACTCTATGCCTGAGTTTCCTTATCCATAAACAGGACAATGCCTGCCTCACAACACTATCATGGGTTAGATAAGAAGTTGAATATATACACTGTGTAGCACGGGGTCTGATAACTAATGAATAGCCATGATTATTACCATTAACTAGCTGTAATGTTCTGGGCCAGTCCCTTTCTCTCCCTGGGCCTTCCTGGAACCCACTCCCTCTATATAATGAGGGTTTTCACAAGTATCCCTGAGGTTACCCCAAGCTCCATCACTGTAGAACTTTACAGTAGTCAAAATTTATAGTATCAGCCATTCAGCTCCGAAATTAACCCTGCCTGGGTATAATGAACTCTAATAGTTTCTTGGACATAAGCTTTGCTCACTCTAACCAAAGTCAAATTCATCAACCACACTGGACCTCGCTAACGGCAAGAGCTAGTTCCTTTATGCTCCTATTCATTTCTGGCTCAGGACTGGGCACAGAGAAGGTACTCCCATCAACTTGTCAGTAGAAGAAAAGTGGAAAGGAGGCCTGTCTCCTAGGAGCCAGCACAGACAATAGGGACAGGGCATGCAGACTCCCAATCACATCGTGTGCTCCTAATTTAAATGACTTTGTGAACTGATTTTGCAATCCCGTGTTTATCCCCAGCTCATTCTTATTAATATCCTGTTAACATCTTAATTTGAACAGTGGCCACTGCATTTCACACAAAGAGCACACAGGAGTGTATTTAAATTACTTTGGATTCTCCCAGAGAGGAGGTGTCTTTCTCCCACATTTGCATATTTAAAATTTATTTTTGACATCTTAATATGATTATTTTTTATTCTTGCAAAGTAATGAAGTAAAAAAAGAAAAATAACTGGTTGAGTTTCTTCTCCCAACATTAAAAACAGGGAAAATATCCAACTCTTTGGAAGCCAGTTGTTTGGAGTAATATTTGAGGTCTTGCTGAGTGAAATAAATAGACACTTCTGAAGAATCGAGCAACAGAGAATTGTGGAGAAACAGTGCATTCGGGCCACTCAGCGCACACAGCCAGCTTTCCCGCTCCAGGGCAATGAATATCTACAGTAAGTCACCCAGCATAGGGGAGGATAATGAGCCCTGAGGTCAGCCACAGCTGAATTCAACCTCCTCCCTTCCAGTTGTATGATCCAGATAATTTCTTCACATCTACAAGATTCGTTTTCCCACTTGCAAAATGAAAATAACGATATAGCACACTTTACAGTGATGTCAAGAGAATTTTTAAAAATTATAATATATATACACACATAGAGAATATTCAATAAATATAAATTCTGTCTATGATGAGAGCATGGTACAAGTCAAATGAAGCTACTTACATCTTTTTATCCTATCTTGTTCCACAAAGAATTTAAGATAAATTGTACTGATACTTCTAATATAACAAAGATAAATTAATGCAAAAAAAAAGGAAAGAAAATGAGGCAAAAAAAGGTAAAGGTGAGACAGGAAGAGGGATTGAAGAAATAAGATTGTTTTACAAAATGCACGGAGTCTTGTGGCCATGTCATAGGTGTGTGACAAGGTTCAGCAGTTGTTAAGCAACCTGTCACTCAAGAAAAGCCCAGCTTTTCCTGACTGAAAATATTTTTTTAAAAGGTATTTTATTCCTTGTGGAAAATGAGCTCTAGGTGACAAAGAAACTAATTTGCCTTCCCTCTTCAGCATTTATTTTACTGTGTGACCTTGCACAAATCATATCACCACTCTGGACTCTCATGTTCCCCTCTATACACACAGAAGACTGCATGAGATGAACCCCAAAGCCCTTTGTAGCCCCTACATTTTATAACTTGATTCTGTTCTGCAAAATGTCTACAGCTTCCTCCTCCAAGCATTTGCAATTCATGTGACAATCTCATTGAAATTCTTTGCTATCCTCTAACAAAACTAGTTCTTCATTTGAAAATGTAGTTTTATTTCTTTCAGCCCTGTCATGGGCCTCCTGACAGAACTTAAGGAACCAATATTCTCAGTGTAATAGCCACTTACATTTAAGCCAACCTTACAATAGAACCATTAAAAGCAATCAATTGCTAACGAGCAGATCTGCACTTATTCAGAGTGTGGGTACTTTATTCTCAGCATTCTGTTCATTATATTCAATTTTTTAGTTTGTTGACCTCTCATTATATACTCGATAGGCAATTTTTCAAGAATTTCCTCTGTTCTCACTGGGACCGCCCAAGGGCCCGAGAAACGGCAACTGGAGGAAGCAGCTGATGAAGAGGCTCCTGCGCCCAGCTTGTGAAGATCCGTTGGGAAGAATATGACTCTGGTCTGGCTCTTTAGCCATAGTTTCTTGATTTGTATTCTAGATCATAGCAGAAACTCAGCCAAACCAACTTTTTATCTGGGTGAGAGGGCTGGACTGGGAGGAGAGATTTTTCTGGATATTAGGAACAATCTTTCTTCTTTAAAATCTACCTCATCCACCACTTCTTTTCTGTCTCCTCTGAGTTTGCTCTCTTGCAAATCTCCACCTTTTCTCAGCAGGAAAAGCTATGTGCCCCCTCCCTGCCCCTCATCCCACATTGCCTTCTCCATATTCTCTGCACTCCTGCAGGTCCTGTGTACCGCTGCTCATGGCTGCTCCTCAGACAGGGCAGGTAACTCACCCAAGAACACACAGCCACTAAGACACAGAGTTGAAGTTCAAATTCCAGTTTATAACCGCAAAGCCAGCAACTTAATCCTCACTATTAAACTGAATCTCCAGTAGAATTCTTTTTCCTCCCGGGTTCAAGCGATTCTCCTGCCTCAGCCTCCGAGTAGCTCGGACTACAGGCATGCGCCACCACGCCCAGCTAATTTTTGTATTTTTAGTGGAGACGGAGTTTCACTATGTTGGCTAGGATGGTCTTGATTTCCTGACCTCGTGATCTGCCCACCTGGGCCTCCCAAAGTGCTGGGATTACAGGCTTGGGCCATCACGCCAGGCCTCAAGTAGAATTCTATACTCTTCCATGAAAACATTTCAAATTTCTCTATTAAAATATCTTTGTGTGTGTGTGTGTGTGTGTGTATGTGTGTGTGTGTGTCTCCCAGTTCTTCTACTAGGCCAGTACAGATTAGAATCATCTGGGGATCTTTTAAAACTTAGAAAGCCCAGCGTACACCTCAAACCAATTAAATCAGAATCTCTGGGAACAAGATACAGCAGTCACAATTTTCTTAAGCTCCCTAGGAAGTTCAATGTGCAGAAAACTTCTGGAAGCTCTAGTTTACATTACTGTTATAACTTTTGGCATAACTCAACCCTGTATTATATTCAGTAATTTACCTCTGTTTATAAATTGTAAGCCACTTAAGCAGAATTTTTTTTGAGACAGGGTCCCCCAGCCTGGAACATAGTGGCACAATCATAGCTCACTGCAGCCTCTGACTCCTAGGATCAACTGATTCTCCCATCTCAGCCTCCCAAATAACTAACACTACAAGTGGACACCACCATACCCAGCTTTTTTTTTTTTTTTTTTTTTTTTTGGTAGAGACAGTGTCTCACTAAGCTGCCTAGGCTCCTCTAGAACTCCTGGCCTCAAGTGATCCCCCTGCCTTGGCCTCCAAAAGTGTTGAGAATACAGGCATGAGCCACTGCACTTGGCCCAGAAACCTTATATTCAAATTTGTGTTCCCCACAACACTAGGAAAACAGAGTAGCACAGTGAATATTATTAAATGATCATGTTAGTTCTACAAATTAAGTGAAATAGGCAAATTAATAAGAATTCAAATGACAGAATGAGATATGCCAGATGTTTGGGTGTGGGAGCCCTGAGGTGGAAATTGTGATTGCTTAGGGTAAAAATAGAGCATGCTAATAAGATCCTTAAATTTCTCCAATCACAAGAAAAGTAAACTGAGAATGATGAGTCTTTGTTTTTAATTCTGCTAAGGAAATAGGTCTAGGCTGCCACAGAAGTTGAATGAGTTACACTTTAGGAATAAACTCTTGATGACCCCAGAATGGAAAACAATGACCAAAGAAAGCCACAAAATCATCTTCTCAGCAGAAGTTTGAGAAAGGATGAGATCACAGGTTGTTTTCAGTTCTTAACTTAAAACGTGGGATAAAACTTCCACTAGGAACTATAAAGAATAGTTTTTTTGTTTTTTTGTTTTTTGTTTTTTTGTTTTTGTTGGTAATGTACTGAGTTTCTGATTCTTTCTGGAGATTACAAAACAATCCATTTATTAAGTGCAGGCTATAAATTCAGACGTTCGGATTGTTCATAAGACAGTTCGAGAAAGCAAAAGGCAGATTGTCCAATCTGGCTGCTCCATGTGCCAGGAGTTATTAATTATGCCTGTTCTGATAACAAGAGCTGGGAAGCAGCAAACTCAAAACATGTGGGGAAAACAAAACAAAATAAGATGGTGGTTTGCCTTAATGAGAGGAAGTAAGAGGCAGCAGCCACAGCAGCAGGCTCAGTACACTGAGTACAAATCCTGCCAGCAACAGATTTTAGCCACAACTGGGCATGATCACCACAGTCGCTACAGGGATCATGGAGTCCTAGCGGGCTCTCCAACATCTGTGCAGTCATCAGTGAGGTCACTTTCTTCTTTGTGCTTTTCTAGGGTGGGTGAGAGAGGATTCAAGAAGTCAAGAGGGACTGATTAGAATTTGGTGTTCGGTAGATCACAGATTATGAGAGCTGGATGGTACATTATAGACTAAATAGTCCAACCCTGCCCATTCCCACATATGAATAAACTGAGTTCTAGAGCAGCTAAGTGACATAACCCATGTCACCCAACAATGGCAGGGCAAAAGCAAAGTTTTCTCTATTCTTCTTCTCTCTGGTTAATAGTAGACTTCTTTTCTTCCTACTTAAGAAACTGGCTTTCCTTAGACTTTTGCAAGCTCTTTAAATAGCGAGGAGCCTCACCTTGGCAGATGCCTAGGTATTTTAATCTCCATCTTTAAACATGGCCCTGGATTAGCTCTGCTTGATGAGTAGCCATCTCCTATCCTGCTTAGAACTCTTCTCCTGGTTTAAGCCTCAGAAATTCAGGCTCTGGGATGCTATGACATTTCTGCCAAATGGTATATGATAGCTTCTACTTGGTAGGACGGTCATCATTTGACCAACGAACCATAGATAGGCTTGGTTCATCAAAGGAGACCGTCGGACTTACCTGTGGGTGTCGTTCCCTGACTTAATCATCAGCCTGCTACCTAGGAGGTCTCTAGAGCCAAAGTCTTGGGGGGTTGTACTTCCCTCTGATCCACTGGACTCTGAACATATGGAGGCCAAGAACTAGGTCTTACTCATCTTCATTTCCTGCTTGTTGCTTGGATGATGTCTACTAAATTTTAATAAATGAATGGGCCACTTACAGGAAGAAATTTACAGACTGGAACTCACTCAGTGAGCAGCAACCAGGACTGTGAGAAGATGAACATTTGAGTAGGATAAGGGATGGCTTAAAAAAAAGAGATATTCAACTTGGAGAAGAAAATGTTCACTGGGGAATGATCATCATCTTCAAATAACCAAAGGGTACCTTTGGGAAGATGAGAAGTAGGAGAAGGCAACTCTGGAAAGGAAGACTTCAGAGGAACATAAGAATCTGCTTTGGGGACAACCCGTATTCAGTGAGGATCCTCTCTTGACAGAGATATGGAAGCGAGGGGACAATCAGTGGGGAAAGAGCATGGCCCAAGACTTCTAACTTTAAGGGGCCTCTGCTACCTTAGAATAGAGAAGAACTGGTGGCAGTTTAATTGGAGGCAACATTGAAGGTAAGGAGAAACTATTTGCAGTAAACTGAAATGGAGGCAGGAGTAGAAAAGAAAGAGGTTTGAGGATAGAACTAGCATGCTTCATCCTCCTAGGATTCCTCTTTTTTTAATAACAATACTGATTATTAAGTGCTTCTATTTACCAAGCTCTGTATCATAATTTTAGCCTCACTGATGATAATCCTGATACAGCAACAATCAGAAAGCCCCATTTCATACAAGTTGAACTTGAAAAAAATAAAGGAAATTGATTTTAGAAAACATGTTGGCAAGCTTTCTGTGACACTGGCATGCTCGTGTGTGGAACACAAACTGAACACAAATGGGAACAATCCCTTCGGAGAGCTGCTCGGCAATACTTTTCAAGAGTCATAAAGCTCATCTAATAATCTCAGTCCCAGGGATTCACTCTAAGGAAAATGCCTCTTAAAAAAAAAAACCCTATATGGTCAAAGTGCTTTAAAATACCTAAACCTGGAAATAATCCAAATTTCCAACAATTTAGGAATGGTTAAATAATTTATGCTATATTAACTCCATGAAAAATTACGTAGCCATTAAAATGATAAATGGGAAGACTTTGTGGCAAAATGAAAGACATATAACAAATAATGGGCAAGCATGAGAGTGGAATGCAAAATTTTACACATGCTGTGATTATCACTGTAAAATCAGTTATGGCTAGAAATTGAGAGGGACAATAGAGGTATATAGAAAAAGTACTGTTTTGTGAGATTTTGTGCATAATCATTCATTGTACACTTTATAAAATGAAAACAGAGAAGAACTCTCACCGTCGCTGGGGAAATTTGAGACTCACAGCATGTAAGTTAGAGAGCATTGTATGGGTCCTTGGCGAGCGCTCTCTTTGTACAGTTAAGGAAACCAAAGCCCCGAGAAAAGTAGCTTGTCTGTCCCACAACTAGTTAGCGGCAGGGTTGAGGCTAGAACACAGAAGCACAGAGTAGAGGATCCCTGGAAGATTACATTGAACAGCCTGATAATGTGGGAAACACACGGGGTGAAGAGGGCAAGAGAGGAAACAGGATTGCCTGTCATAAAAACTCTCAGATGTGAGCAGCAAATTCAGTCAGTGAAGAACACGCCCCATTCTCTGTCTATTGAAAACAGCTACTGTCCACTCACTGAGTGGGGTGTGGGTCTGAAAAGAGAGGATCGGTTTTCTGCCTTTGAGGGTCATCTTCCCCTCACCTTCTCTCTATCCCCATTACCACCTCCTGAGGTCAAGGTCTTGGCAATTATTCTCCAAACTCTCTGTGGGGCCAGTGATGCCCCAGTTGCTGCGCTACGACTGGAGGCGCAATGTTGACTAAGACACACATAGCCCTTGCTCTAATGGTGCTTTCACTTTAGGATTGAGACAGACAATTAGCTTGCAAACAAATAAATAAAATGACTTAATAAGGCAGTGTCTACTACCTTAACCCACAAAACAGGGATTTGTGATGTGGACAGACGGTATGGAGCATGGGGGCTTATAAGCAAGTGGGTAACGTGATCTGACATATGTCTGAAAGCTTACTGTGGCTGCCTTTATTTCTAGGATAATTGCAACAGTCTCTGTCTCTTCTTACTATGGCCAAGGAGGTCTTAACAAAATGTAAATTTGATGTGACTCTGCTCCATCTGAAAACTTTTTAAGATTCCTTGTCAGCCCCGAGCTACAGCTCAGACACTCAGCACAGCTATGGAAATTTTCATGCTAGGCTGCTATACCACCTTCACCCCCGCCACAGTACAGGTCTCGCGCTCTGCACCACAGCCCTTTTCAGGAGTCCCAGCCAGCTACACACTCCCCTCAGGCTGAGCCTTTGAGATGCTGTTCAGAAACTGATCCTTTCCTCCTTTTTTTGTTTATAGAACTCTTTCCCTCCCTTTAAGGTTTTGTTTGAATGTTACCTCTCCCCTCACTCTTCCAGGCACAGCAGATTAGTCACTGCTTTCTCTGTGCTCATAACATGCTTTGTTTACACTTGTATCAGGATATACCACACTGAATCATAATTATGTATTTGTGAATGCATGTAGGTATAATAAACTCTTAGAGAGCAGAAGCCATATCTTATTCGTATTTTTATATCTAGAACTAAGTGCAAGCTGGGCATCTAGCTTTAGTGAATATTTAATGAATGAGTTGGTAGTAGATCATTGGATAAAAGGATGGATAGGTGGATGAATGAATTACTAAGCAAATAAATACAATCTATCCTCATTTTAAAAGCAAGGCAACTATGATCTGTTTCCTTATCTGTGAAAAGAATCACATAAGGTGATTTTTAAGGCTACTTCCAGCTCCAGGGTCTGATAGTCAATAAATCACAACTGGTTATTGCCATTGGAATCAGAAAGCATTCTTGGCTTGGCTGCTTGAGATATCTCAAAACGCTCCCAGGTTCATGATTAAGGATTGAAAAGTCTGTGGATCCTTAACTTACAAGCCTGCTGCACTGGGATAAATAAAACCTGGGCCTGGGCTGGGTGTCCTCCTGTCCCAATTGGCAACACTCACCATACCCAACATATCTGGTGAGGGAAGAAGCCTCCAGCAAAACAGGTTTTGAGCCAGCTCAGCAACAGCACAGCTATACATTCCTGTAAATTTCCAGGCCCATGTGAAGGCCGGGACAGGCGTGAATGTTCCGCTATGTCACTCAGCTCCCGTGGTTATTTTTGCTCACCCCATCATCTCATGGATGTGGCTTTCAGGAGAGACTTGTATAGATTTAGGTCAGAGGTCAGGAGAGAAATAATTCCTAATTCAGCTTTCAGTGGAGGAGAAAAGAGTGAGGACATACCATTCCCTCTTATCAGAATAAAGGTGAGACTGACCTGAGATTCCATTCATGCCAGAATGCCTGTCTTACACCAGCTACAGACCTAGCCCTCTGTTAGGAGAATATGGAGAGAGATAAAGTGGTTCCTGTCCTCAAGGAGTTTATACTCTAGTAAGAGAGATTGCTAATGTGCCTAAGGTAACTTATTTGGGGCACAGAGAGGAAAGTCTATGTGGATGAAGGTTGGAAGGTTGAAGGAAGAGGGAAGGAATACTTTATAAAGGAGGAAGTGTCT
The DNA here is from genome assembly GCF_028878055.3 of Symphalangus syndactylus. Classification (NCBI taxonomy): domain Eukaryota; kingdom Metazoa; phylum Chordata; class Mammalia; order Primates; family Hylobatidae; genus Symphalangus; species Symphalangus syndactylus. The sequence goes on from NC_072439.2 coordinate 89,605,200, forward strand.
TCAACAGAGAGAAATGGACGTTGACTACGACAGTCAGAAAAAAAATGCTTGAACAAAGGTAAGGAGAAGTCAAAGTACAGAGCAGCGGGGGAAGGTAAGCAGAGACTTGGGCACAGCAGAGGATGGGTAAGAGAAGGAAGGGAGGTGTTTCACAACGTTGAAAGATGAAGGACAGGAGGGGTCAGCCGGGTCTTAGAGACCAGCCGCATCATTATTAAAATAAAATGTTATCTAGTGCCAGTTATTGCCAAACAGGAAACCCTGTTCCTTCCTCTGAGTGCCAATCTCCAGGGTTTAGAATGCACCTGGAAAGCAATGGGGGTCTCTGGAGGCTCTTGAGAGCAGGGTGGGGTAGAAAGTGTTGAGACTTGTTCCCTGCCTGCTTCCCTTTCTTACCTGGATGCCAAGTGGTGGAATTGGCTTGGCAGGGACTTGAGCCTCATGAAGAGTTGGACACGTGACCTCTCTGATACTCTCCTAAGAGTGTCTGTGATCAACTATGTACTTACAGTCAACACAAGGCATTTGCAGAAAATAGAAAAACGTGAGTGTGAATGTGCATGGACATACACACCCAGATGTCTCTGAAAATAAGTCTCCTGGAGTTAACAAAGATGTGATATAGAAGGCCAGATATCAAAAAGCACCTTTCTGGCAGCAGTTATAGGAGTTGGTCCCTCACAGAGATTTCATGCGATAGTCCCGCCCTGCACTCTGGAAGGTAACAGAAATCCCAGCCCTCTCTTTTCTCATGTACGAACGGCAGATTTCCAGGCCCGTAATCAAAGGCAGAGGGAGAGCTCAGAGAAGGGCAAGAGGAAAAGAAAACAGTCAGAATCTGAAACTAAAGCAGAGAAAACATTTATTAACCAACAAAGAAGCTCATTTTCGAGAAACTGAGTCCTGCCTTTCAAAAATGCAATCAGCATTAAAATCACTAATTTCCTTCTTCCTCTTCCTTCAGAGGGAGGAGTTTACAGTAAATTAATTTGGAAGTTAAGTGAGTACAAGTTTATCTTTAAAAGTATGTAAGAGACAGAAATAGGGATGAATCAAGCTTCAAAACATAAGCAAAGTAAAGGAAGAAGCTAGGAATTTAAACCTGTCTTGGTGACTTTTTAAAAAGTTACTCTTGCAGATGTGGGGAGTTGTGTGACTCTTTGCTATTTTTAAAAAGTTTTCATTTTGACTGAATTAAGGGGACTTCATTAATCCTTTACCCTGTGAACTGTTTTAGAGCCACAGCCAGGGCTTTTGTACAGAAGGGGACTTTGATGACCTTCAAACAGTATTCATAGGGTAAGTTCCTAGAGTCCCCGAGCAAACAGGCCATTTCTCCTCTAGCTCTCTGTTTCCTGCTGTGCAGAAACTCTGCATAAAGGTGAGAGTTGGTCTGCTAAAAAGAGCCCTGGTCTTAGCCCCAGAATATTTGGGTTCTACTATCAACTCTAACCCCTCACAGCCATGAGGCTGTAGTGACATTCCCTCTCTGGGCCTTAATTCTCTTTTACAGAAAATGATGAAATTAGGCATATTTTCTTTGTGGTTCCTGTCAGAACTAATGCTCTATGAATTGAATTTGTTCAGACACCAAATTGGCTAGTTAAGAATTAGATTCTTTTCTTCTTTCCCCTGATGTTCTTGAGGAAAAAAATAATGACAAAATAATAACTTACTCTGTACCAGGCACTATGATAATATGTTTATGCTTATTATTTCACTTGCCAACAAACTGGTATGAAGGAAGAAATGATTCAACTGAACTGCAGCAGCAACTCCAGCGATCTGGTTGGGAGTTAATACTGATGCAGCCCAATTGTCCCCACCTCCTGCATTTCTACCTCAAATCTTTGAAAATGACAAGTCGTGATCTTAACAATGGTATTAGGTGCTAGTAGATCCTGAAGTACCTTATGAATCATAAAAAAAGCTTAAATCATACCCACTATCATTTTGGTGATTAGCAAAGTGTGTTGTAATTTACTTATTTTGAAACCAAGAATCAGTAAATGATATGGAGGGTAACCCAATGAACCAGAATTTTCCATTGCTCAGAATGCCCCATTTCCTAGCCATTTTGGATAAACAGGAACTTACTATGGCATTAGAATAATAATAGCCTACAAGGACTAGATTCTGGTAGCTGCAGCCTTGCCAACAGTCCAGCAATGTGTCAACTGCAGAGATCACTGTCCACTCCAGCCGGGTACCACCAGGGCCCAATCAGACTCCATTTCAGAAATCATGGGCGGTGTTTCCATGGAGCTCTGCCCGAAAAGAGGTGATCTAAATCTTGCATGAGAGATGTACATCAACAGGGAGCTTTGCCTAGAACACTGTGACCTAAAAAATCATATTAAGGAACTCAGAATGCAGAGTCAGTTTCACAGACACCAAGTGACCTTGTGCAAGGCACCTCGCATATTGCCTCGCCTTCTTGACACCCCCTAATGAATGGTGACTACCTCTGTGAATACCTGGGCCAGCGACACGCCCCAGCCGGCTGGGGCAGGCATTCTGATTTTCACTGCTCTGTTTCTTTTTCTTTCTCTCTCTCTCTCTGTTTTTTTTTTTTTTTTTTAGGCAGCCTGCTCCTTATATTAATCATCTTGCTGTTTGTTTAGTTCTGGGAAGGCAAGCACTGATTCACAAAGGAAAATCTCGCCTAGTGGTCAGATCGAATAGTATCTTTGCTACATCTCGGTTTGAAGATACTGCCCAATTTATTTTTGATATTTCTTATATAAGGTTGCACATGATACATTTCTTGTGGAGTTTAGGGCTAGAAAGGGCTGGGTCCCCCTTGATCCATAGCTATTCTTCCTTTACTAGAGGAAGAGGGCTGTGAAATGCAATCCATGTTCCTTTTTTGTCTAAGCTGCTGGGAAGCTCAAAAATCACATCATATGCTTGATTAAAATTATTCTTATTCTGTTTTTTTTTTTCTTCGAGCTGTCCTTTCATGACAAGGTCTTAATCTTTTGTCAGTGTTTTAATGATCCTGTAATTTCTGTGACTAATAGTATAAGTTACTTCAAATCCTTTTTGAAAGTAAGTGGCATGCAAATAAATCAATAATGCGGACAACTATGTTTTATAAAAACTTTCCAGATAAGAAAATCGGAAAGATTAAACCTTATTCTGTGATGAAGTCTGAAATTTCATTTCTAACACAAATTAATCATTAATATTTAAAAGCTTATATGTATAATAACTATGAACCTTTGCATATTCCTTGCCATTTATAAGGCAAATGCTTTCACATACGTGATCTCATTTTGTAATTAGCATTCACACTTTACAGATGAGGAAAGTGAGGCTTAGTGAGATTAAGTTAGTAAGCTCAGATCTTCTGACCCTAGGCCAAGTCTCGAGTTGTTCTCCCCATCCCGCCCCCAACATCACTTTGCCTCTCATTGACTTCTCATTTAAATCAGCATTCTTCTCACTACCTCTAGACAAACACTTTTTTAAAATGTGTCAATCAGAATTAAGCAAAGAAGCCATTTCAAGTGTTTATTTCTCTTGCTGGGAGGGTGTGCAAAAAGTCTGGAAACCACTGATTTAAGGTCTAAAGGGTCAAGCTTGAAGCTTGGAGTGGTCACTTCTAGAAGATCTGAACTCCCTGTCATCCTGGGGTTCCCTGCATCAGTTTAATGGGGTGGGGGGGGACATCCAGTCTCGTACTTTTCTCTTCTAAATAAATGTAATGCCTAAGTGACATGCAATACCTGTAATACCTATTGACACCAAATCAACAGATTGCTGGGACAGTCAAGGAGAAGAAAGGTTCGTTACTCCCTAGGGCTTGTTGGTGAGAAAATACATGTGAGTCTTTAAATTGAAAGTGTCAGAGACATGTTGTTCCACCAAGTGAGGAGTGGGGGGCAGTTGGCCAGCTGACTTTAACACGACTCTGAAAATAAGTGCTTGGTAAGCACTGCATTTGTATTTTTGCTTTTTGCCACTTCAGGCAACCTACCTACTGCCAATTACAAGTTGAAAAGCTTTGGAGATAGTTTGTATAGAAGGTCCTCTGCCTACAGAAACTTCTGGGAGGATGAGTACCCTAAAAGAGATGTGCATCCGATGAGGTTGTGTCTGATTCTCCTCCAGGTTTGGACAGACCCAATTCTAGTTTCCCATTAGGGCCCAGATCCTGCCCACAGTCTGGGGGCTAGAGAGGCTAATCTCAAAGGGCTAGAAATGAGTCAGTTTCCACGCTCAAGATCAGGCGTGTGGCTTCCTGAAGCACAGACGAGGAAGCGTTGAATTTCAAAGAGCAAATTTTTTTTTTCTTTGCATACCATATCCGGAACTGAAACCACCAATTCATTTCACTTAAGATTTTGCAGTATACTCAGATCATCAATAACATTCCAGAGATAAGATACCAAGATTTTCTCAATGCAGACATTCTGTCTTCCTCTCTTTCTGTCTTTTGGTGATGACTATTATTGAATTCTTCTTCTTTTTCTTCTTCTTTTTGAGTCCTAATAACACAAAATTCAGAAGGCTTTGTTTTTTTCGTAGGTGACTGTGAGTACTAGAAGTCAAATGTCCAAAAATCTGCTGAGACTTTCATCTTGTTCATAACTTTCTGCTTTCCCTTGCTAGTCAGGTGTGTGTAAGGTCACAGATCCAGCATTCCACTCGAGGTGGTAACTAGTTTTGCTGAGGGCTCACTGAGGTAACCAGTCACCTCACTAAACAGTGAAAGTGGTTAAAACATGGAGTCTGTGGAGAGATTCATGCAAACTACCCTCACAATGAGAAAAGCAATGGAAAATACTCACATCCTCCTGTTGCTGCTGTAACATCAATATGTTAGGAGGAAGGAAGATTCCTACATATCACAGTGTAATTTATAAACCACTTTCACATTCATTCTGTCTTGATTCTTACCGGAACTTTTGAGATCAGCCACACAAGCATTATTCTTCCCATTTTAGAGATGGGGGCACACAACACTAATAAAAGTGGAAAGATGGGTCTAAGCAGTGACAGTGACAGAGCCAGAGGCCTCCGATTAGACCCCAGCTTTATGGATTCTAAGTCCAGTATTCTTGTAACTGCTGTCTAACCTTATGTATAATATAATATTACATCATAATCCATGACCTAATGTTACACAATCATTTGTTGACATTTTAAAATTTCAAGTTCTTGCAGGTCAGAGTTAATGGTTGTTGGTCATTACTTTGGTGTAACCCTTCCAGGCCTCTGCTTAGTTTATTCAAAAAATGGGGGAATGGCATTAAATTCTGTGTTGCTTTCAGTTCTAACATTTTGTGAGTCTATGTATCATCCATGGAATTGCCCAAAAATGTTACCACAGTGTTCACCACGGAGCATCAGTTCCCAGGATGACAGTAGTGTTAGGTAAAACTTGACAACACTATCAAATAAGTTTTTAAAAAGAAGGATTGGCCAGGCGCTGTGGCTTATGCCTGTAATCCCAGCACTTTGGGAGGCAGAGGCGGGTGGATCACGAGGTCAAGAAATCGAGACCATTCTGGCTAACATGGTGAAACCCCGTCTCTACTAAAAATACAAAAAACTTAGCTGGGTGTAGTGGGGCGCACCTGTAGTCCCAGCTACTCGGGAGGCTAAGGCATGAGAATTGCTTGAACCTGGGAGGCGGAGGTTGCAGTGAGCCAAGATCACGCCACTGCACTCCAGCCTGGTGACAGAGCGAGACTCCACTCAAAAAAAAAAAAAAAAAAAGGCAGGATTATTCCAAATGAAACAGGTTGCTTCGCTACAGGCCTTCTCAGAGCCTTTGAATGTAAATCTACAGGGAGGGAATATGGATACACAACATTCCTCTTCACTTGGCCCTAGAACATGGATCTTATGAGATTAGTACTCCATGGAGTTCATTTTAATAAAGAGTGGACATTCTCTAATGATCCCATGGGTCTCTCAAAGCAGCAGCACACATTTCAAGAGAAATTTTGCACCATTCCAGCACCACAAACCCCACGCCACACCATGCCAAGGCTGCACACAGTAAGCCATGCAGTGTGGTCCTCCAACCCAGGGCCACCTGAAGTTGAGCAATTCCAGCTTCACAATCTGGATCATATCACTTCAGCCAGAGAAGCTTTTGTGTTTAAAAAAATCCCCACAATCTGTCTGAAAGCAAGGACTTCCACATGTTGCCTGAATCCAGGACTAGAGACAGCGCCTTTCATTGCCTTGGAAGTTTATTGCCCTTTCATTTCCCTGAGTGCAGAATCCCATCATTCTCCCGATTATGAGAGGAGAGAAGAGAGGCTGCCCAAGGTTTTTGCCTCCTGCCTCTTGTCGTTCTGTCTCCCCTGGCTTTTCTAGTATCTTTCCTCTTTAGAGAAAGGAATTCTAGACTCTCGGACTCTTAGGAGTGTGGAAAACCAAAGGGGAGATTTCTCCAATCTGCAGCCACTCTTAACTTGACTCTTCCCCTTTGGCCTCCCTTCCAGAGCCTCTGTTGAACAGCTTCTGTGGGGCAGTGCTCACTCCCTCCAGAGGCAGCCTGGCTCCATGTTTTCACACTTCAGATTATTCAAAACTTCTTAACCACATTCTGTCTCATGGGAACTTCCTCCTATGGGCTCCAAACAAGTTTGATCCTGCTGATCCTGCTTCCACACGCATAAAATGTGTCTTCCCCAATCTGACAGGTGACTCGACTTGTCTCAAACTCATATCTTAAAGGTCCCATAAGCAGTATGTACTTCCATTCTTGAGCCCAAAATATCTTCTTGCTGAATTAACTTTCAGTCATCTCTTCCAATCTCCATGGTTCTAGGGGGCAAGTCTTCGTGGTGACAAAGATATTATTCACCTCTTTAACTGGGAACCCTCTCCTCAGAGTTTAGACTTTCTGCCCTGGGGTTAGGTCAACAAATGCCATAGAGAAAGTTAGTGTTTCTACTCAGCTACAACTTGGGCTTGGTTGAAGATTGCTAGCTATTTAATAGACTAAGACAAATTATCTCTAGTTCTAGAATGATATGAAACTTCCTGGGACTAAATTATGCAAAGGAAATTTCAGCTAAAATAAGGCATGTAGACAAACAGACATTTTAAATGGCCTTGGGAATTCTGTTTTATTTGCAAGAAGAAAATAATTCTTATTTTCCCCTTGACTTGAGTAGATGTTCTGTAGTCTTTGTCAGCCATCTAGTTGGTGCTTTAAAGTATTTTTCTTTGTTTGTTTGGGTTTTTTTATTTTTAGAGACATAGTCTTACTCTGTCACCCAGGCTGGAGTGCAGTGGCACAATCAGAGCTCACTGCAGCTTCGAACTTCTGAGCTCAGGCCGTTCTTCCACCTCAGCCTCCCAAATAGTAGCTGCTGGAACTACAGCTATGTGCCACAATGCCTGGCCTTTTTTTTTTTTTTTTTTGGTAGAGATGGAGTCTCAGTTTGTTGCCCAGGCTGGTCTCAACCTCTTCATGGCTTCAGGTGGTGCTCCTGCCTCAGCCTTTCAAAGTTCAGAGACTACAGGCATAAGCCACCATGCCTGGCCAGTGATTTAAGATTTTACATGAATATTTTACTTTCTTTATTATTTATTCCCATCATAATCCTTTCAGATCATATATTATTGTATCATGTCATTACGCTTTGATTATTTTATGAACACATTGGTGTTTCTGAAGAAGTTCTTATGCGTTCAAGTCTTTTTTCCTAATGTTGGAATCCTGAACTGTGATGCAGGATTTCTGGGTTCTAACACCTGTGTGACCATAAGCAAATCCCTTTCTCTTTTGGCCTTCAGTTTCTACAACTATAAAATGAAAGAGGTATGTGGTGAACTAGATTATCTCTGAGAAACTTAATTCTGGCCAACCTCTAGCAATTGCTTGTCCTTATTCACAAAATAAACAGAAAGATGAAAACAGGGCTGGATTCAGGAGGGCAAAGTTTTCCCTAGTATTTGCCATACTCATTGTGTGTGGGAAATAAGATCTCATTATCTTTACATCTAAAAAGACAACATGCCCACAGCCATTAATTACACTCGACACAATGATGATTATTTTTTACAGTAGGAACTCTGCTTGGTTCAAGTAAAGAAAAATTTGAGAGAAAGTTCAAGTCCTGAAACTGCTAATGCCTTCCTGTGATGGTATGTGGGACGCTGTGGGGGTAGGGAACAATAAGCCAGACAGTTCATCTTAGGGGTAACCTCTTTGGTTTATGTAAAATGTATGACTCAAAGCAAATTCATTCTTGTAGGCTGCCATGCCTGAAAGAGGATGAAGCCTCTCTGAAAAGTGATTGGCCTCTTCATACACTTAATCAGCTACATCTCTATGTTCTATGTTGCGATGTCTAATTTCCAGAGGAAAGATCATTTTCAAACCACATAAATGATGATGCTTTTGGAAAAAAAGAAACCAACAGAAAGGAAAACCCACCTCTCCTAAATGTAAAGATTTCGATATGAACTTGCTTATTGTTTGTATTATACACCCACATTCTTGATGCCTGGTATCTCTGAAATCATTTCAGTTTCCAGAAATCATCTGAGACACTCCTACACCCAGGGTTTTGATAAACAGTCCAGTTTCTACAGAGAGTAATTACTGTGTGTGTGTGTGTGTGTGTGTGTGTGTCTGTGTGTGCTTGAGAGGCAGAGAAAGACAAGTTTTGGGGTAGAGAGAAAACCAGAGCACACTTGTGAACTACACAGCATGGGCACCTGCAAAGGCTGGAGTAGGTTCTACAGTAATGTACAAAGGAATTCAATGAGCATGGGTCTTCCTGCATGAATTTCTCTTTTGAGAGTGCAAGAAAGTTTAGGGTAATTTTACTCAAATGCTAAGAATAAAAGTAATGATCAACATTTTGGAGCACTTACTATGATCCAGGAACTTTTCTAAGAGATTTAGTACATAATGACACATATATTATTCATAAAAAGTCTGTGAGGTTGATAATATTATTATCCCATTTTACAGATGAAAACACTGAATCACAAAGAATGACCTGGATGCAATTAGACACTATTATTCTAAATGAAGTAACTCAGGAATGGGACACCAAATATTGTATGTTGTCACTGATATGTGGGAGATAAGCTATGAGGGCGCAAAGGCATAAGAATGATACAATGGACTTGGGGATTTGGGGGGAAGAGTGGAGGAGGGCAAGAGATAAAAGACAACAAATATGGTTCAGTGTATACTGCTCAGGTGATGGGTGCACCAGGTTCGCACAAATCTCCACTAAAGAACTTACTCATGTAACCTAATACCACCTGTACCCCAATAACTTATGGGAAAATAAAATTAAAAAAGAAGGTCCCCAATCCCTTGATCATTAACACTGAATTAAAATCCTGCTTGACCACTGTGAAGACTCAAGGTACCACTTTCTCTGGGAAGCACTTTTAGTGAGATGGAATCTCAATTTGCTCTGAGCTTCTTCATGGCACTGAAGTCTCTGCCGTAACTTACAGTAATCTGTGCACATGCCAAATCATTTTTGCAAGACTCTAAGCTCCTATGATCAAGATGATTTTAAATTTATTCCTATTTTTCCACAGCATAGCAAAGCACCTGGCACTGGGTAGGCACCTAGGAAATATCACTTGAGTAAATGTATGAAGAGACTCAAGTTTCAGATCCAAGTTCTCTGCTAGCTGAATCTTGAGACAACTGTTTGAGACTTTTAAAATACAATGTTCTGCTTGCTTTTAGCCCTGTGGGTTTCCCCTTAATTCATCTTTACCACCTGGATGGTTATGGTGTGTGGTCTTTCTATCTGGCCTGGAAAATAGGTTTCAAAAGAGATATTGGATTCTGAAGTTTGTTGCACACCCCACTCCTGATCCTAAAGTGAACTTCACACAGGTTAAACCAATATAGTTCATCTTTGTTCTTATGGAGTTCCTTATCCTTGTAGAAACAGAGTGGAACTCTAGGAGAGCACAGGCCTAATCTCATCCCCAAAGAGTAGCAAACCCTATAGAAAACTTGATTATAGCAAGATGTCTCTCATAAAGATATAATCTTGTAAGGAGACCATCAAAATAGACAACTCCTCAAAAGTCATTGACTTTAACCATCTTATTTGGCAGATGGGGATAACGTGGCATTTCCAAATGAGACTCCTTTCCCTATTACATTTTGCTAGACTTCATGACTGGGTTATAAATCGACGATTCCTAAAATAAAGCCTATTTGCTTACATTGGAGGTAAAACCTTGATTTAAGTTGGAATAAGTCCTCAGGCTTCAACAATGCTAATCACAAGTTACTGAATGACAAGGGGTCTCTATTTTTGATCACATACTAAACGTTTGTGGCTACAAAGCTATAGCAGGATAAATTAGTTGGTTGGCGTCAGGAGAATACGAGTCACCATTCTCACCAGCAATAAATCCAATTGCTGGCATGGAAAAGATTAAATGAAAAATGACAGCTGAGATTGGAGCATGCTGGCCTCATTCCATCCAGGGTTCTTCAGTCCATGGGGTGGAAAATGTTACATCGTCCTTACAGTGATGGTCAAGGGCTTTTAAGTAGTTATCATCACTTAATGTTGCTGGTGGCTGAAAAGAGGGCAAAAGTGAACAATGACAAGCAGATGAAAGCAGGAGACACATGCTTGAGTCTTAACGTTGATCCTGGCTTTTGATTGACTTTGGACATAACACATGTCTCTGTGAGCTCCATTTTCCCCTTCTGAAAATTCACGGGAGTGGGGTGGGTTATGTGTAGGGTCCCTTCCAGAATTTATCAGTCCCTTTTTTCTCTAGTGTGGTTCTGTGAGTCCTCGGGTGAGCAGAAGCTCAGAAACTTCTCATCTCAGCTAACAGTCTTGACATCATCAGGGAAAGGCCATTTTGCGGTACCAATCTTAGAGCCAAAAGAGCAAGCTCAGGCTGCGTGCGGTGGCTCATGCCTGTAATCCCAGCATTTTGGGAGCTGAGGCGGGTGGATCCCTTAAACCCAAGAGTTTGAGACCAGCCTGGGCAACATGGAGAAACCCTGTCTCTATAGAAAATACAAAAACTAACCAGGTGTGGTGGCGTGGGCCTGTAGTCCCAGCTAATCAGGAGGCTGAGGCATGAGAATCGCTTGAACCTGGAAGGCGGGGGTTGCAGCAAGCCGAGATCCCTCCGTGGCACTCTAGCCTCTGTGACAGAGCAAGACCCTGCCAAAAAAAAAAAAAAAAAAATGCAAGCTTAATTCCTTTTTTAAACCTCCAACTCTTCCTCTAAAAAAATTAAGATAATAATATCTATTTCACAGAGTTATCTTATGGATCAAATGAGACTATGTAGGCCAAAGTGCTTTGTAACCTGAAAACCATAAGGGGTTGAATAGATGATGATGAGTTTGAAGGTGGAGATATAGATGAGGAATTAAGGACGTGTTCTGGTTTTCCATAAAGATACAAATGAGCTGTAGGTTCAGGGTCAATAGGTAAGTGAAAGGTACTCCTGTGCTCTGCCCACCGTAAGAATTACACCAGAGGCTTCTGCATTAACTCTTTCTTTAGTTACAACCATCACTCTTCTGTCCTCCCAATTTAAGAGGAAGTATCACCTGTCTTATGTCTTGTGCTTTCCTTTCCCCCACCCCTATCACTGCAGACCCAGGTGGGGTGTCAAATCAAAACTTCTGTACAGATATTTCACCCTCACTTATTTAGTCTTCTGTGCTATCTAAAACAGCAGAGGTGCTCCCTCCACCCACACACTTCCCTTTGTTTCGAGGGCTGCAGCACCCTGGCCTGTGGCGGTTAGAGCTCCTGGCTAGAGAAGCTGCTCGACCTCCAGGTCTTCTCCTGGCATGGAAGCCCTGGGTGTTCAGCAGGTTACCTGGCATTTTTCCAGCAGTAAAGCATAATGCTATCTGATAGGACTAACACATTAGGTAGAAAACACAGCTTTTCATATGAATTCACAAGTTTATGGAGCTGAAAAGGACTTTAGGAGCTACCTGGTTCAATCCCCTGTTGTTTACAGATACAGAAACTGAGCCCTAGGGAAGAGAAGCAACATGCAGTATCATTTAGAAATAGAACCGGAATGATCTTTAAAGGACAACATCCAGGCCGAACTCCTCATTGGAAAGATGAGAAAACTGTTAATTAGCAATGGAGCATGCTAGTTGACATGTGGTTAACAATGTTAACTGACCTGCTCTTGAGTTAAAGAACAGCACTGAAATTCGCAACCTCTGATTCAAAGCTCAGATTTCATTTCATGAGACGTAGAAGGTATACGATGTGGAAACTATGTATATGAAATCAAGGTTCTAAGGAGATATAGCTTAAAAACAGTAGGTTATGATATTAATATAAATTTGGGGAAATACATTTATATCCATACTTTGGAATTTCAATGTTACAAGAGCTACATTATATATTCCTGGGTATATGATTATGATCAAGAGCATAATTAAATTTGTGGTAGAGGTTTAGGATGTATTTCATAGGCATAAAATAACCACTAAGAATTACTTTCACTCCAACCCTGAGGCTCAAAGGAGCCTTGTGAAAGTCAATTTTCTATTCTGAGAAAGCAACTTATCTGTGATGGTCCAAAGGTAGGCCCTACCAAGTGCAGACTAAGGCTGGAAATGGAGATGTCCATGTGTGCTTGGGCCAAAGCCTGTTACTTTCTGAAATATAGTCCAGTTTTGGGGCTGGACTGTGGCGTGCTTGTTAGTGTTTAACAACTGCCTTTCTGGGAAGAAGCCCTCATTTGTTATGTTTGCCAATATCCTTGGTGTAAATATTCTCATCATGGCTGAATTCAGGCCACCAATGCAACATCACTGAATGTGGTATTTGGAAGAGATACACAGCAGCACACCATTATACAATATTTCTAACATACAAATGCAAGAAATACAAATAACCTCAGGAGCATATTTAATGATGAAATGTCCTAAAATAAATAGGAAGTGGTGAGTTTTTAGTATTTATTACCATTATTTTTATATGATTTCTGTTTTTATGATTTACTTTTTAATAATGACTGTGCTTTTCCAGCAGTTCCCAAAATTCCTGATAATTTCACAATTAGCTCTTATAAACTGGAACAAGCCAGCTCCCAGCACACCACTAGGCCAGAGAGACCTGGGTTTGAATCCTGGTCTGTTGTTCTGCTAGCTATGTGACATTGGTGAGGTTTTGAACTTCTCTGAGCTTTAGTTTTTTCTGCTATTAAAAGTGATGACAATAATAATAATTTCATAGATCTATTGGTTGTTAAACAAGATAGTGCTTAGCATAGCAGCTACATATGATAAATATTCTATGTCTGTACTAGTATATTCCAAAGCCAAATTCATTTGCTTAATAAACATTTTGCAGGGATGCATTTTATAGGTGTTTTGTATTGTACATTGTCTGCAGTATTACGCACTATGTGGGTACAAAGTGCCTCAGACATGACTCTTGACCTGCCCTTAGAAGGTTCATAGTCTATCAGAATGGGATATAAGACATGGACGCCAGTAAGTTTATAATACAGAACAAGCTATGGTCAGCTCATTAAAAACAAACAGCGTGGGAAATGAAGAAAAGAGAGGATTTATGGAGGTGATTGCATTTGATTTATATATTACAGAATAGACTGGATATACAGAGATGTCCAGAAAAAGATTTCCCAAGAACAGAGAGTAAGGGAAGCAAAGGCAAAGCTAAAGGAACAGGAAGGAACAAACGGTACGAAGTTTGGTGGAACAGAGTATGAAAAGGGACCGTGAGGAGACTGATGGACAGGCAGGCAACCTCCAGGTCACGTTCACCTTGAATGCTGAGGAATGTGGTTTGTGTTTATGTAGGTAACGATGAGACTGATAAGTGACACAAATCATGTTTTTCAATTACCTATCGTATTTTTTAAATATTATACTTGTTCACTGAATAAATTTTGATGGTAACTGTTCTTTTCCCCTTTAAAAGAAATAGTTAAAGAGTTAACTACCTAGTGAAATACAGTTTTAAACTAAGTAAATTTCCCCTGTGGAAAAAATCTTATGCTCAGGGTTAGTAGGTGGCATTATAATTCCCAGTTGAAAACGATGTCATTGTTTGAAGGCTTTGATAAATATTAGCAAGGCTCAGGCCAGTGGCAGTATTTCATGAGTTTTGAACTGTCTGCCACGTCTCTCTTGCATTATGCTTCACACACAAAAAAGTCAGATGACCTACATCTTCATCTGCTCCAGTCTGAAGCTGCTATATATAGGCTTTGGTTATGAATGTTTTTTCCTATGAAAAGGTCAGACCTTGCACATGTACCATCAATGCATAGCCCTGCGTATTAAAGAGCAGATGGGCAAGTTTGTAAACATCATTGAAATATTACTGATACGGGGAAAGCTTGGCAGTTTGGTGAAAAACTAGTGGCCTCCAAACTCTCTTTGAAAGAAGACAGGGAAACCTCTTTCTTGTGATTACAGAAGCACTTTCCTTCTGGCTAAAGCAACATGTCACTGTCAGCCCACATGTACAGAAGCAGGCTGGGACACTCTCGGCCCCAGATCTCTCACACATGTGGGTGCACACAGTCGCCCCTATCAGAGAGACACTAGGCTGCGTTAACTCCTTCTTCCCACTTCAAACCCCCATGGAACATCTGGAGGTGGAGCTGGGGAAGGTACCTTGGCCAGATAGATGCAAACACAATTTGGGGTTTCCGTTTGTACACAGGGTGCAGCAGCCACCCTTGGCCAACATCGAAACACCAGAGAAAATGTGGGGAGAGTTGAACTCTTACTTTTAAGCCAAAAGTTCATAGGTTCAGATACCCCTCTGATGTCAGCTGCTCCCTAGGGCTAACCCTTGAGTCTGAATGCTCTGAAAAGATTGAGCTGCTTCAGGAAAGAGGCCTGATGATTCAATTTGGATCTTTTCTCAAGAAGGCCAAGTTCTTTCCCAGAATGAAATTATTTAATAACTATGTGAAACAGTTGTGATATTCACTTTTTTAATAAACAAGAAATTAAAGTCCAAAGAGTTAAAGTGACTTTGCCCAAGTTCACTGGACAGTACAGGAGATGAGCAGGCTTCATGATCAGGTTATCTTCCCATGAGGTCTGTCTCCTGTGGACTCAACCAGATATTCTTGTCATGTGCCCCAGGAACCAGCACTGAGATGGGCAGTGTTGCCATAGAAAACAATAGCTGGCGTTGCAGGTGTCTTCAATTCGTTCATATCTACCTGTTAAGACAAGCCTCACAGAGGGGACATTACAAAATGGGAATCTCCAGGTTATAGTAAGTAAAATATTATTAGGCTGAAGGTCAGAAGAATCTGGCTCTGGTTTTAGATCAGATGTTACTTATTCATTTACTCACGCATTTATTCATTCAATAAATATTCACTGAGAGTCTGTCAGGCCTCATTCCAAGCACTGAGAATATAGTGTTGTGAATAAAAAGAGTATAATCCTGACCTCATGGAGCATAGACTGGTGGCGTCCTATGTGTACATTGAAGATCATATCTCTCTACATATATGTATAATATATAGCAATTATGTCTGTGTGTGTATGTGTGTGTGTGTGTATATATATATATATATGTATATTGCTTACCCCTTTTTCTGTCCCCTACCGTGTAAGCCCATCACAGCAAGAGCTGTGTTTACTCCATTTGTGAATCTTGTTGCTTGGCACCAAGTGGGTACTGATTGAAAAATGATCTGTAAGGTTTCCTCAGTCATTCATTGAAAAGAACAAAGGATGCTTAATAAGAATTACAAGTGATTTTCGTGACTTCATCTATTTCTTTACTAACATGGTTACTACTGAAGTCTTGTTCTTGGGCTCCACTGAGGAGGCCACAGATGCAGTAGCTCCCTCATATCTTCCACATCTAACATCTTGTGCCACCTGCCTGGCTGGGCCTCATTTTCCTAATCTAGCTAAGTCTGCCCCTCCTGAGGGTGCTTGTCTCATCTCCCAGTCCTGAGCCTCCCTGATCCATCCCCTGGTGATCCCCACAGAGTTTTCTCACTGACAGCAAAGAAAGGTTTGGGGCCTTTGGAGGTTGCCAATATGGTGACACCGAGGCAGTGAAATTCATAGATTTGAATAATGCAAGGACTGAGCATTTGTAGTTAAATAAGAAAGAAAAGAAAAACCTCATTGTAGTGATAAAAGCTATCCAAGAAAAGCAGGCTGCTTCACTGGGCAAGGAATTCCCCATGGCAGAAGGAGTTTCCCAGAAGCCAGGCCACCACCCCAATGAAGCAAAGAAGTCAAGCGTAGGATGGAGGAGGGTCACTCCTGAGGTTCCCGTTAACTTCATCTTCTATGGCCACATTTCCATTCTTCATCATTTTGAGAATTAATGATGCATCAAATCCCAGAAATTTCTTCCCCTTTTTTCCCAGATGAGTCTACATTGAAAAATTAACTTTAATTTATCTTTACCAATCCACAGACTAGAGTAATTGTGCTGATCCTAGGTAAATGTCCTTCTCCTATTTCATTAGTTTAAGTCTCTTAAAATTCTATTTTTGATATACTATTTACCTGATCCAAAATCTTTCACAGTTGCCCACCCCCTCCAGGCTAACACCCTGTCACTTTAGCCTGGCACTCTGGACCCTCCACCATCAGGCTCCAGAACATCACCTTTTCAGCCTCACCTTGAACTGCTCTTTATCCACCCGCTTGGTTCTCTACTCTGTTAAATGCACAGCCACTGGAACACTCCTCCTCTTTTCCATTTCCACATTCTTCTTTACATTATTCCAGTACCAGTCATATTTGTAGTATCTTATTTCCTTATTCTTTGGAGTATTTTCTTATTTGCTTATGCTTCTGGAGAGCATGGACTGTGTCTTCATCATTACACAGCCAGTTCCCAGTCTGGTACTCAGGCCATGTATTGGTTGGAATCAAATTGAATTACAAACATTTTTTTTTCAGTGAGGGAGGCAGAAGAGCATATTGGTTAAGAGCATAAATTTTGTAGCCAGACTTCCTCGGTGTGAGTCCAGACTTTACTATTTACTAACGAGGTGACCTTGATCAAGTTACTGAAACTTCTTGGAATTCAGTTTCCTCATCTGTAGAATGGGAATAATAATAGTCCCTGCCTGACGATATGAGTTGACTTTTATAAAGTGCTTACTTCCTTGACAGGCAGGCCCACAGCTCTCCACTTACGTAGCACCTATTCATTCTTCAAGGTGCCCCTCTATTTCTCCCTCCTCCACAGATATTAATTCTATTTTCCATGTATAAAGCACTTTAGAGTTTACGAAGACCTTTCATATGTGTTTTCACATTTAATCATCACGGTGGCATGGGAGGTAGGTGTTGCTGTCCCCGGAGAGTTTTGGTGACACAGGTAAAACAGGGGGAGGGCAGAGGGACGGGAGCCCAGAGACTGGTTTTCTATCCAAAGTATGACCAGCTTCAACGTTTTTCCTCCATTCTGAACCAGTGGGATAGTACAGCACTGTCCAGCATGTCGCCAGGTAGGCTTCATTTCTGCCTTAAGGGTCCCCTATGGTTGCACCAAAACCCAAAGCCAGTGCTGTTGTTCCTGCTGTGCCCAAGCATGTTATTTGCATTTCCAGACCAGACTTAGTCTCATAGCCTTCTCAGGTGAGGAGGGACTTACTGGTTCATGCACTCTCTGGAGGCTTTGTGGTTTCGTTTCACCTGCTGCAGATTGTTCTGTGACCTTTCCTCCATCGCTGAATGCAAACCTTTCTCATTGCGAGATATTAGGTAACTGCAGAACAGAACATCCAAGTTAGAAGGAATTTTGGAGATCATTAAGTCCAATTCCAAAACCGTCTTAAGGAGGAATGAGCGCTGAGTTCTAGGAAAATAAACTACTTGCCCAGAGACTTTTCTAGTTTATGTGCTCCTCAGGGCAGGGCCATTTCAAGCAAGGAAGAAATAAGGATCAGACACTTGCATTCAAAAAGCACACTGTCCAGTAAACTACATCCTACTCATCTTAACATCTCAAATGTCTAACCTAGGGCCTAACACACATAGTAGGTGCTCCATAGATGGTTCCCAATTAAGTGAATAAGTGAATGAATTAATGAATGTCACCTTGATAGTCACCTGCTGAGCCGGTGCCAAACCTTGAACTTAAGATTTCTGTGCTGGGCTCCCACTGCTCATACTCTCTGCCTCCCCCATTCAGACTCATAGTAAGGTTCGAGAAACAGCCAATAAACATGACAAAAATGAATGCAAATATTCAATACCCATCATGTTTATTCACGATTCACAAGTGTATTCCCAGTCTTCTTCTATAAGACTCTCTGTCTCTATCATGATGTGACAGAAGCTAAGCAGCGAAACAGAGCTTCCAGCTGAAGAACAGCACTGACAGAGCCAGGAACTGCCTCTTGGAATGCCAGCACTGCCTAAAGCCCAAAATGTTCCCATGTCCTTGCACTTCAAATAGGAACCAGCATATGACACATATGGGCTCATGATGGATATTTTAACATGTTTCAAACTTTGCCTGATTTTCACTCATTTCATAGAATGTCTAATCTAGAAAATGCCTTGGAGATCATCAGGCTTAATAATTCTTTCATGGGACAGATAGAAACCTGAGAGTCAGAGGGGGAATGTGAGTGGTTCATGGTCACACAACCTGTCAGTGGCTCAGACTGACCCCAAACCCAGGATTCCTAGATTCCACCTAAGAGATTCTTTCTGTGCCCCGTACTGCTGGATTCAGTATTAAGCCAGCAGACCAGTCAAGTGTAAGCTTCTTGAGAGAACAGGCTGTATCGATGGCTTATCTTTCTATCTCAGATGTCTAGCTCAGTGGCTTGCATGTCACAGAAACTCCTTCTCTACCCAGCACTGTGGAGTTCTCAGAGCTTTCATGTTCACCACGCGCCCCACTTTACATATGAGTGAGCCTCATGTTGCTCAAATGGACAAAGGGCTCATGGCCTCAGAAAAATGGTAGCAGAACTTGAACCCTGATCATTGGACAGCTAATTCATGCCCTTTTTCTGTCCTATGTAACCCACCCAGTAATTTTGATTACCAAGTGAATAAATGATTACGGGATGAATGGTTGAAAGACTGACAAACATAGAAATCAATCACTCTCTCTTGAAAAACAGATTTTAAAAAATAAATAACTTGGCAGGGCGCGGTGGCTCACGCCTGTAATCCCAGCACTTTGGGATGCCAAGGTGGGCGAATCACGAGGTCAGGAGATCGAGACCATCCTGGCTAACATGCTGAAACCCCGTCTCTACTAAAAAATACAAAAAAAAATTAGCCAGGCGTGGTGGCGGGCACCTGTAGTCCCAGCTACTAGGGAGGCTGAGGCAGGAGAATGGCATGAACCTGGGAGGCAGAGCTTGCAGTGAGCCAAGATTGTGCCACTGCACTCCAGCCTGGGCAACAGAGCGAGACTCCATCTCAAAAATAAATACATAATTCTAGACCCTCATTCAGTAAAAAGTCTTTGCTTGGACCCCCCGGTGGCCTGCTTTGGCTCTCTCACCTTGAATTTCCCTTCATTTGACACCAACATGTGTGTTTAGGGAAAAGGAAAAGCTAACAGCACTTAACCTCTGTGTTCCTTGAGGGGTCAATTTTTCTGATGTTAATCCTGTCCAATTTGGGTGATTTTAAAAAGTACAAAGAAAGACATTTAAGCCATGCAAATTCCCCCACCCAGAGATTGCCAGTAGTTAACATTTTGGTGAATATCCATCGTCTTTTTAAAATCTTTTTTTCCAAAGCTTATAAATAAATTTTTAATGGATTTATACTGAAAAACTGCTTAGTAATTTGTTTTTGTTGTTTAATAATAAATCACAAATATCTAATTAGGTCGGAAGTTGATCAAGTGGGAGAATGAGCATATTTTGACAATGTTTGATCAGTTGAGTAACACACAGGTGATAAGATTCCCAAACATTGCTTTCCATTGACGGTTTTAAGGACCCAGAGAAGCCATATTACCAGTCTTCGCCTGGGCTCTTCTGCTTCTAACATGACCATGGCTACAACATGGTTAAGGTATCAGTAATTATAATAGCTTGGAATAACAGCTTACATTTTGCTAACCTCTCTTATAACACACACACACACACAAACATGTCAACCGTTGTGATCAATAGGCAGAGAAGGAAACCTCACATATCTCATGTTCCTTGCACAACCCTGGAAGAGAAGCAGGTTCATGTCATTATTTTAAAGATGAAAAACTTGAGGATCAGGGAGATCATGTGACAGGCCTGCCTTTTGGGTTTTTGTTTCTTTGTTTGTTTGTTTTTAAATAACATCTTTAGAAAGAAAATAAAGAAAAATGAACCAAAGTTCAAAGAGGAGTTTTTATGATTGGAGATTAGAAAAAGATTTTACTCATTCATACTAGAGAGACTAACACATTCTTGGTCTTTCATTCCAGACCACTCTTTATACCTACCACATTGCTTCCTGACTTAAAACACCTTTGAAAGTTTTGGTGATTTTAGCTAATTTAATAGAACATTTTATGATATGTACATATAAACATGCTGCGTTCTTTCCTGCCCCACCTCTATCAGCAATGAGTGCTGACAGTGCATTCTGTGGCCTCCACAGATGGGCTGACTGCCTGTCACGTCTGTGAACAAGGTTTAATTTGATTAACGTGGGCTACCAGTCAGGACGACCTCCCGTGCTCAGCGACGCAAGGGCTGCTGGGTATGGCTGGCTACAGGGCCAGAGGGCAGTTGTGATTCATTTCTGCCCCAGGCACCCACCTGGCGGGCCTGGTGCAAGTGCCGTGGGATCAGGGGAAAGTGAGAGGCCTGGCAGGCGCCTTGGCTGTGAGCTGAGCTTCGGGAGTAATAGTGAGAAGAGGGATGAGGGCAGCAGCTGCTGAGGTTGATATTTATATAATGACTCTCTGTGTTTTGAGGCAGGAAGTGAAACTGAGGTTGTGCTGAGACACTTTCCTTCCCCCATACCACTGCCCACGGTGGCTCCGGTGGGTGACCCAGGGAGAGCCACAGCAGATGCAGACCAGGCTCCAGCCCCTTACTGGGGTGTCAGAGCTAAGGCTCTGTAGGGTCCAAGAGGCTCCCCTCCCTCTCCATATGATTGTCCCTCCTTTCTCTCCACTTAGTTCTGCCTTATGGTGGAGAGAGCATTGCTGCACCCCTGCAGCTTTGTAGGAATGCCATAAGGGACTGTGGTACAATATCTACAAAACACAAGGCCAATCACCCATCTCTGGAGAGTTAGCATTAAAACTCTTTATTACTTTTCTATGACCACTTCCAACACCATCACCTGTGGTTTTTGTGGATTGTTGTTCCCTGACTTTTACACCTGCCTCAAGCCAACTTTCTGCCTGGTTTTTCTTCCTTCCTTCCAAGTATTAATACCTTTTGGAACCGCCTCAGACCTCACACCAAATGTCCCCTTCAGTGCTTTCCTTTCCTCTTGCTTAAGCCCAGGTTTAGGAATTCCATTCTCACCTGTCTAAAACAAAAAGGCATTTTAATATAGGTGATGTTCCATCTAGAGAGGCCTTCCAATTCTGCTTCTCACTCTAGTGTTGGGAGATTATTTGAAACATGGAGTGTTCACAGCTGAAAAGGACTTAAAAACTGTCTAGCCTCTGCTTCTCAATGACTGAGGGAGAAGCAAAGACCTTGTTAGAATTGAGGATCCCAAGGCCCTACTTCAGACCTGCTGAATCAGAATCTGCATTTTAACAAGATCTCCAGATGATTCACATGGACATTATACTTTGAGAGGCACTGTCTTATCCCAAGATGCTTATTAACAGGTGGAAGAAATAAAGGCCCAAAGAGGAAAACAGACAAGCACAAGGTCATCAGCAAGAGAATGCCACTAAAATAGAAGTTAGCAGTCAGTTCAAGTCCCTTTCCTCTGCATGAGGCCTTAATAAAGACATAGTTCCAATGCCAACACTATGAAACAAGCAAAGCAATCTCTCCTCCCTCTTTATTTTTACTCTCAACTTCATCTATGGGTATGTTTTCAATTTATTTTACAAATACAAAATCAATACTAATGATTTCACAACACCGCTTTTGAGCTCTTGTCTGTCTAGGTTGCCACGCTAGTTGCTGAATTCCATAGTCCACTGTACTTGATCAGGTATACTTTCCCCACAGTTTATTTGAAGTGAAGCTTCTGACTGCTGGCAAGAAAAGAAAGATGTGCTGGGGGCGGTGGCTCATGCCTGTAATCCCAGCACTTTGGAAGGCTGAGGCGGGCCAATCACCTGAGGTTGGGAGTTCGAGACGACCAGCCTGACCAACGTGGAGAAACCTTGTCTCTACTAAATATACAAACTTGGCCGGGAGTGATGATACATGCCTGTAACCCCAGCTACTAGAAAGGCTGAAGCAGGAGAATCGCTTGAACCTGAGAGGCGGAGGTTGTGGTGAGCCGAGATCATGCCATTGCACTCCAGCCTGGGAAACAAGTGAAAAACTCCGCCTTTAAAAAAAAAAAAAAAAAAAGAAAAGAAAAGAAAAGAAAAAAGAAAGAAAAAGAAAAGAAAGACATGTTGTCAGATGTTACAGCTGGCCCTAGCTTTGCCCACCAGAGACCTTGCCAGGAAGAACTATGAATGACAGCACATTTTAGAATCACAAAATGACAAAACTGGAAAGAACAATAGAGATCATTTTATCCGGCCCCTTCAAGTCTCAGATGGAGATGATGAGCTACAGAGGGAAATGACTTGCTCAAGTTCATCCAACAAGTTAGATGCAGATTTGGGGCAAGCATTCAAATTGCTGGCCTGTCAGGTCAGGGCTCCATGTTGTGTACTGCCACCCCCCTCCACATACACACTAAATGGAATGAACAAACTAAGTAAACAAATCACCTGGATGATGACATTCACTCCAGAATTCTGGAATAAGTCATGGATAAAACTGTGGAGCCATCGTCCAGAATGCATAGCCTGTCATTATTACTAAACCAGATGGAGCATCACACTGCCAATAGGATTTCCACCCTAATATGAAGAGCTACCTGGGAATTACAAGCTAGTAAATATCATTGCCATGTCTGGAATTCATAACAAAGAGTGGGATCATGGAAATGTAACAAACAACTTGTTATGGAAAAAATAACGGAAGGATTTTAACAAACGAATGTTCTTTAAGAGTCTAGGACTAGGCATAAGTAGGGAACTATTGAAACTCAAATATTTAAATTTTCAGAGATTCAAGACTACTGTGATTAGATTTTTACATCAAGGAACAGCTTGATTGCAGAACTATTTGGTACAGTACATGTCATCTTTGACAAGGATCATGGAAACAATATAGTAATATTTGATTGCAACTCCTTTGAATAGAAGATATTAACATAAAGATCACCAGAAATCAGAAATCCAGAGTCAGTAAGACACTGACTTGGGTCTTACTTCGTATTTTAATGAAATACATGGAAGAAGTACAAAGTCATGAAACATTCACTTTTGCAAATGGCACTGAACACTTCTAGTCACCATAGTGCCTCATTTTCAGATTACATTAAAGGTTTCACCATCAGGATTTTATCAATGTTTAAGGCACCCCTGCAAGGTAAGTAGAAAGAAGTCTGTCATCTTAATTTGAGACAAGAGACCCAAGCCTCACGAAGCAATGTCTTTTCAAAGTTTATAGCACTTGAGTCACAGTTGGACTACTCCAAATCCACTCTCTTTCAACTACACAATGTTGCTTCTGGGTAAAGAAATATTACAACACACAATAACTGCTAATATCCACACACCTCTTTGTATCTTTTTTTTTGTAGAGATGGTGGGGGGGGTCTCACTATGTTGCCCAGGCTAGTCTTGAACCCTGGGCTCAAGTGATCCTCCCGCCTCGGCCTCCCAAAGGGCTAGGATTACAGGTGTGAGCCACTGCACCCAGTCTGCACACCTCTCCGGAAGTTACAGAACATCTGGACAATTCCGTGACATGAGGAGGAACACAACTAATTGTTGTTGAGAACCCACTATATGTAAGCTGGAGCTATCTATATTCGATGCTATACATAAGCATCTCACTGAATTATGACAAGGACTCTGTGAGGAGGGTGTTATTTTTTTCCTTTTTCATAATAGGAAATTGAGAAAGGCTAAGCAACTTGTCCACAGTCACAAAGCTAGAAATTGATAGAGCTAGGGTTTGAATTCTGAGTCAATTCAAGTTCAAATCCCTTGTTTCCAGGTCAAGTATTTCTATTATCTCAATGCTACGGCTGAGGAAATTGACTTAGAGATGTTAATGAGCCACGATCTTAGAGCAAATAAATCATAGAGGAAGGATTCAAACTGGAGTCCTCACAGGACATAAAGATCTCAGAAGAATGAGGGCAAAAATGTAACAATTGAGCTTCAGTTTTGGCAAATACAAGGTAGTTCTCTTAGGTAAAATATACCCCAATTTCTATTTATAAAATGATGGACTCTAACATATCATAGCTCAAGAAACACATTTAAGTCTATTTCATTTCACTTTCACAAACATGTATTAAATACAACTTCTGTACCAGGTATCACACAGGACACTTGTGTGGATCATCTTTTTTTTTTTCCTTTGAGTCTCTCAAGTTTTTATAGTATGGCTTTCCTCATTATTAGTGAATTGTACAGGAAAATTAGTGACTTGTACAGTGTTACAAGCTAATAACGACAGAGTAGGAATTGTGATCAGCTCTGAGAAAATTGAGCTCTAGTGGCTGTATAAGCTGAGATGCTCAGAGGAATGTTGGGTTTCATCAGAAAGTGTATGGAAGCCAGATAGAAAAGGCATTATCCCATATTCACATGAAAGCAGTGTGTGGGCTCAGAAAAAATGTGGCAGTTCTATTCATGGACCTTCAAGAAAAATTTAGTAGAGCTGGGGAGGTGGGAGAAGGACAGAGAAGAACTATTCAAATCACCAATATGACGGAGGCTTGTTGGTATAAATATAGATTTAACAAAATTAGATTTTTCTCAATCAAAAAATGAGCAGACTGAGAAGGGATATAACAATACTTGATAGAATGGAACTATGCACTTAATCAGCAAATCTCAGAAAAACAGAACTATCCCAACCAACCCTTACCCCAAAGTTTGCAAGAGTTAATTTTAGAGCAAATAAAAGAAAGTACTACTTTACATACTAGATAGTAAATTTAAGGAGCAAGAGAGGTAGGGACTAGCTGGTAGTACAGATGCATAAATGGGTTCAAAAAGGGATTATTTAAATACCAAGGCCTCATAAAATCCACATGGGTATATTAAAGATATGGGGGACCTTAAACATCACCCAGCCCAACCTGCTACCTCATGAATATCTGGCATCTACTTGGTCACCTCCAATGGCCAAGAGCTCGCTGTTTTCCAAGGCAGAGCATTCCAGCCTTGACAGCTCTGCATGTCAAAAAGTTCCTTCTAAGCTGGGTGCTGTGGCACACACCTGTAGTCCCAGCTACTTGAGTGGCTCAGGCAAGAGGATCCTTGGAACCCAGGGGATTCTAGGCTGTAGCACTATCATTGTGCCTGGGAATAACCACTGCACTCCTGCCTGGACATCATAGAAAGTCCCTGTCTAAAAAACAGTTCTTTCTTAGGTTTAAACAAAACCTACCTCCATTTATTATATTCATTTTGACTTTATTTCTGTATTTGAGATTCCACTCAATAAATCCGAATGCTTCATTTTTACATCCCTGCAGGTATTTAAATTCAGCTGTTAATTGTGGTTGTTGAAGTCAATGTCATGAACAGGAATCAAATTTACTCAGAAATTGTTTAGGGGGACATTCAAATTCTAAAAGAAGAGTATTATGTGGCACTTCCAACTTGGAAAGGACCAAAGGAATAAGCATTGGAGTGGGAATCAGGAGACTTACCTTCTAATTGGGTCCTGTGACTATTTATATGAAAATTCATGTTACTGTATCTGCCACTAATTAGCAGATGGATCTTCCAGGGCAGGGACCTCATATTTCTGGACCACAATTCTCTTAATTGTAAGATAAAAGGGTTGAGCAAAATAGTGTTTATTCTCCCTCTGTCACTGACTTGGACTCAGTTAACCAGTGGTGGTTCTGAGATCCAAACCCACTTCATTTTGAAACCCCATTTAATATACCATCACTGGAAAAGAGTTGTACCAATCCCTTAAGATGGACCAACCCAGTCGGGTGTCAATTTTACTGACCATGATTACTGGTCACTAAATGTCCCGCCTCCATTTCCTGTGAAAGCAAGTTCATCTAGGGATAGAGCAGATTTCATCAGATTTTCATTTGTTTTGAGCTAAGCTGCTTACTAGTACCCAGAGAAGGGTTGATAAGGAGAAAGCAAGCAATAAACAAACAGACTGAAATTTCGTTCCAGATCTTAAAATTGACCCACGCATGGGACAGGACCCTTCCACAGACATGTTTAGGGCCAGTGACTCCGGTCTTCTCCTTAGATGGGACTCACTTGAGCAAAGGAGTTCTCTGTCTGTGGAAACCCTATATGAATAATGATCCCCAGCATTTGTGTGGAAGAAGGCCACACCAGCCCAGGGGAAGTACTGGAAAGTATTTAGGTGTCTAGAGATTCCAAGGGTCTCCCAGCTAGTCAATGTCACAGCTAAGACTGAAACAGCTGTCTTGGGACTCAGTGTTCCAAGAGTTCCCCCATTAGAATGTATTAAGCAGTTACTCCATGCTGGGTACTGTGCTAAACTCTTCAATACGTCTTATCCCCTTTAATCTCTGTTATAAGCTCTGGGAAAGCAGGGATTTCAGCTGTCTTGTTTATAATTTTATCTCAGTCTCAAGAACATCACCTGACACTTAATAGAAGCTCAATAAATATCTGTTAAATAAATTTAAATAAGCAGATTAATGAGGGAGATGTTAATACCCCCATTTTAAAGATTAGGAAATTAACGCTCAGAGAGATCAATGGACTTGACCAAAGTAAAACAAACAAACAATAACAGCAGAGCTAGCATTTGAGCACAGGTTTTCTGAGGTCAAGGTCAGTGCTTTTCCCAACAGAGCATAGCTGCCTCTCAGCTTAACCACCTTAAAAACCGAAAATAAAATCCAGTTTAATCCTTTCAAAAACATAAAGTAAAATTTGTGGAGCAAGCATACATTTCTTAATGCTCATCATTTTTTTAGCCATCCAAAGCCTTCAGAAATCATAAGTGACCATGAATGATTTTCCCACAAAAGCAATATTAAAGAGATTTAAAAGGATTCCATTCAACTGGAAAACAAAAATAAACAACAATAACTACAAAGAAAGCTTGCAAATTTCATGGATATCAGGAATATCTTTCTGATGGAAAACATATTTCCCCCAAAGGTCCTGTGGCCCTGGAGAACACTGGTTTGAAAGATAAGTAAGTAAGAGACAGAAGCTGACCGTCAGGGAACAGCGGGTTAGGAGGGCGTGCCAGCATATCTTGTGGAGGACCTATGGACTCTTCACTTTTAGTTGTCTCCTCCACCACAGTTGTGCAAAGGGATAGGACGTACACTAATTCTTGAGGACCCTGTAACTGTGGACAAGGACCTCTTGACTTCAGCTTTCCCAAGTGTAAAATAGAGGGATTGTCCTAAATGACACCTAGGAGCCCTTTCCTCTCTGCCACAGCCTCACTTTCCCTTTCCTCTGTCCTTCCCGCTTCTCTTCCACCTAGCTCTAGACGGCGCAGGCACTGGGTCCCAAAAGCAGCTTTGGGGACTCCCCGCCCTGCCTCTGCTGGAGTCTCCTTATGCAGCTGCACAGCTAACCGCTGCCTCACCCTGCACTGCTGACCACTCTGATTTACCTATGCAGATGAGGCAATAAATATACAAGATCTGCTGAAAGTGAAAAGTCCCTCATTCCTCACATTACTTTTAGCCTTCACTTTCCCTAAGCCAAGGGACAATAAATGACCGAGATGAGCCTCCCTTTCCAACACTTGCCTGCCTTAGGGATTCACCATCTGCATTCCATCTGCACAGGTAGAACTGAGTTTGGATGAGGGAGAATTGCTTTCCATTGTTCAGTAGGCTTTTTTTAATTTCTAGTTTTGCTTACCTTTCCTTCTCACCACACACACAAAACAGTGTGAGCTTTCTCATTCTAGTGTGTAAACACAGGTCAGTCAATACCCACAAGTGTTCCAAAAGGTGAGCTGGCATTGCTGCCCAACTGGGCATTATAGTCCCTTCTGCGCCTGCCCATCAGGCTTGCCTTCCTCGGCAACCTTTCTAGCTTGAATCGTACTGTGACTCCTTCTCACGGACCACTCCTGGAGACTGGTGAAAGTTGGGCCCATTCTTGAAGCCTCTGCTTCTAAATCATGTTTTCCATAAAGTCTCCCTCATCTGTGCTCGCTTCCACCTCCTGCTATTTGGAATTACTGGTGGGCTTTTCCATTGTCCCATAGCAAGGGTTCTATACATTCTGAAGGCACATTTGACTATATGCTTTTTCATGGTTGCTTGGAACCATGTTGTCTTTTCCAAGTAGGCTGTGAACATTCGGTGGCATGGATCATACCCTGCCCATGTTAAAATTCTTCACTGGCCTGACTAAAGGTAATCATAACTCTTGATGCCCACTAATACTTCAGACACTTTTCTTTCCTATGGCTTCTACACTGGGGAAGACGTATGGGGCTATATAAGGGTTAAATAGAAGCTCTGTGATTCATTCAGTCCCACCCTAAAATGCTTCTTGCAGCTTCTGTTGACTTCTCCTGTTACCAAGCATAAAACAAACACTGTTGTCTCCCTCTCCGTCATACCTATTTTCTTGGTCCCCTGGGTTGCACTCCCTTGCCAGGCTCTTTTCTTTCTGATCCAGCTTTCTTTGAATATATTTATTTGCGTTTCACTCAACACATGTCTCCAATTGCATCACCAGTTTAATTTGGGTTTTAAGCTAAGATGCTAGAGCTTTTCTCTTTCCTGTCCCAACAAGTACTCTTCATTCATGTCTTTATTAATTCTTCAAATAACTAAACAGCAGCCAAGACTCTGAGGGATACAAATTCGAAAGTGATCCCTTTCCTGATGGCAAGGTGATCCCCATCTGGTAGGGGAGATAGGACATGCACAGAAATAGTTAAAATACCAGGTAGATGGCAATAGGAACCCTTAAAGGGCAGGCCAAATAATTGAGTGTTCTATACACTCCCTATCGGGGAGGGGTCATTCCTCCGGGAAGGAAAGAAGAGGGTAGGATTAGAAAAGACTTCACAGGGGAGGTGGCATTTGAAGTGGGCCTGAAAGAGTGAGGTTGGATTTGTACTTGCAGGCTAGGAGAATTAAGCAGAGGGAGAAACACACTAGCAAAGGCTGGAGATGGAAAAGTACAGGACGAGAAGAGTGAGTCGTTTGTCTGGGTTGCAGCACTGCATGCTCAGATGGGAGCACTGAGGAATACAGCTGAACAGGTAGGTTGAGATCCATGTTGTGGGGTGGAAAGGAGCCGGAAAGGACTGGCACAGGGAGACCAGTTGGGAGGCTTTTGCAACCTCCTGAATGAGAAGTGAGAGGGCGGTGGTAGTTAAGAAAATTAGGATGGGTGTGAAAAATATTTCAACAGAGATGCCTAAATTCTTCCAACTCACCTTGACTAATTCGGCTTAATAACTCATACACCTGTTTTCATTGCAAGCGTTGTGCTACCTCACCCTGCCCCCACTTCGGAAGCTTATCATTTTATCTTCCAGGTGCATGACTTTCTGCCCAATTACTTGTTTTCAACCCATCAGAGCAAGTCAAGCATGCAGCTCAGAAGTCTCACTGTCACACTTGGCCTAGGTTGCCCCCGTGCACTGTCTCTGTTCTCAGTATTCTGCCTCTGCATACCCACAGAACAATAGCTCTAAGTTTCCCAGACCCTCGTGTGGAGGCTTGGTCAAAAGGTGAAACCTGAAGAAATACTTTAGCACAGGATGAAGGAGGAAGTGGCAGAAGGGTAAAACCAACCCCCGTCAAACTTCACCAAGTGGCTGTGCCGCGAACTCAGCTGCCCCACATCCCACTCTTACTGGGAGGCCAAGCAAGAAGGACTAAGGTGACTGGGACCTGGGCAGTGGGAGAATGGGCAGTGGGAGAAAGATCATAAGGAAGCAGAAGGGGCTTTGTTTTGGTCCAGGGAACCAAATCCAGCACTATAACTGCCACCAGTCCTGGGAGTCACTGGCAGAAAAAATCAGAACAGGGAATGCAAAGGTGCTGCTCTGCCTCTAGTGAGCACCCCTCCCCATCTCTAAGCCTCATTCTTATCTTCTATAAAATGGGGATTATGACATCCACCTGTGTGTCCTGTTGACCTGTTCGTGGATTAATGTGAGTATGAAAGCACTTTAAACATGTAAAGCACTATATTACAGGCTTTTTCTCACTCAACTGACCCTACTCATTAGGATGGGTAGACATGACAAGAAGGAAGAAGAATGCAGATGCCGGGGAGCAGAGACTGTGAACATCTCAATTTTGCATAACAGAACTATGGTGATTGGTCTTATGGAGCAGCTAGTCCAGGTTCTCATTTGACAAGGAAGCTAAGGCCCAAAGAGGGGAAATGAATGTTCCATGGTCACGAGATGATTCAGAGGACAAACCCTGGTCCCGTGGATGCCAGGCCAGTCCTTTCTCCACCCCACACCTCTGGTTGCCCAATGTGAAGGTCTCTAGGATGGAGACCACAGGCCCAGAGTCCAGGCGTGCTCAATTCCTGAATTACTGCTGAGTAGTCACACAATTGAAACTAAGGAAGAGCTTAGCATGGGGCTGGCTATCAGACACCATTTCTTTAAATCATTAGGTTTAGAATCCTGGATAACCATTTCCTAAGATCCAGAGCATTCATGTCCTGAAAAGGAAGACTCAGTTTCAAGTTTCCTATTGCCCTTTTCTCCTCTGTCCCCATGAATTATTTGGGCTCTGTGATAGGAGAAAAATGGATGATTCCTCTGACTAGCTAGTAGCTGTTAAGTATCAAAGGCGTAGCGAGTGGCAATCCTGCAACAAACATGTATAAGTACCTTACCTTGTTTCATCTTCATGACAACCCTAGGTAGTAAATCATCTCAGTACTCTCAGTTAAACACACACACACACACACACACACACACACACATACACACACCCTGAGACTCATAGAAGTCAAGTGTCTTCAGTCACAGGCCAGTGCCAGGTGGTGTCTCTCAAGACCTCCCCAAAGTACAGCAAGGGTTTTTATTTTAATAGGAAACAACAGCCTCTACTTCGAATGCTTTTAGAATGAGCTCTTCCATAGTATCAGAACTGTTGAACGACATGAGTGTTTTACCCATGAGATTCTATAAATACAGACTCCCTCTGTTTCATCCACTAGCTTGTATGTTTCTGTCTTCTGATGAATTCATCATTGCACAAGCATTTTTGGAGGACAGCATTGTGCTGTGAGCTGAAGGGCTGAACCATACCCCTGCCTGGAGGGTTTTGAAGTCTGGTAGTTGTCCAGGGAGCATGTTGTCAGACAACTGCAATCAGGAGAGGACAATTATGTCACAAGAGAGGTGAAAATGTGTATGTGAGATATAGAGATAGGAGAGGGGAGAAGGGAATGTGTCTGCGTAACTAGAGGGTCTAGTGTGTTTAGGGAGGCAGGCAGGGCTGAGTAGTCTGGGCAGAGGGTAGGTTGAAGGAGGAAGAGAAGCTGGAGTTCAGGCCAGAAAGAGTCTGGGGCTGATGTCTCGGGGGCTCTGAGGCTGTGCTAAGGTGCTTGTTTCTTCCCAGAGTTTGCCAGTCCCAGATGTGCCCAGACATAGGTGGTACCTTTGCATGACTTCTTAGAGCCTCGGTTTCCCCTTCTGTAAAATGGAAGACATGAATGTTGCCTCTAAGGGACCTGTGTGAGGGTGGCCCAGGAGAAAGTGGTAGCACGATGCTTTGAGCTCCTCCAGAATACGATGCGAAGGGAATGCAAATCACAGTTATTTATAATGGCAGCAAACTGAGATGCTGAGAAGACGTTGCTGCAGGCCGCCAAGCACTCCCTCTGGAAATCCTGAAAGCCTGCTACTGCAGGGCTGTGCCCAGATGCCAGCTGGAAGCAGGCTTATCTCTTCTCAGCTCCCGGTGCTTCTTCCGATCCTGCCAGGATGTTCCTCACAAAACAAACACTAATCTCCCTGCATAGTTCCACCTACAGAGGAGGAAGCTCTGCACCCTTCTGCCCTCCCCTTTTAGAAAACCAAGCTGAGTTCTAAACTCTTAGGTCATGACAAGTTCCCATTTTGTGTCATCATTGCCTCACCAGGTAGCGCTATCAAGGCTAGACCTTTGGAGGCGGGAATGGCATGGCCTAGGAAACAATCTAATGTCTCGTTAGTCTCCTAAGGCAGCCCTTCACTTGTGGAGCTGCCTCATCCTTGTGCCAAGCTTGTGTTGGGCACAAAGCACTCAGGCATCCAAGGAGGTGATATGCAAGGCAAGGCAGTCAGGGGCGTGGCCCAGAAGGAGACACCGGGAGCAGCGTCCTAACATCCACACAATTTCGTTTTTTAACAAAGGAAGGAAAGGACCACATTGGTTTCAACTTTTTAATCTTTGAAAAAAAAAAAATGCAAACGGCACTCCCTTCACAAACATCATCTCTTATGGGACCTCACCATGTACAACTTGAGTTCACCCACTGGTGACTCTCTCAGGTACCCCAAAGGGATTCTAAAACAGTGTTTCTCAAACTTTGATGTGTACGCAAATCCATAGTGAGTATGGTTAAAATGTAGGTTCCGATTTAGAGGTCAATGGTGGGACCTGAAATTCTGCATTTCTAATAACTTTCCAGTTTATGTCAATGCCACTGATCCGTGGACCAAACTTTAAGAAGCAAGGGTCTATAGCTCTAAGAATTACAGTTTGGAAACCACTGATCTTTAGGTTATACAGACAATGAGCCTCCCCGCTCCCCATCCCTGGGGATATTAAGCCAAGTTTCCTGGATTAGATTCTGCCTAGACTGAAGTCAGCTTCTATAATCAACTGTAAATCAAGATCCTAAGATTGCCTGCTTCTGGCTCTAGGTGTCTATCATCTCCAATGGCAGTCTGGGAAAATTCCTAAGAGGCTTGGCCATGAGAAAGAGCTTTAAGGTATGGGCCTTACTCTAACAGAAAAGTACAAAAGGTTCAGATCAATCCTTATCTCCATCCCCAACTGCCACTGCAACACATATAGAAAGAGAGAGAGAGAGAGATCAACCCAGTGTTTCCCTTGGCACTTAAAAAGAAGGGTGACAACCGCCCTCTCCCTGCCCTCTCCTAACCCCAGCTAATGGAGGTCATTTCCCTCTCACACCCTCTACCCCTCAGGTCCACCCCCTTTTGGGGACTGAGATGCTCCCACTGAGGTCAAAAGTATTTTTAGCTATGCCATGTGGGCCCATGCTTGGCCACCTCTCCCTGGACGTTAATCTTGGATTCCACAAATGCCAGGTCTCCTGATCCAGGAGGCATGGAGGTGACAGGGAAATCTGAATGTCTTGGAAATTGCAGTGCATGGCCTTTTGAGGATTTTGTCTCAATGCCATGTATGATAAAAACAACAACAGTAACACCTAATGCTCAGAAAATGCTTCAGCATTTACCGAGTGCTTTCTCCCGCATTGCCTCATTTGATCTTCCAGAGAGGGTCATGGGGAAGATAAGGCAGAAACTGTTCTTATTTCTATTTAACAGAAGGATGAGGTGAGCTGGCAAGATAACACTGCTAGTAAGTGGTAAACTTGGGCCTTCAGCCCCTCCATCCAAGCCCAGTGCACTTACCATACCCCATACAAGCCTACCTTTTTGCTTCTCCCCTAGCTTGGTTTTACTTTGTTTTGTTAAATATTACAAGATTCAATATCTGCATAAATGCCTTTAAGAAATGGGAAATTCGACACAAGGAAAAATGAGGCAGCTTGTGTCAGTCATAGGTCCTGGCAGGAAGCAGAGGACTTGCTTAAAGAAGGTGGGCAAAAAGAGATTCATGATAATTTGCAAAGATACAGGCAGGGTTAAGGAAAACCAAGAGATAGCAGTGTGCCCTAAGGCTCACAAAAACTGGGAGCTGTTACCTGCTCTTGGCCTGAAAGAGCAAAGAAAGAGGCAGTTACCAGAGTCTGGAAAGTCCTGGTAAGCTGCAGGAAAGGGCTGTGGCCTTTGGCATTGCCAACCTGCCACTGTCAGTGAGGGTGCTGGGGAAAAAGTAGGCTCACCTCTCCCCTCTCCCACCTTCCAACCACCTGATCAGTGCTGGGCTGACTAGTACCAGAAGTCAAAGGAATAGGGAACCTAAAGATATCCATAAAGGCCAGCCTCCTGGAGTGGCTGCAAGACAAGGATGAAAAATAGATTTGTAGGGTCAAACAGGAAACACTCAGTGTGCAGCTGTGCTCACTGTGATAGCCTAGGACTCAGGAGAGAGGAGACAGCACAGAGTCAGAGGGGCTGGGATTTGCAAGGTGAGGATTCGCCTTGTTCTCTCAAAGTGGAACTATTTCAAAGCCCCCCTGCAGTTAGCTCTCTGGGAGCCAATCTGGCCATGGGCCCCAGGGGAGTCCAAGAAAAACCAGATCATGGCTCCCAAAAGACTCTACTAATCCCACAAGCAGGGTTGGCCATCTTGTGGCCTGCGTTTAGATCTCAGTTCCACCATTCTGCCCAATTCCAGGTTGTGACTCTGGATAATTCATTTAATCTCTCTGAATCTCTGAGTCCTTGTCTCTGAAATGAGTATAATAACAATCCCTGGGCCGCCCATCTCACGACAGGCTGGAACTTCACACACTGGAAATGCCACATAAGAATTCCACAGAGGGAGGCCACATAAGAATAGCATGGATCCCAAACAGCCAAGACCACCTAATTCTCATTTGCTCTTCATAAGAATAATACCTAGATTTGAAAAAGGTTAAATCCAGAGTAGCCCTAGAATCATCAGACCAACTACTCTCATATAAAAAGAAGAATGTGAGAGAAAGGTTCACAGATGGGGACAGAGCTGGGGCACCAGTCTCCCCACTTTCACAGTCCCATGCTGCCCTTCCTTCCTGCCCATGAAAGTGACAAGACCTACCCATGTGAGGATCAAATGACATAAAGGATGAAGTAGTGTTTTGTCAATTGTAATGGTGGTTGCTATCATTGTCATTAACAATAACAATCCTTCCCCTACAAACCTATCCCAGGGACGAAAATTATCATCATTAGCTATGTCTTCAAGGACATGATAAAATATGACTATTTTACCAGGGCAAAGGACATGAAAACCCGAGAGCACACAGCAAGTGAGTTCATCAGAATAGCTAGTGATAAATATTACTTGGCTGAGAACGAGATTCTGGTAATATGGGACGTGAGACAGGTGAGTTTTGATTGTCAGCAAGTGGCAGGAAAGACAGGACTTGTAAGATCTGCATGTACGAATGAAATTTCAGATGGAGACATAACAGGTTGGGGGCTTGGTCCAAACCCCAGTTGGATAGAGGAGGAAACCCTGGCCCAGAAAGGCTAATGGGCTTCCTGGAGCCTCCCTGACAGTTAGTGGTATTGGGCTTTCAAAGCTCATCTTTAACAGCCAGATTCTATGGTTCAGCCTTTGGGACCTACTTGCATATGTGGACTCCTCAATGAAGAGACTAGAATGTGTCTTATTTGTTACAAGAAGATCATAAGCCACATTGCAGCTTTTAAATCAAAAGCCAAAATCTTGACTCTTGGTGAAGATCTCCAGCTTTCAAACTGTCTAGATCAGGGCACTGGTCACAGCCCACTGAACTCATTCCATTCTGCTTCTCTGTATCTCTCATCACTTCAGTGGCTCCCCTGCTCCACTGGCTTCCATCATTCATCCATACATTCACTCAACAAATATTCACTGAGGACCTGTAGTGCCTTTAACTAGGGATGCCATGAGAATTTTGTCTGAATGCCACGTATGATAAAAACAACAACAGTAACACCTAATCCTTCAGCATTTACCAAGTGCTTTCACCCGCATTGCCTTGTTTGATCTTCCCAAGAGGGTCATAGGGAAGATAAGGCAGCCCTACCCTCACAGAGAGACCATCCAGAGGAGGTTGATGGAAGCTGCCAAATTTCACTGCAACAATCACATGAGCGAAGCATTGGCTCAATCCGAAGCCCAGTGCTGAGCAAAGCCACTTGCTCTTCCCGGAAGGGCACAAATTTCCTAAATAGAAGAGAAGTATAGAATGTTGAGACTGAAAAAACCCATTGTACATAGTACATTCAGAGTCCAACCTTCTCTCTGTGAAGACAAGGGTAGTTTAGTATTGTATTTATGAGCATGGGAGGTAGGTAGACTTCCTAGGAAAAATTCCCAGCTCCATTGCTTACTTTGTTACCTTGGGTAGTTACTGAACTTCTTTTTCATACTGTCTGAGCTCTATTTTCTTCACTGGGGTCACGACAGTAATCATAGTGCCTACAGAACTGCTATGAGCATTAGATAAGGCAATATATGTCAAGTCTGAGGGCAAAGACTGGACTGGCAATTACTCAATGAAAGGTCACTGTCATTGTAGCTAAACTGAATCCAAAAAGAGATATGGCTCATCCAATGCCACTCACCTAGTTAGAAGCAGATCCAAAGTTCGAACTCAGATGCCCCAGTACTAGTCCAGTGTTCTTTCCACTATACCTGCTACCTTCCTACCAGGGAATCTACAATGTGAATTCAGCCTTATCCCACTGAATGTTTAAACTAACAAGGAAATTGGAGATTGTATTACCATAGAGAACCTTTCTCATTTGGACTACTAGAAAGGTTATATTTCTTCCACTCAAGTAACCCCATTTCTACTGACTAATTATCTGCCTCACCCTCCTTGCTAAGGAAACTGAAGTTTTTGGCCCACCATGTGGTCAACACTTGGGGCCAAGTGTTTCCTCTCATCCTTATCTTGCTGAATCACTCTGCCTCTGCAGCGCAAATCTTTATAGTTACTTCCCCATCTCAGTTTTCTTTGCTTAGATTAAGCACTATTTTTACAACCCAGTTGGCTAGAGAGTTGCAAACTAATGTAGAATCTATAGTAAAGGCCTGGGGCCCTGTAATGGGTCAGAAGACTCACCCAAATCACCATCTGGGTGGTGGCAAGCCAATGCTAGGAATTAACAGATACCGGTATTTGTGTCCACCAAAGCATATTCAACAGCCCTTGATAATTGCACAGCCTAAGTCCTAACACTTACTGATTCCATTGAATGACAATGTGTTACAGATTCTAAAATGGTTCACCTTTAGAAATGAATTGATCTAGTCTCCCATTTTTGTAGGGATGCCAGTCTTAGAGTAGAAAAGAGAGCAAAGAGTAACAGAGTGTAAGTGTTGAGGGTTTGGATTCCATAACCAAACTGCTTGGATTCACATCTTGATTCTACCAAGTACTGTGAGGCCTAGGCCAAGTTACTTTATGTCTATGTACCTCAATTTCCCCATCTGTAAATAGGGCAAAGGCACTTGCCTTATAGGATGATTATGAGAATTAAATGAATTCATAACTTATAAAGTGCATAGAACATGCCTGACACATAACGAGCACTATGTGTTTGTAAAATCAATAAACTAAGAAGGTGGGAGACTGAGTCTCAGTTACATGCCTACTCTAGGTATTCACATACTGGATTAAACAGTCCTTGGGACCCCTTTCTTTCACTGTCCTGGTGATGGCAAGCCTGGAAATGCCACTCTGTACTGCTCTCTGAGATGTCAAAGCAGCCCTTTGGAAGCACCAAGGAAGAGTACAACTACACGTGGCTAAACTCTCCTGGCTGAGTCAAAAACCACTGCAGTTTTTATTGTTTCCTTGGCCTTAGCCACATTCATTGCAGGAGGAACCTCAGGAGCTTGGAAGCAGAGAATCTGCCCACTAGTGGTCTACATGGGGCCTCTGAAATTCACAAGTGCGCCAGGAGTTCATTACTTCTTGCCCTTCTCCCTGTCTGATTCATCTTTTGTTTGATGCCCTGAAGGCGACTAATGACTCAGAGCATCCCATCTTTGGTTCCGCCCAGGTATTCTCCTTCAGACCTTGATTCCACTTTAAAAACAAAAAGAAAACAACTCTGATTCATTTGATTCCACTTCTTTGGGGTTTTGGGAGTGGGGAGACAAGAGTGATGGAGAAAATATACAAATTGGACTGGTAAAGTGGTCTAATTCAGAGGGTGCATTGCCCTGCACCTGAAGGTGAGGAAAGACTGGCAGCCACTTTACCAGTGCCTGACATCAGACATGAGTGACAGGCAAGCTCCCGAGAAACCTGTGGAACCTCACCAGCATGCAGACTGTCTTTATTTACTTTCGTTTCTACTTGCTGTGCCTTTGGTGCTGGAAGCAAGGGCATGGATGGACAACTGCTCAGACTAAGGTTGCTCCTCTAACTCTCCTTCCTGCCTGGCACCATTAGCTCAACCCCTCATCACCTCTCAGAAGATTGGACTCCAGTTCTGAGTCCACCCCCTCACGGTCAGTCCTCCCTGGAGTCCATTTGCACTCGAGGCTAAATTACCATCTCAAAAGCCATCTTCTCATTATGTCACTGTCCTCCTCAAAAGCTGCCAGGCTCCTTGCAGCCTGCAGACAAAGTTGAACTTCTCACTGGTCTTCGAGTCCCACTGGCCTTAACTCCCACAGATTCCCTACCCAATCAAAATTATGATGTACCCACTCTAATCAGTCATTCTTACCCTCCACTAAGAATATCTCACATCCATACCTTCATGGAAATCACAGGCTCTAATCATTTACTCTCTAGGTGGCCTTGGAAAAGTAATTTATCACCTCTGAGCCTCAATTTCCTCATCTACAAAATGATGCTATCTAACAGGGGAGGATTTCCATGAAGAGGAACTGAGATAATATACCAGGGCATAGCACAGTACCTCAAACATAGAGAGCAACAAAAGTTAGCTTTAATCATAATCATCAAAATAATAATGACATTGATAATTGTCATTGATAATTGTTCTATCTCATGTCATCTCTTCCATGAAGCCTTCTCTGATCTTCAATCTGAGTGTGATTCCTCCTTCTTTTGAAGTCACCCTATACTTGTAGGGCAATCCCCATATGCTACAGGGTATCGCAGTGACTTCCCCACTTATCCTGTCTCCTTTATCTGCCCCTGGATCATTTGCCTCATCTAAAACTGAATCCTGGCACTTAGTAAAGCTTTATTTCATGCGGATGTTTCTCTAGATTCTGCAGGCAGGGCCAGAAAATGTCCACGGTGATTGTGAACTGTTCTGGAAGAATAGGGTTTCTCTTCAGGAATAAAAAAGTACCTCACTGTGGTACCTCTCTGCCTGTGTGGACACACAACACAACACAACCCAGTCTGGGCCACCAGAGGAACCAGTTGGTTGAGCTTTGTGAACTTTGTCCTCATGCCCCAACACCCTACTTCCCAAAGCCTGAACCGGTAATATTCTTTTCACCGGAAAGGACAAGGGCAAGTGAGTGCAAGGGAGAAAGTGGTACATTTATCACTGAGAACCTGCTTGGGAAATGGGGGAAAGGGGAAGGGAAGAGATCTTATTTTCTAAGACTTGAGAAGGGAAAATGGAAGTGGGAGGGAAATCATCTGTGGCTTATGTTCTCCAAAGCTAAAAGGGAACTTGCTGCCCCATACATGATGTTGATTAGGGAAAATATCATCTAGTTACACAGAACCCCACAGATTGGTAAGCATGAACTCAGAAGGGTCCCAGCTTTCTGATTCATCTGATCAACAAGCCTTGGTCAGCAAGCACACAGTTGCTTTTGCTTTAAGATGACCTCATTTGAAATTCCTTATGTAGCTGTCACTGCCAGCACTAAAGCCTGGTCATTTACAGTAGCTGTCCTTTCTGAATTTAAATCTGATAAAACAGGCTGCGCCTGCCCCACACCTCCTAGGGGTCTAGATCTGAAAGGAGCCCTAGGGATCATCCCATCTAGTCTAATCCTGGCCCAGAGATGAAGGGTCGCACCACCAGGCAGTGCTGAAGCCAGGCCTGCAACACACTTTCCACTACCCCAAGATGCCCCCAATGGCTGTTCAATTTAAGGACATAACCCGTGAAGAAAGGAGATTGTGAAATGCTTCCACTAGAAGCCCAAGGGTGGCTGAAAGCCCAGATGCTTCTCTCTTAACCCTCCTAACCTAGTCCCAGTTCAGCAGTTTGCTCCTCACTGTTTCATGTTAACTCTTTTTCTCCATGAGGCCAAGGCTTGTCTTCCAATGAACAGCTCCTTACAACAGCTAAGCCGGCTTCTGCTTGTACCTTCCCAGACACCTCCACTGGCAAAACCTTTCCATTGAGCAATCTTCTTGTGAAAACTGACTCTTCCTTGCCCTTTACAATTACTCAGCAACTCTGCAAAACAGTAACCCAACTGTTTATTTTGATTTCAAGCTTGGGGTTAAAGGGCTAGCTTTGTCATTTTTTTAATTCCCGTTGAGGAAGTTACTAGAGACCTCAGGGATTTCTTGTCTTTGACTCTTGACTACCAGCTTGACATGCCTCCATCTTCCACTAGCCCCCAGTCTGTGCCAGGTGACACAGAAGGTTCCAGGAAGGAAAGGGGATACTCCTCCAGAGGGAAGATGCTTCCTAAATGGAGAGTTGGCATTCACTCAACCTTCCCTCCAACCACCCATCCCCAAGGCACCAACCTGCCCGTGTTTTCAATGCATCTGCCAGGCTGCATCACTATCTCCCATGTTTGTTCTGTAGTTTCAGAGTTTACAAAGCACTCTAACCTCCCTCAATTCAGGGGATGTTCAGGACCTCCCTGAAGGGTAGGCCACACAGGTTTGCATATTAGAGAGGAGATAATCATATATGTTTATGCTTATATCTGGGATTAACCTAATCAAGGTTAGAAAGTATAGTCAGCCTCTTGACTCCACGTTCAGTGCTCCTTATAATCTTTCTTCTGCCAGCTACTCCCGTTATTTTCCATCTTGCATACCCAGCTTAAAAGAGCTTTCTAGAATACCATTCTTCTTCGACTGCTCTCCCATTCACAAACTTTCAGCAACTCCTAAATGCCCATAGGATAAAATTCCAATGACTCTGCTTGTCTTTTAAGGCCCTCCACAGTATGACTCCAAAGTATCTCCCTAACATTATTTCCGCCATGTCAGCCTGGTGAAGCTATGTGAATTTCCCACAATGTCTTATGCACTTTTTAAACCTCTGGACCGTATTTTTTTTTTTTTTTTTTTTTTTTTTTGAGATGGAGTCTCGCTCTGTCACTCAAGTTGGAGTGCAGTGGCGTGATCTCGGCTCACTGCAACCTCCGCCTCCCAGGTTCAAGCGATTCTTCTGCCTCAGCCTCCCAAGTAGCTGGGACTGAGGCGCGTGCCACCACGCCCAGCTAATTTTTGTATTTTTAGTAGAGATGGAGTTTCACCATATTGGCCAGGCTGGTCTTGAACTCCTGACCTCATGATCCACCTGCCTCGGCCTCTCGAAGTGCTGGGATTACAGGCGTGAGCCACCACACTTGGCCTGGACCTTATCATGTTGCTTCCCCACACCACCCCAAAGATCCATCTTCAAGGTGCTTCTTCAATAATAGCACCCATTGCTAGAATATCTCTAGATGCTCCCAGCACACAGTGAGCTCTCTCTTCTTAAATTCCATAGCTTGTGTAAACCATAATACTCTCTGGGCCTAGAGAGCAAATGTGCATCAGGCAGAAGTTAAGGCTAGCCCTTACCTGTCATCTCCCACCTCAGCTCAGAAAAGGGTCTCCCACCTCAGCTCACATGCATCTGCTGGTGGTTATTTATTAAATATCAGGTTCAAAAATAGTTTAGGGTAGGGCTTGCCTTCTCATGATTAGATAAATAAGAGAAACAGAAGAAAAAATGTTGGATCAAAGGTACAAAATTTCTGTTTCATCATCAAAATATTAATTGTACCCTACTTTATCATAGAAGGAGGAGGAAGAGTGGGAAGAAAAAGGAAGACATCGAGAGGGATGGCTCAAGTTTAGAACAAAGGTAACTGATTCCCATCTGTGGTTCTTCAAGGCCCCGGAAAGAACACACCCAGTGCTATGGGTTCAATAGTGATGACCTTGAGCCATTTCACACTGGAGTCTTAGATTTCTGGAAAATGTGGGTAATTTTCTCTGCCCAGCCCATGTCACTGGATAATAGCTGTGTAAGTGTAAATGCAAGAACTATGTGAGTGGTGACTAATTTCCAAAGGCCAGGCCGCCCCCAACCCCACCTTCAGAGCATTTCATCTGTTAAAATACATGAGACCATTGGGATCTGTAGAAGAGCAAATGCTCCCTTTTGCACCTATGCTGTTGACTGATGGCCTTCTGGTGCTGGAAATGTCCTGTGATCCTTGGACTATTATTAGGGATGGTTAAACTGGTGGAGGGAGGCTAAAAATGGCCAGCACAGCCATCACTAACCTTTTGGTTTCCCATTTCAGGAACTAGTTTCAAAATAAAATCTTTTTTTTTTTTTTTTAAATGAGAACACATTTCTGTAGTTCTTTACAACACACTGAAAGAAAAGAGAATTTCACTTTGCAAGATTGGGGAGATTGTCTTTCCTGAGTTTGCTCAGCCCCAGCCGTTAACCCTAGAACATTTGTTCCAAACTGGAACTTGAGCCTTGAAGTTCAGCCAAGTTGGGTGGACTTCCTGGTGCCTCCACTGCTGGCCTGTCTGAGCCCTGCCCTGGGACAAAGGTACAGGACTCCAAATGGAGCAGAATCTCAGGGAACAGTAAAAGGGCTGGGGAGGGCAGAGTTTGGGATTGAGGGACTCTGGGGCTCTTGCTCTCAAGTCCGTATCTGCCTCTGAGTTACCCATGGGAATTTATTCCCCTCGTATTTTCTTTCTTTGTTATTTAATTCACCAAAATTATATATACGTGTGGTGTACAAGATGATGTTTTGATAGATATCTATATTATGGAATGGCTAAATCAAGCTAATTAACATAGGCAGCACCTTATTTTTTTGTGACCAGAACACTTAAAATCTACTCTGTTAGCCGTTTTCAAGGAGTTAATCCATGCTGGGCTTAATACCCAGGTGAGGAGTTGATAGGTGCAGCAAACCACCATGGCACACATTTACTTATGTAACAAACCTGCGCATCCTGCACATGTGCCCTGGAACTTAAACAAAAGCCCAACAAAATAATTAAATATATATATATATATATATTTATATCAATATAAAATATACTGATGTTAACTACAGTCACCCTGATGGGCAATGAATCTCTTGAATTTATTAAAATGTATCCTTTGACCAACATCTCCCCAGTCCCACCACCTGGCAGCCTCTGAGAATAACCATTTTATTCTCTGCTTCTATGAGTTCAACATTTTTTTACATTCCACATGTAAGTGCCACACTTTCATCTGAAATACCCTTGGGCTCCCAGGCTCCCATGGCCCGGCGGGCTTCAGTGAACCATCCACCTAACCGCCCCACTCCCCTAACACGCATTTGCAACCTCGCTTTAATTACCACCTCCATCTCCTCTAAAGCAGCCAAGATATTTTAAAACCCTTGTTTTGATCTTCTTTGCATATCAGTTACACTATTTCTGAGCGTGTTTATTTTTATTTTTTTTTTCCGGTGGTGAGCCCGTTGCTTTGAGCCCTCTGCTCGCACGTTTCCACTTCCTCTCACTTTCCTGTGCACGGCTGTGGCCTCTGAGTGTGCTGCTCAGAGCAGGCCGGGTGATTCTCATGGGCCTGTGGCCTTTGATGGAGCCAGGGGAGGCAGATTCTTCTACCACTGGTGCTCCCTTGCTCCTGACATCTGAAGAGGCAAGATGAAATTTCAGTTGTGTTTCATTTGTTCCATCTCCCAAGGAAGTAGACCTGACTACTAGTCAGAAAAGGGAAAAAGGGCCCTTTCTTGGGCATGAAATAGACCAAGGATTTAGTCCAAACTCTGACACTGACCTTAAGAAAATCCTCTTCCCTCTTGGGATTGGGCTCAGAATTGCTGAAGCTCCCATGGATTGTAACCAACTGTTTTAACAATTAGCTATTCTAACAATGTGCTTTTCTAACAATTAGCAAAATCATTTACATATTGAAGATGAGCTTAGGATCAGCTTCTGAAATCAACAAGTTGGAGACACAGGGATGATTGAGGTACTTCATGTTCAAGAAGTGATGCCTGAGATTTGTGGGATAAACCATCTCTTTGTGATAGGATCTTGTGAAATGTGTATGATATGACTTGTGAAAAGTCCAAGCTAAACCCTTTTCATGACATACCTCTAAATTCACATGCTTCCCAATGTTTTTTTTTATATACAGCGTACCTAGAACATGGTATTATTTGCACAGCAAACTGGGCAAAAGAACAACGCCACTCTAGCTCAGTAGCAACCAACTCATTAATTGTGGCTGTGCTGAGCTCTTCCTGGCCACTCCAAAGACTGAAGAGACACTGTTTGGGCCCATTCGAGACCCAGATTTGGGAAAGTTCAATTTAAAGGATTAAGTCAACTCTTTGTCTAGCCAGAATAACAAGAGTGTTCTGGCTTATAAAAATCACGAAATTCTAGAGAAGGCAAAACAGGTAAGAAAGTGGGTCCTGAATC
Organism: Symphalangus syndactylus; assembly: GCF_028878055.3. Taxonomy (NCBI): domain Eukaryota; kingdom Metazoa; phylum Chordata; class Mammalia; order Primates; family Hylobatidae; genus Symphalangus; species Symphalangus syndactylus. The sequence continues at coordinate 89,649,782 of NC_072439.2, forward strand.
CAGGCCATGTGGTTCAGATAAAGACTCTACCATTTACCAACTGTATGTCTTTGGGAAACACTAAAGCTCAGTTTCTTCTGTCTTTAAAATGGGAATAATAATATTCTCAGTGGCCACAGGACAAAATAAGGTAATGCATTTCAGTACATTCCAACTACTTAATAAATATTAGCTATGATTATGGCTAATGCTAGACAGGAAATTAAAGATCATTTGGTCCAATCTTCTCATTTAAACAAAGAAGAAACTTTGACTTGATCAAAGTCACATAGCTAGTTAGTAGCTGAACTGGGACTAGAACCTAAGTCTTCTGATTTCAGTCCCGTGCCTTTATAAACTAAGGGGTATAATACTTCATTCTGTATTAAAAACATCCAAATTACTAAGTATGTAGGATGAATTATTTTCCACCAGAAGACATTTGGAAGGTAGGACTCTTCCTATTTGTTTTAAATTAGTTTACCAGCGACTCTGCCTTGAGCATGGGCTTGAATGCGATGATTTCTCAAAGGCTTGCTTCCTATTTCAGGTAGGTAGCCAAGGGCTGGCCTCCTTGGCTTTGGAAGGCACAGAAATGGGTACAGTGGTTGTACATCTGCATCTCAGATGCCAAAGGCTTCAGGTCACCAATACAGAAGTCCCATTTTACATATGAACATACTAAACCTTTGGTTGACTCAGAGCCAGACATGTCCAACAGCAAAACAAGAACTAGAACTTGAATCTCTGACTTGATGCTGGTGCCCATTCCATAGATCTCACAAGGAGAAATAGGATTTAAGATCCACTGTTGCTGTATACTTGCCACTTCCTTCAACCCTATAAACATGCTGACGTGCCCTACAAAGTCAATTGTTCATTTAATTGTGCTTTGTTCCTTTCTTTTTTTTTTCTACCTCCAGCCACAAAGGTTTGAGGTAATTTATAGGAAATACAATAATGAATAACGAAGAGTACATAAAAATAAACTACAATATCTTATAAATAAACCATAGGATATATAGGATTGTGCTTTCCAATGTGGCAGCCACAAGGCATATGTATCTATTTATATTTAAATTAATTAAAATTAAATATAGTTAAAATGTAGCTCCTCAGGTTCACAAGCCACATTTCAAGTGCTTAGTCACCACATGTGGCCAGTGGCTACTTATTAGACATTTCAGATACAGAATATTGCCATGATTGCAGGAAGATCTATTAGACAGTGCTGTCTAGACAGACAACCAAGTCATATATTCTTACACATTTGCAATAAAGCAGCCAAAATTTTGGCTCTGAGCTTCGTGTTGGCAAAGCCAAATAAAACAAAGCAAAATCAGTTGTGTCATAATAATTCCTCAAGGGAAGCAAAGCTTTTCTAGCACTTAGACCTAAAAGAATTCTTCATATGGGGCCACCAAGTGACAAAGCAAATAATATCCTCAGAAACCACAAGAGACAATTTCAATTTATAATTCACTAAAATTCATCCTAATGAAAACACTTCTCTGGTGAGAGGTTAGGATACTTACCTGTTTCTAAAGAGAGATACCTTAGCTACATTAGTCAAGTGAACTTGTTCTACAGAAATGACATTAGAACTGAAGCCTGAATGACAAGATGATGCAGCCATTGTAGATCCAGAAGAAGAACATCCAAACAGAAGGAAAAGTAAGCGAACGTTCTTCATATCTGAAAGTACTGAGCAAGTTTGAGGGAGAAAAAGGCCAGTGAACTTCATGGATGAGGCTGAGAGTGGAGGGAGATGATGCTGAACGGGCAGTTGGTACCAGATCATGTAGGGTTTCATAGCTCACGGTGAGAGGGTTTAGCAAAGAGATAAACTTATCATTTATGGCTTTAGAAAGATCAGTCTGGCTACTGCACGAAGAGCTGACTGTAGAGGGAAAAAGTGGGGGCAGGAAGAACACGATAATAGCTTGGAATAAGATAGTCAGCAGTGCAGATGGTGAGAAATAGTCTAATTTGACATATATTTTAGATGTAAAGTCAATAGGACTTGCTGAGAGACTACACATAGGGTTTCAGGGAACTAAAGAATATTAGAATGACTCAATTATTTGCGTTGAACGAATAGCTAGGAGGCCAGGTAGCACTTACTGTGATAGGGAAGACTTGAGGAGGAGGAATTCGGGTTAGAGAAAGACTAAATCAATAGTTTGGTTTGGGTCACAGTTTGCGTGAAGTGCTTATTACATACACAAGTAGAGTTATGGAGTCTGAAGCTCAAGGGAGAAGTCAGTTAGAGATGGAGATTTGAAGTTATCTGCATATAAATGGTATTTTAAAGCCATGGGACTCAATGAGTTCATCTAAGAAGAGTACGGACAGAATAGAGATAAGAACCCCAGAGCACGCCAAAATCTGATGTCAAGGAGAAACAGCCAGACAAGGAGACAGAAAGGTAAGGACAAACCAGGTGAATGTGGGATCACAAAGCCTAGAGAAGACAGTGTTTAAAGAAGTATGAAGGATTTACCATGTCCAATTCAGCTCAGTAGTTCAGTTAGTTGAATACACTTTGACCTTGGAAACATGTAGGTCATTGGTGGCTCTTATAAAGGCTGTTTAAGTGGAGTGATACAGAGTCTGAAGAAAATTAGAGCAGAGTTGAGGAGAGAATGGGAGCTAAAGAAGTGGAGACAGGAAATGTAGATCTTACTTCTAAAGGTTTTTTTGTGAAGGCATCAAAGAAAGGGGGTGGTAGCTCAAGGGACATGTAGGGCTAAGGGAGAGCTGGGTTGTTTTTTTTATTTTTAGTAGTTGTTATAAAGGCATATTTGTATGCTGATGGGATAGATGTAATGGAACATCAGAAATTGATGTTGCAAGACAGAAGCATAGGAAAGGAGATGGGATACAGAGGGCAAATGGAAGGGTTGGCCTTAGAAACTATGCCACTTCCTCCACTATAAGAGGGAGGTAGTGCATGTGGGCACAGATACAGGTGGGTTAAGGAAAAATGCAATAACTCTCCTCCAATAGCAAAAAGGAAGGTCATAATCCCAGGGCATGGGATGTGTAGAGCATGGTGGATATTCAAGTAGGGAGCTAAAGGTTTGAAAGAGTTGACCCAGAGACCAAAAAGTGAATTTTCTAAATGCATCATAGGATCCTCTGGCATCGTCCGTTTCAGGTTTGTGATCACAAATTTAAAGTGAACTGATCAGCATGGTTTACAATGTTCTTAACAACATTCTACTGTTTGGGTGCAAGCAATGGAGGAATTAGAGGATATACATTTCACCAGGATTGCAGTTTTGCCAGGTACAATAAAGGGGAAGGCAGCAGGAGAATGGGGGGTATTGGAAGGAGAGCGTTTACGGCACAGAGTAGAGGGAGTTAAGGTTGGAATAAGGGTTAAGGCTACCCAGTAACACACATCACTGGGCTCCACACATATCCAAAGTGTCTGCCCGGACCCATCGGTATGCCAAGAATTTTCCTTCCCTCCACAAAGGAAGCTCACTACTGACTTCACCTGGTGCCTGCCACATCTAGAATCCCCCTTCAGGTTTTGCAGCCAATTAGGAACTGAGTGTTGGGCACCAAACTGGGTAGAAGAGTCACTCCTGAGCGCACACACACTTGCAGTGGAATCTCAACACATTATTTAGACCTAAGAGTCTGTGTGGCTGGCAGGAAAATACCCTACACATGCAGAGAGAAGACTTGGGTTTCATCAGTTTCTGTGGCTTTTACCAAATGAGAAAGTTTTTTTCATATCCTGAGCCTCTGTTCCCTCTCATCATAACTCTGGCCTGGCTTAAATTACAGCTGCTTATATAGATCTGATGAGATGGTGAATGTACAACCATTTTCAAGTGTAAGGAATTATAGAGATGTGAGAAATTACATTGTTATTATGACTCTGCAAGGGGGTACCAAATGCAAATCTAAGGCATTTACTGGTGTGAGACTGATTTCAAATGTCAGCTAATATAGGTCACCATGGCTTATAAGCAATTTGCCTTAAAATTAGAAAAACTTATGAAATGCTCAAGATGAAAGGCAGTGCATTTCAAAACAGAGGCAATGGGAAGCAAATTTCTCTCTTTTTTTGTGCAACATCCTATGAACCCATGGTTCTCACAGGCCCAGGATATTGCTGCAGTTGGCAGCCCGGTGTATTTTGAACAGCACAGCACTAATCCCTGGGTGACTCTGTAATCCTGAGTGAGTCACTTTACCTTTGGAGGCCTCAGTCGTCTTTGCTGTAAGGTGGGAAGAATTGTACTGCCTCCTATTCCACTTACAGGATATCAACAAGATCATATTATTTTTAAAGGAAAAAAAGAACTGAGAAATAACTGTTGGCTACTCTGCAAAGAGGTTGGTGTAAATGTGAAGTGTCACTATTATTAAGTGTGAGGCAATCTTTCCCACCCCCATCATGTCCCAGCATTACAATGTGAGCTGTGTGACAGGCTATTTTTAAATTCCCATCTCTGGAAGCATATGGTCCTGCACAGTGCCAAAAAGAGAAAAATGACCTGCTTCAGTTTGTTTGCTTGTTTGTTTTGATCTGATGGAACATTTTCTATGATCTTGTTAAAAGTTGTTCTTTCTACTTTAAACTTTTAAGGTGAGTGCTAAAGATTTTCTATAGCATAGTCTGAAACACACCGTGGCACTATAACTTGCTTAGACAATGATAAGAGGTCATCCCAGGGCAATGGTGTATTTATACAAATCTGCATTTTTTGTGTATCATCTAAGACATTTCAAAAATATAATTTTTTTATTTTTTAACAATTTTTATGCTTTTGTTCTCTAATTTTGTGGTAGTTTTGTTTGTTCAGTAGCAGCATTTTTAGGTAAAATTTTTGCAAATATTAGAGCATTTATTTTATAAAATAAAACAGATTCCTTTTCTTTAATTTTCTTTAATGTTACCTACAAAAAAAGAAGTTGTTTCAAAGTTTTCCTGTTTATTATCGTTTCTTTTGTTTTATGTGTTATTAATATCAACTGCTATTGACTGAAGCCCTTTCCCATGACAAATATATAGTATATCTATTATAAACTTCATTTTTGCTGCCCCCTTGAGCTGACCTCACTTTACCTCCTCTCCTGTGCTATTTGGCAAGACTATCCTGAATCTTGTCAAACTTCCCACTCATTGAATTTGATTTCTGACACCAAATTCCTGGAAAGATATCTATCTGATCAGCTGGAAAAGAAAAGAGATAAAAACACCTATTTCACAAGTTTCATGGGACCTGACTTTTGCGCAAGAGCAAAAAATTTCCCCAGTTGAGGTAAATAAGGTTCCCACAAGCTTTTTTTCCTTTTTTCTTTTCATTTAAGGTCCAGGATTCAACTCTCTTGTCTTTGGGTCAAGTGACAGATAAAACTAGAATTGATGAAGTTTCATGGCATTTAACCAATGAAAAAGGTAATTTAAAAGGAGGGTGTAAGGAAAACTCAGAAAGAAAGCCAGGGCCTGCAGCTTCAGCTAAATGATGAAATCAAGAATATGGAAGAGGAGTTTGAAGTGTTCTGTGTGACCCTGGGGGCCAATGAGAAAGCCAATTGAGGAAATTCACAAAAGTGCAAAATTAAAAAACATGATGAAGTTACAGACATATCCAATATTGGGAAGCTCTTCCTTAAGAGGCGGTGACGAAACTCTCCAGCAATTGATGCAGTCATGCTGTACCCATAAAGACCTTCTTCAGGCCAGGGCACAGTGGCTCACACCTGTAATCCTGGAACTTTGGGAGGCTGAGGTGGGTGGATTGCTTGAGGTCAGGAGTTTGAGACCAGCCTGGCCAACATGGTGAAACCCTGTCTCTACTAAAAATACAAAAATTAGCCGAGTGTGGCGGTGCGCGCCTGTAGTCCCAGCTATGTCAGGAAGTCGAGACACGAGAATTGCTTGAACCTAGGAGGTGGAGGTTGCAGTGGGCTGATCATGCCACTGCACTCCAGCCTGGGCAACAGGGTGAGACCCTGTCTCAAAACAAAGACCTTCATCTTCTCTGTCTACTTTATCACCTGGCATCTTCTCACCTCCTCCAACTTCTCCACACCATTAATGATCTCCCCCTCCTCTGTACTCCTAGGGGGTTCAGAGGCTCTGGGCATCATTTAAATAGTAAGTACTTCACAGACTTGAGGTGTTATATATCTGTTTTTAGGGGATGTGTCTTGGTCTCCCAACAATGAGTTGTAAGTTCCTGGAGGGTAGGGACCATGTCTTACATTTCTTTTGAGCTCCCTTGGTGCTCAGCGCATTGTTGGGCACAGAAGAGTAGCAACACTCCTTCACATTCATGGCAGGCTTTAGCGTTTACAAAGCACCTCCACCTGCCATTCATGCAATGTTCCCAACAACTAGGTTTTGTCCGCAAAGCAGATAATGAATAGTATCTGATGGGTGAGGAAACTGAGGTTCAAAGAGCTCATTACACCTGCAAGTGCAACAGAATGTATAGTCCAATGCTCTCCCAGTAATAACCATTAGATGAGTAGATAAAGAACAGATCTTGCGGTTCAAAAATGTGTGGGTAGCCAAAGGGAAGTGGCCACGTATTCGGCTACATGCCCTGTCATGCTGATGTAGATTGACTTCCAATACAGGCTAGAGAATTCTCTTTGTATAGATGGACTCAGTCTGAGTGACACATGGTCCATGTCTCTTTGACTCTGGCCATGTTCTGCAAATTAGATGAGATTCCAATAAGAACCAAGGACATTTTGGGATGTGTTTCTATGGAAGCCTAGATAGAGATCAGTAACCTCAGACATCACTGTGGGCAACCTCTGGGCCTGTCCATCTCCAGGCATCTAGAAATCTGTGCCCAAGGCAGACAGAAAAGATAGGGGCCTGGAAGAAGCCTTAGGCACCAATTGGACCTCAGTGTTCTTCACTTCTTTAACTGCTAAATTCACCCAATCACATTTAAATAAATTTTATAAGACTTTGAAAATGTGTTTCTGTTCCTCTAGAAATTACCTCTAAATTTTCTAGTATAAACGTCTGCCAGCTTTGTTCAGCCAAGTTCCTTTCCCCCTCTTTTCTTTGACAATGAAAGCAGCTTTGGTGCCAACGCTCAGAACTGGCAGGTGTTTGATGACACATGTTCTGTGATAAATGTTTATTACATAAGTTCATTCAAGCTAGCTACCAGAGCTTTTGAGGCATCATTGCTACTTATCATAAAATTGTCCTTGAAAACCAGAAGCCCAATATATTCCCAAAAGCTCTATTTTTTTTTTTTCTTTCTTCTTTTAGGTTCTCTGTGTTCTATCGACGTCTGGTGCAATGGAGAAGTCAGGAGATGGTACTTGAATCCTGACTCTGTCACAAGCTGGCTGTATGACCCTGGGAAAGCCACTTCTGTGCTCTGAGCCTAGTTGCTCATTTGTAAAATGAGGAGGTGGAAGCTGTGATTGCCAGGGTCTCTCTAATTTCTGACGTATCCCGATAAGAGGACAAACTGGTGGGGAAAAAAAAAAGCAATTTCAGTCAAGCAGAAACACATGCTTGCCTTTCCTCACCCAGAATGTGCTTTACATAACCAAATTTGCTTCCTTTTTTACTGGCTTGCCCTCTAGTCAGGAGGCAGGGGAGCAGCACGGCTGGCGGCAGCTTGGAGAGGGTGCGGTGTGCAGGGATGGATGTGGGGAGGGGATGCTGAGGGAGGCTTCGCTGGCGGGTGAATGAGGCACCGGCACCATAAAGTACTAGAGCTTTGTCATACTTCTTATTACTGTGATTATGTTATATTAGAATGAAAAGACCTGCAGGGTATTTAAAGTGCAAAAACCTAGAGAAGAACTACTAAGAAACTTCCAGTCCCATGATTATTCTAGATAAAGCATTCAGAAACTGTAGTTATGCAAATCAGATTCATTTTTGAAGAAAATACTTACATATTAAGAATTTTACGGCTAGGCACGGTGGCTCACACCTGTAATCCCAGCACTTTGGGAGGCCGAGTGGTGGGGGTCGGTGAATCACCTAAGGTTAGGAGTTCGAGACCAGCCTGGCCAACATGGTGAAACCCCATCTCTACTAAAAATACAAAAATTAGCTGGGCGTGGTAGCACGCGCCTGTAGTACCAGCTACTGGGAAGGCTGAGGCATGAGATTCACTTGAACCCGGCAGGCGGAGGTTGCAATAAGCCGAGATCGTGGGACTGTCCTCCAGCCTGGGTGACAGAGCAAGACTCTGCCTCAAAAAAAAAATTTTTTTTTTAATTATCAGCTTGATATTTTTTCCTCCAAAACTTTCAACTAGCCCATGTGGAAACATGTTGTAGGTCTTTTCATGCATTAAAGTTTGTACCAAAAAAAGCTCACACACTGTTACTGTCTCCATTTTACAGGTGAGAAAACTGAGATGCTAACAGGCCCAGCACCCTGTCAGAAGATTCAAATCACAGGGGGCAACGTTGAGAGTTAACCCAGATCCCCTTGCCCCCGGGTCTGAAACTCTCTGCTACTGCGCTCTAAGGCATTCTTTCACACTGCTCCACAGAGAGCTTTTCTTGGCCTCAGGCAGAGAGATGAGTAATTATCTGTAAACTGGAATCAGGGTTTATCTCTCTGCTGTCTAAAGTACTAATGTACAATCACAGACTATCAGAGCAGTAAAGTTCCCTAGATATCATCTAAGCTTTTTTCCTCAGCTGAGTACCTCAGTGGTACTCTCCGGGGCTTTTGGACAAGTTAGTGGCAAAATCAGCGCTAAAATCCCTTAACTCCCACTTTATACTATTTATGAGACTTGGTATTAAAAAACAAAGTGAAGCCAGGCATGGTGGCTCACGCCTGTAATCCCAGCACTTTGGGAGGCTGAGGCAGGTGGATTGCTTGAGGCCAGTTCAAGACCAGCCTGGCCAACATGGCAAAACTCCATCTCTACTAAAAATACAAAAATTTCTGGGTGTGGTGGCACACGCATGTATTCCCAGCTACTTGGGAGGCTGAGGTAGGAGAAACACTTGAACCGGGAGGCAGAGGTTGTGGTGAGCTAAGATCGTGCCACTGCACTCCAGCCTGGGTGACAAAGCAAAACTGTCTCAAAAAAAATCAAACAGCAACAAAACCAAGTGATTTAGAAGATCAATCACTAAATAAATAGAGTATCAGGAATTTTTTTTTCAAGTCACTTAATAATCCTGCTGGCCAGGATTGGACGGAGTTAACTTTTGCCTCAATGTCTTCAATAACTTTCATTACCAACCTCACCAATATCATGTAGAGGGACTGAGGCAGAAAGAACTGTTACTGCCTATGAGTCATCCATTCTTGACCTTCAGCATGTTTTGAAAATGTGTTGTGAAATGCTTAACAATCAATAATTCCATCACCAGGCAGTATGAGGCTGGGAGTTATGCAACAGGCGGAATAGAGCATTACTGCTACATCATTCAGGAGACTCCAAATATCTGTTGTGTGCAGAACCTTCAGGAGGACCTAAAGACACAAAGTACCCATAAAAGTTAAAACAAACAAACAAACAAACAAACAAACAAAAACAAAGAGAGGATGGAAGACAGAGGAGAAGTGAACGTAGACTTCTTTCCTTGCATTGGATCAGTAAAATGGGACTAGCAGTTAAGTGTGGGTACTCTCAAGCTAGCATGTCTGTTCTTTTCTGTCAATGGCTAACTTACACTCCAATGTTACACTGCTGCTAGGCAACTCTTCTCTGTGCCCTAGACAGTGGCTTCATCTCCAGACATTGCAAGTGTCCTGGGTGAAGGAGGTAGCTAGTACAAAGGAAAGGAGCACAGAACAAGGAGGTGAAGACCCAGTTCAAGTCCCTGGCTGCCACTTACAGGCCTATGACACTGTGAGTGGTCCCATCACCTGTCAGATCTCCAGGCCCTTCTGTCCTACCAAGGGTAGATGACATCTGCCCGATAGATTATACACAGTTCAAAAGTGATGAGGGATGTGAAAACACGTTACAAACTACACAAATGCAAGGGACTATTAGTAGAAACCCATGAATCTGATTTTGCAAGCTCAGATAAAAGGAGTCTCCCATTTAAAGATGGGCACTGGGGTATGACTTGTGGTTAGAGGCAAAGTCAACGCCTGTGCCATGCAGGTGACAGAGGAGAATTTTCAGACTCTAATTTGTGCCAGTCACCATTAGCTATAAGCAGGAAAATGTTTAACTGGTTCTACAGTGGTGAAAAGGCCCTGAATTATAGGTTTTCCTGATTTCTGTGGTATAAATACTTGCACCATGGCACATTCAAGCTCTCAATGTGACATCAATAACCATGGAGTGAGGAAAAGATGCCCACTACTGTCTCTCCCATTTATACAAGTCAACCTACCACTGGCAACTTCTCTGGAGGCTTAGGATCCTAGAGTGAACTTTGCAAGCCTTCTTGACATATGGGACTCAAGTTTTGACATTCAGCCACAAGTGTCTGCTCTAATAATTCAGAAATGGAAATTATTATTTTTATGGACATCACTGAGCCCTAAAATATAGTTCTAACGTCCTTAGTAATGTTCTTTTCGAATCTGATGACTTGAGAGATCAGCAAGCATAGTGGAACCCGGCACAGCATGAAAGTGGAGTCAGAATCTTAGATCAGGCAGTTGCAGTCCCATCTGTGTGACCTTGCACAAGTCACCTGCCATTTCTGAATCTCAGTTTCTTTGTCTACAAAATGGGAAGAGCCCTGGTTTTGCCTGCTTCCAGGGCTATTGTGAGATCAAAGGAAAGAATGCAAGTGCAAGAGTTCTGAGGACAGCAAAATCCTATTTGACTTTGAATTATTAATATGACTTGCTTAAAAGCTGATTACTAGACTAATCCATGCTGTGCTAGGCAAGCCCTGAACAGGAACTTGAGTCGTCTATCTAGAGCACAAGCCCATACCATGGCTCTGCTAAGTTCAGTCAGGCTCAGGCGGGGCTTGTGAGACATAAAGTGAATGGCCCCTAAGACCTGTGGAGTGGCTCTATTGTATTGGGCTTAGGCGCATCCAAAACTGCTTTTGCCCACAAACGTTCACAACAAGTAACTTGTGGAAGTTAAAAACATGATCCAGCCCAGGCACCGTCATTCTAGGGCTTTACCATTATCCCTGAAGAGAAGGGCAATGGACTATGCTCAAAAATTTTCCCCAACCAACTTTGAGGCCATATTTGAGGCTAGGGTCTGTTGGCAGGGGTGCCTGGGGGGGTCTGCATTTTAAACGAGCACCCAGTTAATTCAGTTACAAGCAGGACTTGGTCAAAAAAAATTTTATATGTTGCGAAACTTGATGGAGCAGAACAAGGAAAAGATTCTCCATTGATTCTCTGCCAGGTACTTGATAGAAAGCAATACGTTTTGAGGGAAATCCTGGCTGTGCAGGGAGACACCTTTATAATCCACTTCCTGGTCAGGCTTCTTTCTTTCCTTCATGCAATATAACTGCCCCTAGCTATCCAAGCACACATCGGATGAGTGAAATATACAGCTGTGCCTAGGTTGGGCACACAGAATGCCAGCCACTGAGGTTTCTGCAAACAGCATAGCCACTCACTGTCTGCCATCCAGCACCCACCCAAGGCCAGCACAGAGAGATGATTTCAGAGAGGTTTGTCTAAAGCACTGTCTATCCACCCAGTCCTCTATATATCCTAAAGGAAAAGTTCTGTTGATCAACACGACACCTATTGATTCTGTATCACCAGTTAACATATCCTAAAGACAACCTTATTGCTCCATGTACAACATTATTCTATCTTTCATCTGCCCATTTAGTCAACAAATACTTATCAAGCTCCAACTGTGTCAAGCACATATATAGAGCTGGAAATCTACGATGAATGAGGTTCCATTTCTGTCTTTGAAAAGTCTTGGAGGATTCAGAAACTAAGCAAACAGTTGCAGCACCACGTAGTAAGTATAACTGAGATTTACACAGGTATTGGGGCACACAAAGGAGGGAAAGCCACACTCTGATGGCTGTTGGAAGGGGATCAGGAAAGCTTCCTAGAATAGGAGGGGACCAGGTTTGCAAAGGTGGCAGGAGTTCTAGACAGAAGTAGTAGCCTGTGCAAAACATGGCCACAGGGGCAGCGATGTGCACCGGGGGAGCAAGTAGCCCGTGTTACTGGAACAGAGAATCTGTCAGGGGTGTGGCAGCAGGTCAGACTGAAAACCAAGCAGGTGAAAGTCTTCATCTGCCAGGCCATGAGTTTAGATTTCACCTTGAAAGCAATGGGCAGCCTTTTCAGAAAGATTAGGTTTGCATTTTTTATAGATGAGTTTGTAGAGAGGTAGTATAGAGAACAAGTTGAAATAATAAGAAAGCAAGTTAAGAAGCCATTGAAATAGCCTAGGTGAGAGACAATAGGGACCAGAACTGAAGCAGGGGTGTTGGAGGTGAAGAGGAGAGGAAGGATTTTGAATAAATTGAGGAGACAGTGTCTCCAGGATTCACTGGGTGTGGGCTGGAGGTTGGGGTGGAGTCACCTAAACAACCTGAGATTTTCTGACGGGGAGAGCTTGAGTGTGTGATGCTTTAACTAAGATAATAAACGCAGGGAGAGGAACCAATTTCAGAAAGAAGTTAATGAATGCAGTTTGGAATATGTTCAGTTTAGGATGACTCTGAAATATCCAAGTGAAAAAATTTAGTCACTAGTTAATATGCGTTTGCAGTTCAAAACAAGGAATGAGATGGAAATATAAGAACTTTTTTCATTAGATGTAAAACTCTTGCTAAAGACATATTCATTACTCTCCTAATGAATGTACTCAGATAATGTACCCAGCGATACATTCCTTTTCAAAATTAATATTAGGAAAAATGTCTTTCAAATAATCGGGACACGTACTTCAATCAGAAAAAGAATATTATGTACGTCATCATGTTTACTTTTTTGTCCTGCCTGCCAGGAAGCTCAGTTTATATTTCATGCTGTTGCAGTAACTACATCAAGCCTTACGACATAACACATTGACTTTCTTGCTATCGTTCTACTTTTATCTTTTTATTTGCAATGTAACATCCCATTGCATGCCCCGTATATTGAAAGCTGCCTCTACTTCTCTCTGGTAATAAAAAGTATGTATGTTTTCACTTGACATTATTAAGTTAAGGTTGAGCCCTATTTATTTCAAATATTTTTAAGGCTCCCAAAAAGCAGCTTTTTTTTTTTTTTTTTTTTTTTTTTTTTTTTTTTTTTTTTTTTTTTTACAGTCTATGAGAGTGGCTATTTTTTCCCCAGATAAAACAGAGAAAATTTGAAAACAACAAAAAAAACCCACCCTCTTTGGAAAGGGAATTGATCCTCAGGGACTAGTTAGAGCTAAAGGAGCCAGAAGCTTATAGATCATTACAAAAAGCTAGAACCATTGACTCAAAAAGCATCCGAATGGTATGAGGAATAAAACCCGAGCAGATGAGTTCCGACCCAGCCCCTCTCCTACTTCTCAGCCAAGTGGAACGCTTTACTCCCCAGATGAGGTAGGGCCATGACGAAAATAGCATCAGAGAGGGTTTGAGTACATTTCTTTCAAGTTATTAAGAGATATCCTTAACCTTAGAGAAAAAAAATGTTATCATCATGATAATTTTTATCATTTAACAATGGCCTTGAATCCATTATCTACCTGAGTCTTCTCCAGTGTTCTGATGGGTAGGTTAGGGCAAGAACGGCCATCATTCATACTTCATAGATCCACATATTCCCACATAATGTCACCTTGGGCCCCTTTTAGGAAACACATATCAAGCTGGGCTTACTTCCCTTTATTAAGATCATTCACAGTTATGAAAGTAGAATAACAAGGCTGGATGCAGTGGCTCACACCTGTAATACCAGCAGTTTGGGAGGCCGAGGTGGGTGGATCACCTGAGGTCAGGAGTTCAACACCAGCCTGGCCAACATGGTGAAACAACCTCTCTACCAAAAATACAAAAATTAGCTGGGTGTGGTGGTGGGTGCCTGTAATCCCAGCTACTCGAGAGGCTGAGGCAGGAGAATCCCTCAAACCCGGGAGGCGGAGGTTGCAGTGAGCTGAGATCGTGCCATTGCACTCCAGCCTGGGCAACAGAGTGAATCTCAGTCTCAAAAAAAAAAAGTTTAATAACAACAGCAAATGATATTCCCTGATTTTCGCCCTGTACTTTCAGATTCTAGAGCACTGCCACCTCCATCATAATATGTGACCCTCACAGCCATCCTCTGAGGTAAGCTAGGGAGGATTTATTATCCCCATTTCACAGATAGAAAAACTGACACTCAGAGATGTGCAATAACAAGTTGCGCTCCCTCTTAGCTGCCTTTGTAGGGTTAAAAAAGGAAACATGGAGACCATGTGCTCCTGGATGTTCCTCCACGGAGCCCAGCAGCTTTGGAATCCTCTCGAGCTTTCGGAAGGAGCCCCTACTTCAGGCTTCAACAGCTCGTTTACTGGCATAGTGAGATGCTAATGATAGAAACCACCAAATGGACAGTTTTAACTAATCTGACTTCCCCCTTCACTAATGAATGCAGCCACTTTGTCCCCCAAAATCAATAGTGGGTTAGAACCTCTTCTTTCCTTCTGGTAGAATTCACCTGCCTCTGGTTTCATCAGCCAAGAGGCCTGAGAGCAGCCAGTCAATAAAGCAGCAATCAAAGTAATTTTTAAAGGAGTTGATGAAATTAAGAACATTGGGTTTTATTAAGCCAGGTCCAGAAGACCTTCCTAGCTATGAGACCTCATGCAAGTCATTTCACCTCCCTGTATCTTACCTCCATCTGAAAAATGGGTCGAAAATAAGCCCCGTCTGACTCACCACGTAGACTAGTTCTAAGATCATAGTTAGATGTTCTTAGCACCTTATAAATATGTTCTCAGAAGGTGAGGGGTACTCAGTCCTACCCATGCAGGAATTTCTAAACATGTAACTCAAGGGGCAGAGAGGTAGCCTAGGAAGAGCATGGGCCTCATGGGACACAGACTACTAGGTGTGGCACGTGCAGTGAGGCCTGCATTGTGGTGAGAAGAGAGACACGGGGATGCCATAAGCAGTTACACAAGACCCCTTTCCACATGTACCCAGGCTGACAAAATCACCAGAAAATACAAGCCTTTAAAAGAATCAATTAGTCCCACAATTTTATTCCCTAGGGAAGATAAAATTTACACACTTCCTGTAATCAATCAATCTCACAAACCTCTTTAAGCTTCAGTCAGAAAATTTGCAAACTGCTAAGCAATACACAACTTTTTTTATAGGTGGCAGACTAGAGGTGGGAAGGGAACATCAGGCTCTTTAATACATGTAAACGAAAACATGTTGGTCTTTAAAGAGTTATCATGAACTCTCAGTTTTTCAGTAGGAGACTAGAATTTTAAAATCATAGACAGTAGAGCCAGAAAACCTCTTAGAGGCCATTTTCTAATTTATCCTCCCCCCACCCATTTTACAGAAAAGGAAACTAAAACTCAGACAGACGTGACCTGCTTCCAGTTATACCACAAGGTAAAATCAGATAAAATCATGAGCTGTGTCCCTTTCTGCATTTAACTCAGCACACATTTACTGAGCACCAACCAAATTCTTGCTGGAGAAACAAAGATGGAGAAGTCGCAGAATGCATCTTCAAGGAATTCAGAGTCCATTAGGGAGACAGACATACAAGCAGATGATTCCAGCACAGATTGGCATGTGCTGTATTAATGATGCAGAGTGCTATGGGAATACACAGAATTGGGAATGGCTAATTCTGCCTGGGGTTGCCAGGAAAGTCTCCATCCAGGAGTGGACATTTAAGTGCATTGACAGATAGAGTGGAAGAGCATTCCAAGCGAAGGAAAAGAGTGAACTAAAGCAAGGGGACGGGAGAGAACACAACTTGTGTGGAAAGCCCCACACAAACAGCTTGAAACAGCTGGAGGGTTTATAGAAGGTGCCGCAAAACCACCTCAGGGGATGTCACTAGGTCACAGCTGCCACCCTCCACCTCATTTGGCATGCTCCCTGGGGCTATGGCCTGTGTCCACCTAATGGGCCAGTATAACACCTGGCCAAGTGCCGATGGCGTGATGGGGCTTAATGAATTCCCTTTGAAGATGAGAGGATTGTGAGGGAGAAAAGAATTTGCCACTCAAGTGAGTCAGCTGGAACGGAAGGTGTGTCCTGGCTTCTCAGGCCTAGCACTCTGGCTGGTTGACCAGACAGCCGAGGTCGCCTCTCCTGGGGCCACAGGGTTCTACTTGGGAACATCAAGTCTTTTTTCAGCAAGTTGTTCCTAAGCCACAACACTCTGGCTCACCCTGCCTTTGTAGTTTTACCAACATAATTGATCCCAGAGCTCGGTTTCTGCCATACCCCTTGGTTTCCTAGGGAGTGATGATATATGCAGGCTTCCTTGGAGCTGCAACACAGCCCAGGCCTCCTGGGGGAGAGCACGGAGGGATATGTAAGAGGCAGACATAAATAGTCTTGCACTGCAGTAGTCATCCTTTTGGGTGCTCTGAGCTTCCTGTCCTGAGCTAAGATTTTCCTCTGGGGTTAGCTGAGGCACAGAAAGATAAACAAAGCTTTAAAGTGACTCTCCTCATTGGAAAGCTACAAGCATTTCCAAGACACCATTTTTTCCTACCTTCCAATGAGCGTGTCTAGGCTTCCCATCATCACACCCTGTGAAGACTCCGTAAGGTGTGTATGGGAAGAGGAGAGACCACTTGAGTATGAGACGTCTTTCAAGTGCCCTCCCACATATGCTAGGTCTACACAATGTCAAAACAGCCAGGCAAATCATGCCAGGATTCATCATGGCAGGGGGAAACCAGTCACCCCTGATATTCACCATTGAGCAGCCCAAACAACTCTTAATGACTAAGGTTTTTTCCACTTACACCTGGTTCTTTTGCTTTCACCACACAATTGTGTTAGCAAATGAGATCCTTGAGTAAGCAAAACAGGTCCTTTACCGATTATCTTGTAAAAACACATTCCATATCCTACTATAGATATTTAGAGCAAGCAACATTTATTCACCTAGGTTTTTCAAAACACACCTCCAAGCCATTTTCACCATGTAGTTGCTATGATCTGAAAAATCAAGTGTGTGCACAGGCAGGCAGCCAATGGCTTGCGAGAGAAGGATAACTGGGCAATGAACAAAATTAAAGGCAAGTCACAGATGCAGAAAATGCACTTACCATTTATGTAACTGGATTAGTACCCAGAATACAGGAGGAAGAAAATTCTACACATCCATAAGGAGAAAAAAAATAGAAATAAATGATCAGACTATATCAACATGGAAAACTCTGAAAAGGAAATAATCCTAAAAGAAATTGAAAGACGCTTAACTTCACTAATAAAGAAATGCAAAATAAAAAATTAGGAGATGCCATTTCAGACCCATCAGATTGGCTAAAATTTTAAAAGTTGGACAACATGAAATGTTTGACATGATAAAGCAATGACAAAACATGTAGCCACTGATGATAGGACTGTAAATGAAAAAAGCCATTTTGGATAGAAATTTGGCAATATCTATCAAATTTGAGGTTTAGTACACCTTATATCTTAGCAATTCCACTCTTGGTATACAACCAAGAGAAGCTCTCGCATACCTACATAAAAAGCCTTGTATTTAAGAGAATTATTTTTAAAAGAAAAAAGTAAGTTAAAAGTTCATTAGTAGGAAAAGGCTTAATAAATTGTGATACATTCATACAAAGGGATATTATATCGAAGTTAAAGTGAATGAACTGAAAGTAATGTATCAATATTGATACATCCAAAATAATAATGTTGAATACAACAGCAATTTTTAGAATAAATCAATATTCATGCAAATTTTAGTAACACGAAGTAATACTATATATTGTGTTGTAAACATACTTATGGAGTAAATCTACCCAACATGGACAAGACAGACACATACATCTTTGAGACGGTAGCTATTCTGGGGAGGAAGGAAAAGGGCTGGAAGGAGGCAAGCTACAAAGGACACAGTTATTTTTGGATTTCGCTTCTTTAAAACGCTGAACCAGATATAAGGAAATGTTAACATTCTCAAAAGTCATGGTGGTGGGAATATGAATGTAAGGGTCAGTATAAGTTAGGTTTTGCTGCAATAACAGAAACCCCAAATCTCAATGGCTTAAAAGAGCAAAGATTTCTTTTTTTATTTCACACATTGTAGGTTGGCAGAAGGTGCTGCTTGTTGTTGCCACTCAAGGACCAAGGCTGACAGAGCAGTCACCACCTCCTTGCTGGCAGCTACACCAGAAGAAAAGAGAGAGCAATTACATGCTCCAGATTGGACGTGACACACGATGTCTCCTTTCACAGCTAAGTGGCCCAGACTAGCACCTGGCTTTACCTTGCTCAAGGGCCAGGAGTGCAATTCTACCGTGTTCCCAGAAATGGAAAGAACTGGAAATATTTAGCTAACAGCGTGAAACTTCACTACGATGGATGTTTGTTACAGTACTTGTCATCCTTTTTTACAAGTTCGGATTATGCTTCATATTTTACACAATGGGAAAAAAAGCCGTGGTTTTTAAATCAGGAAGGGTGAGTGGTAGTCTGAGAAACAGAAGGTGAAAGGGTCAGTGGGTAGTGGACAGCAGTGGACAGAGGCTGTCAGTCCCCTATATCTGCCTATTCCCAGGCCTGTCTCCATGATTGTAATATCCACAATGATGCTGCAATTACCCCTTCTCCAGAAATGCGTGTTCACGTAAATGACCCCAAGCAGGTTGACCTTCTTTGCTTTTGTTTCTATCCACTGAGGCTGAGTAGGCAATAGGAACCCTGATACAAAGAGATGTGGTACGCAGGTCATGGATTATAAGATCCAAAGACTTCACTAAGTCAGTCCCAGCTCTGCCGCTCACACTTCCTGTCACCTTGAGCAAATTGCCATAGTGCCCGTGTCTATTTTCCTCCTCTGTAAAATGGGCATAACAATAACACTAAGTCTCTGAATAGTTGTGATAAACAAATGAAGTATGTAAAGTGTTTTGTAACTGTAACGTGCTGTACAGAAGGTCACTGTTACTAAAGACCTAAATTTCACTGCAAGGGAAGCCTCAGTCCAGATTTACATTTCTGGCCGACAATGACTCACACAACTTCCTTCACCAGAGCCACCTGGTTGACGAAATAGACCCAGGCATTGTTCTGTGGTCCAACTACTTAAAGAATCTTTTGATTTCCCCTTGCGAAAGTGAGTCTGGGAGCAGGGATTAAGCGTTACTGCAGATTTCCCCAGGGGAGAATAAAGGGAGAGGCTATGATTCCTATGAACGCAACCTGAATGGGGAGATGCTCTAGGCCGAGACTGAAGCCTGGGTCTCTGGGACCCATGGAATATTGGAGCTGGAAGAGCACACAAGGGAAACAGTGACCTTTCCCATCATTTTTGAAATGAAGAAACTTAGGCCAGGAGGGGCAAAAAGGATGGGCCTTCTCAAACAGCAAGAGAAAGATAATCAAGAGATCTGAGATTTATCCTGGGATCTTCTATTAACTCAGGGCAAGCCCCTTTTTGCCAAATGCCTGTTTCCTTGCAGGCAATTCGGGGATTGAACTTGACCTCCGTGGTGATTTCTAATGACTGTTATCTTAAGTGACACTCAGTTCTATTACACGTAAAATGCAGTAGAGTTCTCCCGAAAAGTCAGCTTTCTGGTCCAGGTATTGACTTTGTTGGTTTGGCTTTCAGGAGTTATCTTCTTGTCCCCCTACTCACTCTCTGAATGCCACCTATTTTCCTGCTAAAAAAAATGCTTCTTGGTGTCTTGCTTACTGTTTTCTTAGGCCTTGGAGCCTTCATGCTCTGGACTTTCCTCTTACTTAACAAATATTCTTACCTGCCACTGTTACCTGCTCTGGGGGCTTGGCCAGAATAGCCTTCAGTGGGTAGCAGAGAACATGAGACATAAGTCTTGCCCCCAAAGTCACTCCCAGGGGAAGCCCTGTATGGCAGTATTGCCACTGATAACATTTCCCCAGAGATCACAGGAAGCTGCGCAACCAGATGCAAGGGTATGTCTGATCTACAGGCAGCAGGTGCATCCTGCTTTGACAGGAGACGCAAACTCTACAGGAGGATCTCTCATGCCATATTTACCTGGGGCCTTGCCCCTGAGGCTGACACAGGTTCTCTTCAGAGTTTGCACTAATTCATTCTGCCAGCAAGTCCCAGGAACAGACAAAAGACTAATGTCTCCACCCGTAATAATAGAAGGTAGCCATCACACCTGCAAGGCACTTCTTAGTCTGCAAAGCACTTTCATACCCATTAGCTTATTTGATTTTTATGAAGAACTGAGAGGTAGCTGGGGAAGGGATTTTTCTCCTGTGTTATAAATGAGAAAGTTTATCTGAGTCCCAGAGAGGTTAAAGAATGTAAGGTCAGATCTTTTGATTCTAATTCCTGTTCTTTCCCCATGGTACTACTGAAGTATTATCATCTTATTATAAAATTATATTAACAATCAAGCTAGAGGGCCTAAATCACTCTCAAATATATAGGTACTCATCAGCTCTCTTTTGCCCTTCAATTAACAATTTAGGAGAAGAAACCATTTCTGAAACCAAAACAGCATTTACATTGTGGTTTGTGTATTATCTGGTGTCTAGAATCCAGGTCTTTAGTTAACCTTTTCACTTTTTGTCCATTTTCACCCCAACTGGGTTTTTATTTTGATCAGTACAACTGGAGAAGGAAAAGCAAATGCTGTTGTACCCGTCATCATGTGGGTGTCCACAACCTCAAAATGTCTCCTTAAAGGGATTTCCAGGGTTGAAGGTCATAACAGGAACTGTACTAAGACCTGTAATGATTCCCTATTGCTTAGAGGGGGCTGAGAACCAGCAGCATCAGCATCACCTGAGAGTTTATTAGAAATGCAAATTTTCAGGTTCCACTCCAGACCAACTGCATCAGAATCTATATTTTAACAAGATCCCTCGGGTCACTGGTAGGGTCCTTTATTTACCCCAACTGCCTGTGAAGGCAACACTGTCCAGTTATACATTCTCACTTCACATCTCACCTTTGCTCCTGCAATTATTTCTTCCCCTTGTTTGTCCTTGGACCAAGTCCTTCCCATTCTTTAAAGTCTGTCTCCTCCAAAAAGCCAAGCCAGAGCTTCCCAAGAGGGAGTAAACTTTCCTTCCTCTAAATCCCAGTGCCACAGGCCCTGCGCTTTCTATCTTAGATTATGATTTTTATGATCATGGTTTATCTCCCTCTTTAAATTATGAGCTCTTCAAAGTCAAGATCGAGGTCTGATTCATTCCTGTATTTCCGAAAGCAACGTAATACTTTGCACAGTTCCTACTGCAAATTAGTTCCCCAATGCATCTGTCCATAATATTTCTTTCTGTTTCTAATTGAGGTATCTAGAGAGATTAAGAAATTCAGGTTATTATTCTTATTACTTTAGTCAACAATTACCACATATGATTATAATCGAGACTTGGAAATATTTACCTAAAATAGTCACTATCTTCAAGCATACATACACACACTCCCCACCGCAAATACACACAAACACTTTGTTCATTTCATTTGTTTTTCATTGTTAGGAGAGCAGTTGGTCAGAATTTATTGAAAGTATGGGTGAAATGACTACTATACACATTTTATAATCTTACCAAGAAAAAATTAAGAACTTGATCCTATTATAGAATGGAACATAGTATCCAGATCTCAGAGTCTCTATCACGATCTGCATTTGAGACAAGAAAGGTCCCCTGGCCCTTGTTCAGTTGCTTAATGGAAAAGACTCCAAAGACAGAATGCCACTGGTGTTCTTCCAATTATAGAATCATCTGATTAGAATTACAGTAAATGCATAGCTCAGTTTGCATTGTCCTGAGGTGAACCGCAAACCAAGCTGCTCTGATTGGAGCATCGGAGGGTACTGAATGCTGAAAGCCCACTACCTCATCTCAGTGGGGCACTCATACAAGGGCTAACTTGGAAAGGGACAGACACCAGTTAGGATATTCCACTTCTGGGGACCCTGGAGCTCTGGGGGCCAGAGCTAGGTGGATTATTTTATTAACGTTTACTAGAAATAGTCAAATAGCACACACTCTAGACATTAAGCCAATCCAGACCTTTGGACTGAATTGGAGGGAAGATTTGTCTTCATGACTATTTTAGAATTAATTATTCCAGTTTATTTCCAGCCTGTCAGCATTGAGTCTTGAGAGGTGGTCTGTAAAACATAAGTTTCTCCAATCATGGGGTTGTGTTATAGTCCATGGTTCCATGGGTTTTCTTGCTGTGTCTGGCCATAGAAGAACAGATCATGAATCCTACAGAAGAATCCCAAATCCATTCCTCCCCTTCTACTTATTTCAGTTACAGCTAGAAGGTTGGGACTCATTCGTGTGTTAGAACCAAACCTGACTATTGTGTTATTATTGCTTCTAATTTAACTACCAGACTGTTAAACATTACTGCCCCAAGCCCAGCCAGGGGTGGGCACTGCGCTTTGAAGCCACCAAGTCAATAGTGCTATTGGATGAAACTCTGCTCTACTGGACCATGAAATGGGTTTTCAAAGGGACAGAGAATGACAGATGTGTGAGCTGTGAGTAAAACCGTCTCGCCAGAGTGGTAACGTTCATAATGGAACAGAAAGAAGCGCCACAGTATAATGGGAATCTGTCCAAGTCACCAGCACAGCCAGGCCAAAGCACAAACTAGGGAACGCTTTGGAGATTTGTTTCCTCATCTACAAAATTAAATTAATATTGCTCATGCTCTCCTGAGACTTACACAACTACATATTATTTTTTTTAAGGTAGCAGTTGGAGTCTACTGCTGCAACCTGCTAGCTGGGTGACTTTCGGAGTCTCTGTTTCCTCATCCAGGCCTACCTACCTCACAGAGTTATCATGAGCATCCAAGGAAGTGACATGAATTGGGGTTGCCTTGATTTAAGTTGGAAGGATGATGTCTACTTTCTTATTTTCTAAAAGTCTTCTGTAGAGGAGAGATCAGAAAACCCTCTATAAAAGGCTTTCTTAAGCATTAAGGTTTTTGTCACTTTCCTTCCCTTGTCTGGACAAATCACAGGAATCGTAGATGTAATCAAAATCAGGCGATGTTAAAAAAAAATCAAATAATTAGCCGGGTGTGATGGCACACACCCGTAATCCCAGCTACTCAGGAGGCTGTGGCAAGAGAATTGCTGGAACCCAGGGGATGGAGGCTGCAGTGAGCCGAGATTGTGCCACTGCACTCCAGCCTGGGCAACAGAGTGAGACTCCATCTAAAAAAAAAAGTATTGAATATAAGCTATATGCATTAAGCTTCACGAGTAAACTCTTATCTGTCAGGCAAATTTGCTCTTAGCTAGAAACTTGGAAGGAGAGTGTTGGATAAGAGAGATGAAAGAGAAAGTTCTAATGATTGGCTCGTTGGGCCAAATCAATGCATCTGCCCATCTCCACCCCAGCTACTCTTGATCATGCTATTCATCACCTTTCCCTTAGCCTGTACTGATTGAACACTACACTGCCTGTATTATGCATCAAATATAATTTGACATCAGTTTAGAGCCACTGGGCCTCTCTCAACAGAAAATCTTGAAACCGTGTAGAAATCATCTATGAAATGCTGGTACTGAAAGTGTTGTGGAGAAAACTTGTTTGTAGTTTGGTTTTAGGTGACAGAACACCAGCAAGAAAGAGAGAAGTCTCTTCCAGACGATAAACATAAGCAAATGGTAGGCCAAGGCCAGGTTAAATGCCACCCAGTGTCCTTCTGGGAGAGCTTCATGTCCTAGGAGCATAGCATGTCAAGGCTACCAAGACTCAAAAATCATGTACCACCCACCTTGCTTTAGATATGGGGAAGCAGGCCCTCAGATTGTGGACGTGACCGTGTCCAAGGTCACACAGCCTATGGCAGAACCAAAGCTAGAAATCAAAACGCTATGCTCCAACTTCAGGACACTTGTTCCTACAGCACAGTGACATTCTGTCAGGCTGTCAAGCTCTCAGGGATGGGAACTTATCAAATAACATGGAAACGTTTTCTCATTTGTCTCTGAAGGTTACAGAGTCTGAGCATTCTTAGGCTCTTGTACAACAAACAGGAAAACTGCCAGGGCTTTGGCTCCCAGAAAGTGGCAGTTCAGTGCTGTGGAAATCTGTACTCCAGTCTCAGTTCACACACTAATGCTTGTGTCTGATGCACTTTGGCTCCAAACTGAAACCGCTTTGTAGCCCCAGGAAGAAAAAGGGTACTACAAATCAAGAAAAAATGGGCTGGGCACGGTGGCTCACGCCTGTAATCCCAGCACTTTGGGAGGCTGAGGCTGGTGGATCACGAGGCCAGGAGTTTGAGATCGGCCTGGCCAATATGGTGAAACCCTGTCTCTACTAAAAATACAAAAATTACCCAGGCATGGTGGCAGGTGCCTGTAATCCCAGCTACTCAGGAGGCTGAGGCAGGGGAATCGCTGGTACCAGGGAGGCAGAGGTTGCAGTGAGCTGAGATCGTGCCACTGCACTCCAGCCTGGGAGTGACAGAGCAAGACTCCGTCTCAAAAGAAAAAAAGAGAAAGAGAGAGAGAAAATGAAGGCAGATTTCTCTTTTCAGGAGCATGCCAAGGAGCACAGTGATGGTGTCAGTGCCCTGCAGCTCTTCAAAGCCCACCTCTTTATTTAGAGATATGTGAGTATGGAAACGAATACCCACATCTGCCTACTAGAGGCTGACAATATTAAGTCCTGGCCTGTGTGTGTGTGTGTGTGTGTGTGTGTGTGTGTAATTAAAGCTCCAAAGCTCCTCTTTCACTCTAAACATCAACTCCAAATTGTTGAATGATGTCTATAGACAACTTGTATCTTGTCACTTTTTATTAGATTCCGTATTCTGAAAGGCATATAAGTGTGTTCTATTCCACTCTACAGATGAAGACTCTGAGGAACAAACATCCTAGTCACACAGCAAAATCCAGGAGTGGAAGTCAGTGAAAGCTCTGAGACCAGGGCTTAGCAGCTGTTCCCCAGGATGAACACAAAGGCATGGCCTCGATAATTGAATTCAGGGACCCGGCAAGGTGCCACCAGTTTCCCGGTCACCCTACGCTGTTATTTTACTAGAATCTTTGTTATATCAACTGTCTTCTCTTTGTTAATAGCCTCCTTCTGAAGCAGTATTATTCCGTGTCCCTATCCCCTATCCCAGCCACTCTCTCAACACACAAACACGTACACACACACACACTCACACTTGATGTAATTACTCCTATTCAGTGTTCACATTCAGCTTAAATGCAGTTTCTTCAAATAACCCCTTCCTTATCATCAACACTCCCCTGAAACAATTCCTCCTGTTCTGCGGACTCTCACACCATCTTTCTTTCCTTCTCAACACTATCCCAGTTTGCAAGCATCCATTGAACTGTGGCCATCTGATGAGTCTTTGACCACCTTGATGTTGGGGACTATCCATATATACATTTTTTTTTTTTTTGAGAAGGTTTTGCTTTTGTTGTGCAGGCCAGAGTGCAATGGTGTGATCTTGGCTCACCACAACCTCCGCCTCCTGGGTTCAAGTGATTCTCCTGCCTCAGCCTCCTGAGTTGCTGGGATTACAGGCTGCATCACCACGCCTGGCTATTTTTTTTTTTTTTTTTTTTTGTATTTTTAGCAGGGGCGGGGTTTCTTCATGTTGGTCAGGCTGGTCTCGAACTCCCAACCTCAGGTGATCCACCTGCCTCGGCCTGCCAAAGTGCTGAGATTACAGGCGTGAGCCATTGCACCTGGCCCTATCCGTACTTTTTAGCCTCCATCGTACCCCAACACTTTGCCCAGCACCTAGTGTAGAGGAAGCATGCAATGAAGAGCTGACGGGTCAACAGAAGAACGAGCAACTATTCAAGACTTCAGGAATTCCTCTGTTGTGAGTGGGGCTTTCAACGCTTCTTTCAACTACTCAACAACTACCCATCATCTGCCAGCCACTCCCACTCTCTATTGATACCTGACGTTTCCTGTAGTTCCCTTCAGTGTGCTTGTAGTTTCTACAGCGCTGGTTTTCCTGCCCCAGATTCTTTGTCTATCAAAACACTCACTCTTCAATGTCAGTCTAAAAGTAGCTCCGCAATGTCTTCCTTGAATTCTTCTAGACTATTAAATATCCTTTCCTCTGTTTTACCACAGCATCCTGTGCTCAGTGCTGTTGTGTGCCAGGGCTGAGATCCTGGGTTATTCATCTCCATATCCCCCAAGAGGGCTCTGCCTGTAGGTAGTACTCAAATAATATTGTGTGAATAAATCTAAGGATCAAAGGTTTCCATCATGAGATGCTGAGCTCCTTGACAGCAGGAACCCTCTAGTAACCACTCTGGCACAGTGTGTTGCACATAGTAGGTACTAAACTGTGAGTTGAATCAAATGTCATCCTTTCCCAGAGATGATGTAAAGAGGCAAAGTAATATTTTGGAAATAGTGTAAACTTTGAAATCCTTCAGGTCTACCTACTGTGTGGCCTTGGGAAAATGACTGAACCTCACTGAGCCTCATGTTCCCCATCTGAGGATAACACCACTGCCTAAGACAATTGTGACAAGACATAGATGTTGATGAGTCTGGCATTGGCGTGGCACACAGGAGGTACCCAGGCTACATCAGCTCCTTTTTTCTCTTCTTTCCTGAAGTCACAGAGATTGGCCAGCAGATGGGAATGTCCATGCCCAGTGGCTCATGCTCAAACCCTTTCACCCTGACACAGTGGGGGGAAATAGGAATAGGCTCTAAGGATGACTCAGCTCCAGTGACTAAAGCAAGAAGGTGGTGGTGGTAGGAACAGGGTGGGGGCTGAAAAGGAAGTGAGTGAACACTATATCTGATGAAGGATGGCTCCAAAATAAAAAGGGGTTGGCCCTAGTGGGTTCCTGGCTCTGACATGGTGCAAGTGAACAGGGGCCTGAGTGCTTCTCCATGACTCCCTCCACCTCACCTCGTGGGGAACTCCCTGCCTACCCAGGGAGGTCTTCCAGAACAAATGCTGAGCATTCTCTCTCCTCTAGAGCCTTTCACACCGGGCACTAGAATACACTTGAATGTCACTTTTGATGGACTGTTTTTTAAGAAGTATCCTGTATGACTGAGATCAGCGTGCATGGATTCTAATCCTGACAGCCACCTGGGTCTCTCTCCTCAACTCCAGACAATCTTTTCCACCCACACCACTTTGAAATCCCCAAATATTGCACATGCAGCAAGGTTAGTCCAGTCTCCCTGCCTGCAGGATCACCCCAGTCCATTTTCTAGACTGTGCACAGAATGATATGTTCAAAACTAATTTATAATTCTGCTATCCCTCTGCTTAACATCCTTCAAGGTTTTCCCAGTTTCTACAGAACAGTCTAGACTCCTTCATCTGGTGTATAAAGCCTTTCATGATCCAGCACCTCCTCACCTTCTGGCTTTGCTTGCTGACCCCACGCCATAAACTCATGCATACAGAGACACGCCCTACATTTCAGCCAGCTTTCAAGAGTCCTTTTATCAGATCTCACGCTTCCTACCTCTGGGTCTCTGAACATGCTACTCCTTTTCACAGCTACACACTTCTCCACCTTGGGCAAGACTGCATATGTTTCCAGATTGGGTTCAAATGCTGTCTCTGCTGTGTGGCCCTCTCAGATGCCCACTTGGCTCACCGATTGGCATTGTGACTTCCTGTTTATGCATCCTTCTCTCCACTAGACTGACAGATCCTTGAACGCAGGTCCTTCCACAGAATACCTACTCAACAAATGTTTGTTGAATACATGAAATATCAAAAACAGGCACAAAGTAATAAATCAAGCAATTTTTTCTCTGGTCTCCAGTGTTTTCATCTATAAAATATGTATCTGATCTAGGTGCCTTAAAACCTAGTCGCCTCAGATTTTATACTGTATCATTCTTCAAATACACATGTCACACTCCTGGCCCTCTAAGTAGCAGGAGATGTTGCTGGGTTATTTTTTCCCAAGGAGAGAGTGGAACTCTGGATCCACTGACACTGCAGAAAGGCTGATCTCAGAAGCTCAGGTTAACATCACAAAACTACTCAAAGCCAGTGCACTACATAAGGACCAAAAAAAACCCAGGACTCTCTGGCCATATCACCAGCACAGTCACGGGTATCATTCACCCATATGGGTGCTCATTTGCAGGCATTCATATGAGCACTGTCATAGTCCTCAGGCAGGCACACAGGGTGACACATTTGTGCAAAGAAAGCCACCCACACCGCCTCACCTCACCAAGGTCACAATCTCCATGACCCCCGCACCTCCCAGCATCACCCACACACTCACACACCCACAGGGTGTCAGGTTGTCTGTCTGCAAATCCGGAGTTCTACACATTGAACCACAGCATCATTCAGCAGGGAAATAAGTGCACCTGCGTTCTCATGGCTCTCTCCCTCTGATCTCTATCGTCAGCATGGTCCTCACTGAACAGCTTCTGCCAATATGCTGGCATGAGACAACCTGAGTTCACCATCCAACCTTGTGTGGGAAAATTGATTAGCTTCCATAAGCCTCAGTTTTCTCATCTATAAGATGGGACTAGTGCCCCTGCTTACTCTTTTCTTACATAGGTACTGCCAACCAATTACCTAATTAATTCAATAAGTATTGAATTAATGCATGCAAATGCACCTCATAAACACAGGCATAATGCAAATGTGTGGAAGTCACAGAAATAATAATGTTGGTGGGCAGTAGTTTCTGTCTCGAATGAAGAGCTCCTTTTCCAATAAAAAGGAACAATCCAAAATCAAATAGTTATTGAATACATGTTACATGAAAGGGATGATCACCAACCAGAAGTAACTACTCCAAAGCTGTATTAGACAGTGCTGTGGTATATTTGTGTCTGAAGGAAAATGTTTCACATTTCATGGTTTTAATATATATACATTTTAGTACATTTTACATAAATGGAAAGAGAAATAATATTTTCATATGTACAATATGAAACTATGGACATATATGAAATAATATTTTCGCGTGTGTGTGTTTGAGAAGAAAACACTACCTATAAGTCAGGAATGAAGTGTAGTGAAAAAAAAAGCATGAGTTTTGAAATAAAACATACATCCCTAGATTCGCATCCTGATTATTACTTATTAGCTTTTTGACTTGGGACAAACTGTATTATTTTTTGTTATTTTTATTTGATTTATGTTTTATTATTTTATTATTTTATTTTTTATACGGTTTCAAAAACTGATATGTAATAGTTGTACATATTTTGAGCATACCTGTGATATTTTGATACATGCATACAATGTGTAATGATCAAGTTAGGGTAACTGGAATATTCATCACCTACATCATTTATCTTTTCTTTGTGTTAGGAACATTATAACTCTTCTTTCCTAGCTATTTTGAAATATACAAAAAATATTGCTAACTGTAATTATCCTACTGTACTATTGAATACTAGAACTTGTTCCTTCTATCTAATGGTATTTCTGGGAACAAGTTTTAAATTTACTAAAGCCTCAATTTCCCCATACTAAAAAATGGAAATAAAAAACTTAGCTCATAAGTCTGCTGGGTAAATCACTTTGAAAAATTATAATATTGAATAGTCACTAGGACAGAGAGGGCTCAATAAATGTCACTGTTGCCCATTTTGTGTTCTCTGTCTCACTGACCCACTGTGTGACCTGGGGCAAATCGCTCCGTCCCTTGGAGCATGTTTTCTCACCTTAGAATGAGAGAGAAGAGTTTGATGATTCCATGGATTCCTTCCAGCCCCGGGAGTCACAGTATCCTATATCCAGTATCTGTTTTACGCATGCACGTGGGTTTAAGTAATCAGGGCAGCCAAGGGGTGGCCCCTTCAGCCTAGTGTTTGCTCAATTTCCAAAGCGTTTCCTTTCTCTGAACGTGCCAGTTGCTCGCTCTCATATTTTCAATACAGGGCCCATTGATGACCACAAAAAGGAATGTCCAGTGCAGCTGCGGGTCCACTTGAGCCCTCCAAGCAAGCACTCTCAAGCCCGCTCTGTCTGGGAGCTCTGTGTTTTCAGAGCCTGTTGTTGCAGCGATGCCTGGAATCCTTAACACCTGCACACCAGCTTCCTGGGCATTTCCACACCCTCCCCCTCCCCACCTCCTGCATCTCCCATTTGCATCTGAAATGCAGCTGCTCTGGGCCCTATAGAGGGAAGCCAAATGGACAGGACATCTCCTTGTTTGGTCTCCCTCCCCTGAGTCAAATCGAATCTGAAGCTCCTCTGTGCGATGCCTTTGTTGCCTCCTCATTATGTTTAAATGAGACTCATCTGCAGGAGGATTTTTTTTAACAAAATAAAATAAAACCACCACAAAAGACCAAAGCATATGACATCTGCTCTTTCGATGAAAGCTTTTTTTGTCCCGAATTAGACTAAAAAAAAGAAGAAAACATGAAAGAAAAAAGAACGGGGTTGGGCCTCATTTGTACCATTCCTCCCAAGAAACAAAACAAACAGAATTAGTGTATGCTGGAGGCAAAGGGTGTAGAATGGATAACAAGAAAAAAAAGGGGGAGAAAAGAAGAAATAAAAGGAACACTTCCTGCTTCTCCAGCAGTGTTTTGCCATCACTCTGCATCAGGAATATTCAGACACCATTACTTAGGTGGCCGTTACTTTGAGAGAATGTTCAAATTTATATTTCCTATGCTCATTTCACAGGTAAAACTTTTAACAACTATTTAGCCATTATCCCATCCTCCCCAAGTAATATCCATGTTTACTGAGTATCACAGATGGGTCTGGTATAGGTTGCACCTGAAGAATAATTTGAAAAACAATTATTTGTATGCTGATAACACCCAAATCTTTATCTCCACCTTATCTCTCTACTACTAAACTACTAACTACTACTACTACTATAACTACTACTACTATTGCTAGAATACTAACTATTACTACTACTACTACTAGTCTACTAACTAGACCTCCCAACCTGGCTCACACACTAAACACACCACCTGTCTGCCAACACCTGCTTCTTGCCCTGTGTTCCCTTCTCCCTGAATGGTACTCAGTATCCCCACAAAACTCCTGGGTTATCATCCTCAACAGCTCCCTCCTCCTCAAGCATGCCCCATCCGACCCATTGCCAAGTCCCATTAATGTTCCATCTAAAAATCTCCTGATCTCTTTTCCTTTCTCCTTCTCCATCGCCACTGCCTGAGTCCAGGCCACCTTCCTCTCTTGCTTGCTGAGTCCAGGCCACCTTCCTCTCTTTCATCTAGACACGCCGCACCCAGCACTCAGCATTGCTGATTGTGATCACTTCTTGATCAAAACACTTTTTAGTTCCAACGTGGAGCCTAATCCTTTTACGTAGCTTCCCAGATGTTCACGTGCTGGCTGTTGCCACCCTCTCTGACTAATCCCTGTCTACGATCCTCTAATCCATCCCAATCTAACTTCTTTCAGTCCTCTACCCGGCTTCATGCTCTTTCACCTGAGGCCTTTGTACATGCTGGCTTCTCTACCTGAAACACTCCTCCAACCCTGTATCTAAGGTGTTACCAGCCTAGCTATGTTTCCCAGGCAAACATCATATTGTCCAAGGCGGATCCTCGATCTTCTATGAGTATCTTTCTATATCTTTCATCCACTTAGCTTCTTGAGGGTCAGGGACCCTCTGTTTTGAGGGGCGGGCGGGGAAGAAAAAAAAAACTTCCTGAATGAGAACCCAACCATTTTTCTCAGACCCAATATTGCAAGCTTAAAGTTTTATTTTGATGATGGGATTTGCCAGTAGTTGCGTGACATCTTTGTTTCTCTTCTGTTAATCTCACATTCTTTCCAGGGTTTTCTTTCCTTGGGAAGTAGAGATGGAACATGTATGCCAAACAAGACAGTGGGATGGTTCCAACCAAAGACTCTTTGTCTACTAGACTCCAAGTTATGAATGAGTGGGGGAGGTTGAACTTGCTTATTATTAAAACCCCTCCACATACTGGAATTTTAAAATCTAGCATACATACAGAGCTGAGATCAAAAATCTGGTGTGAGATCAACGCTTCTAACCAATTGAGCACCTGAACTCAATCCATTTCTTTAACAACCAGGTAGTTCAATGATAAGTGATACTCTTCTCCCATCTTGGGCTGAATCACATGCGTTCTGGAGTGGCCAAAGAAGAGCAGGGAGAATTGAAAGTGATAGAAATAATCAGCTGATATTTACTGAGCATTGAGTATCACCCTGTAAAAAATACTATGACATTTGTAATTCAGTTTAGTTTTAAATGCCCTGATATGGTTGGTATACTAAACTTCGATTTTACTGATAAATCAAAGTTTGGAGATACTCACTGGCTTCCTAAAGACTTGTAGCTTCTTTTGCTCTTTTTAGTCTTACCTCCCTGCAGGTTTCTGTGTCCACCCTGGAAAAAATTCTTGAGCTAGAAAGAAATCAGAGCTAGGGTTCTAAGAGAACATACCTGAAGAAATTCTGGGCTCTGGTATCTCAAGGCTTGGAAGGAATAAGCAAAGAGAAGTCCACTCAGAAAGCAGAGGGACTGGGCCTTTAGCTTTTTGATAAAGGGTTGGGAGAACAGTGGAATTCCGCACTTAGTATCTTCTCTAACAACTTTTGAGCATCTTTTTAAATCTCTCCCAGGTTATTTAGACAATAAGAAATTTCTAAAGAAAAGGTAGGCCGGGCGCGGTGGCTCACGCTTGTAATCCCAGCACTTTGGGAGGCTGAGGTGGGCGGATCACGAGGTCAGGAGATCGAGACCATGGTGAAACCCCGTCTCTACTAAAAATACAAAAAAAAAAAAAAAATTAGCCGGGCATGGCGGCGGGTGCCTGTAGTCCCAGCTACTCGGAGAGGCTGAGGCAGGAGAATGGCGTGAACCCGGGAGGCGGAGCTAGCAGTGAGCCAAGATCGCGCCACTGCACTCCAGCCTGGGTGACAGAGCGAGACTCCGTCTCAAAAAAAAAAAAGAAAAGGTAGATTGTGAGGAATAAGGCTTCAACTGTTGACTTAAAAGTGTTAAGTGTTCCTTCATAATTTACCTGGCTTGTTAATGGCAGAGACAGTGACTAACGGGGTTACAGAAAGGGAGATGCCAAAATGGTGTGGTTGCCCTTCATGTTCTTCATGGGTTAAAGAACAGGGGTTGTGTCTAGTCCCTGCTGCATGAGCTACTGAACTTTGAATGGACTGGAGAAAGAAAAAACAAAAAACTATCTGTCTCATGTTTCTTCCATAACCAATTGACATCCTAACATCTCAAAGTTCAGTGTGAAACAAATATCAGAATGAATTCTGTAGCTAGCTGTAGAATAATGATGACAAGACTATTTCCATATTATGGCTGAGGAATTTTAAGTATTATAAAAGTCAATGGGTTGTCCATTCTTTCTTTCAATAAATATTCATTAAGCTCCTCCTATACACCCAGAACTGGATACTAAGGCAAACAAAGCAGGCATAAAGCTTATTGACTAGTGAGCAAACAGACATAAAATAAAAAATAAGCACAGAAATATATCTAAAATCACAAATCATGATTTGTGATGACAGAAAAAGTATACAATAGTGTAAAGAAACATAACAGAAGGGATGGCATAACCTACATGGTGGGTCCGATCCGTCCTTTCTGAAGGAGTGATCCTTATGCTGTGAGCCAGAAAAAAAAAGCAAGAGGCAAGCATCAAGACCAGCCTGAAGACCCCAAGGCTGGAAAGTGGGTGGCCAGAATAGAAGAGGAAGGACAAAAGAGGGGGTCAAGGGGAAAGGCAAGGGCAGACTATGTGGCCTTCCAAGCCATGGGAAGAACTTTGAACTTGATTCTAAGTGCTAAGTACAGTGAGAAGCCATCGAAAAGTTTTTGTTTGTTTGTTTGTTTTGTTTTTTTGAGACGGAGTTTCATTCTTGTCGCCAGGCTGGAGTGCAGTGGTGCTATCTCAGCTCACTGCAACCTCCGCCTCCCAGGTTCAAGCGATTCTTCTGCCTCAGCCTCCCAAGTAGCTGGGACTACAGGCGCCCGCCACCATGCCTGGCTAATTATTTATTTATTTATTTATTTATTTTTTTGCATTTTTAGTGGAGACGGGGTTTCACCATGTTGGCCAGGATGGTCTCAATCTCTTGACCTTGTGATCCACCCACCTCGACCTCCCAAAGTGCTGGGATTATACACTTGAGCCACTGAGCCTGGCCCATCAAAGAGTTTTAAACAGGGAAGAGTTGTGATATAATTAACATTTTAAAAAATGTATCCCACTAATTGTGGAAATGGATTGGACAAGGGTGAGAGACTATTTACTGAAGTTACTGTAAAAGATGACTGAATAGAGCCTAGGGAGGCTTAAATCCCAGTTACCATAACTCAAACCACAAAGGCCTGTTTCTAAAAAAAATCATTACTTGTGATTTATAATCTAAAAAAACAGTATGCCATTTTATTAAGCAGAGTCATATTTTTTCAAATGTCTTATCAACTAAGATGACCCAAAGTCACTGGGGGTTGGTTCAGGGCAATGCAATTTCTAGCTGGCATTCCTGGCCATCTTTTTGCACTTTCCAGGTTTTCCAAGAATAGTGGTTGAGAGGGGTAGTCAAAATTGGGGAATAAATATATAGGTCATTTGTATCTGATTCTCCCACCCAGCCTCAACCTCACTACACAGCAACAGCAACAAATGTCAGTGGCAGGAAGTACACAACAAGAAGAATTAACCACAATTTTTTTAATCCAAACTTACAAACATAGTCAGTCACACATACACATACAGTTGGTTTGAAGTGGGGTGACGGGTGGTAGCCAGGCTTCTTACTTTTTTAACCAATAGGATCTCATGTTAGCCATCAAAACAACAGGCTTTCAGTCAGTTGACCTTTCATGATAGAGGGTTTTGTGGGGAGAAGAGAGAGAAAGGAGAGAAAAAAATTGAGGTTTTTGCATCATTTGTCATTCTAATAGTTGAACACTGAATCAGTCTTATGTTGCAGACACATTAATTTGATTAAGATGCAATCCATGGGTCATTCAGACATATAAAGTACTCTTGCTTAGTTGCAAAATTAACAATAGAACAGGATAAATCATTACCAAACTGGAGGTTGTTCTGGGACTCATGGACTTTTTCCCCTCAGTCAATTCATTTTCTCCATCTAAAGTTCTTTTTGACACTTCGTTAAAGGAAAAATCGGGGCTAAGGCAACAGTAAGTGGCAGACCAACATTCAACTCTCAAGGCATTAGTTGAGGGACCTCATGCTCTCTCAGAACAGGAAATGCCGGTAGACCCATCTTACAAAAAGGATCCAAGAGTCCTTTCAGCTCCAGAGAGTTCATAACCATCTCATGATTGACAGAACTGTAGGAAGTTATCCAATGCCTCAAGACATCCACTCTGAAACCTGAAGCCTAAGATCCTAGTTTCCATTTTTATTATATAACTCCTTGTCTGCCATCTCATTTCTTTTCAGGAGCAGCCTAATTTTCGGGCCCTGAGCAACTTTTAGTCAAAACATATCTACTATATTCCAGGCACTGTGGTAAGTGATAAAAATATAAAAACAAAGACTGTTCCTGGATCTCAACAAGCATTTCCTCTAGTTTGTCACTGAATTCCCTCCCTTCTGTGACTTCATGAGAGACACCTGGCTACAGCTTTGTGCCCACTGATGTGCTGTAGCAGAAGCATGCACAGTACTATGGCAACATACAAAAGAAAATTAATCAAAGAGTAGGTGTGATTTCAGTTGGCCTAAAATTGAATTAGGAAGAGTTGACCATTCAGAGGAGAGGAGACAGAATTCCCAGCAGAGGGAACAGCATGAATCAAGGGGGGAAAGTGCAAGGATGCAGGGGATATGTGGTCATTACCCCTGCAAGAAGCAACCAGGTGCTTTCACTTATCTTGAGAGGAAGTATCAGTGACCAAACATACAATCCAAATCTGGGAGAGTTAAACACGAATCCCAGCAATATAGAGGAAGGAATTCTAGACTAGAATTCAGGAGACCCATTGTTCTTCTATCTAGAATACCATGTGACCCTGAGCTGGTGGCCATTTCGTCTGAGCCTCAGTATCTTCATCCACAAAATGGAAGTAAACATTCCTTCCCTATCTGTTTTATAAGTCCCTTTGAGGGATAAGTGAGATCATGAACATGATAGGTTTAACTCAATTCAGGAAATGCCTAGCTTAGAATTCTTTATGGAAAGAGTGTAAAGCACTGATATCAAACTGAAGAAGTTATTAGTATTATTTTAAGTGGGAATTAACATGCTCTATTCAGGAGTCAGCAAGCCATCCAGTGGCTGAAGTGTAGGGAGCATGACTAAGGGTAGCTTGGAGACACCCTTAAACACGCATAGATCTTATATTTCGCTCGACTTACAAACATGGCTTTAATCCATTATTTTATTATTTTAATACATAAACAAAACTGGCTCAGAATGAACATTCAAAGTGAAAAATATACCTGAGCATATAAACCACTTATTCTATGCTTTGTAAATGACTTTGACTCTCACTATACCAAAAGGTTTGCTATCTGAAAATTTATCAGGACCAGTGGTCAGAAGAAAAACGGGTAAAAATTGATTCAGAAAATAAGAGTTTGAAGGAGTCTTCAACCCCTTTTGGCCCTAATGCTTGGTAAGCACGCTGCACACAGTGCTACAGTCACACCCCAGAACATATAGCCATTTCTCATTTCTGATATGCCAGAGCCGGGCAATGCCACATGTGGTTCAGAAAGACTGGCGTTTATGTTATGGCTGTGATTGTAGACTATACACTTCCCACAGGCCTTGTGAGATAAGACGGGGACATTTCTAGAAGAGCTGTCCTCCGGAACCCCAAGCAGTTTGGAGGAAAATCAAAGAGGGAGAGAAACAAGTGTCACTATTTTGAAAGGATGATCTAAGTTGTCTCAGTGTCAGACAACTTCGATCACAAGATGATGGAAATAAGAAAATGCCAAAACCGTTTGTTCTCTTCTTCCACCTTTCTTCTAAAGAGCTTAACATATTTCATAGACATAGATGCACATTTTTATCATTGTACATTGGCAAGTCACTTTATCTTCCGTAACCTCAAAGGTTTCCCTTCCCTCGTTTTTAAGGGATGGTGAGCAGATTAAGTGAGAAGCCCTTTGAAAACCGCCATGTCTGTGGTAATCATTGCTTAGAGAGAGAGCCAGGACAGGCCTTGACATTTGTTCCATCCACCCCAGATGGCAATTTAATCTCTTTGTTCTCCTGCTGTTACGTGGAGAAGAAAAGACTGGTCCACATGCAGTCCCAGAGGCCTGAGTGGATGTGTCAGCTCTGCTCTATGTCCCTGGGCAAATTAATTTACATTTCTGGCTTTGGATCTCTTTTCACCATTATCCTCAAAAGGCAGACATGAGTTCTAATACCCCTTTCAGTTCTGACACCTTGCAAAACCAAGATTCCTCAGGTGTACTCCACTAACTTAGCAAGGGCCAAAAGCCATGAAGATGAGGGTCATAGCTGGTGTTCCTGTTTCCTTACCTCTAAATTGAAAAGAACACTTACTTTGTGGAGTCTTTGGAAGGATTAGATATAATATACGCAAAACTGCTAGCACAGTGCTTGGTACCCGGTGGGTGCTCCATAAATGGTTTCCTAAATCAAAACTACAAGATATCCAGTATAAGACTCTGCCAACCTGATGTCTTGTCTTCTCAGTTCCAGGCATCTTCATGGCTTGAGCACATGGCCTCTGAGTTACAGCTGACTCCTGTGAACTTGAAGTCCAAACATTAGAACAATCTTTGAGGCTTTCTGTTTTTTTCCAGAAGACATATGGAAAGCCTGTGAACTTTTCTGTTTCTTTTAGCTGGAACCTTGTGCCCCTGAGCACCAGTTTGCTCCAGGTGTCTGTGAAAGACTCCAAGGGAAATTGTTCCTAAGAACAACTATTTGCTTCACTGCGTTCATGCCTGCAAATGTTTTGTGCACCCCCTGCAATTGCAGGAGGAAGGAATACAGGAGACTGAGAGTCTGAAGCCACGAGTCAGCAGCATGATGTCCTTCTGTGTCTGCTTTGCCCAGTTGCCATCCTCCCAGTGTGATAAGCACTTGAGAACAGTAAGTCTTCATCAGCAACAGCCATGTCATTGCAGGCACTGGGCAGGCTAGAAACTGTAGAAATGTGTCTCACTTACTCAGCATCCCCATCCCCTGCAGAACCTAGAAAAAAATCAGAAAATTCTACATGCTTTTTCCTATTTAACGAGGTCGAACATTCTTAAGGAATGAAAAGCACAGCTCCAGACTAGCTTTTAATTAGCTTCAGGAGCCCTTGTTTCAAAGTAGCCTGGTTCCCCAAGCTATTCTCTCTCTCTCTGCTCTGAATGAAATGGAAATTCAATTGCATTTCTCTTTGTCAACTCATACTAAGGTGCTCCTTCTGCACCACAGGGTTACATAGGGAAGGACACTCAGTAGCCAGGCACTGCACATTTTGACCCCAGTAGGACACCAGAACCGTCAAAGGGCAGTTAAAAGACCAGATTTGGTGTTGTTTTTGATAACCTGCTGTGTAAACTTGGGCCGGTTTTTCCACGTGTACAACGGAAAAAAAATATGAACTTTAGAACCAAATAGACCTGGGATAAAATCCTGCCTTCTCATCTGAGTGCCTAGCAAGTTAACTAAGATAGTTTCTGTCTCTTCACTTGCACTAACGGTATTGATGTGTACCTTGTGGGATGTCTGAGGGGCCACAGGAGATATTGTAAGGAAAGCGTAATGTCCTGGACATTGATAGATACTCAGAAAACATTGTTCCTCTACTTTCATCCTCATTCCTCCCCTCTGCCTATTTCACTGGGTTGAAGTAATGACCCAAAGGGATAACATGATTCAGAGGTTAGGAGCCTCAGTTTTGTAGCCAGAGGCCAGGGTTCAAATCCCCTTCCTGCCCCATCCTGGCTGTGTCACCATGTGCAAGTTCCACAGCCTCGCCGTTTCTTTGCAATGAAAATGCAGACAATGTCAGTAGGTCCCCCATAGGATTACTGCGAGGACTAAATGAGATAGTGTACAAGATGCCCTTGCCTAGTGCCTGGCACATGGTAAGTACACTATAAATTATTAGCTAACAACAGCAGCTATAGCATCTGAGAGTGCATTGTAAAATGGAAAAATCCTCCAAGATGCTCATCTCAAATCCTTTTTGGAAAGAATGTGCCAGTGTTACCGATGCTTATGTAAATGTAAGTGGTTATTATTTATGTAGGAGAACATTACTGAGTATTATGCAGGAAGAGGGAGAGAACAATGTAGAGGAAGAAAAAATTTACGATGGGCTTCAAAGGGGAAAGAAGAGAAAGTAACATCTCACCCAGCAATATAAAAGCAGCCCCATATAACTCAGATCTGCTCTGACTGTAAAACATTATATCAATAGTCTTCCCCGAAAAAAGACAAGAAAGAGAAACACATGGAAAAGAAAGGAGAAGGACAACCTCATTTTATTTCCCCTAAAATTAATCCTAAGGTTGTATTTATCCAGCAGAATCTCACTAAACACCCACCCCATGGGAGATGCAGAGACCTAGCAGGCCTGACTCTGTCCTCAGGGAATTTGCAGTCTAATGAGGGTCTTCCAACAAGTACATAAGTAACTAATTAAAGGTAGAAAGTGAAGTGTCATGAATTATTCTCATCACTGTTATTAGATGTCATTTTTATTGAATTCTCTTTTTTGTTATATCATCTCTTTTTCCAAAAAGAATTTTGGACAATTTATAACATAAAAGAAGTCATACCTTGGGTTTTTTTAAAAAAGGAACTAGATATTTAGATTAAAGCAAAAAGATGTGGCAAAGACTAATATAATTGTTGAATTGAGAATCAAATTCAAGTGAGCATCCTGGACATCAGGGCAAAATCAAAATGGGAAACATATTATTATAATTTAATATTTCTTACATGTTGATGATCTCTTAAGCAACATTCAGAAGCGTAGACAAGGCCAAATTCAGTAATCTTGCATTTTCAATTCAACTGAAAAATGCAAAAAGCATGCATATCTGTGGAATTCAGGTAGGCACTGTTGATTATCAACAGTTAAGGCCATTATTTTGGAAAAATCATCATCTTTAGTATGAATCACTAAAATATTGTCACTTTTCATTTTTGGGAGGATTGTTTTTTAAGTAGCAGCTATGAAGAATGCAAGCTGTTTCACTTCTTAAGTTTAATATATATACTCTAAAACCCGAACAATATTTGTATCATCAGGCTAGACTCCATAATTTTATTTTCAATGAGATTTCAGTACTCCAGAGGGCTTTGATCTGTCACAGGGCTCTCTTGGGTTAATTGCTGCTGTTCTCAAGTCATCCTCACTTAGACAGGTAGGTGGGAGGGAGTAGAATTAGCCAATTGTACAGAGAATCAAAGACATTTGCTTGCAAGAGTACCTACTTCTGAGAATTACCATGAATTTTGCATGCCACTAAGAAAGGAAGGAAGGAAGTGACATCTTAAAGATTCTGGGCTTGGGCGAGCTGCGGTGAAGAAGACCAGCAGCTATTATTCTTCTGGCTGGTTCTGGCCTATTGTGATGTCTTTTATAAATCTAAGAGAACTTGAATTTTAAAGCTTGTTTTAAAGACCCTGTTTTGCCTTTTTAAACTGTAATTCTTTAAATGTTCAGGAGCTTGATTAATGAGGAAGGGTTAAAAATAAGTAAATAAAAAAGACAAGTAAACAAGTCAGGGGAAGAGGTGCTGAACTGAAAGAAATGAAAAGAATTGCAAGGTGAGGAGAAGGGAGACTAAGATGTCCAGAAGGCAAGAGCATCTCGCCATTTCTCTGTTCCAGGCCCTGCAGTGCCGCTGAGAGGGGGTTTCTGGTGTCGGCCAGTTGAGAGAGAGCCTTGATCAGGCACAGGGCTGGACAGGGAGCCTGGTAACACGTGCTGGTCAATACCACACACATCTGTTTGATTTGGCACTGCTCACCAGCTAGCTGCTGGCACAGAGCCAGAAGGGGCAGGTGGGGGTGTTTGGGGAGGGGGAAGGGAGGGGAGAGGGGATTATGTACAGTTGTTCCAAAATGGGGAAAGGGGAGGAGGCCAGAAGAAATGAGGCGATGGAGGCCCCAAGGGCAGGCTGGCGCAGGAAGCCCACAGCTGTGGTGGTGGGCCTTGCTGCTAATCACCCTCTGCAGCAGGTGAAGGTACTGAGTCAAAGTGCAGAGGAAACAGGGAGGTGGCTTCCGCAGACATTCAGGCATGGGGCCAGGTTTGCGTAAAGTGTCAGAAGTGCTTTCTCACTCTCCCTTTTGACCCAAGTACTGTCTATCTCCCTAATAGTGAGCCTTTCAGAAATTCCAAACTAGCCACTATGTTGCTTCCCTATTTTTCCTACAAGATTAAACATTTTATTCCCCACCTCAAATAATGTTTTTGGTTTTGTGGGTTTTGTTTTGTTTTTTGTTGTTGTTGTTGTTTTATTTTATTTATTTATTTATTTATTTTGGCTCACAAAGACTTTCTCTAAGCTGTTAACAGCCTCCCAACCATCTAGAGAGAACTTTGGAAAGAACAAGCCCGCTCACTTAACAGAAGACTTCGGAAGTATGAACAATGGTCCTGAAGCCACCTGGCTTGGCCAGTGCAAGAACAATCTGAGCAAACGCCGACTCTTCCACTCTTCCACCCCAACACCATTTGCTCTGCCAAAATTTGCTCTGGTCCAAAATTTCAACCTTGTGCCAAGATGTTGAGTTGGTGAGTAGTGAATGTACACACCAGGGGAGAGCCACATTATTATGTCATCTCAGTGTGAAATCTGACACAGGCATACGTTCAGTGTTCACCATTTATTAACCAACACTATCTGCCAGAAACCATGCTGGCTCTTCAAGTAGCTCACGGTCGGGGTGGTCTCTTCCTGGATCTCTATGCAGGTGTCCATTGCCTAAAGGGAATCCATTCAAGTCACTTCCACATGCTTGAAAATCTCACGAGTTTATCCTCTCTGCTCCTTAAAAAGTTCTATTCCCAACATTGGCATCACAAGTGACAAAAGACAAGACAATGTGTTGCAGCTGAAACTGACTATTCTGCTCCTTGAAACAGCAAAATCTGTTTACTTCTAGGGTATTCTCAGTACACTGAGGGTCAAAATACCATGATTGGGAATTACCGACATCCAATATAAAATACTAAAAAGCCCAGACAATTTTATATGGTTTGCCCTAATAATATAGGTTCAGGTTCTAAAGCGTGTATGAGGTTCAAATCCTAATTCTGCCATTTCTTAGCAGGGTAAGCTTTCCTTCTCTGTAATTTAAAATGAGAAGAATAAGAGACCTTATCTCATAAGAT
Source organism: Symphalangus syndactylus (assembly GCF_028878055.3). NCBI lineage: Eukaryota > Metazoa > Chordata > Mammalia > Primates > Hylobatidae > Symphalangus > Symphalangus syndactylus. The sequence continues at coordinate 89,692,105 of NC_072439.2, forward strand.
TGTTGTAGTAAAGGGCTCACTCATGTAATGGCACAGAGTTTGGCTACTGCACTCCAGAATGAAAAGGGAGATTTGTCCTTCATAGACAGGGCATCTACAACCGCAACATCCCACTTCAATCTGGTTTTTCTTTGAATAATAAATTCCCCACCTTGTGTCACTGTAATTCTATCTTTTAACTCTCAATGCTCACACAGAATACTGACAGTTAAGAGATACCGTTAAACTCTGCTACTCAAGAAAGGAACGTCAGGAACATAAGCTATCTACAGATAGCAAATACCAGCAAAGTTTAATCTGATTTCTCAGCAACTTATTATTACTCCGCTTCCCTTTTGCACCAGCGTCACATTCCCTGGAGACCTTTCAGGCTCTTCTTAGTCCTGGGCCTTCTTGACCCTCTACCTGAAAGGTGGTTTTCCTCTAGTTTTCTTTAATATGATTCCCAGGCTTCCTTCACTCCTTCTTCATCTCATCCTGAGGCTTTCGGTTCTGCACACTTTGTCGCATCCCTCTTCCATTACCTAACTCACCTGGATCCTCATCCAACCTTCATGCCTCACACTGTGCACAGCTACACAATAGTCTCAACTCTGCTTCGGAATGGTGTTGGGTCATAAGCAGTTTATTCCGCATACTTTTCCATTTTCAAACTAGTTTCCGTAGGCCGTATTACAGTTCTATAGGGCTGTAGACCCCCATTGATATAAAACATAGATATCCATAGTTATCCTATATAGGGTATTTCCTCAGAAGTCCCAACTGCATCCATAAGGACTTGGTCCCTGATACCTTGCGTAGTTGACACCGCAAGAGTTCTCAACTTAATTCTCAGCTCCACTCCAGGATTGAGGGCTTTTATTGTCTTCAGTGAGAGGACATTTAAAGAGTCAGGTGACCCAGCATCAAGTTTGTCCCTTTCTGACTTTGCACCCTGGGTCCAGTGACTCATCTTGTCCCTGATTTCATAATCCACCCAGGGTCCTCATTCCTATAAAACCGTTGGAATTAAAGTCTACCACCAGCAGCTCCATAGCCTGCCTGTCTAGGAAAAGGACTTATTCCCAGCCTCCCCCTAGCTTGATGGTAGAGTGGAAACAAACAGCAGGTTTGCACTCTTACCCGACCACTTCTTACATGGCTAGTTGCTTTATCTCTCTAGGCCTCAATTTCCTCATTTGTTAAATAGGAATAAAATTACCCTTGCAGAGATACTGTGAGAATACATCATAAAGCAGACAGAATTCTTGACACATAGCTTTGCTCAGTGAACAGTAGCTGTCTTTCTTAGGATAACCATTTATTATGGCTTGCTTGATGCTGGCTGCCGCTCAGCCTGTCCACCTCTTGCTTATCTTCGTGTGCTGCTGACACTCCCACATTCACCATCACACCTACCTAACCTCCTCATCTGAGTTCCAACTCGTCCTCTCCTCCAAGTGTGTTCTGGTTGTGTCTGTTCTGACTGCTGGCTAGCGGTGCACGGGAGCCAACAGGTACCAGCTCACAAGAGCTGACCCTGGCATCTCTTCCCAACTCCACATTCAGTGAGCATCATATTGGTAGCTTGAACTCAGGCACAGTGGGAGTATTTACACAGCAGAAATCAGCAAATACTACAAACAGGGCTTCCCCTTCACCCCACAGAGCCATTTGTTAAACATTTACAGGCACGTAAGTGCAGACTCTTCATTTCTTCTGTACCTTCTCTGGGCCTTATTATCTGACCTGAACACTCAAATATAGCCCTTTTAAAGGAAGACCTCAGAGCTTTTTTTTTGTACACTGACTGGCACTGCATTTCATGAGAATGCAGCTAAATCCATGCCAAAGTTTACAGAGTAACTCAACTTAGGGTTGGAAATATTACACCAGGAAACAAACAAAAAAATCTAACGAATATACATTAACCTCAGGATTAACCCCAGCACTAATGAGATCAACTCAGTACAACCAAAGTGTTTTTGTCCTGCCGGGCTCCCTCCTGGTGAGACAGGTTCCAGGGGCCAAGGCCTTTACCTGAATGCTCATGGAAATCTTCCAGGCCCTGAATGACATGTTCTCCGGGCCACTCCTTGAATGCCTCTAGCTTGGAAGCATTGCTGTCCTGTAACAAAGAGGCTATAGAAGAAGATGAATCCTTTGTAGGTGAAAAAGGAGGCCTTGCCTTTCCTGCTTTGTTGTGAAGGCTCTGAGCCACATGAGTTTGCTAAGCTATAAGCATGTTGAGGGCTCAAGTTCTGTTCCAATCTGTGTCCCCTAGAGGCCTGAACAAGTGTCCTGTCCCTTTATGGTGTTTAATTAAGGTTTATTGTACTGAAGACCACATTTGGGATGAGTAATGGTTACTTAGTGCTAGGCCGCACTTACCTATCTAATCTCCTTGAAGAAATACTTTATTAAGGACATAAATAGATGTGTATGCCTGTGCCAGCTGGGGTGGGAGGAAGGACACTTTTCCTTAGGAGAAAATGTGTCCTTGCGGATTTTAGAGAGGAAACTATCATCTGCTATCCTATCTGACTGTAGTGAATGTCATACATCTCCTTTTAGCAGTATTTTATTCCTTCCTGTACATGAAAGGACTCCCCACCAGCCCAGTTCAGGGACACATTCCATCCTTCTGCCCTGTACTCCTAAAATCCTCTTTTTCCCCCACAAAGTTTAAAATTCTACCTATTTTTCTCTCTTCATAATTGCAGGCTGTCTACAGAATGCAAAACACTTCTCACCACCCCATGTCCTCGCAAGTACCCACCCTTCAACTTGCTGCCCCTAAAACTGGCACCTAGGGCAAGTTTTATTTTGATACATCTTATTATCATCTGCACAGGGATACCAACAGAAAGTGATGAGTGTAGGGAAGGGACAAAATCCAAGAAAGTCCCCAGTGCTCTCCTTACCCGGGTCTCCGGCCCACACTAAAATGTGAAATGCAACCCCTAGTCCTAAGAACTCCTCTTTGTCTCCTCTCTCGCCTTCAGGGCAATGTCTCTGATGTCGGCAGGTACCACTAGCTACTCCTAATAAGAACAGCAGATATGAAGCTGTCAGGACCTTAACGAGGCACTTTGCAGGTTACAAATCATTCTCTCATCCTTTACTTTGGTGAACCTCAGAACCACCCTGTGACCTAGGCATTGATGTGACCACCACCATCCTTCAAATGAGCTCATGGGACAGAGCTGGCAGAATGCCTGGTGGATGCCTGGGTGCGACACCTGCCAAGATGTACAGTGATTACTCGCTGCTTCTGTGTGACCTGCAGAAAGAATCTGATTCAGGCCATCTTTTTCGGGCAGATCACGAGGTCAGGAGATCGAGACCAGCCTGGCTAACACGGTGAAACCCCTTCTCTCAGGCGTGGTGGGGGGTGCCTGTAGTCCCAGCTACTCGGGAGGCTGAGGCAGGAGAATGGCATGAACCCAGGAGGTGGAGCTTGCAGTGAGCTGAGATCGTGCCACTGCACTCCAGCCTGGGCGACAGAGCTAGACTCTGTCTCAAAAAAAAAAAAAAAAAAAAAAACTCAAATTGTGTCTTAACTCCCTTTTATGAAGAAAAGTCACACACCTTTTCTATCCACCACCCGCCCCACTGGCAACAGCTTTGGTGCTTGCCTGATGACCGGATCCGTGTTCCCATGACTACAGAGTAAAGTCAGGGCACCTCAGGCTGGACATCCAGATGACCCCATGCTGTACTTCTGAGATCCAGGTTTGAGCTAGGTTTGGATCAAGATGAAAAATTGCCATTATCCCAGGACTGGCTTTTTATGTCTTGCTTTATCTTGCCACACTTTCTTTTTATGCCTTTCTCCCAAGTCATCAAATGTACAAGTGCTTCAAACCACAGATCTTCAGACTCCCTTAATTTATATTCTTACCTTTCCAGTAAGAATTAACTCTGAGTATTTAGGTTCTTCAGATACAAAATGCCTACTCTCTACTCCATGTAGTAAGAAAACAAAATTTATTTTTGAATATTTACCAGTTTAAACTTTTCACTAACTCAGACTGGCCATTATAATTTTATAGGATTTTTCTCCATAGAAGTCAGGAATCTCCTTTAGCATGTTGATGTCAGATAATAGAATGGAGAGGACCAGTGGACTACTCAGTGACAAGCTTAAGAGGTCATCTTATTAATCAATTGGATAGAAGATTAATTTATTCATTCAACACACACTTACTAATAACCTGAGCCCGTGTTGTACTTGAAATCTGCTAACATATACATGTTATGAGTATGTGATCCATGCTTTCTAATTAGACTGTGAGGCCCTTCAAAAGAATCTGATCTCAATTTGCTCCACCTGTTATGACATCAGGCAACTCACTTCACTTCTCTGGGCCTCAGTTTCCTCATTGTGGGGGGTGGCTAAAAGGAGCTCCCTAAATCCACAGAGTCACCTTCTTCCCACTCAATTCAGCAATTATGGGTTACGCACAGAACACAAGAGCTGCTGAGGAAGCTCAAAGAAGGAAAAAACAGGTGCTATTCAAGAAGAATCAGAGAATTGTTGAAGCTGGGCGAGGGTACATGGAAGTTCATCAGATAATTCTGTCTATTTATGTGTATATTTTAAAATCCCCCACACACACACAAAAAAAAAAGCAAGAAAGGAAGAAAGGAAGAAATACAAGGAAATCTAGCAGGCTTCACATAGCTAGAAGCAATTTAGCAGAATTGAAGCATGGGTAGGATTTCAATGAGCCGACACTGGGTCAGGGGCCATTCCAGGCAGGGAACACCGTGAGCCAGGGCATAGAGACTGGAAAATACAAGGTGTTCACAAGGAACTGGGAGTAGTCATGTATGACAGCAGCATGGGGAGCCAGAGGGAGCAGCTGGAGATGGGCTGGAAAGGTATTGTGAGGTCAGAGCTGAAGAACCTCCAGAGGCCCTAGAGTCTGAGCTTAGTTCAGTTCACCTGGGAAAGTGACCTCATTGGTCGCGCTTGAGTTGGCCTTACTGCTTCACAGCCCGCCTGGGTGCAGGCCCAGAAGCAGGGCCATGTGGCAGAAACTGGCAGAGGAGGATGCTGGCAGCACCACCGGGCTTGTTTCTCCACCAGGAAACAAGGTTTCCTATAACTCAGACCCATGAATCAGCATTTCCTCTGTCAATAATACGCAGCCAGAAATGCAACAGCACAGAGCTCAGGGAATGGAAGTAAGGAAGGAATATTCCATGACATCGCCAGGCTCTGCTGCTCTGCTCTCCTTTCCCTTCATGAAGCACTCCTGATAAGCTCCCGAATGACACTCAGGTTTCATAGGATAAGTTTCTCAGAGAACCTCACGGTACCTCTTGAAGATTGAGTCCCACAGAGTAGTCGGCGCTCTTGTCATACTGTGTGTCACTATCACCACAAGGATAAGTAAGAGCACTTTCTGAATTCCTTCATTACGTGATAACTAAACATTAATACCACCGTTCTATCATGGCAGATATTTGAGGATACGTGTGATTTGCCTTTGCATTTTTACACTTCCACATTCAATATGTTATTTGATTCTCATGATAATCTTGTGAGGTACACAGAGAGTATCATACTCATTTCACAAGTGTAGATACCCGAGGCAGGGAAATTAAATGCTTCTTCCCTGTTGAATCTGTTTTGAAGATGCCCAAACTGACCCCAACTCTTTAAATTTCAGTCCAGTATTCTTTTCAAAGTCATATACTTTTAAGAAATGTTTAAATATTAATATTAAATATATTTATGTTAAATATATTTAATAATATTACATTAATGGACAGAATATTTAATATACTTAATTTACGCTATTAGAGATGTATCTTATGTAAACTGTATCTTATCTAGCACCCATAAGAATTTTATCCATTCCATTCACTTATTTATCAGGTATTTCCCGACTGCTTACTATATGCCAGGCTCTGTTATAGACACATTTGATAGTGAACAAAACAGACAAAAAGCCCCACCCCTGTCTTGCTCACATTCGAATTGAGGAACTCAGACAATGAGTAAGATAAAAGGGTAAAATTCAGAGTATGTCAGAGAATTACACGTGCTTTGGAGAATAAAGCAGACCAAGAAGAGGGTAAGGAGTGTTGAAGGGGTGATGCAATTTCACATAGGATGCTCAGGGACAACCTCACTGAAAATACGACATTTAAGGCAAGACCTGGAACGGGAACTAGCCAGCCATGTGGCAATTTGGAGGGTGGTGCGTGGGGCGGGCAGTCAGCAAATGAAACAGCAAATGCAAGGCCCTGAGGTGGTTCCTCCTAGCGTGTCCAAGAAACAGCAAGCAGTCAAGTGTGGCTTGCCTGGAGGGAGAGACGGGGAGAGGCTAAAGATGCCGGGAGTGGAGACCGGGTATTAGAGCATGTAGGCCACTGTAAAGACCTGAGGTTGACTTAGAGAATTTTCTGTCATTTACCAAAAACCAATACAAGCACTAAAAGACAAAGCTAAAATAAAAACAAGACAAGGGCAAAATGCAAACAACAAAATCATGTAAGGGGAGGTTAAGATGATGAGGAAGATGGGATAAAAAGGTAAGGAGTATATGGAAAGAAAGGAAGAAAGAAATGAAGTGGTTATATTCCATTCATTTGCTGTCTCTCTGTATCTTTATTTTTTTCTTTTATTTTTTGAGACAGAGTCTCGGCCTGCCACCCAGGCTGGAGTGCAGACACATGATCTCAGCTCACTGTAGCCTCAACCTTTTGGACTCGAGCAATCCTCCCACCCCAACCTCCCAAGTAGCAGGGCCTACAGGCACACACCACCGCACCTGGCTTAATTTTTTTTTTTTTAATTTTTAGTAGAGACAGGGTCTTACTATATTGCTCAAGCTGGTTTCAAATTCCTGAGCTCAAGTGATTCACCTGCCTCAGCCTCCCAAAGGGCTGAGATTACAGGCATGAGCCAAGGCACCTGGTCTGTCTGTCTCTCCACCTCACTTTGCTTGCTGGCTCTTTCTTGTTCTCATGCTTTCTCTCTCAGTTTTAGAAATTCCTGATCCAGGATCCAAGCCCTCACAAGCCAACTGCCATGGGTGCTTCTCGAGGAGCCGTGCAGGGCAGGGACAGGCAGAGGAGCACCTCATCACCACAAGCTTGGGCCCACACCCTAGACCTCAGTCAGGCTCCTGTCTAGCTGGGCCACAAGAACTCATCAAGCCTTCTCTTGCCTGGGCTACAGGAGGAAACAGAACAAAACCCTCCTGATGCCCCAGCCCCTAGGCCTTCCCAGGGACAGTCACCTTCCAAGTACAGTCCACTTCCAAGCAACAGGGAGAGAAGCCCCAGGAGAAGGAGGGAGAAGGGTGAACATTCAAGCTGTTAGCTCAGCCCTGAGAAAGCTCACCCCCTAAACAGAGGTCCATAATACTCTTGCCTTTGACAGCCCTGACTCATCTTTGTAGGGGAGTGTGGCTGCGGCAAGGACATGGGCATGAAGGAGAGGGAAAAGGATGATCTTGCCTTCCCTCTGGAAGCCAGTGTTCCCCCACTTTTTCTTCTTCTTTTTATTCTATGGGCTCAATAGGCAAGCTCATATTCATTCAGTACATTCCACTACCCTTCCACCACCATCTCCTCACTATCTTGGAGAGTTTTAGAAAATTTCTTTATGTAACGTCTCCAAATTTTGATACTAGGACCAGTGAAAGGCAGTTTAGCCCCTCAAAGCCTTTTGTGAATGGCCTTTGATTTGCCTCCAAAAGTTACTAATAGATCAGAACAGGACAGTGCTCCAAGGCAACAAGGGACGCAAGGTGGAGAAGTCCCTCACCACGCTTTGTACCAAGTAACTGAGCAAACAAGAGTGGCCCTCATCCAGAGGCATACACACGGTCTCAGTCAACCCACAGATACCACAATCATGGTGGGGGAGTAAAGACCACTAAAGTAGCTCTTTAAATTACTTCTTTCATTTGTGTTTTTCTCCATCACCACCCTCCTCTGAAGTTCCACCACTGCTAGCATCACCATCCTAGTTTGATCTCCTCTGAACTTTTATTAATTAAACTTTTTATTTTGAGGTAATTGTAGATTCGTATGTACTTGTAAGAAATAATACACAGAAATCTTTTGTACATTTTACTCAGTTTCTCCCTATGTTAACATCTTGCAAAACTATAGTGTAATATTATAATCAATATGTTGATGTTCATATAGTCAAGATACAGAATCTTTCCATCACCCTAAGGATCCATTACATTGTCTTTTTACAGCCACACCTACTTCTCTTCTGCCACAACCCCTTCCTTAACCATAGCAACCACTATTCCGTTCTGTTTCTATAATGTTGTCAATTCAAGAATGTAATATAAGTGGAATCATATCATACGTAACCCTTTGAAATTGGCTGTGTCCAAACCGGATAATTCCTATCAGGAGATTCATCCAGGGTGTGTGTGTATCAATAGTTGGTACCTTCTCATTGTTAAGTAGTATTCCATGAATAAATGTGCCACTGTATTGGGGGAACCCAACCCCGATATTTCAACGTAGGTTCTTTCTATTTTCCATAAGTGTCAGCGAGTCTGAGAAATAAAGAGAAAGAGTACAAAGAGAGGAATTTTGCAGCTGGACCACCAAGGGTGACATCGCATATCGGTAGGACCATGATGCCCACCCGAGCCACAAAACCAGCAAGTTCTTATTAAGGATTTCAAAAGGGGAGGGGGTGTACAAACAGGGAGTAGGTCACAAAGATCACACACTTCAAAGGGCAAAAAGGAGAACAAAGATCACAAGGCAAAGGACAAAAGCAAAGATCACAAGGCAAAGGGCAAAAGCAGAATTACTGATAAGGGTCTATGGTCAGTGGTGCATGTATTGTCTTGATAAACGTCTTAACAACAGAAAACAGGGTTCGAGAGCAGAGAACTGGTCTGACCTCAAATTTACCAGGGTGGGGTTTTTCCCCACCCTAGTAAGCCTGAGGGTACTGCAGGAGACCAGGGCATATCTCAACCGCATAGGACAGACATTCCCAGAGTGGCCATTTATAGACCTCCCCGCCCCCCTCAGGAATGCAATACTTTTCCCAGAGTATTAATATCAATATTCCTTGCTAGGAAAAGAATTTAGCTGTATCTTCCCTACTTGCACATCCATTTATAGGCTCTCTGCAAGAAGAAAAATATGGCTGTTTTTGCCTGACCCCGCAGGTAGTCAGACCTTATGGCTGTCTTCCCTTGTTCCCTAAAAGTCACTGTTATTCTGTTCTTTCTCAAGGTGCACTGATTTCATAGTGTTTAAACACATGTGTTTTACAATCAATTTGTACAGTTAACACAATCATCATAGTGATCCTGAGGTGACGTACATCCTTAGCTTACGAAGATAACAGGATTAAGAGATTAAAGTAAGACAGGCATAAGAAATTATGAAAGTATTATTTGGGAAATGGTTAATGTCCATGAAATCTTCACAGTTTATGTTCTGCCGTGGCTCCAGCTGGTCCTTCCATTTGGGGTCTCTGACTTCCCACAATAGCACTGTTTTTTGGTTTGTTTGTTTGTTTTGTTTTGTTTTTTGAGACAGAGTCTCGCTCTCTCGCCCAGGCTGGAGTGCAGTGGCACAATCTCGGCTCACTGCAACCTCCACCTCTCAGGTTCAAGCAACTCTCCTGCCTCAGCCTCCCTAGTAGCTGGGACTACAGGAGTGTGCCACCACACCTCGCTAATTTTTGTGTTTTTAGTAGAGATGGTGTTTCACCATTTTGGCCAGGCTGGTCTTGAACTCCTGACCTCAGGTCATCTGCCCACCTTGGCCTCCCAAAGTGCTGGGATTACAGGTGTGAGCCACCACGCCCAGCCAATGTACCACTGTTTATTCACCCATGGAAGAACATCTTCTGGGTTGTTTGCAGTTCGGGGCTAGTATGAATGGAGCTGCTGTATGCTTTCACATAGAGGATTTTGCGTGAGCACAAATCTTTATTTCTTTGAGATAAATAATCAAAAGTGTAATTGTTGGGATGTATGGTAGTTGCATGTATCCTTTTTAAAAAAGGTATTTTCAACCTATTTTCCAAAGAGGTTGTACCAGTTTACATTCCCTCTGGGAATTTTAAGTGATAGAGTTCTCTCTATGTATATTCCAGATATTAATCCCTCATCATATATGTGATTTGCAAATATTTTCTTCCTAGTCTGTAGCTTGTCTTTTCATTCGGTTAACAGGGCCTTTTCACAAGGCAAAAATTTTTTATTGTGATAGTGTTCTATTTATCACTTTTTTCTTTTATGGATTGTGTTTTGGTGTCAAGTCTAAGAGCTCTTTGCTCAGCCATTGATCTTGGAGATTTTCCCCCACAAGTTTTTTTCTTTTTCTAGTTTTTTGTTTCATGCTTTAAATTTAATTCTGTGATCTGTGTTTAGTTAATTTCTATATAAGGGTGAGACTTAGGTTGAAGTTTTTGTGTTTGTTTGTTTGTTTGTTGTTTGCCCACGGACATCAAATTACTGCAGCACCATAGGTTGAAAAGGCTATCTTTACTTGATTGAATTGTTTCTGTATCTTTTAAAAAATTGATGAGAGATATGTGTGAACCTAAGTATGTGATTTCTATTCTGTTCCATTGATCCATATGTCTGTCTCTCTATATATACTATACTGTATTGATTACTGTAGCTATAAGTCTTAAAATTGAGTGGACATATTCCTTCTACTTAATTCTTGTTTTTCAAAGTTGTTTTAGCTATTTAAATTCCTTTGCCTTTCCATATAAATTTTAGCATAATCTCATTGACACATACTGAAAATCTTGCTGCGATTTGGAGAGAAACTGTGACATATCTGCATATCAATTTGGGAAGAATTGACATTTTTACTATGGTGGTAGGCAGAATATGACTGTTGAAAGAGCTCCACATTCTAATCCCTGGAACATGTGAATATGTTACTTTCTATGGGAAAGGAGACTTAGCAGATATGGGACTTTGATCTCCCCTCAGAGCCTTCATAAAGAACATGCCTTGCCAACACTTTGATTTGAGCCCTGTAAGATCCAGTACCAAACTTCAAAAATCCAAAACTGTAAGAAAATAAGTATTTTTTAAGGCACTAAGTTTGTGGTCATTTGTTATAGCAGCAATAGGAAACTAATACAATTATGTTGAATTTTCAAATCAATGAACAAAAATGCTGTCTCTCCATTTATTTAGACTGTCTTTGATTTTTTTCTCAGCATTTTATAGCCTTCAGCATACAAGTCTTGTAAGTATTTTGTTAGGTTTATATGTAGTGTTTCAGTTTTTGAGCAATGATAAGTGGTATTGTATTTTTAATTTTAATGTCCATGTGTGTTCATTGATAGTATATAGAAATGTAATTCATTTGTTTATGTTTATTTGCATTCTGTAACCTTGCTCAATTCACGTCTTCTAGGAGGCTTTTTTTCGTAGACTCCTTGTAATTTGCTATAAAAGTCTATCATCTACAAATCAAGGCAATTTTATTTTGTTTTTCTAATCTTTATTCTTTTTGTTGCCTTTTCTTACCTAATTGCACTGGCTAGAACTAGAACCAAAACTATGTTGAATAAAAGCAGCAAAAGTGAAAATTCTTGCCTCATTCCTGATCTTAGGGGGAAAGGATTCAGTCTTTTATCATTATGTATAATATAAGCTAAAGGGATTTGTAGACATATTTGGTTTCTGAGAGTTTTTTTAAATCACAAATTAGTGTTGAATTTTGTCAAATGCTTTTTCTGCATTGACTAATATAATCATATATTATATTTTTCTTTCTACTTAGCTATTCTAGCAGCCTTTCATCCTCAAAATAAACCTTTAGTAGCCTTGAATTCATAAAATAAACTCCACTTGGTTATGGTGCATAATTCCTTTTATAATTGCTGATTTTATTTGAGATTTTTTCTATTTTGTCCCATTCTATTTTTGAAATTTTTTTTGCTTCTATATTTTTGGGAGACGTTAGTCTGTCATTTTCTTTATTTGTACTGTCTTTGTCTGGTTTTAAAATCAAAGCAATGCTACCTTTATAAAGTGAATTAAGGATTATTCCTTCCTTTTCTATTTTCTAGGACATATGTAGAACTGGTGTTAACTCTTCTTTAGTTTGGAAGAACTCTTCAGTGAAATCATTTGTAACTAGAAACTTCCTTTTTGGGAGTTTTTAAAATTCTGAATTCAATTTCCTTAATAATTATAGGGTTATTCAAATGATCTATTTCATACTAGATAAGTTGTGGTAGTTTATGGTTTTAAGGAATTGATCCATTTTATTTGTCAAATTTTTGTGTGGAGAGTTGTTCATAGTATTCCCTTATTATTCTTTTAGTGATTCAGTCTGTGATGATATCCTCTGTTTTTTTCCTGCTATTAATAAGTTGTTTTCCTTCTCTTTCTCTCCATCTCTCCATTTCTATCTCACTCTCTTGCATTTTGATAGAGGTTTATCAATTTTATTGATCTTTTCAAAGAACAAGCTCTTTGTTTCATTGATTTTTCTATTGTGTTGTAGTTTTCTATGTCATTGGTTTCTGTTATCTTTATTATTGCTTTCCTTCTGCTTACTTTGAGTTTATTTTGCTTTACTTTTCGTTTTTTTTTTTTTTTTTTTGAGGCAGGAACTTGCATGATTGACATGAGACTTTTTACTAATATAAGCATTTAGTACTATAGATCAATCTCTCTCTCTCTCTCTCTCTCTCTCCCCCCCAGCACTTCTTTAGTTGTATCCCACATATTTGCAATGTATTCTTATTTTCATTTAGTTCAATGTATTTCACTTAGTTCAGTGTTTTGTTTTGTTTTTTTCACTCAGTGCAGTGTAATTTTCCTTGAGACTTTGTCTTTGACCCATAGATTATGTAAACTGTTGGTTAGTTTTCCAGTGTTTTGAGATTTTCCTATTATCTTTCTGTTATTAATTTCTAATTTGATTTTATTGTGGTCAGAGAACATATTCCATATGATTTTAATTACTTGTTTATCTTATGGTCTAGAACATGCTCTATATTGGTATATATTCTGTGGTGCCTGATAACAATGTGTATACAGCTGTTTTTTAGTGCAGTGTTATGTAAACGTGGATTAGATCCTGTTGGTTGATAGTGGTGTTGAATTCTATATCCTTGATGATTTTCTGTCTAGTTGTTCCATTAATTATTGAAAGTTGGTTATTAAAATGTCCAACTATAGTTATAGATTTGTCTATTTCTTCTTTCAGTTTTATCAGTTCTTATTTCACATATTTTACAACATTATTGTATGGTGCACACACATTTAGAATTGCTATATCTTCTTGATTGAGTGACCCCTTTATCATTATATAATGTTCCTCATTGTCTCTGGTAATTTTCTCTGCTCTGGAGTCTATCTTATCTGACATTAATATAGCCAGCCACTTTTGCTTCCTTTTGATCCGTATTTGCCAGATATATCTTTTAATATCCTTTTACTTTCAAATCATTGTATTTGAGGTGAATTTCTTACAGACAACAAATATCGGGTCATGTCTTTTAATCCACTCTATCAATTTCCATCTTTTAATTGATATACTTAGACCATTAACATTTGATATAATTATTGATTTGCTAGAATTTGTCTGCCATTTTCTTTATGTTTTCTACTTGTTCTGCTTTTTGTTGCTATCCTTTTTTCCTACCTTTTTATAGGTTGTTTGGACATATTTTTAATTCCATTTTAATTTATTTATAATGTTTTTGAGTGTTTCATTTTGTAAAGCTTTTTGAATGGTTGTTTTAGGTAGTATATTAAATATACACGTCATAATCTACTAATGTCATAATTTTTTCTGTTTGAGCGAAGTATAGAAACCTTACTCATCTTTACTTCCCTTTATCCTTCCCTATTTTAATCCAAATGTCTTAAATATTTTCCCTATTTTTTGGTCCCAAAATACATTTGGGACCATGTCAGACAACGTTATACTTTGCATAATGTTAAAACAAAGTGTAACATTGATATGGTTTGCTGTGTTTTGCTTCAACAATCAAGCACAATTTGGAAAACTCAAAAGAAGAAAAAAGGTCTTTCGTGTTTGCCCATACTTTTCCTTACTATGTTCTTTCTTCCTTCCTTATATAGCAAGGTTTCTTCTTTTACCCTTTCTTTCTGTTCAAAGTACATCCATTCATTATCCTTTTAGGGACATTCTGCTGGTGACAAATCCTCTTAGTCTTTCTTCATTTTAGAATGTCTTGATTTCCCCTTCACTCCTAAAGGATATTTTTGCTAGATATAGGATTCTGGATTGACAGTTGTTTTCTTTCAAAACTTGAAAAATATTATGCTACTTCCTTCTAGCCTATGTGGTGTCTGATGAGAAATCTACATCTTTTAAATTGCTTTTCTCCTATAGGGAAGGTATCATTTTTCTCTTGCTGCTTTCAAATGATTTTCTTTGTCTTTAGTTTTCAGAAGTTTGACTATGGTACGTCTTGGTATGAATTTATTGTGAGTTTATTCCCTTTGAGGCTTAGCCAATTTTGTGAATCTGTCTTTTGCCGAATCTGAGAAGTTTTCAGCTGGCTTTTTTTTTTTTTTTTGACACTATTCTTTCAGACAAAAGGGTGTCACTTCATTACTTCCAGGTGGAAGTAAAAATCCAAGTTCTACACTCAGCCTCAGTTTACATGTGAGGGTGGTGTCGTTACCGCTGGGCAAGAGGAGAAATTCTGGCTTTCAATAGGCCTGCACTGATACCTCCTGGCTAATAGGAGCAGGAATGCCTCATTGCTGTTTCCCATACGGTCTCCATTGACACCAAAAAGAAGGTGGTAAAGCTCTGACTCTCCACCAGGCTAACTTTCCCACCATCTCCGTGGGGAGGGGACAGGTGCCTCATTGCCGCTGGGTGGAAGTGGGAGTCTGGGCTATCCACGTGGTCTCCACTTACACAATGATGGTGAGGGAGGGTGTTTGATTACCAGTCCGCAGGGAGGAAAATTCTAGCCCCTTACTCAGCTTTTTCTAATATCACCCCAGTGCAGGGAAGAGTTTGAGGGCACATCAGTACAGCCCAGTGAAGGCAGAAGTCTAGGTTTTCCATTTGGCTTGTGCTGGCATGAGTGAGAGATTATGCCCTGAGTAAGAGTGGTTATTAATATGTCCAACTATAGTTATAGATTTGTCTATTTCTTCTTTCAGTTTTATCAGTTCTTATTTCACATATTTTACAGCATTATTGTATGGTGTATACACATTTAGGATTGCTATATCTTCTTGATTGAGTGACCCATTTATCACTTTGCGTGAGATAGAATGGCTATCGTCTAAAAGATTTCGGTCTTGCCATGCTTTCCCTTTCCTGATCCTTGGGCTAAAGACAGCAGGCTTTTGCTTAGGCTTTTCTGTCTGTACACATAGGTGCTTCCAGTTACTGGCTTCAGCTCCACGTCCGGAATATAAGAGACACAAGAAAACTGGGGGAACTCACCGTTATGTTGTTCCTTGGGTTTTGAACCCCTAGTTAGCCTGCCTCCTCTTTTCTACCTATCAGAATATTCTTACATTTGTTTTGTGTAGAACAGCCAAGGATTTTAGTTGCACTCAGCAGGAGGAAGAGAGAAAAGTGTGTCTACTCGATCTTTCCAGAAGTGAAAGTCTCCACTGAACTTTTGAAATGGTGTTAAAACTGGATTTCTTACCCCAGTGTCTCATCCTTGCGGATAAACTGTCATACCCTCTTTAAAATACTGAGATACCATGTCATTTTCCTTTTTGCAGAACTCTCATGAATCTTCACTATTGCCTCTGGAATAATATATAACACATCTGACTGGTGTTTAAAGTCTTCGTTATGTAACTTTTACCCACCTCTTTAATCTCTTGCTCTTCCCTTCCACAGGACCTAGAATCTCAGTGAATTGGACTTCTGTCGGGATTCCCTGAAAACTCTTCATGGTGTCTTGCTGCCTCAACTTGCTAGTTATTCTGTATACTTAGGACACCCCCCAAAAATGCAAATTTTTTCTTTCCCATGTAAGGGTCATTTAGAAACTACAACCTATCTTTTCTACTTCCCTTAGAATTATGACCACGTTATCTGTAGCACTTCTGTGGTGTGGACTGCCTATTGCCTGTGTAGAAGTTACATGTGAATATAAACTTATTTCCACTACTAGATTATAAGATCCTTGAGGGATGAAGCCCTGTATAATTCCTCTTGGCCTTCTCCACAGGCCTTGGCACAGGGCATGACACAAAATACATGCACAAAGAATATCTGAAGAATTAACTCAATAACTCACATGTTTCCCTACATGATAGTCCATCCAAAAAGTCTAGTTGACTTTGCATCTTCAAGTATTTAGGGAGCTGTTTTCTAGGACTGGCTCCTGAGACAAGGATTGACTTAGCATCTAAAGAGAGCTGGTTTCTTGAGTAATTGGAGGGAAAGCATTACTTTCAGTTCCAAGCCAGATCTCTAGGGAAAGACTTTTTGTGGCTTTCAAAACTATAAAGACTGTATTGTAAGACTACAGGTTGATTATGAAAATATGGGACATAGACAGAGATCCAGAAATCTGCTGATTTATAGAAATAACACCTCCTATCATCCAAATTAGTAGTTCAAATTCTTCTTGGCAGTGCCAACCTAAAAGGGCATATATTTTAAAAGCAGGGTGGAAAAGTGATCTTCTTCATCTGTTCTTAGCTCAGAACATATCTATATCCAACAATATCCTTGAGATTGGCTTTGCATTGAGAGATCTATCCTGAGAATGAATATTTTCCAAGGAGCTCTCCCACTATCACAAAATAAGAGAAGGTAAAGTGGCTAGGAAGGGAGGAAGAGGTAGGGATGAGAACAAGAGGAGAGAAGAGGGAAAGTTTTCCAGTCTTGTAATTGTCAAGAGCCACTCCTTGATGATTCTGCCTCCTCTCCTTGTCTGAGCTTCTTTTCTCCCCATCATGTCTGCTGCAGTATCTTTTTAAATGGTCTCCCAGTCTGCATGTTTCTCTGTATCAGTCCATGCTAAACACAAACACCAAAACCATCTCCCTAAAACTGGACTCTGCGCTATCTACATTTTCAAAGAAACCTTTATCTCTTCCTTATGGCACAGTAATAATGTCCAGATCCCTTCACCAGGCACTCATGGTATATAGCTTTACCTCTCACTATCCCCGTTACACCTAAGCAGGTAAAAGAAGGATGGGAAAAATACAGTCTCTAAGTCAGACCTGAGCTCAACTCCAGCTCAGTTTCCTAACAGCTTAGTGATCTTGGGTAGCATATTTTACCTTGAGGAGCCTCAGTTTCGTTAAAAACTTGATTTAAAATAATAACTCAAAGGGCTGTCATGAGGAATAAGCAACGTAATGAATAAATTATATAGCATGTAATAGGTGCTCAATAAATGGTAGCTATTTGTACTATGCTCAACCACATTGAACAATTTCCCTTTTGCCAAAATTCCTCAGTCTTTTCTCAGGCCAATGGCCCTGGCAAGATTGCCAAATGTGCCTACAGAAATAATACATTATGCCAGGAGGAAAGAAGACTAACTGAGGATGAAAGGTGGGTGAGGATGAGACAGCATCCACATAAGGTAAGCTGCTCATTGTTAGAAAGAAGTGATGAATGGAGCTCTGAGAGAGGCGCAGGTGAAGGGGCAGGTCCACAAATTCAGAGTGGCCAGGCAGGGTCAGGCAGTTTCAGCATCTGATTTTCTTCCTTGATCATCAGAGCAATCCTCGGCCTGTCTTTCCACAACTGAGGAGGACACATCTCTTATCTCTTCATGCAGATGAATTGTCTGTGTTTCTTTAACGGAGAAGACACTCAGATGCTATATCCAGCACAGAAAAGAGGTTAGCAGAGGGCAACTCAGCTTGGGGGTTTAAATCGGAAGTATATTCACTATGGCTTGTACAGTTATAGTACCCATTATGTACGTGTGTTATTATAAGGGGCTCTAGGAAATAGCGTCAAGAGACTCACTTCGTAAGTACATTTATTATTATCTCTGCTGTTCAAGCCACACAAAATAAATGTCTGGCATTTCCAGAAATTGCTATCGATTCAGCAGCAGATTTTACAAGGCCAATCAATAACAGTTTCCTCCTTTCCCCCTCCCACAGTGTGTATTTATTTGTGATGAAGCTTTCTGTTCCTCCTGCGCTTTCTAGTGCTTATAATTGGTCCAGAATAAATGGATGATTTCATCTTTTTCCAGGAAAAAAAGAGAGAATAAAAAACCTGCTATTAAAAATATCTTCCTCCCCCAGCCAAAAACAAAACTGTATGTGTGAGGGAGACAGATAGAGATTGAGATAGATATATCAATATAGATACAGATATAGATAGCGACTGAATTCAAGCATGTCTGCCAGAGTGAGACCCTCAGCACATAAGCCACAGTTTGTGACCCTCTTTTCCCTGTAAAGGAGTCATGCTGGATTAGGAGATTAGGGGCCCAGAAAGGCATATAGATCCTTTCAGTCATGAGTTCTTGTATTATGATGCCTTTGTATTTTTTAGTGTCACCAACTATCTAACAGAGGCTGAAAGCAGGCAAGAACTTCAGAGTTCACCAACCCCAGCCTTTCTATAGATTAAAGCACAGAAGCTCAAAAAGGAAATACAGGAGGTATAAACTCAGGTCTCTTACCTCCTTGTACGATAATTTTCCCTGCTGCCCTACCATACCTGCCAGGGTACCTGACTCTATGTCTGTCACCAGAGAAAAGAGATTCTCGTAAGCATTTGTCAGAGGAACTTCACTGTGGCAGACAGTGGTGATTAGGATTCTCTTCCCCATTGTAACTCACTAACTCACTGTGGTCAAGCAGCTAGTCATTCATTCCCTGGCCTTTGGTGTCAGAACAGGGGCCAGCCTTCCTTGTCTCTTAAAGCCTATGGACAGTCTGCTTCACCAGCACCAACCCCACGTCCTGGACTAGCCATGGCTCTGAGCGGAGCCAGAGCAAAATACCACTGGCCGGCAAACAGGTGTGGGAGCACGTGGGAGTCATGCCCAACCTGCGCTGCTGGTCAGAAGTCTGTGCTCAGAAGAATAGTTTTCTCCTCGTCATGGGCTGAATTGTGTCGTCACTACCTTTTCCGCCCCCAAGAAAAAGATGCTGAAGTTCTAACCCCCAGGACCTCAGAATGTGACCTTTCTTGGAGACTGGATCTTTACAGAGGTAATCAAGTTAAAATGAGATGGTTAGGGTGAACTCTTCTAATACATCTGGTGTCCTTATAAAAAGGAGAAATGTCGACACTGAGAGAAACACCCACACAGGGAGAATGCCATGCGAAGATGAAGGCGGAATCAGAGTGATGCTTCTTCAAGCCAAGAAACACCAAAGCGTTATCAGCAAACCACCACGAGCTGGAAGAAAAGCCTAGAGCAGGTTCTCCTTCCCAGCCCTGAGAAGGAAGCAACCCTGCTGATGCTTTGGTTTCAGACTTCTGGCCCCCAGAACTGTGAGATGATACATTTCCTTTGTTTAGTACTACAAACCCAGTTTGTAGTCCTTTGTTGCAACGGTCCTAGCAAACTAATACACCTCTCTTTCTCAACAGCTAGAGTTCAGAGGGCCCAGCACTGAGGAATCCAGAACTTAAAGTCAGAAAAATGTTTTAACTAGACTGGAGGCTCAGAAGCCATCTTTGATAACTCCTCCCCAAATAAACACGGCGGCAGGAGAGACGGCATGAATACACAGGTAGAGTACATAACCCCAACTTCCCGCACAAAACACACTGTTGGCCAGCCACGGTGGCTCATGCCTGTAATCCCAGCATTGTGGGAGGCGGAGGCAGGCAGATCACCTGAAGTCAAGAGTTCCAGACCAGCCCAGCCAACATGGCAAAACCGTGTCTCTACTAAAAATACAAAAAAATATGAGCCGGGCATGGTGGCATATGCCTGTAATTCCAGCTACTCGGGAGGCTGAGGCAGGAGAATCACTTGAATCCGAGAGGAGGAGGTTGCAGTGAGCCGAGATCGTCCCACTGCACTCCAGCCTGGGTGACAGAGTGAGACTCCGTCTCAAAAACAAACAAACAAAAACAAAACAAAACATTTTTTACAAATGCGGAATAAGTAAAATACTGCCCAAGCTACATAAAATCAGTTGTCTGTGAGGCTATGTGGTAAGCATAAGTCATGCACAATTTGTGCTACAATACAGCAAAGTACATATGTTTTTCACCAGGGTAAAATATAAACATAAAGAAAACCCCTGAGCACCTTGGCAAAAATAACATTTCATAAGACCTATTTTACCTCTTTTTTTCCTGGGTACACAGGACGGCTGTACTTCCCGCTCTCCTTTGCTGCTAGAATGGGCCACGTAACTGATTCTGACCAATAGACTCTAAGTAGAAGTGACCTAAGTGGAAGCAAAGAAGAGGGATGTGAGTCTTCCATCGTGCCTTTTCCCCCATCATGGAGAAGTCATATGTCGAGATAGTGGAGATGCAAAATTAACCTAGACTGGACCCTTAAGTCACTGATTGAAAGGGACCTGCCCTGGAGAACCACCTGTCCATCAGTGAAGGTTCTGAGAGAAAGAACTAGGTGTCTCTGAGATTGCGTGAGAATTATCTACCCTGACACTAAGCCTAACCCAATTGATGATGGCCCCTTACCCTTGTGATCTGTCTTTGACCAGTATACTATTCAAAAACAAGTGATTTGGCTGGGCGCAGTGGCTCATGCCTGAAATCCCAGCACTTTGGGAGGCCAAGGTGGGCAGATCACTTGAGGTCAGGAGTTTGAGACCACCCTGGCCGGTATGGTGAAACCCCATCTCTACTAAAAATAAAAATATTAGCCAGGCGTGGTGGCTCCCGCCTGTGGTCCTAGTTACTTGGGAGGCTGAGGCAGGAGAATCACTTGAACCCGGGAGGTGGAGGTTGCAGTGAGCCATGATTGTGCCACTATACTCCAGCCTGGGCAACAGAGAGAGACTCCGTCTCAAAAAAAAAAAAAAAAATCCATTTAAAAATTATTAACTGGGCATTTCTCATGTTTCTTGTTTGCTGAGCTCACAGCCATTTTGGTGGAGCAACCCACCAAACTATGTTCATGTGATTCCTGCCTGAAGTCACAGACTCCAGTCCCCATGATAAAGGAACTGCGTTCCTAACTAGTCCTCCCTTAAGGAAAAAGGATGCTTCCTATTTCACAAAGCAGACTTTCTCAGACCAACCCTGATTGTTAGAAATGTATTTCTTCAGACCACCTAAAGTCAGACCCTCTGTCACTTTCACACACTCGCCTTCCCAGTTCTACCCTCTAGAGCTTGGGAATAACAAGAAACAAGTCCATACTTCTCCCAAACTTCTTTCCCCTAGGCTGATGTTTTCATCAACGGAGATTTCTTTCCAGAAGCCTTGTTAATCAAGCTATCACTAATGAGTCAAATCCCAATAGAATGCAGGCCAAAACATTGTCCCAATTATTTCATTGTGTTAGGATTTTATAATATAAAAAATATATATTTTAAAGAAATGGAATTCCTCCTGGGGCCTAACATTCTTTCCGTTTTAGAAAGATTTGCATCATAGTAATATTTGTTGTATTTTGCTTTATTGGGATTGAACCTGCCATTATGCTGCTGAGTGTCTGAGTATGAATGTTGGAAATAGCTTTCTCTCACCGTTAGCTCAGAAAAATCTGTCAGTAAAACACAGGCAAATAGATTATGATTGTGTCGACAGCCTTTTTCATAAGCTAATGAGCTCTCTAACCCATTCGTGACTGCTGTCCTCCACAAGGTCTTGCAAGCAGATTGCTCAAGAGTTTGCTGAATTTGGCGAATTGATACACTGGACTCATTTGATTTCCCATTTCTATGAATGATTGTTAGGTAATTTAACAATACATGAGTGTGCTTAGAATGCCTTATGGGGCATTAGTTAAGGTAAATAAGCAATCAGTTGAGAACAACAATGTTAACACAGGCAAAATCTACTATCTTCCTTTTTAGTAGTGGATTCCCTTCATGTTTTAAGTGGAAATTTTAAAAGACATGCATACATGTGAGACTTCTGAGTCCTGTCATTCATATTTTATCATTAAGACTACTACAGGAGAGGGAACATACAATTTTACTTGAAAGAAATCCAGTCAACATGAGGGCTAAAACAAACCAAAAAAAAAAAAAAAAAAAAAACAGTGGAAAATTTCAACCATACTATAAAAATATATTTTTTTAATTTAAGTATTTAAGTTCAAATATTTGGTATTGCCATGGCTGGGGAAACACTTTTATATACTCCTTGTAGGAGTATAAACAGAGGTAATATTTTGGAAACGCAATTTGGCAAATATTATCAAAAGCCTTTCAAGTGTGCATACCCTTTGATGCAGACCCACTGATTTCACTTACAGGAATTTATTCTAAGGAGATAATACTGGGTATGTGCAAAGATTTATTTACGAAGATGTTTATTGCAACAGTACTTATAATAGAAGCAATTGGAAAACAACAAATAACCAATAAAAGAAAATTGGCTTTTAAAAAAAAGATTCATTTATACAATGTTATATTGTACAGTCCTTAAAAATTATGTTATAGAAAAATTATTAATATGAAAAAATATCCATAATATACTATTAAGCTAAAGAAGCAAGTTTTGAAACAGTATTTTCAGGATGCCAATTTGGCAAACTCTCATATAAACATAGATTAAAGACATACCAAAATTTAGCAGTACCTACCTCTGAAGGTTGGGATTATGGGTGGTTTTTATTTCCTTCTTTATCTCTTCTGAATTTCTCTAAATGTTTTATAGTGAACACAATATATTTGCTGTACAGAAATACTATGATGAGATTTAATCTTATATGTAAAAGATTCTAATTTCTGAAGATGCTATTGTTATGAGGAAATCAGGCACGTTTTCCTACTGGTTCAATTCACAATGCTAAGTGAACCAAACCTTTTTTTGGCATTTCTAATTACTACAGCGCCAAACATACTCCATCTTTTAAAGCAAGTTTGAAAACCGGTGGACAATTTACAATTAGCCAAGACACTCAGTTCAGTTTCCTTGAAATAAAAAGATGTGTGGAGTCTTTCAAGATGGAAAGAGAATATTAGTATTACCACCCAAGAGCATTAGATGTGGAGTCAAAACAACTACAGCCAAGTTCAAATTCTAATACTAACTGCCAGGTGACTTGAGGAAGTCTCTTAGTCCTTCCATAGGGCTCCCAGACTGCAGCTATATAGATATACTTTTTTTTTAAATAAGGGATATGAAAGATCAATGTGTATTTACCTGAAATACCACCAAAGCAGTCATATGTTATATAGCACATAGCTTTAAGTCACCCCTAGACAAGAATCACAATAACTAATAACCAGTCTTGGTTAGAATGACATTGATGAAACTGATTTTCTTTTTCTCTTTGTCTTTATGTCTGTTGTTTGTTGGCTTATTTGATATATGTGAAATAAAACATACACTGACGCACAAAGTGCATAAGTCATAAATGTACAGTTTAACATATTATTGCAATGCAAGCCCCAGTGTAAGCCCCACCCAAGTGAAGAAATAGAACAGAGCCAGCACCTCGAAGGACTGATGTGCCGCTTCCTAATCACACTGCCTTTCTTGCCCTGGAGTCACAACTCTCCTGATGTTATTGTGATCATTTCCTTGATTTGCTGTATAGTTTTACCGCCTAAGTTTGCATTAACAATACAGTTTACTTGTGTTTAGTTTTGAACTTATATAAATGGAATCATACAGGAAAAATTGTCATGATATGATGGTTGTAAAAAACGTTTTGTAAAGTGTAAAGTATGTATGAGTAAATGACATTATTATCAGCAATCCTATTACGTGGGAACATAGACATTGAGTTGCAACCCTGTAAAGCAGGTGGCTGATCTCACAATTTTGATGTTAAGTCATTTGCAGTCAGGTCTAGACCTTCTCACCTCTCCAGATAGTCATCCTAAGCTCACGGACAAGGATCCACTGAAGCTCTGTATTTGTGACTTCTTGTGCCACCTGGATGGAAAAGTACCCACCCAAGGCTGAAGGGATCCATAAACACCTGCTTTGTTCATAAACAAGCAGGCTTCCCTCTGTTGAGTGAGTTCCCCAGTTATTATCAAGGCTCTAAGGTCATAACTGGTTAATTGTTGGCTAGAAATCAATACACAGAGAGGGATGATTTTTGATAAGAGCTTATAATAAGCAAATTCAAGTTCAAAAGACTTGCTGTGTTTTTGCTCTTACATGCTGAAGAAAAGGTGCTGATCTCTTTTGTGGGAAAAACCATAGCCCCACTCACGCTGCTAGCTAAATTAAGAACTGCTTAATATTTTTAACAGGTCTTTGGCCAATTCATTTTGTCCTTATGCCCAGGTATTCAAATACTACCTAGAATTTTTTTTAATTGCAAGCAAATTCATCAACCTATTCTCTGGCATCATGAGGCCTCAGGGTTATAGCTACCCTTTGTCCCAGTTTTGAAACAATCTTGCCATTCTTTGATGTTAGCGGCTACCTTGTGAACTGATCCGTGGGGCTCCCAGTGCCTGAGGCTCAGTATCACCGTGGGTTTCCCAGCTGGCATTTGGCCAAAGTTTGCCATTCCTCCTGTGCAGCCACCCATGCATGTGTACATGAGCACACGCATGTGTGAATGGGTGGGTGTGTTCAAGCGTGTGTAGGCATACTGTCTGCTCATTCCACAAGTAGCATTACTGTGGATGGTAGCAATAACAGTAAGAATGCTTTTCATATAGTAAATGTTGGGTAAATGAGTGAACAAATGAGTAACGCTTCAACAGGCTTTCTACCCCAACATTCCTCTTCTCACAACTGAGCCCGTTTGAATTCCACCTTCGGGCTCAAAACTGTCATTCCAAGGACTAATTCAAGACTTAGTCGAGTAAAATTTCAGAGGCTTTAGTCCAGATTCTCAAAAGATTCAGAATCCATTGTACCTGGCCAATCTTCCCGTGATGATGTTCAGTCCAAATTTGGACCACTGCTTTGTTTCTCTCCATAGAAGCCAGGTGCACTCCACCTTGAGTACCTGGAGCACTTGCTACTCAGCCTGGAGACCTTGTTGACTATGTCCATTCCCATAGACAGTGGACATCATCTTCCTAAATTCAAGTAACTAAGACTGACTTCTTACGCTACTCAGACCTTGCCCAAATTAACATGTGGCTTTGTCTCAGTATTGGAAGATTTTTTGCCAAAACCTTTACCTTTCCCTGGTCCTCCCTGATCCTGACCAAAGCCACTTCTTATCATACTCTCCACATGCCGCATCTATTCACTGGAATTTCTCACCTCACTAGCATCTTGGTCTGTCCTCAGACCATCATGATGGGCATCCCTAATTTCCAGTTCCACTACTGTCCTGATCTGCCCTTTCCATTGCCTACTGAAAGGTCTTCAAATTTTAAATTAAATATAACAAAAAATTTTATTTTTTTTCTTTTTTCCCCAAAGTGCCTTGGAAACTTATAAACAATAAATTTTAAAACTAGGCTTTCAAAGCAAGTAAATAAGCAAAAAGAAAACAATCATAATAAACTTTGTGAAAGTATGAGTACAAATGGAAAGACATACCATGTTTATGGATTGGAAGACTGGGTACAGTCAAGAAGTCAATTCTTTACAAATTGATAAATAGAATTAATAAAGTTCCAATCCAAATCCCTAGAAAGATTTTTTTTAATAGGTAAAGAAACTGATTCTAAAGTTTATATGGAAAGACAAGGAACTAGAATAATCAAAACGAGTCTGAAAAAGAAGAATAAAGTTGGAGGATTGGCCCTGCCTTCCTGCCTGATTTCACAGCCTGTTATACAGTAATCAGAAAGTGTGGTATTAGCAAACAAATGGACACATAGATCATTGAGAAAGAATAAAGACTCCAGAAATACACTTATATGCATATGGCCAATTAATTTCTTACAGACACAAAGGCAATTTAGTTTATTTTCAAAAACTTATGCTGGAACATATATATCTGTGTATGCTAATATGTGAACCACTTCAACCTAAACATCACACCTTATAAAAAATTAAATTAACTCAAAATAGATCACAGATTTAAATATAAAATGTAAATCTATAAAATGTTTAGAAGAAGAAATAGGAGAAATATTTATGACCTAGGGCTAGGCACAGATCCCTTTGATATGACATTAAAAATACAATATATAAAATTTTAAAAATGAGTTGATTGAACTTTATCAAAATTAAAAAATCTTTACTCTAGGAAAGATACTATTAAGACATGAAAAAATAAGGTAAAGACTGGAAGAAAATAGCTGCAAATCACATATCTAACAAAGGACCTATATCTAGAATATATAAAGAACTCTCAAAACTCAACAGTAAAACATACAATCCAATTTTTCAAAATATGCAAGAGAATGAATAAACACTACATCATAGATGATATACAGATGGCAAATAAGCACATAAGGAAATGCACAACATCATTAGCCATTAGGAAATGAAAATTAAAATCACAATTGGATATCACTACGTATCTATTGTTTTTGTTTTCATTTTATTTGAGACAGAGTCTTGCTTTGTCACCCAGGCTGGAGTGCAGTGGCACGATCTTGGCTCACTGCAACCTCTGCCTCCTAGGTTCAAGCGTTTCTCATGCCTCAGCCTCCTGAGTAGCTGGGATTACAGTTGTGCACCACCACGCCCGGCTAATTTTTTGTATTTTTAATAGAGATGTGGTTTCACTATGTTGGCCAGGCTGGTCTTGAACTCCTGTCCTCAAGTGATCTGCCTGCCTCAGCCTCCCAAAGTGCTAGGATTACAGGCATGAGCCACCGTGCCCAGCCACACTATATAGCTATTGGAAGGGCTAAAATAAAAATTTTAAAAAACTGACAGTACCAAGTACTAACAAGAATGAAGAGCAGTGATATTCTTATGCATTCCTGGTGGGTGAGGAAAAAAGGTAAAATACTCTGTAAAACAGTTTGGTAGGTTCTTATAAAGTAAATGTACACTTACCCTAGGACATGGCAAAACATGTTTACACAAAAACCTCTACACAAATGTTTATAGCACCTCTATTCATAATACCTACAAAGTGGAAACAGCTCAAATGTTTTTGAACAGATGAATGAATAAGCTGGAATATTTTTCAGCAAAAATAAGAACTATTACTACACATATCTCAAAGGCATCACACTGAGTGAAAGAAGTCAGGTTTTAAAAGTTACATACTGTATGATCCCATTTATATGACACTCTGGATAAGGCAAAATTATTAAAACAGAGAACATATTAGTGGTTGCTGGGGCTTAGAAGTAAAGGGAGGGTATGATTCCAAAGAACAGCACAAGGTTTTGTTGAGGTGATGGAACTGTCCATCCTGATCGTTGTGGTGGTCATATAAATCTATACATAGCTTATACCCACAAAACCGTACTTTACGTCATGTCAATTTTAAAACTAAAACTAAAAAGAAGTCTCAGCACACTTCATTTGAATCTTTTTCCATATGGATAAATATTAATAGAATCATTTTGTATTATATAATAATGTTTAACCAGTTTTAGTTTTAAAATACTGTAAGTAACTTCCAATGTGATGAAATACGCGTCTCCATACCAAGTTTTAATGGTTGGGTTGTGTTCCATTGAATGGATAGAACACATATTACATAAGGAATACCATGTTGTTGAGCATTTGGGTTGTTTCTGATTTTTCAATTTTAGAAATGATATGTTATATACAGATAAATATCTGTGTGAGTTCTTAATTATGCTTTAGAAAATGTTTGGAAGTAAACTTGCTGGGTCAAAGGTGTGAACTTTTAAAAAGTCTTCAGTATGTTTGTCAAAATGTCCTCCAGAAAAGTTATGCCAAAATCCCAGCCCCCTATCCCAGGGAGGCAATAAGAGTGCCCATTTCACTATATGCTCCCCACTCACATTCTGCTATTATATTATGTGGGGTTAAAACTTCTTCAAACCCTTCCACATGTCAATATCAGAGGTGTCATCTTTAAACAAACAACCCTCAGAGCCCAGCACAATGCCTGGCACATAGAAGACACTGTTTAGCCGGGCGCGGTGGCTCACGCCTGTAATCCCAGCACTTTGGGAGGCTGGGCAGGTGCGTCACCTGAGGTCAGGAGTTGGAGACCAGCCTGATAAACATGGAGAAACCCCGTCTCTACTAAAAATACAAAATTAGCAGGGTGTGGTGGTGCATGCCTGTAGTTCCAGCTACTCGGGAGGCTGAGGCAGAGGAATCACTTGAACCCAGGAGGCGAAGGTTGCAGTGAGCTGAGATCGTGCCACTGCACTGAAGCCTGGGAAACGAGAGAAACTCCGTCACCAAAAAAAAAAAAAAAAAAAAAAAGAGGACACTGTTTAATATTTGTGTTTGTTGGCAAGAATAAATGAATGGACCTACATTTGTCTTTGGTAATAACTTTTCCTATTTAAAGCTAAACTCTTTAGAGTTACTAAACATTTCAAGCAGCAATTATTAATTCAGCACTAGAGCAATGGTCTCAAAACATTTTTTTAAATCAAACTCCACCAATAAGAAAATTTGTGAATTCACCTCAATACATTTATTTATATTTTTATATTTATATGTATACACTCCTGCAAATCTATACATTAAAGAATAATAAGGGTTAATTTCTTTCTTATTTGGAGTTAAAAATAGGCATAAATAAAAGTTTGAATATTTTCTTCACACTCTTCAAAATATTGTTCTTTATATTTCCCCAGGCTGGGCACATTCTGCAGATTACTGTTCAAAGGAGCCTGGACACCAGGTTCTCTTCTGGACACCATGAAGAATACAGCAAAGGACAATACAGGCCCTGTCCTCAGGATTTCACCAGCAGCCTGGGAACAAATGCCACAAAAACTTTCTAGCTATCAGAGTCATATGAAAGCAGGGAATGGAGAGATTGCTTCCTACTGGGGAAGAGAAGAGTCTTCAGGGAAGAAGGGGCCCTGGAGCAGGTCATAAAGTACGTAAAGAAGAATTTTGTGTTCTGTATGCCGAGAAAACCCCTCTTTACCCACGCGCTGGCAACATTACAGGATGTCATGCTGGGTAGTGCTGTTGAGTGGGGAAGAGTCAGTACACCTGCCATGTGATAACTGTTGGTGGGTTTCCCTTCATGTGTTTCTTCCTGTTTGTTTAATGTATATATTTTCATTCTGCCTCCAGGACACAGTGCACATATTTCAGTTTTGGCAAAGGACAATGCCATAGGGGTGTGGGAGGAAGATGCCTCTGGCAAAGACAGCTGAACTTTGACAAGTTAATATCCAATGCTGCTTCATTGTCTTCTTATTTTCAAATATAAGAATCACAGCCTCCAAAACAGAAACGATGACAGTGCTCTCCCAAGATCTTTTCCCCTGCACTTACTCCGAGGTGCCTAGGAATAACTTAAAAATAATGCATGCAAACATTAAATGAATGTTCCTAAAATGTGACTCTGACCCTGTCACTACCATGATTAACAGCTTCAATTAGTTATTCCTGTCTAGAGAATGCGTCTCAAATTTCCCTTGGTGGCATTCAAGATGCTTCAAATTCTGGCCTTTACCTCAACACCTGCTATGTTCCTCCTATCTCCTACCAGACACGCCAAACCATATGCTCCTCCTTGTACACTGGCTTTATCCCCCATAACAACTCAGCCAATTCACCACCACCCTGCCCCATCTGTCTAAGTCCCACTCACCTTCCTGTCCCAGTTCAGAAGTCACCATCTCTATGAAGCCTCTACATTCCTATCTGCCACCTGCCCTGGAAGAATCAAACTCATCCACCTTTGAGTTTCTATTATAATTCTTTTTTTTTTGTTTTGCTATTGTCTTGGAATATAGTCATCTGTGTCTATTTCTGTCTCTTGCTTAAGACTAAAAGCTTTCTGAGGATAGGAAATGTTAAATAATCTCTTTCTACAACACGGCATTTCACACCAATGAAAAGGCGACTGGTCTCAGTAAGCTATGGCAATTCTCACCTCATCTAGGAAGCTGTTTAAATTTACCTAAATTTCAAATGTTCGCATCTGAAGAACAGGCTGGGTAGTATAAGGAAGCTACAAAGTTTTGTTTTGAGTTCTTGAATTTGACAAGCCTGTAGGACTTTCAAGGGAAGATGTCTAGAATGTGATTGGATATACCTTGCTGAATATAAGAAAAGATAACAAGTTAGTATTCATCAGTATACAGATAATAGTAAAAACTATGAGAGTCTATGAGATTTTCCTATAAAATGAGAAGAAATGTGCACCAAAGACAAAACCTTAAGGGGCAGCAGTATTTGATAATGAGGGGAAGAAGTGATCCCAAAGAAGAACAAGAAGCCATAATAAAAAAGACACAAATAAACTCCAGGTATTTGAATATTTCAAAAGAGAAGGAAATGATAAACTGTAGAATGCTACTAAAGTTCAACAAAGTAAGGGCGGAAAAGTGTTCATGGACTTTGGCAGTTGGAATATCCTTCATATCTCAATGAAAGCAACTTTCATTATGGTTAAGTGATGAATTGGTGTTAAGCTAAAAAGAGGGTAATCCTTTCCAAAGTTAGAATAAAATGGAAGAAGAGAAAAAAGTTGCTTGGGCCCAAGAGTAAGTTTGTTTCTCTAGTGCTTTGAAAGAAATTTAAGCATGCTTATTAGCTAAAGGAAAGGAATCAGTCCAGAAACATATTAAAGATATAAGAGAGACACTCCATAAAAAGGATTATGTATCATGACCAGGTGGGATTAATCCCAGGACTGCAAGGTTGGGTCAAGACATGAAAGTTGTATTGGCCGGGTGCGGTGGCGCACACTTACAATCCCAGGACTTTGGGAGACTGAGGCGGGTGAACACTTGAGGTCAGAGTTTGAGACCAGCCCACCCAACATGGCTAAATCCCATCTCTACTAAAAATACAAAAAATTAGCCAGGCGTGGTTGTGGGCACCTGCAATCCAGCTACTCAGGAGGCTGAGGCAGGAGAATCACTTGAACCCGACAGGCAGAGGTTGCAGTGAGCCGAGATTGTGCCACTGCACTCCAGCCTGGGCAACAAGAGCAAAGCTCCATCCCAACACCCCCCCCCAAAAAAAAGTTGTATTAATAGAATAAAGAAACAAATTACCATTTCAATGTACACAGAAAAAACTTTGCCAAATTCTAACACCATTTCATGATAAAGACACTCAATGCACCAAGAATAAAAGATTACTTCCTCAATCTGATAAAGGGCACCTATAAATACCTCAGCCAACATCATACTTAATGATCAAGAATGAACATTTCCTTTCTAAAATGATAAACAAGTCAAGGATGCCCATTCATCATTTCTATTCAATACTGTACTAGAGGTTTTAGCTAGAACAATTAGGTAAGAAAAATAAATGAAACATGTTCATATTGAAAAGGAAAAGGTAAAACTATCTATTCACAAATGACAATCTTGTATATACAAAATCCTAATAGCCCACAAAAACTTATTAGAACTAATACCAAGTTCAGCAAGGCAGCAGGATACAAAGTCATACAAAAATCAATTCTATTTCTATATATAATTAATGAAAAATTAAAAATGAAATTAAGAAAATAATTTTATTTACATCAAAAATAATAAAATTATTAAGAATAAATTTAACAAAACTAAGACAAGACTTGCACAATGAAAATTACAAAACATCATTAAAAGAAATTAAAGAAGAGCTAAACAAATGAAAAGACATTCTATGTTCATGGATCAAAAGACAAAATATTTAAATGACAATACTCCCCAAACTGAACTATAGATCCAATGCAATCCCCTTCAGAATCTCAGCTAGCTTTTTTGCAGAAATTGGCAGCTGATCCTGAAATTCATAAGGAATGCAAATTACCCAGAATAAGTAAAACAATCTTTAAAAAAATTAGAGGACTCACATGTCTTGACTTCAAAACTTACTACAAAGGCACTGTAATCAAGACAGGATGTACTAAAATAAACTAGATTTATATATCAATGGAATAAAATTGCGAATCTAGAAATAAGCCCTCATCTTCATGTTTAATTGATTTTTGACAAAGATATTGGGACCATTTAAAAACGGGAAAAAATTCTTTACAACAACTGGCACTGTGACAACTAGATATCCACATGCAAAAAAAAATTAATAAATTTGAACCTCTAATTTATACTGTATACAGAAACTAACTCAAAATGGATCACAGACCTAAATGGAAGAGCAAAAGCTATAAAGATCTTAGAGGAAAACCTGAGTAAATCTTTGTGCTCTTGGATTAGGCAATGGTTTCTCAGATAGGATATGAAAAGCATAAGCAACAACAATCAGAATAAAAAAGATTAGACTTCATCAAGATTAAAAATTTCTGCACTTTTAAAAGTACAATAAAGTAAAAGCAAAAAATGCGAAAGTGAAAAGACAACCAAGAAAGCGAAAAACGTAATCCTCAGAATGAGAGAAAATGTTTGAAAATCATATATCTGGTAAATGACTAGAATCCAAAATATAGATATAAAACACAACTCAATAATAAAAATAAAACACAATATTTAAGTGAAAAAGCATCTGAATAGATGTTTTTCTAAAGACATGCAAATAGCCAATAATCACATGAAAAGATGTTCAGTATCTGCTATGGTTTGAATGTGTCCCCCAAAGTTTATGTGTTGAAAACTTAATCCCCAGTGCAATAATGTTGAGGAGTGGGATCTTTAAGAGGTAATTAGATCATGAGAGAATGCCCTCCTGAATGGATTAATGCCATTATCAAAGAAGTGGTTCATTATTTCAAGAGTGTGGATCATTATAAAGGATGGTTTGGCCCTCTCTGTTGTTTTCTCTTGCCCATGTGGTGACTTTTTTCACATTATGACACAGCAAGAAGGCCCTCACTGG
Source organism: Symphalangus syndactylus (assembly GCF_028878055.3). Classification (NCBI taxonomy): domain Eukaryota; kingdom Metazoa; phylum Chordata; class Mammalia; order Primates; family Hylobatidae; genus Symphalangus; species Symphalangus syndactylus. The sequence continues at coordinate 89,724,958 of NC_072439.2, forward strand.
ATACCATCACCTCAATCTTTGACTTCCCAGGCCCCAGAACTGTGAGAAACTTTTCTTTACAAATTACCCAGTCTCTGGTAGTCTATTACAACAGCACAAAATGACTAAGACAACATCGTTAGTCATTGGGAAAATGAAAATCAATAACCCAATAGGATACCATTTCACAACACTAGGATGTGTGTAATCAAAAAGATAATAATAGATGTTGGTAAGGATGATGAAAAATTAGAGCCCCTATGCATTGTTGGTGGGAATGTAAAATGGTGTAGACATTTTGGAAAAGTTTGATCACTCCTAAAAATGTTAAATATATTGTTAACATATGACCTGGCAGTTCCATTCCTAGGTATATGCCAAAGAGAAGAGAAAACATATGCCCACACAAAAACTTGTACATGAATCATTATTCATAATAGCCAAAAAGTGGAAACAATTCAGATGTCAATGAACTGATAAATAAACAAAATGTGGTGAAATATTATTTATACATAAAAAGTAATGATATACCGATGTGTGATACGACATGGATAAACCTTGAAAATATTTTGTTAAGTGAAAGAAGCCACTTAGGAAAGATGACTTATTGTATGAGTTCACTGATATGAAATGTTCAGAATAGGAAAAACTATAAAGACAGAAAGTAGCTAAGTGTTTACCCAAAGCTGGGGGTTGGGGGTGGGAAGGGAGTGGAAATGGAGAGAGATTTGCCAGTGGGTGCTGAGTTTCTTTCTGCGATGATGAAAATATTCTAAGATTGGGTGGTGATTATTAAATCAAAAGTTCATTAATGTACTAAAAATATTATTTTACACTTTAAAGGGGTGACTTTTATAGTACATTAATTATATTTTAATGGAGCCACTCTGGAAAAGAAAGAGCAAGGAACTAATTGATGGAATGAAGACCTAGAGGACATAAGAATGGCTAACCAACCCTCCATACCAGTACAAGAAGTGGCTTTAAATGGTTCTAAGACTGAAAGAAGGGAGAACGGATGAGCACAAAGGTAGGTTTGCAAGTGACAGAGTAAGGGTGAGGGAGGCCCCAATTAAGGGAATTTACTCAAGTGCCTCAATTTTCTAGAAATTAAAAGTAATATTAACTGCTGGAACCAAAGGGTTGGGAGTTGGGTAGAGAACTTGAGGAAAAAATATGCTAATTAATATAATCAGATGTAGCCCCTGAGGAAAATAGAGAGGAAGCAGCCTAAGAATAAATAAAAGAAGGAAGCTGGCATTTGCTGAGACTCTCTGCATGGCATCTGGCCCTCAGGCACAGTTTGTTCTCTTTTTTTCTTCAGCACCTCGGTAATCTCCACAAGAGCCCTAAGAAGACAGTACTGCCAGTAAACTGTTCAAACAGACATGTCTGTAGGGGACCTCCGGGCTGCACATGACCCGTTTTTCAACATCACTGGCCAAAGTGCAACAAGGTCACGTACCGCAAATATTTGTGATTAGAAAGATTCTTTCCTCTAAAAGTTGCCATAAGATAGTTCTGCGAAATATAAATATTGGCTCAGGGTGATTGACAGCAACTGAAAATTCAAACAAAGGCAATACAACCCAGGGATCCTCTGTGGTCCCAGCAGTAGGGGAATCACGCACCATCAAGGCAACGTCAGAGACCTCCCTACCTAGGGCTCAGAGGGTGGGGCAGAGTAAATTCTGCTCAGTGCCCCTGTTAGCTCACTACCGGAAAAGCAGAAAGCTTGGCTTCAGCCACCTCTACAGCCACCCTGCACCAGCCGGTAAGACAACTAATGTAATGCAGAGGAACACTCAGAACTGTTTCTAAGCTTGTTTAAGGACACACTGATGTCTTCAGGCAAATTAGCCTATTATCAAGCATAGCAAGTTGAATAATGGCCACCCAAATATATCAAGTTCTAATCCCTGGAATTTGTCGATGTTACCTTTTTAGAATGAAAGGGTCATTGCTGATGTAATTAAATTAATTATTTTGAGATGTGCTTTCTCTGGGTTAAATGTGAGGATCCTAAATGCCATTCCAAGTGTTCTTATCAGAAAGGCAAAGCAAGATAATGAGAGCACACATAGGAGGAAAGCGATGGGAAGACTGAGCCAAACGTGATACGGTTGGCAAGTCAGATTGCTGACAACCCCCACGAGCAGAAAGAGGCAGAGAACAAATTCTCCCCTGGAGCCTCCAGAGGGAGCATGGTCCTGCCGACACCTTGATTTAGGACCTGTAGCCTCCAGAACTTTGAGAGAATAGTCTCTGTCCTTTTAAACCACCCTAGTTAACTCATACACATGGCAACAGTATTCTCTTTACTCTCATGAGCTTAAAAATGCACATTTGATGTTGAACCTGTGGCAAGTGGAAGTTTGGGATAGAAAGACAGGAAGTGGAGCCCGTGGGACTATCATCTCAATTCGTCCACCATCTATGTCCTTTCTAGTGATTGCTGCACACCTTCACACCCACCCCACCCCTAAATACTGCCTTTACAGGAGCAGATATAGTTCCTTGGTTGCATAACTCTTGATGGAAACTTACATTCAAGTGTAAGGAAAACAGCAAATTTGGAGCCAGAATGCAGACTGAGCCCTGATCTACCACCTCCTGTGCAGCTTTGGCCTCAGGTAGTTTATTTTACCACTAGTCTACTCAACTGAAAAATACCAGCAATAATTCTAACCCCCCAGAGGATGACTTTTTGTGAAAATCAATCAAATAAGTTAATGCCCATGCCTTCACTTGGGTTATCTGGGGAAAATTTGAAGCAAAGCTGACATGCTGCTGCTATCTGAGACAGCATAATTCCAGGCAGCAAGAATAAGGGTGAAGGGAGGGAGGCAGAAAGGAGGGGAGGAAAATGCAAGAAGGTGAGGACCACACTGGCCACAGCACTACCAGGGAATGTGGCCAATGACTCATTCTTGTGAGATATTGTCCTTGAGGGAACTACTGCAATATAGAACATTACTGGAGCAGGGAGGAGTTGGAAGAAAGGTGAGGGTGTGATAGTCACCTCCCTTCTGCCTCCCATCTCACATGGGGCAAACTTCATCTCATGGAGAGTTAACTCTCCTGGAGCTCCGTGGTATCACCCTACTCCTCTGAGCAGCCCTGGGGAAGCAAGACCTGAGTCATCATCTGGTGGAAGGAGGAAAGCAACATGGTCCCATCTGGTTGGTCCTGGCACTGGAGCTGTGATAGCACGGCTGCCATCCAGCAGGTGTGGCAGAGGCCATGCCGCAGCCCAGCCCTTTCCTGAGTGGGGTGGGGATGACTGAGGAAGCTGGCAGTAGTAGGAGATGCCAGAAAGGTATCAGCCTCCGAGACACTCCCCTAAGTGAGCTGCAGGCATGGAGGCAGTGGGGACACAGAAATGGACTGGCACATAAATGGGGTCCAAAGTTTTGTGTGGGAAATGTCAGCGTTTTACAGATATTACTTCACTTTGGCTATTTTTATTATCTTCCTGTAGTTTTAACTTTTATTATCTCGAGTAATTTTAAGGAATAACCCACCATTCTTTCAAGCGCACCAACACTTATTTGGATATGGTTTGTCTCATCTTCACGTACAAGAAACAAACCTAGTAAAAAACGGGTGAGAACTTGGTTCCCACTTAAACAATATCGCAACTCATTGTAGAGGATACAGCCAACTAGGGACAACACAAGTTGCCCTAGGGTTCCCTGGGAAACAGACTCTGAGATGAAGCTTTGTGAGCAGGGAGTTTATTGGGAATGCAAAAGAGTGAGGGAAGCAGGATTGGGTGGCAGGAGAGGTTGAATGCACTGTGGTTGGTCAGGAGCTGGTATGGCTTTTCAGAATTGTCTGGGATTGAAGCCACAGGGTCAGGTCTCTGCATCCCTACATCAACTAGTCATTGGATGGGATCTGTGCCTAGGATGGAGGTTTCACCTTGGGTAAGGCAGCTCCCTTCAGGCTACGGCAATTCCTGGGAAGAGATTCAGCTGTGATCCCAGCAGTACTGAGTAGCAGAAATGAGTCCCTCAGTTCCAAAGGGCATTCAGGGGGGCTGCATCACAGCATTAATGACAACTGTGTTTCTGCAGAAAGAGGGAGTGGGTTCTATTGGCTGTTCCCCTCATCTTAGATGTCTTTTGTGGACCGATTGTTTTGCAAGGAAAAGCATGTTCACCTTCTTCGTAGTTCCATAAGTAAGGTGACTTTTAATCCCCTTTCTATTTCCCATGCCAACGTATGGATTGGACGCTTCTGGTTTTTTTCGGCATCCTTTGGTTTATCCCACCTCTCAAGAAGGAGGAGCAGGAACCAATCTAATCAGTGGAGGCTGACAGCCTTGGGACACATGTTCCCTCCCTGGGCCATTGAGGCTGCTTGTGGCCCCACGCATGGATGACTGGGTCCTTGGCCCCTCCTCTCCTGGCCTCCTGAAACCTTTACATAAGTGAACCCAGGGTCTGTGTTCTAGAGGCAGGTCTGGCTTACCAGTCTATCTTGTCCAGCTTTTCTCTTTCTGGCTGGCAAGTAAGTCAGATGGCCTGTGTACTGCAGGCCCGAATGCCTGCAGTTCAGGGGTGAAATTGGAGGCCTCATATGACCTCATCTTCAAGGTGCTTTCTACAGCCGTTTTCCAAATGCATATCAAGGATAACCAAGCTGCTAAAAAAATTTTATTTCACATCATAATACACAAGCATCATTTATAGTTTGGCTTTGAGAACTTTTCTGGTATTACATTTATGGAAAATGTATAAAAGAAACAAGTTGTGGTTATATTTTTATATTTAGAAAGTAAAAATTTGCTTAAATTGACCATTGTTCTTTTTTTATTTTATTGCCATTTCAATAAAAAATATTTGAAAGAAAAAGACTTTATTTTAATTCTCATTTGATTAGTGACCTACGTGTCTGTGTTCATTTTTCTCATTTTTATTCACTTAGCAAATATTTATGGAGTAAGTATTATGTGCCAGGCCCTGTGCTAAGTGCCGGGAAAGTGGAAGTAAACAAGACAGGTAAGATCCCTGCTTTTAAGGAATTTATATTTTACTAGGGTTACAGAGACAATAAATAAATCAACGAATAAGCACATCGTGCCAGATCTTGAAAAGTGCTTAAAGGGACTGAAACAAAGAGTGGTTGTGCAGGGTGGAATGAAGCGGGGTGTGAGGCAGCTAGTAAAGACTGGGTGGTTCGCTGAGCAGGGGACATCTGAGCTAAGTCTTGAATGTCTAGAAAGAACCAGACATGGGAAGATGTACAGGAAGTATTTCCCACGGAGGTACCAGCCAGGGCAAAGGCCCTGGAGTAGGAACGAGCTTGCAGGCTTGAAGAACAAATAAGTCCATGTATTTGGAGGATCATGGGCAAGAGGGAAGAGGCAGGATATAAGGTCAGAAAGAAAGGCAAGGACCAGATTATGAGGGATTTATATGGGCTCAATCACAGTATTTCTTAAAATGTGCAACGTACCCACCAGTGGTAACTTGTTTGTTTGAGGTGGTATATCTGCAAATATTTATATTAAAATAATTACATATCCATTTTAGAACATATTGGGAAAAGTATACTTATCATATCAAAACTATGATTTCCCAGATATTACCCTTCAGGTGAAACTAAATTAAAAAGTGAATCAGTGTAAAGAGAATACTAAGTCAATTATAGTACAGGTGTTATGCAGATATAGCAAAGATCTCAAAGGTAATGTTTGCAGAACTGAAGTTCAAGAAAATACTGCTTACCAATTAGACACAAGAGGGGAGAAATACACATCTTCCCTCCCCTCCACACCCCCAATGCACCCATCCACCCTGGTCCACCCAGCATCCAGCAGGCTGTCCATGCTGGCTGCTCAAAAGTGGGAGGTGGAAGAGGTGCCTGGTGTGGCAAAGATGGCCTGCTTTCCTTCAAATGTCCCCCACTCTCACTGTGTAGAGTGGTCTCCAAGGGGGGAGCAGGCTAGCCAGGGACTGTATTTCCCAATCCATGTTTCTGGAAGGTGATACCATAGGACTGGTCTCACCAGTGGAATCAGAGTGGAAGATCAAATGTCACTTCTAGGCAGAGCTTTTTGTGGCTCCTCCACTCTCTGTCCCTCCATCTGCCATCAGGATCATCGAGAGGGCTCCAGGGCAGTGCCTAGGGGATAGCAGAGATTTAAGATAACAGGTCCCTGGGGCCTGGAATCACTACATGGAAGAAAACCACCCACTGACCAGGAACTGTCACATAAGAGAGAAACCGCTTTTGTGTTAAGCCACTGGCATTTGTGGTTTGTTTGCTACAGAAGTTAGTTAAACCATACCTAGAATCATTGCCCTTTGGGAGATACCACATCCTAAGAATATGGCAACTATACCACATATGAATTGGTTGAGTTTAATTGGCAGAAAAGTAGTTGAATGGGAGTTAGATACATGATCTGTTTTTATATACTCAAGAGACTGTCTTGCGAGACAGGGATTTGGTATGTTCTGAGAGGAGCAATCATTGAAAGTTACAAAAAGGGAACTTTCATCATTATGTGGAAGACAAGTTTAAAACAGGACAAGACAGCTGCCCTTCACAGTCATACAGGAGGTGTATAAAGTGTTCAAACGAAGGGTGCAGGAATACAGGAGAGGAAAGCCAGGGTTTTCGGGGGCGGCGGGGGCAGTTTGGTGGGGAGGATATTCTGCATTGGCTGGAAGAGTGGTTCCAGAGCCTCTGAGAACTCCCCATTTATCCTTCCCCAATTCTGAGTCTCCCTCATCTCTTCACACTTGAGAAGGTTGGGGCAGGAAGGTGAGAGAGGGTTTGATTAGAAAGCTCACCTTAACAGCTTTCTATTTTTGAGATCTGTCCCAAAGGCACCTGACCCTATAGGCTGGTGTGCCCCAAGAACACAGGCAAAGAAAGCTCAAGCACCCTGAGGACTCTGACTCACACTGGGACTTAGGTCCCAGGTCCTGGAGCCATTTCCTTGCGAAAGAGCATGACCAGAGCACACCAGAGCTCAGCAGACATGGTATCCAAATCTGCAATGCCTAGCCTTCAGTTCCTTTGCTCTCCAATACAGAGTCCAGGCAGAGCACCTGCAGAGAAAGAGGTAACTTTTCTGAGAGAGAGGATAGTGGCCCAGGCCAGGAACATGCAGCTCTGAAAGACAATCACCTCTGCTGTGGATGGCCTGACTGCTCAGAGACAAGCAGGACAGACTAGTAGTGAGTGCCAGGGCCTCCAGAAGGGATCTAGGCCAGAGCTCAGAGCTCAGATCCAGGCAGAAATGAGTGAAGTGGGCCCTAATGTAAGGCAAGAAGAAATGGTAGGGACTATGGCAAAATTAAGAAAGAAAATCAGAGGCAAGAGGAATTAAAAATGGAAAAGTTCCTCTTTGACAAGCCTTTCACTTACAAATAAGAAGACAGAAGCTCAAAGAAGGCAGGGTCTTCCTTCAAATCACTGTTTCGGGGCAGCATTAAGAATGAGAACTCTAGGCTTCTCTATCCAGTCACTGTTCTGCTGACGAGCAGGGGTGGGATCAAGGGAAGGTCACCAGCACATGGAGAGCAGCCACAGTAGAAGAAACAGCCCTGGCTGGGAACTTGGAAAACAGATCCCATCCTGACTCTGCCTTCAACTCCTGAGCTTGGGCAGTACCTTGTACTTCTCTGGGCTACAAAGACAGTTGAGCAGGTGGTCCCAAACATCCCTTCCAACTCTGACATTTGCAGGACATTTGCAAGGAGAAATATAAATTATTATTTAGACATTTCTTTGCTCACCTCCAGCTCTAATCAGACTCTCAGCCCCTTGGAGTTTAACCTCTACATATCTCTTGAGCTCAGCCCCTTTTTCCCATCCTCTGACACAGCTTTGGCATAACGCTTATCATCTCCCTCCCAAATGGCTGAAAGGGCCTCCTGGCCAGCCTCTTTCCTTCATTCTCAACCCATCCTACCCATTCTCAGCTGCCGAAGTGCTACATCAACAAGAAAGTTGATTATATCATGCTTTTGCTGACCACCCTCTGTGGCTCCCCAGTGCCTTCTGGAATAAAACTCAAATTTAACACAGTATCTTGGGCCCTCAAAAAATGAACCCAGCTTCATTTTCAGCTCTTATTCAGCTCACTTTTTCCAAATATATTATGTCCCGCTTTATCAAACTCCCTGCCACTACATTAACACACTCTGAAGTTTCATCCTTCAAAACTTTTGACACATGTTGATCCTTGTGTTTTGAATGCCCTTCCACATCCTGTGTACTTGGTAGCAGTGGGAGGAGTAATCTATCCTAGTATAGGCAATAAGAAGGTGCATTATTTCTAGGAATTTAAAAATCAATAAGACAGCCTAAAATTCAGCCATCTTTTTATTGTCATCTTGCACTGGCAATTGTAAACATCAACAGTGACTGAAAAAATAATGCTTCTCCCTACTGGGGTAGACTACTGTAACCATCATCCTCCCTGGAGCACCACTAGAACATGGAAGTCCCCCATTATTCTTGAAAACTCAGCGTATTACTTCATCTCTAAAGGCCTCTCTTGACCCTTTAATGTATTCCTTCATTCTCCACTGAACTGCTAATTTTCCTGATTTATACTTTTATTTCACTACCCTTGTAAATGCTACATTTTACTTTTGTTTATGAGTCTGTCTCTCTCAAAGGGCAGTGAATTTGTTGAAGACAGTGGCTATATCTGTGTCTTCCTAAAGCTTAGCTCTGCACCTGGGATGTAACGGGGGCACAGAAGATGGGTAATAAATGATGAATGAGCATACTTTGAGCTCTTCTGAACACTGATTTAGGCATGATGGATTTCCAAGTCACAATGCAATTAAAAGCTCCAATTTATGTTTCAAAGTTTTTGCAGATCAAGTCATAATGGTCTGGCTGGAGGTCCTCTCCTTGCTGGGACACCACAGGGGGGTGTTCAGGTGGTACCGAAATGACTCACTACCCCAGCGGCTTAACAGGATTACCTAGGGGCTTATGTTGCTCAGTGACGCATGGTGGGAGCCCCAGCAGTGCCAGCCAAGCCAAGAGCCGAAGCTGCTATCTGTGTGACTGGGGACAGGAAATTAAAAATCACTATAGTCCACTAGCTGAGAAGAGAAACTTGCAAAAGAAACAGAGTGCCTCCCCTGCCCCTCCCCAATTGGATTGCATCCTTCCTTTCACTCCCAATATCTCAGAATTCCTACCTAGAAGGAACTTGAGTTAAAATCTGGGCAATATCCTCAATTTGCAGGTTAGGAAGCTGAGGTCCAGAGAAAGGCATAAACTCTCAAGGCCACATAGCTGGTAAGTGACAGAATTGAGAACTGAGTCTGCATATGTTCATTCCCTGTCCAGTGAGGGAGCATCAGGACCTGGAACCATGCAAGCAGGTAAAAGCTGAAGGTAGGGGGAGTGAAGTCACACAGGTTTGTTGGTTTGTTGTTTTTTTTTGTTTTACTTTGAATTAAAGTGAAATTCACATAATATAAAATTAACATTTTCAGTGTACAATTTAGTAACATTCAGTACATCCACAATATGGTGCAACCACCATCTCTATCTGGTTACAAGACATTTTTTATCACCCCGAAAGGAAACCTTACACCATTAAGCAGTCACTCTATTTCCCGCTCTTCCAAGACTAGCAATCACTAGAGTGCTTTCTGTCTGTATGGATTTGCCTATTCTAAACATTTCGTACAAATGGAATCATAGAATCTGTGGCTGTTTGTGTCTGGCTTCTCTCATCTAGCATGTTTTCAAGGTCAATCATGTTGTAACATGTATCAGTATTTCTTTCATTCCTTTTCATGGCTAATATTCCATTGTGTGAGTATAACATATTTTGTCTATCACATCTGGTTTTAACTAAGTGTTAGGTGCTGGGGTAATAAGAAGCCTCTTAATTTATTCATGCTTTCTTCACTCTACACTCTTGAAAACAAGCACAGAGTGAGGCCTTGGTAATGTCTACTGGGTGGCCGTTTATTGAATGCTTGCCACTATTAGAGCTTAGTGGGGCTCCTAGAACCGACCTGGCAAGATGATTGAAGAAGGATCATGCACTGAACCCAGTAAAGATCTGGGCTCTGGTTCTGCCTCTTCAATAATCAGCTGAGTGGCCCCAATCAGGTTCTTCCCCTTCTCTGGGCCACAGTCTCCTCACCTCTAAGCCAAGATAATAATGCCCATTGCTTTAGTCTGTTCAGGTTGCTATAATACACTGTCACAGACTGGGTGGCTTATTGACAACATACATTCATTTCTCACAGATATGGAGGCTGGAAGTCCAGGACCAGGTGCCAGCATGGGCAGCTTCCGGTGAGGGCGATCTTCCAAGTTGTAGACTACCAACGGCTCCTTGTATCCTCATGTGGTGGGAAGGGGTGAGAGAGCTCTCTGGGGCCTCTTTTGTAAGGCCAATAATTCCACTCATGACGACCCGGTTCTCGTGACCAAATCACCTCACTAAGGCCCCATCTCCTAACTCCATCCCACTGGGGCTTAGGTTTCAACATATGACTTTGGGGAGGACACAAACATTCAGATTATAGCACCTGTCTAACTAATCACCTGCCAGAGCTGTTGGGAGTCTTGAATGGAATAATATCTGCAAAAGTTCCCTGTAAACAACTCCTCTTATGTAAAGCTTATCTCATTTAAAACAAAACCAAAAACTCCTCACTAACCAACTACCTGTGAAGATATGGTTACTGACAGCAAATGGTGAGATAGAGAAAGATTTTCTACCACGATTTCCTTCAGGGGGCCATATCTATTTGCTTGGGATAAAATACCTGGATGGGCACAGAAAGGACCTGAGTGTGGGGAATTCTACTGAAGAAGACCAGGGATCAGGTGCCTGTTGCTCAGAAGAATGAGGTTGAGGACCAGAGAAGGCAGGAAGTGAAAAGACAGCAAGGGCTGCCGAGTCTATGAAGACTCCCCTCATGACCCCTGATCTTCAGTAAAGTTACCAAACTCACAAAGGTCTGAGTGCAAGTGGTTTTTGTGAAGACCAAGCGAAGGAAATGGGCTTTGTTCCTGGAATGGGTGCAGGACAGAACCAGACAGCATTCTTAGATAAGACGGCATGAAGGCTGAATGAGGCATGATGATATATGCTGTGGGTACACAGAGCAATTGCGCTGTGGATTCAAGGCTCTCATAAGGCTTGGCATTGGGGTTCGGGTCAAGTTTAATGGGATCTCCAAGTGCCTCCACTGACATCTGGGCTGCACACAATTAGACATCTGCCACAAGGGCTGTGCCCATGGGCAGAACCACTAATGAGGCCCATGGTGTCCCCACACTGATATTACAGTGACTTATACCTTTTGACCCTATGCATCCCTCACCCCTACAGCCACAGTACAAGAACGTGGATCTTGGCACTGGTTTGCTTTTGCTCCCAAACAATTGTTGGTTCAAAGGCCTTTATACGGCAACCACAAATGAATCAACTCTGCAAACAAGGCAGACCCTTGGAATGTCCCCTAAGTACATTCTGCTTTCACCAGCAAAGAACTTGTGCAGTAACAGCCTCCCTCAGGACCTAGTAAACCTCTGCTCTTCTGCTCAGTTGCCAGGTGACATGCTAGTTACTGGCTTAGAGCAACATGCCAGTAAGATCAATATGAGGCTTAGAGCTGTGCCCAACACAGTTAGCTTTGTACCAGAGGGAATGTTGTTCCTCATACCCCTTTACAAATCAGTTCCCTCCTTGATTTTGATCCTAAGAACATCAACGAAAGCACAAAGCTGAATATCCTAAGATAATCTTTACAAAATTATCCATAATGCTAAGCAGCTGGAGACATAAAATTCCAACAATAGGTAAAAGGCAAGAAACTTGGTGCGGATCACCACAATGGCATTTCTGCAGCCATAAAAGAAAGATTGAAGCAATATGGCAAATTCATGTAATATTAAGCGAAAACACAGAACCCTAAATAGTATGTGTGACATGACTGCAACTACGGAAAAATGTGCATTGTATATGGACAAGAAGATAGATGGGACTATGGAAAATAAAAAAATATTGCAAAAGATAGAAGACCTATAGGTAGCTTTTTCTTTAATATTATCTTTTATATCATCCTCTTTGTATTTCACTAGGTTCAAACCTGCATTCTTATCCAACTGTTTATCTGCATCTGTTTTCCCCACCCAATTAGATTTCATATATCTGTCACTATCAAGATATTTATAACTCTGTTTGTGCTGACTTGTTTCTACCTCCCTTACCTTGTAGAAACTCCTATAAGTGAAACCCACATCGGGCAGGAGGTGGCTAAACAGTAACGTGCCAGGCTGCTGTTGCTTGGAAGGTATTTACTAATGCTGCACTGGAAGCGTCGTGGTGTGTGCAAATAGACGATCCATTTTCAGTCTGGACTCTCATCAGGAAGAGGGGAGTCTTTCCATCTAAGAGGTTGTAAAACCCTTCCCAGCAACCAGGATGTGGGAACTAGAGCAGCCAGGGATGATGAATTCTGATCCTCACTGAGAAAATGTAGCTTCAGTATGATTAGGGAGCAACAGAGTGCTCCAGTATCATCAATGAGCAAGAGAGTGCTCCAGTATCATCAACGAGCAAGAGAGTGCTCCAGTATCATCAACGAGCAAGAGAGTGCTCCAGTATCATCAATGAGCAAGAGAGTGCTCCAGGATGATGGGTGAGCAACAAAGTGCTCCAGCATCACCAGCAAGAAAAAGACTGCTCTGGTGTGTCTGGTGAGCAGCTGCAGCATTAGTGGAGCTGCCAGTTTCAGAGTAAACAAGCACAGACTAAAGATTCTCTGTGATCAGTAAGTCAGGGTCTAGAATAACTGATGGGCATTTCAGTCCAGATCACACCATGAAAAACCAGAGAAATGGGACCCAGAGGAGAGGATGCTAAAAACTCCAGGACTCTTCCTCTAGCCACCTGGATGCCAGATCCCTGCCCCAGATCCTTTATAATTGGCACCAGAACTCACAGTGCAGTCTCTGTTTCATTCATTTTCTATAAGATTATGCAGGAGATGGTATTTAGGTCTCATTCCAGAGAATGAGCTCAGGCATCCTCAGCTAATTTTCATTGAGGGTCAGGCTAAAGAATATCAGGGCTTGTGCTATAGAAACCTGGGCCAAGTGAGGTCTATCTGGCATCTAGAATCAGGGTTCTGCTCCCTGTATAGGCAAACCTGGGAGACCAACTGTCCCTGGAGAATTCTGTTTGAACAGGCTTGCTTCTTTTTGCATGAGCTGTCTACTGGATGAGGAAAGTCCTGATCATTACTTGTATAAAAACATCGCAGAGGAGAAGGATACATAAGAAAATGGTATTGTGGTCAGCTTTGAAAAGGAGGACATCTAGATAGTTGGGGAAAGGTTGAGAGGAACATTTTTATTGTATTCCCTTTATACCTTCTGATTATTTTAAATTGCTTATTGCCAAATCAAATAAATGGGGTGAATAATGAATGGTTAGGTAAAATAAAAATGAAAAACTGAGGAGATTTGCCAGCGACATTTCTCTGAGTTGGAGACTGAGCTAGCTAGCAGACAATTTGGGTGGTAAATCAAAGGGTTCTGAGAAGAATTCTGCCTCACATAACAGAATGCCAGCCATCATGTAAGTCAGTTATTCTGAAATTCAGTCTTAAGAGTTAAGATAATATTTCACTTGGCTGGGCATGGTGGCTCATGCCTATAATCCCAACACTTTGGGAGGCCAAGGCAGGTGGATCACTTGAGGTCAGAAGTGTGAGACCAGCCTGACAAACATGGTGAAACCCCATCTCTACTAAAAATACAAAAATTAGCTGAGTGTGGTGGCTCCTGACTGTAATCCCAGTTACTTGGGAAGCTGAGGCAGGAGAATCCCTTGAACCTGGAAGGTGAGGTTGCAGTGAGCCGAGATCACGCCACTGCATTCCTGCCTGGGTGGCAGAGTGAGAATTTGTCTCAAAAAAAAAAAAAAAAAGATAATATCTCATCATAAAATGCTCATATATTCCCTTAAAAGAGAAGAAGTTAATTTATTGTTATCTAATACAAATTCAAAATTAGCCATAACCACAACCTATTGGAAGGACAGGGGAACAATGAGTTTCTCCAGGACTAGAACTGTATCTCTGTGGTCCCAGAGGTCACCATCTGCATTGTCAAGGAAGAAAAGTTTGGTAGGAAGCAGGATTTGCTACCAAGATGCACATCATCAGCTCCTCAGCTGCAGCCCCCTGTGGCCAGGAGGCAGGGGCCAGGTGTGAAGATCAAGTTCAGGTCCTTCAGAATCCTATTGCTGAACTGGCCATGCTGGGCAGTGGGACAGCCAGACTGGCCAGAACCCAGATCCAGAACACAGAGGGGAACTCACTGCTATCCTCCAGAGCACCCTGGATTTGTCTCTGGGACAAAAAGCTATCCCTGCTATCTTTCCAACAGGAGCCCAAAGCACTCTGCAAAAGCCTCATACTCCCTAGGCGTAGTGATGCCTTGATGGAGGCAGGCATCCAGAAGGAAGGGAAAGAAGCCATGGAGGGAAAAGCTGGGGAGGAGGTTACTGCTCTATTATCATCACGTGTGAGACAAGCACAGGTGTCTAAATAGTGAGTGCCTTACAAAGGACAGACTCTTTGAGATGAGATGGCATCCAAGTGCTTTTGCCTTTCAACCCTGGGTGCTTTTTGGAACTCTGCCAGGTCTCCAAGTCCTGAAAAGGGATTGAAGTTTAGGTTTCTTAACCATATCTGAACACAATGACTTGTGCAAGCCTCAAAGTGAAAAGAGAACTGAGCTAACGTGGCCAGTCCTAGTCCTTTCTGGGGAAGGGTCACTCGTTCAAAAAGCAGCCAGCCTCTAAGATGCAGCAGTGCTTGAAATCCTGAGATCTAGATGGCTGTCTGGAGAGCCAGGCCTCCAGTGCCCAGGAAAGGGCCACAACACCACCAAAGCTCTGCTGCAGGAAGTGATACTTTCCTGGCTTCACCAAAGCAGGGAGAAGGATGCCTCTCCCTCCTGCACCTGATACCAGATCACAGTTGCTGAACCACTGTACCGGTCACATCTCTTTCACGCTTAAAAGCTTTCGGTGGCTCCTGGCTGCCAATCACTTGAATTTCCTCCTCCCTCTGGGATTCAGTGCCCCCAAATGTGGTGCTCAGCCATTCTCCAACCACAGCCCCTCCTCTCCCTGTTGCACTAATCCAGTTGTCCATCTCCCCACAGACACCACGTGAGCCCCAAGATTTCCTGCCACCACGTCTTGCTCAGGCTAGTTCCTCCCCCCGGAAGCCATTTCCCTACAATCTCTCAAAATGTCACTTTCTGGACTTTTAGCTTTCCTTCACCCCAAATTGCATCTCTTCTATAAGACCTTTCCTCATCTACTGCTATGGACACCTAGTCATGAGCAATTTCTCCTTACTTTCACCTCAGACATCCCTCCTCTGTTTTTCTTAGAGCTCATAACTTTCTTTTTTATTTCTTTTCTTTTCTTTCTTTCTTTCTTCATTTCTTTCTTCCTTTCTTTCCTCCCTTCCTTCCTTTCTTTTTTTCTTTCTTTCCTTTTTTTTTCTTTCTTTCCTTTTTTTTTGACAAAGTCTCACTCTCTCCCCCAGGCTGGAGCACAGTGGCACGATCTCAGCTCACTACAACCTCTGCCTCCCGGGTTCAAGCAATTCTCCTGCCTCAGCCTCCTGAGTAGCTGGGAGTACAGGCACCCACCACCACACCTGGCTAATTTTTGTATTTCTAGTAGAGACGGGTTTTCACCATTTTGGCCAGGCTGGTCTCAAACTCCTGACCTCAGGTGGTCCGCCCGCCTCGGCCCCCCAAAGTGCTGGGATTACAGTCGTGAGCCACCGCACCTGGCCATAACTTTCTTCTTTGTGTTTGGATTGTTGTGTGCTCCTTGTAGCTTTGCTCTGGACGGTAAACTCCTTGGAAACGGAAGTTTCCTCTTGCTTTCCATGACTTACTTCTCCTTGTTGGGTTGAGCTGTATGTTTGGGACAGACTAACTTGAGGGTCTAAGTCCATGATGACTAGAGGAGCACTGGTTAGCTGAAGGTCTGCCAAGCTTGCTGTAAAAATACTTCAGCTTTAGGTGAGGAGCTGCCAAGCTTGCTGTAAAAATACTTCAGCTTTAGGTGAGGAGCTGCACTGGCCAACCTGCTTCCTTGTAGCTCCAGGGTTTCATGCACGGGTTCTATGAATAGCCAAAGCAAAAGGCCACACTAAGCGTCTTTTCTGCTCCTACCCCCAATCTTGAGTCCAGAAAGATCTGCTAGGGATCAGTGCTTTAAATCATCTCTCCTCACTCCCTGTAGAAAAGCCCTCCTTCCAGGAGCTGACTAATGCTTACTGTCCTTTCCCAAGGAGCACTTTTTTTTTTTTTTTTGAGACAGATTGTTGTCCTTGTTGCTCTGTCACCCAGGCTGGAGTGCAGTGGCGTGATCTGGGCTCACTGCAACCCCTGCCTCCCGAGTTCAAGTGATTCTCCTGCCTCAGCCTCCTGAGTAGCTGGGATTACAGGCGCAGGCCACCACGCCCAGCTAATTTTTGTAATTTTAGTAGAGACGGGGTTTCACCATGTTGGTCAGACTGGTCTCCAACTCCTGACCTCGTGATCCACCTGCCTTGGCCTCCCAAAGTGCTGGGATTACAGGCGTGAGCCACCACGCCCAGCCCCAAGGAGCACTTTCTGTTGCTTTCTGGGCAGGCTGTGTTTTTACCCTGCGCCCATCTCTCTCTCCCTGGTCCTCTGGTCTGCCTGGCACACCCTTCTCCTATGAGTATTCCGGTGGCTCCTGCTCTACCCTTGGGAGGTGGAAAAGGCACCAGCACAAGGCTTCCCCTTTCCACTCATCTCAGCTTCTTGTTTTCTGCACTGGGCCGTGTCGGGTGCTGGGAGTTTCGTGATCACAAGGAAAAGATATGAGGGTGCTGGGCAGGGAAGGAGGAAAAAGAGCAATCCCCTTATTCATGCATTCTTCAGGAAAAAAGAGAATTTGATCTGAGCCTATTTTCTGAATAATTCGGCATCAAACAGCAATGAGGCCTGGGACTTTGCCAAGTCTTTGTTTTGTTTTGTTTTTTTCCTTTCCTCCAATCAACCCAAGGCAATGGGGAGTGGGAGGCGTGGAGGGGTGGGGGCTGCACGCACACTGGGGCTGAGAGGGAATGCTGAGCCTGCAGAAGTGGCCCATTGACAGCTCCTGCTCACAGCAGAGGGGCGGGTGGCACCCCCAGCCTACCACCACAAGGGCAGCTCTGTCCTGTGGGCACAGGGCTCCATCCCAGCCCCACCGGCTGGGAGAGAACAACATTTCCTTATAAGGCCCCGGCTGCTTTGCCAAGGCTGGATGGCTCCAACAGACTGTAGCTTTCCATTCTCCTCGTCAGCTCCAGTGCAGGCCTTGAATGTAGCCCTTGTTGTCAGGCTCCTCCTCTCCTCCACAGCCCCCACCTCACCTACTTCCACTCCCTGCCAGAGCCAGCCCCACTGGCGCAGGATAAACAGCCCAGAGGCCTCTCCCACGCAGGGCCTGCCTCGGTTCAGGCCTGCTGGAGGCAGCACAGGGTAGCAAAAGGAATGCGGGAGTCACAGTTTCGGCTGGCCCTGTGCGAAGGGAAGGCCGTTTTCCTCATCTGGAAGATGGGGCTCTAATGGCCATGGAGTCCAAATTCTTTGCATTGCATTCAAAGCCTTTCCCAGTTAGGCTGCAGGTTAACTTCACAATTTAACTGCCTTTCCATACCTTGAAGGCCAGATTTCCCCTAGCTCTTCCCATTTCCCCCAAACGCACCTTGCTCACACAGGCCTTCACTGCTTCGTGCGCATGTGTTTTTCTACCTAGGTATTTGTCTGCCTAGGTCACTCATCCTCCAGGCCCCACAATAGGTATGCCTTCCTCCCCTGCCCAGAAAAAAGGAATCATTGCTTTCACTTTGCTGCTCAACATTTGTCTGCACCTCTCTTACAGATTTTCTTTGTTGCAATTGCAATGATTTCTTTACCTGTTTCCTCTATAAGATGATGAGCTCCTGCCGGCTCCCATGGTCTCCTCTTTCTTTATGTCCCCGAGCTCAAGCACAGTACCAGGCACATAATCTAGCTTCACAAAAGATGGCTGCACAAATGCCTGAGCACACAGTGTTGCGTAAGTTCAAAAGAGACAACTATAGTGCAAATATTTGTAAACTACAAAGTGCTGCTAACCCATGAAATGCACAACTTTATCTTGCTACCCTCCACTCCAATTCTACTGTTCGTTACACTGTCACAGCCCTTTTCCCTGTCTGACCAGTTCTGTGTCCAGAATTCCAGGCTCACTGCAACCCCTCAGGGGGTTAACATCTATCACTAAGCCATTACTCATCTTTAGAATCCCAGTGTTGGGGGCTAAAAGATGTGTATCCAATTGTTGCCACACTAGAGTCCACAGAGGCCCTACAGACATACAGTGGCTAAATGGAGAAGCTCTGAGTCCCACTTTTACTGTGTATTCATGCTAGGTTCCCACAGCATTTTGGTGGGGGGGGAACCTGGTGGCTTTAAAAGTTTGAAGCACACTGATTAATGCTGTCTCCACAATGACAGTTGAAACAACTGAGCCCCCTAAAAGGAAAGCAGCTTTCCCAACATCTCATGTGTTAGCCACAAACTCAAGACCATACCCGGGATCCCCTACTCTTGCTCACCACAGCCATTGCCGAGCACATTGCCCTGCTGAGGGCAGAGTGATGACAGATGCAACTGCATATCTGTCAAGCTGAATTCTTATGGGTCAGGGATACCTCAAGTTCCAAATAAAGAATTTCAGTCTTTGCCAATAAAATCTTTCTGAGATGGAGATTCTGCAAAATATCAGGTTAGGGATTTGCAAGCCCAGCACAGTTAAGTACTATAGTAAGACTGTCCCTCTATTTTCCAAGATCCCATCAACTGTTTCAAAGAGAAATTTCCTATCCCAAGATAAATTAGCCTGTTCTCCATCCACACAGGGAAGTTTTTCAGAGATATGTTTGTAAAGCGAAACCCATAGTTGATCATGAACCATGTTCTAACACTATTTGCCACAGAGCCAAATTTGAGATATAAGATGGTTCTGCCTTGGGCTCCGTCCAAAAGGCTTAAGTTACATGAATACTAAAAATACTTTATTATAATGAGATTTCTGTCTTAGATGCCTAAGGGCAGACTGTGCAGGAAGTAAAATGAAGCCTAAGTAATACTGGGCAAGGACATAGGAGATGAAGCTCTAGTACCAACTGTGATACTTACTGTGAAACTTAAAGCAAGTCTACTGCCTTTATCGGCCTCGATTTTCTCCACTACAAAATGGGAAGGATGATACCTTCACATTCTGTTCCAAAGACAGTAAGAATTAGATCAACTGAGACCATGAAAGTGAAGGTATGTTATGACATCAACCAAAAACATACTGTGCCTAAATAAGAGCTAGTTAATAATAGGCAGTGTTCCTCCCTTTGGGCTCTTCTTCTGGGTACAGAAGAGAAAAAGCTTCCCTCGCCAGGTTCCTGTAATGTTTGCTCCAACCCCTAGCTCCCTCATGGCCACTGGCAACCATACTATTGCTGATCACTTTCCAGGAAATCAAGAGGAGTTAGGGCACTCCTATTAGATTTGCTTCCAGAAGCTGGAGAGCAGACAAAGGGAACCATTCTGTCACCCTGTATACTCTTCCTCTTCCTTCCCAGGTACAAAGAGAAGGGATTTTCCACTTGCAGGCTCTGGGCAGGCTGAGTGAATTTGGGAAGTTGTTTCTCTTCACTGAGCCTCCATTCCCCATTATGTAAAATGAAAAGGTGAAACAGAATGATATTTAAGTTTAGGGGTAGCAATGTAATTTACTGTCAAAATAGGGACACTTTTAAGAATGAAAATATGAGGCCAGGAGCTATGGCTCACGCCTGTAATCCCAGCACTTTGGGAGGCCAAGGCAGGCAGATCACGAGGTCAAGAGATCGAGACCATCCTGGCCAACATGGTGAAACTGCATCTCTACCAAAAATACAAAAATTAGCTGGGCGTGGTGGCACGTGCCTGTAGTCCCAGCTACTTAGGAGGCTGACACAGGAGAATCACTTGAAACCCAGAGGCAGAGGTTGCAGTGAGCACAGAGTGTGCCACTGCATTCCAGCCTAAAGACAGAAGTGAGACTCTGTCTCCAAAAAAAAAAAAAGCATAATTAAAAATTATACCAGGATGTCCATTGCAAATAGGACTGTCCCAGCCAAGCCAGGACATATGAACACCTTAGTAAGCCCCAAAGCCCCATTTCAAACTGGGCTATTACTAGGAAGACAAAACGACCTTGAGAAAAAGAAAGTTCAGTTTCTTCAGTATCGCTTTGGCCACACTGAACTTTTGACTGGTTCTACATGTTGTTTTTACATTTTTCTTAGTCATTAAGGACACACTCAATATTAATTTACATATAACTTAATATGTCGGCATATTATAAAGTATTTCTATATCCTTTGTCTTCTCCAACAGTCCTGTTGAGGCAAACACTGGCAGGTGTTAATTTCATTTCAGAGATTAAAAAGAAAAAGGTTTAAAGGAAGTCAAGGACTTGCCCAGGGTCATGGATCAAAGAGAAAGAGCCATGTCCGGACTTGTAGGCCCACGCTTGTTCCATTGGACCATGTTAATAAGGGAAGCACTTAATTTGCAAATATAGCCTGGCTTTATGAAGGCCAACTTCCATCCAGAAAGTTACTTCTTCTTCCATGGCAATGATACTCAAAGTACAGGTGTTTTCTAGACCTCCTGTGAATGTTGTCAGAATCAAAATGGAATCACTTGTGTTAAGAACCCTGAAAATAGAATTAAGAAAGGCCATGAAGAAAGGGTTCTCATGCATGAATGCCTAATAACAAGAACTATCACAAAAGACTGCAAAAACTACAATCTTGCATAAATGTCATCTTACACACACACACACACACACAAAAAAAATTTTTTTTGCAAGGAATCTGCCCAGTAACTGCCTATCTTTAAACTGGCACCACCC
Source organism: Symphalangus syndactylus (assembly GCF_028878055.3). Classification (NCBI taxonomy): domain Eukaryota; kingdom Metazoa; phylum Chordata; class Mammalia; order Primates; family Hylobatidae; genus Symphalangus; species Symphalangus syndactylus. The sequence continues at coordinate 89,745,944 of NC_072439.2, forward strand.
TTTTTACTGATCTGTGTAGCCAAGAATACTATGGCATGGGTATTCCCATTGAAATACCCTATTTCTGAATAAACACTTTTTTCTTTTAGAGAGCCTCTCTCTGTTGTCTAGGCTGACATCTTGAAACCTAAAGCTGGCCAAGGTCTTAAGAATCAACTAAATTTGCAAATGAGAAAACTAAAACCCAGAAAGAATATCTTGCCCAAGGTTATTCATCAAGACCAAGATTCAAGTAGGATTTAGATTCCCAAACCCCTCCTTTAGCAATCTTTAATTATTAGCTAACATAAATATACCTAGGAAAGTAAGCGTAATCTGCATCCCGATACACCTTTTCAAAGACAGATTACTTTTTGATTTTCTAATGTTGAGAAACCTCGGGCTATTTCTTCCTTCCCTTAGCTTGGAGAAATGAGAGTGAAGGGTATTTAAATCTAGGGCATTGCAACAGCCATGTCTTATTTCTCCTCCCTGAACTTCCAGCAAAGACTAAAATGAAGTTTCCTAATGGTCAAACTCCCATAATTCAAATGTTTACCAGAGTCCTGAGGGCAAAACCAAAAAGAGCTTGCTATGCAGGAATGGTCAATCAAACAGTGAGCAACGACCTTTCGGTATGAGTTCTGGTTCAACTACCCCTTTGCAGCAAAATCTTGACCAAGATATTTTCCCTATCTGGCCTCAGTTTCCTTATCTATTAAATAAAATAATTGTATTAAGCAATGTAATACTTATAGATTACTCTAGCACGTAGATTTGAGTAGGGGGTTGATCAAGTCCTTTTCTGTCCCTTAATGTCATAGGAGTCACAGCCCAGGAGAAGCACCATCATTACCTCTTGCTGGAGGATATTTTGTGCCTCTTATTTGCCTTCTGCTCCTTTTCCTGCTAATTAGCACAAGCAACTACCTATGTCAGCTAAAAGAGACAAAAAGACTTGTCACCCTTTCCAGTACAAACCAGGAGTGTTTAGCTAAATCAAAGGTATTAACCAAGATGCCTAATTGGTCGGCTCCTCATAAATTAATACAACTCTGGGAAAATTTTCTCAAAGCCTGATAATTTATTTCTTAATTTATTAACTGTGCAAGGATTACTGCTGTATACATTTGTCAAAGTAGCTGAAACTACAAGGCAAAATAATGACTCCATGACATTCATTGATGTCACTGAGTCCAAAGGTCCCTGAAGGTGAAGGAAACTTTCCAAGACATACAGTAATAAATTGATTTTTTGTTTGTTTGTTTGTTTTGTTTGTTTGTTTTGTGATGGAGTCTCTGTCTGTCTTCCAGGCTAGAATACAATGGTGCAATCTCGGCTCACTGCAACCTCTGCCTCCCGGATTCAAGCAATTCTCCTGCCTCAGCCTCCTGAGTAGCTGGGATTACAGGCACGTGCCAACATGCCCAGCTAATTTTTTTTCTTCTGTCTTTCTTTTTTTTTATATTTTCCGTAGAGACAGGGTTCCACCATGTTGGCCAGGCTGGTCTCTAACTCCTGATCTCAGGTGATCCACCCGCCTCAGCCTCCCAAAGTGCTGGGATTATAGGCGTGAGCCAATGTGCCTGACCTAGAGCATCATTCTTTTCAAGAGCCATAGAAACACCACATTCGTGACACTCCCCAAACTGTTCTGATCACAGATTTATGTCATCTTTTTATTTCGCTATAGCACTTTCATTGTTATTATAATTCCAGAGCAGAATGCCTGCATTCAAATCCACTGTTATACGAAATTGAACAATTTAATTACATTATTGTGCATCAATTTCTTTATGTATGACGTAGCAGTATAAAAACAGTGCTCAAGCAGCCTGGCCAGCATGGTAAAACCCCTTCTCCACTAAAAATACAAAAATTAGCCAGGCGTTGTGGTGCATGCCTGTAATCCATGCTACCCGGGAGGCTGAGGCGGGAGATTCACTTGAACCTGGAAGGTGGAGTTTACAGTGAGCTGAGATTGCACCACTGTACTCCAGCCTGGGCAATAGAGCAAGACTCTGTCTCAAAAAATAAATAAATAATAAAATAAAAACTGTTCAGCTCATAGAACCATTGTATGCCTTAAGGACAAAAATCCATGTAAATCTTGTAGAATTTCATAATTTTGACTATTGCTATTGGTTTGTGATTTTTAGAACACCACCAGAGACAAAGTGTTTATAGATAAGAAAGTGAAAGACCTGTAAGGATAAGGGACATACTTATAGCAATATGACAGTTAGTGGAAGAACCAGAATCAGCTCCCAATTCACTTAATTCTTACTAAAAAATGTATTCCATAAACCAAATGGTCATTTCAGGTTGTATTCACTCTTTCATACATTCATTGATTTTGCTATAATTCTTTCTTGGTCTCATTAATTCAGCAAATATTTCCTGAAAAACATAGGTCCCTTCTATTCCTAGGAGCAATCATTTAGAGATACGGGTTCTAGTGCCAGCTCTGCACTAATTCACTATTGAGGCCAACAGCAAGTGACTTCTCTTTAAGTGTCCAGTTCTTCAAGAGATTTGAAAAGATGTGTTTACGTCTCCTTCCATACCAAGCTCCTATTTGCTGTCTTTAATATTACATACTAGCGGGACACCAAGATGCAGTAATGGCCCTTGCCCTAGAGAAGCCTGCAGTCAAAATGGGAAAAATAAGCACAGCTGTTGTGTACTTGCCCCATTGTGCTAGAGTACAGCATAAGTCACCTAACACGTATTTTTTAATAAAATAATTTCATGTGGCTCCCACACGTCAAAGTTGGCAGGGAAGTCCATTTCTGGCATATTCTGGGGGGCCCTCTTCCCTACCTTAGATGGATAACCATGCACAAGAACTTCAAATAGACTTGCAAACTGGTGACCCTTGGGCCCAGTGAAGCCTATACAAGTGTTTTGTTTGGCTCATGGTGCTTTTTAAAATTTTAAGTCAACATTTAACAGCTGGGAAGTTTCTCATTAAAACCCAGATTTCTGGCTTTTCTTGAAAATGCGTAAGATCTAGCAATGCTGAGTTGGAATCTTGACAATGACAATTAACATCTTAGAACTTTACTCTTTTAGAGGGAATATACCTTTCCTGTTTAGACGTGAATGTTGGACTTTATCCTGAGGTGCACTATTTGAATTCAGGGGAAAAAACCATACAAATTTAAAATTTTCTATTAGGGATGTCAAGGGGGGAACTGAATGTTTGGTAATGTGTGTGTGTGTGTGTGTGTGTGTGTGTGTGTACTTGATTGAGAAATTTAAGTTTCTGAACTTAATGTAATGTAGGTATTTATTTTAGCCCAGCTAGGGCCCAGTATGCTTTGGTATTTCAATGGGAGAAACGTCCTAGATGAATCACTAATAAATGTTATCTTCCTTTCCCCTAAGGGCATTTGAGTTGGTGGCTCTGTGCGTTACTCTGATATGCTGGTAACCTGGTTCACTAAGAAAAAATAAAAAACAAGCCCCAATTTATAGTTTGCCAATTTTGTGTGTAAGTGCTCCACCATGACCGAATTCAAGGATGCTTTTACAATTGGCTTGCAGCATTTCTGGAATCTTAGCAATTAGCTCTTGCAAGCCGATACAGCAGACTCAGCACACCAAGCCTATTTAATCCAGAATATGGGAGTATAAGAATTGTGTTACTTTCCTCTCACCCTAAAGTCAATGAAGAAGAAGACATATAAAACATAAGCTTTGCCTGTCTTCAGGAGGATTTTGGTCTAGATCAGGAGACAAATCTAAAACCTTTGCAATAATCAGAAGACCTTTTGAGAAGAATCAATGATCTATCCAACATCTCTACTTGAGGGTCCAGTAAGAATATGAAACTTACTACATCCAAAACAGGTTTCTTGGATTTTCTCTCAAAGCTGTACTGTATTTCCCCAATCTTTTCATCTTAATAAACAACCCTTCCCCCAGTTCTCAAGCTTAAAGATAAAGAATTATCTTTCATTCCTTCCTATTTCTTTTTTTTTTTTTTTTTTTTTTTTTGAGATGGGGTCTCGCTCTGTCCCCCAGGCTGGAGTGCAGTGGCGCAATCTCGGCTCACTGCAAGCTCTGCCTCCCGGGTTCACGCCATTCTCCTGCCTCAGCCTCTCCGAGTAGCTGGGACTACAGGAGCCCGCCACCACGCCCGGCTAATTTTTTGTATTTTTAGTAGAGACGGGGTTTCACCGTGGTCTCGATCTCCTGACCTCGTGATCCGCCCATCTCGGCCTCCCAAAGTGCTGGGATTACAAGCGTGCGCCACCGCGCCTGGCCCCTTCCTATTTCTTAACCCCCTATCCCGTCCAGAAACAAGTCTTGTGAGTCCACCCCCAAAATTCATTGTGCACATCTCTGCACCCCACTGCAACAACCCTAGTCTAAAATAGTCCCATTAAAGCTCCCCTAGAACATTCTTTTTTTCTGCTTCCTTGCTCATTTCCTTACAACCACTTTTGCAAAAAGCAGCTAAAAGGATCTTTCAAGAATATAAATCAGATTTTACTCCCCTGCTCTTCGCCATCCAATGGCTTCCCACTAAACTCAGCAGAAAATACCAATTCCACACCATGGTCTGAAAGTCCTTTCTGATATGATCCCTGCCCTCCTTTCTGTCTTTGACTTGCACCTGCACCTCGCTACCCCTTTTCTACCCCTCTCAAGTTCTCTAGGCTCTCCTAGTTCTTCCCCGTCACTCAGTCTCCACCAGTTACTCCTTCTCTCCACCCTAAGCAGTTGCCCTGGCTGGCTCCTTCTCATTCTTCAGATGCCAGCTTAAATGTCACCTCCTCACAGAAACCTCCTCTGCCCACTGATCTAAAGGAGCTCTCCATCCCCGACCAGTAATTCCCCATTCCATCAGCCAACCAACATATACACTGTTTACCTTTACACGCACAGAGAGAGAAAATGTAAATTCCACGAGGGTAGGAGGCTTCTATGCCTTGATTTTGCTGTATGTGTTATGCCTAGCACAATGTTTAACACACAGTAGGCATTAACTAAATATTTGTTAAATAAATAAATGAATGAATAAGCAAATGAGTGGGTGATAAAGTTAAAGGTAGGGTAAAGAGACTGATGTTTCAAAGTTCTCTTCTGGCCTTAACATTTTAGGACCCTGTGGTTTTAAAAGCATAATTTTGTACTTACTGATGTGGGCTCAGCTCTTAAAGTATTTAGAGTGGAATTTAGAGGGGAAGGAGATGAATGAAGTTGCCAGGATCCAGCAGCAGTCCGGGGAGACTCCTCTCCATTTCAGTTTGCAACTGCTTTTCTACATTTAAAATGTGATCATGTTCATAAAAACTTGATGGGCACACTTTTCAGGAACATCTAGTTTCTAAGCTGCACTGTCCTTAAATGCCCTTGGGCATAGGTGTATGCTGATTAGCAGGTTTAATTTGACACAGATAAAGAACACGAAGAATTTGCCCAGAGGCCCATTGACCCCCCCTGCTGGCTCCATATCTGAAGGAAGGATCTGTTCCATACCTCAGAGAAGACCCACTTAGGACAGGAAGTGAGTCATCTATGTTCCACAGAGGACCTATCACAGGTTGGACTATACTAAATGTGAAACAGATTAAACTGGAACAAAATCATGACATATTTGTTCCCTCCCACAGTGTGAGACGTTTCATAACCTCTTGATACTTTACCCTGATAACTTTGAGAGCTGGAGAGGTCTTCAAAAATCACTTGTATGTCTCTCTCTTGTTCTGTAGATGGGGAAACTGAGGCCAGAAAGGCTGGTGCCTTATCCAAGTTCACACAGCAGGGGTAGCAGGAGATCCCTGTCCTGAATTCCAGACAAATATTCCATAGAAACATGCACAAGCTGATTTTTAAGAGAAAACCTATTATGTCCTTTTGTTTAATCGTCATAAATAACTTGATGTATTTGTTTCCTTTTTTTTTTTTTTTTAAAGACAGATTTTGCTCTTTGTACCCCAGGCTGGAGTGCAATGGTGCAATCTCGGCTCACTGCAACCTCCGCCTCTTGGGTTCAAGCAATTCTCCTGCCTCAGCCTCCTGAGTAGCTACGATTACAGGCACGTGCCACCACGTGGGTCTAATTTTTGTATTTTTAGTAGACATGGGGTTTCACCATCTTGGCCAGGCTGATCTTGAACTCCTGACCTCGTGACTCCCAAAGTGCTAGGATTACAGGTGTGAGTCACTGCGCCTGGCCTATTTGTTTACTTTTTAATCATTGAAAAATAAAGTTTTAGCAAGTAATCTCTAGTGATTGAGGTTTTAGGACAACTTGAAGGAATCAGCTTAAAATGTTAGAAGATGTCACATAATAAAATAGTAAGACAACTCAGACCAACTTATAAGAAGAGGTAAATGTTATTTTAACTATCAGGAAAGAGTTATATCATTTTCAAAACAACCAGAAGAACTATTTTTTCTCATTTTAATATCTACAGTTAGGATTCAGAGATGATCACTTGTGATTTTCAGCAACTTAAAGTTTGTATGAGATAGGAAAGCCATAGAGGGAAGCATGCCAATCTGTTAAACTGTTACACATGAAGCGTTAGAGACCGGAGTGGAGCTATTAACTTAAAAAAGGAAAGAAAGTAGTTTATGCTAGCTTTTTCAACTGTCAAATGATCAGTTGGAAAATTTAGAGAGTAACAGTGTTTCAAGACAGAGATACATTTAAACATCATGGTGCTTGACAGGCAAACAGGAATCATTTGCCCAATTCCTTTACAACTAGTCTAAAAAAAAATGCAACAAGGCCTCTCAAACTGCAGGAGAACTAAAAAACGAACCTCACTCCCTGATTTACCCTTGTGGATCTGTATTGTCGAGAGTCACCAGTTCCTGCAGGTCTCTGGGGCCAGAGAGAGAGAGAGAGAGCGTGCTGAGCCTGGAGTAAAAGCCCTTCTGCAGGGTCAACCATGAAGCACCTTTGGAAACTTAGTCCAGTTGTCCTCAAACTTGGGGTGTCTGGGAATCACCTCAGGGGGTACTTGCTACAATATAGATTTCTGGGCCCATTACCAGAGCATCTAATTTCATAGGTTTGGAATAGCTTCCAAGAATCAACATTTTAACGAGCACTCTCGACTCATCCTGACACAACTAGATTGTGGAACAACCATACCAAAACCTTTGCCAGCCTACGTAAATCTTCCTCTTTTCTCTGAGTCTCGATTTCTACATGTGTGAAATGAGGAATATGAACCAGGATCATCTCTAAGGTCTCTTCCTGATTCGGGCAATGGAAATGATATGACTTGGGAACTGGCAGGATTCCAGTCTTGCCTATGGGTTGTCTTGGTGGCCCAAACAGGTCACGTACTTACAGAAGCATGTAACTCATGTAAACCCCGAAAATTTGAGACAGGTCTCAGTTAATTTACTTTATCTTATTTATTTTTTAAGACGGAGTCTCACTCTGTTGCCCAGGCTGGAGTGCAGTGCCACGATCTCAGCTCACTTCAGGCTCTGCCTCCTGGGTTCAAGTGATTATCCTGCCTCAGCCTCCTGAGTAGCTGGGATTACAGGCACCCGCCACCACGCCTGGCTAATTTTGTGTTTTTAGTAGAGATGGGGTTTCACCACGTTGGCCAGGCTAGCCTGATCTCAAGTGATCCACCTGTCTCAGCCTCCCACATTGCTGGAATTACAGGTGTGAGCCACCACACCCAGCCAGGTCTCAGTTAATTTAGAAAGTTTATTTTGCCAACGTTGAGGATGAGCACTCGTGACACAGCCTCAGAAGGTCCTGACCACATGTGCCTAAGGTGGTCACAGCACAGTTTGGTTTTATACATTTTAGGGAGACATGAGATTTCAATCAGCATATGTAATATGAACATTGGCTCGGTCAGATAGGTGGGAAAACTCAGAAGCAAAAGCAGGACATTTTGAAGCAAGGAGGGGGCTTCCAGGTCACAGATAGGTGAGAGACAAAAGGTTGCATTCTTTTGAATTTCTGATTAGTATTTCCAAAGAAGGCAATCAGATATGCATTTATCGCAGTGAGCAGAGGGATGCCTTTGAATAGAATGGGAGGCAGGTTTGCCTAAGTTGCTAGCTCACATTTTTTCTTTAGCTTAGTGATTTTGGGGACCCTCAATATTTTCCTTTCACACTCAAATGCAGGGACTCTTCTACGCAGAGCTCAGTGTGAAGTGTGGAAGGGCTCCGGAACTTACTGCCGGTTCCTCCTCACTGTACACTACCCACTGGGTGCTGTCCATAACATGCTCTCCTCTTCACCAGGCCCTGTTCAAAACTACAGCGCCTCAGATGGTGCTTCCCCAGCCCATCATCTGTTCCCAGCAGGGATGTCCAGGGAGAGCTGGTTCCTTTGACCCTTGTATGTTCCTTATATCCAGAATCCATCACATCCACTCCCTCAAGCCCGCTACAGGATCATGTTTCAGATTAATCAAACTGAACTACCCAGGAAAAAACAAAACAAAACAAAACATAAAAAGAGAGTGAGCTCCTTAAAGTTTAGAACTCAAGGCAGAGGAAATGTTTTTGGTTTTGGTTTTTTTTTTTTTTTCTCCCTTGCCTAAGATATTCTGATGATTACATAAAGCAATTATAGAATTTCTCGTTAACATTTGTAAATGTTAAAATTGGAGACCCAACTGTTACAGCTTGGCTGGTGAAGGAACCCCTTCCTAGCCTCTGGCTCCCCTAGACAGTGGATCTTCTGATTCTTTCCAATCCCCTAAAACTATGACCTGCCCTGGCCAAGGCTTCTCCTACATATAATTATCCAACCTTCCTTTTGGATAAATTTTGGAATTTTTCCAAAAATTCCTTACTGGGCTCCAGCATGCTCACCAGGCCCTCGCTAAGGTCAAAGACTTTCACAAATGCCTCATTGCTTCTGCATCTCAACTCCGGACCTTTGCTTTGAAGGCCCCTGGAGCCTTGCATTTTCAGGTCCACCAAGTTACTCAACTGTATTTCTTCATCTTCCTTCAAAACTTATACTTCCATACACTTTGTCAGGTGTAGAGGGCAAAGCTACTGACCAGAACACAAAATATATGGCAGAAAGGGAGGGTCCACCAGGGGAAAAACACATATTGCCAAAGACTTGCAATTCTTGAAGTACAACGGAATGCTTCTTGGCCGAAAGCCACTTACCATGTAGGGAAGTGTCAATAATATTTGGCTGAGAAAGCACAGTCAAGTTTATTCAGCTGTCATTGGCTGAGAATATACACTAGCCCTCCAATCTCAGATGAAACTATTTACCATATGATATTATGATATGATATATGTTTCAAAGAAAAAAGTGTCATAGAAGTTAAGATTATAATGATTCAATGCTGTTAAATGGAGTATGCAAGAAATTAATTTCTCTTTCTGTTCTTTATGAGGCGAAGAGTTTCTGATCAACAAAAGATATCCAGTGTTTCCTAACTGAGCTGACATAATTTCAGACAAAGGTGAAGAAACTTGACATGTTCATGAACTTGTACAGCTTTAACACTAGTAAGTAGACTATTTCTGTTAGGCTTTTTGAAACTCTAAAAGATATTTTTAAGGTACGCCCTGTTGGTTTTGCCGCAAGCATTGATTATCTTTCTCCTGGTGACAGCGTCCTCTTTGTTTTTAGATAACACCTCCTCTCCCAGTCCCTTGACCTCAGCCAGTTCAGGGATGGACATACGGCCAGAGCCAATCAGAGAATTCTCCTTTGGCTCTAAGGACAGTTAATTAATAATGATCTTGGAGGGATAAGCCTAGCACTCCTAAAAATGTTAGAGATGAAATGATATATTCTTTTCCCTGGGTTTGTTGCCAGCCATATTGCGAGCAGGAGAGATGGGCCTGAGTATAGAGCTGACACAGAATGAGGCAAAGATGACGGTTGGAGAGCAAAAGCTGACAGTAGCTCCTAGGTTGTCTAACCAGAAGCCAGCTTTGCCTTTAATAATACTCCTCTCATCCTCTTTTTTTTTTTTTTTTTTTCTGAAGCCAATTTCACTTGGTCTTTCACAACTTACAACCAAAATAATTCTATCAAATCCCCCCTTCACCCCATTACTACCTAAACAGATCCTTGAGCTTGGGATCACTAGCCAAGCACCAAGGAGATCATAAGAATGTATTTGTTAGATCTGGACAATCTACATCCATATCCAGTTCAAGTCTCAAACTTGAATTCCTCAGGTCACGGATTCATATTTCTTGGGCCCCTAACATGTACAAAACCCTGCCCAGGATCTATGGGAAAACAGCATATTCTGCCTGCCCCTACAATCCTCACAATCCTCTTCCTATGTGGCCTTAGGATTAACCATGTCCTCCTTCTAGGAAACTAAGGTCAAAGACTTTCACAAATGCCTAATTGCTTCGTTATCTCAACTGGATCCTTGCTTTGAAGGCCACCCGACACTTGCATTTTAAAGTCCAGCGAGTTACTGAACTAAGTTTCTTCATCTTCTGTCAAAACTATGAAACTAAAAGGAGGACATGGTTTTAATTATAAGGCCACATAGGAAGAGCTAAGGGCCATTAGAGGACTATAGGGAATGTGCCACAAGAGTCCAGAGGAGAGAGAATCTTCTGGATGAGAACTGGGGAAGGCTTCATAAAAGAGCGTTCACAGAAGTTGGGCCTTGACAGCTTAAGTAAGTTGTAGCTGAGCTACACTACAACCGCACTCTGCCTCCCGGTCCAGTGTATGGCAGCTTAAAACCAACAGGGTTCAATGCCAAACAGGGCCAGGCCCTGAAGGAGTCAGATAGCTGCTATTGGGTCCCCAGGCCCTACAAATGGATATGTAGGGCCTCATGTGGAGGGAGACAAGGTGCAGGCCATCCAGAGATATATTAGGGGATCACAGGACAAGGGCTACCTGCCTGTAGATTCACTCAGAGCATCCAACCATCATAAAGCATTCATGTGATATCAGAGAGTCACAAAGTCAAAGTAGCAGGGACTTTGGGAATTAATCAGCCTGCTCATTTGACAGAGAAGGGCCTGGAAACCTGAGGACATCAATGACTTGTCCAAGATCACTCCTGCAGAGTCATTCCCAGGATCCTAGGCTCCAGGGCCCTGACCCTGGAGCTGAAATGAGATACCATGCTTATTTCAATTCTATCCAGCAGGAGTGAGAGGATTCTGGAATTCTATTTTGATTGGCCCAGTCTTTTATCTGGATAGCTTCCTGTGACTCACCTTGCTTCTACATATCCCTTGATTTTAAGATGAGGATGAGCCTCCCCCGAAGCTGAGTCATGCAGGCCTAAAGGACTTCTGCTGGCTCTTGAGTGAAGCCCTCACTTGGGATGCACTCTTCCCTGAGCTGCTCGTGGGCACCTGGTGAAATGTGGATGCTGTCATGTGATGGCAGTTTGAGGATCTGGTCCCACTGCTTACCAAGCCTCTCCTCCAGAGTGTCTATAATGCAAAAAGTAGAGAAATAATTATTTGACATACCAAGAGGAAGGCAGGGTACACCTGAGTTGGAATCCTTTACCAAAGGCACATGGAGAACCCTCGGGCAAGGTGAAGAGGGAGCCACTTCTATTATTATTGCTTCCTAATAATCTTCCCTTTCTCTTGTGCAGTTTTTACCATTCACATCCATTTTCATGTGACTTTTTTAACAACCTTCCTTGTGAAGCAGGTAAGACAGGGTTTTTTTAAACCCCCTTTCCCAGATGAAGTAACTGAGGCTCAGTGATGGGATCTGAGAAGGAATAGAAGTCAGGACAGTCGGGACCCCACCTGTGTCACTGGGTGGCCAGCATTTGCTTCACATCATCCAAGGGGTGTCTCTTGCCCCACAGCCAGTCCTGAACCACCACTTTGGCTGACAAACAATGAGAAACCAGGGGCCTTTGTGTGAGTAATGTGGGAACTGAGGCAGGAGTTTCCTTTGTCCTGGCACTCACAGCAAACCTCTGATATTAGTAACAGGCCTGATTAGAAGTAGAGTTACAGTGGAAGTAAATAAGCAACAGGCTGACAAGCAAACCAACGATTTTGCTCCCACATTAATTTAGTGCACAGACAGTGACAATGTTTTAGCTGTGGTGCTGAAGATGGACGTGAGACCACATCTAACACATGGTCTTTGCTTCAGAGGAGCATTCATTCTATTAGGAGAAAAAATACTTGTGCAGACAAATAAATGACCATATACCATGACAAGAGCCGCAGCATGGATAGATACAACGTGTCCTGGAGGCCCAGAGGAGGAGAAGGATATGACTAAGCCTCCTTCCCATGTGATCAAGCATTGAGCTTCTCAAGGGCAGCAGGGACTGGCATAACTCATCTTTCCCACTCTATCAAACATAACAGTAGGAACATCGGAGATCACAGTTAGTGCTTGCTGAGTAAATTCTCCTGGGGAGTCATGAAAGGTTCTGCAGTGCAGGCAACCTGAGCTATGTGATTGAATTTGCAAAGTCCCTGAGCTACCTGTCCTGGGACAAGGACCCCAACCATCAAAGCCTTCCCTTGGATCTATGCTCAGAATCAGCTGGCCCTGGAGGCCTCTCTTACCTACTACAGTTATCTTAAAAGGCGGAGTTAGATCAAGGCTCAGAGAACATCATAGTCACGGTAGCCCTGCTCATCCATCAGGGCTTGAACACCTCACCTTGAACAAGGGAGATAAGAGAATAAAATAACACCTGACACGGCCTTATCACCTGGTAATACAACTTCAGTTTTTCCATTAAAATAACTGAGAGCCATAGTCCTGTGCTTTGGCTGATAAAGAGATCACAGGAAACAAAGCTATTAATTTTTATCGCTGCAGTGCAATAGCACATTTGAGTGAATACAATATATCCGAGAGGAAAAATACTTTTTCTAACAGTGGAAGTTAGAAAATGTTTTTCTCCTCCTAACTTCCATTTCTCACACCTTGTTCATCACTAACCTCGAGGAATTTTTAAGCCCATATCTATTAAACCTAGTGCATATAACCATGCTTTCACCATTGCAGCATGTTATAAATATGTCTTTCTCTCCCTACCCTAAACCCATTCTTTGAGGATTTGGTACAGATATTTAGAATACACCTTAAGAGACAAGTTAATTGCCTCTCTAGTCCTCAATATTCGTATCTTTATTTATTTATATTTACTTATTTGAGACAAAGTCTCACTCTGTCCCCCAGGCTGGAGTGCAGTGACAAAATTTTGGCTCACTGAAACTTCTGCCTCTGGGATTCAAGCTATTCTGCTGCCTCAGCCTCCTGAATAGCTGAGACTACAGGTGCATGCCACCATGCCCAGCTAATTTTTGTACTTTTAGTAGAGACAGAGTTTCGCCATGTTGTCAGGCTGGTCTCGAACTCCTGACCTCGAGTGATCCACCCGCCTCGGTTTCCGAAAGTGTTGGGATTACAGGTGTGAGCCACCACACCTGGCTGATATTTCTGTCTTTAAAATGAAGAGTCAGACAGTTGCTCTCCATGATCGCTTCCAGCTTTAATACTCCAGGATCCCATGACTGAAGAGGACACAGATTGGGTCAGTTTTGATGACACAAGCAGTCTTTCTAAGCATGAGAGTTGTCAGATAACAGTAGAATCTGGCAACCACCATCCCTTCTCTAGGCTCCATGCCTCAGGGGCCCCAGCTCTGGCCTTCTCCATCGGGTAGGAGTCTATGGGGCCGCATGAATGTGTGCTCCTAGAACCCATCTCCCCTCTTCCTACCAAAACCTGGGTATTTGGGCCCCTGAAATTGCCTATGCAAATGGCCCAAAGCCTGCTTCCAGGTGCTCTTTCACCTCTCCCCTGGTTCCTCATCCCCAGAACAGATCACAGTCCCAGGGGCCACACCCCTAGGACTAGAGGGCGGTCCAGGGGTAGGAAATGTGATTGATGTTCTGCTTCCAAATCTTGCCCTTCCCTGCCATCAGAACACTTGGGTGGAAATGTTTGAGAAGGATTTGTCTTTAGGGGGTGCCTACACCCATCAATGCTGGGCCACCAATGGTGTATTGCACAACCAGGAATGGGCAAGGGTATGTCCAGTAGCCTACATTTGTACTTTTACCTGGCCTGCAAATGCTGGAGTGGGGGCTGACTGATACAAGACAAGAGGCTAGGAAAGATCCTCACTAACGGTGGTAGAGGGAGGAACAGGAAGCTGGTAATTGGCTATGGGCTTCCTAAGAAGGAACTGTCTAACTGGGAAGTTTACTTGACGGCCCCACAGGCAAACCCAGGCTCTTTCACAAGCTGGCCTCAGGTCTCATCTCTGAATGAATTTAATTCTACATTTAAATTTGAGTCTTAGTACCTCTTAGGCTTGCTTCAGAATGAATGGTTTCCTTGTAATTGATACCTTATCTATTTCTTAAAATAAACAAAAAACCTGGCGAAGACGTAGAATAAAAGCACCAGATGGTTAAATATATAGATCTGGCAGTGTATGCAAGAAAGGAAGTGATCATGTCAGGAACCTCAGATATGTTTGTTACTAAATGTGAGAATAAAATAGCACCAACCCCCCTGACTGCCATGGCAAAAACAGAAAAGTGATGAATTGCCCGGCTTTGATTATGTGATCAAAAGTATCATTATCCATTCTTCAGAGGAGACAACCTTCTTCTACTGGGCAGTAGATCTGAGGAAGAGTTTTATCACCTGAATCCTTATATGAGGGATACAAAGTCACATAAAGGACCAGATCTTCAATATTGATCTTTCAGGCAATGGGGAAACATTCTACATATAACCAATTATTATACTGACACTTAAATAAAAGCTGAGAACATGATATTTTTTAAAAGTTGGCCAGGCATGGTGGCTCACACATGTAATCCCAGCACTTTGGGAGGCCAAGTTGAGTGGATCACCTGAGGTCAGAAGTTCGAGACCAGCCTGGCCAACATGGTGAAACCCCGTCTCTACTAAAAATACAAAAATTAGCCGGGCATGCTGGTGGGTGCCTATAATCCCAGCTACAGGAGGCTGAGGCAGGAGAATCGCTTGAACCCGGGAGGCAGAGGTTGCAGTGAGCCAAAATCATACCACTGTTCTCAAGCCTGGGTAGCAGAGCGAGACTCTGTCTCAAAACAAAAGTTGTGCAGTCATTGCCACAAGAACCTAATATCATCTAAATAACCAATCTAATATAATCTAAATAACCAAAACTGATGCCAGAACATAATTTAGAAGCATCAAAGGAATGGACGATTGATGCCAGAACATAATTTAGAAGCATCAAAGGAATGGATGATTTAGTCAAACACTTCTCACACATCTCTACCCAGTCATCTTAATGGCACCCCATGGAAGAGGGAAGTGAAATTGTATCCTGTAGAATTTGGAGGCAGAAAATCCATCACTCTTCCTCTGTCCTTCGAGCAAGGTGAAACTGAAAAGTTTTCTTTTTAAAAGGTATTCACTTTTAGCATGCTACTTTATAAAAATATATGTTTATCTTTTTATAAAGTTAATTTCCTTAAAATCTTTCCTGAAGTTGATATCCCAGAAATGCTATAGCTTTGGGTGTGCCTGGTACTATCAAGTAACCCAAATATTTGTAAAAATATGGCTTAGTCTCTTACTTAATCTTTAAAACAAACTGATGGGACAGGTATTAGCCATTTTTATGAATAAAGAATTTGAAGAATAGGCAGATCAAGTAATTTTCCTAACAGCACATGAGACTAAAGTATGTAATGCTTGAATGAAGCCCAGATTTCCTAACTGCAAGGCCAGTCCTTCTTTTTTTTTTTGCTTCTATAGTATTAATTTTATCATTTATAAAACAATGAAGGGATGAGTTGGGTGGTCCAATGAAAGTTTCTGGAGTAGCATTACTGAGGCACAATACCCACTGAGCCTATGATGCACCAGGTTAATTAAAACCACTGCACCAGGCTTCCAATATCCCCACATTCTTGACCCTGACATCCATAAATGTCGAATGTATTGGCAGATTCCTCCACAGGATGAGCCACCCATACTTACATTTTCCTCTATAATCAGTTTATATACATCATCAACTGCATGTGCCTGGAGAAGGAAAGGGGATTCTCCTTCCCTCTTTCTTTGCTGCCCAGCAAATGTCTCAAACTGTTATAACAGTGATGGTGAACTTCCCTTCTCCTTGAGGCAAATAGTGGGTCCTGAAAGCTGCATGAGGCAATGAGCAGGCTGGAAAGCTAAGTCTGGTGATGGGGGTCCTGGTCCTGACTCTCACTGGAAGGTTGTGGGAAAACCATTTAACCCATTGGTGCAGGTGTGCTGGGGAATGATAACAAGAACTGCCTTCAGCTGCTTCCCAAAGAAGATGGTGAGAAATAGTGAGATAATATCTGGGAAGCGCTTGAACTACTGAGAAGCAGAAACTGCATGAGCGCAAGGTGTGATGACTTCCTTCCACATCAGCCAAGGACATCACAGTTAAGGTTCCTACAGAAACTCCCTCACTCCCTCCACATAAAAGAACTGGCCAATCCTTCACCTTCTCATCCAGTTGAATTTCCCAAGCTTTGGAGGATTTGTAAGAAGTCAATCATCTGATTAGAGATAATGAGTGTTGTTGAAGTGAAAACTTAGATCTTAAAATCACAGACCCTCGGAGCTAAAAAGGATACCAGCAATCTAGTTTATATCTCTTATTTAGAGAAGAGAAAGCTGAGTCCAGAAGGTTTCACATATAACACACATTCCCTGAAGGCTTTCTAGGCACTAGACAGGTTCTAGGATAAGAAGATGACTAGAATCTGGCCTCTGACTTCTCAGAACTCTGCTGAGTAGGGGAAACAGGCACATTCACAATTTGTGCACAATGTGATACGGGTGTTATTGTAAAGTGCCACCAGGACTACCACAAAAACAGACCTTAAGTTGTCCTGTAGCTGCGTGTCCTTGTGCAAATCACTTCAACACTTTGAGGCTCAGACAAATGGAAGCAGGAGAAATTACATCAACTTCTACCATTTTTATCATGTTTGACAGCTCCCTAGCAATTTCATAATCACTGGCTGACTTGATTCTTAAAAGAAAACAAGAAGGAAACATTAAGACTCTCTCCACACTACAGAGGCAAAACCTAAGGCTTTAAGAGATGAAGTCCCAGGCTCATGGCCCTGATCTCACTCCTGAATGGGACATCTGGAAAAAAATCAGGAAAGTAAGTGGACTCTGGTCCTCAATAGCCTGTCTCTCTATAGGTGAACATCAGTGATGCCTAATTTGCTGCTAGCATTCATGTTCTACAAATCTGTAAATTCCTCAAAGGGTTGAAAGCTCCTAGTATTGAGTCAGCTCTTGATAAGTATTTGTTATAATCAGAAAACTCTGAAAGAAGCCAGCATTTTTTCCTCCAAACTTAGATACTAATAAGACATTCATTAATTGAAATGACTTAATATGTTTTAGTAAGATCTTGTGTTATTTTACATTTTAATACTTTAAATTATACAAATAGAATATGAATACATTCTTACTGTAAAAATTGTAAATACCTAAAAGCAAGCATCCTCTTGTCTGCTGCACTCTTGACCTCGATCTCTGCCCTATTCCCCACTAACTCCAAACCCTCTCATCCTTCTTCCCCTCCCCATCTCCACTGTTATTAGTTTGACATCTCATTTTAGACCATTACTCTATGCAATTAATTTATGTGCATATAGAAATATTGCAGTTTTTTTATGTAAATGGCCTATGGCTGTATATATTGTCTTACAATTTAACAAACAGTAGAGACCTAACCATATTGGTGTCCCTGAGTGGGGCCTCCCATTCCATGGTGTCACTAGATCACAGTTAAGCCACTCACCTATGAACGGAAATTTAGGTGGTCTCCATTTTTTAAATTATAAACAAAGCTGCAATTAACATTTTTTATGCCCTTCCTTAGAAACAACCCCTAAAAAGCCTTTTTTTTTTTTTGAGACAGAGTTTCTCTCTTGTCACCCAGGCTAGAGTGCAGTGGCACGATCTCAGCTCACTGCAACCTCCGCCTCCTGGGTGCAAGCAATTCTCCTGCCTCAGCCTTCCAAGTAGCTGGGACTGCGGGTGCCCACCACTACGCCCAGCTAATTTTGCATTTTTAGTAAAGAGGGGGTTTTTACATGTTGGTCAGGTTTGTCTCGAACTCCTGACCTCAGGTGATCCGCACACCTCGGCCTCCCAAAGTGCTGGGATTAGAGGCATAAGCCACCATGACCTGCCAAAATGCCATATTTTTTATTCTAAAAGATAATTGCCAAATTTGACTCCAAAGATACTGTATCAATTTTCAGGCCCAACAACAACATATGAAAGGATCTTTTCTTATGATCTAGTTAAAACTTGATGTCATTGATCCTTTTAAATCTTTTACCAGTCTGATAGTAGAAAGAATTTGGATTGTTAATGTTAATTTGCCTTTTGAATATGATGTTTCCTTTTAAAATGGAAAATAATAAAAAGTATTGAAAAGTCTCCAGGGAGACCACGAAATGTTGGAAAGATTAAGGTCTCTGGGGTCGAAGGGCCTGGGATGGTTTTTCAGATCTACTACTGACAACCCGGCCTCTGGCAAGTTGCTCACCTCTCCCAGCCTCACTCTCCTGTATGTAGAATGGAGACAGGGGGCACTCTGTATTGTGCAGTAGTTGTCGTGAAAGTGCTTCTTAAATGGTGCAAGGAGCTCTTACCTGACTTAGAAGATGATATACTGAGGTCGGGTGTGGGGGCTGACACCTGAAATTCCAGCACTTTGGGAGGCCGAGGCAGGCAGATCACTTCAAGTCAGGAGTTCGAGACTAGCCTGGCCAACATGGCAAAACCCCGTCCTTATTAAAAATACAAGAATTATCCTGGTGTGGTGGTGCACACCTGTAATCCCAGCTACTTGGGAGGCTGAGGCAGGAGAATCGCTTGAACCCGGGAGGCAGAGGTTGTAGTGAGCTGAGATTGAGCCACCACACTCCAGCCTGGGCAATGGCGGTGTGGGGGTTGGGGTCTAGTGGGGGGTGGGGGAGACTCTGTCTCAAAAAAAAATTATACAAATAAAAATAAGAAGATGTTAAATTGATGCTCATTGAGGGACTACATATTCTCAAGCACCAAGCAATGTCTTTACGTAGCTACAATGGCCTATGTCTTATGTTGGAATATGTTTAATCAGAATTTCTTAGCAATCTGAAAGTTTAGGCCTTTCAGTTTTTTTAGTTTGCTTGATTTTGTCTTTGTTTATTTGCATGTCTCATTTTTTATTTAATAGAAGCAAATGCAGAACAAGACCTGGATTCGCTGATCAACAGTGGGATGGTGTGTTTCCTAAAACCCAGGATCTCCACCTAACCCAGGAAAATGCTGCAGTCTTTTCTGAGTTTATTTCTACTATAAGAATTGCACCATCATATTTGCTAGAGGTCAAAGCATTCCCTACTTTGGGAAGATGGAAAATTTGATAAACCTAATACACAATGAAACTAATTATCAGACACAGAAGCCCCAGGGGTGCAGAGAACATTTTTCACTTTTTGGCCCTAGAGCCCCATTTCCCCTTTCTAGAAGCATCTCACTCTCAGTCCATGAGGTCTGAGTGGGACCTGTCCCCAGCCCTGGGGTGGAACGCATGGCTCAGGCCTACATCAATTAGTGCACTGCAGTCACCAGCCCCCGTGACTGGCTCACAAGAGGGCATGTGATAGAAGAAGCCTCATCAGAGCGAACCTTAGGGTTTTTGCAGAGAAGGCTGGGACAAAGAACTTTGCTACTTCCCCCACTGCACATTGTCCTAAAGGACTTACTTCACCCTGGAAACTTCTGGAGGTCTTCTTGAGAGAAAACAGAATGTTAGAATGGAGGTAACATAAAGGAAGAAGAGCTAAAAGATGGAGAGAACAAAACCAGATCCCAAGAACACAGCCAAAGCCAGATGTCCTCCTGGCATCTCAGTTGTACAAGCTAATCTGTTGTCTCTCACATTCCCAACCATGTGAACTTTTTTTTTTTTTGGCTGTGTCTGATCTATCACTTGTGAAAACTGGCAGTAATGGGGCCCCACACACATGAACACATCCACACTCGATATTTCTTTCCACATGCGGAAAGCAGGATGGTGTCACAGCAGAAGCCCAGGCCTGGAAGGCAAGAGATCTAGGTCTGTCTGTGGCTTTGTCTCTTTGACATTCAACATCTTTAGCTATAAGGTGGCTGGGGAAGGGGGAGGTTGGACAAATAAGCTCAAGATGCCTTCCTGCTCTGACACTCTGTGAATCTGTCAACCTGAACATCTTGGTGCTCCTGGGGCCATTGAGATTGCTGGATCCTGATTCTTTGAAGCATTTCATTCATTATGGTAAAGAAGGGTTTAAGTGGCCACAAACAGAGAGACGTGAAGTACATGAAACAATTAGGTTCTCTGTATCTCCAGCAGAATTGGCCCCAGAAGAGGGTCAGGCTTTGCAAAGACACAGAACATTTTTCCCGCTGGGCTCCTTGGGAAAAGGTCTCAGCATTATGGAGGGCGTCTCTGGCTATTCACAGCTTGCCAGTGGGAACAGCCAAGAAGGAGAAGAGGTCACATGGCCAGGCCTGCTGCCGGCACAGAATGTTCTGTGCAGCTGATGGCTGGGCAGGAATGAGGTTTGCCCGATCCCCTGCTGAGGCTTCCTATGAAAGGTAGGCCTGAGAGTTGCCAAAACATATTCTGCAACAGGGTCTATGAAGGTCACCATAAAGCAGGATTCAGACTCCATATTAATTGGTTATCTCTTCTATACAGAATGTTATGCCAAGCATTTCCACACGCATTCCTTTTGTTTGTTTGTTTTTGTTTTTGTTTTGAGACGAGTCTTGCTCTGTCACCCAGGCTGGAGTGCAGTGGCACGATCTCAGCTGAACTGCAAGCTCCGCCTTCCGGTTCATGCCATTTTCCCACCTTAGCCTCCGGAGTAGCTGGGACTACAGGCGCCCGCCACCACGCCCGGCTAATTTTGTTTTTGTATTTTTAGTAGAGACGGGGTTTCACTGTGTTAGTCAGGATGGACTCGATCTCCTGACCTCATAATCCACCCGCCTCGGCCTCCCAAAGTGCTGGGATTACAGGTGTGAGCCACGACACCGGGCCTGCACTGTGTTTTTAAACCTCACAACAACTCGATTGTCCCCTAATATCACTTCCAGCTTATACTTGTAGAAACCACAGCTCAGTGAGCTGAAGTTGCAATAATTTACCCATGGTCACACCGTAACAGAACCACAGTTAATTTCCCTAAATGAAGACAAGCTAAGGGTGTGCATGGCGATCTTGCCATGCCATGAACAGGAGCTGCAAACACAGGGATCAAAGCATGTGCTCCAGTCGCTTCTCACAACTGCTTTGGTAAACACTCTGAGACAGTGTTCTGGCCATTTACGTGTGTGTCATTTTCTTGACTGGACTGTAAGTTCTTGGACATCAGGGCCCTGCATGATCCAATTATATGTGTCTCCCACAGTTCCTTGCACAAAATAGGAATGTGAAAAGCAGTTTCTCTCTGGCCAACCACTGACCCCAGAGAAGGATTGGCCCCAACCAAAGGTCAGCAACTGGATGTACTTCGGGGCCAAGCAGGCAGTGGAAACACAAGAAATACCCGGGAAAGTCTGAGACAGAAGTGCATGGTAGGAGACTAAAGGAACAAAATGTACGGGACTGGCCTAAGTCATTCAGGTCAAAAAGTTTCAGAAAGACTGTACAGCCAAAGAAACAGAAACAAAAACAAAACCAGGAAGACCGAATTGGGCCCCAGAGCATCACTTACAGCCCTCACTATGACTCCACCCCGACCATTTAGTTTGATGTGGAATTGACAGGTATCCCTCCCACACTGTAACTCCAGTCTTCCAAGGTGGAGACCATGGCTCAGACACTTTATGTCTGGTTCTCATTTAATGCAGCATGTGGCACACAGTAGATATTTAATAAATGTTTGCCAAATAAGCTCTTAAAATTAAATTTTTCCAAACTGGTATAAGCCTCGCGATGACAAAGATCTGTGAAGAAAGCTACTGACTTAGTTTCCACTGACTTAGTTTTTCTGGTTTCACTAGAAACCAGAATGTTGATTATATTGTTTGGATGGAGACCCACCCATAACAAGTATCTTTAGGTATCATAATACCTAGAAGAATCTTTCGGACAACTGGTTGGCCTCCATACTCTAAAATAAGAAATATATACAGCTCATAATTCTGTAAGATATCTAATCAGTCATTGATTCACTCAACAGGGATGACACTGAGATGATAATAGTGAGAAAAAAACAGACATACTGCCTTTCCTTGTGGAACTTACGGTCTAGTAATCAGCTAATCACATAAATAAATGCAAAATCATTGTACAATCAGTGCTCAGAAGCATGTAGTGCTTTAGGAGGCCTGGTTTGGGAGGATCAAGGAAGTAATGCATGTGTTGGCTAAAGAGGGGAAAATCCAGCAGATTCCAGTCCCCTGTGGAAAAAGTAGACTTTTCCCTGTGGAAAAGCAAAGAAGAGGATGCGTAAGGCCGACGCGGCCAAGCCCTGGAGGAAGCGAGCGTATGGTTTAAGAGGCTGATAGAGGTCAGACCATTCCCAGTTTGTAGGCTTTGGTAAGAATTCTTGTCTTTATCCTAAGAGCAATGCGGTTTATCTACTCTGCTAGAGAAAAAGAATAGTCGAATAATGCTGTAGTTCTCCCTTCCGCTAACCTGCACTCTTTACATAGGCTTTTACGTTGTTGCCCACCTTCTCTCTATAGGGGATGTGGCAAGGGAAACATGTTTTAAACCCTTGAAGATGTCAAAGTTATTTCCTTCTTAGAGTCTGAGCTGCAAATGGCATTTCTGTCTTAGTGCACCACAACATTGCCACAGAAACACCATTAGATACCCCTCTGGGAGCAGAAGCTCAGAGCCCTACCATTAGTTGCTTTATGTCCAATATCACATCAGCCAGCAGTTTCTCATCTTTTGGATTAAGCAGACCACATTTTAACCTAAAAAATATAGACGTCCCAATTAATACTTCTTATCCTTTAGAAATTCTGACACAAAACCTTTTACATTAGCACTAAAATAAGAGGAATACTTAGGTATAAACCTAACAAAACATGTACATGATCTATATGTGGAAAACCGTAAAACCCTGATGAAAGAAATCAAAGAACTAAATAAATGTACATGGGTAGAAAAACTCAATATTGTCAACATGTCAGTTCTTCTCAAATTAATCTATAAATTCAACCCAATCCCAGTTAAAATCATAGCAAGTTACTTTGTGGATATCAACAAACCGATTTTAAAGTTTACATGGAAAGGCAAAAGGCTTCAGAGCAGCCAATACAAGCTTAAAGAAGAACAAATTTGGAGGATTGACACTATCTTAACTGAAAGATTTACTATAAGGTTACAGTAATCAAGACAGAGTAGGACTGGCGAAATAATAGGAAAAAAATCAACAGAACAGAATATAGAGCCCAGAAATAGACCCACACATGAAAAATCAACTGATCTTTGACAAAACAGCAAAGGCAATTCGATGCAGAAAGGATAGTCATTTCAACAAATGGTGCTGGAACAACTGGACATTTACACGCAAAAAAAGTGAATCTAGACATAGACCTTACACCTTCCACAAAATATCAAATCAAAATGGGTCATAGACCTAAGTGCAAAACACGAAACTGTAAAACTCTTAGAAGATAACATAAGAGAAAATCTTGATGACGTTGGGGTTGATGATGATGTCCTAGAAACAATGCCAAAAACACAGCCTATAAAAGAAAGAATTGTTAAGTTACACTTTATTAAAACTAAAAACTTCTACTCTGTGAAAGGCACTGTTAAAAGTTATAAAGAGACAAATCACTGATTGGGAGAAAATATTTGCAAAACACATATCTGATAAAGGACTGTTATTCAAAATATACAAAGAACAGTTAGAACTCCAGAATAGGAAAATAAACAATGCGATTTAAAAATAGGCAAAATATCTGAACATTAACCTCACCAAAGAAGATATACTGATGGAAAATATGTATTTATAAGATGTTGCACATCATACATCATTGGTGAATTACAAATTAAAATAACAAAGACATATTAGCACCCACCTATTAGAATAAAGATAACTCAAGAAACTGACAACCAAATGCTGGTGAGGATGTGGAGCAACAGTAACTCTCATTCTTTGTTAGCGGGAATGCAAAATGAAATAGACACTTTGAAAGACAGCTTGGCAGTTTCTGACAAAATTATACTCTTACCATACAATCCACCAATCACATTCCTTAGTATTTAGTCAAATGAGTTGAAAACTTACGTCCATACAAAAACCTGCATGTGGATGTTTCCAGCAGTCTTATTCATGATTACTAAGACTTGGAAGCAACCAGGATGATCTGCTATAGGAGAATGGATAAACAAATTGTGGTATATCTATACAGTGGAATATTATTTTGCAATAAAAAATGAGCTAGCAATCCATGAAAAGATATGGAGGAAACTTACATGCATATCACTAATTTTTTTAAAGCCAATCTGAAAATGCTACATTCTGCATGATTCTATCTATATTACATTCTGGAAAAGGCAAAATTATGAAAGCACTAAAAATATCAGGTATTCAGGGGAGAGAGGGAGGGATAAATTGGTGGAGCACAGGGGACTTTTAGGGCAGTGAAACTATTCTGTGTCTATAATGGTGGATGCTATAATGATGGGTACATGTCATGACACATTTGTCAAAACCTGTAGAATATACAACACAAAGAGTAAACCATAATGTAAACTATGGACTTGAATTAATAACACTGCAACAATATTGACTCATCAACTGTAACAAATACACCACATTAATCCAAAAAGTTAATAATAGGGGAGGCTGGGGAGAGAGGTAGGACAAGGAAGTGTATGAGAACTCTATACTTTCTGTGCAATTTTTCTGTAAAACTAAAATTGCTCAAAAAATAAAGTATGTTAATTAAAAATTCTAATGATTGATAAAATATATGGTGACAAAAACTGTGGTTTTAGTAACATGGTTTTAAAAATTGTATTTGATTTATCACAACAGTATCCGCAATACACTTGAGAAATACAAGTATATATGAGTAAAATATGTCTATTTTTTGCAGTCTCTAGACAACCCTGAGCACATATATGGAGCTCTTACAAACTCCACAGACCTAAAAGAATACAGAGTTTAGGAATCATTGCTGAAGGCTTCATAGACTTTTCTTGATTTAATGAATGAAACATAAGATCAGGAGAATACTAGCTGCAGGTCAGTGTTGCTGATGTCAAATCTCTCTTTCTTGACTCTAATACCTTTCTCACTGCAGAGAAGGGAGGATAAAATGAGAGGTTTTATGTAAAAGCATCTTACAGAGTGACTACTACACTGTAGCTGCTCAGTAAATATTAACCAAATCTGAATCCGGTGTTGTAAAGGAGATCAATTATCAGGTGCTGGATTGGACTGACTGACATCCAATGTCTCCCCCTGGGATCTGTGACTCATGCCTCACCCCCTTTTAATGCCTTGGAAACTCATTTTTGTTATGAGCTCAAAGCTTTGTCAACATAAGACTGAGTATGGGAAACAGCTGCAAATAGCAGGAGAAATTTTAGGTGACACCCTATCTCACCTACTTTCCTGTTCTCCCTCATATCTCATTTTGTCATGTGCACCTAAAATCTGAGACTCAAAGGAAAAACTTCAGTGGAATTCAGTGCATCTCAGTGTTTAAGAAGAAACTAAAATTTGTCCTCTGTAGTGATATAGTAGCAGAAAAATTATTGAAAGACACTCCAAAATTACAGTGTTCTGGTGGAATAAAATATATGCCTCTTATAGATAACAAAGCTCTCATTGCATTTATTCACTGGCAGTATTTATTCATTTAGCTCCAACTGTGTGCAAGGCACTGACAATGCTGGGTATGGGGCTGGCTGGCACTATTTGATAAAAATGGCCTTTCCATCCTGATCCTTGTAACCTTGAGTACATAGGGATCCAACCATTCCCACCTGCTCTACTGTGGTCCGGGAGCCTCTGCTTCCCCCATTTGTTGGGCAAATCACCAATCCTACCTTTGGAATGCTGAAAGGCCTAGAAACAAAGCTCCACGAGAAAATATTTTAAAACTGGGGAGTTTTAGTCAGTCATAAGAAAACCCGGGAAGGACATAATTTTTTATTTTGCAAATCTGAAGGACTATTACAGGGAAAGGGGTTTTCATAACTTTTTGGTGTAGAATCAAGAACAAGAATTACAAATCACTTCTGGAAGCTGCTGGGAAACTGATGTCATCTCAGCCAAAGGGAGGATTTTTTAACAGTGAGATGCTTCCAGATATGAAACAGACTGTGTCAGTAGCTAGTGAGTTCCCCATTACTGCAGATGTTCAGAGGTCAGATGGTCAACAGACAAGAGTTTGTAGATGAGAATATTTCAGCAAATTTGGAAACAGGGACACTGATCTTTATGACTTTACTCTCACTCCAAATCTGTGTCTATGAGCATTGGCTGTATCCATTGACTTCTGCATTACGGATCAGACCTCACAGTTGTGTCTATACATCATTTAGAGTTTGCAAAGTGCTTTTCTTTACATGTTCTCATTAACTCCTCAGGACAACCTTTTGAGAAAAATAGTTCAATGATCATTATCCCATTTTATAGTTGAAAAATCTAAGAATAGAAAAGAAGGAAAACCAATGATAAAGCCAAAGGAAATGACCAATTTATGATGGGGCTTCACTCTTCCCACCAGGGAGTCAGAGACCAAGAATATTCATCATATTTTTAGAATGAAGAGATAAAAAGTATCATATTCCAGAAAGGGGAGATAAGTTTTTCAAGGAAGTAAAAAGCTGTCACTAACATCCAAGATGAGCACGATGTTTTCTTTGTAGCTCAAAGAGCAGGAACTGGTGAGTCTTTGAAATCAACAAACTTACTACTAATGGGTCAGTGTCTTCTCACTCACAGAAGGCTCCTGAGTGAGATCAGGCTGAGCATCGACCAGGTGTGAGGAAGACAAGCCATTGCTTCCAAAATGGAAAAAAAAAAATCCGGGAGAGAGAATGTGTCAGTCTAGGGATAATGTTGAACAGAGAACATCCCAGAGGGTGACCAGAAAATCAAAGACCACTTGTCTCTTTATGTAAGAATTTTTTGCATCTGGAAATGAGGTACAATGATCCCTCAGAGAAGGTACAGATTGAGCAAACAGAGAACTTCTAAAGGCTGATGAAGGGATTAAGTCTTCTATAATGATCATGTTGTGTTTGTCTCTAAGGTCTTTCATCTGTAGATCTCAGAAGGTTTTGCAAACATCAATTAAATGTTACTACATTCCTTTGGAGTAAATATTATTACATCCATTTGGCAGATAAGAAAGCAGAATCTAAGAGGCTTGCCTAGGGCCTACCCCACAAGATTCTAGGAGGCCAATCATCTCAAACATGAGCTGCACAGAGCTCTGGGCCTCACAAGGAAGGAAAGACTGAGAATCTGAGTGTTATTTCCAGGCTCTGAGAAAGAAAGATTGCTGAAGGAACATTCTCTACACTGGTCCACAAGTTTCTGGAGAATTTGGGAGGGCTTTTGCTTTATCAAAAAGATTGAGTCCCAAAATCACAGGACCCAGAGGTTAGACTTCATGAATCACTCCTCAGTCCCCTAGTTAGATGTCATCTCTCCTCTTCCAAGCTGTCAAAAGCCATTGTTGTAATTTCTCTTATATTCTACCTTGGGTTATAATTATTTGTGTTGGTGTCTGGTTTTTTTCATGAGCCTTCAGACAAGATTTACACTGCCCATTATGTTTGGTATAGAATAAAACATCATAAAAAAAGTTTTGAATTTGAAGTAGAGTTTTTGGGGGGAGATGCAGTAGACAACTTCTGTAAGGTGCAGGGACCAAAGTTGAAAAGTTTGTCCTACCCAGAAACAACAATAAGGCCATCCTAGAACTTATATTTGAAGGTCAATAAAGGCACTTCTGGGTTTTCCTAACTGCCAAAATCTCAATTTTTACACTAAATAGTAAAGTTCAGTTGGGATATCCAAGCCTGGTTAAAATTTAGTAAAGGAGTCTCATAGAAAGCCACATGTATAAGTATATTTTGTAATAACAGATCTTTATATGAGCATCATATCTTATAACTTTACAAAGCATTTTTACAAGCACTTTCAAATTTGATCCTATTAAGACACCATGAGATGGGCAAAAGAGATGCTATTATCTCATTTTATTGATGAGTTTCATCAAGGTTAAGTGACCAGCCCTGGGTCACATAACTATCAAATAACAGAAGTGAAGCAGAAATCAAGAAATCTGGAGGAAGAGAAGAATGACCATTCTCTATATTCCATAACCTCCTTTCTGTTTCCAGCCTTCCAGAACCGGACTATTCCTTGTGCTTTCTTCTTTGTCTGGTTCTGTTGCTTGCAACCGATGCACCAGTGGTGACCCCAGCGGAGTTCACACTAAACCTCTTTTGGTCCTGCTGTGTCCTCATCACCCTGTGGCAGTACCTGTTCAGCTAGAAATGCAGAGCTCACCTAAAACCTATTTGACTTTCAAGGAAGAATTTAGTGGCAGGTACAATTTTGCTAGTTTATAAACCCACTTCGAGGGAGACAGAAAAGAAGAAGGTCCCCATGAAGTTGTCATTTGAAAACCCATTTTCAAATGCAGTTGTCCAAGCCCAAGGTGGAGAGATGGGAGACTTTTTGATTCCAGCTCCAGTGCCACCAACCAATTGCAGACCTCTGTTGTCATTCCACAGATATTTAATGAGCACCTAGTACATGTTGAATATTGTGCTAGGTGCCAAGGACACAGAAATGAATAAAATTTGTTTTCTGTTCTGAAATAAACAAGATAGACAAGCAAGCAGATGAAAACATTACAATGTAATTTGTGCTTTATGGAGTTGAAACACTGCAGTGGGAACCAGCAGAGGAGGTGTCTAGTCTGAGAAGTCTTCCTAGAGCCAAAGAGTATTCCAAGAGCGGGGCCTTCTGAGCACAGGGCTCTGATCAGTTGCATGATCTGCTCACTCACGAAACTGCTCTTGCCTACATACATCCTCTGTGTTGCCTTGTTTGTCTCTTGAGGGGAGCACCAACACAAGTGGGTACAACAGGGTGATGCAGAAATTGAGACACTCAGAGACTTAGCAGTGACCTGCAGCTACCAGCCAGGAAAACCCATGAGACAGGATAACAGCTGAGTGAGGCGGTGACCAGCCACTGCAGGAAGAGGTACTAGGGGCAGGGACAAGCTGAAGCTCCGGAATGCCAGTGACTGCAAGAGCTGCAGTGGGCCTCCACATGATGGGAGGGAGTGACTGTTTTCAGAACGGCAGCAAACTTTTCCCAAAGGCCCCAGGCCCAACTCCAGTAAAGCTGTAAAGAGGCTTTACTCACTCCTAACTTCTCCATTACATTCAATTCCCATAACCCGAGGTAAACAGCATTTCTTGCAAAGTGGGTACAACTAATCCAAATATATAAAGATGCTTTCCATACTTATAAAACATCATGCTTTATGCAAGGGAAACTTTTAGCTGAAAGACTCCACTGGCAGCAAAAACAAAGACAAAATTAGTCCTGCAGGTGGGTGAGGATGTGGGCATGGGCTACACTCTCAACAGTGCCATCTGCACCTTTCAGTGACTCCCCCAAAAGCACCATCATTGCACCCTCAAGCCTCTACCTGCTTCTCAGACACTGCCTCTACTAAAACAGGAAGCATTGGCTACTTGACAATTGCATGGCAATAACTCAGAGGCTGGCCAATTCACTCTCTGTTATTCCACAGTGAGCTTTCCAAGCCAAGCCTTTGGACCAATCAGCTTTATATTTTTCAAATCGTTAGCATGCCATTAAGAACTACAGATTGAACATCAACAGTCTTTCCCCCCTCCTTAATAACCCTAATATTCTAGCTATCTATGAAGATAATTAACCTTCTTAAAGAAAAGTGCCCTAGGAAGCTTTCCTCGACACAATAGACAATTATTTTTGTTTAATCGCTTTCTTTAAAAAAATTCTAATATTAGTGTTTAGCTTAGTCCTCCCGTATAGGACAGTGATGACTGCTCCCTATGATACTCTCCCCAACCTCAAATCTCATATGACAGTCATTATCGTCCCCAGCATGCTTTCAGGAAGTTGCTTTATTCTTGCTACTTGACAATCAGATTTGAGCCGGAGACCTGCCAGGCAGCAAACTGCTAACAAGCCTCTAAGGCAGATCAGATTTGCCTGTCCAGTGTCGTGATGAGGGAAGAAGACAAATGACCTGGCCAAGGTCTTGGAGCAAGGTGAATACCCTCTCTTTAGTCTAGTATCTGACCCATCCAGCCACACTCCCAAATATATTGCATTGCTCATGAATTGCCTCCACGTTATTTGCTGAGTGTCCACTATGTGTTGCTCCTCTCTGCTAAACTCCAGATGTTCAGACATTAAGATGAGGGAAGAAGACTGCAGCCAGTTCACTGCTCAGGGTCTGATTCAGCTAATCATAATGCTGAAAGTGATTCTTTTGTTTATTGAATCAGGACATATCTAGCAGATATTTGTGTCAGGTCCTTAAAGACTTGCTTGAATCTCACCTTTTTTAAGAGCACCCGCAAACTCACCCCATGGGAATTAAGCTCTCCTCAACAGAGAGCCCGTGTCACCCGATTAGACTTCTTTGCCTTTGTTTTTATTTTTATTTGTTTATTTAGAGACAGAGTCTGTCACCCAGGCTAGAGAGCAGTGACACAATCTCAGCTCACTGCAACTTCCGCCTCCCTGGTTCAAGCAATTCTCATGCCTCACCTCCCAAGTATTACAGGTGTACATCAGCAAGCCCAGCTAATTATTGTATTTTTAGTAGAGACAGGGTTTCACCATGTTGGTCAGGCTGGTCTCAAACTCCGGCCTCAGGTGATCTGCCTGCCTCGGCCTCCCAAAGTGTTGGGATTACAGGCACGAGCCATAACGCCCAGCCCAACCTCTGCCTTTCATTAGATCTGCTTGTATACTATGAGAATATTTCTTTGACTTTGTACGTGGTAGTTTGTACATGGTACAAAGTAGGTGCTTAATCAGTGTTTGTCAAATTAAATATATACAAGATGATGAGACACCTAATACAGGAGGAGTGAGATGATTGTTAACTATGGCTGTGGCTGTTATAAAGATGAGAATTACTGAAACAACAACAGTGAAGAAAGTCATTTTTCCTTTTTCCTAAGAGCTCATTATATCTGTGCACCTACTAGGACAAAGGTAATGTGTCCCTGTTCTCCTGGGCTCTTCTAAACAGAGTCATGTTCATTCTTTCATGTTTGGATAATCTCACAAAGAGCTACTACGTCTATTCTGTTATCTAAACTCCTCAGCAAGCCAATAAGACAGGTATGAAAAGGATGCTCATCCCAATTTTACCAAGGCCAACAGGGGAGGTGACTGCTCCAGATTCAAGAGTTAATAAGTGGTAGCTGGGGTGCGGTGGCTCATGCCCACTTTGGGAGGCTGAGGTGAGCAGGTCACTTGAGCCCAGGAGTTTGACAGCAGCCTGGGCAATATGGCGAAACCCCATCTCTACCAAAGTTACAAAAACTTAGCCAGGCATAGTGGCGCGCACCTGTAATCCCAGCTACTAGGTGGGGGAGCTGAAGTGGGAGGATCACTTGAGCCCAGGATGTGGAGGTTGCAGTGAGCTGAGATCGTGCCACTGCACTCCAACATGGGTGAAAGAGCAAGACCCTGTGTCAAAAAATAATCATAATAATAAAATAAGAGGTAGAGCCTGAACTCAAACTTTCCATTCTTAGTTTGAAGCTCTTAGCATCGAACATGCCGACAATCATAATAATTACAGAAAACTAAAATCAACAGAGCTGCAATTAAAGATGGTTTTGTTTCTACCTTCAATTTTTTTTTTTTTTTGGCAACTCCCTAATGTAGTTGATTTGTATAATTCTAAACTGGGCTATGTATTTGTTAATAGTCCTTAATAAACAGACTCAGTTGTACCAGCATGCAAAGAACACAGGTGAGAAGGGTTCCCTGAAGCTCATTTGCATTCAGTTATCAAAATAAAATATGAAAAGTACCTCACAGGAGAAATCAGAAATTTTGAAACACTGATATTTCACAGTCCAGTGATTCTTAATAATTCTAGAGAAACGAGTGCCTGTCCATGTCTGTAACTGTTCTTTGCCCACACTTATATTTAGTTGAAGGGGATGCTGATGAATAAATAAAAGCAAATTGCTACCGACACACAATATTGGTTCAGGTTTATGCTCTAACTGCTTGAGGACAATTTGTGGCTAAGTTTCTCTTATTGATCATGTCATGGCTGCAATCTATTTCAGTTTAGAGGAACTTTGTTGCTCAGTTTTATACATGCAGGAAAAAAAAAGCTGGCCATGCAAACAGAGATAATCTATTACATTTTAAATGAAATTAGTAAATAACATTTATATCTTTTTAAAACAACCGGAAACTGGGCATAAACTGGAGCAAACTTTTAATCAGCAATTAGTTATTTCTTTCCCATTAGAACATGCTGAGGGCTGGGCGCAGTGGTTCATACCTATAATCCCAGAACATTTTGGAGGCCAACGTGGGCAGATCACTTGAGGCTAAGAGTTCGAGACCAGCCTGGCCAACGTGGTGAAACCCCATCTCTACTAAAAAATACAAAAATTAGCCGGGCATGCTCGTATGTGCCTGTAATCCCGCTACTTGGGAGGCTGAGGTAGGAGAATCACTCAAACCCAGGAGGCGGAGGTGGCAGTGAACCGAGATTGCGCCACTGTACTCCAGCCTGGGCGACAGAGAGAGACTCTGTCTTGGAAAAAAAAAAAAAAAAAGAACATGCTGAGATTGAGGTGCCCGTATCACTGTATACGTGTTTTGGTTCCATTTCCCCTCTTATTTCCTATCCAGTTTAGAGAAATATTATCCCAGTATGAAAATTGATAAGGCAATTATAGAATAGAAAAAAATTCCCTACTGTATGTATATCTGTAACTTGGGGAATTTTTTCTCTACCTAAAATGTCTCTATTCTGATGATTCTTTCAGTGTAAGCAGCTAAAAAAGTGGTATTTTCCCACTTCTCTGCACCCCTCCCTGGGTGCAGGGAACTGGGGTGGCTTTGCCAGTGGACCACTTAGAAGTGGGGCCATGGCCCGTGAACCTTCCTGCTTTCCTCTTCTTGCCTGAGCCAGGCTGTCCCCAGAAAATATGTTTTCTCCATTGTACTTGATACAGTGTAAACTAACCAAACTGAAGTCCTGGATGTGTGGGAGGCCTTTACTGGACCAGCCCTGCTGGTGACAGTGTAGGGAAGTCCATAGAATCCCAGGGTCAGTATTAGGAAGCTCATTTACCTGGAGACACAGACCACCCTCTCCAGAGGGCGTAAGTGATGCAAGCACAGGACACAGCGGGTGAGGGAAGCTGGTTCCTCATCAGACCGAAGGATTCACCAGATATACTGAGTGAATTAAAGCAAAAGTAAAGTCAGCACAAGACCTGAGGATGCTCCATTTCTGGCCGCTTACACCATGCTGCGGCTATGGCTAGCAAGAGCCTGTGAGTACAAATACCGTGCACGCACCTTCCGCGCGCTCCCACACAAAAGGCTTCCCCAGGGAAAGCCAGCATGGCGGGCGCTGGAGCTGGTTTCCACATGAGGTTTTCTTTTCCCATCAGGGGATCTTGCAGTTATCACAACCCTCCCTTTCCACTTTCTTACACTGCATAGCACTGAGGTAATGCCCCTCAAGTAATTTCTCTTTTACATGTACAAACACATCCTCTCCAGTCCTCTTCGTCCTTGCCTGTTCTCCGATCTTCTCCATTTACCACAGGAAAATCTCTCTTCTTCCTTCTTTCCCACTCATGAATTCTGACATGAGCCCCAAACCACTCCTAGACTGACAACCGTAAGGGGTATGCACATGACACCTCAAGTGCAAGGCAAAGGAAGACTTACACTTTGTAGTAAAATTAGACACTACAAGTAACCAGTGTCGTCAGCTTCTTAAAGTCCTTGAAAATGCCCGGAAGAGGCCGGGCGCGGTGGCTCACGCTTGTAATCCCAGCACTTTGGGAGGCCGAGGCGGGCGGATCACGAGGTCAGGAGATCGAGACCACGGTGAAACCCCGTCTCTACTAAAAATACAAAAAATTAGCCGGGCGTGGTGGCGGGCGCCTGTAGTCCCAGCTACTCGGAGGGGCTGAGGCAGGAGAATGGCGCGAACCCGGGAGGCGGAGCTTGCAGTGAGCCGAGATTGCGCCACTGCACTCCAGCCTGGGCGACAGCGAGACTCCGTCTCAAAAAAAAATAAATAAATAAAAATGAAAAGTGGAGATGTGCAAATTGATCATTTGGAAGAATGTTGAATCTCTTCTCAAAAAATGCTGATTTATTGAATTCTGTCAAATAATTTCTATAAGGTTAAGTACCCATCCTGGAGGAGCCTTCCTTTTTTTTTTTTTTTTTTTTTTTGAGACAGAGTCTTGCTCTGCCTCCCAGGCTGGAGTGCAGTGGTGCAATCTCAGCTCACTGCAACCTCTGCCTCCCAGGTTCAAGCGATTCTCCTGCCTCAGCCTCCCAAGTAGCTGGGACTACAGGTGTATGCCACCATGCCCGGCTAATTTTTTTGCATTTTTAGTAGAGACAGAGTTTTGCCATGTTGGCCAGGCTGGTCTCGAACTCCTGACCTCAGGTGATCCACCCACCTCGGCCTCCCAAAGTGCTGGGATTACAGACATGAACCACTGCACCCAGCCCTCAGCTTTCCTTTTTGAGTCAGGGGCCAGGCCACATCCATCAGGCCCTCTGCAGGCCTGTTCTTCCATATCCACAGTCAGAGGAGTGGAACGGTAAATCCGCATCCATGGTTACTGCACACAACGAGTCGTTTTGTTGTCACACCTGCCATGCAACATGCAACAGGGCTCAAGACACAGCATGGAGTACAAAACAGAATTTTAAAGGAAAACTTACAACGTAAAAGTCAGCAGTAGAAAGCCTAAGGACCGGTCTCATACTTTTCCTGGAAGAGGCATATGAAAGCCAGGACATCCTGCAAAATTTGTCATGGGGTACCTGTTTCATTTTTAAAGGTCACACATTGAAGCATACTTGTGTAGGGGAACAGTGGATTGTATGGGTGCCAGGCTGTCTGGCTTTCATATGCCAGTGGGTTTAGATGTTACAGGAGTTATGTGAAAAAGCCAAGTATCTGACACCTGCAAACCGTGGAATCACAGAAGGCTGAGTTCAGAAAGAGACCCCCTTATGTAGAAAAGGCCTCCTGCCAGGTCCCTTCAGAAGCTGAATTTGGGTGCAACCCCTCCTGCTGGGAAAAGCAGAGGTCTTTGATCCCAAAGAGGCAACTGTCCAGGCCACCAAGGATGAGTTCCCAGGGACATTTTAAGGTAATCATGCCTTTTGCACCAGAGTGGGACTCTGAAAGTTGTCAACAATGTGTCTACATATCAATCTAATTGTTTGCCAGGCCCCGTGACTCCTCCTTTTTCAAAGTTACCTTTGAAAACCTGCTTTTTGAAAACCACTGTACCTGTCCTCCATCTTCCTGGCCACCGCCCTCCCTCGTGTGCCCATTATCTCTTGCTTGGTCTACTGCACCCTCTCCTAACAGTTCTTCCTGCCTCTGTTCTCTCCTAAGGAAGCCTATTTTGCACACCACAGTAAGCATAACACTCCTGAAGTACAAGCCTGGCTTTGCTCCTGGTATCACTCAGGATAGGTTAGGCTATGCTGCAGGAACAGGCAAATCCAACATTACAGTGGCTTAAAACAACGAAGGTTATTTCCTCACTCTCACTACTTGCCCATTGTCTGCCAGCTGGGGATTCACCTCCACATCATTATTGTCGTTACTCTAAGACCCAGGCTGATGGACTAACCACTCTCTGAAACATTGCCGAAGATGGAGAAGAGAGAAAAGAGAGCCCTGGAGGGTCTCACACTGATAAATAATGTTTGCCTGGAAGTGGAAGATGTCACTGCTGCTCACGGTTCGTTGATCAGAACTTGTTCGTGGCCCCACTCACAGGTGTCCAGGAAACAGAATCCTATCATGTGTCCAGAAGATACAGACCCAGAAATATTCAGCAAACAGCATTTATGACTATTGTATTACTTCTTTGCTTAAAAAAGCAAGCAAGCAAACCAACTGATAGCTTCCCGTGTTTTCCGAAATAAAGTCAAAATTCAAATGTCATCCCTTCCATGAAGCCACCTATAATTTCCCATTGGAACCAACCTCTTCTTAATGCCATACTTTTATGCTGGCCCAATCTGTGCTATTTATGGTACTTAACACAATTTATCTTCCTGTAAAATGAATATGTTTATCATTTAATCATGAGGCTAAACAGGACTTAAAAGATCATCCAGCTCTTAAATCTTCCATATCTTGCCAAGTCTTCCGCAATCTCTTTAGAAATCCACAATTTGTGGGGAAGGCCCTGCCCCTAAGGTAGTTCATTCTACTCTTCCCAACCTGAACAGTACTGGTGATTTAAAAAGCAAAAATGATAACACATTTTAAACCCTTCATCATATGAAGCTAGCACATACATGCCCCATTTCCAAGCAAGGAAACGGAGACACTATCAGCAGAATAAGAAATTTTATCTTAAGTAGCAAAGAAATTAGCAAAGAACAGTTCCATTTTAGTTTATCTCACTGTGTTGCTCAGAAGCTTCTCTGCTTCTGGACTGTGATGCAGATAATCACCTAAGAGACTGCGAGGGATGGAAAGACACCAAGGCAACCACCCTGCCTTGTTTACCAAAAAATGCAAGGGCGCCTTTTGCACAGCTGTGCTGAGTGGAAGTGTTTAGACAGAAGGCTGTGTGGTCCTGAACAGATGTGATGGTGTCATGACTCACGGTTGGACTGTCAACCTGAACTGCTGGGAACACCATACGTCATGATCTGGGTGGCCCCTGAGCAGAGCAGTAGAGGCAACCTGCAAAGGACTCTCCCTCATTATCAAGCAAACCCAAGAACAAAAGCCTACCAAGCATGCTATGTGGCATTACTGACTTCTGATGGCAAATAACACCACCTCTGTCCAGAAGTGTCCTTAGAATTTTCTGATGCCTTCTTTAGTCATCCTGTGAACCGCTCTTAAAAGGAACACAGAATTTTTTTGGGGGGGCGGGGGGGGCAAAGTCTTACTCTGTTGCCCAGGCTGGAGTGCAGTGGTGCCATCTGGACTGACTGCAACCTCTACCTCCTGGATTCAAGAGATTCTCCCGCCTCAGCTTCCCAAGTAGCTGGGACTATAGGTGTGAGCCACCACGCCCAGCTAAGTTTTTGTATTTTTGTTAGAGACGGGGTTTCTCCATGTTGCCCAGGCTGGTCTCGAACTTCCAAAGTTCAAGGGATCCTCCTACCTCCGCCTCTAAAAGTTCTGGGATTACAGGCATGAGCCACCACACCCGGCCAAAACACAAACTTTAGAATCATTGACACTCACTCACTGTGTGACCCTGGAGAATTCACCTCAGTGTCATGACAAGTGTAAAATGGAGCAAATGACACTTTCCCAGATTGAATAAGGATCAAGTAGTAGACAAAAAGTGTCCTGCCATGGCCTGGCTCAATAAATCATAGTTCCTTCTAGTCTTTCTTTTAGCCTAGAGCAACCCCTGACCTGGACCTTGCACATTAAAGGCCCCAGACCATCTCTCCCCGAGGTGTCCTCTTCTCTACTGGATGAGAGTCCACGGGGCCCAGGAAACATATTCACCCAGAGTCATGTTCAGCTTCTAGATCATCCTCTACAAACCCAGGATTCCAGAATTCCCTGACCACATGGCCCCGAATCCACTCTTAGGGTCTTGCTTCTCCAGTCTGTCTTGCAGAGGACAAAACATGATTTTAGCATGTGCACACTTAGGTCAACGGGCAGCTGTGTGCAGGGGGTAGGGATGGGCAAGGGTGGGGACCGGGTTGTGGATGGATCTTGGGAGTGAGGCTGGAGCTCACATGTGTGTCTGTGAGGTCATTACAAAGCAGAAGCAATTAGGAGTGGGGAAAGAAAGGGGCAAGATGTAGGCCAGGGCCTCATTTTATATACTTGCCTTGGACTTCACAATCATTAGGGGAAGAACTTACTCCCTCTCTCATATTTGTAATCCTAGTCTAATCTAATACATGATTCTGAAGATACAGTACTCATTTCCATAATATTCCATTGTAGATGTACATCAGAATTTATTTATTCATTTGTTGATGGACATTTGGTTTTCTCCATCTTTTGACTATTGTGAATAATCCTGTCGTTAACATTGATGACGAATAGCTGTTGGAGTCCCTATTTTCAGCTTTTTGGGATATACACCTAGGAATGGAATTGCTGGGTCATATAGTTATCCTGTTTAACTGTTTTTAAGGATCCACCTAACTGTTTTCTGCGTGGCTGAAAAATTTTACATTCCCACCAGTAATATATATATATATATTTTTTTTTTGAGACGGAGTCTCTGTCACTCAGGCTGGAGTGCAGTGGTGCAATCTCAGCTCACTGCAACCTGTGTTTCCTGAGTTCACGTGATTATCATGCCTCAGCCTCCCGAGTAGCTGGGATTGTAGGCATGCACCACCATGCCCAGCTCATTTTTGTATTTTTTAGTAGAGATAGGGTTTCACCATGTTGGTCTGGCTGGTCTCAAACTCTTGACCTCAGGTGATCCACCAGCCTCAGTCTCCCAAAGTGCTGGGATTACAGGCAAAAGCCAAGGTGCCTGCCCTCCACCAGAAATATATGAGGTTTTATTTTCTCCATATCCTTGCCAACACTTGCTATTTTCCATGTTGTTTGTTTTATTTTGTTTTTTATTATAGTCATTCTAGTGAGTGGGAAGTGGTACCACAGTATGGTTTTGATTTGCATTTCTCTAGTGACTAACAACATTGAGCATCTTTCCATGTGTTTGTTGCCCATTTGTGTATTGTCCATGGAGTAGTTTCAGGTATAACTTTTAATGAGGTAACAGACATTCTAGTGAAAATGAGAAAGAAGTAAGGCCGAGAATAGCTTAAAACTACTACTAGTTCCCAGAGTACTATGTGTGTCCCTAACAAAGCACCCATCTTGCTTCTAGCTTGTCTTCTTAGACCCGGGAGGCAACCTCCACACCAGGAGAATCACTCCTGTCACCTCCACGACTTAGAGCTTGGACCCACAATATACCACTCACTACCCGCAAGCTCCTGCACACTCTTCCCTCCCCACGCACCCACACCCACATAAACACACCCCATCCACATTTTCAGTCCCAGGATTACATAGCAGCTGGGACTTGGATTCCCTTTATGGAGCTGTCCCAACTCTTGGCCTGCAGTATGGCCCAGGACCCCAACAAAACTATTACATGGGGGTGTACGTTGCACACTCCCCAAAGTTTGGAATACTCTGGGTTAAGGAAGTGAGGGGAAGACACACCTCATTTAGGTGGGCTGTTCCGGCCTCAGCTCTGCTCCTTTCAGTCCTCCAAACACCACTTCCAGTACAGAGAAAGGAGCCATAGAGAAAAGATGATCAATGCCACTCCTCTATTCCTTTACCATATGGGGAAACTGAAACTCAGGGAA
This sequence comes from Symphalangus syndactylus, assembly GCF_028878055.3. Taxonomy (NCBI): domain Eukaryota; kingdom Metazoa; phylum Chordata; class Mammalia; order Primates; family Hylobatidae; genus Symphalangus; species Symphalangus syndactylus. Next base: position 89,785,526 of record NC_072439.2, read on the forward strand.
TGAAACACCTGCTCACAGGTGCAGCCTGACACAGGGCTAGAGCTCAGGTCCTCAACTTCCCAGACTTTGCTCCTGGAGCACAGTATGATGCAACAAGTGCTTAGCTTAGACACCCCTACACCAACACCACCAATTCAGGCCACGATTTGAGTCAAGATCAATTTATTATCTGCCTTGATTGTCTCATACAAAATGAGGCAGACAATAACTGCTCTTCCTTTCTCCCAGAAGAACTAATGACATATATATATATATATATATATATATATATATATATATATATATAATGTGTGTGTGCATATATGTATATACATATATATGCTTTGAGCTCACTGGAAGGCAATAGCTATATAAATATATGTGTATGTTTGTACTTACACTTTTTTTCTTCATGACCTAGTTGAGGTGGAGAACCATTTTGGGACCAGGTGAAAATGGCACATACTAATTCTACTCATTTCTTTCTGCATGGTCTAGTCAAATGTTTCCAGGTAAAATGAGTACCTTTAATTCTAAAAAGGGAGGAAGAGTCTGTGGGCAGGTGCATTTAAAGACCCCAAGGCATGAGTCCATGGTTACTAGTCTACATTTGGGACTTTTGTTGTGAAAGTGACTTCTGGGGACAAGCAACCTGGTGGCCTGCCAACACCCCCGGGACTGGCACCCAGGGATCAGTGTTCAAGGACAGGCAGGTCTCTCAGGAGCTGGGATGAGACCTTGAACAGGTGACTCCCTTGTTCTGGGCCTCAGTTTTCCTGTCAGTAAAATGAGGGAGCTGGGCTGAATGACCAGTTTGCAATTTTTTAAACGTCAAAATCCTTCTGAAAAATAAAATCTTATGCTGATTCCCAATGTATAAAAGCAGATAAAAATGAAACTGCTCTAACTGAAGAGCTGCTCACCCTTCCCACCTCGAGCCAGTTGTTCAGCCTCCAGCTCACTGGTGTGAAACTCTCCTAATTAAAATAATCTATGGTTCTATATAATGAGATTAACCTCTTAGATCTAGAAAAAAATAAGAGGCTAAGTAGGGTAGCCGGATTGCAGGGGCAGGGTCCTTGGAGATGGGAGAGGGCTAGGTGGGGAGAAGGTGGAAACGGTGTTTGTACTGACGGAGCTCTTAGCAGCCTGGTCTTTCACCTCAAATTCCCAAAGAAGAAACTGAGGCCAGACTGTTAAGATATAAACTTTGTAACTTTTTGACCCAGGAAGTTTTGAGAATCATAATAAGGAAATGATTATAGAGTGCTTTGAGCTCTTCAAAGACAAGCAGTATTTAAAATACAAGGTATTATTACCTCCATAGAGCTCTCTTTTGATTACCACTGTGCTTGAAAATGTGGGCAGGCCACTTTTATTTTTCAAAACTCGGGTGTTTAAAAAAATATTCACACATACAATCCCTATACTCAACTCTTATAAGCTAATTGTCAGCTTCCTTGCCACTGGATAATTTTAATGTTCAAAGAGATATTATACTCACTTTATCAGCTAAATTGGCCGTGCCCCTGATAAAGACATTGATCCCTTCAGCTCACACTCTCTTGCCATTATTTGAAGGATGGTTAAATTTGAAATGTTATATTTGAAATTTTAAATGAAAGTACCAAATATCATTCAACAGAGGTGCTAGGCAGGAACTGATCTCTAAAAGACCCTAAATAAATCAGGGTAGCCCTGGGTTGGTTGGTTTCTTGACACAGGGTTGGGTGTTGAAACTCAGAAGTGAACCGAAAACAATTTCAAACAATTTCAGGGTGTTTTTTCATAACTGAGCTGCTCCAGCACTCAGCCTGCCCTGGGAGAGCAAAGTCAGGACTCAGAGTCAGAAGATGGGATTCAAGTCCCAGTTCTATTGCACATGGACTGGTCAGCCTTAAAGAATTCTTTCACTTCTCTGGTCCTAGGTTTTCTCCTAGTAAATTGGGATCATTTCCTTGCCCTGTCTATTTCACAGGTCTCCTCTGAGGATCAAAATCAAGTGACACAGAAAGCCGTGTGTGACTTTGCATGAACAGAGGCTAAGACTACAGGCTCTGAATGGAATCAGACAGACCTGGGTTCAAATTTTGATACTGCTACCTAATAGCAGTGTACATTGCTTATTTGCCCTGAATCATAGGTTCCTCATCAGGGATATGAGGTTATTAATAGTATTTTTCTCACCAGATTGTTTTGAGGATTTAAAGCACAGAGCCTGGCCCCTCCTTAAGGCTCAGTGGGTGTTGCCATTTATTAAAAAGCTGCAACAGTCCATGTGCCCAATAAGTTACTGTTGTTTTTTCATAGTTCTGCTTTCTGTGCACAACAGAACTAAAGATAACCATGCATCTATCGTCTCTGAACTGCCTGAGTACTCTTACTAGAACAAAAGAAAAAAGGAAATACACTGTGGCCCAGAATGGGGCTCCAGAGAAATCCAAAATGAGCTGTGGTCTAAAAGCGACTTCTCTCCAAGCCTATTTTTAACTGGCTGTGAACTTCTCTAATACGCAAAGAGTGATGCTGGGCTCTCTGAATAGCTCTGCTGACGAGCTGCTGCCCGCTTCTGCTACTATGTGAATTTATGGAGTCCTGATCTAGCACTTCATTAAGGAAATATACGATGGTGCTGAGACAGGGGACCAGACACCAATAACCCGCGTCCCAATCTCCCAGTTATAAATCTTAGTGCCTCACTCACTGAGGGAAGAGGAGTAACTGAAGAGATATTATCACCTGCTCCTTTGTCATGGGCTGTCCTTTTTAAGTTGTTTGCAACAGACAACTTTATTAAGAGACCACCAAACAAAAGTCCTGGCCAAAAGCAGGCTCCCAAATTTGTTAGGAATATTTTCAGTTGCAGGTAACAGAAAAAGTGAACCACAGCGGCTTGAACAAATGGAAGTTTATTTTTTTCACATAAGATATTCAGAGACAGATGATTGCTGGTGCTGGTTCAGAGGCACAATACACTTGCTCCAACTCTATTCAGTGGAAACCCTCTGCACTTTTTCCTCATGATTGTATTCTGGCTGCAGAAGCTCCAGTCATCATACAATCCAGTGAACAGAAAAAAAGAAAGAAAAACGGTGGTATCCATGTCAGGGAATTAAAATGTTACTCAGGATTCATCCCTGCAGCAGTTTTACCTTTTTACCTTATTGGCTAGAATTGGGTCAAATGGTCACCCTTGTTTTGAAGGTGATTAGGAATAAGAAGGTTGGAAATGAGCATTAGATCAACCAAGAGTGTCTGCTACGGCTTCCAATAAAGGCCGGCTGAATAAAGGAACAAAAGTGAATGATTATGTAATGACTAAAGAAACAGATGAATGAATGCTTGACACAGAGATCTACTCTTTGACTCAGCTCACATGCCATTTTTTTCTGATCCCCTATCCATCATACATCCCTATCCCCTTGCTAGCCCACTAATACAGTCCCACAGTGCCATTAATCCTCCTATAATTGACTTCCTACTCACTTATCTATCTTCTTGATTAGTGTTTAACTCCCTTGGTGGCAAAGCATGTGTGTCATTCATAACTGTATTCTGTGCACCTAGCACAGTGCCTACAATATACTTGTTATAACACAGTGCCTGTTAACCTATAAATAACTGTTGCTATATTTGTTTAATAAGCTCTCATGAAAAATTCTTTAAAATGTGACTTATTGCCCAGCACACATATGTAAAGCTTTTCAAGTCCCTCTTTTGAGTTGGTCCATCTAAAAGACTAGAGCTAAAGTTGTTTAGGTGACATACCCAATTAAATATGAAAGCGTATTATTGTGATTTCCCTAATGTAACCAAAAGAATTCACAAAAATCTTTTTTATTTTGTTCAGCCTAACATATTACAGATTAATTTCCAACAAGTTAAATCTGTTACTGATTCTGAAGTCTTTGACCTAAAACAGTAAGTATAATAGTAAAACAAGGATTGATGTTAAATAAAAAAATCATAGGAAAAACATTATAGGTTGGGTGTTGGAGAAAATAGGGTACTCAGCGATAGGATAAGGAGCGGTCTTTAAACTGGCTATTGACTCACCTCCCTGTTTACCTTGCAGTGGTTCTGATTGCCTGTCTGCAATTTCCTACTGACTCCTGCCTTCTTTATGTTGGCTATGGAAGATAAGTAGGGTTTGGATATGCAGGCATATGACAGAAAGGGTGTTGGAAAAGTCATGACAACAGGAAGGCCTAGAACCTGAGTGGTTATCTGGGATTAGAGTACATGGGATTAGAGGGAGTGTGAAAAATGAGCTAGTGCTGGGAAATCAGTTAAATAATGAACAAGGGCCTTAAACTTGGGGCTATTGCTCATAGCATGAGCAATAGGAGGTCATTTTCTTGTGGAGTATCACATGAACCAAGCTGGCATTTTATAAATTTCCATCTGGTGAAACTCGTAAGTATGGAAGGGACAGATGAAAATATGAAAGATGGGGATCTTTTAAAAGGCTATTGCAATTGGCTGGGCTCACGCCTACAGTCTCAGCACTTTGGGAGGCAGAGACAGGTGGATCACAGGCCAGGAGTTGGAGACCAGCCTGGGAAATATGGTGAAACCCCGTCTCTACTAAAAATACAATAACTAGCTAGGCATGGTGGCATGTGCCTGCAATCCCAGCTACTCTGGAGGCTGAGGCAAGAGAATCTCTTGAACCCAGGAGGCAGAGGTTGCAGTGAGCCAAGATCGCACCACTGCACTCCAACCTGGACAACAAAGCTAGACTCAGTCAAAAACAAACAAACAAACAAAAAAGCCGGTCAAGAAATGAAGCAGACCTGAGCTAATCAACTAAGGTAGCAGTAGCATGAATGTGGCTAGGGAGTCTAATGAAGGGCACACTGTGATGTTAAAATCAGATACACAGATGGTCATTCCACCAGGTAAGCAAACCAGAACAGCTGAAGTGATGGCCTAGGGAGGAACGTCTAGAAAAAGTGGTTAAGAGCATAATTAATCTCAATCGTGGCCTCAAGATCATCTTGAAGCAGACTTTAACTGAACTTTTATTTCCCCTCATAAAAAAGAAGCGAGGCCATCTTGTTCTCACAGGGATGATTCCCTGATGTAGTAATAGAACCAGTTATAATAAGAAGAATGAACTGATCTGCAGGTATGAATGATAGATGTTTGTGATACAGTCCACCCCTTGTACCACAACAGTTCCCCTTGACGTCATGCAACTCTGTGGATTCTGATGAGCTTTATAGGTACAAACTGGCAGTCTCTTGTTCACACTGCACACCACTCACCTCCGACCACAGGCCTTCCTTATTAACATTGATGCAAGGCTGGGTCAGCATTCCTGAACATGAATGTACAAACTAGAAGGGATTTAACACCCTGTGGAGTAGACCTCTAATGATTGGGAGACAGAAGTCAGGAGTTGAGCTCCTTCTCTTTTCTCTCCCCTATCTCTATTAATGGGTGATCATTAGACGTGGTTTTAAGGCTGCTTAGAGATATAGTTCCATTGACTGAGTAATCAGTATTATTTAATAATGATCAGCTCGATAACCATTTTTATATTGACTCTCCCTCCACTCCTGTTTTGCTCACTCCTGTTGCCTGGGATGGGATTCGCTAATAACATAAAATGACATAATTCCTCTACCTTAGCTTTGACTTCTGGGCAACCCAGGCTTAAATAAAGGACAACAGAAAAGGTACCATTCACAATGTACACTAGAGGGATGGTGAAGGATATTCGCTGCAGGATTGGCCGTAGTATGGGGAAAAAGAGAGGAGAAGATCAGCTAAGCATCAAACAATTCAATGACTGCAAATGTATGCAATGAAATACCATTCAACTGTTAAAAACAAATAAGTGTGGCTGTGTGTGCAAGGCAGTTTGAGCAAGAATGCAAAGAGTATAGCAAGGCGATCCCACATGTTTAAATAAAATAAAGGTATATAATTTATTTATGTATTTATTTATTTATTTGAGACAGAGTTTCACTCTTATTGCCCAAGCTGGAGTGCAATAGAGTGGTCATGGCTCACTGCAACCTCCACCTCCCCGGTTCAAGTGATTCTCCTGCCTCAGCCTCCCAAGTAGCTGGGATTACAGGCATGCACCACCACGGCCAGCTAATTTTTGTATTTTTAGTAGAGACAGGGTTTCACCATGTTGGTCAGGCTGGTCTTGAACTCCTGACCTCAGGTGATCCTCCTGCCTCTCCCTCCCAAAGTGCTAGGATTACAGGCATGAGCCACCGCGCCCAGCTAGGATATGTACTTTAAACAAATACTACACCCGTATGTATCTCTTCCAACTATGAGTGAACATGTGATAAAATTTGACCACTAGAATGTAAACAGAAGCTTGTGTAGCATCTCCTGATAACACTGCTTAAAAGATAATGTGTGTACTCCTTTGTCAGTTTTGTTATCCAGATATCTGGAATGCTACATATTAGCACTGGAACTATAGTCGCCATCTCAGATGAGTGTAAGGTCCACACTTTAGGGAAGACAGAGAGAGAGACAAGACTGACAGGAGACTGGTTTTGTTTGTTTGTTTGTTTGTTTGTTTGTTTGTTGAGACGGAGTTTTGCTCTTGTTGCCCAGGCTGGAGTGCAATGGCACAATCTTGGTTCACTGCAACCTCCGCCTCCCAGGTTGAAGCAATTCTCCTGCCTCAGTCTCCAGAGTAGCTGGGATTACAGGTATGTGTCACCACTCCCGGCTAATTTTGTATTTTTAGTAGAGACTAAAATGTTGGCCAGCCTGGCCTCGAACTCCCAACCTCAGGTGATCCACCCGCCTTGGCCTCCCAAGGTGCTGGGATTACAGGCGTGAGCCACTGCGCTCGGCCAGGAGACTGGTTCTTGAGCAATTTGTAAGATAGGACACCACATCAACTTTGGACTACTTTTCCCTGGATATTTTTAAATAGAAAAATGTTTCTATCCTGTTCAAGCATCTTTTATTTGCAGTCTCTGTGATTTGTAGCCAATTTCATACTGTTACAAATGTACCTTTGAGAAAAAGAACTAGGGGAAAAGAGAAACTCTTTTCTCTTTTCTCCACCAGTTTTATACTATTTTTTAAATATTTAAATATTAAATCACGATTGTTATTTTATTTATTTATTTTTCAATTAATAGGGCTTTGAACTTGATTGAAAATTAAATAGACTGGGAAGGCAGAGGGAATGAATTTGAAGATGACGCTAAGTTCTCTGGTATGAGTGACTAAGACTGTACAGTGACCATCACAGAAGCTGTGTTCTGAGGATGAACAGGCTTGGAAGAAAATAGATGGTCACCTTTATGATTACAGTTTCCAAAGCTTCACTTTCTGTGATAGGCAGAATAATAGTGCCCACAGAGTCCCATGTTCTCATCCCCCAACCTTGTGGGTACATTACCTTAAATAGCAAAAGAGGCTTGGCAGATGTGACTCAGTAGAGGAACTTGAGGTGGGGAGACTCTTCTTGATTGGGCCCAGTGTAATTATAAGGGTTCTTATAAGAAGAAGGGAGGCAGAAGGTCAGCATCGGAAACAAAGATGTGACAATAGAAGCCAAGGTCTGAGTGATTTGGGGCCAGAAGCCAAGAAATGGGGCAGTCCCTAGAAGCTCAAGGAAAGTAGACTCTACCCTAGAGCCTCCAGAAGGAACACAGTCTTGACTACCCGATTTAGACTTCTGGCCTCCTGGACTATCTGACAATACGTGTTTGTTTGTTTGAGATGGAGTTTCACTTTTTTTGCCCAGGCTGGAGTGCAATGGCACAGTCTCAGCTCACTGCAACCTCCACCTCCTGGGTTTAAGCCATTCTCCTACCTCAGCCTCCCAAGTAGCTGGGATTACAGATGGCGTGCCACCACACCTGGCTAATTTTGTATTTTGGATTTTTAGTAGAGATGGGGTTTCCCCGTGTTGGCCAGACTGGCCTCAAACTCCTAAACCCGGGTGATCCACCTGCTTCAGCCTCCCAAAATGCAGGGATTACAGGCGTGAGCCACCGCAGCCAAGCTGAATTTGTTGTTTTAAGCCACACAATTTGTGGTAGTTTGTCACAGCAGCAATAGGATATGAATACACCTTAAAACAAGGATTTCAAATAATCCTAAAACAAGGATTTCCCTTCAGCTTGATAGGTTCTGTCAAAAAGAATTTCCTGTAAGGACTACTTAGTTCTTTCTTGCAGCTGGATCTGAATATTCCTTGTCTTTTTTTCCTAAATTCTGGGCATTTTGATGGTGCTCAGACTGGGTTATGAGTATATATATTCCATGGATCCTTCTTCAGACTCCAGGGCTCCCCATCTGGCATCAGCATCAGCAGTCCACACAAATACATCTTAAGAACAATTCCACTTGCTTCACATTACCAAGCCACTGCTCTGGCAATTAAAAAAAACAACAAAAAAAGGCCGGCTCTGGTGGCTCATGCCTGTAATCCCAGCACTTTCGGAGGCTGAAGAGGGTGGATCACTTAAGGTCAGGAGTTCAAGACTGGCCTGGCCAACATGGTGAAATTCTGTCTCTGCTAAAAAATACAAAAATTAGTCAGGCATGATCATGGCTGCCTGTGGTCCCAGCTACTCGGGAGGTTGAGGTATGAGAATCACTTAAACCTGGGAGAGGGAGGTTGTGGTGAGCTGAGATCACATCACTGCACTCCAGCCTGGGCAACAGAGTGAGACTCTGTCTCAAAAACAAAACAAAACAAAATAACTCCAGGTTATTACGGATTTGTATTTTTAAATCAAGATAAGGATTAATAGGGGAAGAATCATGCCATTCTTAACAAAAAATTGATAACACAGGCTTCCCTTAAAGTGACATCCAAATGAAAGATGGATTGTGTATGTTGTTTATTTATGATATGAGTGTGTGTATATCTCCCTCCCAAGGGTTTTATAAAGACTAAAAGAGATCGTGGATGTGAAACTCATATAACATAAAATTAACTGTATTAATGCAAACAACTTTAGTTGCATTTAGTACATTCACAGTGTCGGGCAACCAACACCTCTGTCTAGTTCCAAACATTTTCAAGACCCCGAAAGAAAACTCCAGACCCATTAAAATGTATATCCCGTCTCTCCTCCCCACAGCCCCTGGTAACTACCAATCTGCTTTCTATTTCTGTGGGTTTACTTGTCTAGTCTAGGCATATCATTTAAATGGAACCACACAATGCGTGACCTTTTATGTCAGGCTTATTTTATTTAGCATAATCTGTTCATGGTTAATCCATGTTATATTGTGTATCAACACTCTATTGCTTTTTGTGGCTGAATAGTACTCAGTTGCATGTACATGCCGCAGGTTGTTTATTCATTCATCCATCGATAGACATTTCGGTTGTTTCTAAGTTTTTTGTTTTTTGTTTTTTGTTTTGAGATGGAGTTTCACTTTTGCTGCCAGGACTGGAGTGCAGTGGTGCAGTCTCAACTCACTACAACCTCTGCCTCCCAGGTTCAAGTGATTCTCCTGCCTCAATCTCCTAACTAGCTGCGATTACAGGCGCCCGCCACCATGCCCAGCTAATTTTTGTATTTTTAGCGGAGACAGGGTTTCACCATATTGGCCAGACTGGTCTCGAACTCCTGAGCTCAGGTGATCAGCCTGCCTCAGTCTCCCAAAGTGCTGGGATTACAGGCATGAGCCACTGCGCCCAGCCTGCTTCTACTTTTTTACTATTGTGAATAGTGTGAGTGCTAGCATATTCTTAAGGTGTGTTAGAGAAGAAAAAAACAGTAGATCAGTGATTCCCATATCAGACTAATGATCAGGAATATCTAGAAACCTTTAAAGGTAAATAGGTTCTGGAACACAACAGCAGATATACTGACTAAAACCCAGAAAGTGAGACCCTAGCATTCAAGCTCCCTGGGAGGTGGTGACACACACCAAAGTCTGAGGACAACAATTGTTAAAATGCATGAACAAAAAGCATCATTATTTTATGTGATATTATCTAGGTAGGCAACTACCTCATATCGTGTAATTTCCAAGTTAACACAAGTAGCCCTGGTTCTTAATGATGAATGCCCAGAATCCCTTTAATAGGAGACTTTAACCCCAAAAGAATGACAAGTCTTAGAGGGTAAATCCTTTGGGAGAGGGTCAACAATAAAAATTAATGTAGAGGTATAAATAACTAATATCAAACGAAAGCAGGCTTAGAGAGGAGGCTTAGACAAGATGAGATGAGGTGAGAAGGACATTTGGTTTCTGACAAACACTGAGAAGAGATGATTGGTGAGTTCGATAATGCTCACTTCCTCAGGCCTGGCGTTTCCCAGGAATATGTACATATTGCACCAGGTGAAGGGCACAAGTGTTCAGAGAGCAAGGATCTTGTCTAGAGAAAGCAGGCTGCATTCCAAATTATGAATTCATTTGCCACTCTGCAGGCACTGGCTCCAGGGTTCACATATATGTGAAAGATGACTGGACATCAGGAATGACTACTGTAGGCTCATCAGTTAGTCTTCTCCAAATATGTGTCTCCCCTCTGCATCTTGAATGGGATAGTCTTTCTTTTACATGATCAACATTTTTTTTTTAAAGAGCTCATATTGGAGCTTTTACTCTTTGCTCATCTACAGATGGGGAGAAGTCATTCCAGACTTGGTATACGTCCTTAGATGGGATAAAGAATCCTCCTAGGTTCTTCTGATAGTCCCTTGTTTCTGTTAGAGCTCTTCTGTGGTGTCCTTTGCTAGAGGGGTGGTATGTCTGTGTGCTAGGTATCTGTGGAGTGCATATACCTTTCCCTGGTCCAATATCTGCTAGTAGGAGTCATTCCTCTAGGGTTGGCACTGTGGTATGTTGAGGTAGAAACTCCTGCTCCCATCCCCTTGTCATCTCTTCATAAAGAAGGGGAAATATTTGTTGTTCAACTAACATGATCTACACTTTTTCACGGACCAGCGTTTAAGTCCCAGTTTTAAACTAGATGTCTTTTCTTTCTGTCAATGTCTTAACAGAGAAAGGTCAAGAGTGGCCAATAATTCACAGTGTGACCAGGGCCCCTGGATCAGATAATCACAATCCCTCTTGGCGGGACTTGAATTGCCTTTTAATTCAGCGTTATTCTCTGAGAGAGAGAGAAAAAAAATGAGGTTGAGATCAATGCGCCAATAGCCAAGCAGCTCTGAACTCAGTGTTCTTTCAACAAAAGGAAGCACAAAGATTACAGCTATGCTTTGTCCAGGTGAATGGATAAATTCTCACTCATCCTCTTAGAGGAAAATTGATAACAAATGCTCCTTTCCAGGCTAGTTTTTTAAGACCCCAAGCCAGCTTTGGACCACGGCTTCAGTAGAAGTTGTGTGTGTGGATTTAGGATGATCCACTCTTAGCTGTCACTTGCTACGGTGTTGCTCTCCTCCCTGTCTTCACTCAGTGTGTAGAACGGTAAGTTAACTAGGATACTACTTCCACCTCTGTCCTGCATCCCCACAGCCTCAGCTTTAGACTACCGCTGCTCACCAGACTGATGCCAGAATCTGGTGGGAAGGAAAGCCTGGGAACCCTCTCTGTGATGCTAATATGGGCAAAGCACTCCCCCTCTCCTGCTGTAAGGTAGGTCACCTGCCCATCACCTACTCCACTTTCTGCTCCTCCTCAGAGCGGCAGGAAAGAAAGAGGTCGTGGCCTTCCTCAGCTAGTTCTAGCTAAAGAGATCAGAAACGCCTTTGGAAGCTGAGGGGCGGTGAAAAAAAAAAAAGGGGCAAGCTCTTTTCTTTGGAAGGATCCTCAGAGGAAATGCAGCTTGACGCTTGACGTGGGAGTGTGGAGCAGTAATAAAGAGATGAAAGGTGAAATGATCAGTCCAGTCTTCAACTACATGCTTCATCTCTAGATCCAGTTCCCTCCAGTGGCAACCCAGCACTGTCTTTTTTTCTCCTTCTCATTTCTCTTTTTTTCCCTGAAACACATCTTAGAAAGAGAAAGACTTTCTAATGAGGCAAGACAAGCAGGACACTAGCCCCTAGCACCAATTTTAGCACAGGCAGTTGAAAGCATCCTAGTTAGTCAGTGAATGCTACCTGCAGGGCCCATCTGCTTGCCTTTTGAAATGTTTGGCCCTTGCTTTGAAACTTTTTAAAAATATAACCAAGTATTCTCTTTATCAAAAGGGCTCTCTCTGGCAGAGGTAAGGGATTGAACTGTCTAACTATTCCAAAGCCAAGCTTGCTCTAGGCAAAGGAAGGCAACATTTCTTTCTTTCTCTTTCTTTCTTTCTTTTTTTTAATTATACTTTAAGTTCTAAGGTACATGTGCACTAGGTGCAGGTTTGTTACATAGGTATACATGTGCCATGTTGGTTTGCTGCACCCATTAACTTGTCATTTACATTCGGTATTTCTCTTAATGCTATCCCTCCTCCTGCCCCCCCACCCCAAGACAGGCCCCCATGTGTTCCCCACCCTGTGTCCCAGTGTTCTCATTGTTCAGTTCTCACCTATGAGTGAGAACATGCGGTGTTTGGTTTTCTGTTCTTGTGATAGTTTACTCAGAATGATGGTTTCCACCTTCAACCATGTCCCTGCAAAGGACATGAACTCATCCTTTTTTATGGCTGCATAGTATTCCATGGTGTATATGTGCCACATTTTCTTAATCTAGTCTATCATTGATGGACATTTGGTTTGGTTACAAGTTTTTGCTATTGTGAATAGTGCCACAATGAACATACGTGTGCATGTGTCTTTATAGTAGCATGATTTATAATCCTTTGGGTATATACCCAGTAATGGGATCACTGTGTCAAATGGTATTTCTAGTTCTAGATCCGTGAGGAATTACCACACTGTCTTCCACAATGGTTGAACTAGTTTACACTCCCACCAACAGTGTAAAAGCATTCCTATTTCTCCACATCCTCCTCAGCACCTGTTGTTTCCTGACTTTTTTAATGATCGCCATTCTAACTGGTGTGAGATGGTGTCTCATTGTGGTTTTGATTTGCATTTCTCTGCATCACTGATGATGAGCATTTTTTCATGTGTCTGTTGGCTGCATAAATGTCTTCTTTTGAGAACTGTCTGTTCATATCCTTTGCCCACTTTTTGATGAGGTTGTTTGTTTTTTTCTTGTAAATTTGTTTAAGTTCTTTGTAGATTCTGGATATTAGCCCTTTGTCAGATGGGTAGATTGCAAAAATTTTCTCCCATTCTGTAGGTTGCCTGTTCATTCAGGACATAGGCATGGGCAAGGACTTCATGACTAAAACACCAAAAGGAAGGCAACATTTTTTACATTTACAAGATGTCATCCTGCATAGCATTGACTTCATTCATTGTTTACTTCCTGAATTCATGATGTGGTCAAAGTTAGGGGGGCATGAGTAGTGTGGCAGGGTGGGTAGAGAAACAGATAAATTAGGTAAGGTCCAGTCCTTTAAGAGTTCAGTCTAGATTGCAGAGAGGCACCCACATTCAAATAACTTTAATGAAAGATAGAAAGTGAATACTGTAGCCCTCATCAGGGGTCAGGCTGAAGAGGTGGGGGTAAAAAAGCATTACCACTGGAATCATTTTAGCAGGTTTTCAAGATATTCTGAATTCCCCTTATGAGCTTTGTTTGGACACAAAACTCATGATTATACTGCGTCACAGATACTATGTCCTGGTCATACAACTGTGACCAAAAAAGACATGATCAATGTCATTATGGAACTTACACAGGACTTGATGGAAGTAGGCCATAGCCAAACAATTAGGCAACTAAATATACAGTACAAGTAGAAAAATAAAATTTTGGGCCGGGAGTGGTGGCTCATGCCTGTAATCCCAGCACTTTGAGAGGCTGAGGCAGGCGGATCACCTGAGGTCAGGAGCTCAAGACAGGCCTGGCCAACATGGCAAAACTCCGTCTCTACTAAAAATACAAAAATTAGCCGGGCATGGTGGCATGCACCTGTAGTCTCAGCTACTGGGGAGGCTGAGGCAGGAGAATTGCTTGAACCTAGGAAGCAGAGGTTGCAGTGAGCTGAGATCACGCCACTGCACTCCAGGCTGGGTGAAAGAGCGAGACTCTTTCTCCAAAAAAAAAAAAAAAAAAAGAAAAAAGATTTTGGAGAGTCTAAGAGGAAGAGGAGGAATTGTTTCCAGCTTAGGTGTGGTGGGAAGATATCAAAGAAGGTTTTATAAATAAAGAACCATTTGTGCTCAATGTTGAAAGTTGCATATGATTTGGATATTGAATGGCAGTAGGGGAAGGGGATTCTATTTGAAGGGCACGGCGTGAATAAGGGCAACAAAGCAGGAAAGGGCAGGAGACACACTCTGTTGTGAAGTCATGGCAGAGTCACTGAACTTTTCTGGGCGGTGGAATTATTAGCTACATATTTTAAAAAATTTGTTTAGCAGTGTTGCAGGAAGGAAGGAGGGAGGAAGAGAGAGAAGGAAGGTGGAACTTTGGGCAGCTACCAAAATATAAAACGGAAGAAGAGCAGTCAGTGGCAGAGGGGATGGAAAGAAGGAAGTGGATAGAAGAGGCATTGCTGGTTTATAATCCTGAGAATTTGGCAATAACTAGATGGCAGGGGGCAGAGTAAAGGGATGGGTGAGAGAGGGGAGAATAAAAGATAATTCCAACTTGTCTACTCTGGGAATACAGAAATAGAGATCTTTGTGATAGTGGGGATGGGACAGGGGCTGGATTTATAGAGAAATTTCATTTGGAAATCCCAGCATATTTACCTAGATACTAAGAATGAGGACGTTCACCTTATAGTCACCGCTTCTCATTTTCTATCTCTTCTTCTCCCATCCCTACCCTCTATGCTTAGCATTCTATAGTAGTAGATTATAAATTACCACAATTTGGCCAGGCGTGGTGGTTCACACCTGTAATCCCAGCACTTTGGGAGGCCGAGGCTGGTGGATCATGAGGTCAGGAGATTCAGACTATCCTGGCCAACATGGTGAAACCCCATCTCTGCTAAAATACAAAAAAAAATTGGCTGGATGTGGTGGCGGGTGCCTGTAATCCCAGCTACTCTGGAGGCTGAGGCAGGGGAATCGCTTGAACCTGGCAGGCAGATGTTGCAGTGAGTCAAGATCATGCCACTGCACTCCAGCCTGCTGACAGCAAGATTCTGTCTCAACAACAACAACAAAAAAAAATTACCACAATTTTTGAGAAGTTAGAAAACTTCTCCCAGACTATCATCAGCAAATTCATTTCCCATCAAGAGGTCTGGTTAGCAGTGGAAAGGGACTCTGGTAACATTAGACAGCCAACACACAGCCAAGCACCTTTCAACATTGCTACCCTACCATTTACCAGCTCTGACCTTGGGCTAGTCATTCTGCTTCCCTAAGCTTCACATTCCTCATTTGGAAGAAATTACGGATAGTGAAACCTACTCCATCTACCTCAACAGAGTGCCAAATGCTTCAGAAAGAATCCAGATGAGAGGTCATGAGCTTCTGCCAGAACAAAGACAGTGGTGATCAAGGGAGAGAGTGATAAGCTCTCAAAGGCAGCCAAGTGGAGAGGAATGCCGACAATGTGGATTAGGCCAAGGAAAAAGGGTTGGAAGATAAGTGAATGACACACAAATGAGTAAATGAGCATCTACATGCTTTCTCATTGTGCATCAAAAGCAGATTTTGAGATTAGAGCTTAGATCTTTAAAAACCTCTGTTTGAGCCCGGTGTGGTGGCTCACGCCTGTAATCCCAGCACTTTGGGAGGCCAAGGCAGGTGGCTCATCTGAGGTCAAGAGTTTGAGACCAGCCTGGCCAACATGGTGAAATCCCATCTCTACTAAAAATACAAAATTTAGCTGGGCGTGGTGGCGGGTGCCCGTAATCCCAGCTACTCCGAAGGTTGAGGCAGGAGAATCGCTTGAATCCGGGAGGCAGAGGTTGCAGTGAGCCGAGATTGTGCCATTGCACTCCAGCCTGGGAGATAAGAGCGAAACTCTGTCTCAAAAACAGACAGACAAACAAACAACAACAAAAAAACAAAACAAACAAACAAACAACTCTTGTTTGAGAGGGAGAAAGGGAGGGAGAAAGACTGTCATTACTTGCCAGAGTTGGCTCTCTGCCTCCCAACATCCACTCTCTGCTTCAGTTAACAATACTGGATTTTGCCTGGGCACAAACCATGTCAGCTAAAAGACTGGATTTCCTAGCTTCTTTTGCAGTTTGGCTGGTGTATGTGACCACGGCATGTTTAGTGAGAAATCAGCAGATACATGTGTGACTTTCAGAAACTGTTCTTAGGGAGAGACCTTCTCTTTTCTTCATCCTTTCATCGACTCGGACTGCAGACTGAATGGCTGAAGCTCCAGGAGCTACTTTTGTCCTCGAGGTGGCCTTGCAAAGAGAAATCACACAGTAGAACAATAAGAAAGAAGGAGCATGGGTCTGCAATTGATGGAACTGCAGCTACCTTCCTCAAGTTGCTTATCTCAGATGTCTTTTCGGCCATTGTATTACATGTTTATTGTTGCTCTGAGAAATTACCACAAACTTAGTGGCTTAAAACAATAAAATTATTATTTTTTTTGTCTTGTAGTTCTATAGTACAGAAGCCTGACAGGGATCTTACTGGGCTAAGATTAATGTATCCACAGGATGCATTCCTTTCTGGAGGCTATAGGGGAAAATATGTTTCCTTATTTTTTCCAGCTTCTAAAAACTGCCCACATTTCTCAAATCATGGCCTTCTTCTTCTATCTTCAAAGCTAACAACATAGACCCGATCTTTCTCATGCTACCAGCATGATCTCTCTTCTGATTCTCTCCTTCACTTTTAAGGACACTTGAGTTTACACTGGTCCCACTTAGAAAATTCAGGATAGGCCGGGTGCGGTGGCTCACGCCTGTAATCCCAGCACTTTGGGAGGCCGAGGTGGGTGGATCACGAGGTCAGGAGATCGAGACCACGGTGAAACCCCGTCTCTACTAAAAATACAAAAAATTAGCTGGGCGTGGTGGCAGGTGCCTGTAGTCCCAGCTACTCGGGAGGCTGAGGTGGGAGAATGGCGTGAACCCGGGAGGCGGAGCTCGTAGGGAGCCGAGATTGCACCACTGCACTCCAGCCTGGGGGACAGAGTGAGACTCCGTCTCAAAAAAAAAAAAAAAAAAGAAAATTCAGGATAATCTCCTTAGGTTAAAGTCAGTTTATTAACAACCTTAATTCCATCTTCATCCTTATTTCCCCTTTGCCATGTAACATAACATTTTCACAGGTTCTGGAAATTAGGGCTTATCTGTGAGGTCACAGTGGTGGAGAACTCTACCTCTATCTTGTCCAAGCTGTTATTTTTCAGGTCTTTGTTGCTCACAGCTGAACCTAATTCTAGCTGGTTCAATAAGGCATTCCTATAGCAGGCGTTTGCTGCATATCTGTTGTTCTATCATGGTGATGCTGGTTGTGATCCGATAACACTAGACTATTCTGACACCCACAATTCTCCCTAGGCTGTGAGACCCCACTTTGCACAGCACCTGCCACATGTCCACTGTCTACAGTGAACTGATCCATTCACTGCCATAGGAGCAGAAAGAGACTGTCCACCTATAAACTAATCACATCTCCTGCTCCCCAATCCCCTCCAGACTTGCCTCAGCACAGAGAAGGCCCAGAGCTGGAAAGGACTTAACCAAATCCGATAGCAAGTACACGGCATTGCCAGGACGGGAACCCAGACCTCTGAATACCACTCCTGCGTATCTTTCTTCCTTAAGCCGTTATGGGCTTTTCAAGGAAGAATGTATTAAACATACTCACAGCTGCACGGCCCCAGGAACCCCAGTCACAAACTTTGGTATAGGCCAAAAACCGTGTTTACCTTTGTCACAATGATTCTAATAATACCCAATGTTTAAAGCATCAGCTGGATTTTCTATATTCTCTTTCCAGCTCTGAAATCTGCATAGTAAAGTTATCTGGTGTGTGGACTGCTGGTTTTCCTGCATCTTTCACCCTCATACTCTATTTCTCATATTTCTTAAATGAGGACCTTTTAAGGCATCATAGTACTTACAGTAACATAGATACTAGGAGACCAAATTAAGGCCTCAGGGTGGGGAGTTTATGCATTCTAGTGCCATGTCTGACTTTGCCCTCGTCTCTCTCAGCGTTAGCATTTCCATCTTAAAAATGAGGCAACAGCAAGTGCACCTTAAAATAATTGCAAGGAACAGCTAATAAAACTCATTCTAAAGCACATTACCACTATGCAAATTGTCATCTAACTACTGGTAATAAAACATAGAGCAACTAGGAATTTCACTTGTCCCAATCTTGCCTTGGCTGTGAGTCAGAGTGAAGTAAGGGGAATTAGAACCAGCCCAGGCCACAAAGCCAGAAGGAAGATGCCTGATGGGGCAGCCAACCTAGTACAGAAGTGTGTTGCAGAGCTAATGGGCTGGGAAGACCTTGGCAAACCCCTCTGCTGAAACCTCTTGCTCTGATTTTTCTTCAAGATCTGATTTCCCAAGCTCCCTTTGACAACTGTTTCTGAGTTACACACCTCAGATAGTTGGAAAGGCCTCCTTATGCAATTTTTTTTTTTTTTTTTTGAGACAAAGTTTCACTCTTGTTGCCCAAGCCGGAGTGCAATGGCGCGATCTCGGCTCACTGCAACTTTTGCCTCCCTGGTTCAAGTGATTCTCCTGCCTCAGCCCCCTAGGTAGCTAGGGTTACAGCCATGCGTCACCATGCCCCGCTAATTTTTTTGTATTTTTAGTAGAGACGGGGTTTCACCATGTTGGTCAGGCTGGTCTCGAACTCCCAACCTCAGGTGATCCACCTGCCTTGGCCTCCCAAAGTGCTGGGATTACAGGCGTGAGCCACCACGCCTGACCTCAATTTAAGTCAGTTTGCTTTGGCTCTGTCTTCAGTGGAAATGGAAATATTCTATTCATACACATGCCAGCTTACCCCAACACCTCCACACTCCCACCCATACAGGAATCGCCTTTCTTCTGTCTGATTTCCAGTATTAGATGTCCCATAGCATTTCCCAATGCTCAATGCATTTCTTCATAAATGTAGTGTTTGTCATTGTTGTTGTTTTCATCTAAGAGTTTTACAGTAAGTTGAAATGTTAGAGTCAGAATTTTAAAGCTGAATAAAATCTTTGAGATCATTTTCCAAACATCTCCATCTTGTAGCTGAGAAGACTAAGGCTCCAATATATCTGCTCTTGTTAGGTTACAGAGCTATGGTGTTAAGACAAAGAACAGTAAACAAGACCTAAGGAATTTTGATAATAATATATTACTGAGTAATACGGAACTGATGCTAATTTCTAATTTTTCACTCTCCACATAATATCGCCTGATATTTGTATGGTACACTGATATTTATTTTGAGCATGAGCAGTCATCCTGCTTCTTGTATAATAGCTGTTTACTGTTCTTCTGTCAGATACATCATTTTTCCTCAATTAAGCATAATCCTTCACATTCACATCAACTTCCCTAACTGAAGGGGTCATACTGAATTCTAATTCTACCTCATTTCATCTAACATTTATGAAGCAGCTCCTCCAAACCAGGCATCATCACATAAATACCTCATTTGAACCTCAAAACAGCTTTATGTTGAGGATATTATTATCTTTATCTTAGAGATGAAATAAAATGAGGCACAGGGCAGCTAAGCAGCCAACCCAAGATTGTTCACCTGCTGAGATCTAAGTCTTCTGTGCTCCAGACAGCATATCACCTCTCATATAGTATCAGCTATCCACTGATGTTCTTACAGCAGTAAGTCAAGGAATGATACCCCTTTTCCAATATCCCCACCATGGATGTAAATACTAAGTAGAATAATTAGCCCTATCACGGTGTAAATACTAAGTATAATAATTAGCCCCACCGTGGATGTAAATATTATGTAGAAAAATTAGCCCTAACATGAATGTAAATATTAGACTCTGGGCTCTGTCACCCAGACTGGAGTGCAGTGGTGCAATCTCGGCTCACTGAAACCTCTGCTTCCCAGGTTCAAGCAATTCTCCCTGCCTCAGCCTCCCAAGTAGCTGGGATTACAGGCAGCTGCCACCATGCCCGGCTAATTTTTGTATTTTTTTTAGTAGAGGGAGGATTTTGCCATGTTGGCCAGGCTGGTCTTGAACTCCTGACCTCAGGTGATCTTCCTGCCTTGGCCTCCCAAAGTGCTGGGATTACAGGCGTGAGCCACTGTGCTCGGCCAGAATGTAATACACTTTTCAAGTTGAAAGTGAATGATAACTTCAGTGCTCCCCAAAATGTAGGTTAAGGAGAAGAAAGTACGAAATTTCCTTTCTATATATGGCCACAGATAGATAAGCAAAGCAGAAAATGAGGAGGGTAAATGGTAGAGCACGCCCAGAGTCTGAATAAAGAGGCTGTCATTTCTAATGGGGATCAGGAAGGGTGTCTTGGAAAAGTGACATGCCATCCAGGTTTCTTTGGTTGGTAGGATTCAAAAAGGAAGATGATAGGAGAGAGGCATTTGAGCCAGAGGTTAAAAGCAGAGACCCAGAAGGAGGAAGAGTTTGGGGAAAGGGGTAAAATGAGAAATACCTGCAGGAACTGGGAACAATTAACTAGAAAAAAAGATAATCCTGGGTTTCCACGTGTCTGAAGGGTGGTCAAATTAAAGGTAGATGAGTCTTGCTCTGTGAAGTTAAGATTCCAAAAGGTCAGTTCATTGGGCCTAAAGCCATAGAGTCAGTTAGTGGCAAAGAACCAGGACCATGGCAGAGAACTGGGCACATCTTTTCTAGCAACTAGACCTGCTCAATAATAGCAAAGTCTTTCCCTTGGAGAGCTGAGGAACTCACCAGGGAAAATATCAAGGTAGAGGCCAGGAGACCATGAGCCCCATGAGCTGGGTTATAAAAGGTATTTCTGCACTCTGTGGGGTGGGCTTAGATAAACTTTAAGGGCTCTACCATTTCTGAATTTTTTATTTTATTTTATTTATTTATTTGATACAGGGTCTTGCTCTGTCACCCAGACTGGAGTGCAGTGGTGCGATCTCTGCTCACTGCAACCTCCACCTACTAGGCTCAAGTGATCAATCCTCCTGCCACAGCCTCCTGAGTGGCTGGAACTACAGGCACAAGCCACCATGGCCAGCTAATTTTTGTATTTTTTTGTAGAGTCAGGGTTTCACCATGTTGCCCAGGCTGGTCTTGAACTCCTGAGCTCAGGTGATGTGCCTGCCCTGGCCTCCCAAAGCGCTGGGATTACAGGTTTGATTCACCACACCTGGCCCCATTTCTGAATTTCTTTTTTTTTTTTTTTTTCAGTTTGAGACAGAGTCCCACTCTGTCGCCAGACTGGATTACAGTGGCATGATCTTGGCTCACTGCAACCTTCGCCTCCCGGGTTCAGGCGATTCTCCTGCCTCAGCCTCCCGAGTAGCTGGTACTACAGGTGCGTACCACCAAGCCCAGTTAATTTTTTGTATTTTTGGTAGAGACAGGGTTTCACCATGTTGGCTAGGATGGTCTTGATCTCCTGACCTTGTGATCCACCCGCCTCAGCCTCCCAAAGTGCTGGGATTACAGGCGGGAGCCACCGTGCCTGGCCTCATTTCTGAATTTCTAAGATTCCAAAAGTTGAAGGAGGCAGATTGTGGCTCCACCCAAGAAGGAACCTTTCAAACCTGTGAGGGAGACTGGAGCTCTTGGAGGACTGGGGCTCTATGCCAAGGATGCTCAGCCTCTGCGTGGAGAGGACAATTTTCAAGGCATCTTCCAACCCTGAGATTTCAGTGATTTGCGTTAAACTAGACCTGGGAAGGGTGTTTTTGTAACTTATACTTTTTTATCCCCTAAAACGTTCTTCAGAAAAAGCCTTATGTTCCTTCCAATATTTCATTAGCGTTCACTTTCCTACGTTTCTCTGATTGTTGCCCTCCAGGTAAATTTTGTGCTAAATATATGTGACCTGGCTAGGGTTTTGGTTGTATTTTTTTTATTTGTTTGTTTTGAGACAAAGTCACATAGACTGGAATGCAGTGGCATGATCTTGGCTCACTGCAACTTCCGCCTCCCAGGTTCAAGCGATTCTCTTGCCTCAGCCTCTGGAGTAGATGGGATTACAGGTGCATACCACCATGCCCAGCTAATTTTGTATTTTTACTAAAGACGGGGTTTTGCCAT
This sequence comes from Symphalangus syndactylus, assembly GCF_028878055.3. Lineage (NCBI taxonomy): Eukaryota > Metazoa > Chordata > Mammalia > Primates > Hylobatidae > Symphalangus > Symphalangus syndactylus. The sequence goes on from NC_072439.2 coordinate 89,807,618, forward strand.
GTTGGCCAGGCTGGTCTCGACCTCCTGACCTCAGGTGATCTGCCCGCCTTGGCCTCCCAAAGCTCTGGGATCACAGGCGTGAGCCACCTCACCCAGCTACCTTGGTTTTATTTGGACTGAATGTACTCTGTGCGTATGTCTTTTCAGTGCTCCAAACAGGGCTAAGTGTTTAAATAATCACACATAATCACTCACATTCTCGGAGTTTTATTATAGCCTTATTACATATCCATGTTTAATAGTTTAGTAATTATTTAATAATTGTGTAAGCCTATGAGATAGATAGTAGCATCACTACTTGGAGAATGAGGAGGGCAGGGATACAGTGAGCCCAAGGCTGGCTCCAGTGTGCCTCACACCCCACCGTCAGCCTCCCAGGGTGACTCGGCACTGCAGCATTGCCACAGTTTTCTGAGGAAGAAGCTAAGACACCCAACAGGCAGAGGACTGGGGCTAAGGTTATAGAGTCTATGTGTAACAAGGCCATATCAGCTTTGAATATGTGTCTACAAAATCTTTATTTTTAAAAACCACCTTTAGCTACTCCAAGTCACTCATCTAGAAAGGCCTGGAAGACACAAAATGACTTGCCTATGTTCCTCATGATGCTCACTGAGTCCCCAATATGTCACTCTGAGAACTACAATAGATTTCTTACTATTAATAAAAAGTCTAAATATGAAAACCAAAATTCATTTCTCAAGAATATTATTACTTCTATAAGGCTGTATGCTCCCCACCTGCAGATCACACTTTGCTGGATTATTAAATATTGACATCATCTTCCCAAGCACCTACTTTATAATCCTTTGTCCTTCAAATGAATACTGGGTAAGATTCTCCAGTAAAAATGATAAGGAAGTTCCATTACCATTAAAGTAACTAAAAGTCAAAACAAACTTATTCTACCCTTCTAGTTGCTTCTCTGAGATTTCCCAGGCTTCTGTTTCTGTGACATGGCTTACCTCCGTGCCCTAAAAATACCCCAAATTTCCCACTTACAAGCCTTTATTCACACACTCTCTCAGCCTGGAATGCCCCCTATCCCCATTCCCTGTTCGTCAAAGCCTTACTCATATTTTAAGGACCAGTTCACATGTCGCCGTGTATGAAGCCTTTCCTAATCCCCCCAGTTGGGATTAATCTCTTCTTTCTGCAGCCCTCAATTCATTATGTCTTGTTAAATGGATTTTTAAAAATTACTTGCCTTTCTCCTACACTAGACTGTGACTTCTTGAAGACCCAAATCAGGTGGAATTCACATGGACCAGGTGCAGAGGCTCACAGTATGCACTTGACATATGTTTATTGAATGAATAAAATTAACGTCAAATGTCATGCCCTATTTTTCCTTGTCTTATCAGACATTCAAAGATATTCAACTTCTCAAGTGTCTTCCTGCTTACAATCTGTACCTCCTTTTCTACAAATATTCCATAAAGGGTGAACAAGCTGCTACTGTTATGAAACATTTGCAAGGGATTTCTAGAAATGGTGCACAGTTCACCTGTTCAATTAAATCATAAAGATTTCCTTTCTTTCTTTCTTTTAATTATAATTCAGAATACTCTTTCTTCTTTTTGTTAAGCACTGAAACAAATGTTCACAAATCAGAAATCACTGAATATCAGAGCCAGAAGAAAAAATCTAGCAATCCAACCCCTCTCCTTTTATTAAGCAACAGGGAAACTGAGTCTTAGAAAGAGGAGGTTACCTGTTCACAGTCAAATAGCGAGTTCCTAGCATGCTGAGATGAGGTTGTGATCTCCTATCTTTCAGGCTGAAGCTCTTTCCAATCCTGGCAATTTGTTAGAGGGTTTAACTTCCAAAGCAATGTTTGACCCAACACTCCACTTCCCACTGTGAATTCTGCTTCTTCATTTGAGAACTGCAAATCTCAGCTTTCTGATGCACCCTCAGTCACCTGTCGTTCCCAGCCCTCCGTGAGCAGGTCTGGCCAGTCCCAACATCCTGCTGCCCCTTGCTCTTTGCAAGTGTCTGATGTGGACATGGCCCGCTTCCAGCCTGCAGAACCATGTTTCTGCTCTTCTGTTACTAGGGAAGTTCCAGTAAATTTCAGCTCTTCTTTCGCCATGCTTTAGATCCAGTAAATTATTTATTCATTAAAACAAACTTATGAGGTATGTAGCTGTATTGTCCCCATGTCCCAGAGGTACAAAGAGGCTAAGTCACTTGCTCAAAGCCACATGACTTAAAAGTGGCTGACCTGGCAAAATATGTCAGAAGGACTGGAAATGGGAGATGAGCCCAGGTCTTCTGTCCCAAGGTGGCCCCTGCTCTTTACATTCATTCCAGTCTCTCAGCAGGTGACATCACTAGTTTCCAAGCTTTTTTTTTTCTCGAGTACATTTGAGGAAATTAGTTTTTATCCCAGAGAGACACTTCCTGGGGGCAATTAAATATTAGTGGATTGGGTCTTCTTGTTTGATAAAATTTTGCCTTCTAAAAATGGCAAACAGAGTCATGATTTTTTTTTTTAAGATCACATTTCCTCACTAGAAAAATTCACCTTTGGGGTACAGTACTTGATGGAGAATCCCAGTGAGAAAGGAAAATTTCTCAAAGAGCGGTGAGCAATCACAAAGAAGAACTTTGAAATAGACAGGACAAGTATTTGGTACCCTCTGGTATTTGTTACTGCAAATGCTGGGCCTTGCAGAGGTAAGAATTTCCTAACAAATGAGGGTGTTAGTCAGACTTAAAAGGGATTTTGCACTGTCTTTGGGTATAGACTTTCACCAAGAAAGTTGTGTTCTGAGATGGGCAAAAAAGCTGAAAGACAGAGTAAGGCATCCTTGCATTGTGGCTATAAGTACAAGCTCTTAGAGTGTGGACATTCGTTCTTCAATTGATGAATACTTGCAGCCCTGAGTTGGAAAATTCAGGAGGAAAGGAAGGAAGATGAGAAAAAAGGAAAGGAGAGAGCAAAAGTGAGAGGGAGGAAAGAAGGAGAAGAAAATTGGTAAACACTGTTTATCCCCTCACCTCATTAAAAAATTCACTACTATAAAGTTACATTCTATTTTCCACCCATAATACTAACTATGGGCTCAAGTGCACAAATACACACATGAAAATAATTCAGGGAGGAATTAGCATGTAGAATTACCTGGAATAATGTTTAGTGTGTTCGTTTAGCAGTGTGAGTTGCAGCTTATAAAACACCTGTGTTATGCTGTGTACTTGGAGGATTCTTTGTATCCACAGTCACAGCAGTGCTGCACACTCTCCTGAGGCCAGGCTCAAAGAGAAGGTGGCACTGTGGCATAGAGGGACAGATGTGGCCCCCTTTGAGCTCAGCTCCAGCCTCCCTGCATCCCAAAGCAGAGGGTATTTTCCCTAGTGGAAGAGACAGAAAGAACAGGTCCTCAGTGGAAAAGAGGAGATGAAAGGTGTCAGCAGTAGGAACATCACACTGAGAGACAAGGGGCTGGGCTACAGTCTTGGCCATGTCATCTCTCACTTAGTGATCTTGGTTAATCACTCCTTTTCTCAGGAAAATGAAGGGGTGTGGCCAGATGGGGCATGGCCTGAGGTTCTCTTGTAACTCTGTTTTTTGTTTGTTTGTTTGTTTGAGACAGTCTTGCTCTATTGCCCAGGCTGGAGTGCAGTGGCACGATCTTGGCTCACTGCAACCTCTGCCTCCTGGGTTCAAGCAATTCTCATGCCTCAGCCTCCCACAAGTAGCTGGGACTACAGGCATCTTCCACCACATCAGACTACGTTTTTTATTTTTAGTAGAGATGGGATTTCACCATGTTGGCCAGGTGGTCACGAACTCCTGGCCTCAAGTGATCTGCCCAACTCGGCCTCCCAAAGCGCTGGGATTACAGGTGTGAGCCACTGTGCCTGGCCTCTAACTCTAATTTTTAATGGTATTTATAATTTGAGTCACAGATTTCACTGTCTGTTTCTCCGTCTATAATGTGGCCAGGTTGGGCCAAATGATCTCTAAGTGATCTTTAAGTTGGCTCTAAGCTTTAGAAATCTGTAATTCTATGACTAAATCAAGGCTCACTAAACACATGTAAAAGGAGAGAGGCTGCGGTTCCCCGAAGCGTACAGGATATCAGGTTGCTCCCAATGTGCTTGCTCAGGCTAAGGTATGAGGTTCTCCAGTGCAGGTCACAGGGCAAAGGGGTGAAGCTCTGATTCACTTGGGTGCAGAGTGGCAGCTTCCCACACCTGAGGCCATTCTATCCCACAACTCCTGCCTTCAGCCCTGCTGTTTCAGCAGCCCTAATCATCAGAAGGTTGCTTGGGCCCAGGTTGCACAACTCAGGGTCCCTTCTAAGACCTTTGAAGTCACCCACCCCCAATTCTTCCCCATCCATTCCTAGTAAATAGTTTTCCAGAATCTCCCTATAGGTAGCCGGTTTCATCTTTAGGGGACTTTGATGATTAAGAAATATTTTGGGTCGAGGTGTGGGCCAAGGTATGTCTCCCTGTAACTTTTACCATTGGTCAACTTCTGTCCTCTGAGGCCTCCTGTGACAAGTCTGTCCTCTCTTCCCTGTGGAAACCCACCAGGCCTTTGGTGACAACAAGCGAGGCCTTATGAAGTCTTCTTCTGGGTAAGGAACTCTGTTTTTCTGATGGCGTGGTTTTCAGCTATCTTACTCTCCTGGCCTGTAAATTCTCCACATTGCCAAACACGACATGGGACTTGGGGGATAAAAGATGTAGGTTTGAGTAGTGTGTCCACCAATGGACTCTATTGCATCAACACAGCTAAATTGAAGTTTTTATTTAGGGTGGATAAAATGTTGAATATAAACTTATAAATAATGAGGTGCTGCATAAAAGATTGTTATTACTACTACTGCTGCTCTATATTGCTACTAAAAATAACAATTACCCCTACTAAATCAAGAGCACAATGCAGCTGTCTTCTGAAAGTAAAGAATAGGAAAGAGAGCTGTCTTTTGCTTCGGCATTGTATTCCTACGCCTTCAGCCTGACACCACTGTAGCTGTTTTGGTAAGCTGTAGCTCAGAGTTGGTTCAGCCTGAGCTTACAAGCAACCAAATATTGAAGCTGCAGTTGTATTACACATGCTGCTGTCAGCCTAGGTTTTCCCAGGTCTTGTTATTGTAAAGTGAAGGGATTTACATTTGTCTCTGACATTTCATCGTGTTTGTTTCACCCTGTTCAGATACTTTTGGACTATGATTCAGCCATGAAAAACAGTGCTTTCCAATTTTGGCTTCATGTCAGAATCATCTTGGAAAATTTTCTTAGCATAAATATTCCTCCTGAACCCTAGTCTCAAGATTTTGATTCATTTATTGTAGGGTGGGACTCAGGAAGCCATACCTAAAACAAGCATTTTAGGTGGTTCTTATCAGTGAAAGCATGAGGTTCCATCAGCCTGCATTTGGAAATCCAGGGTATACCACAGCCTACTCTGCTCAGTGTCACCTGAACACTGGATAAACATGGCTTTTCTTTTAGGAAATCGTCTAAAGGGTAAGAAAATATCTGCATCAAAAGTCAGGTGAAGACTGTCACAATGTTTGCATTCTGTTAATGTACTTTCACAAGTCATTTCCTTCCTCGTTCTCTAAAACAATGTAGCTACAACAACCTACAGATGAGCAGGACATAGACACAATGCTCCCATATGCCAGTTTCTTTCCCACCAGGCAGGGTCGTGCCTCCTATCAGAAGTGTGCAATCTGGCCAAACAGAGCATCCAGACTTAAAGTCCAGAGAAATTGACTGAGTAGGCATGTAAGTTGAAACCAATTTACCATTCCCTATTTTACCAACATTTCGTCATTTCATCTTACTGGGAGGCCCCAGAGAGGTGCGTTTACTTGCCAAGTTCACACAGTTTCGTCTAAAGTGATATGGGAAGATTCTTTCTGGACTTGAAGGAGCCCTATGTCTTCCTTACTGACTTTGATGATTCATTCATTCAGCACACACATACAGAGAATTCTCTGTGTACTAGGGAAGCATTATGTGTGGGATGGAGTAGAAAGAAATGAGACATAGTCCTTTTTCCTTTTTCTCATTCTTGAAGTCCAGTAAGACAAGACCTATACAAAAATAACTGCCCAAGGTAGGCAAGAATGAATGCCATAAAAGGTCAAGAAAAGGAAGAATCACATTTTCTTCCTTCTAAGGAATAGAGTTCTTTTGATCTTTCAGTTAAAAAAAAAACAAAACACTAATTTCTCATTAAAAAAATATGCTGCATTAAATCCATAATTGTGTCCATGTGATCCCTTCAAATGTCATCTCCTACAGGGTACAGACCCTGCCATGTTTTTAATTATTTCAATAACACTTAGCATAATACAATGCACACCAAGGAACTCACCTCTACCTTCAGTCTAAATCTTTTTATTCTTAAGTCCTGGGCATTAGCACAATTTTGTTACTAAAGACCTTTGGCAATGTCTTAGCTCTATGACTGCTGAATTTCTTCATATGGATCCATTTTAAAAGGCTTTCCCTACATTACTAAGGCTGTGGTCTAGTTCTTATACACCACTTGAACAAGAGCCTTCTTGTTACATAAATCCAGAGATCATTCCTCTAAGTCCCTGACTCATTGTTCTCACACTAGGCATTTCTGAAAACAAGACGCCATTTTGTTTCTAGGGTCAGAGCTCAAATCTTTATTGCCTCTGGTGAGATGATATTCTGTTCGCTTTCCTCCATTTAACTATATAACATACCCTGAAGTGTGTGCTAATTAATACATCTGTTTGTCTTACAAAGCAGTTGAAAAGCATGTATTTAAACTGTGATTCACATTTTCCCTTTCAGCCCATCTGCAGATTTTTGTGTACGAGGAGCCTGATTACATTACTATTTTAAAAAGCCAATTAAAAAGTTCACTAAGTGACACTGGTGTGTTTTAGTGCAGGTAATAGAAGCATAAAGCTCTATGTGGCATTACCAAGCTGAAAGATACAACTGGATTTGATGGCAGAATTCATTTCTTCATCTTTCCAAAACAGTCTTCTGGAAAATAACTATGTATCTGTCCCAGAGGCAGCCAGTGGGCACCTAGTCTGCACAGGAACTATTAGGTTACAAAACAGTGAGCCATCTATGGATGCACTCAGAGAGTTCACTGGCAAAGTCTTTATGGCTACTCCTTTGGAAAAAGAAGGGCTGGGTTGGGCGTGGTGGCTCACGCCTGTAATCCCAGCACTTTGGGAGGCCGAGGTGGGCAGATCACGAGGTCAGGAGATTGAGACCATCCTGGCCAACATGGTGAAATCCCGCCTCCACTAAAATACAAAAAATCATCCAGGTGTGGCGGTGTGTGCCTGTAGTCCCAGCTACTCAGGAAGCTGAGGCAGGGGAATCACTTGAACCCGGGAGGCAGAGATTGCAGTGAGCTGAGTTTGTGCCACTGCACTCCAGCCTGGTGACGGAATAAGACTCCTGACCTGTACGTTTGCCAAGTCTGAAACACATGACCTGAGGTTGGCCAATCCTGTACTTCCTCCCAGGACTTTGATTCTTTAGAAAATGAGGTGCAGATGGAGGAAACATTTGCAGTTAAAGCAGATCAGAGCATTTACACATGGGCCAGACTGTTCCTGATACATGACTTTGACTATAGATCCTGTCTCCTACCCCAGCTCATGCTTTTAGTCTCCTAAGTCAGTTCTAAGATCATCACTTCAATATACAGATGCTCCTTGACTTACAATGGGTTTACATCCTGATAAACCCATCGTAAGTTGAAAATGTCATATGTCAAAAATGCATTTAATACATCAAACCCACCGAACATCTTAGGATAGTCTAGCCTACCTTAAGCACACCGATTACACTGACATCAGCCTACAGTTTGGCAAAGTCATCTGGCAACACTGCACACCGTAAAGTATGAGTTTTTTTAGCCTCGTGATTGGGTGGCTGACTGGGAGCTGGGGCTGGTTGCCTCTGCTCAGCATCACAAGTGTATCCTAACACTTTCTGCTGAATATATATCCCTTTGTATCATTTTAAGTCAAAACATTGTAAGTCAAGACATAATTAAGTCCCTTTTCACATGAGATAACCACAGTCTGTTCCTGTTGCTTGTGGCCAACAATCCTGATCGGTTCTAAAAAAAAGATGATTCCTCTATTAGAAAGCTTGGCTCATGCCTGTAATCCCAGCACTTTGGGAGGCCGAGGTGGGCAGATCACTTGAGGTCAGGAGTTTGAGACCAGCCTGGCCAACATGGTAAAACCCTGTCTGTACTCAAAATACAAAAAATAGCCAGGTGTGGTGGTGCAGGCCTGTAGTCCCAGCTACTAGGAAGGCTGAGGCAGGAGAATAGCTTGAACATGGGAGGTGGAGGTTGCAGTCAGCCGCGATCGCACCTCTGCACTCCAGCCTGGGTGACAGAGTGAGACTCCGTCTCGGAAAGAAAAAAAAGACATGCTTTACTCAGTTATGGAGAGACAACTGTCTTGATATAACTTCCTAACTGCTTGCTGTCTGAAAATGAAACAGGTTGCTGCACACAAGCAATAAATTCCTGGTTGCTTGAAAAGTTTAAATAAAGAAGGAACAACCATTTGACAGGAATGCTCTGCAAAGGATTCCTGGACTTGGCAGGAGAATAGACCAGAATCTAATCAAAAGGTTTAGTAAAAATGCTTTCCAAGTGCTAGAGACCAATGGTCTTTGTCCAGCTACCCTCTCAGATGGCTGTGAATCACTGAAGACTCAGACTAAGCACCAGTGGGATGGACTGAGATCAGCCTCTGTCTTTGGTCTTCTTGAGACTCAGTTCTTAAATCTAAACCAATTACCTGATTGTGAGAGGCAGCAAGCCCCATTCTCAGTGGTGAGTGACCCATCTCCCCATAGCCATTTTTGTCCAAGTTTAGATGTTTTCCAATTGGTTCTTTGCACATTGTCAAGCAATATCTTTCTGCATAAAGAGCAAGATATATTTCATTCCTGGGGTTGGAATCTTGAATCAGTTAATCCACAAAGTAGCTAATTTACAGACACATAGTCCCCAAGGTAGACTAGACTAGTCCAAGATGATGTATGAGGTAGAAAGAGAGTCCAAAATGCACATTTTCTTATCCAGCTCTAAAGGACTGAAGTCTGTTCATCAATGAATGAAGTTATATGGCCAGGCAAGGGGCACCTTATTAGTTTCTTTAGCCTTCTGTAAGCCCAACTGCTTCCTTTTAGAGCTTAGAAACCAGAGGCCTGGAAAGACTGTGTGTTGACTGACCTCACACTCTGAGTTGGGGTGTGCACAAGAATGACATCTTGTGATGCTGAGCTCTTCCCAGCTGTCTCCTATCACATTCCCTGTCACCTCCAGCCCCACCTGGCAGGCTGCTATCTTTTCAGCAAAGGCTGAGCGAGGCTCTGCTCACACCCCCTGCGAGAGGTGTCTGTGATGCTCATGTGTGGGGGAAGCTCTTACAGCAGTTCCTGCTTGTGCCAAAAACACCCTGGGAATAAATAAACGTCCCCGTTCCAACACCTTCTTCTCGTACTGAGTATGCACGTGAAAAAAAAGAAACGAAAGAGATTAAAAATAAAACTCACAGAGATAGGAATTCTCTGCTATTGAGAGAAATTCCTTAACACACATTACTCAGGTAATGATTTCTTTGACTCCATGGAAAATTTTTAGAGCTAGAAATAGGGCCTAAGAAAGCAAGAAGTCCAAATCCTTTTATTTACAAGTGGGCAAACTGGAGATCAGAGTGAAATGAGTTTGGTCAACCCAGTGAATTTTTTGCTGAATCAGAACACTGTTTCTTTCACAGGGGCCTTCTTGAGGTTGTGAGGGTTTGCATGGATGACATAGATTAAGTGACTAAAGAATACTAATGCATCATTCTTTTGAATTCCAGTAAAGAAATTGAGCTGCTTTCATTAAAGCCTTTCTTTGAGACCGCTGGGTGAAAGGTGGGGGCTTAGGCCAGGTACGGTGGCTCATGCCTGTAATCCCAGCACTTTGGGAGGCTGAGGTGGGTGGATCACTTGGGGTCAGGAGTTCAAGACCAGCCTGGCCAACATGGCAAAAACCCATCTCTACCAAAAAAACAAAAATTAGCCAGGTGTGGTGGACTACAAACTGGTAGTAGTCCCAGCTACTAGGGAGGCTGAGGCAGGAGAATCGCTTGAACCTGGCAGGCGGAGGTTGCAGTGAGCTGAGATTGCACCACTGCACTCCAGGCTGGGCAACAGAGTGAGACTCCAGCCCAAAAAAAAGAAAAAGAAAAAGGAAGGTGGGGGCTTTAGGATCAGCTAACTCTTTTTAGCAACGTGACTTCGGACAAGTTAACCTGTCAGAGCTTTGGTTTACCTGTCTGCAAAAATAGGGAGAATAAAACTAGCTGTCTCTCTAGTTGTTCTGAGGGTTAAAGAAATAACTTTCACAAAGTACCTAGTCCAGTGTCTAGTATACCCTTAAGGATCAGTAAAAGTACATTTCCTTTTCTTTCTCCTCCCCACCTCAGTTCTCTCTACCTTGGTATGTGTGAAAGAACTCAAACAGGCAAATAAAATAAGAGAATTTTATTCCTCTTATTAAGCCTGCCTATATGAAAGGCACTTGGCCAAGGATATTCAAGACTTCTGAAGACCATAAATATTTTTTGTAAAATATTTTCATATATGAAGGACTGATGAATTTCAAGGGCCAGGCTAACTGAGCAGATCAAATGTTTTTTAAAGTTCTATAAGAGTCTTGAATAAAGGGTTCTTCAATGTTAGGGGAAACAATTGTAACAGACCTCCTTTATTTTGAGAGTCAATAAAAGCAGTAATACTCACTTGAGAACAAGGATGTGAGCTTTTATGGACTTCCTTACAAGACTCTTACATTTCAGATTATCCAGTCTCTTACTCAGCCCTGGAGTTCCATTTTTACCATTCTGTCTGGATGCTTTTAGGGACAGGAGTTGCCAGGTTTGTTTTTTGTTTTTGTTTTGTTTTTAAAAACTAGGTTTTTAAAAAAGGTATTTTTAAACTTCAGCTACAATATATCTCCTGCTACTTCCAACTTTTGATTTTACCTCTATACCTGTTGGGTCACAAGGATAAATCTGTTTCTTTTTTTTGTGGGTTGCTGATGGAAGAAGGCCATTACTTTTCTAATATTAGGGCATTAAGTGTTTATACAAGAATATCAAAACAGGCCGGGCGCGGTGGCTCACGCTTGTAATCCCAGCACTTTGGGAGGCTGAGGCGGGCGGATCACGAGGTCAGGAGATCAAGACCACGGTGAAACCCCGTCTCTACTAAAAAAATACAAAAAATTAGCCGGGCGCGGTGGCGGGCGCCTGTAGTCCCAGCTACTCGGAGGCTGAGGCAGGAGAATTGGCGTGAACCCGGGAGGCGGAGCTTGCAGTGAGCCGAGATTGCGCCACTGCACTCCAGCCCGGGCGACAGAGCGAGACTCTGTCTCAAAAAAAAAAAAAAAAAAAAAAAAAAGAATATCAAAACACAGGTCATTTCACTCTTTAAAAATTAACCATGAATCTTGGTTTATGGTGATTACGGCAACAAGTAGGCAATTATATATATAGTATATAATTTACCTGTGGTTGAGTTTTGACTCAACAGAGTTACAAGTTCCCAAACATCATTGGCAAGGGTGAAAGGTCTGAGTTTAGAATCAGTAGGCCTGTGTTAGAGCTTCGCCCAGGCTGGGTGATCTGAAGCAAGTATCTGAGCCTAGGCTTCTCATATGTGGAAAATGGAGATTCAGTGGAGCTGTAGAGATGGTGGTAAAGAAATTTTTTCTCTTTTTCTTTTTCTTTTCTTCTTTTTTTTTTTTTTTTTTTATTGAGACAGTCTTGCTCTGTCACCCAGGCTGGAGTACAATGGCGCAGTCTCGGTTCACTGCAACCTCTGCCTCCTGGGTTCAAGTGATTCTCCTGCCTCAGCTTCCCGAGTAGCTGGGATTACAGGCACCTGCCATCATGCCTGGATAATTTTTTGTATTTTTTTTTAGTAGAGACAGGGTTTCACCATGTTGGCCCGGCTAGTCTCGAACTCTTGACCTCAGGCAATCCATCCGCCTTGGCCTCCCAAAGTGCTGGGATTACAGGTGTGAGCTACCATGCCCAGCCAAGAAATTTTTTCTTACCACCATTCTTCCCACCATGAAATCTGGGAACCTGAATTCATGTGTGTGTGTAGTGGGGAGAATGGGTTCATTAACCGATTTTAGTTTCTGTTTGTGAATGAATAGTTTGAGCCATGTATATGTCATTTCCCACTGAATGATTTATTCAACTGGAATCTTAATTGGATCTTCAATATTTAAAAATAGATAACATGGAAAGTTGTGTTGACAGCCCTAAGATCATTTCTAATTCTGTGATGCCAAGTTTGAAAACCCCTGAATTTATGCCCTTGGGTGGCGCTAGCAACTTTTTATTCGAAATCATAAGAAGCATTGTACAGTTGACCCTTGAACAATGCAAGGGTTAGGGGAATCAACCCACCAGGTGGTCAAAAATCCATGCATAACTTTTTTTTTTTTCTTTTTGAGATGGAGTCTCGCTCTGTCACCCAGGCTGGAGTGCAGTGGCATGATCCTGGTACACTGCAAGCTCTGCCTCCCGGGTTCACACCATTCTCCTGCCTCAGCCTCCCAAGTAGCTGGGACTACAGGCGCCCACCACCACGCCTGGCTAATTTTTTGTATTTTTAGTAGAGACGGGGTTTCACCGTGTTAGCCAGGAAGGTCTCAATCTCCTGACCTCGTGATCCGCCCGCCTCGGCCTCCCGAAGTGCTGGGATTACACACATGAGCCACCGCGCCTGGCTTTTTTTTCTTTTTTAAGAGATGAAATTCTTGCTATGTTGCCCAGGCTGGTCTCGAACTCTTGGCCTCAAATGATTCTCCACCTCAGCCTCCCAAGAAGCTGGGATTAGAGGCATGAACCACTATGCATGGCTCACATATAACTTTTGACACTCCCAAAAATTAAATACTAATAGCCTACTATTGACTAGAACCCTTACCAATAACACAATCAACACATATTTTATGTGTTACATATATTATACTATATTCTTACAAAAAAGTAAGCTAAAAAAAGAAAATATTATTAAGAAAATCATAAGGAAGAGAAAATATATTTACTGTGTATTAAGTGGAAGTGGATCTTAAGGTCTTTTTCCTTGTCCGTTTCATTTTAGAGTAGACCAAGAAGGAGGAGAAGGAGAAGGGTCAGTCTTCCTGTCTCAGGGGTGACAGGGGTAGCAGAGGTGAAAGAGGTGAAAGGGGAAGTAGTAGAGGCAGGCACACTTGGTACGATTTTTATTTTTAAAAATCCATGTATAAGGCTGGGCGTGGTGGCTCACGCCTGTAATCCCAGCACTTTGGGAGGCCGAGGTGGGCAGATCACGAGGTCAGGAGATCGAGACCATCCTGGCCAACATGGTGAAATCCCGTCTCTACTAAAATACAAAAAATTATCCAGGTGTGGCGGTGTGTGCCTGTAGTCCCAGCTACTCAGGAAGCTGAAGCAGGGGAATCACTTGAACCCCGGAGGCAGAGGTTGCAGTGAGCCGAGATCGCGCCACTGCACTCCAGCCTGGGCAACAAGAGTGAAACTTCTTCTAAAAAAAAAAAAAAAAATCCATGTATGAGTTGACTCATGAAGTTCAAATCTGTTGTTCTAGAGTCAATTGTGGTTGAAAGTATTTGGTAAACTATAAACTGGACTTTATATGTAATGACTACTATGAATAATTTTACAAACTAGATTCATTACTGTCTTTGTTTATTTTGTACTGCTTTAAGAGAATACCTGTAACTGGGAATTTAGAAAGAAAAGACGTTTATTTAGCTCACAGTTCTGCAGCCTGGAAAGTTTAAAAAGCATTGTATTGGGCCAAGTGTGGACCTTCATGCCTATAATCCCAACACTTTGGGAGGCCAAGGCAGGAGGATCACCCAGGAGTTCGAGCAACATAGGAAGACCCCATCTTGACAAAATAAAAATAAAAATTAGTCTGGCATGGTGGCACGTGCATGTAGTCCCAGCTACTTAAGTGGCTGAGGTAGGAAGATTGCTTGAGCCTGGGAAGTCAAGGCTGCAGTGAGCTGTGATCACACCACTGCACTCCAATCTGGGTGACACAGCAAGACCTTGTCTCAAAAAAAAAAAAAAAAAGCATTGTGCTGGCATTTGCTTGGCTCCTGGTGAGGGCTTTTGTGCTGGGCCCAAATATGATGAATGATCAAAGAGGAGGCAGACACATGCAAAGAGGCGAGACCCAAGACGCTCCTGGCTGTGTAACAGCCCACTCTGATGGGAACTAATCCATTCCTGCAAGAATTAATACAGTGTTGCCAGAGTAAGAACTCACTCACTACCACACGAGAACAGCACCAAGCCATTTGTGAGGGATTGTTCCCCCATAACCCAAACACCTCCTGCTAAGCCCCACCTCCCAAGACCACCACACTGGGGATCAAATTTCAACACGAGTTTTGGTGGAAGCAAACCAACAGTATCTAAACCATAGCAATTACAAATTCTGATTATGTAGTTACCTCATCTCGACAAAAAGCCTGTATTTACGCCATGACAACTCTGTCTCTTGGAACCACACATTAAGTATTTTCTCTCTATGGTGAGCTTGTGCCCACACTCTTATAACGGCCTCTTTTATTTCAGACCACTTTTTAAAGGCCAGGAGGCTTGTTAACTGCCCAAATACCTTCACTAAATTAAAGGGAAGCTTTTTCTTTCCACAGTATGCACTGTGTATTAGTCAGTCTTTGCTATGTAACAAACCAGTCCCAAATTTGGTGGTCTAAAATAGTCATTTACAGTGCACAGTTCTCTTGGTCAATAATTTGGATTGGATTCAGCTGAGTAGTCATTCTGACAAACTCACCCTGGGACACCCATGCAGGTATAGTCAATTGGTAGGCTAGTTTGAAGCCAGTTGCTACTGATGGTCAACAATGCCATGTGTCTCCAGCATCTACCAGGCTAGCCTAGGCTTTTTCACATGGAAGTTGAGATGTATACACAGCAAGGGGAGTTAAGAGCAGTAGCTGCAAGGCTTCTTAAGCCCTATGCTCAGAAGTTGCAAAACATCATTTCTGCCATAGTCTTCCATTGGTGAAAGCAAGTCACAAGGCTGGCCCAAATTCAAAGGGTAGGTGAGTAGACTCCACCTTTTTATGAGAGGAATAGCAAAGTTACATTGCAAAGGTGTGTGCGTGAGAATCGGTGAGATTATTGCGGCCATCGCTGAAAATATGCTACTGCCCTGACCAATGAGTTTTGGCTTAAAGATATTACATTTGATTTTCTTATTCTTTGATATTTAAAGAAGATGTAGCATTTGAAAAATACAGTTTGGGCCAGGCGTGGTGGCTCACACCTGTAATCCCAGCACTTTGGGAGGCCAAGGTGGGTGGATCACCTATGGTCAGGAGTTTGAGACCAGCCTGGCCAACATGGTGAAACCCCATCTCTATGAAAAATACAAAAATTAGCCAGGCGTGGTGGCAGGTGCCTGTGATCCCAGCTATTCGGGAGGCTGAGACAGGAGAATCACTTGAACCCGGGAGGTAGAAGTTGCAGTGAGCTGAGATCATGCCACTTCACTCCAGCCTGGGCAATAGAGCGAAACTCTGTTTTTTTTTAAAAAAAAAAAAAGAAAAATATAGTTTGGGAATCAAAATATATACAAGTTGTAGAGAAAGGGAAAATAAATCTGAGTTCTTCATTGATCTTTGCTAGTGTAAAGCTTAATCTCCTGCCCACAGCTTACTCATATGTACCCTATGCACTGACTTGGCCTCACTCAACTGAGACTTCTTTTAGGATTCCAGTCTCTCATGTGTCACTGGGAAATGCCCCATGAAAGTTCTTTTGCTAGGGGATTCTTAAGTCAGGCCATTACACAGTCAGGCCAGTGAAGTCATTAGAGATGCACGGGTCTTGCTACTTCCTGGCAATTACATGCTGCCTGAATGAAGTTTGCTGCAGACAGAAAGTGGCCAGTTTTTATAAAAACATTAAAAAATGAGACAATGCATATACTAATATGGATGTTTTTTAAAGACCGTAGACAGCTCTGATTTCTTAACCTAAATTAATTTGTTTCCCTAAATCCTCTGAGCAGTTTGTGACACAAGTATATTATTCCTGTGGTTGTGCTTCACAGCAATAGAAGTATGTGTATAGCGTTTTCTATATTCAGTCAAGCAGCTTCTGGATGCAGCTCTCCATAGGGGACAATAACAGCTGACATACAGCACACACTAAGTGCCAGGCACTCCTAAGTGCTTATACATGTTGACTCATTTAAGCCCATGATAAGCCTATGAGGCAGGCACTATTATCTCATGTACACATTTGAAGTTCACAGTGGTTAAGTGACTTGCTGAAAGCCTAAATTGCAAGTGGCAGAGCTGGGACATGAACCCAGGCAGTCAGTTATGTCAGTGCCTGGGTTCTTAACCACTATATTCCACTATCTCTCGAGGGACATGCGACTTATGTATATGGTGCCTTCCCTGTCTGTGGAGCACAGATGTTCCTGGCTTCATATATGAACAATGAGGCTTTTTATAATTACAAATAATTCTTGAGTCTGATTCAGTCAGTCTAGGGCAGAGATTCATAGACTAGTGAAGGATACAGAATATGGAATCAGCCTAAATGCTTATCAATGGCGGACTGGATAAAGAAAATGTGGTATATATGTACTATGGAATACTATGCAGCCATAAAAAAGAAGGAGATCATGTCCTTTGCAGAAACATGCATGGAGTTGGAGGCCATTATCCTTAGAAAACTAAGACAGAAACAGAAAATCACATACCACATGTTCTCACTTATAAGTAGGGGCTAAATAATAAAAACACATTAACAAATAGAAGGAAACAGCAGACACTGAGGTCTACTGGAGGGTGGAGGGTGGGAGGAGGGAGAGGATCAGGAAAAATAATGGTTACTAGGCTTAGTACCTGGGTGATGAAATAATCTGTGCAACAAACTCCTATTACATGAATTGACCTGAATTACAAACCTACACATATACCCTGAACTTAAAATAAAAGTTTAAAAAAAAAAAACAGAAGAAAAAATGTGTAATAAAAAAATTGTTGTTTTTTTTTTTTTGAAACGGAGTTTTGCTTTCATTGCCTAGGCTGGAGTGCAATGGCGCCATTTCGGCTCACTGCAACCTCCACCTCAGCCTCCCAAAGTGCCGGGATTATAGGCATGACCCACCATGCCCAGTTAAAAATTTTAAAAACATAAACATAAAAAAATCTAATAAATGAGTTATAGGAAAAGTGCTATGGGCATTCAGAGGAGAAAAGATATTTGTGTCTGGAGAGGTGGGGATCTACAAAGGCTTCATGGAGAAAGAAAAACCTGACTTGTACTTGGGCAGTTGAGACAATATATAAATATACAGAGTGATCACCTGTGGTTGAATGAACAACATAAAATGGCTTCTACCCATATCTGTGCAGCAGGATTCACTACTGGACTCTCACTGTGTTGACCACAACAAAGCTGTAAAGAGCAAGCCTTTGCTGATGCTTCCTAACTATAACACATTGGAAACTCAACAGTCATTGATATGAATTCCACAGGTATGTGGAAATTATTCATAAACACTAAAATTGAAAACAAATGCTAGTTGTTTGTATTATGGCTCATTATATATTCTATAACATCCACAGTTTACAAGGTATAACTATGTACCTAATAGACTATCAATAAAATTTCCACTGAATGTATTAAAAGTTGGTCATTTAATGGGAGCTGGGGATATACATTGAGAATAAAGTGGCACTTGCCTAACTTAGAACTAGCGTGCAAGAAAATTTAATTGTTGACTGTTTGTTGTGACAATGGGCTCCTTCAGAAACTGGGATTGCTGAGTCTTGTGGGCCCATGCACTGGTGGCTAGAAGAAAGGTTAACCGGGGTCAGCTGTAGCTGCAGAAGGCATGCGTTCACTTCAGAGGGTAAATGGCTCAGAGAGAAATCTTTTGGCTTTAAGTTGTTCTAGAAAGAAAAACTTATACTCTAAGAGATTGGATGATGTAAGAACCAAGAAAGAATCAGAATTAGCACTGGGTAAATAAGCATTATTAATTGTTATGGTACTTTGACATTATAATATCTGAAACACAACAACTGAAGTCCCTGAAAGCCAAATTTGGTTTTGTCATCATTTAAGAATTATAGAAGGCTAGGTTTGGCAGGGGCCTTAGAGAGCTCTTAATCTAAACTCATTTTTTTTCTAATTTTACAGCAAACAGTTCCTCTGGATCTGAGGAGGCAAGTTGCCCAAGGTAGGATAGTAAGTTGGTTTAAATAGAGATACAACATGTTCTTTTGGTGTTTTATGTTTTTAAAAAACCACTTAAGTATTTTCTACTGATATTGAAACTTGCTTGCTATATTAACCAAATGCAAAGAAATGCTACACAGCTGGTAGAAGAAGAGAGAAGAAATGGCATGATGTTTCCATTCTCTTGCTCTTTTGAACCTGCCTTCAACCCTAGGACAAATTATTAGTTATTCACTTAGCAATTGCCTATTGATGCTTACTATAACCAAGGTGATTTCAAAACACTAAATGGCCTTGAAGAACTCACAATACAGCAAACACATTACAGCATTACTGCCACTACTTTATGATTACTACTACTACTGCTAATATGAGATATGAAGTGTTAGATACCTGAAGAGACATATAGGAAACTGGAGGAGGGTTACAATAACAATGGTTCAGCCGGGTGCGATGGCTCACGCTTCTAATTCCATCCCTTTGGGAGGCCAAGGTGGGTGGATCACCTGAGGTCAGGAGTTCGAGACCAGCCTGGCCAACATGGTGAAACCCCATCTGTACTAAAAATACAAAAATTAGCTGGGCGTGGTGGTGGTGCTTGTAATCCCAGCTACTTGGGAGGCTGAGGCAGGAGGATTGCTTGAACTCGGGAGGTGGAGGTTGCAGTGAGCCGAGGTTGCATCACTGCACTCCAGCCTGGGCGACTGAGTTCTCAGAAAAAAAAAAAAAAAAAACCATAAACAAAAACAATGGTTCTACTATTCTACTATCAGGGGAGTCTTCAGGGAGAAGGTGTTGCCTGAACTAGTTTTGAAGGACAGTAGGATTTGTATCACAGACATTTTAGGTAGGCCAGGAGAGGTGGATTTCCTAGCAATCAAAGATGCGGAGGTGGAAAAGTGTGAGGTAGGTCCACCAGAACACAGAGGCCAGGAAGGGGAACAGGGAGAGAGAATGCTGGAAAGGATGACTCAGGGATAATATGCCATAGAGGTTACTTATGATTTGTTTTCTTGCTTATGTATTCTCTTCATGATAGAAAACATTTTTAAAATATAAGTTTATCTTTATAATCCATAATAGGCAACTCATTCAATAAAACTTGAAAAATATAGAGATTTCAAAACATAATACTTTTTATTACTTAATAACTTGCTCTACTTCTTTCCAGTATTTTTTCACAGACATGGATATCTAGATTCAAAAAAAAAAACTGTTCTAATCATACTTAATTGAGTTTCTCAAACCCATGTTAAATTTTCCATGATCGGTCCTTTAAGAGAAATTTTATGTCCAATTACAGGATTAGTCTCCTAAGAGATAAAAAGGCTCAATGAAAGAGATAAAAAGGAAGCTTTTTGCCAGAAGCTAGTGTGGGAGGGCACTAATCTCTTCCTGTTCTTGCAGAGACAGATTTGTTCAATCATGGGTGATCTTAATCGGTGAGCATGTTCCTTCAGTACTTCCTGATGAGGTGGTGGCTCTCTACTGACCATCAGAGTGGTTTGCCAATCATACACACCATCACTCACTTCCCCATTCTTTTTTTTATTTATTTTATTTTATTTTTTTGAGATGGAGTCTCACTCTGTCTCCCAGGTTGGAGTGCAGTGGTGAGATCTCAGCTCACTGCAACCTCTGCTTCCTGGGTTCAAGCAATTCTCCTGCCTCAGCCTCCCCAGTAGCTGGGACTACAGGCACACAACACCATCCCCAGCTGATTTTTTGTATTTTTAGTAGAGACTTCCCAGGCTCAAGCAATATTCCTACCTCTTTGTATTTTTAGTCTCAACTCCTGACCTTGTGATCCACTTGCCTAGGTCTCCCAAAGTGCTGGGATTACAGGCGTGAGCCACCACGTCCGGCCCCCCATTCTTAAGTTCTTAATTTTGGTTCCATTCTTTGTCCATAGAATATGTCTTAACCCAGTGTTTCTCAGACTTTAGTATGTGTAGGAATTACCAGGAAATCTGGTTAAAGTGCAGATCCTGATTCAGTAGGTCTAGGGCAGGCTGGAGATTTTGTCTTTTGTCTTCCTTCTTTTCTTTTCTTTCCTTTTCGTGCTTTCTTCCAATGGAGTTTCACTCTTATTCTCCAGGCTGGAGTGCAGTGGCATGATCTCAGCTCACTGCAGCCTCCCTCCACCTCCCCAGCTCAAGCAATTCTCCTGCCTCAGCCTCCCGAGTAGCTAGGATTACCGGTGCCTGCCACCATGCCTGGCTAATTTTTTTGTATTTTTAGTAGAGATGGGGTTTCACCATGTTGGCCAGGCTGGTCTCGAACTCCTGGCCTCAGGTGATCCGCCCACCTCAGCCTCCCAAAGTGCTGGGATTACAGGCATGAGCCACCGCGCCCAGGCTGATATTTTGTATTTCTAACAAGCTTCCGGGGGATGCTCTTGCTACTGGTCCAGGGACCACAGTTTGAGAAGCAAGGCCTTAGGGTACTTTCTTTTTCAAACCTAATCTGTCTTTTTGTTGCTATCACACAAGCAAAACAAATTAACTTGTTCACAGCCTTTCTTCTACAAATCTATATAGATATCCCTTTAATTACTTTTGGCAATTTATCATTGCCGGAAAAAGCTAAAACCACAGGAATTTTTATTCCTTTCTAGGTAAACGGTTTTTACCATCTGGATGCTTGGATGCTTAAAGGACTTGTTGCTGTTTTTCTTTACTCCTGATGGGTATAAGTATGAATAGCTTTTCTCTGATTGTGTTTTGAATGCAGTGGATCTTTGAGCTTGCATACTTATGTAAAACTGCCGCTCAGG
Source organism: Symphalangus syndactylus (assembly GCF_028878055.3). Lineage (NCBI taxonomy): Eukaryota > Metazoa > Chordata > Mammalia > Primates > Hylobatidae > Symphalangus > Symphalangus syndactylus. The sequence goes on from NC_072439.2 coordinate 89,828,705, forward strand.
AGAGTCTCTTTAATTATGCCCTCAACCATTGTTTCCAAACAATTATCCTGCTTTCTTCCTAAGGAGCTTCATTCTCAGGTTGGATCTCTGACCCCTGTCTTACATAGATCATTCTCTCTTTCTATTTAATCTCTGTGCTGTCCTCTGTAAGCTAGAAGACATTCTCAAGTTTACCCTCTATATTACAGACTCAATTTTCTCAGGTCATTTCTGCTTTTGGTTCTTTTCCCCAAAGTGAAAGTTAATTCTACTGTTGCACTTTTATTTTCCTAAAATACTTTTTTCATTTTATTCATTTCCCATTTTAGTCTGAAATGTTGCCTGCTGTCTTTTCATGTCGAGCTTTCTTTTTATAATACACGTTTTTGTTTCAAAAGGCAATGCCTTTAAGCTTTTCGAGAAAGAATGCCAAAACATTCTTTATTATTTTCTTCTGGTTCCTCCAGCAAATCTTTTCTAGAGGGTTCTTCTCCCTTTGTGGCTCCAGGATGATGTTCTCTTTTCCCTTGTTCTGTAAGTGTAATGGACATTTCTCATTATTTGCTCATCTCAGCATCCGTATCCCCTCCGCACACACCTTTCTATGTTTGGAGAATATTCCATTTTATGAAGCAAAGCTTGCCTTCCATATAGAAACTGAAAATACGAAAAACTCACTTTCTTTTTTTTTTTTTTTTTTTTTTGAGACGGAGTCTCGCTCTTTCACCCAGGCCGGACTGCAGTGGCACGATCTCGGCTCACTGCAAGCTCCGCCTCCCAGGTTCACGCCATTCTCCTGCCTCAGTCCCATGGAAAAACTCACTTTCTAAGTCTTCTTTGCAATTAGGATGCACAGAGTAGGCACTGCCAGCCAGATGTGTATGTTCCAGGCATTGACTAACACAAGTGGTTCAAGGAAACAGAGCAGAACTGGCCACGTGCAGTTTCCAGACGCAACATGACAGCTGTTTTACAGGCAGCACCCAGTGTTAGGGATGCTTGTGGTGCAAGAAATGTCCATAACCAGTAGTTGCTTTAAGAGTGTCACCACTGGACTAAATAGTTTCATTTCTGGTATAGAGATTCTGAACCTGTTCTTTCATGTCAAAGTAGACTCTAGAAACTACTCAATATCTTTTTAGTAAATTATTTCCCGCTTATGTTGTCAGAGTCCAATTCACTACTTAAAACTGAGAATCCTGCCTGACACAATCAATGCATTTTAAATAGACCCCACCGTGGTCTTATTTTCTGCTTACTTTTCTTCAAGTGAGTTATAATCTGCTACTTTGATACAGTAGACCTCTGATTCCACTCTATCTACTTAGGCCCTTGCCAAATCCATCCCCAGAGGAGAGCTGGATGTCATACTCCATTTTTGGCTCAATTCTTGGTGTCCTCGGGCTTTTTTCCTGTGCGTGTCTGTTGGTTGGGGCTGAGATTTTCTAGCTCCGAAAAAGTAGAAATAAATGTCTAATGGTGAACGGGATAGCTAACCAGTACTCTGCTGGATACAGAGCTTGCCCAAAGGCCCAGAGTTTCTTCACTTATAAAATTAGAAGCCACATACATGTGCATATATGAAGGTTGACCCACAGGTGATAAGGCAGGCTAGGAGAGACTAGAGGCAAGAACTGAGCTCACACAAGGCCAGTCCCACTGTTTAGAACAACCATCCTGAGCACAGCTCTGAGCAGCCCATTGCTTGCTCAAGAATCCTCCGAGGACTTCAGTCCATATCCATGATAGATTGCCTGCTGCTCTGCCATACTCCAGTGCTTTCTCTGTTCCTTTCTTTGAATAATCTCCTCCCTCCTATGATCCAAATTTTGCCACTTCTGTTGCCTCTTTTCTCATAAGCTCATCTTTTCTTACTCTCCTCATGCTATGCTCAAACCATAATGAACTATTTTTCATTCTCTTAGTTTACAACAATCTTGAAATATAATTCTGTCTTTGCATGTGCTGTATACTTTGGCTAGAGCACTCCTCATTACCCTACACTTCTTCATCTAGTTAACACTTGAACTTCTTTCAGGTCTCATTTTACCTGTTGCTCCTTTCTGCAAATCTTCTCTGCCCTCCTGCTCCTCAAGACCTGTGTGCACTTCCAATGGGCTTCCATAACACTCTGGCTCATCCTTACCTTAACATAGATCACTCTACAGTAACTGAATATATACATACTTGTTTATATTTGTTTTTACTTGTTTATAACCTGAACTAGTGTGTTACACTTTCTTGGCCATATCTTATTATATGTTGTTCGTGGTATTCAGTTATGTACCTGTTTTATAGTAGGTACTTAAAAATAATTGTGAAAGAATAAAAGAACAAAAAGAATTCTACTCCTCTGCACACCCATCACATTTTAAAATACGATAAGTATATACTTTATGTAAAGTATGTATATACAGCTTATTAGCCTCTTTTTTCTCATAGAGTAGGATCCACGACTGCTTCAAGTCAAGTAAGTATCATGTTCAGGAGCTTCTGCCTTAATAGGTACTCAAGAAAGTTTATTTGAAGAAGTTCTATGCTATAGGGTAACCAAAATGTCAATCACCCAAATTGGGTGACTTTTCAGAGTAAAAGTCAATGCTATTAATAATTAGCCTAAGAAGGCCATGATGTGCGGTGGCTCACACCTGTAATCCTAGCACTTTGGGAGGCTGAGGTGGGTGGATCACCAGAGGTTGGGAGTTCGAGACCAGCCTGACCAACATGGAGAAACCCCACCTCTACTAAAAATACAAAATTAGCCAGGCGTGATGGCGCATGCCTGTAATCCCAGCTACTCGGGAGGCTGAGGCAGGAGAATCACTTGAATCTAGGAGGCAGAGGTTGCGATGAGCCGAGATTGCGTCACTGCATTCCAGCCTGAGCAACAAGAGCGAAACTCCATTTCAAAATAAATAAATAAATAAATAAATAAAATTAGCCCGAGATGATAGTCATGATTTAGCATTGTCCAGGGCAACATGGATATACAGTGTCCTATTTAGATAGCAACACACCATTGCCAGATCATTAATAGTTGCTTTTTTGATTGTAAGACGGAAGGTGCTGGGCCAGGGGGAGTTTCTTGTATTACATTCACTAAAAGGTCAAACAGAGTATGAAAGATGATCATCTGATAGTCAAATATCAAGCAGTGAGTTAGTGACAGGCATAGATAAACTGCCCAGGATTCTTAATTCTCTTATTCTTCATCCCAATGAATGCTATTTGTCTTTTGATTAAGTGGGATGCATGCAATGGGAGACATTGAAATTTAGATTTTTTTTGAACTGTAATAATTAGTCATTATAACATAGAAACAAAATCAAATCTGTTTCTTCTTCTTACATCTGCCACAGCAATCAGACATAATCCTTTAATGTAATCAGAGGTAGGAATAAAATGTCAAAGCCTTGTGCTTTAAAGAATTTAATTGGAGATTCAGCCATGGTCCCGAAGCAGCAATCACTTTTCTTCCTTAAAGAAAAGCACTCAGAGCATTTAGACATTAGTTCAGTGATCCTCAATTTCGGAGCTTGGTGCTGGAAAGTTATCTATATTCTACTTGGGGAAATTAAGGCTCAATATATATTGAGTTTAGGTCAGTTTGTGGTTTAGTAGATCCATTCTTAATAGATTGACAAATTAAGGGTCAAATAGACCAGAAAAGAACACTGGGGGTTCACTTTGAAAGCAGTAGGTGAAAAGATTGAGTGGGGATAGGAAAAGCAGTGTCAGGAATCACGAACTTCAACCAGAAATTCCATACATTTGCTTAGTGTTTACAGTTTGTAATATACTTTTACATTCATCGTTTTATCTGGTCCATGCCTAAAGATACAGAAGGTGGGACAGGAATGAGGATCTTCATCCTGTAGAAGGAAGAAAGAAAGAAAGAGAGAGAGAGAGAAAGGAAGGAAAAGAAAGAAAAGAAGAAAGAAAGAAAGAGAGAGAGAGAGAAAGGAAGGAAAAGAAGGAAAAGAAAGAAAGAAGAAAGAAAGAAGGAAGGAAGGAAGGAAGGAAGAAAGAAAGAGAGAAAGAAAGAGAAAAATGAATATGTCTCAGGGAGAGGAAATGACTTATTCGGGATCATATGTTTGTCACAGAGTTGGGACTAGAGCCCAGGTCTCTTACTTCCCAATCTGAGCATCGTCCTGGGGCTCAGTGATGTGGTTGAGGGCTTCATCTCAACCACATCTCCATGGGAAACCTAAAGAAATGTGACCAGTCCTACTTGGAACTTATAAATGCCACCCAAACCATTCAAGCTGCTTGTATTTCTGCTCAGGAAATCTTAAAGGGCTTCAATTCTTTCCTGCCTATTATGCCATGTGTCATAGGCAAAGAGAAAGTTTATAATAAACTCGTGTGCTAAAAGGAAGCTAGATCTTTTAGCCAGAGCCTTTTCAGTGCCTCAGCTTAAAAGTGGTAGCCACCTGGGTGATCTGGAGCTAGAGCGAATCAGGATTGAGAGGTGAGATATTAAGGTAGTATGGTGTTCTGTGGGTTAGCCTGATAAATGAGGGAATACCATGTGCCTTAGTGGGACTTTGTAAGGTTCAAATGGAAGGTGAAAATACTGGAAGCTTTTTGGTTTAAAAAATCATGTACACCTGGCGTGGTGGCTCACGCCTGTAATCTCAGCACTTTGGGAGGCTAAGGCCGGCAGATCACCCGAGGTCAGGAGTTCGAGACCAGCCTGGCCAACACATAGTGAAACCCCACCTCTGCTAAAAAAAATACAAAAATTAGCTGGGCGTGGTGGTGCACATCTGTAATCTCAGCTACTTGGGAAGCTGAGGAAGGAGAATCACTTGAACCCAGGAGGTGGAGGTTGCAGTGAGCAACCGGGAGGTGGAGTTGGATATTGCGCCACTGCACTCCAGCCTGTGCGACAGAGAAAAAAAAATCATGTTAGGGCCACAAATATGAATTAGTGCCCTACTATTCTCTATAGGTATCTATTTTTATTTCAGTTTGTTTATTTTAGCATTGTGCTAACATTGTATATTCAAACTACATTTGAATTTTCCTTGTGAGCGTACGGTGGAGTCTACCCTACTGTAAGTGTTGATGATTGAAATAAAATCATGTGGACATTTTTGCTTAAAATTATCCTTGAAAAATACTTAGGATACAATCCCCTTTCCTCTAGCTTTCGGACTAATCACAGTTTATTGGTTGAGCACCAGAAGCAGCAACTGGCTTTTAACTGGGACCATGCTGAATAAAATATAGGTCTCTTTATTTATTTTATTATTATCTTTTGAGACACAGTCTCACTCTGTCACCCAGGCTGGAGTGCAGTGGCACGATCTCACTGTAACCTCTGCCTCCCGGGTTCAAGCGATTCTCCTATCTCAGCCTCCTGAGTAGCTGGGATTACAGGCAACTGCCACCACGCCCAGCTAATTTTTGTATTTTTAGTAGAGACTGAGTTTCGCCATGTTGGCCTGGCTGGGCTCGAACTCTTGACCTCAAGTGATCCGTCTGCCTCAGCCTCCCAAAGTACTGAGATTACAGGTGTGAGCCACCACCCACAGGCCAAATATGGGTATCTTTAAACAGTAAAATCAACAAGGTAAGAGCACTCCATGAAAAGCAGGTAAAGATGTGAGAACTAGTGTGGGCCAGGAGGTTCAGGTCTTGCATCTCCACTCACAAGAATCCTGGTGGAGAGGATCACCATTTAAATTTAAATTGTTGCCTCTTGGGCTGGGAGCAGTGGCTCACCCCTCTTGTCCCAGCTCTTTGGGAGGCTGAGGCGGTTGAATAACTTGTGGTAAGGAGTTTGAGACTAGCGTGGCCAACCTGGTGAAATCCTGTCTGTACTAAAAATACACAAAAAATTAGCCAAGCGTTGCACACGCCTGTAATCCTAGCTACTCGGCAGGCTGATGTGGGAGGATCACTTGAACCTGGGAGGCAGATGTTGCAGTGAGCTGAGATTGTGCCACTGCACTCCAGCCTCCATGACAGAGCAAGACTCTATTTCATAAATAAAGAAATAAAATTGTTGCCTCTCTTCTGTCCCTACCCATACATTGAATTTTGTGGGTAGAATCAGCCAGACTTGACCAGTGATTGGAAAGAGGAGTTAGGGAGAGGGAAGTCAAGAATGACCACAGGTTGTGAGCATCCTCCTCACAAGGCTGGGGTACCATGAATGGAGACAGGGAAGTGGGGAGAAGGCAGAGCCCAGGTGAATTCGATTTTGAGCCATGTTGAGTTTGATGATTCTCAAATAAAGACTGGTTAACCTGTAAAAGTCTGCTAATTTTAGTCCTCAAACTCAAAAGCAAAAATGTGAACATTTTCTATAATTGGGAGTATGCAATTAAAATTAAGGTTATTCTGCAAAGTAAAAGAAACCTAGTCTCCTTCAATTTAAGGTCTATTCCATCCCTGGGAATGCACTAACACAGACTGTCTTAGCTAGTTGGGTGAAAAAAGAGCCAAGGTCTAGAAATACAGGTAAAGGTCTAATTAAATATTTCAAAATAATATTCCACCACAAACCATCTGGCATAGATTGCTGAGAAGATTCAAGGTCAAACAAAAGGGATCGCATCTTCCCAAATATGTGTTTGCTTTTTTGTCTTAAAAAAGCTGTATTGTCTGTCTTATTACAGACACATTGGAAAATTTAAAAGTGACACATTTATTGTAAGAAAATCAGAAAATTTAGATAAGCAAAAAGAATAAATAATTCTACCACTTTAAAACAATCACTTTTATAACATTAAGCATACCCTTTCAAATCCTTTAAAAAATTACATCTATGCTTTTTCTCCCACTTTAAAATATCATGTAACCAAAAGAAATGAAAATATATGTCCACATAGAAATATGTACCTGAATGGTCACAGGAGCATCATTCATTGTAGCCCCCAAACAGAAATAAGCCAAATGTTCAGCAACTGATGAATGAGTAAAGACAATATGGTATATCCATAAAATTGAATATTATTTGGCCATTAAAAGGTAAAAAGTATTAATACATTATGCTCCAACATTAATGAACCTTGAAAACATGGTAAGTGGAATAAATCAGATGCAAAAGTTCACACATTCTGATTCCATTTATATGAAATGTCCAGAAAAAGCAAATCTTATAGAGACACAAAGTAGACTAGTAGATATTTGGGTCTGAAGATAAGAATAGGCAATGACTATAAATGGGTGCAAGGTTTCGTTTTGGGGTGATGGAACTGCTCTAATATTAGAATGCAGTGATGGTTATGCAATTCCATAAATTTACAAAAATTTACTAAAAACCACTTCTGCCTAAAGTGAATGAATTTTATGGTATGCAGATTATACCTCAATTAAACTGTGTATATATATATAATATATGTATATATAGAAGATATATATATAATATATGTATATATAAAGAGATTTATATAGATATATATCATGGACTTCTTTCTATTCATCTAAAACTGACCTAATATCTGCTGTGATGCCCAGGGAGTCAGCGAGACTGTGGATTGCAACCATGAATGAGGCAAAGCACATCCTGAAGTCTATTCCAGGTACGGAGCTCAACAAGAACTGTCAGACCTTCTTCAGCTCGATGCAACTCTCTAAAGGAACTAGTGAGGCCACTACATGAGGCCTTACTGCATACATCAAACCCCTGGACATTATCCTTTACCTCCTGCTTCTGTTGTTGTGTGAAGACAAAAATGTTCATGCCATGTTTGTGTTTCCCCAGTGGGTCCTCGGTTGTGTCTCCAGGATCATCGTTGCCTGCCCCATCACCATCAAAGGAGCCTCTCAGCTGCAGTGGTGGATCCAGCCCATCCAGTGGTCCACCTGGGAGGTCTCAGCCAAGCCATCTCAACACACTCCTCTGCTTGGAATTGGTATTATGTATCATCTTTGTTTTAGGATGTAGGGTAGGAACTGAGTCTATTAATGTTTTTCTCAACACTGTATTCCCAGGCCTAATAAGGCTAGTAGGTGCAATAATAACCTGTTGTTAGAGCAAAAAAGATGGCATAAACTGTCTCCCTTGTTGTTTGAGCCTCTTTGAAACTTTTCATTGGTAGTGAACACAAAAAGGATTAAAGCTCTGCCTACCAACATCTCTGCTACAAGAGACTGGCCCCCACTGTGAGAGTGCTCTGCCTGATCTCTGAAGATTCACAGGCTTCCAGGCATGATCAGGCACGATTCCAGGCAGACCCCAGGCATGATTAGGACTCTTCTAAGTCCTGCACTTACCTGAGATCAAAAGCCATTAGATTGGTACAGGTGGCCAAGTTGGGATACACCAAAATACATTCAGACAATCCAATCCTGTGATCTGGCAAAATGCAAGTAGTGATAACACTATAGCCACTTACTAAAAACTGGGTAAAATTGCGCAGAAACCCAGGAGACAGATACAAATGATCATTTGTCCATATTGATTTGATTCCTGTAAGCTAATGAAGAAATTAGCTTGTGACATCAAAGACCTAGTACTAAATAAAAAGAGAAAACATTCATTTAGGAAGTGTGATGATACATTCTTTTCATTTTACATTCACTTTCTTCCTCCATTCTACAATGAGATGTGAAGAAGAGAGAGTAAGCAAACCTGTTATAATCTGTTTTATTTATTTATTTTTTTTTTTTTGAGAGGGAGTCTCAATCTGTCCCCCAGGCTGGTGTGCAGTGGCACGATCTTGGCTCACTGCAACATCCGCCCACTGGGTTCAAGCGATTCTCCTGCCTCAGCCTCCGGAGTAGCTGGGATTACAGGTGCCCACCACCACACCTGGCTAATTTTTATATTTTAGTAGAGACGGGGTTTCAACTTGTTGGCCAGGCTGGTCTTGACCTCTTGACCTCAAGTTATCTGCCCGCCTCGGCCTCCCAAAGTGCTGGGATTACAGGTGTGAGCCACCACGCCCAGTCTATAAACTGTTTTATTATCTTTAGTGTTGCATTTACTACAAGTCTGCACTACTATTTACCATATTAAGTTTTTAACTTCTTTTTAAAAGGCTGATGCTTACTGGGCCGAGCTAGAGTCACTGTCACCCAGAGGCCTGGTTTGTACATGACAGTGGTACTATAATCTTGGAAGAGACCTATGTTCAACTATAGAAGAGGATACATAAAATATTAACTGTCACTTATGCTTAGTTATTTCTGAAAAAAGATGCCCTTAGGTATCTTTTTAAATTTTGTTTAAATAAAGTTGCAAAATAACCATGACTTTAATTTCATGTCTATTCTAATAGCAGAACAATGTTATCAGAAAATTTATACAATTTATGTGTGGTAATCATAGAAGGCCTAGAAAGTGCACACACAGCACATTGTAACAAATGACTAATATTAGTCCTGTCTCTTCCCCTTGCCCCTCCTGATGCCTGCTCAGAGTCATGGTCTAAAGAAACATGACCAATCTCCCAAAAAGACAGCATCAATTGTGTGGCTTTTCTATCCACATTGAGTGAAGGAGTGATTCACTCATTCACTCACTCACTGGATAACATTTGGTTATAAGTGCCAGGTACTGCCTTGGCTGCTGGGGAAGAGAAATGAACAAGACATGAATACTACTATAAAGAATCCTGTATTTGCATGGAGGAGATCAAATACACTGATGAAAAATTGTAATGCATTGGGATAATGAAATGGGTATCTTTTTGAGAAAATAGAGAAGTTATTTTCGTATTAATGGAGGGAGTTTGGAAGGAATGGGCAATGGGGTAGAGATTCCATGAGAGGGGGTTGGCTGGACACGTAGAATCTGCAGTTTCAGAGATGGCCCTAGAAAGTCTTTTAGGTTCAAGAGGAGAAAACTAAACGTGCAAAAGCCCAGAGGCAGGAAGTAAAGGAAGTGGTGTGTGTGTGTGTGTGTGCATGCGTGTGTGTGTGTGTGTGCACGCGTATGTGTGTGTGGTGGAGGAGGGGATGTTGGAGGTACAACTTATAGTTGGAAAAGGCCATCAGGATTTGATCATAAAATGAGGAAGGGGAAGCTGCAGGGTATGAACTTAATTTGGTTGATATTATTGAACCCTATCAGTCCGTTATCACACAGCTAATAAAGACATACTCAAGACTGGGAAATTTATAAAGGAAAAAAGTTTAATTGACTCACAGTTCAGCATGGCTGGGAGGCCTCAGGAAACTTACAATCATGGCAGAAGGGGAAGCAAACATGTCCTTCTTCATGTGGCAACAAGAGGCAGAAGAATGAGTGCCCAGTGAAGGGGAAAGACCCTTATAAAACCATCAGATCTCATGAGAACTAACTCACTATCACGAGAACAGGAGTGGGGAAACTGCCCCCATGATTCAATTATCTCCACCTGGTTGCTCCTGTGACATGTGTGGATTATGGGAACTGTAATTCAAGATGAGATTTGGGTGGGGACACAGCCAAACCTATCAGGAACGTTTACAAGATTTGTGGTATGACATAGCATACTATGCTTCTGGAATATGAATTTGGTCACAGGGTAGAATGTAACATCAAACTGAAAAACTGGGAGTGTTAGAGACCACCAAATCTAAGAACCCAATTGAATAGATAAAGAAACAGAATAGAGAGGAAGTGACTTGCCAAAAGGTTGCACAGTAATTTAGGGTAAGGCAAGGACCATAAACATTTCTCTCTTGTGTCCCTCTCTGTGCTAGTTTGTTTGTTTGTTTGTTTTGAGACAGAGTCTTGCTCTGTCAACCAGGCTAGAGTGCATTTGGTTGTAAGTGCCAGGTACTGCCTTGGCTGCTGGGGAAGAGAAATGAACAAGACATGAAGACTACTATAAAAAATCCTATATTTGCATGGAGGAGATCAAACACACTGATGAAAAATCAGTGATCTTCGCTCACTGGAACCACCACCTCCCGGGTTCAAGTGATACTTGTGCCCCAACCTCCTGAGTAGGTGGGATTATAGACATGTATCACCATGCCTGGCTAATTTTTGTATTTTTAGTAGAGATGAGGTTTCACATGTTGGCCAAGCTGGTCTCAAACTCCCAACCTCAGGTGATCCGCTTGCCTCGGCCTCCCAAAGTGCTGGGATTACGGGCGTGAGCCACTGCGCCCGCCCCCCCACGCAAGTCTTGATTGCTGCTTCCAAATGCCTGGGCTCCTCTCGTTGGTCTGCTTGCATTCAGGCCCCATCACTTGAAGTTATCAGAAAGAGAAGGCTGAGGACTCCCGAGGGCAAAGGGAAGATGTGCAAACAGAGATAAGCAGGGAGAGGTAAGATGTGCTTGGAAAACTACTAGAAGGAGGGTGGAGGGTGGGGGGCACGTAAAGGCCTGGAAGAAATGAGGCTGAAGGGACAACAAGTAGGTGCCAAATTACGAAGGTCCGTGCAAACCATACTAGAGGCATTTGGCTTGATAGGTTTTAGGCTCTCAGAGGCAACAGCAGATACGTATTTACCTTCTATCACCCATGGCCCTCTTATTCTTATTATTTTTCTAATAGCCTCTTCAGAACTTTTCCTCCTGGTCAGCTGTAGGAGATCATAAGTTCCCTACGCTGGAGTGTTCAAACTGAGAGCAGATGGTCACTCAACAGTGGGTGAGCGAGGTGCCAGGTTGCCAGGGATCAGCGTGGAATCTTAGCTTACCTACCCTCAGCTGAGTAAGAGCTTACTCAGCTTGGGGCTGGGCTTAGTGGCTCACGCCTGTAATCTCAGCACTTTGGGAGGCTGAGGAGGGCGGATCACGAGGTCAGAAGATCGAGACCATCCTGGCTAACCTGGTGAAACCCTGTCTCTACTAAAAACACAAAAAAAAAAAAAAAAAAAAAAAAATTAGCCAGGCGTGGTGGCGGGCGCCTGTAGTCCCAGCTACTAGGGAGGCTGAAGCAGGAGAATGGGAGAATGGTGTGAACCCAGGAGGCGGAGCTTGCAGTGAGCAGAGATCTCGTCACTGAACTCCAGCCTGGGTGACAGAATGAGACTCTGTCTCAAAAAAAAAAAAAAAAAGAGCTTACTCAGCTCTTAACACAGAGCTAGTACTTAAACTCCCTGGGCTTTAGTTTCTTCATGAATAAAATAAAAAAATAATAATGCCAACCTCAGAAGGGGTCTTGTGAGAGTTAAGTGAATTGTATATGAAAATTCCTTAAAATATTGCCCAGCACTCCAAAATAAGGACTGGCATCAGCTACACAAAGGCCATGTGTACAGGACTGTAATGGATGCAAACGAAAGGCAGGACCCAAGCTCAGCTTGCCTAAAAGTCTTTTATGCCATTACTGAACCCATGAAAATGCTGCTGGTAGCCTTTAGGCCACCAGTGTGCTATCCTTGGACCAAATGACCCCACACTACACGTGAAATTCTGTGCTTTTTTTTTAGCCTCTGAATTGGTAAACCAGTATTTTCCTACCACTGAGTGCAAATTCATACAACCTTCCCATTTCGTGCAAGCCCCTGCACATAGAAAGTTGTAACAGGAGGTTGAGAAAAGCAAGAGTACGAAAGAAACCAGAACAGTCAATGGGAATGAGGCTTTTGGTAGGGTTAGCACTGACGACAACACTAAGCGTGGTTCACTAAGCATCCAGATTATGACTTGGGTGGTTATACTCCTGGGAAGTTCCTCATGAGTCAAAATTACCTTTTGTAGTTAACTTTATATGATGTTCATGCTAACACCATGCTCACCATGCTCACCTGAGCAATTCATAAACATTTCAAGAGGAGAAACATAGTGATCTTCCCCAACACACCCATACAACAGTTTCAACATAATTAGTAGCATTTCTGGATCCAGCATAGAACTCTCATAATGTATACGATGGAAGAAATGAACAACTCTAATTATACCTTATTAAATCTTAATCCTCATTAGGACCCTGTTATTCTTTATAAGTGGGTTGCTGAAGGAAAAGAAAAAGGAAATGCTGGTCAAGTCCCATTATATTCCATGAGGATTGAGATAATCCATTTTTACTTCATGTAACACTGGAATTCTTTTCATACTAAACAGTAGTACTCAGAATGTGAGTATGCTGAAATGTTTGAGTGAGTAGATTGTGTTTTGATAGAGATCTGACCTTTTCAAAACCCCAGAAAAAAATCTCATCAAGAGCCCGTATCTCCTATTTCAAACTATGTTAGTTGCAAAGCAATAAATTCTTTATTATTCTGTGGAATGGGTGGTTATTCTCGACCTTACCTCTCTGTTACTGTAAGGTATACATATACACATATGTGTGTATATGTGTGTGTATATACATACACATATATGTGTATATACATATAAATATATACGAAGGCAGTATATATATGTATACTATATATACATATTATGTATATATGTATGCTATATATAATATGTATATATGTATACTATACATAATATATATACATATTATGTATAAATATACTATATATACATATTATATATGTATACTATATACATATACTATATATACATATATATGTGTATATATGTATACTATACATAATATATATACATATTATGTATAAATATACTATATATACATATTATATATGTATACTATATACATATACTATATATACATATATATGTGTATATATGTATACTATATATACATATATGTGTGTATATGTATACTATATATACACATATATATGCATATATATATATTTTTTTTTTGACAAGAGTCTTGCTCTGTCCCCCAGGCTGGAGTGCAGTGGCACAATCTCGGCTCACTAAAACCTTTGCCTCCCGGGTTCAAGCAATTCTCCTGCCTCAGCTTCCGGAATACCTGGGATTATAGGTGCTCACCACCACGCCCAGCTAATTTTTTGTATTTTTAGTAGGGACGGGGTTTTGCCATGTTGGCCAGGCTGGCTTGAGCTCCTGACCTCAGGTGATTTGCCCGCCTTGGCGTCCCAAAGTGCTGGGATCACAGGTGTAAGCCACCGCGCCTAGCCATGTTCATATTTTTGTATGTGTACATTAGATAGTTGAGAGGAACACAGAGGTTAAGTAGTCCTACCCCTGAAATGTCTGAATTCAAACACTTATTAAGCACAAGGAAGGTGCTTAATAAATCCAATAACATGTGTTTTTACATTATTTCCTTAATTCCTGGTCAAAAGAATCCCACTAAAATCCATCCTCAGAAGAACCAGTTTTTGGAGTTTTTATGAATCTCATGGTGTACTCTCAACAGTTATGAATGGAATTAGGTCCTGCTAGAGATCAGGGCCAGGTATGGAAAGATCAAGGGATTAGCCAAGAGACCTGGATGGGAGGAGGGGAAGACAGGTGCTTGGTCAGTCAGTTATTTTGTGTCGGGCGAGTAAAGTTTCTTAAGTTTTTGCCTGAAGTGTAAAGGCGGGACTACGCTTTGTCCTATCTAACTCACCTGAAGATGCAATAGCCGGGTGAGAGACTGCTTTCATTATGTGCTAACGTGAGGGATTATTTTAGATATTAATAGGAGAGAAGTGCAAGGAAAGGAAGTCTCAGGGTATGGAGTGCTTTCCAGGCCATGGCTGCTGCACGTCATAATCCCCTAACACAGTAAGTGCTAGTTCTCATCGCCGTTCACCCTTACAGATGTCAGAGGGGAAAGGAAAATCCAACTCAAAACTTCCAATGACAGGCTTGTCTGTATTCAAACCAGTTCATCTCGTTTGCAGACTTTTTTTGAAGCTATAAGCACAGAGCAAGCTTTCTGGGCGGGGCTCAGAAGTAAACGTTAAACTCCAGGGATTCATTTATTTGAGCACAGGACAGAGGAAGTTGCCCTGAAGCAACTGATTGTTATTGATATTCAGGGCTCACTGTCAACCACGACCTTCCAGGAACTGGCTCTGAGCCAAGAGCGGTAGAAATCACTGGGTGGTCCGCGCAGCCCGCGGACATCTAACCTGCTTCAAGGCTCAGGGCTAAAAGGGAGCCAGGGCCCTTGCTGGAGGCGGGAACCCAAGTGGGAGGCAGAGCGCCTGGGCCCGCTCCTCGATCTGTTGAGTGACGACCCTGTACAAGTCGTTTCTCTTCCGAGAGCTTCAGTTTCCTCACGTGCCAAGCGGACGGGTTGGAAGTTGGTTTTTGCCAGCTCTGACACCTTGTAAGTTTTGAGTCTTGCTGGGAATCCAGGGCGGGGCTCACGGGGACAATCTTGGAAGGGGTTTTCATGGCTGGAGCTCTTCCATTCAAGCTCAGTGCCCTAATTTGACGCCTTAATAGTAGACGCACGCTTTTCCATCTTCCAGGAGCCCCCTGACGCGGCCGCTTCCTCCTACGTCTCCTTCCTCTTCCTCTAGCAGGGGCAAAGTCTCCACATCTCCCTCTTTCCCTTCCTCCTTTGCAAGCTCCCTGCATTCCCGCGTCTCCTCCTCTTCCTCCCAGGAAATGCAATGCCCTCAGTGCGCCCACCTTTTGGCAAAGCCACTGCCGGCTGCGGGTTTCCCCTCCCCCGCCAGGCGAGCTCTGCGCTGCGGCTCCGCGGGCACACGCCTTCCCATACCTTACATGGACAAATGCGTGCAGGCAAAGTCAGGAATTCAGGCCCCTGACGTCAGCCTCCAGCGCTCAGGGCACCGCACGGGAGACCAAGGGGAGGGGGTGGGGACGGTGGGGAGGAAGGAGGGGGAAAGGCACCAACCAGCAGCCGCTCCAGCCCTGCCGAAGTTTCACTTTTTGTCTGTGGGTTCGTTCCCGGGTCCCGCGCGAGCTTTCCCGGGATAAGTAGCTTTAGCGACCGGGGAACAGCCGGGCGCTGCAAGGTAAGGGCTGGCTGCACGGCCCGGGGCGCGGGACGCGCGGCGCGGGGCGCTGGGCGCGGGCGGCGCGCTCGAGGAGGCCAGTGTGGGACGCGGGGCCGGGCCTGTCCGGGGCTGGGGACAATGGGAGGGGGAGTGCCCGGGCACCTCCTCCTCTGCCTTTGCCTCCGCCTCCAGCCGCCGCCGCCGCCGCCGCCGCCGCCGCCACCGCCACCGCCGCTGCCCCGGCTGCCTCCTCCCTGAGGTATTGTTGCAAATCCTTCCTTCCCCTCACCCTCCGCCCGCCGGCGCCTCGGGAACCCCCAGCCCTCCCCCGGCGCAAGCGCCTCCGGGGTGGCAGGAGCGCGGGGCGCGCGCCCTGCTCTGGCCTGGCCCGCTGTGCGGAAGTGCCGGCCGCGGCCCAATCACGGGGTGCACGCCATGGGGGAGGGGGACCCAGAGTTTTTCCGAAAGCGTCGACCCCAGGCTAGGCGGGGTTGGAGGCTTGCGCGCCCCCTGCCCGGACTTTTCTGGGCGCTCAGGGGGCGGGGCCACGCCCATCCGCTTAGAGCTTTCGCGGAATCACGGTTGTCACAGCGGAAAGGGCCTAGACCCAGTCCTCCAAGTCCTCCCATTTTACAGTTGGGGCAGCTGAGGCCCAGAGAGAAGGAGGGGCGACCGGAAGTTATTTACTAGAGGCCAAACCATAATTCAAATAGTTGGCTCCGGACTTCAGTTCCCTTTCTCTAAGCATTTCTCTAGCACCCTGTGTGTGGCAGACACTGTGCTTGGTGTCTTGGACGTTGCCCTCAAGGAACTCAGTTGAACCTAGGAGTCAAACCTGGCCTAAGGTAGAAAATGCTAAGTGCGGGAACAAAGGCATGGACAAAATTAAAGGAAGTTGCAGGCAAGGGGTTTGATTTTCTGGTCCCTGGGACGGCCTTTTGGAGAGTCCTGAACTGAATGGGGTTTTTGAAGGTTGAGGAGTTTCCTGAAGCCAGCTAGCGGCTTGCAGGAAGACATCTCTTCGAGGGAACGGTGGGCCAGAGAAGATTAAGTAGTGTGGGAAATGGAGATGAAAGCATAAATATTCTTTAGTTGGAGGCAAGGGGTTGGGGATGGGGGAGGTTGTGATACGAGATGAGCTAATCAGTGGAATTGTGCCTGGGTGCTTGGAGAGGGCAGAGTCTTTGGAACCTCGGAGTCGTAGGAGAACTGAAAAATCTCTCTGGCTTCCCTTCTCTTAGAAGGGATCCACTGCTTTCCCTCCCCCAACACGAAAAAACTAGCGAGAACTCAGGGTCTTCTCTGGGGCTTTTGCTAGTACCAAACTCACTTAACTGTGTTTCCAGTCCCCTTTCTCTTTCCATTCCTTCCCCTTTTTCTAAATGTCTTGCCTCTCCTGTAAAATTCACTGTCACTAAGGTGTTAATGACTTAATGGCTTACCTTTCCCTGCACACGTGCATTTTAAGAAAGCCTAAAGTGAAGGAAGGGAGAGTGTGGATAGGCACCTTTAGAAAGCATCTAGCTCCCTCTTCCATCCTCCCCCTTCCTCAACTCTTATAGATAGAAGAATAGGTAAAGGTCCACAAAGGTGGGTGCTAGACCTAGAGCCTGTGGTCAATAATGGTGGACAGTGGGGGACTAGGACACCCAATAGGGTTTTCTCCACTTCGTCACCAGTTTTTCTGCCTGCACAGCTCCTGCCAGCACCAGGGGGCAGTTAAAGGAAAAAGTATGTGGGCCAGGCACGGTGGCTCACGCCTGTAATCCCAGCACTTTGGGAGGCCAAGGCGGGCGGATTGCCTGAGCTCAGGAGTTAGAAACCAGCCTGGGCAACATGGCAAAACCCTGTCTCTACTAAAAATACAAAAAATGAGCTGGGCGTGGTGGTGGGGGCGTGTAGTCCCAGCTACTTGGGAGGCTGAGGCAGGAGAATCGCTTGAACCCGGGAGGCGAAGGTTGCAGTGAGTTGAGATCACACCACTGCACTCTAGCCTGGGAGACAGAGGGAGACTCCCTCTCAGAAAAACAAAAAACAACAACAACAACAAACAAAGGAGAGTGTGTATTTTTGCATTTAATTTCTGCAGTGCAGCCCCCAACCCCAACACCCAAAACTTTATAGTCTAGAATGTAGGCTCCAGAGGGGATTACCTAATCTGAATGGTAGGGATAAAAGCCTGGGGCCTTAGGGTTAGGCAGTCCCCCCAGAGGCAGGCTCTCTGTAAGCAGCGTGGGTCTAGAGTTGGTTTTGAGTGTACGCAGAGGGAGGAGAAGCTGAACTGATGAGCTGATTACTATGGCTGGGACTTGAGTAGGATCTTTCTTAGAGTGACACATTCTGGTGAAGACAGTTCCAGGAAATGATGGACTGGAGAGGAAACTTGGTTATAAAGGGCCTTAAAAATGCCAGGCTAAGGAGTTTGGATATATCTTAAAGTCATCATTTGAGGGTTTTGAGCAGGCTGAGACATGATTTAGAGGGGAGGTACTGGCATTGGGAAGCCTCCTGCTGCCCAATTCCAATGAGAGAGGTAATAATTTGGCCTAAGAATATTATTGGCTGGGCGCGATGGTTCAAGCCTGTAATCCTAGCACTTTGGGAGGCTCGAGGCAGATGGATCACCTGAGGTCAGGAGTTTAAGACCAGCCTGGCCAACATCGTGAAACCCCGTCTCTACTAAAAATACAAAAATTAGCTGGGCGTGGTGGCATGTGCCTGTAGTACCAGCTGCTTGGGAGGCTGAGGCAGGAGAATCTCTTGAACCTGGGAGGAGGAGGTTGCAGTGAGCCAAGATTGCACCATTGCACTCCAGCCTGGGTGACAGAGTGAGACTCTATTTCCCCTGCCACGCCCCCCCAAGAAAAATAATATTATCAATTGGTTCTTGTTCATTTACTTGACGTAGGTTACTGAATACCTATTATGTGCCATTTACAAATATGAAAATTTTATAGCAGGTTCCTGTAGTTGATTGAGACAAATAAGTTGTATCGAATCAATTCTAAAACACTTTTTTCACATTTTAATATCACTGAAATGTGGTTGTCTTGTTACAATGTACCATAGTTGTGCAGTTGTTTTTCATCCTAAGTTGGTAATGGCACATCTTATAGTTGATGGCTTAAATTTGATAAAATTGTTAATCATGTCCTTTATGAATGTACATTGCTTTGCGCTTTATAAAACACTTTCCAATCAGATATTCCATTTGAATCTCAAAAGTCCCCTGAGAATGAGGCCTACTGCTGCTCTCACCTTTATTTTAACCCTTGCCCAAGGTCATATAGCTAATTAGAGATGTGCTCAAAATTACAACCCAGAACTTTTGCTTCTTGGTGATGACATGTGACTTTACCCTGCTGTGGAGCCAGTCTGGGTTAATTGGGAATGGGGCAAGAGTTAGATTGGATTTGATTTCAGAACTATGCCGAAGATGCTGGAATGATGGGGATTTTGTACACGGGCAGAGTGTAACTCATGAGAACTGTGTAGCCCCCTTAGTGCAGATATTTGCTGCATTAAACAGAAAAAAGACAGGGAGATAGAAAATGGCAGGTAGCATGGTAAATCCAGGGGTTGGAGCCTGCTTACGGTGAACCAGAAACTGGCTAGGCCCTGAGCGTACAAAGATGAGGTGTGCATGGTCCCTGCCTTTGAGGAGCACACAAGTGTCTGATGTGTGTGAGGGGGAGGGAAAAAGGTGGAGTGGGGCATGTCCGTGTGTTAAGTGCTTTTACAGGGTAAGTTTTGGCTGCTCTTCACCGAGAAGGCTCACCCTCAGGGAAGCCATTATAGAGAGGGGGGTGTCTGAGCTGAACCTCTAGGAATGAGTAAGAGTTGTCCAGATGGAAGAAGGACAGGTGAGAGAAGGACCTATTAGCAAGACAGTAGCAGATGCAGAAGCAGGGAGAAGCTGCTTTATTCTCCAGGCTGTGTTTTGAAAGGCCAGCCACCAAGAGGACCATGGAAAATGGAGAAAGAAGAGGGCCTTTACTTTTTAATAAGTAAGGTTTAAATTAATCTCGATAGGAGCCATTAAGTGGTTCTGTAGAGATTCACAGGAGAATAAGGCTGGGCAGGGTCTCTAGAGTCATCTCTGTGGGAGTAGTTATTTGGATGGCAATGCAGGAGGCACAGTACCACTTTTAGTCTGAGTGAACCTGGGACTTTGACCCTGGGCCGCAATTACAGGCTCCAAGCTGAGTATGTTCATTGGTGGGTGAGACTTTTCCTGGAATCTGGCTTTGGAGGGCTGTGCTTTGCTAGAAGAAACTTAGTAGAGGTGAGGCAGTGGGAGATATAATCATGTTGCTGCATGCAGGAAGCTAGTATCTGGGTGAAAATCTGTTGGCTTGAGGGAGCATATGAGGTGGAGAACCTGAGGGCAAGGGGAAGGGTGGAAGGATTTCAAGTGTGTTGTGGAAGTCTGCTGTGGGCTGCCTGGAGGCTTGGAGAAAAAGGCCGGTGCATTCTAAATGTTGGTCACATCAGTGAGATTGGTAGGTGGATAGGTAGCGATAGGTAGCTGTAGGTAGCTGTAGGGATTAATGTTTGGAAGCAGGTAAACCACAGAGTTGAGGCTAGAAAATGTTTACTTTCCTATCATTCTTTTTTCATAGTAATATAATTTTGAAATATTTCCAAATGCTTACCACCTGTTATGTAATTATCATATTGATGCATTAAAGTAGGTTTTTTGATCACCAGTCTCATTTTGCAGATGAGAAAATGAATTTGGTGAAATAAGGTTACACAACTACCAGGAGACATTCAAACTTCTGCCTGATTTTATAGCCTCTTCACCGCTCTTTTCTATGCCCACATGCATGAAAAGCTCAAATCGACATTGCTTGTCTGTGTTCTTCCCTGGAATTTAATTCAGCCCACATTCATGGGGCCCTGGTGGGGTCACAATTGAGGATTCACATGGACAAACGGGCTTCTCAGTCCCACACTGGTGCTGTTCTAGCCCCTTTTTCTCTCTTAAGATGCTATCTTGGGTGTCGTCTCTCCCCAAACCTAACTGGAAAGGACTAAGCCTCTCTAGCAAATCATCTGCCTCTTTCAACAGAGCTCCCCTCCCCAGTCCCTTGCTATGATAAGGATGTGATTTATCCTTGTAGAGAGACAGTTAGGGTAATAAAGTAACAGAGTGGGGAAGTGATAGTCTTGAACTCAGTCATTACCTTTGATCTTATGGCTCCTGTAACAGTGCTATATGTTGTCTGGTGCCGAACCATATAGCTTCTGCATTCTCTAGGAAAGCTTTCTGGCTGAGGGCTCTGAGGGAATACCTCCAATCCTTCCTATCACCTACGTGAGTCACGTGGGTCATCTACATTTTGGCCACTTACAGATAAAGGCATTAATAATCTGTTTATTGTGTTGTGAGAGGAGACAGACCCTAGGATGTTCAGTAGCTGTTTGGTGAATGAGCAATGTTTATGGACACAAATAAGCATGCATCACCACTTCATCTTACATATTTGTGTGTCTGCCTCCTCTCCACTTTAAAATAAGTTGCTTGAGGATTGCAGTGATGTCTGCTTGTTGATGGCTGTATTCCCAATGCCCAGAAGAGTGCCTGACACATGGTAGGCACTCCAGAAATACTTGCTTGATGAAGAGAGGGAGTAAAATAGTTCACTGCAGCCACAGGATAGCAATCATGGGGGAGCGGGACTGTTTTTACTGCCCTAGAACCTTGAGCCGGTTGTTGCTGGCCCAGGTGGCATTGGGCAGTCCTCCCAGCAGAGTGAAGATTGGGGGACTGGGAGTGTAGAGCTGAGGGTTGTGAGATTAACTACGCTAAGGGTAATTGCAGTTGCAACTGCTCTTTCATTTTTCCCTCACACAGGTGGTCTTGAACATTCCTCTGTTTTCTTTTCTTTTGAGATGGAGTATTTTTTTGTTTGTTTGTTTGGTTTGTTTGTTTGTTTCGAGACGGAGTCACACTTTGTCACCCAGGCTGGAGTGCAGTGGCGCAATCTTGGCTTACTGCAACTTCCACCCCCTAGGTTCAAGTGATTCTCCTGCCTCAGACTCCCAAGTAGCTGGGATTACAGGTGCCTGTCACCACTGCCGGCTAATTTTTGTATTTCTAATAGAGACGGAGTTTCACCATGTTGGCCAGGCTGGTCTTGAACTCCTGACCTCGTGATCCACCTGCCTTGGTCCCCCAAAGTGCTGAGATTACAGGCATGAGCCACCATGCTCAGCCTTGAGATGGAGTTTTACTCTTGTTGCCCAGGCTGTAGTGCAATGGCGTGATCTCAGCTCACTGCAACCTCCACCTCCCAGGGCTTCCAGCGATTCTCCTGCCTCAGCTTCCCAAGTAGCTGGGATTACAGGTGTCTGCCGCCACGCCCAGGTAATTTTTGTATTTTCGTGGAGACGGTGTTTCACCATGTTTGCCAGGCTAGTCTCGAACTCCTGACCTCAGGTGATCCGCTGGCCTTGGCCTCCCAAAGTGCTGGGATTACAGGAATGAACCACTGCGCCCAGCCCTCTGTTTTCTTAATCCATGCCTTTTCTTATGCTGTTTACTCTACCTGGAGTTTCCAGCCTCTCTGTCTCTGCCTGTTGTAAACCTGTGATTCTAGGCTCAATATCAAAATCCACCTTGTGCCATGAAGCAATTTCCAGATTCCTTAACCCTTCCAACCCACACATATCTGTGATCAGATACAACTCAGTTTCATGTATTGAGTTCAATACTTATGTACAAAGTGATTACTGTATGCCAGGCAGAAATGCTAGATACTGGTTACAAAGAAAACTGAGATAGGCTCTGCCTTCCAGTGTCTTCATTCTATCATAGGAAAGAAACTGAAAGAGAAGATGCTAAGGCTCTAATAAAGTAATGAGCAAAGGGCTAATGGGAACATGGAGAAAGGAGTGACCAGTCATCTAGAAGAACTGGTGAATGCCTATGGAAAAGAAGACATTTGTTTGGGTTTTGAGAAGTGAATAGGAGTTTACATGGTGGACAGGAGTGGAAGCGCTTTCTAGCCATAGGGACCTTGGTGTATGTGCACAGGCCTGAGGCCTGAAAGTGTTTGAGGAATATAAATGTGTGTTTGGAGATCACTGTGAGAGATAGGGCTGGCTAGGGAGGGTTAGTTGATAAAGGGCTGATGGGCCAAGCTAAAGATGATGGCAGAGGTGGGAGGGAGCAGGAAGGCTTTTATTATTATTTTTTTTGAGCAAAGGAGGGCCTTGTTGGATCTGTATTTCAGAGAGCTCTGGTGGCAGACTGAGGGCAGGTTAAGACCAGAGGCAGAGTCCCAGCTTAGAAGGCTGCTGAAGTGTTCCAGGACAGGAGAAATGGGCCTGTATCAGGTCAGCAGAGTAGGGAGGGAAAAATGGATTCCAGAAACTGTTTGCTGCTAGAATAATATCAGGTAGCTTAATTCCTACTTTTGTCCTTCTAATTGTTTGACAGCTTATCAGTCTTGGCTGGGGAAAGTAATTTTTTTAATGTACACCGAAGTTTGTAGTCAACAGGAGACGGAGCAAGCTGCCAGCCAAGCATGGACTGGGGCCTTCTTGGCCAGAGTGAGCTGATCCCTTGTTATACAGATGAGGAAACTTAGGCCCCAGAAAAGGGACAGACTTGCTCAATCACACCCTTGTCAGCTGAGGTGAAGTTGGGTCACAG
The DNA here is from genome assembly GCF_028878055.3 of Symphalangus syndactylus. Taxonomy (NCBI): domain Eukaryota; kingdom Metazoa; phylum Chordata; class Mammalia; order Primates; family Hylobatidae; genus Symphalangus; species Symphalangus syndactylus. The sequence continues at coordinate 89,852,032 of NC_072439.2, forward strand.
CCTTTAATCCTAGGCCAGCCCTGTTTCCAGGTATTTTTCATTCTCGATTTCTGCTGTACCTCACACATTCCTTCCCCACTCCACCCTCCACTAGGAGTTTCTCTGCTTTGGAGAATTTTAGGAGGGGATGTAACTTGTAGATTATCGTGTCTTAGGCTTGAAACTTGTGCTTCCTACTTAGAAAGCAATCAGATTAAGATGGTTCAGTTTGAGTGTGTGTGGTCTGGGGATTTATTTATGTTACTGCCATGGATGGCTGCCACTGATGCTTGTTTGTGAGAACAAGCTATGCCTCCATGCTAACATCAAGGTTCCTTGCTTTTGACAGCTCCCTGCCCCTGCTCTCTACCGTTCTCCATTAATATTTACTTACTTTTGCTTGCCTAAAGGTTTTTAGGCAATAGTTTTAGATCCATTACAAGGTAGATCCTCTTGTGTTTGCCTCCCCTATTGAGCCTGCCCATCGCAATGTATCTCACAGAAACCATGAGTATTTCATAGCCTTCATAGCACTTTTAATGTAGCAAATGCATTTTATAATCATTTTTATTACTTTGTTCCCAATTATAATGCAAGAGACAAGTTGGCTAGATCAGTCTTATCTTGTAGATATTGGTCAAGAGTTCAAGGGTTATAAAACTTTCCTAACTGGGGTGCAGGGCCTTAAGTGGCAGAGTGAGAATCAAACCCCCCTCTCCAAAACTCCTGTCTTGTTCCTTAACTTTTGCAAATGAGCGTAGTTGATGTGAACATCCCTGCAAGCCCTTTACACAGGTGAGAAGTATTATTATTATTTCACTAGTACTAATTAGTAGCATTAGCTGACTATATTCAAGGCTTTGGAAGGCAAGACTAAAAATCAGATTTGGGACCGGGGAGTTCAAAGATCTGGGCTTCACCACACTGGATCATTTTGGCAATACTGGTGATTTTTGGTGTAGGGAAAACGAAGACCAGTGTTTGAGCTAACCACAAGCCCTGTGATCTTGAACAAGTTCTGGAACATCCCTGAGCCTAAATTACCTTTCAATGGAGACCCTGTGATATATCACAATGCATTTGTGAGAATCGGGGGCATTTCTGTGACGGTGCTTTGTCAACGGTAATGCAGTCTGTACATGTGTCCGATTCTGGATGCCCAGCGGGGCATCTGGCACACAGTGATGACACCTTACTCTGCTTGTGGGGCTCAAGGGATTTAGACCCAGACAACTCCTAGTTCAAGTCCTCGCTGTGCTGTTTAATACAGGGTGCTCTCTGGGTGGTCACAGGCACTATTTGGTTTCTCCATGTATTCATTTTTAGGTCTCTTATTAATGAGGTCACCACGGTTGAGTATAGTGTGCCCCCAAAAGTGGGATGAGTGCCACAGACATTCACGGGCATTTCCAGGTTGTGCACTGATTTGTCACCAGTGGATGGCTGTGCAATGTCCCTTCTTCCACTGCCACCATTCCACCTTCTCTTGGGTTTTGTTTGCACTGTTTGTATCTGTTACCCATAGAGGGTCTGCTTCTACTGTTGTAATTGCTTGTGTTGTGACTTTGCATCATAGCTGGAGATCCCTCTGTAGTTCAAACGGAAAGCTGGTGTTGAAGGTGAAACCAGGTCTTCTTCAGAAACTTGTGTGGGAACCTTTCATGGGCTAGATGAGCATGAGGATCAGGACAGGTCAGGCTCACTGACCTTAAAGGAGGATGCTTTGACCTGCCTCCAGCATGCACCCTTCCTGCTAAAGCCATTGTTAGTGTCCCTTACTCAGGCCGCCACCCAGCAGCACAACTGTCAACTTGCAGAGGACTTCAGTGGTATCAATAGTGTTCCTTTTTACTCTCATAGGGGTCCTGATTCGGAGGATACATTATATGGTCACCCTACTTACAGGTGAATATTGAGTGAGGTAGTGTAAATAATGTGCATAAGGCCAGGCATAAGGCAAGGACTCAACAAATATCCACTGTTTTTGTTAGAGGAGGTGCTAGGTGCTCAAGAAATGTCTGCTGAGTGGCCAGGTGTGGTGGCTCATGCCTGTAGTCCCATCACTTTGGTAGACTGAGGTGGGTGGATCACGTGAGTTCAGGAGTTTGAGACCAGCCTGGCCAACATGGTTTAACCTCGTCTCTACTAAATATACAAAAAAAAAAAAAAAAAATTAGCTGGGTGTGGTGGTGGGTGCCTGTAATCCCAGCTACTCGGGAGGCTGAGGCAGGAGAACTGCATGAACCCAGGAGGCAGAGGTTGCAGTGAGCCAGGATGGCACCACTGCACTCCAGCCTGGGCAACAGAGCAAGAGTCTGTCTCAAAAAAAAAAAAAAAGTCTGCTGAATAGACTACATTTATAGAAGTGGAATTTAAGTCTGTTTGAAGGATATGTCAAGATCGTAAGCACTTACTATTTATGAGGGTTGATAAAATCATCTTAATGTATATCTATAATATAAGAGAGTGCCGTGGGAGAGGCACGTGTGAAGGACTGATGGACTTGTGAATTGCTGGAGCTTGTTGGAAGTGCTGAGCCTTCAGTTAGACATTGAAGGATGGGAAGGCTTAGACCAGGATGCAGCAGGCAGCTGAACTGCTCTGGCTACTGAGAGTTAAGAAATAAGATTGGTTCTCTGTTCATGTGTGTACTTTAGCTGGGTCCCTGAATCTATTATTTTCCATTCAGTGGCCCATCTTGATAACGATCTCTAGCTGTAACCGTGGAAGCCTAATGCTCTACTAAACTCTGTGCCAAGAGGTCACAGTGGAAATTCATTTCCATTATGCAGAGTCATCTGCACTTGTACTTCCTAGTGAATTTCCACTGAAGATAGTTCTTGTTTAGTTCAAGGAAGAAAATAACTTGGTTGGCACCTGGAGCTTCTGTCTTATTTGGTATGAAAACGAATCATTTTCAGGAAGTGCAATAAAGAGTTGCCACCCACAGGGCTGGGTGTGCCCTGACTCATGGGAAAGGCAAACTCTGCCGTGGCCAGGCAGGTAAGTGACACCTTTTCTTAGAATGAGGTGAAAGATAGGTCAGTGTTCCAGTAGGTGGTCATTGCCACCCTGGAAGTCTCTCTTCTTGATCATAGTTTAATAGCTTTACCTGGAGAATATCTAGGGTTCCAGTAGTGACAGCTGGACAGGACCCTAAAGATAACATTCTTTCCATAAATTTGACACATTTGTGTATTCATTTGACATCATGTGTCAGGTGCATCTGTGAAAGAATTAGTGATATGTTACTCTGGGTTTTGACGATGGAAACATGAATGCAGTGTGGTCTCTGCTTCCAGGAGGTCATATAAATAATCAAGACAGTATGTAGAAGTATATGCAAAAAATATCTGAAGGGGCTAGGTGCAGTAGCTCACATTCTAATCCCAGTACTTTGGGAGGCCGAGGCAGGAGGATCACTTGATGCCCAGAGTTCAAGACCATCCTGGGTAATATAGCAAGATCCTATCTTTAAAAAAATAAAAATAAAAAAATTAGCCAGTGTGGTAGTGCATGCCTATAGTCCTAGCTGCTCAGGAGGCTGAGGTGGGAGGATCCCTTGAGCTCCAGAGTTTGAGGCTGCAGTGAGCTATGATCATACCACTGCATTCTAACTGGGGTTACAGAGTGAGACTCTGTCTGTCAGAAAAAAAAAAAAAAAGTCTGATGGCTCTAATTGGATGGTAACTCCCTAGGGACCTGGGGAAACTCAGATAAAGAGATTGTCATTTGATTGGGCATTGAAGGGTAAGTGGGAATTTTGGGAATTTGTTTGGTGGGGTAGAGGATATTTAAGTGGGAGAAATAACATGGATAGAGACATGGAGGTGAGAAAGTGCATGGTGCCTTGAAAAATCAGAGTCATGAAGGTGGACTGCATAGTAGAGAGGCTATGGAGATGGGTTAGGGTCTACATTGAGAGAAACCTTGATTGCTGTACTGAGAAGTTGAGACTGCATTCTGAAAGGAGCATCAAGTACATCAATGAGATGACTGGATCTGTGCCTTAAGAAAATAATCAGCTATAGTGTGCTAGATGGATTGAAGGTGAGGGTGCTAGAGACGGCAGGAGCTGTCTGAGCTGCTACAACAGCCCAGGCAAATGATAAAGCAAAACTGAATTAGGGTTGAGGCAGTCGATATGAGAGATGACTCACAGATAGAATAGAAGTCACACAGTCTTCTCATTTTGCATAAGGGGAGACTCAGCCCCTAAGAAAATGACACGTGCAAAGTTCACAGCCCTGGTCCCAGCATAACACTGAGGTGATCTCATCCTCTGCCCAGTGTCTTAGACGGGTGACATACGGCTTTTCAGAGAACTGCTTGTCAAGGAAGATCTCCACCCTTTTTTATCTTGTAAGGATTGCATGACATCTCTTAATTCTGAATGAGATGAGATGGCTCTCTCTGGAGTTACTGAATCTCTAATTGCTGGAGATATTCAAGCAGTGACTGACTGGACTGTTACCGTGAAAGTTCAGGCATTGGTTGAAAAGTCCTCTATGAGGTCTTTAAGACCTATCAACCCTGATTTTTTTTTCTTCTTTCTTCTTCTTCTTTCTTTCTTTCTTTCTTTTTTTTTTTTTAATTTAATTCCTGGGAAAACAGACTTATAACAATCTTATCTGGGAATGCATTATCCATTTGGCTCCTCAGGATTATTTTAGACAAAAGGCAGAGAGAGTTAAAAATGGATGATTGAGCTCTAAGAATGGTGGCCTGTAGTTCATTCAGAGTAGTGATGGAACAACCATTCTGTTGCCAATAAATTAATGCTCACTCATCTGGGAGATGTTGGTAGGCTGGCCCAGCTTGCAGGATCCTGGTCAAAATGGAATCCATTCACATAGCATAATACTTATCTTGCTGTTGCCATTTCTTATAGGGCTTTATGGATAACCATGTTTTTTCCCACAAATTACAGGTAAATCATACCAGTAGTCCTGTGGATGGTTATTATTATTGTCCAAGTTTAATCAGAAGCTTGAGCCTGGGAAAGGTTAAATGATTTGCCCAGGACCCAAGCAAGTTAAACATTGAACCAGGACTTAAGTTTTCTATTATTGCAATGCCAAATTCTTCCTGTTCCCTGCCTGTGCAGATCTCTGAGTCAGGCTCTAGCTTTTGTTCATATTCATATCCACAGCATCTGCTGCAAATCCTGGAATGTTATAAATAATTTAATAAATGTTTATTGAATGAACATATGAATGAATGAATAAATGAATGAATAATATATATGAAGTAATAAATGATGACTTGAGTTTTAAGAATGGCTTAAGAAATTTAAAAAAAAACACCACCACCTAATTGAGTACCTTCTTGGCACTTTGACTTTTGCTTATAGTGGTTACAATTTTTGTGCCTTGCATTATGTGGTTATTGCTGAGGGATGTAGTAGAAACTACATGGATGGTTTGGAGAGTTAGAAGGTTTGGATTTAAATTATAGCTCTGCTAATTGTTAGCCATATAATCGTGTACTGGTTACTTAGCCTCTCTGAACCTCCAATTCCTCATCTGTAAAAGAGTGCAATAGTATCTTTTACATAACATGATTGTGGAAGGAATTCTATTGTCAGTGTAGTAAAGCCTCAAAGCCTGCCATGTTGGCCGGGCGCGGTGGCTCATGCATGTAATCCCAGCACTTTGGGAGACCGAGGTTGGCAGATCACCTGAGGTCAGGAGCTCGAGACCAACCTGGCCAACAAAGCAAAATGCTGTCTCTACTAAAAATACAAAAATTAGCTGGGCATGGTGGCACGTGCCTTTAGTCCCAGCTACTTGGGGAGCTGAGGCAGTAGAATTGCTTGAACCCAGGAGGCGGAGGTTTCATTGAGCTGAGATTGTGCCACCACTGTACTCTAGACTGGGCAACGGAGCGAGACTCCACCACCACAAAAAAAAAAAAAAAAAAAAAAAAGGCCTGCCATGCAGTGCCACTGAAAAATGTTATCTTTGTTTTTTTTTTTTGTTTGTTTTTTTAGGATTCTCTGTCAACCCATTAGCTAATAAGGCACTCACTGTCTTTTTCCTTTTATTTCTCCAAATTATGACCTATGGTAGACCCAGTGTTTGCTGACTGGCTAAATAAGTTTTAAGTTCTTTCAGAGAAGAATTACAGCACAAAAGTCCCAACTATTTCTATGACTTTTCAGATCAGTTGCCAGTCAGCCTCCAGAAAGACTACTGACTTGCACAGTCATTAGCAATTTGTGAATCTACTTGTTTCTCTGTGCACTTACCTGGATTTAATTCCATAACTTGCATTTGTCTTTGCTAAATTAATATGTAAGAAATATCTTATTATTGTTTTAATTTGCATTTCTTTAATTACTAAAATAATTTCCCAAGTAGTGGTTTATTGTTTGTGTTTCTCTTTATATGGATTGTCAAATGACAATATTAAAAAATAGTCTGGGCTGAAGATGCTTGATATAAAAGGGCTAAAAATGTTTAATGTTTTGAGTTGCTTAAATTTATTTATTTGTGCATTCATTCATTCTCTCAGTCTTTATTGAGCTACCTACTCCGTGCCAGCCACGTGCTGCACATACTATGAAGAAAAAAATAAACGAATAAAGACAGTGACTTCCAACCTCGTCATTTAACATGTGTGATAGTTGAGGTCTAGAAAAGTGAGGTTAATTACCTAGGGCCGTACAGCTTGTTCAGTAGCAGAGCCAACCATTTATTTGAACAGTAATGATTTTAAATGTTTTGTGTCCGTAGCCTTTTAAACCATGGCGACATCCTGGAAATTTCAGTATTGTGATGTTAAAGAACATCTCTAAACTGTGTCTACGTTGAAAAATCAGAGTCCTGCTTTTTGGTTTAGAACATATGTCACCTGGTTCTTCAGTTATAAATATAATTCCTTCCTAGACCTCTCTAATGCTTAAGTCTAAATTCATTCTTAAATGAATAAACTTAAAATAGGATCAGGAAATAAAACCCAAGCCAAGCATTTCGGACCAACTGTGAACCTCTTTTTTTTTTTTTTTTTTTTTTTGAGACGGAGTCTCGCTCTGTCGCCCAGGCTGGAGTGCAGTGGCGCAATCTCGGCTCACTGCAAGCTCCGCCTCCCGGGTTCACGCCATTCTCCTGCCTCAGCCTCTCCGAGTAGCTGGGACTACAGGCGCCCGCCACCACGCCCGGCTAATTTTTTGCATTTTTAGTAGAGACGGGGTTTCACCGTGGTCTCGATCTCCTGACCTCGTGATCCGCCCGCCTCGGCCTCCCAAAGTGCTGGGATTACAAGCGTGAGCCACCGCGCCCAGCCTAACCTCTTTTGACATGTTTTTGGTAAATGAGAAGAACTGATGACATATTTCCCTATCAAATAAAATAGACAATTTAGATTTAATAAGGCAGTTATCGTCAGGTAATAAAAATTCAACTAACTTGCCATAACTATCTTGTTTAAAGTCAATTAAGAGCCTCATATTTCTCACTTGCTGGGTAAAATTTAATAGAACTTCAGTTAAGCATTTATTGCTTATTTAATTCAAAATTAAGTTAATCACCACAGTTGGTAACAACCACTGAGTATTTAATTAACATTCAGCAAACTATCTTATTAAGTCTAAATTAGATACAGACAAGTCTTGTTTGTCCCCATCAGTTTGCAAACACCACCTCCCCCACCTCCCATCTCAAGGGGCCTTTGGTTTTCCTACAGTTTTCCTTTTTTGATTCATCATTTTTAGTTTCTTCTAGTTAAGACTTCACTTGGGTGAAAGAGGAGAAGAGGCAGCAGTCCATCATATTATAGAAACTTTGGGCTCGTAGTATAACTGAGAAACTTTTTCAATCTTCTCTTTTTCTTTAATCCCATTCTATTACATTTCACTTTTCAAAAGGTATTGAGCACATTCTCTGTGTGAGGCTTCTTTTAAACCCTAAGGAAGCTATAAAAGAGGTCATTCTGACATATTTGGTTTTATTTTCTCATCCTAGAAATGAGAGGATTGGGTTTAGTTTATCCATGTAACACATATTATTGGCTTGCAGTGTGTAAGGCACTAAGCTGAGTGTTTGGATACACCTTGATTCAGACGAGGCCCCTGCTCTTAAGGAAGACACATGTGAAAGCTGCAAAGTTCTGCTGTAGGAGCACGAAGCTCCTTTAGAATGCTGTGATTCTGTAAGACAGTATTTCCCAAAGTGTTAAGGCTGTTCGATTAAGAAAAGGGTCCTGTAGCCAAGTAAGATGGGAAAAGTCCAAGTTAAACAAAATTAAGGAAATTTCAGTATTGCGTATCTTTACCATGGGATTTTCTGAGTCTTTAATAAACGAATGCACATTCTGACCTCCCAGAAGGTTTGTTTCCCAAAGTTATTTGATCATAGAACCCCTGCACCCCCCTACTACCCTTTTTACTGGAGCATTTCTTGGGTTCAGTGATGTAATATGCTTTGGGGAAAGCTGCTGTGGGCTGTGACCCTGGACCCTGGCCACCAGCCTCCCACAGCCCAGAAGGGGTACTCAGACATTCACCCTAGTAACTATGATACAGGGTCAGAATTCTACTTTGTCTGAAAGTTGTGCACATAAAGTGGGTGATTTTAGACATAGAGTCTTTTAACTGGAGTGGAGGGTATGTAACCAGGACAGCCTTTCCTCATGGAGGAGCACTGGGTCTAGTGGGAGATAGACTGTGTAGGCAGAGAGGCCTGGAGGGTTGCCAGAGAGTCATTGGGAACAGAATAACAGTGAAATTCTGACATGGCCGATTTGGTGGAGACTCCCTAATACATTGATATAACGTAGACCAATTTTCATTATAGCCTGAATATGGAGAGGTAAGAGGCAATGAATTTTTTGGCTCCGAACTTTCTGCTTTTGGCTTTGTTCCAACTGCGTGACTGCCCATCTGCAGAAGTGATTGTTGATTCACGTCTGTAAGACATTCTCATTCTCATGCTTTGTTTGGGGCAGAGCCTCTGCCTTGTGAATCACTCTTATAAGAGGGAGTCTCAGTTTCTTTCTTTTTTTTTTTTTTTGAGACGGAGTCTCGCTCTGTTGCCCAGGCTGGAGTGCAGTGGTGTGATCTCGGCTGACTGCAACCTCTGCCTCCCAGGTTCACGTAATTCTACTGCCTCCACCTCCTGAGTACCTGGGCTTACAGGTGTGCCCCACCATGCCTGGCTAATTTTTTTTTGTATTTTTAGTAGAGAAGGGGTTTCACCACATTGGCCAGGCTGGTCTCGAACTTCCAACCTTGTGATCTGCTCGCCTCGGTCTCCCAAAGTGCTGGGATTACAGGTGTGAGCCACCGTGCCCAGCCAAGGGAGTCTCAGCTTATTCATGAACAGTATCATTCTAGCCAGCCTAGTTTCCATTTACCTTGTCATCTACCACTTCCTCCACCTTACCTTCCCCCCAGCTTCTCTTATTCTGGTGAATCACCTGTGTCTTCATTTTTCATTCTTATTCATCTGAATCATCTTTTTCATCTAAGGCAAGGTACCCTTTTATATCTTCCTGGAAAGACATCTACTTCATTTAAAATAATGCTACCAATTTCCTCCCCTCTGGTAGTAACCAGCAGATAGAACGTGCTAGATGAGGTGGAGGATAATCTACAAATCTGGTCTGCCATATCATGGGAGATTTCACATAACAGTGAATTGTTTCAGAGCCTCTCAGCAGTACCTGCCTTGTTTTTCATATCTGTATTGAAAAGAACACCGGCAAAGAAATGGAAAGACCTGGGTTGTATTTCTCGTTCCATTTTGGGCTTGAATTTTTCTGAGTCTGAGTCTCAGTTTATCTGTGTACGAAATGTTAGGGTTATGCTATGTGTACTCTCAGGGCCTTTTAACTAGAAAATGTTGAATTTTAATGTTTACTAAGTCAACGCAAGCTGCAGTCAACCTGGATTGCTTGATCCTACATGTATTTTTGAGCTTGGCAATATAAGGAAATACCTGCAATGAGCATAGTTCATGCCCACACACAGTAGGCATTCTATGAATATTGTTTCTCTTCCATCCTGACTGCTTCTGGATTCATTTTCTGTTTATTGCCTGTTGCTTTTTAGTCACCCGAGCTTATCTCTTTCTTGTCTACACCCTCAATGCTGTAAATCTTCCTTTCTCATTCTCCATCTGGATAGCTTCCTCTCTCTTCACCTTTTTCTCTTCTGGCTATGCCTATGGATGCTGTCCACTCTGAAACCTCCCAAAGACAAATGATTGCAATGGAGGCGCAGATTGCGGGGTGGTGGTCCTGGCCAGCTACAAATCTTTCCAAGAGACTAGCACCATTTCTTTATGGAATCATATTGTTGTTCCATGAGTGAGACCAAGTCTTATCCTTGAGGATCCCATAATGGAGGTGAGATGCTTTCTTTTTGACACTTAGTGGAAACAACAGTCCATGAGGTATATTATAAATTGGAAAGGAGGGGGTTTTGCTTTCTAGGATTGGGCAATGCACTACTAGGTTCTCACCGTGGATTCTTGAGTATCTAGGAAAACTGGTCATGTGGAAAGCTTAAGCTTATTTTGCAGGCCTTGAACAGACAGGCCGCATGTTTCATTTCACTCTCTACCTGAACTGACACTTCAGGGATGAAAATGTCAGCAGACAGCCAGCAAGTGGCCGACTAGAGGGCATGTTGTGGGCTGGTGGTGCAACTCTTCAAGGATGATATGCCAGAGAGGGCAGAGCACAGTTAGGACAAGGCCAAGGATGTCGTTCCGATGTGGAGAGGCCATTGGTAACCTCGGCGAGGTTTGATCTTTTCTTCTCCAGTAGAGATTTTAAGACGCTAAGAAGTCACCTTGAGAGTCCTTTTTGCTTCCTCTTCTTTTGTATTAAACAAACTACTCACCTCTCAGTCTTTGCCTTTAGTCCTTTGGCTATTCCTAGTTAAGCCCAATTCCAGAAGCATTTGGAAAGCTCTGCTCTAAGTATGTAGTGCTTAAGGGCCAGAGCTCTGGAGCTACACTGCCTGGATTTGCATTCTGGCCCTGCCAAAAATACCTCAACTTGTTGCTCTGTATTTTTAGGCCTCTGTTGCCTCATCCATAAAATAATAATAAGAAAATTACGTATCTCGTTGTGAGGATTAAATGAATTAATATATATAAAGCCCTTAGAACAGAGCCTGACACATGATAAGTGCCTATTAAGTATTAGCCACTGTTATGTGTTACCCTTATTAAGTCACAAAATAGCAATTTGGAAAAGAGAATAGAGATTATCTAAATGATTGTGTTTTTTTGTTGTTGTTGTTGTCTTTTTAAATAAACTTTTAATTTTGGAGTAATTTTAGGTTGATAGAAAAGTAAAAATTGTACAGAGAATTTCCATATACTACTCACCCACTTGTCCTCATTTTTGATGTCTTACGTTACTATGGAACATTTGTCAAAACTGAGAAACTGATGTTGGTACATTACTGTGAACTAAATTCCAAACTATTTAGATTTCACTAGCTTTTCCATTAACTTCCTCTTTCTGTTCCAAGATCTAGTCCAGGATACCTAGTTTAGGATCATTTTAAAACTTTCATCTTCTTTAATATTTATTTACTTATTTTTTTGAGACAAGGTCTTGCTCTGTGCCCTAGGCTGGGGTCCCCCATTGGTGTGGTCGTAGCTCACTGCAGCTTTGACCTTCTGGGTTCAAGCAGTCCTTCCACCTCAGCCTCCGGGGTAGCTGGGACAACAGGTGCATGCCACCACACCCAGCTAAATTTTTGTATTTTTTGTAGAGACAGGGTCTTGCTGTGTTGCCCAGGCTGGTTTCAAACCCCTGGGCTCAAGCCATCCTCCTGCCTCAGCCTTTCAAACTGCTGGGATTACAGGTGTAAGCCACCATGCCTGGTCCATATTCCTTAATATTTGGAGAAGGATTCCTTATAGAAAAGCCTATTACAGGTGAGGCGCAGTGGTTTATGCCTGTAATCCCAGCACTTCGGGAGGCCAAGGCAGGCAGATCACCTGAGGTCAGGAGTTTGAGACCAGCCTGGCTAACACGGAGAAACCCCATCTCTATTTAAAGAAAAAATACAAAAATTAGCTGGGTGTGTGGCTCACACCTGTAGTCCCAGCTACTCAGGAGGCTGAGGAAGGAAAATCACTTGAACCTGGGAGGCAGAGGTTGCAGTGAACTGAGATTGTGCCATTGCACTCCAGCCTGGGCAACAGAATGACTCCGTCTCAAAAAAAAAAAAAAATCCAACCTGGGCAACAGAGTGACTCCATTTCAAAAACAAAAGGAAGAAAGAAAAGCCTATTACAACCTATAATGTTGTAATCATGTAATCTGGAGCAGCTGTGGATGAAGTCAAGCAGGATGGGACCCACCTTTTTTTCTTTCCCCTGATTTCTCTCCCTGAAGGGCTCCAGCAAAGCAGGGCTTAAAAGTCACTGCATTGAGTCTCCTTGTTCTTACGGAAACAGACTGAGGCCCCCAAAAGTGAAGTGACAATGCTGGGAGAAGCTGGAAGCCCAGAGAAGGTCAGAAAAGGATCTTCAGGATGCCTTGATCCTGTCCCTGTTGAATAAATGAGTGAGCAACCCGCGGGGACTCCCAAAAATCTGGGTTTGGATCCAGGCTCCTCCACCTTTCCCCTCATGTTTCCTTACCTGTAAAGTGGGTTCAGCGATCAGTAATGTCTCACAGGACTTAACCCTCACAAAATGCCACAGTTTTACCTTGTGAAAGTTAAGCAAACCATTGTGCCCACTTTTAGCACAGCCTGGAACATAGTAGGTTCTCAATCAATGTTTGAAAAAAGAAGCCTTGAAAATTAGGAAATTCTCCCCTTAGAACTTATTTCAAGAAGATTGGGACAAGTTGATACAAAACAAAGAAGTGTTATTCATGAGGAAATCTGTGACACTCAGGAATGGAACCAGTGTTTGAGTATCTGATAAGCAGGATATACTGTCTGTTTTTATTCTTGGAGGCTTTTATCATACAATACTACATTATGTTACAGTCTGACTTTCACACAAATTGGATCCCAAAACTTCTTACAGGAATTAAAAATACAAACTCGTGGGCAGTATGTGTTTTATAAATTACAGAAAACAGTAGTGTAAAGACATGGCATAGCAAGTGCAGCGAAGCGTGCGCAGGCATTGATACCCGAGGAACGCAGGCATGAGGCAGCAGGGAAGGCACAGCACGCTGGGTGAGGCAGCAGGTGCACAGTTCTGTCCCTGGAGCCTGGAGAGGTGGGGGAGGAGGGACATCTCTAGCTGGGAGGCTGGGTGAAGGAGCTGAACCCTGGAGACATAAATACCCTGTATGTCTTCCTTATCCTGCCATTTATGGTCTTACTGAAGGGGGCCAGCTGACTTCTGGAACCTCATCTCCATTGCTTTCCCTCACTCTTGTCTTTGTTGCAGCACTTTCTCTGTTTGGATTACCCTGCCCTGCCATCATTACCTGTTTAATCCAATTGATCTTCAAGGTCCAGCATATTAATACCATCTCTTCCATGAAGCAAGCCTTGATTTCTGTCCATCCCCCTTAAGCAGGAAATAATCACTTCCTCTTATGGTTCTATGGCCCTTTGTCTGTACTGCTTGCATGGCACTGATCACTTCTTACCTTCTCTTGTAGTTATCAATATGCTTGTCTTATTTTGGGCTTTTTACTTCTTTAGGACCTTCCCGTCTGCCTGGAACTTGGCAAACAATGAACATTTGTTGGATGGATGGACAGGTTTGACACTGCTGACATTAGACTCAAATTTAGTTTCTTTAGAGTAGAATTTTATTTTATTTTATATTTTTTGAGGCAGAGTCTCGCTCTGTCGCTCAGCCTGGAGTGCAGTCGTGGGTTCTTGGCTCACTGCAACTCCACCTCCCGGGTTCAGGCGATTCTCCTACCTCAGCCTCCCAAGTAGCTGGGATTACAGGTGCCTGCCACCATGGCTGGCTAGTTTTTTTTTTGTATTTTTAGTAGAGAGGGCATTTTGCCATGTTGCCCAGGCTGGTGTGAAACCCCTGACCTCAAGTGAGCTGCCTGCCTTGGCCTCCCAAAGTGCTGGGATTACAGGCGTGAGCCACCACTCCCTGCCTAGAGTAGAATTTAAACTTGCTTATCTTTACATCTCCCATGCTGGCACTGAGAAGGTGCACATTCATTCATTTCACAATAAAGTTTCAGGCACTATTTCAGCAGTAAACAGTCCATTTGTTGATAGTTAACACAGAGAAAATAGTACTCATTGGGATGTGTTTTTATACTTGTGAGGTTGATCTGGATTTGTTTGTTTGTTTTGATATGTAAGGGCCAAGAAAGAAAAGGTTTGTTAATCTACGAGTATTTCAGGTGTAGAATGCAAGTGCTCTCTTATTCCTTCAACTGGCTTTATACTAAAAAGAGATAACTGGGCTCAGAAAGGTCCCATTTTTCCGATAATACAGCAGTTCCTTACTGACTTGCCTCAGGAGTAAACTCCATTTCCAGTTTTTAAAAAGATAGTGCCAGGATGCCACAGTGCTCATAGTTGGGCTTTTTTGTACATGTTGATTTTCTTTTTTAATATAGTGACAGAATGCATACCACTGAGGTGGTAAATGGAAAAAATAAGTGCAGTGGAGTATACTGTCTGTTTCTTGGGGCCTTTTCTATTAATCACAGGAGGAAGCATCAGACATGACCAGATGAGAGAGCCAGCTGACCCAAGTTCATGCCAGCATGCCAGATCAAAATCAGAATGGCAAAATTGGGAGGAGTTGATGCTGTTGAATTGAGAAAGCATAAGGTTCTCAGAGTGCTAGAGCTGGAAGGATCATAAAGGTCATCTAGTCTAATGGTTCTCAAACTCGAAGGAACATTAGGGTCATCCTGGAGAGTTTACTGGGCTCCGTCTCAGAGGTTCTGATGCTGTAGATCAGGCGGGACCCCTGAATTTTCATTTCTAAGAAGCTCACAGGTGCTACTAATGTTGAAGAGAACCTATGATCTAGTTCAACTTCTGGGATTTCTTGCTTTCTTTTGTAAAAAAAAAAAAAAGTTTTTAAAGACGGGGAAATGAGGCCTGGAAATAGATAAGATTTGCCTAGAGTCGCTAGACAAGAGTCAGCTAGAGTCAAAATCAGGCACCCCGACTCATGGACTGCTTCACATTGCCATCGGAGATTGTCCTGGAACAATATTATTTTTAGTTCTACTGCAGAATGATAGCTGGGTCTTACCCCCTTTGCCTGATCTGGTCACAAACTTGTTTTTCAGGTCTTTCCATTAGGCTCTCTTCAGCTAATTAAAAAAAAAATCAGTTAACCCACATTTATTGACCACTGCTGTGTGTTCACAACTACTTAGACTAGTGGTATAGCAGTGCAGTAGTCTGAAAACATTTTCTCATCTCTAAACAAAGACAGTCACACCTCCTAGGGCTGCAGGAAGTCACTGAACAAATACCTGGCCCTCAGTGTACACATTACTAAAGAGAATAAGATGTGGTCTGCACCCTCTCATGCACCAGTGGCTTCATGAGCAGTGTGATAGAGAGAGACAGCTGAGATTTAGTGGAAAAACACAAGGCTTAGAATTGGGAGAGCTGGGTTCAAGCCCCAGCTTTTCCACTAAATGGCTGTGTAGTCTTGAACAAGTCACCTGCCCTCTCTGAGCTATAATTTGAAATAGACTTAGCTTAAGCAATAGGAAAGCAGTAATGAGCTAGAGGAAGGATAGAAATTGGGAAGAAGTAGAAATCTGCTTAGGAGGTGGCAAGTTTTGGTTTGGGGTGGAATTGATCTGAGGGGGAGGCCTGGTAGAAAGAGCTAGGCGGCATGAGGCTGAGTGTCTGAAGGGGTAGCAGGCCTGGGGGTGGTCCAGTGATAGTTGAATGGGTGGGCCAGCCCAGCGAGGGGATTGCCTGCAATCCAGTAGAGATGCCCTCATTTTCATGGCAGGGTCCCCCTGTGCCAGTAGACAGACCCATGCCTGGGAAGGAGGGCTGGTTGAAGTGAGATGGATACCAGTCTTGGAGCATGGTTGGGGAATCTGGCCAGGGTGATGGCATCTGTTTTGGATTGGGGCCTTGAGGCACATTTTCAGTTCTGCTCCCTGGATCAGCATAGAATGGCAGACAGTACAATGATTTGAATGCAGGGTTGATCCTGCCACCTTGATTTCTGCCTTTATTTAGCGGCAAAGAGACTAGATCAGAAAAGTACTGGATGTGATTGCTGTAGTCTTTCATGATTGATTTAGGAGCTGGGAGAGGCCTGGCTAGGAGTTGGAGGAAGATTAGGTCTTACATGAGCCTCAGCCCTCTCATCTGTAAAATGGGAGTAACGATGGTGATTATGCTGATGTTACCTATTCTGGCTGGAGTAAGGATTAAAGTACTTGTCTGTAGGAAGGCACTTCATGGTTAAAACATGAAAAGGGAAGTGCACAGTGTTTTTATTACAGGGAAACACCAAAAAGCTGGAAAGGAATGAGGGCTGGAGAGATGGAGCTGCCCTGAGGACTCTGGGAGGTCATCCTGGGGGCAGAACTTTGACAGTTGCTGCCCGAGGTGGGACAGGGATGCTGGGAAGATGTGACGATGTGCACAAGTGTGTCATGTTCAAGACGGTTCTAAGCCCTGGCCAATTCCATACATGCTCTTTGCCTTTCTCATCCATAGAGATTTTGACAAAGGTGTACTTGGAGCGTTGATAAAGCTGACACTGCAGCACCCTCAGTTTACAGGTGTGAGAAGAGTGAGGCTCCCACGGTCTCATTTGGACAGGGAGTCAGGGCTGTGATGGAGCTCCTGGAGTTTCTAGGTTCTCTGTCACTTGATAGTCAGTGCTGGGAGAGACCTCAGGGATTCAGTCAATTTCACAGATGGGGAGAGTGAGGCATGTTGGGAAGTCTGGCCCCAGTGGAGGGCACCACATGCCCACAGGGAAGTGTCTTTCCCAGCCCCCTCCTCATGCTTCTCCTCATTTCTGTCTGGAAGTCCTAGTTCTCCTCCTCATGCTGAGACCCAGTTAGGGTGATTGTCCATGTTTCTTCATTTATCTGTTTTTTTTTTTTTTTTTTCTGTTGCCCAGGGACTACTCTAAGCACCATGCTGGTTGCTGACTGTTTGCTTTTGCAAGATCTTGGAATCTCTGTTTGTTCACATCACAACTCAAGAGAATACGTTCTCATTCTCCCAATATTTGTCTTCTGCCCATTGCATCAAATTGCTCTTCCTTGTTTGGAATTAAACTTCTAGCAATCATTTACCTCTATGGTTCTCTTAACTTCAGGTCACACTGCTGCTTAGTCAATGTGAGAATTTTTCAGATGTTCTGCACTTTGCAAAAGGATAGTCATAGCCAATGTGTGTGGCAGTGAAGGACACTTGTTGATTCCTTATTTATTGTCTGCTGTTCCGGGGACTGGGGACTAGAGGTGAATAAAGCCTCGTTTGGGCTGCCTAGGATGTTGTGATCGACACAGGAAACAGACATGAAAGCCAAATTGGGGCAGTGGGTGAAGTATTGTAATACTGGTCTCTGTTTATGATATATGGAAGAAGTTTCCTAGTAGCAGGGTGGTTGAGAGAGTCCATCATCATTGCAGATTGGTGCCTCTATGGACATGCAGATATGTTAGGGCAGGGGGCGTGGGAGAGAGAGAGAGACAAAGAGAGAGAGAGAGAGAGAGTGAGCAAGAGAGAGGGAGGGTGAGAGACAGAGAGAGAGAGAGAGGTTTTGAAAGCATTGATACGGGGTCTACATATTGCCCCCAGCCCCCATTCCCTATTATCATAGAAGCATGCTGCCCTCCAAGGCTTTTGAATTTGCCACCGTGAAGAGCGTGCATGGAATCTTCGGCTGTGGCCTTGCGTTGCCCCCTGTCTTCATAGCGGAGCTTCTTTATCTGACACGTGTGTGTGCCTCTGATGAGCAGCCCTTCATCACAGCTCTGCGGCCTCCTCCTAGGCCCCCACCTTCAGCTCTCCAGTTCATTTCCCTCCTTGTTCCCATTGCCACCTGCAGGCTTGGAGGGCCACCTGACACTGTCTCCTTTGGGTCCCCTGTGACTCCAGAGCTCCTCCCCTTCTGGGGCGCCCACATCTGCGACACACTTGTTTGCCCAGTGCATTTTCTACACTTAGAGTTCCTCTCGTGCTCTCATATTTCCATTTAAAGCCCTCTCGAGAGGTCTGTCTCCTGCCAGCAGCATTCCTTCTAGTTTACTAGAACTCCATTTCTCATCCTGCCAGGAATCCAGCCATGGAGTGAGCTTCAGCAAGCCTCTCTGCAGTCTTTTGTCTCCTCCAAAATTGTGGCCTCTGGTTGTGAGAAATGGGCATCCTGAGTCAGTGAGAGCAGTGGTTAGCCTGCAGCAGCTTCCCCTCTCCCCCTGAGTGAGCCTTTATTCCTCTTCCTCCTCTTTCACTCAGCCTCATCCTGCCTTGGGTCCATTTGACAGAAAATGGCACCTTCAGGCCTTGTCTTTTGCATGGCATCTGTGCCTGACTGGTCAGAAATTACTTGTGAAGCAACATAGGGGGTTGTTGGTTGGGTCCACTTTTAGGATGAAGTCAGAAGGGCTCGTGAGTGATGCTTGGCCAATAAGAATGTATTGATTTGATTTACTAATTTCATTTCCAGACACCAATATATGCATAGCCTTGTTTGAAGAAAATTAAGGAGAACCATTTTGTAAATGGCAATGAGTGTAAGACACTTAACTATCTTCCTGCTCTTCCTGGCACGGGCGTCTGCGCTCCCTGACTCTGCTTTTATTAAAGGTGTCTGGGAAGGCATTTGTCCTTTGGCTTCCCAGCTGGCCTCTTGCCTTCTCACTCACTGCCTCCCGTAGCCTGTGGGTAGAATCCCTCACCGTGCCCACCTTGCCCTGCTATCGTCTGACCTCGCCTCTGTTTCCAGGATTTGCTCTGGCTGTCCCCTGCCAGTCATGCTCTGTGCTTGCTACTCTGAGTGTGTCCCTGGTCCCACTCTCTTGCAGCCTCTGTGTCTTAGCACATGCTACCCTGATGGCCCCAGGGCCCTTCCCCTTTGTTTCTGTCTGGGGAATATTCTGTCTCCTCTTTCTTGTACCTCCTTATATTCCCTCAAGAAGACTTAAGGCAAAAACAAACCTGAACTTACTATCTGTGGTATTTTTCTGTTATAAGCGTAGGACCTACTCATAGTAACACATTTCAAAAATATGGAACTGTATAAAGAAAATGAGCATCACTTATAAATCACTATTTAGACACAAGCATTATTTATGTTTCTAATATTCTTTAGCGGTGCTTTTCATGATTTTATGTGCATTTGCATTTTACTGACTAAATATTACTATATAAACATTTTCATATCTTGCCACTTCAACTAACAATAGAGCATGAGCAGCTTCTCATGGCATTAAGAATTGTTTGTACATGTAATTTTGAATGGCTGTATGCTGTTTCATCTTAAGAATATACCATAATTCTAATTTTTTGTCGTAAATAGCACTGTGGTGAACATAATTCTTAACAAAATTCTTTGTCTGCACCTATGATTATTTTCTAAGGTAGATTATTAGAATGTGAAATGCCTTGCAGAAAGGACAATAACTTTTTCACCCTTAGTTTCAGAGAGAACATGTTGTCTCTGGAGAAACATTGAAACATGGACAAGCATAAAGAAGAAAATGGGCCTGGCGCCGTGGCTCATGCCTGTAATCTCAGCACTTTGGGAGGCTGAGGTGGGCGGATCACGAGGTCAGGGATTTGAGACCAGCCTGGCCAATATGGTGAAACGCCGTCTCTACTAAAAATACAAAAATTAGCTGGACTTGGTAGCGCATCCCTGTAATCCCAGCTACTCAGGAGGCTGAGACAGGAGAATTGCTTGAATCCTGGAGGCAGAGGTTGCAGTGAGCTGAGATTGTACCACTGCACTCCAGCCTCGGTGACAAAGTGAAATTTGGTTTCAAAAAAAAAAAAAAAGAAGAAAGTAAAAACCGCCTGCAGTCATTTGCAACAGCCAGTGTGAAATTTGCTACATAATTGTATCTGTGTATCTATCTTTCTACCCTACAGGTTGCCAAACATTTTCTGTAAATGACTAGGTAGTCAATATTTTAGGCTTTGCAGGCCATACATGGTCTCTGTCTCCTCCTCCTCTTGTTTCCGTTGCTACTTCAAGATTAACTATAGAAAAATTATTTCTTGCTAGTAAGCTGTATAAATATCAGTTTGCCAACCTGGTTCTAGCCTCAAAAGTGGAGCAATTCTGTACATACTTTGAAAGCAATGTTTAAAAATTTATTTTATTTAATTAAAAAATTAATTGATTACTTTTTAGAGACAGGGTCACTCTCTGCTGCTCAGGCTGGAGCACACTGGCATGAGCATAGCTCACTGCAGCCTTGGAAATCCTGGCCTCAATCAATTCTCCTGCCTCAGCCTCCCAAGTAGCTGGGACTACAGGTGCACGCCACTGCACCTGGCCATGTACATACTATTTTGTAATTGTTCTCTTCCACAATTTAACTACTTCATCAGCATCCTCATAGTTTTCTGTTTTAGGCAACCCAGATATAATTACTGGCTTTCTGCTGGGATGCCCACAGCACTTTGGCCAGGTCTCCGATATAGAATTTAAGGCACGTTTTATTGCGAGTATTTGCTGAGATGTCTCTTTCTTAAGTCTAACTCCTCTTGCGTCTTTCCAGCCTCAGCACATTTCCTGAGTGGTGCTTAATAGATGCTCAGCAAATCTGTGTGGAACGATTGCCTTAGGCTGCAAGTTTATCCCTTCACAATGCCTACATTTAGATTGCAACTCCAGGCTTGCTCCTTGGGCCAGCAGCATCAGTATCACTTAGCACTTGTTACCAATGGAGACTCTCGGCCTCACCCCAGAATCTATGTCTTTAGGTGTTGCTGAAAGTTTGAGAAGCATTACTCTAGCGCTCACCTCTGCTATATTCGTCATATACTTATTTATAATCATCCCTACCTCATTCTTTTCATTAGTCGGAACTTCCTGTGACTAGACCATGGGTATTCCTTAACTGACTGACACAGTTTGTTTCACATACAGCACCAGCTGCCATCTTGCATATTGAGACCTATGTGGCTGCCATTGCTTTTGGCTGGGAGTGGTTGTGATAGTGGAGGGAGCAAATATTTAATTAGCATCTGCTGTGTGCCAAGTCCTGTGCCCACCTCTTTACACACATTCTTCCAAGAGTGAGACTTGATGGTGTTTGCTGAAGGCAACATAGGGATCTTTAAGTCCTGTGATTTTTAACCAGCTAAAGAATTGAATATATATATATGTATGTACATATATTATATGTACATACATATATGTACATATATAATATATAATATATATAATATATACATATATAATATATAATATATACATATATTATATACACATATATACATATATTATATACATATATAATATACGTACATATAATATATACGTATATTATATACGTATATATAATATATACGTATATATAATATATACGTATATTATATATACGTATATATTATATATACGTATATATTATATACGTATATATAATATATACGTATATATAATATATACGTATATTATATATACGTATATATAATATATATACATACATAATATGTATAATATATGTACATATAATATATATACATACATAATATGTATAATATATGTACATATAATATATATACATATAATATACATACACACACATCCCCAGCCCTTACTCCAGTCTGGAATCAAAATCTCTGAGAAATAGACCTGGTCAAGAGTACTTAGAGAAAATTCCCTCAGTGTTTCCATTGCACATTGCTGGTTAAAAACTAATGGTCTAGGCCAGCATCCTATTGTACAGATGAGAAAGGTGAGGCCCAAAGAGGTCAATGAGGATCCCAAGGTCACATAAATTTAATAGTAAGGCCAGACCTAGATTTTGTACTATCTGCCTGAGGACACACTTCACATTACCTGAGCTGCTTCTGACCTGCAGTGTTGGGGTGGAAGTAGAAGTGAGTGAAGAGGTTGAACTCTTATCCTCAGATCTCTGAGCTTGATTGGGCAGCTGGGAGTGTAGAAAACAGGCACCAAGTCCTGGAGTATCCTTTCCATTCCCCCACCACCTTTGCCCACCTTCCTTATGTCCTCTTTGGGGCTATGATTGAAGAGGCTTGAGACATTGAAGAGCATCAATATCTACTGCTCTAAGTGACCCAGGCAGCTGCTGTGACATCTGGTGTCTTCCTTTATCTTTGTAGAGTCATGGACAGCGCCTGTAAAGGCAGGTGTGAAAGAAGCTTTGTTCTGATTATTTTTCCACTGTCCCCTCCGTGTCAGACATTGTAATGGGAGCCCCGGTCAACTTCCTGCTTCCAGTTGTGCCCAGCCAGCGGCAAACAGAATGAGACGTCAGCTGAAGCTTTTCAAAGACATCCTATGGAAGGGCATACAGACTTCATGTAGTGGCCAAGGGTGTGATTAGCACTGATTACGTGGCAAACCGGAATAGAACTAATGACCATGATAGCTGCCATTTACCCAGTGCTCACTGTGCCAGGCACTCTGCCTGAATCGTTTCCTGTAATCCTGTAACAGCCGTGGGAGGGGGTGGGAGTGGGAGGGGGTGTGCTGGGGAGGTTTCGTGGCCTCCCGTAAGTGGCAAGCTGGGATGTGAACCCAGTTCTGCTTGATTTTAAAGTCCATGACCTTAATTGTCATACTACACTGCTTTCCTAGCTGGTTATGTGCTTATACCTTCTAACCTGCCACTCCTAGGGATTTAAGTGAAAAGCCCATAGAGATAGACTGAACTAGTGTGTAAGGACCTATGGTAGCAGATATCAAAATGGAGTGGACTGTATCAATTGGTATAAGATTTCCAGTTGCTGGAGGTGTTCAGGCAGGGACCATGGTACCTCTTTGTGGGAGACTATCAAATGGAAGATTTGACTGGCCATCGCAATGCCTCTGGGATTCTAATTCACTGGAGCTTCCAAGATGTGAATTTGTTTGGAAGATTCTGTCATAGAGCAATAAAATATACTTTGGGCAAAAATCTGTGGATAGGGCATTGGCGAGGCTCTGAAGGATTTGATTTTGCACGGCGTACTTCCAGCACCGAGAGTCCTGCTGCTGTGGTTTCTCAGTGCCTGCCATGTGCCCTGCACTCTTTGGCTCCGGATGGGCCCCAGATATGAGAACTTTCCCACAAGGAGCTCCCCATCCAGGAGGGAAGGGAGAGCATGCTCTCACTGAAAGATAAACTATCCAATGCCAGGGAGTGTGGGGAGAGAGACAAGTGTGCGCCTGGGGAGCTTACAAGAGGGCTGCATTCAATGAACCAGGAAATTTGTTTTTTAAATATTGGATTTGAACTGGGCTTGGAAGGCTATATGGCATTCCTTTAGGTTGTAGGAAGGTGGCATCCGGTCACCATACTGAGCTGTGTGGTGGGAAAAGCAGGTCGGATCCGAATGTGAGCCTTGAATAACAAGGAATTGAAGAATGAGCCTCCTGGGATTCTTTTTAAAGTGAATAGGGCTCCGGTAAACTTTTTTTTTTTTTTTTTTTTTTTTAGGATAGTAGAGAAAGAGCAGGGGTACATTTTGTAATTCAATAAGCATTTGCATTGAGGCCACTGTGACTTTAGCAAGCTGAGCCCACCTCTATTAATGACTAAGAGTCTGAAGGAGAGGTAGGTTGGGCAGGGCCTACCAGGAAGGGGGACTGGTTGGTGTAGGTAAAGGGGAAATGCAGTGTCAGTACCTAGGTTTCGAAAGGCTCTAAATGCTGAGATGGTGACAGGGTCTTGGACGTAATAAGAGAGAGCTGTTAAACACAGTCACAGGTACAGTGTGAAATTTTGGAAATCCCTAAAAATGAAGTCCATGGGAGTGCTGCTGTGAACTGTGATACATGTTTGCACCTGGTCACTGGCATATCTTCTAGCTCTGTTTGCAGAGACGCCTTCTTTTTATACTTCTTTCGGTGGTAGAGGAGGGAAGGACTTGAGTCTTAGAGCCAAAGAGGCCTGGTTTTGAAACTGTCCTCTGTTAATTTACAGCTCTGTGACCTCGAGAATGTTGTTTCTCCTCCCTGAGTTGCAGACTCTTCATCTGTGAAATCAGGGAGCGGGCAGGGTGGGGGGGAATCTTCTTACCCCGTAGGGCACAGGTTGCAGGGAAGGAGAGAATATCCACCGAGTCCAGTAAATGCGAGTCAGGGACATTAATCTTCTTCACTCGCCCTTGTTTGATCCAGCGTGGATAACTCTCTTTTTCCCCCTGTATACCCCACAGTTTATAGAGTGGATAACTCTCTTTTCTCCTATATACCCTGGCTGACTTTGTGCCTTTGCTCGTGTAATTTCTACCTTCCAGAAAGCTACTTTTTCTTCACATGTTTC
This sequence comes from Symphalangus syndactylus, assembly GCF_028878055.3. Lineage (NCBI taxonomy): Eukaryota > Metazoa > Chordata > Mammalia > Primates > Hylobatidae > Symphalangus > Symphalangus syndactylus. The sequence continues at coordinate 89,876,374 of NC_072439.2, forward strand.
AATCATTTCCATTTGTTTGGGTCAAGCCTCTGCATGGTTCCTTGGACACTCTCCCTAGGAATCCCAACAGGCAGCGGCTTCCCTTCTGTCCTTCTCTCATGGTGCGGGTAATTGTTGACCTAATGCTATGTATTGTGTTTACACCCCTCTCACCTGTCAGCTGCCTGAGGTCAAGGTTCTGGTTCATGTCTCCCCTCTCTGCAGCACTCAGCACGAAGCCTGGCACATAGCGGGTGCCCCATAAATGGGTCTTAAATGACTGAGAAAAAGAAGTGATCAGGCTGACAACTGGCATTCCCCTGGCTTTAGAAACCTGAGAGAAGAAAAGCTGGTGTAGGAAAGGAGTGTCAGGTCTGTGGCTTCCTATTTCCTCATTCAGGGCACAGGTTGGGCTTGCCCGGAGCCATAGTTCCTTGAGACTTAACCACCTCAGGCCTAAATCTGCCTTCTTTAATTACCTCCTTTCCAGGGAACAGGAGTCCTTGTTGTCTGCCCAGAGCTGCTAAATATAGCTCCAACCCCCAGGCCTTGGTGTGCTTCTGGGCCACAGCGCTGCACAGCCTGAGATGTCTGTTGATTTTGGGGTTTCCTCAGGGATTCTTTACATTTTCAAGTTTTCATAAGGGACTGCTTCTTATTTTGAAGCCAGCAAAGAGACTCGAAGGGCACAGGGTGTTGAAAATTTTATAGGAGGATGCTAGGAGAGAGTTAAAGAGCTTGGGTAGAGAAGGGGAAAGAGAAGTTCTTAAAAGAGGGCTAGGTGGCTTAAAAAGATGACTTTGTCATGCATTTAATGATCTTCAAAAGAGTGACATCTTGAAATGGTTTTCCCAGGAAAGCCCCTTCACATTTGACTTTTGTGACCTCTTGGTCCTGCTGTTGGCAGTTAATCCTTTCTAGCTTGAAATACTTTTCAAGCTTGAATAATTTTTTCTAAGTTTTTTTTTTTAATTTAAAAGGTGCTATAATACATGCTTACAGTAAAAATAAAATAATGCGGAAGTGTTTATAATGAAACAGTAATTTCCTGTCCCATCTCTTCCTAAACCAGTTCCATTACCCATAGTCAACCACTTGTAACCATTTTTTGTTTTTGATTTTTTTGGTGGTTACTATCATATTCCTAAATAATATGCTTCTGTCTCTCATGCTTGAGTTACTAGTTTTAGATATGCCTATTAAACTTTATTTTATGATAGATAAGGACTACTTATTTATATCCAATTAGTCCTTCCCAGTTCTCTTCCCAAGTTTTGACAGTTACATTTCTACTTTTATTCTTTGTGGTTTCCTTTATGTTTACAGAATATGCATAAATCTCAGTCTTTTGCTATATCAACTTTTGACAGTTTCGCTTCACTCACTATTTTGTAAGACGAAGATATTAGAGTTTCCCTCCACTTTTCCTCTCCACATTTACCCTTCAACTTGTCAATAATGTTTTAGGTTACCTTTTGCATCTCGAGGGTTTATAATGGATACATGCATATAGGCACATGTATATATTAATGGTTTTCTACATATAGCTAAGTCATCTGTGCTCTCTGGTTTGATTGCAAAAGCTGAAAAAATAAATAATATTTACATTATGATTTCTAGGTAAATATTGCTTAATACAGGGCTAAGTCATGTGCTGTGGTTTCATTTCCTTTTCTGGGGTTCTGAGGTCACCACCTTTAAGCCACTTATAGGAGACTGAACTTTCCCTTAGCATCAAAATCTAATAGATGATTCTAAATTTTTTGTAGTTGTTCAGAGTCATTCTACATTTTGTTTATTTTATTTCTATAGTAAATAGATAATAAATAAGCTTCTTCTTATAATTTCTTCTTATTTCTTAGAATTTTAGGCTGTATTTTGTTTTTGTTGAGAGAAAAAATTAGCATTTTCTACCATATCTCATATGTATTCTGTCTTTCTTATTGTTCTCTTGTCTGCTTGGAGTCTGTTCTGTGTCTCTTCTTCAAGTTCCAGCAACTTTTTCTCTTATTTTGGACTGGTTTCTCCCTATTTGGGCTATAATTTCTTATGCAGTTTCCCCCGCTTCCCTCCCACAAAGTTTCTAATTGCTTCCTTTTATTTAAACCCCTGTGTTTTTATTATGGTTTCAGATATTTCCAGGCTTTCATGGAGGCATTCTTCTGGAGCTCCTGAGTAATGTCATTATCTGTTAGTCATCATTATTAATATTCAGAAGCAGATATGTTATTAAAATATTATTCACCAATTTTTTAATACTAGGCAGTTTTGTTTGCTCTTTCTTTTTTTTCTCTACTGAATATTCATAGACATTCTAGTTTATTTTTTAATTCCTATATATTTAATAGCCACTCTCCTATTCCACTGAGTGGATGTACTATTTTTAAAATTTAGCCATTTACATATTGTTGAATAGGAGTTATTGCCAGTTATTTGCTCTTATAAATAATACTCTTTGGAACATTTTTATGCATAAAGCTTTTCATTAAATTATTTTATATGAATTCTTCATAGGGGAAGAACACTGGAAAGCCTGTGTCATCATGTTTGAGGACATATGCCAGTGACTACAATTGTGCTAGGTTTTAGTGGGGATCACTTGGCATTTCTTTTTTTGAGACGGAGTCTCGCTCTGTCGCCCAGGCTGGAGTGCAGTGGCACAATCTCGGCTCACTGCAAGCTCCACCTCCCGGGTTCACGCCATTCTCCTGCCTCAGCCTCTCCGAATAGCTGGGACTACAGGCGCCCGCCACCACGCCCGGCTAATTTTTTTGTATTTTTAGTAGAGACGGGGTTTCACCGTGGTCTCGATCTACTGACCTCGTGATCCGCCCGCCTCGGCCTCCCAATGTGCTGGGATTACAGGCGTGAGCCACCACGCCCGGCTGGCATTTCTTAAGATGCTTTTTTTTCCTTTTGGAAAGGAGCAGTAGGAATTGGGAGAGGAGTACCACCTCTGAATCAGCACATTTAGTTTTCTTGGCAGCTTTTGGAAGATATTATATATTGGGACTTATTGCAAAGTTGGTACTGCCTAGTAATTCACTGAGTATCACCCTCCTTAAAGGAGTCCCCAGGGGTCAGCCAACACTCCATGACTTAGGCCCATGATGCTCTTATCACCTAAAATCTTTGTATAACAATTATTTGGCAAAGTGTTATTCAGCATGATCGTCTCTAACTGGATCGTCACCCTTATTCACTGGAATTGCTTCTCGGTGACTTTTGGAAAAACCATATTCATTCTTAAAACTCAAAGAGTTATTCCCATTGAGAATATGCTACAAGATCTACAACTGCTTCTACACATGGTATATAAGGAAGTGTTTGAGGAATGGCAGGTTTTTAGAATGAATGGACTGCTTGATGGGGAGCATAAGAGTTGACATATTGAAGATGCTACATCATCGTTTGTCACCGTGCACCATGGTATTACTCTCAGACTTCATCAGGCTAGCAACATTTACTCTATGGTTATGAATGAAATCTGCGTCATGTAATTACACAAAAATGGGATCTTTGTCTTTGAAAAGCTTAACAATTCATAGACGAACACTGATCATACTAAAAGAATATATACCAGTTGCCCTGTGGAAAAGACTTAAGCTTAATGACTCACAGTCTAATTATTTTGGTTAGTGGGTGATAATGTATTGGAGGTGATGATGAGACACATAAGTCCAAAATCTCACAGCTTGGAGAGGATGTGGTCCAACAGTGCTATTTTATTTATTTATTTATTTGAGACAGGGTCCCACTCTGTCACCCAGGCTAGAATGCACTGGCATGACTGAGGCTCACTGAAGCTTCAACCACGTCGGGCTCAGTTTGTCTTCCCACCTCAGCCTCCTGAGTAGCTGAGACTACAAGCATGTGCAAACACGCCCACCTAAGTTTTGTATTTTTTAATAGTGACAGGGTTTCACCATTTTTCCCAGGCTAGTCTCAAACTCCTGGGCTCAAGTGAGCCTCCTACCTTGGCCTGCCAAAGCGCTGGGATTACAGGCATGAGCCACCACACCAGGCCCATAAGGAACAGTTTCTGAGATGAGGGAGAGTGATAGGCAGGACAGGGCCCTTTCTTAAGATATAATTGGGGCCACGCTGTGGTTTCTGATATTTGAGGAATTTGGAATTCTGATTTATTTTTACCTAAGACACCTCATTCTCTGGAATACAGATTCCACATCTATAAAATGATAGGGTTGTATCTGATGGCCTGGGCTTTGTAAACCCTTCTGTTCTGAGTTCCCTAACTCTATGATTCTGGGTTCTGTCCCAAGTCCAAGATGATTTGAAAAGAAGTAAAAAAAAGACCTTGCTGAATCAGTACCAGCATCACCTGCTTCAGTCTGGCTGGGAAGTAGGTCAGAACTTGGCAGACATGAGAATGTGGTTGGCTCCAACTGTGAGCTCTGCCAGGGTCCTTTGTAGACACCTGCCTTAGAAAGGGTCTGTGAAAGAGGGGGGTGCTGACACTCGGAGGTGGGGAAGGGTTTATTTTTGGCTGTAGATGCTGCAAGCAAAGAGGGGTGATTGATGAGAGAAGGAGCTATTGGGGGACAGGGAATGAAAGACTGAAAGAAGGAGAGGAGCAGGCACGTATTGGGTGCATAACTTGTGTGGAGAAATGGCCAATATTTTTTTTACTCCTCCCACACACACTGTAATGTAGGTGGTAGGTGTCATTCTGTGGATTTTTTTTTTTTTTTCTTTTTTGAGACGAAGTCTCGCTCTGTCACCCAGGCTGGAGTGCAGTGGTGTGATCTCGGCTCACTGTAACCTCTGCCTCCCGGGTTCAAGCAAGCAATTCTCCCTGCCTCAGCATCCCGAGTAGCTGGGATTATAAGCATGGGCCACCATGCCTGGCTAATTTTTGTATTTTTTAGTAGAGACGGGGTTTCACCATGTTGGCCAAGCTGGTCTTGAACTCCTGACCTCATGTGATCTGCCCGCCATGGCCTTCCAAAGTGCTGGGATTACAGGTGTGAGCCACCGTGCCCCGCCCATTCTTTGGATTTTAATTATGAGGAGATTGAGGCTTGGAGATGTTTAGGTCCTTGTCCGTGGCTAGGCTGCTGGTAAGTGAGGGAGAAGGAGTCAATGTGGGGTCTGACTCCATGTCGCCTCTTCTTTTCATGCTCTAACTGTGCCATGCTCTGTTCTAGGTGCTGGGGATATAGTGATGAAGGAGGCAGGCAAAGTCCATGGTCTCATAAGTGCTTGCATTCTAGGAGGCAAGACAGACAACAAAGTAAACAGGTGCATATTTCAGAGGGTGGCAAGCGCTAAGCAGCAGAGTATAGCAGTAGAAGACAGGAGTGACAGAGTTGCACATTGTGTTTTACATCCTGCTCCATAAGACTGTGCACTGAGATGAGCTGATCTGAGGAAACCAACAGCTCTAGAGTAAGATTCTTGAGGTTAGAATTTAGCCCCGGCCATAATGTGAACCAACTGTGTAAGTTGAGCAAGTCACCTCCCCATCATTGTTAAAATGAAGGAAAATAATCCCTGTTCTTCTTATTTCACTAGATGATGAAAGAAGATGAAGTGAATAAGTTTGATGTGCAACCATTTTTAAAACCCCAGTTGGGGCCAGGCATGGTGGCTCACACCTGTAATCCCAGCACTTTGGGGGGCCAAGGCAGGTGGATCACCTGAAGACAAGAGTTCGAGACCAGCCTGGCCAGTGTGGTGAATCCCCATCTCTACTAAAAACACAAAAATTAGCTGGGTGTGGTATTGCATGCCTGTAATCCCAGCCACTCGAGAGGCTGAGATGTGAGAATCACTTGAACCCGGGAGGCCAAGGTTGCAGTGAGCTGAGATCGCGCCACTGCACTCCAGCCTGGGCGACAGAGCGAGACTTTGTCTCAAAACAGAAACAAGAACATAAACAAAAAACCCAGTTGGTTTTAAAAATGCAAGGAGCTGTTTTTAACAGTTTGGTTAACTTTTAAAGGATACCTTCTTATATTTATTTGCTATGCTTTGTGTGCTTGGAGGAAACAACTGTTTCTTTGGTTATTTCCTTATTCTTAGAATGAAGACCCCCTTTGCCATCTTCAGGAGAGTTTGGATTTGATTTGTGGGCATCAGAGGACCATTAAAGGTGTGGAGCCGAGAGCTGGCCTTTAGGTTATGCCACTGGAAGTGGGTGAGGATGGAATGGAGGGGCAGCAGCCAGTGGTCAGAGAGATGGCTTGTGTAACTGTGGAGACTGGAATCAAATTCAGTCTGACCCCAAAGTTTGATACAACACGGCAGTCAGGTTAGCCAGTGAGCAAACACTCACTGAAGGTCCACTGTGAGCCAGGTGGTGGCCGAGGAGGGGAGGCATAGGAGACATTCAGTCAACTCAGCCGTTGCTACGAGCTCATTGTAGCCGGGTGTTCTGGATGCTGGGGAGTTATGTGCTTCTGGACCTCAAGGAGCCTCTTTTCCAGTAGTTTATATCTGTTCTGTTCCCAAAAGCATATAAATCAATGTTGAGTTCAGTAGGCAAGTTATCCATGCAGACAGAGAGACGATCTTTAAATATGTATAGCACTGTATTGAAAGAACTCTAGGTCTGCCAGAGGGGAACTTTAGTTGCTGGATCTTGGGGAGGTTCAAGGGTTCCTAGTGGGGGATTGGGAAAATTGAGATGGTGTTAGGAGAACTGGAAGCTTCAAAACATAAACTGTTTGGCAATGAGTAAGGGAATATTTAAATATTTTAGCAACTGTGTTGCTATATCTCTGTGTACTGGTGAATGTCAGTTTCTCATGTGGTTGTACAACTATCTTATAGCATCTTCAGTGTAGTACTTGATGTGCACACAAGGCACAGAGGAGGTAGTGATTGGAAAGGCTTCATGGGGTTGGTGATGCTTGAGCTGGGTTTTGTAAGATGAATAGGAGTTTGGTAAAGAAGTTTCTAGGAAGAAGAGAGATCATGGGCTAGAACACCAGTGTGTGAAACAGCACAGGACTTGACTGGACAGTTGAGGGGTTCAGGTCTAAGGGATTTTGTGCTCAGGTAATTGTGAGCACAGTTGTCCCGTTAACAGCAGGGAAGAAAGGAGAAACAGCAGCACATCCATTTAATCTCTCCCACAGGGTAGGGGAAATATCAAGCTGAGACCATTTTTATTTTTATTTTAAATAATAGCTATCACGTGCCAGGTGTTAGGCAGTTAGCAAACATTATTTCTAATCTGACAGTAACTTCATGAAGTAGGAATTTTCATTCTTCACTCATTCTACAGGTTAAGAAATCAAGAACTCAGCATATTTAAGTGACTTACACAAAGTCACACAATGGCAGGAACAGGGTTTGAGCTCAGTCTCATCTGACTGCAAAGTCTGAACGTTCCACTTTTCCACTGTGTGGCCTCTCTCTCCTAGGAATTTGCAGTGAGTGACATCCATGAGAAACAGGGCCCTTTTCTTGCCTAGAAATGTAACTTGTGACAAAAACTGGAGGTATCCGTATCCTCTTCTGCAGAACGAGGACAAGAGTTCTTGCTCCAGGCGTTGGCAGTGCTCCTGGAAGATGAGGCCTCGGATCTACTGCTTTCCAGCACCTTCAGCAAGACCATTCTCAGGGAGATGTTTCTATCCGTCTTTCCTTGCTGCCCCTGAGACTTTGACTTGACTTTTTACTCCTGTGAAACAACCTCCTGATGGTGATAGACAGAATAGATGACCACATGGACACTTTGTATTTATGGTGTTGTGACAGGGCTTTCTTAGAGTAAATCAATAACATGTTCCTGGTTGAGATTTGGCCTGTCCTATAACTTGACTTTAGGGAGAGAATGTGCTGATTTTGCCGAAGATAGCGTGTCGGTTTGTGTGTCTACAAAATCCACTGAGAGGCAGCATAGCATGGCGATGAAGAACACGGACTGTGAGCTAGATTGCCTAGATTCAGTTCCCAGCTCTGTCGCTGTCTAGATCTGTGTCTGTGTCACAGTTTCCTTATCTGTAAAATGGGAATGATGATAATTGTAGCTACTGTACAAGGTTATTGGAAAGGTTAAATGAGTTAATATTTCTAAAGTATGTAAAAAATTGCCTGGCATACAACAAGTGCCATGTAAGTGTTTGTTAAGTGATGACAACAATAAAATTTTATAAACTTGCCCTGCTTTCCACTGCTCCTTATAGGACATGATATTTGCACAAGTCTGACCTCTGTTGTGTGTGGTCAGGCACTGAAGTGTGACACGTTCCCATGTGTGGTCTGGTGGACACTAGTTTTGATGACTGCTTTGCCATAAGAACTTCGCTGGCTGTGGAAAATGTGTGGTTGAGAAATAGCAAGTAGAAGGTTTTTTTTTTTTTTTTTTTCTTTTTCTTTGCTAATAGGATAGAGTTTGGGTTAAATGGCATGTGCAGCTGAGTTTATCTATTTTTAAATTTTTCCTGGAGTTACACTGTGCAGCCTGTGCATCAATAGTTTTACCTGGCTAGATTAGTCAGTGGATAGTTTTTAATTTGACTTAAAAAATTGGGGGTCACATAAAGGGAACCAGCAAAAGATTTGGATTCTGATGAACAAGGTTTAAGGCTCAGCTCTGCCACTGGCATGTTGTGTTACATGGGCAAGTCCGCACTCACCATCTTTGGCCCTTTGTGTACTCTTCTGGTTCTCATTGTTTCTTCCCTGATCAAATCAGGGTGCTGAATGGTCAGATGAGCTCCCTGTTTTCTGTTGGTGAGTGGCCCTCATTCCTGGTCAGTTAGCCATGGGCTATTGAGGGAAGATTTTTTATGAAGTATATTGATGGTGAATTTAGACAGTAAAAGAATCCAATTGGTCATCTTAATTTTTTCCTCTATACTTAGTAATTGTGCCGATGAGAAGTCCTCATTCCAGCTTTACACCTTTTCTAATTTCCCAGATATTTCTGTGTATCACCAGAAAGCAGAATGGACCCAAATAGTTATTACCACTCAGCTCTTAGAAGTTGTTTGGGCTGGAGAAATGTTTTCATTATCAGGACACTTTCTGGGTCCCCTCTCTAGAGAGGCCACTGAGCCTCAACCATACCATCTTCCAGGCTCACTCCGTCCTGCCCAGTCTGTTTACATCTCTGCTTTGTAGGCAAGCTCTATCCAGTTCTACAAACCTCAGTGTGATAACTCAGGGAAAACCTAGTTTCTTTTTCCTAGGAAAATCAGGTTGACCACAATTTCTGTAGTTCTTGAGGGAAGAAGGGAAGTATAATGATGTTGGAAGTCAAAATATTAACATTAAGATAGCCGAGTGGAGTTTTATGTATATATGCATGTAGACATGATTGAAATTTATATTACAAGCTCATATGACATACATTTATAATAGAGAGGTACCTGTGGATTCTACCTTACTTTTGTTAGTGTTTTCACTGTTTGATGTGAGTTTTACAATGAGCCTATGAGATTTGCAGAGTTAAGAGTTATATACCCATCTATGGTAGAAAACACAGGTTCATTCAGAGGAGTAAAGTGGCTTGCTTGAGATCTGTGTCCTCTCACTAGTGTTTCACAGAGTTCTTTTGACCTAAGAAAGTTAGAGGCTGGGCCAGACACGGTGGTTCACGCCTGTAATCCCAGCACTTTGGGAGGCAGAGGTGGGCAGATCACCTGAGGCCAGGAGTTCAAGACCAGCCTGGCCAACATGATGAAACCCCGTCTCTACCAAAAATACAAAGGTTAGCTGGGCGTGGTGGCTTGTGGCTATAATCCCAGCTACTCAGGAGGCTTAGGCAGGAGAATTGCTTGAACCTGGGAGGTGGAGGTTGCAATAAGCCGAGATCGTGCCATTGCACTCCAGCCTGGGCGACGAGAGCGAGACTCTGTCAAAAAAAAAAGAAAGAAAAAGAATGAGGCTGACAGAATTTGTGATTTTTGAAGCAACAGAGGAAATTTAGAAGGAATGAAACTTACGCCATTAACTTATACCAAGGCTCCACTCATAGTATAACCCAAGACTAGAAATTTAAAGTACTGTATAGTTGGTAAAGAGAACGAAGCCGTAGAGAGTTTACTGAATTTCTCAATGAAGTGGCAAGTATCTCTCCATCCTTCCATTCATTTTGTCATATTATTAGAAAAAAATACACAGCATGCCAGCTACCATGTTGAGCTTTGATTCATCAAAGTTAAATTAGAATGACATATGGCAGTTTAGCATTTAAAATGTGGCTAGTTCAAACTGAGATGTGCCGTTAAGTATAACACACCAGATTTCAAAGGCTTAGTATAAAAAGTAATGTAAAATATCTTATTAATAAATTACATGATGTTCATTACTTCTTGGAATGATAATATTTTGGATATACTGGGTTAAATTAAAATGAATTTCTCCTATGATTTCTTGCTTTTTAAAAATGTGGCTGCAGGAAATTAACAATTTCATATGTGGCTTACATCTTATTCCTTTTGGACAGCACTATTCTAGCTTGTGTCTAGTAGAGGAAGTAAGATTTATACGGACATGCTTTTCTGAAAGCATGCCATCTCGCTTCTTTACTCCTCTGCCTTTATATTTGTCTCTACTGCCTCACCTTCTTTTGGCTTCTTAACCCATTCTGGTCTGATGGAAGTTGTTCTTGTCCGGGTCTAGGGGGCTCAGATGCATTCCTTTTCAGCAATGCTCTTATTTGGCATTGGTGGTGCTGTTTCTGTTGACCACTCCGACTGTCTCTGGATGTTTTGTTATTCCTTTACCTCCCTAGCCTCTCCTCGGGGTCTCTTTGTAGGCTCTTGCTCTCTCTTGCATCCCATAAATACAAGCATTGCAGAGCTTTGTGTCATGACTGCTAGGTGTTTATCTCCAGTTTGGAACTCCTGAACTTCGGGCCCACACTCCTACATGCCTTTTGGACACTCCGGTTGGAATCCCAAAGTCGCGTGGGGCTCACCGTGTCTTTTGGCATTGTTAGCTTGGTGAGTGACATCGCCCAATCCTGGAAACTGGGACTCATTCCGGATGGCTCCTCTCTGTCCCTCACTCTTGCCTCTGACTGTCCTCAGTCTTACAGAGTCAACCACAGTAACACATCCTGCCCACCTCCCTCTTCCCTCTACCTTTGGAGCCTGTCCTCCATTCAGGCCCTCAGCATCTCTCTCCTGGGTGCTTCAGCAGTCTCAGCTGGCCTTCTTTTTCTATTCTTACCCTCATCCATCCTATTCTCTCTTTTCTTCCTGAGTGATATTCCAAAAATGCAAATCTGTTCATGCTATGTCCCTGTTTTTAAAATCCGTCAATGCTTTCCTCATTCAGGGCAAATTAAGAATCCTTTGCATGAATTAAGGGACAGGAATGGAAAGAGGCAGGAAGTGATTTGACCCCTGCCTCTTTCTGTCCTCTTCTCACTAATCTCCGAGATGATCTGGTGCTCTAGGAATATACCTGGGATTCTCTGTAGCTTCTGTGACCTCACACGTAATGTTCCCTTGTCTGAAACACCACTGCATCAGTCCTTTCAAGATTTTGCTCTGACACCACCTCTGCCTGGAATACTCCTCTGACCGCTATTGTCTCTGCTTCCTCCGTTTTAGGCCATTTGTTGAACTGGGCTGCATTTCCTTGAGGGCAAGGGTAATTCTTTTCATTTCTGTATCTTCAAGTCAAAAATAGGTGTGCAAGTGATATTTGTTGAGCAAATAAATGCCGAATAATGAATTGTATAGATAAGACATTGTGGGAGTTGAGATAAAAATTCTAGCCAGGTAGGGATGGGAGCATGGAGGATTCAAGGAATGGTGACATTTAAGATTGGCCTTCAATTCTGGTAGTTTTGGGTGGGACAGTACAGAGGAGACCCCTATGATCGTGGTTATTGTGCCATGTTCTGCAGGACTGAAGGATATTGAATTAGGCCCATTCCCTGCTCAATACCATCACCACGAGAGTAAAAAAAAAGGACGGTAATCTCAGGAGTCCATTTGGGCTAGTGTCTGTCATTTGCTCCTGAGCTGGGTTACATAACTCAGCAGAGCTTTACTTCCCCAGTACACAGCTGGCGTGGCAGGCAGGCACTCCGATCCTTGCTTGTGAGCTGCCTTGGAGGAAGCGAGTGCAGAATGGTTGCCTGCATTTTCATCTTTACTTCTCCTTCACAGCCACCTTTCTGTATAGCATAGAGGTGACCTCAGCACCAGAGACAGGAAAGAGCTCAATGAGTCATCTCAGACCCTAATGAGGTGCATGAGGGACCCTACTTAAGAGTGAGGGTCAGGTGAGGTCGTGCTATGCCTGGGGTGAGTTTTGCCTTGGGGCTCCAGGCGGCACTGGAGCAGAGCTGAGCTAATTTTACCCACAGGAGCTGACTGTGCTGAAGGGCAGGGCTTATGACATTGGCCTTATCATCCTGTGATACCCAGAAAGCTCCCAAGGTGCAACCCCATTATGTCTGGGCTGTTTTCCCCCCTTCTAGTTAAATACATTTTTCCATTAGGCATGCATATCGAAAAGCAGGATGCTGAGGTGCAAAGAGCTTTGGATTTGGGTGGAAGGCTACGGAGTTGGATTTGGATCTCGCCCCTACCTTTGACCTTGCACAAGTTACATAATTCGAGTCTCAGTTTCCTCATTTATTTGTAAAACCTCATTCGTATACCTGTGTCCTAAGATTGCTTCTAGGTTTACACACTAGGTGACATGTAGCAAGCGATTGCTATGTGTCAGTCACTGTTCTAGCTGCTTTATTCATATTGTTTCATTTAATCCTTTAAAGAAACCTATGAGAATGGTGTTATTGTTATCCCTGTTTATAAGTAGGGAAACAAATGCACAAGGAGCTTAGATAAGTTGACCCAGGCCACCAGCCAGTGACAGAGCTGAATTCAGGCCAGTGGCTCCAGGGACCACACTCCTAAACACTATATCTTATTGTTTTGAAATGGTAGAAACTTTGCTTGCTATATAGCACAGGCTTAATGTTTTCTAACTACCTGCTATGTATAAGGGCCTGGGCTTGATGCTGGGTAAGAGAGCAGCATAGCTGTTGTGCTGTTCTGTAGACTTGAATCACATTTGCAGATGGAAGCCCTGGGTCAGCTGAAGGGTACCGTGGATAGACTTTGGTATCTGACGTTGTAGGCACTGGGTGGAGTGCTCCTCACACGACCTCTCATCTCATCCTCATAACTTCTTCAGTAGTCAGGCATTAGCATGCCCATCTTACAGACGAGGTAACAGAGAGGTAGCATCACCTCCTCACATTTGCTTGGTAGATAGAGCAACTGGGGCTGTTGGGTCCCATGTTTATGTTGATTCATTTGCATTCCCCATGAACTGTGCAGTGTCTCAGAGCTATTATTGTTGCAGAACTCGCCCCTGCCCTTCTGCCCACCACTGACAACCCTAGAGAAACTGGTGTCCATGAAAAACGTGGGTCACCAGATGAGAAAGTCACGTCTGCACGGTCAGAGCAGGCACCAGGTGAAGGTAAAAGAAAGGGCTGGGCTTTGTTCCAATTGTTTATTACTGTGTAGCAAATTGCCCCCAAACTCAGTGGTATACAACAGTCATTTAGTACGCTTGTGGATTATGTGGATCAGGAAGTTGGACAGAGCAAAGGGGGAATGACGCTTCTGTGCTCCACAATGCCTGGGACCTCAGCTGGAAGACTCGAAGGCTGGGTGCTAGAGGTATATGGTTGCTCACTCACTCACATGACATCTGAGACGTTAACCAGGCCTGTTGGTCAGAATATCTTCATGTGGTCTTTCCATGTGGCCTGGACTTCCTCACAGCCTGGTGGCTGCTTCCAAAGGGCAAGCCTTGAGAGGAAGGGAGAGAGGGAGAAAGACAGAGAGCGAGTGGGCACTAGCAGGTGCAGGAAGAAGCTGTAGATGCATCATCTCGCTATACTTTACTGGTTGGAGTAGTCCCCAGCTCGCTTAAATTCAAGGGGAGAGGCAATAGACTTTACATGTTGGTGGGGTGGCCAAGTTCTGGAAGAGCATGTGGGACAGAAAATTTGCTGGAGCCTTTGTTGGAAAATACAACAGAGGCTCCTTTTGGCCAGAAAGGAGGAACAGACATCTCCGTGGAGCTGCATGGAAGTAGAGCCACCAGGTGTGCAGCAGGCACACCTGTATGGTGCTGAGTATTCACTGGCAAATCAGGAAAACAAAGGTCAAGCCAGGAATCCTTAGGAAAGGATCAGTAGTTACGCTATAACCATGCTTCGTTGTGTATGAATTAGCGTTTATATTGTCCATAAACTAGTTTGTGTAACTCTGATTTGCTGATTACATCTACTGCTTATGTAACCTTGGAGTTCTAGGTCTATTTGGATTTTTTTTTTCTTTTCTGTGAGATGGGGTTTTGATGTTGCCTAGGCTGGAGTTCAATGGTGCGATCTCGGCTCACCACAACCTCTCCCTCCCAGGTTCAAGACATTCTCCTGCCTCAGCCTGCCGAGTAGCTGGGATTACAAGCACCACCACCATGCCCAGCTAATTTTTGTATTTTTAGTAAAGATGGGGTTTCACCATGTTGGCCAGGCTGGTCTCGAACTCCTGACCTCAGGTGATCCTCCCAAAGTGCTGGGATTACAGGCGTGAGCCACCACGCCTGGCCCTATTTGGCTTCTTATACTAAAGTGTGATATTTTTTGTTCCTTCACAGAGGCAAGAGAGGAGCTTTTAGATATAGGCAGACATAGGTCTTAGCCAAATAAATAAATAGAAGAATGAGTGATCAGTTAATTTATCTATTCTTTTTCCCTCCTGCATCTAACAAAGTTCAGGAAAGACATTCTGTATAATTTAACAGAAAAGAGATGCTAACAAAATTATTGAAGAGACTGATGTGGGATGCAGACTTCATCTGGAGCTACTGGGTTTAAGAATTTTTTTTTTTTTTCTGAGATGGAGTTTCACTCTTGTTGCCCAGGCTGGAGTGCAATAGTGCGATCTCGGCTCACCGCAACCTCTGCCTCCCAGGTTCAAGAGATTCTCATGTCTCAGCCTCCCAAGTAGCTGGGATTACAGGCGCATGCCACCATGCCCCACTAATTTTTGTATTTTTAGTAGAGACGGGGTTTCATCATATTGGTCAGGCTGGTTAGCCACAATCCAGGGATAAAGAAGACGTGATTAGGAAGCCACTGCCGAGGCCTCAGAAACTTCTCTCAACGTCTTAATAGTTAGTGATGGGGCACTGGATTGGCATATGGAGTGTCCTTTTGCCCTTCATGATTTCCTGGTATTGCTTGCCAGTAGAAATAGTAGCAGGAAGATTCAGCTTCACTTCCACCTTCCAGATCTCACCAAGGAAATCTTACTGGCGGAACCTAATTTACTAGCTTTGAGGAAGTGTGGGGAATGTAATTTTTAAGTCTGCTTCTGTGATGCAGAAAGGCACTCTAGCTGGTGGAAACAGGCTCTGATTGAGCCAGCCAAGAGAATATATCTACCCCCAACTTATCCATTTAAAATCCCCAGGAGTTATTATTCTGAAATACTTAATATTTATAATTAATTATAACACTGTAATATAATTACATTATGAAATTATGTTTAATATTTGTTTATTTATGTAAAATATATAAACTTAATATAATTAATACCCTGAAAAAATAGGCCAGTTGCCCACTTTCAGTTGTTTTTGATGACAGCGATTGATTTGCAATTTTCCAGTTCAGTTTAATCTCCTCCTAGGGGTCATACCCTAGGACAGTTGTCTTGTTTACAAAATTTGTTCACAAATGTTTATTAAACACTTACTGTGGACCTGTGCATGAGCTGGATTTGGCAATGTGGGGAGAGAGAAGTCAAGGATTCTTCCATTGGGAGCCAATACTGGGAAGGAGAATAAATCAGGCACACAGTTAGAACAGGGCAAGGAAGATGTTTATCAATGCCCTAAATAGCAGGCTCAGCAAATCCAGGGAAGAGAGATTATTCTGACTGCGCTGAGAAGCAGGGAGTTTTACATAGTCTGCGATCCAGTGATTCTCTTTTTGGGGTAGTACCATCTCATTATGGGGCATTTGAAAATGTGACGGATGCCGGGCGTGGTGGCTCATGCCTGTAATCCCAGCACTTTGGGTGGCTAAGGCGGGCGGATCACTTGAGGTCAGGAGTTCGAGACCAGCCTGGCCAACATGGCAAAACCCCATCTCTACTAAAAATACAAAAATTAGCCGGGAGTGGTGGCGCATGCCTGTAATCCCAGCTATTCAGGAGGCTGAGGCAGGAGAGTGGCCTGAACCCAAGAAGTGGAAGTTGCAGTGAGGTGAGATCACACCACTGCACTCCAGCCTGGGCGACGGAGTGAGATTCCATCTCAATAAGATAAAATAAAAGCATAATGGGGTGTTTTCTGTTGTCCCAATGACTGGAGGTCAGGATGCCATTGGCATTTAGTGGTTGGGGCCAGGGAAGTTAGATGTCCTTTAATACATGAAGACACCACAGATAAATAACTGTCTTTCTCCAAAGGGTCATCTCATTGCTGTTGAAGACTACCAATGTGCTTGATGATGTGTAGGATGTGGATATTTGGGGGTGGAATGATAGCAGGTCAAGTAGAGGGGACAAGATGAGCCAAGAGTTTAGTTTGAATAAAGCAAAGAATGTATGTTGAGTGGCAATGGGAGAAAGTTTATGGTGGCAATAGAAGGTTTGGTCCTGGTTATGGAGAAACTGGAGCTATTAGATAAAGCACTTGGACTTCCCCTGTTGCCACTGGGAAGCCATTTAAGATATTGGAGCAGGTCCTTGAGAGCAGAAATGTAGCCTCATCTTGGCACCATGCACCATGTAAACATCAGTAATGCTTTTTGAATGAATGAATGCCTGAAACTGTAGTTTACAGGAGTTAGACTAGTGGGTACCTGAGTTTTGCCAGATTTAGGATCCTGTGGTTCTGGGAGGGCCCTGGCAGCTAGCATTTGGACTTTTAGAGAATACGTGGAAAGGGCACAGTGGCCTGCCACACGGATACTGTCTCCACATTGTGGTCAGGCAGCAGTAGTACTTGCTGACACTGAAGAGAGATATGAAAAAGAGAGATTCTTCCATGGACTCCTGTGTGAGGCCCATAAGCCATGAGGCATGTAGTGAGCAGACTCTGTCGTCTGCATCAATGCTCTTGCGTCTTGAGCTTTTTAAAAATTGCCATTCAAACCAGCAATTTGCTGACAAGGTTCATGTGCTGTGACCATGACTGCAGTTGATCCTGGGGAGTGGCTTGCTTGTCTGCCTGGGGATGGCAGCCTTGTGCGTTCCCTGTGCTGTCCTGCAGGGTCGCGGTGGCTTTCTGATATTCAGGTTGGTCTGTTTTCCATCTTTTGGGATGGGCTTTCGAGGTTGGGAGGGGAAGCTCAGGGATGGAACTGACTAAACATATGTGAGATGTTTCCTTGTTCGCCGCTCATGAAGGTTTCATTTCTGAAGTCTTTCCTTGGGAGGGAAAAGGGTGTGTGGATGTATGAGGTGACTCTAGAACCCTCATTTTATGGATGAAGAAACTGTGATTCACAGAGGGAGAGTGATTTGTCCAGTGTCATGTGGTGAGCTGGCTGTGGAGCCAGCCCTCCTGTACCTTTTATTGCAGGGTTTATTTTTTATATATTTGCTGGCAAAAAGAAGGAAAGAAAAACAATTTATATATATTTTTATTTATAATAAAAATATTTATTAAAATATTTATTATAATTATATAATTAAATTATAATAAAAATATTTATTTATAATAAAATATAAAATATATATTATAATTATATATAATTGTATTGTAATTAAATTATATATAATTATATATATGATATATTATATATAATATATCATATATATTATATATAATATAATATATATTATATTATAAATTATATATGATATATTATATATAATATATCATATATATTATATATAATATAATATATATTATATTATAAATTATAATACAATATATCATAATACAATATATTTTATATTAATATAGTATAGTAAAATATATTATGTATAATATAATTTCATTATAATAAAATATAAAAATATTAAAAAATGTATTTTAAATTTATATATTTAAATATATACGTATATTTAATATACATATATATTTAAATATATATACATATCAAATATGTATATATATATTTTCTCTTTTTTGTAGAGACAAGATCTCGCTATGTTGCCCAGGCTGGTCTCGAACTCCTAGGCTCAAGCAATCCTTCTGCCTTGGCCTCCCAAAGTGCTGGGGTTACAGGCATGAGCCACCATGCCTGGCTTTATAGCAGGGTTTAAATTACACCCACTTTGGGGGAAGAGAGAGCGGTGTGCGCAGGCTTTAGTGCCAAAGGCTTGCACATGGTTACTGGCTTAGCCACTTACTATAAAATTTGTAAAATAGGCATCATGGACACATCTGATATTAAGCATTTAAAAAGAGGAGATGTGTGAAAAGTTTGGTTGACTACAAAGAACTACAGACATCTTCCTTTTTATCTTGATGTGGATGTTTACGCACTGGGAATTGGTGGGGCCATCTTTAGAGAAGGGGTGGGCCAGTGAAGACACTACTGACCACACCCCAGTCACAAAACACTCCCAAGGGGCTCACTTCCCCACTGTGCAGTAAAGAGATTTTGCACTCAGATTTGGAGGCACAGCACAAGATGGGGAAAGCATGAGCAAAGTTTTGAGTCCTGTGGAATTGAGGGTGCACTCTTGCCTGGGGCCAGGGGTTCTTGTAGCAATATAAAGGGAGATGTGGCTAAAAACACAGATTAGGCTCATCCGGAGGCCTTGAGGCTGGCCTGAGGGTGAGTAGTTGCTATCGTTTGTGTTGTTTAGAACACTGGTGAGGAGTCAACTGGGAAAATCTCAATGAAATGCATCTTTAGGATGTGCTGGGAATCTTGGCAGTAACTCAGGAGGGCAACAAGGAATCTTGCAATTGGAGTAGGGGTGATTCTCAAGTTTTGGGCACATTCTAAGTAACTTTTTGCAGTGCTTCAACTTTTTACTTGAGTTTGTAATAACAATGGCAATTTTTTTATAGTTGTAGAGCTATCTGAAATATTTTTACACCTGTTGGCTTCGTTGTTCGTACAACATCATAGTGAGGGGGAAGGTAGGATTGTGCTTGTTCCTGTTTTATAGACAAGCAAATTGAGGCTCAGAGAGCAGATGGGATTTCTCTGGCCACTTGGCTGGTTGATGGGGAAGTCAGGAGTGAGGATGCCAAGCTTCACACTTCTTCCTGTGCCAATGACCTGGAGCAGTGTTTTTCTCAAACTCACATTTCTTTATCCTCCACAGTCTTGGGTGTCACTCTTGGAAGTGTAAGACGGTCATGAGTTTCAAAGATTTCAGAGATAAGCTGTTAAGATTTTCAAAGATGAACGATAGAGAATTTGGGACATAAAATGTGTTTCTTCCAGTAACTCTTGCTTGCTGTCATGTCGTTGGTTCAAACTGAACATGTTGATAAGTGCCAGGGAGGAAAGAAACGAGTTCCTGCTACTTACTGGGCACCTTTTTTGCCCTGAACTCAGTACTGCCTGCTTTTCCATTTGAGGATTTAGAAACATTTATGGATGGAGTGATTGTACAATTCTGTCAACTAGTTTATTAGCTAATTCTCATAAAAGCCTTAGTAGGTAGATAAACAATATTATTTTCCATTTTATGGATGAGAAAACTGAGGTTTAGAGAGATGAAATAACTTGCTTATAACTTGCTTGACAGAACACAGTCCTAAATAGATTATAATCTTTTTTTTTTTTTTTTTTTTTTGGCAGAGTCTTGCTCTGTCACCCAGGCTGGAGTGCAATGGTGCCATCTTGGCTCACTGCAACCTCCGCCCCCCAGGTTCAAGTGATCCTCCTGCTTCAGCCTCCCAAGTAGCTGGGATTACAGGTGCACACCACCATGCCCAGCTAATTTTTGTATTTTAGTAGAGATGGGGTTTCACCATGTTGGCCAGGCTGGTCTTGAACTCCTGACCTCAAGTGATCTGCCTGCCTCGGCCTCCCAAAGTGCTGGGATTACAGGCCTGAGCCACTGCACCCAGCTGTAAGTAGAGTATGATCTAAGTTTTCTAATTTGAGACTTCTTTATTCTTTGCTGCACCCCATCTACACCATGTATTGCCTGTCCCACTGGCGAAAATGCAGAGCTGCTTGTTAAGGAGGTATATGTCAGATCTTGGAATTTACTGGAATCAGACCTGGAAGGTATTATGAAGAGCTCAGAAGGCTGGTGGTTTTCTTCTTTTTTTTTTTTTTTTTTTTTTTTTGTGACGGAGTCTCGCTCTGTCGCCCAGGCTGGAGTGCAGTGGCGCAATCTCGGCTCACTGCAAGCTCCGCCTCCCGGGTTCACGCCATTCCCCTGCCTCAGCCTCTCCGAGTAGCTGGGACTACAGGCGCCCACCACCACGCCCGGCTAATTTTTTTGTATTTTTAGTAGAGACGGGGTTTCACTGTGGTCTCGATCTCCTGACCTCGTGATCCGTCCGCCTCGGCCTCCCAAAGTGCTGGGATTACAAGCGTGAGCCACCGCGCCCGGCCGCCTGGTGGTTTTCAAGCTGTGCTCTTCTGAGCCTGGGAGACTCCAGGAGTCATCTTGAGGGATACAGCACGGAGGGAGGTGAAAAGTGGTGGAAAGTGGAGGAAGGAAGGGGACCACTAGAGCCAGTTTGACCAGCTCCGCTTTTCCCTACTTTGTAAGCTAAGCATCGTCAAAGCATCCATTTAAAGGAAAAGTTCTGCTGCTACATATAAAAGTTAAAAAAACACTGTGTCTACCCTTCCTTTTGCTAACACTGAGCGGCAGAGTGGTTCAGCACAAGGAGACACAAAGTAGTTTAGCACGAGTCACAAGATGTGATGGGTCTGAGACTCTCAGCCTAGAGCTCCCTTACCCCTGGGCCACATTGTTAGACACACCTTCTTTAATTCAAATCCCCATTTCAATGGGACATGGCTTTTTCATTTTTTCAAGGAAAGGTTTAATCTGTCCAGCTCCCTGTGAAGATCTTGGCTCTTGGCACACCTGCTGGAGGTTCAAGAACCTGCAACCGCGGAGTAGCTGCAGGACCTTCAGGACGTCCCGAGCACAAGGTCTTTGACCTGTATTTTGCAACCTGGTTGTGTGTCCCCTTTGGACTCTTGGAACCTTGCTGAGATTGGTACAATATCTGTGCTAAAAAGGTTTGAAATTATAGCCAGTATTGTGTTAACTTCCTGGTCCAACCTTCACAGACATTGTCTGACTAAATATATATAACTCTTGAGTGTTGACTGTGTACACCGGCTCACAAGAAAGGCAAGGTTTCTGATCCCAGGGATCTAATGGAGAAACAGAAACAAATATAAACTTTTGTCAACTATTTCAGAGATAGTTATTTTGGTTATACAGGATTGTTATGCATGCTAGTTATGTGGAGAGCATTTCATCTCTTAGAAATGAGACGGGGAGAATCTGGGCGATGAGAAAGAAGACCAAAACTGGGGAGTACAGTCTAGAATTGCAAGGGGTTGAGTTTGCAATGTGAAACAGTTAGTTTTGGCCTGTTGCACTTACTATTTCTGAGATTTGAGCATCTGACTTTTCCTTTAAGCTTTTGTTTTCTCATTTGTAATATGGGAGTGAGAGTGCCTAGTTCACAGGGTCATTGCTGGGGTTAAATGAGATAATGTATGTAACCTGCTTAGTATAATACCTAGCACAGAGTAAACACTCATTAAATTTTAGTTGTTATTGTTGTTATTATTTGGCAGCGAGGAGTAAAAAGAGCCTATTTTCTTAACCTCATCAATGGTGTAATCAGAGCTTTGCATCTCAAAGTAAAGGAACACTCTCCTTTTATTATTTATTTATTTTTCACTCTGCTTTTAGAAATAGCATTCAATTGCCTTAGCCTACAACAAACTGGCTTCAATCTACCTTTCTGAGTTAACTTCTGTTTATTTCTATCCACTTCTCTCACTAGTGACCTACACATTTTCTTTCTTTTTCTTTTTTTTCTTTTCTTTTTTTTTTTCTTGAAGTGGAGTCTCGCCCTGTTGCCCAGGCTCGAGTGCAGTGGCATAATCTTAGCTGACTGCAACCTCTTCCTGCCAGGTTCAAGCCATTCTCCTGTCTCAGCCTCCCGAGTAGCTGGGATTACAGGCACTCACCACCACGCCTGGTTAGTTTTTGTATTTTTAGTAGAGATGGGGTTTCACCATGTTGGCCACGCTGGTCTTGAAGTCCTGACCTCAGGCGATCCGCCTGCCTCAGCCTCTCAAAGTGCTGGGATTACAGGTGTGAGCCACCATGCCCCGCCCACATTTTCTAAGCTTGATTTTAACTTGCTGGTCTTTGTCATATCTTCTCAGTCATTGCTGGGGTTCAAATCTTTTCTTTTCTTCTTCTTCTTTTTTTCTTTCTTTTTTTTTTTTTTTAAAGATGGGAATCTCACTGTGTTTCCCAGGCTGGTCTTGAACTCCTGGGCTCAAGTAATACTGCCTTGGCCTCCTGAGTAGCTGGGACCATAGGCATATGCCACTGTGTCTGGCTTAAATATTTCCTTCTGCCTGGAATGCCCTTTGCTCCTTCATCTGTGCCCCACTGCCCCAACCTTTTTTAATTCCTAGCCCAGAAGTCTAACCCACCCATTGGGAGGGATTCTGCAGAACTTATGGAGTTTACAACATCTTGTCCTTCAATTGCAGTCAGTCTCCGTCTTGAACTGGATTTGTGAGCTCCCTGAAGTTGTTTGTATCTCACAGCTCTTTGCTGTAACATCCCTGGGGATTCAAGCACACACACATAGTAGATGCTCACACATCTATACAATAAATTACTTTAGTGCCTTTCTCAAATGATCAGCACAGGAAGCAAATGATAAAATGCAAACCAGAAAACAGTCTTCACTGGGCTCTGTGCTCGTCAGCCTTGGGAATGGATTTCTGGCGAAGATCCGGCCCCTCTACAAATGACAGAGATGACTTGGCTCTTTTCAGGAATTGAAGAGAATCCTGACAAGTGGCATGTTGGGAAAGGCTGAAGGAAGCCAGACCAGCTTGCTCTCAGAGCTCCTTGGGTCCCCTGCGGCCCCCAGGTGATCTTCAGCAAGACCTGGTATGTAAATGAGCCTCATCTGCTGGCTCAGCCTGCTGCCCACTGCTAGGGATGCTAGAATTCCAGGGTAAGCTTCTGTGAGCCGGTCTGGGAGGTTTAGTGGGTTGGAGATTACTAGCTTTTTGGTATCTGCAGCTTGAAATACCATGTGCCCTTGATTAATTCATGCTTGGGAGCATCCTCAGTGCTCTCTGGAAAATAGCTCCTTACTGTATGTTTATTTCCCCACGGGCTTATTTCAGAGAGACTGGAGCCTGTGTTTCTAACAGCTTCTCCAAGGAAAACATCGCAGGGCACGTTTCCGGAACTGAGAATCTCAGGGCGTCTTTGAAACGTCCATCTCTATTACCTCCTTTTGGCCCAGCATTTGCTTTTAGCCGAAAAGGGAGATTTTGTCTTGAGCCTTCCTGTAGACATATGTGACTTGGAGTTTGAAAATCTGACAGCTGCTGCTGAGCTTTGAACTGCAAGAGTGAGCAGCATATAGACATAACCCCGTAGAACATCAAATCATTTTCCTTTAATTCCCAGAGCCTTAATGTTTCTTTGTCTTGCGTATGACCTCACTGCTTTTTGTATTTGTAATGGAATGCACAGTCATTTGTAAGTAATCACACAATAATCCCTTACACTTTTATAATGCCTTACCCTTTTCCATAGGGCTTTCGCTCTCATTATCTCCTGTGATCCTTATAACTGCTCTGAGATATAAGCAGAGTGCCTATTTTAATCTCCAATTTTCAGGTGTAGAAACTGAGGTTCAGAATAAAGTTAGCCAGAATTAAAACAGTATGTAGCAGAATGGAACTCCCAATTCTGGAGTTTCGTTTGCTACTTATTGCTGGTGTGACCTTGGTTTTTTTGCTACTTATTGCTGGTGTGACCTTGGGAATATACTTAACCTCTCTGAACCTCAGTTTTCCTATCACTAAATTGGGTATGATACTACCTCCTGCGATAGCTTCTGGAAGGGATTGGATGAGACTGGGAAATCATTTAATAAAAGGTAAAACACACTAATAATGGGAGGCATCATTGTACTTACTACATGGGCCTTGAAGGCAAACAGTGCCATCAGAACTGTGAAAGAAAATAACATTTTTTCTCTCTTTTTAGAAAGACAGAGGTTTAGAATGGTGCTGTCAGGGATCACAAGCTCCCAGCCCTGTGATTAGCAAGTTGACTCTGCTGCCCTGTCTGCTGGCTGCTTTCTTATTCTGAGAATTGTGTTGACAAGACCCTCTTTTCCTGCAGAGCTCTCTCTTAATGTTGCTTGGAATAGCCTTGTGTCCTGGAGACAGTTTTAGGTCTGGCAGGATCTGAGAACAGGAGTGGGGATCTTGGAATGGGATCTGCATCCCTGAGCTTCATCCACAAAGGGTGGGAATGTGGCTTGGGCTGTGGGGTGGAGGTAGATGAACAGCTGGACTTGCAGGTCTATCTTCTGTCATTTCTCAGTAAAGTAGACAAGTCCATCTGATGGGTGTTTAGTAGGGTATGACTTGTGAGCCCACAAGGCCAGCAGTGTATATGCCGAATGGACTGCTTAGCAGTAACACACTGGAAAAATCCAAAAAGAATGGATTTCAAGTTGGCAAAAAATGCATTAGAAGTCAGCGGTGTGATGTGGTCAGGAGAACAACCAGAGTGATTGTGGGCTGAGGTCTTGGATAGCTTTGTTTCTATATACAGTCAGCCCTCTGTATCCATGGTTTCTGCATCCATGTATTCAACCAACCAAGGCTCGAAAATATTAAAAAAAAAAAATAGAATCCAACATTAAAAAAATACAAATAAAAAAACCAATACAATATAACAACTATTCATGTAGCATTTGCATTGTTAGGTATTATAAGTAATCTAGAGATGATTTAAAGTATACAGGAGATACTACATCATTTTATATAAAAGACTTGAGCATCTCTGGATTTCGGTATCTCAGGGGTCCTGGAACCAATTCCCCATGGATACTGAGGGAACGAGTGTACATATTCACCTACAAAAATTCCAAACCAATGAGACAGATATAGGTTGAAATATGGTCCTGAGAGGCAGAACGTGGAGCAAGGGATGGAAGGCTGGGGAGGAGCCAGTTTTCAGTTCTGTGTGAGGAAGAACTTTCTGACGGAAAGATGGAATTTGCACTGGCAGGAGATAATGATCTTTGCTTCACTGGAGACCTCAGGAATACCAATGGGGCAGGCATTGCGCTTAGTGGCCTTTATGGCCACTTCTCATTTTGAGATCACAGAGCTAGGAGGATGAGAGGCACACATATATTGAAGGAACTGAAGGGTCTATGTGGATGTGGAAACTGATCTCCAAATGTTTGCAAGGTGGAGGGTACATTTAAAGTATTTCATTCTGGTTTTCATATTGATCTCTGTGGCTCTCACCTTGGTCTTTGGTTTTTAAAGCTTAAGACCATTCCCAGAAGCTCTTTTCCATGGAATAATCTCCTTTCTTTGCTGAAATGCTCCTGTTGGGATGCAGGAAGGGACTCTGAGCTCCTGACAGAATGAAGACCACCCCTTTTCACTCTCCAGACCTAATTTTGACATCCCACTCCTACCCTCTGAGGAGGGTCGCAACGGCAAGATCCCTGTCCTGAATTCTGGTTCTGGCATGCAGTGGAAGGCCCTCTGATTCTGTTTCCTTACCTATTTTAGTAGTAACTTATATTTGTGTTCCTTTATTAAATGTACAATAAATAATAAATGTTTGCTTACGGCATGCTTGTTAAGTATAAAACAAATAATCAAAATGAATGTGTAATGACCTTTTGGATAGACCAAGTAGAAGCTGCTTTTAGAGCACGTGATCGGACCATTTCTAGATGTCTGCCTAATTTGTAGATGAAAAATATGTAAGCTACACAAGGAGCACTGACTCATCTAAAATCTTAATGACTGACTGATTTGGGCTTGGGGTTTGGGGCTTGGGTCCCTTCATGCCCTGATCAGAGCTGTTTGTAGCTTGAAGACTTCCTGGAGGTGAGAACAAACAACCTCTTGGTGCAGTCCAAAGCTAGGAAATGGGTGACGATTTTGAAAAAGGACTCATCTGATCTCCAGAAAGCCTTTACAACCAACAGTAGAACGAAATCACTAAGAAACAGAACCACCAGGAAGCCAAGATGTGGTACTTGGAGTCCCCTCCCATTTCGGAGCACCTCCTTTATCCCGACACTCCATTCCCCCAGCGTCTGATCTCTCTTTCTCCTCCTTTAATTCAGTCTGGAATCATTTTAGATCAGATTCATTCCTGATTGGCTTCACTGCTCCAACTTAGTCATCGCAGAACCTTAGGGTTGGAATCCATGTTACAAGTTAAACCGAACAATTCACCCCCACTTTTCCCGACAACAATGTTCTCTCAAGAGTCTGGTTTTATTCTGAGTCTTCCAGCCCGGTGTCTGTGCCCATGAAGGACTCATGCCAAACTACATTCTCAGGAGGACTCCCAGACCAAGAGACTCTGGGCTTGGGGGCGAGAGACTTGAGGCTTTTTTTCTTTTCTTTTTTTTTTTTGAGAAGAAGTTTCACTCTTATTGCCCAAGCTGAGATGGAGTTTCACTCTTATTGCCCAGGTTGGAGTGCAATGGCACAGTCATGGCTCACTGCAACCTCTGCCTCCTGGGTTCAATTGACACTCCTGTGTCAGCCTCCCAAGTAGCTGGGATTGCAGGCACCCACCACCACGCCTGGCTAATTTTTGTATTTTTAGTAGAGACCGGCTTTCACCACGTTGGCCAGGCTGGTCTTGAACTTCTGACCTCAGGTGATCCTCCTGCCTTGGTCTCCCAAAGTGCTGGGATTATAGGCGTGAGCCACAGCGCCCGGCCAGGAGGACTTGTTTTAAGACTCACCTGCCATCATAGGAACCTTAGACTAAATTCTTGCAACCTTTTCAGGTGCATCTCCCAAAATATCTCCCCTCCACCAAATTAATGATTTATTTCATAAATTTAGTTGCATTCTGGATGGTCTCATTCTTAAGATGAGCTTAAAGCCTTTCAGACCAGTCACTTCCTTGTTTGGGGTGGAGGAAGTTTTTTCCTGGAATAGGACAGTGTATGGAAGGGCTGAGAATCCACTTCTTTAGCGGTTAATAATTTACTCCGAGTAAGGAATTCTGTCTTAAAGTGGGGCATGTTCTTCAAGTGCCAGAGAAGAGAGAAGGGTGATTTTTCTGACATCCTCCAGGCTGCTTCTCCATATTTGGAAATGTTTACCCACCCGACTGATCTATTGGAAGAGAGGGAGGTGACTCAGGGTTTAGGAGAAGCAGGATTTGAATTCTTGTTTCCAGAAACAAAGTCGTCCCCCCACCCCGCCCCCACCCTTCCCCCTTCATTCCTCTGCCCCTTGTTCTGGAAGCTGAGGCGAGAATGTCTCAGTTCTGTTCCCTTCAGGCTTCGAGACCACCGCCTTGCTGTGTCCCGTAGTGGACTGAGGGCCTGCAAGAGGGAGTGAGGGCTAGTGGAGGGCCAGCTGCCTGTGGGGGCTGGACATCGCGTGAGTACATCATTACTGCCATTTCTGCTCACAGACCTGCGGCTTACAGCCTGTGGGCTGGCTGACTTGCATGGTGATGGGACACGTTGCTGGGAGTGCTGGTCACTTTAATTTGGGGGTGTGGACAGCTGCTTTCCCAGGGAAGTACTTCTTACAGTGGGATTTCAAGACAAGATCGGCCTGAGGAAAAATTATATTTGTATATTTTTTAAAAAGTAGGTATTTCCTCTCATCTGAGGCCTAACTTGAGTTGGGTAGAAAGACAATTTGGGAGTGCTGTTGTCTGATTAGTAAGGCTAAAGCAACAAGCTGGAAGGGATGTCGGGATGTCTGTGTGGGTAGTTTTAGCTGGAAAACAGTTATGGTGGGATTTAAGAGTATGCAAAATGTTGATGTGCAGCATTTGCACAGCATCCACAATCTAGAATACCTTGTGTACAGGACACTGTATAGATTTGATGAATTGTCAGAGTTGGAAGAGTCCTGCAGAGTTTTCAACGCATCTATCTAATTTCACAGTGTGAGATAATGGGCAGCAGAGACCCAGGCCCTGAAGACAGATGGCTCATTATGTGGGATTAGAACCCAGATTTCTCTCTCAGTTCATTCTCCTTCCCCTAAACTTAAGCTGCCCCCTCTATTGCAAGATGAGGAAATTGGGAGATGTTAGAATTGTCCACACTTACTAATCTAGTTGGTGGGAAATTGAGGACTAGAACCTACTTCTCCCAGTTCAGACCTCTTTCCATTAGGATCTATGGGCTCAGATGCCTGGATTTGTGTTTTTGTATGAGGCTCTTTTCTTTTCTTTTTGTTCTTTGATTTTTACTTACCTTTCCCTTCTTTTTGGTCATGTGAATGTCATAGGAATGCAACCTTCTGCTCTCCTTTGCTCCTTATATCTTTCTCTTTCACAAAAGGGGATGATCACTTGTCCAAAAGGCAGAATGAATAGCGTGGAACTTTATTTCTATCTGTGGAAGTGAAAATTATGCAATTTTCCCTGAGAGAAATTCAGCAAGTCTTCCCATCTGAGCCTCTACCACTATTCTTGAAGCTGTAAGAATTCTGGAATATTGTGCCCATTCAAAGGTGAGTCCTGATTCTGATTAGATTTTACACACACACACACACACACACACACTTTTTAAGCCTACCGAAGCAGGACAGAGACCCAGAAGACACCAACCTATTACGTCACCTCAGATGTTTCACAGCCATCAGGAGTAACTCTTCGTAGTCAGCTCAGTTTCAGATCAACTTTTTTTTTCTTTCTTTCTCTTTTAGACAGAGTCTTGCTCTGTTGCCCAGGCTGGCTGGAGTGCAATGGCGCGATCTCGGCTCACTGCAACCTCTGCCTCCTGGGTTCAAGCGATTCTCCTGCCTCAGCCTCTGGAGTATCTGGGACACCAGGACCGGCTAATTTTTGTATTTTTAGTAGAGACAGGGTTTCACCATGTTGGCCAGGCTGGTCTCAAACTCCTGACCTCAGGTGATCTGCCTGCCTTGGCCTCCCAAAGTGCTGGGATTACAGGCATGAGCTGCTGCACCTGGCCACGGATCAACTTGAGGGCCTTATTTTTCAGTGCAGGGAAGATGGTAGAAATATGTTTTGGGGAAGCATTTTGTTACTAGTGGCATTAGGTGGCAGATGTAATAGAGCTGAGGAAGTGGTCTGAGACCTACGTTTGTTCTGGCCAGTTTTGAAGAGAGGGGAAGCAACTCTCTAATCTGCTTTGAAGCAAGTGGGAGGAGGGAAGTTGCCCAGGACTCCGAGGAACCTGTACATAATCTGTCTCCTCTTCTGACCAGCTGAGGCTGGGCGGTGACTGTAAGCCCTGCTCATGAGACAGGAGGAGAGAGCCTTGAAGAAGGAAAGCCTGGGGTGTTTTTCTGTGGTGCTGAGGGACAGGGACAGTAAGAGGTTGGAGTTAATAATACCAGTATGAATACTAATACTCTGAATAAGGACAGCTGACATGCATTGGTTGCTTAATGGGTGCCGAGCACAGTGCTAAACACTTTACCTAAATTATTGCGGCACTATAGCTGCTTTTGAGTAGGAACTATTTTTTAAAATATTATTTTTAATTTTGATCTAATACATATAACATAAAATTTGCCATCTTGATGGTTTTTAAGAGTACAGTTCAAGCCTGGGCATGGTGGCTCACGCCTGTAATCCTAGCACTTTGAGAGGCCGAGGCGGGCAGATCACTTGAGCCCAGGAATTCAAGACCAGCTTGGCCAACATGGTGAAACCCCACCTCTACTAAAAATACAAAAATTAACTGGGCCTGGTGGTGTGCACCTGTGGTCCCAGCTACTCAGAAGGCAGGGATGGGAGGATTGCTTGAATCCAGGAAGTGGAGGTTGCAGTGAGTCGAGATTGCCCCATTGCACTTTAACCTGGGTGACAGATCGAGACCCTGTCTCAAAAAAAGAAAAACAAAAGAGTACAGTTCAGCAGTGTTAAATACATTCATATTGCTGTGTAATCAGTCTCCAGGCCTCTTTCATCTTGCAATCTGAAACTTTGTACCTATAAGCAACAGCTACCCATTCTCCTCTCCTCCAGCCTCTGGCATCCTCCATTCTACTTTCTTTCTCTATGGTTATGACTGCTCTAGTTTCCGTATCTAAGTGGAATCATACCATATTTGTCTTTTTGTGACTGGCTTATTTCACTAAGCATAATGTCCTCAAGGTTCATCCATGTTGTAGCATGGGTCAGAATTTCTCCTTTTTAAGGCTGAATAATATTCTGTGGTAATGAATATGCCATATTTTGTCTATCCATTTGGGTACTATTTTTTAACCTCTGTGTTACAGAAGAACAGCAACCAGAGACTTCAAAGGGTTAATTAAGTAAGTGGCCCAAAGTCACATAGTCAGTAGTGGAAACTAATTTTATGTAAGAATGGCATGTGATCAGGAGTAAGCAGATATTAGATTCTAACTGGCAAGAGTGTGACAAATCAGGGTGATTCTCAACTGGATGGTGACATCTTCTTACACCTTGCTATGGCATTTCAATAAAGCAAGTGTTCCAAAGGGCTGTACACAGCTATGCTTCCTTTCTTTTGTATTGGGCTCTAGGAAGCCCATAGCTAAATTTAAAGCTCACCTCTAGCAAATGGTATGAGACATCCAGCTCTTATTTTTTGTATCCCTTTCCCCTTTCTTTGCTTTATTTTCCCCCCTCCTTACCCATTTCTCACTTAAATCATGAACTATTAGCATCTTTTGTCAGGTACCTCAGATCATTTCTGGAACAAGGCAGAATATACAGATACGTGGCATGGTATCTAATATTTTAGTAATTATTAGGTCTATGGAATAGTGGGCCAAAAGTGGCCATGATTCTTCTGACTTGACTCTGCTCGTCTTCTTCTTCTTCTTTTTTTTTTTTTTTGATAGAGTCTCACTCTCTTGCCTAGGCTGGAGTGCAGGGCGCGATCTTGGCTCAGTGCAACGTCTGCCTCATGGGTTCAAGCAATTCTCCTGCCTCAGCCTTCCGAGTAGCTAGGATTACAGGCACCTGCCACTACACCCCACTAATTTTTGTATTTTTAGTAGAGACAGGGTTTCACCATGTTGACCAGGCTGGTTTTCACCTCCTGACCTCAGGTGATCTGCCTGCCTCGGCCTCCCAAAGTGATGGGATTACAGGCATGAGCCACCACGCCCGGTCTAACTCTGCTCTTAATGCAGTGTTTCACCTGGGCAATGCCCTGCTCCTCTCTCAGTCGCACTTTTCTCGCCTGAAAGAGGAGGTTGCTGTTGATAACAGTGAACATTTAGGCTGTGCTGAGTTCTACACTAAACATCCTGTCTCTAACTCTCCCAACACTCCCACAAGGCAGGTGCTATTATCCCCATTTTACTTTTGAGAAAATTAAGGCCTAAAGAAGTGAGAAAGCTTGCCCAAGCCCCTATAGCTCTTGGGCAAAGGCATTAGTGACCAATGTGTATTTGACTCCAAAGCCCAGGATGTTAGCCACAGTGCAGGGCTACCATCCTTTTATAGACTCTGTCAGGCTTCTTCCATCCATGGCATGTATTCATCTAATTTTATTAAATCTTTATTGAGTTTCCACTTAGGTGCCTTGCACTGTTCTGGGCATTATCCCAGTACTCTATTTAGAGCAAAGAATAAGACACACACAACAACGATCACTTGGCGCTTACACGCTGCTGCAGGTGTGTGAAGGAGGCAGATAAAGGAACACTTAAATAAGAGGGAATGATAAGTAACCCAAGGGAGGAGTCACAAAGGACATTCTGACTGTGAGTGATTGGGGAAGGACTCTGGGAGGTTATGTTTAAGCTGAGATCTGAGTGACAAGGAGGCCACCTTGTAGAGGTTGGGGGAAGAGTGCTGCAGGCAGTGGAGACGGTCAATGCAAAGGTCAAGGCTCTGAAGTGGGAAGGAGTTTGTGTTTGAGGAAGAGAAGGAGCCTGATGTGCTGGCAGGATGTGGGCTGCAGGGGAAGAAGCAGGAGAAAAGAACAGGGACTAGCAGGTGGTGGTAAGTAAGAGACCTGAGCTTCTTACACCTGAGTCCAGATGTGATGGGTTATGTGTTACAGGCATCTTTCCAGCTGCTGTGGAGGGAACCTGATAGTAAAAGGGAGGCAAGGGTAGAAGCAAGAAGGTTAGGCAGAGACTTTTACCATAATTCAGGTGAGATGCGATGATAACTTTGACTAGGGCATAGAAGTTGGGCAGGAGAAATAAGTTCGGGGCATGTTTGGGAGTGATCGTCTGTAGGATCTCAAGTGTGATTTCCTTCAGAGAAATGCCAAGCTAAATGGGCAGGAATCTGGGAGACTCAGAGGGAAATGAAAATAGGCGCCCTGGGGGGTTGCCCAGATAAGCAGCTGGCGTTCCAAGACCAAAGAGTATCTGTTTCTCACTCCCCTCCCATTTAGTTTCTAACCTTGAGCTTTGGGCCGATGCACAGAGGACGGTGGCTTCCTGCCTTTGGCTTCCCAGCTGAGAGCTGTTGGAACGCCCCAAAATAAGCCCTGCAGAATGTGCAGCTTCCTTTGCTCTCCCTGGGTATTTTTGTAAAACATTCTTTCCCACCAAGAATGAGGAACGTTCAGAGTGATGCTGACTTTATGGGCTGTATTTAACATGCTGTTTTTTCATGATGTGTTGTCTGTTCATGCAGAGATTTCTGTCTCCTGTAAACTCCCTGGTAAGGAATCTTCAATCTCCATGTGAGATGGGTCTGGAAGGCTCAGTGGGAGCCCAGAAGAGCTGGGGTTTGAAAGCCTCTCCTTGTCTTGAGAACTGGACTGTGGTCCAAGGGCACCTACCGGCCCTCTTTTTTCATTTACATTTGAATTCACAGTTGCTGGCCTTTGGCAGTTCCCTGTAATTCCTTTTAACAGGCTGGGCTTTCCTGCAGATACTTCATTTTTCAGGTCTTGGAGAAGTTAGGTAGTGGCTGAATCAGGCAGAGAATCCAAAATTCTGACCAAGCCCCGTCCTCTAGCCACCAGGCCAAAGCAACTTGTGACCTCATCCTCCTGGGTATCCCGTGGCAATCTTATACTATAATCAGCCTAAGCCCAGAGATGCTCAGAGATCATAAACTAAGTCATCTAAAACTCATTTCTGAGGCTTCTTCATGCACCCCTCTTGCAGTCTGTAGTTACCAGGTTTTCAAAAAATTAGCATAATCTCTTAAAAACAGTGTTTTGTTATTGTTCATTCGAGTTTCTTCTAAAATTTCTTTTATATTACCTATTCATTGAGTCAACAAACATTTATTGAGTTCTTACTGTATGCCAGGCATTGTGCTAGGTGCTGGGGATTGATTCAAAGATAATTTGGAGGCGTATGGAAGGGGAGTGGATAATTACAGCACAGTGAGATAAGTGCTATAATAGGGGGATATATAAAGAGCCAGAAATAGCACTATGAATAACATCTTTGAACAAATTGCCTTCTTTTTTCCTTTTGGATTATTCCCTTATGTGTATTGCCCAAAGTGGGATTACTGGGTCATTTAAAAGATGAAAACAATTTGGCACAAAAAGATGTAATGACTTGCCTGGGGAATACAGCTCAATTTTCAACAGAGAAAGAAAAAATTGTTGACAAATCCAGATTTAGACCACTTTGCCAGGAAGATCGGGCAGTTTTTATACTACCCTTTCAACATGGTGGCTTTTGGGGGTGGGGGGATTTATTCTAAACATGTTAGCCTGTGTGTAGGAGTCACACATCGTCATATTTAATCTCACAACTTGATTGTTCTCACAAGAACCTAGCTGTATACGTATTATCGTTTTCATTTTACAAATGAAGAAACTGCACCCTGGATAAAAGGGAGTAAGTTGTTCAAAATTCCGTAGTTAATAAGTGTAGAATCCAAGGGCCAAGCACAGTTCCTTTTATTCTTTGACTCTATCCTGTTCTCCATGCTGTGTTTACCAATTGAGGGTACCTGTGCTCCAGCTGGGACCCGGAATTTACTATGTAATGAGTCACAGAGGCTCTTAAGACGATGGTCAGGCTCTATGAAATAGGTGTCGATTTTCTTACCTCCGAAGTCATAGCCAAGGAACAATGTCCTTCTGTATATTGACCTGAAAGGACCCAAGGGCCCATTATTCCTGACCCTGGCTCAGGTGCTGAAAGGCTATTTGCATAGCCCTACCATTAGAGCACAGAATCCCAAGTAAAGCTGAAACCATGCTACAGTTCTGCTGTGAAACATTTATTACTTTCCTAGTACTTAACTGTATTAAGTAAAATCTCCTGCCCCTGGTATCCAGGACCTGTCATAAATGGACATCAACAAGGGTCCACTGTGGGCTTCCTTGATGCTCCTGCTTACGTATCTTTAAATCAAACGCATTTCCTGCCAAATCCTAGATACACCCTGCACTTTCTCACTTTCATGCCTTAGCACGTGCCTTTCCTTTAACCTGAGATAACCTCTCCAATCTTCATTCATGGAACTCCTAATCCTCCCGTAAACTTCTGCACAGACGCCATCATGGGAAGGGAATAATCCTTGATCACCACCTGCTCTCCCATCCATTAGAAGTGACCTCTGTGTTCTCTGCCCTGCTAACTCAACCACAGTTAGCTGTGAGGCAATAGAGTACAAATGTATGCTGCTTATGAGCATGGGATCCGGATTTGAATCCCGGCTGTGATACTTCCTCACTGTCAGTTAACTTGCTTGAGCCTGAGTTTTCCCATCTGCCAGATGGGTGTGATAGAATAGGTGCTCCCCCTGAAAGCCACTATGTTAACAAGAGTAGTATAAAAATGGTCTGATTCTCCCGGCGAAGTCACGTAAATCTGGAATTGTCAACAGTTTTCCTTTTCTTTGTTGTCATTGCATTTTTTTATGACATCACCTTGTGTCACCATGTGGTATGAAAATTTGCATTGTTACCTGTGCTTCTTCAGTGGCACTTGTCCTCTCTTACTTGATGTCTTATCTCTCCTTCTAGACTGGGAGCTCTTCAAGGGCAGGGAGGGCATTGCATGTTTGAAGGCCTTGACATATGGATACTGCTACAAAGCTTCCTTTAAGGGAAAGGAGGATTCCATACAACCTAAGTGGTGACATCAGCACAAGCTCATTACTAATCCCATGCCCCAGTCACGAGGTTTCAGGCCTGGCCGAGAACTCTGTGAGCTCTGTGATGTAGAGCTTCAGGCACATAGAGTACAAGCTGGATAGGCCTCTGGCTCCTGCTTAAGAGACAGGAGAAAGGCTGGATGGAGCCTGTCTCCAGCCCAGCTTCTTCTGACTCAAGGAGCGGGGTGGGACTGGCAGTTCCCTGAAGGCAGAGTGGTAGTCCTGCTTGGAACATGAGACTTTGTTTTTTTCCTGGGCCTTCCGGTGGGTCTGTTATGTTGGTGAGAGTTTTAGACCTAGAGGAAAGGGTCACTGAAGGTATGGGTTAAGAGCAACTCTGAAAGCCACCTGTCCCCCGACTTCTCTGTGAGTGGGGCCACAGGGAGAAGATCCCTTCATAGGTAGCTCCCCTGCCCTTACTATGCTTGGAAACTGACCATGGAAGGGGATTCATTTCTTAAAGGGATAGGGCTACCATTTAACTTTCTATCGTGTCACTTCCCGAAACGCAACACCTATGGCTTAAGATCCAAGTGCTTTAGAACATGAGATACAAGGTCTTCCAGGCTCTGGCTGCAGCATTCCTTTCCAGGCTTGTGTCCCACCACATTCCTCTGCATCCTCTGTCACTGGCCTCACCAGATTAGTCACTTTCTCTGAGAACACCCTGAACTCATCCGTCTCAAGGCCTTTGCACATCGTGTTCCTTGGGCCTATTTTTCTCCTCCTCATCTATGGAAATCCTCTTGGGTGTTCAGGCATCGTTTAGAAGTCACATCATCTGCAGAGAACTTTTAGACCCTCAAAAGGACATTGCATGTACTCGTGCTTTTCCACGCTTTTCATTCTGTCTTGTGTGTTCCAGCGTGTCCCCCATTGAGGCTCTTCAACACCCCTAGGCATGTCCAACTCAGCACCTACACATGCTAGGTCCACACACTGCCTTATCCAAGACAGAAGGTGTTAGCAAACCTGTCTTTGGTGCACCCCTGAATGCAGAACATGTGACATTCTGTTAACTAACAGTTGTTCCAGAGTGGTTTCCATAGCCCGTACTGGGGTTCCCATGGTTTGTTTGCCCATGAGGCTGGCCATTTGAATTGTTTTTGAATTGGTCTGATATCAGCTAATTAACTGTTAACCCTTCTCAGGTCTGTTTCCCACATACCAGTAGATGTCTGCTTAGTGCCAGGGTTCTGAGCTTTTTATTTCGCTTAAGAATATAACAGCGAGGTAGAATTCAGGAAAGATTTACTTGCTGTTAACATGAACTTTTAAAAAAATAGTTTGAAATGTAGGCTTTGTTTTTATCCCAAAGCTCCCTGAAATATGAAAATAGCAGGAGTTTTAAAGGTATATTTCCACTTCTAGCAGAAGAACTGTCCATATTATAGTTGTAATTATAAATTAATAAAGCCTGTGTCATGAAACTTGATTTTGAACACCTATGTTCAAATCCTGGCTTTACCACTTACTAGCCTAGAGATATTGGGTGAGTGTCTAACTTCTCCATTCCTCAGTTTCTTCAGTGTTCAATTGGGAAATTTTTCTTATAGGTTGATGGAAAGTTTAATAAGGTCTTGGATATGAAACTGGGATTTTATTATTGTGTGTATTTCAAAATGTGGATTTGGAGGCCATTTAAAAATAGCATTTCCAAAAAGTTTGCTTTTAAAGCAAAATACTTAGATATATAAATTTTTATGAATTTTTTTTTCAAGTGATAAATGAGTTTACAGTCAGGAGACATACAGTATCTAACAAACTTAGGGAATATGCTTGGCTTACAAGACATGGTTTTAGTCCACATAAATTAGAATCACAGAACTATATAGGCTTTAAGAAATTATAAAAGCCTTGGAAGGGGTGAACGTGAATTAGTGCATATTGTATGCAGGCTTTGTGCCATACGTGCTAGATATGGGATCCCAGGAAATGGTTACATACACCTTGATGGGTAGATGATATTAACACTGTTTTGCAGACAGAGAAGCCTGTGCTTTGAGAAAATCCTTTACACAAGTCCGATATCAAAGTCTGGAACTTCAAACTGCACTCCCGATGGCTTCTAGAAATCCTTTCCGCTTACAGATATGACAAGACTTGCTTTCACATTGTTGATTTTTTTTTTTATCCTCTCTTTCTCTGTCTCTGGGGGCAGCACTAATTCAGGGCCAGATAGAACTGTGAAAATCTGCAGTGTTGATGTGACATAACTTGTTTAATGAATCTAGATTAGTGTCTTGACTTTTCCTGCCAAGAATCTGCTCATAAAGTGTCTTGTTTTGAGCTCCTTTGACTGTACTCATTCATCAGCCTTTACTTATTTTTTTCTCTTTGGGAGAGATACTTGCCATTGCCCATAATGTTTGAGGTCAGGAGTATATTTGAAGAGGGCTTTATATTTTCTTAAAAAAAATACAGGTGGAAAATCAAGTTTATTGGCTATTTCATACCATCTTCTGCCATTTGTGGGCAACCATGTGGAAGAGGTGGCAGGCGGCTGAGAGTTTGGAGCAATGCTTCTCATTTTGAATTTGTCGCTGACCACAGAAAATACTTCAGGACAACTCCATCATTCCCTTTTGGGAATTCAGTGTCTTCAGCTGTAAAGAGTGAGGGCACTACTAGGTGATTCCTCAGATTTTAAAATTCTGCATGTTTTGTGGTGTCAAAACCATCAATTTCTGGTGAGCTGCATGATCCTGCAGCTGTTTCTCTGATACTTTTCAATCTTTAGATTTAATCTATTCAACAATGTATAATTTTTTAAAGGGAAGCTTTTATAGACACTTCTGAAATATAACGGGGTGGGGGGGATAAATGGATGTTAAAAAATAGAAAACAACCAATTAAATAGTATATAGCATGTAATTCTCCTTGGAAACTTACCACGAAATTGAGAAGCACTTTAACAACTGGTAATTTAAATTGCATTTGAACTCTGCTAATGGTTTGTTTGCATGGGAACTTCAATCATTTCACAGCGGTTCTTTAGCAAAGCTGCTTATTCTCTTTATGGAAAAGAAGAAAAAATTATTAAAAGATAAGTTGGCTATGGAAAAGGGAGACCACTTTCATTTGTGCCTGGAGGGAAGCTGGAGAGTGTGAGTGAGACTCCCTCAGGGCCGAGGGTGGAGAGCTCTTCCTTTCAGTGAAGTTTAAAAATCTGGGAAGTCAGATGCCCTTTGCTGCTGTTGTAGAAACTGTTGTGACTTGTATCTCTCTCTGCAAGGAGAAGCTTTGGTTTTATGCAGCTTGCGGGTGAGGGTAGGGGCAACCTTTTTGGTTTGTTTTATGGAATTGCATTGTTCACAGGTCTAATGTTAGCTTCCTAACAACCCATTTCTCAGTAAGTTTGAAATTATGCCTTTCTCTCCTTTCAGTGGAAATGGCTTTCAGAATTCCAATGTCCTTGAAGACCACTAGGTCTTGGAAACTCCTTGCTTTTCTGGGCTTATCTTGATTATACTCCATTTTGCCTATTTAATTTCTTTCTGCTGTTGAGATTACTGGGAGAGCGTTGAAACAAGTGTTTGAGGCCTGGATTTGTAAGTCCTGGTTTGGCTCTAGGTGTGACTCATGTGACCAAGCACAAGTCCCTCTGCCCAGTGTGTTTTGTTGTCCTTTGTCAAAGCAAGCAGTCACTTGATCCATTGGATCAAGTAGCTCCTGAAGGGGTCACCTCCTTACCCAGCCCACCGGGTTCTCTTGTCAGTTGGAAAAGTTGAGGTGGGTCATTTAAAAAATCCCTCCCAACTTTGAACTTTGAATTGTTTTGTACACAAAACAATTGTATGATTGGTTAGGTAATGTTTACAGTGACAACAATGAAATGGGCTTGGTAGTTTCTTTGGTATGTGGATTTCTCCTGCATACATGAAAGACAAGTTTTATAACAGCCCTTGCCTTGGGATACTTGTCTGTTGGAATACATACTGTGTAATCATTAGCAAAACAGTAATAGTTTCTAATGAAATAAAACCTGTAATAAGGGCTGTATTAGGCTATTCTAGCATTGCTATAAAGAAATAGCTAAGGCTCGGTAATCTGTAAGAAAGAAGGTCTAATTGGGTCATGGTTCTGCAGGCTGTATAAGCATGGCACTGGCATCTGCTTGGCTTCCGGGAAGACCTCAGGGAGCTTTTACTCATGGCCGAAGGCAAAGGAGGAGCAGGTGTCTCACATGGCAAAAGCAGGAGCAAGAGAGGGAGTAGGCAGAGAAGTTGCCACACACTTTTAAATGACCAGATATCATGAGAACGCACTCGTGATCATGAGGAAAGCACCAAGGGGATGGTGCTAAACCATTCATGAGAAATCCACCCCCACGATCCAATCACCTCCACAGGCCCCACCTCCAACAGCAGGGATTACAACTCAACATGAAATTTAGAGAGGACACATATCCAAATGATATCAAGGATGGCTTACTGGGAAATGTCAAGATTGTTTATCCCTCTGCTGCTCACTGATTCTCACTTCTCAGGCAAGGAAACTAAAGTTCAAAGGACACTAGGTCCTGTAGTTAGAAATTTGTCTCCAAACTCGTATTCCTTTTCTTTTTTTATTTGGTATAGTTTAGGTTTATCTGTTAATTTTTTTTCTTTCCTATAATGTGAGTAACTAACTGACTTATCTCTTTCACCTCCATTATTAAGATGAAGCTGTTTTCCCAGGGGAACTAGGAGAGCTGAGATATGAGCACTGAGGCATCAGCATTCTCTTTCCCCATCATTCTGAGTCAAATTAGTGAAATAAGAGTGCCAGGATCTGACTAGGAGTTTAGGAGGTATAGAAGTAAGCCACGGCCCAGTCAGAGACTTTATAAACCTGGGAATTTCTGAAGCTGGTTAAGACCCTAGAGATACATAAGCAACACCCTTCTGTTTTTCATAGGTGGGAACTTTGAGGCTCAGAGACAGAGCAGAAGACAGAACCTTGTCATCTGATTCCCTGTGTTCTGCTTTTTTCATTGTTCCACTGGACGCTCATCAGAGGGAAGATCTTTTTCCTCAATTGGTGAGTCCCACACACAAAAAGAATACATTTGCCTTTTAAAATCAATGTATACGTTTTAATGAGTTTTAAACGTCAGTGGTTTCCACTTAAAGTATGGGCATCAGTAACTAGGATGCATTAAGAAAAAGAGAAGAACTGAAATGCTCTTCCTTCTCTCTTGAGTTGCTTTTATGGCAATAGACAATATATAATCATGCTAATAAAATGTGTGGCAAAGCAAAGGCAGGGCTCAGCTCTTGGAAGGTGGCAGCATTGAAATTGGAGGAAAATTTGGAGTAACAATGATTTCAGGTTGCCAGCAATTGTATTGCCTCTTTCTTTCTCATTTGGCATGGAAGAAAGTATTCATGAAGTGGAAAGACCCAAATGAAAATGTCACTGAACAGTGTTTGGATATTTACAAGGAAAGAAAGCAATATTATTGAGTGTCTCTTTACCCTTGTGCAAGGTGCTGCTTCTTTTGTGATCTCATTTCATTTTATTTATTTATTTTTTTGAGATGGAGTCTTGTTCTGTTGCCCATTCTGGGGTACAGTGGTGCAATCTCGGCTCACTGCAACCTCCACCTCCCAGGTTCAAGTGATTCTCCTGCCTCAGCCTCCCGAGCAGCTGGGACTACAGGCACACACCACCACACTTGGCTAATTTTTGTATTTGCAGTAGAGATGGCGTTTCACCATGATGGCCAGGCTGGTCTTGAACTCCTGACCTCAGGTAATCCACCCTCAGCCTCCCAAATTGCTGGGATTACAGGCATGAGCCACTGCGCCCGGCCTCATTTTATTTTTATAACAACTCTTTGGGGCAGGGCAGACTAAATTTGCTTAGGCAAAGGGTGTGAGCCTTTGTTTTAAAGGGCCTGCTAGAGCTCCACCAGGATGTGAGTGCAAATCCTGTTGTGTGCTCAGAAAGGAGAACCGTGACCAGGTAAGGTAAACTTTCCTTGTGTTTTGGAGTACCTCTGTACTTAATGGGTAGAGTAAAACATTATGTTCTAAAAAATCGGGGTGATGAAAAGAATCAACAGTGTGGAATACGCTGGGCTATAAGGAGAGCTGAGGAAATTAGTAAGGGAATTCTGGGTGCGACTTCCACTTAGGATCCTGATTCGATGGTCCCCATTGGCTGAGGCCAATTCATATATGCCCCCAGCATTGGCTTTGTACTGAGTAAATAATACACCTTGACATATTTGTGGTGTAGTTTTCCAAAACAGAGACGATGCTGTTGTGATTGAAAAAAATCTAACTTCACTTAAAAGTGTGACTGAGTTTATAGTTGTGTTTTGTCTCTCTGTCTTTTCTTAATCAGTGTATCTTAAAAATG
The DNA here is from genome assembly GCF_028878055.3 of Symphalangus syndactylus. Taxonomy (NCBI): domain Eukaryota; kingdom Metazoa; phylum Chordata; class Mammalia; order Primates; family Hylobatidae; genus Symphalangus; species Symphalangus syndactylus. Next base: position 89,917,896 of record NC_072439.2, read on the forward strand.
CAACTGACTATGTGCCTATTGATCTATATTACATAAAAGGCTGGAAACCACTGGTTTGATGCTTAAACCTTAGTGTCTGTTAAAATTTCAAACATGGTCTGAATATATTCCCCCTAGCATACGTTTAAGTATCAAATGAAAAATCTTTGTCACCTCCTCTATGTCTTGAGTTTTTTCAGTGTTTATAATTAAACTGTGATAAGTATGAAGCTTTGCACTTGGACTTAAAAAAATCAAGTGTGTAATGATAGAAAGGGAGCGATTTCCTTAACAGGAGCAAACTGGAAGACACTTAGAAGTTTTTGTTGTTCATAAGCTAAATATGAGCCAACAGTGGCTTTTGTTGGGAGTGGCTTCCGAAATGCTGATGCATTTAATAGAGTATGGCATCTAGAATGAAGTGGGTGGGTGATTCTGCAAACCTAGAATACCTGGAAACTGGCAAGTGCAGATGTCATGTGAGCCTCAGGCACAGTTTGAACAGGACTCTAGCTCTGTTTTTTTGCAGCGCTTCTTGCTCTGCCCTTTTTTGTGCCTGGGTTTCATCCTTGGAATGTTTTACCTCATGGGTCATGAGATGGCTGCCTGCTGAAACCCAAACTATAGACATCTCTCTTCCCATTTTGGAGAAAGAACCTGGTTTGCTATATTCTCATAGCCTTGGCTGACTGTATATTTCTGAACCAGTCATTGAAACCAAGAGAATGGGATTATGCTAATATGAACCAGTATTCTCCCAAAACTGAATTTGGACATAGTCCCATCCAAACATCATGGCACTTACACAGTGGAGAAGAGGTGGCCCTTCAAAAGAATATCTGGGTGCTGTTAGGAGAGGGAGAGAGGACTGGAAGCTCTGTGGGCAACCACAGGCCTTCTGCAAACTCTTTAGCCCTCTTTCAGAGACCCTCTAGAGAGCCGGGCTTTAGTTCCTGCCTCATCTTCTGAAAAGGCATGAGCCAGCTGGACTGTCTACACGAGGATGCTGAGAGGACCAGGAATGATGGCCAACCAAGAACGGTTACGCGAGTGAGACCATGGATTCTGCTGCAAGATTCTGGGACACATGTGCTCATGGCCATCAAGAACATAGAACCTGGGCAGGGCAGGGACAGCATTGCTTGTTCATGTGTGTGTCTCCAGAGTCTGCTGGGGTCTCTGGCATGGGATAGGTGCTGCGTGCATTTTCATGGGTAGAATAAATCTGAAGGTAGTGAGGGTCCCTTTCCCAGAGGGTGTTCTATCGGGCATTGGCTGACTCTCTGTTGGGGAGTATAGGAATTGCAGCACAGATGAAGCCAGACTACATGGTTTAATGAGAATGACACAAATGACTAGACAGGCTGGGCATGGTGGCTTACATCTGTAATACCAGTGCTTTGGGAGGCCACAGCAGGAAGATCGATCGAGGCCAGGATTTTGAGACCAGCCTGGGCAATGTGGCAAGACCTTGTCTCTACAACTAAACAAACAAAATCCCAAATGACTGGACAGAAAGAGGCTTTTGACTTAAGAAGTTTGCAAGGGCATAAAAAGGCAGTGAGTATGGTGGGATGGCCTAACAGAAGTCCTGACAAGTATGAGATGTGCAACCCTAGAAAAACAATATCCCTTCACCCTTATTTTTTGGATCTGAGAATTAGGAACAATAATCATTGCCCTGCCTACCTCTCATGTTTGCTTAGAGCAAGTGCGTTGTTAAATGCCAACCTGTTTTGTAAAGTATAAAGTGTGGTTCCTATATGATAGGTTATTACAGTTGTCTTCTTCCGTAAAGACGCATCTTGAATATAAAGAAAAAGACAATGTAAGTTCAGTGCCCAGCACAGCATCAGGAACATTAGACATGCTCAGCATATGCCTTTCCTGCCAACCTTGCACCTCTTCCTCCTCCGGGTTGGATGGGCACTAACTTGTCCTCAGTCCTGCAGCTAGATCTGCAACTTTGCTTAATGATGCAGGTTAAAATTGAAATAGAATTATGTATTATTATTTTTCACATTCATTTTTGTCTGAGACAGGAGATGGAGGGTGGTAAATTCAAAAACCTAGGAAACTCAGTGCTTGAGAGACCCCATAGAAGCTACAGTCTAGCCCATTTGGCTTCTTACTTTGTTAGATTAGATAATCACACCTGCTGCTCCAGGCGTGACTAGCCCAGTGGGAGTCAGGAAGGAAATTATTTCCCTCTGTTGATACCAGTTTACAATTGCCGACTGTCGCCAAGGGCTTTCAGTTTTAATATTTCCTCTTTGGTCCTCAGAAGTATCAGGTATTAGTCTCTGCCGGAAGCAAAGCATTGGTCACTTCCGTCAGAGGTGAATGTCTTGGCTGTCTATAATTGCTCAGTCAGTGCTTTCTGGGCATGTGTGAGCATTTGCTCAGCTAGCTTTTATTGCTTTTATGTTATTTGCTTCAAAAATTACAAGAGGATTTGTCAGATCTGAGCAGTGACCTATACAGTCCCTGAAACTCTATGGTTCTTCATGTAACCCAGGGATGTCTTGTAGGAGGTATGTTTGCTGTCACGGAAGTAAAAAGTAGTGATATCTCTTTCTCTCTTTTGCTTCCTTCCTCCTAATTCCACATTCTCCTATTTCTTGGCTTCTGGCACAATGGAGATACCTCTACTCTACATTAGGCATGGCCTTAGGGGATCCGAATTCTCAGGTCTTCCTCAATGAGTTGCTGTGTGGTAGACAGCATCTGAAGTTTGAATGGATAGAGAGACCTTTGTAGATTGTGGCCAAATATTTACACCTGGTTCATAGAGTATGTGTTTGCTGCCCTGATCTCAGTGTTGGTCTGGGTGTTGGTGAACCTCGTGATCTTTAGGAAACTATGTGAATTAGGCTTAGTCCCTGACCTTGAGAAGCTTATAGTTAGGGAAAAAGACAGATATATAAGAGAGAAATACACATTAGAAACATATTTTGTTGTTGTTGTTGTTGTTGTTGTTGTTTTGAGATGGAGTCTCATTCTGTTGCCAGGCCAGAGTGCAGTGGCGCGATCTCGACTCACTGCAACCTCCACCTCCCGTATTCAAGAGATTCTCTTGCCTCAGCTTCCCGAGTAGCTGGGACTACAGGCGGTGACACCATGCCCAGCTAATTTTTGTATTTTTAGTAGAGACGGGGTTTCACCATATTGGCCAGAATGGTCTTGATCTCCTGACCTCATGATCTGCCCGCCTTGGCCTCCCAAAGTGCTGGGATTAGAAGAAACATATTCTTTATGGTACACATTTATTAATCACCAGATATGTTTCAGGCCTTACGCTAAGTGCTTGGGAAATTGAGGTAAATTATAGTCTCAGATCTCCTGGGGCGTGGATGAAGGGTTGGGAGAAAGAAAAAAATAGGCCAGGCGTAGTGGCTTACGCCTGTAATCCCAGCACTTTGGGAGGCTGAGGCAGGCAGATCACCTGAGGTCGGGAGTTCAAGACCAGCCTGACCAACATGGAGAAGCCTCATCTCTACTAAAAATACAAAATTAGCCGGGCATGGAGGTGCATGCCTCTAATCCCAGCTACTTGGGAGGCTGAGGCAGGAGAATTGCTTGAACCCAGGAGGCGGAGGTTGCGGTGAGCCGAGATCGCACCGTTGCACTCCAGCCTGGGCAACAACAGCAAAACTCTGTCTCAAAAAACAGAAAAAAAAGCATTGATTAATATGGTCTCACAGTTTCTGAAATTTGGGAGCAGCTTGGATCGGTGCCACAAGATCTCTCACCACATCACAGTCCAGGTGTTGCTGGACCTTCAGTCTCACCGGAAGGCCGAACTCCGGGGAAGATCTACTTGCTACCAAGCTCATCACATGCTGGTTGGCAGGATTTGTTTCCCCACAGATTACTGGGCTGAGGACTTCAGTTTCTTGCCATGTAGGGCTCTCTATAGGGCAGCTCACATGGCAGCTGCCTTCCCTCAAAATGAGTGAGCAAGAGAGAGTCCCTGAGAGACAAATCACAGTCTTTTTATAACTTAATCCTGGAGGTGACACACTGTTCCCTCTGCCTCATTCTCTTTATGAGAAGCGAGTCACTAGATCCAGGCCACACTGAAGGGGAGGGGTGAATATGAGCACGAAGTTATTAATACCAGGAGGTGGAGTTACACGGAACCATCTTAGGGGCTGCTTACCACAGATTCCCCAGGTTTACATGGGTGTGCTAAGGTGGAAGTGGACGTTGCCTGAAGCTATTGAATAAACCCAGCACACCTCTGTGGATCAATTTTACTTGAAGACAGTTTTGGGGGAAAACTCCATTTAAAACTCTTAAGAGAAGCACTGATACATAATAGCACAGGATGTAAAATTGGCATGGCTTTTAAGAAGAAAAACACAAGTTTTCAATTCATGCTGTGTTCCCTTACCTCTGTATTTTTGCCCTCCTCAGCGATTACAGCTTTTTTGGTAGAAATGTCTAAAGGTTCTTACTTGAGCCCTTTGCTGTATGCATGAGACACCAAGACTTGAAAGGGCACAGACTCTTCCAGGGCCACAGAGCCAGGGGTAGTCAAGGGAGAAACCATCTGCAGCTTCTCTCCGTGCCCCGCCTTCCACCGCTCCACACAGCCTCTGCTGCATAATGAGTCTGTGCAACTTTGAGGATGTTTTCTCTTCTTTTCTCAAACTCTCTCCTGTCCCAGAAACAGATTAGGAAAAATAGGTCAAAAATTGGAATCTTAAGCTTTGATTTTGTCCCTTTAGTTAAATTTCAGGGGTCTGCATCTCCTGGTGGGCCATATTGTGTCCTGAAAAGTTGCATAAATCAATATTACACAGCTCAGACAGTGTGTCTCTGCAGGTATGAATAACATTTGTTTTAGGAACAGATTGCTGATATACAACATTACTTTGAGACTGACAAGACCAGACATAAAACCTCAGCCAATACCCTCTGTCTGGCAGGGAGTTTCTCTTCCAGAGCATCCTTCTCTTTCCGCGACCAAAGCAGTCCTTTTCAAAATCAAGCTCCGCAGTTTATTTTATAGAAGATGACAGGTTCCCTTAGAGTCCACCTTCACATGACTAGAAAAATTAATGGAAATTGGAGCCTTAAAATTATGGTCAAGCTTATTAGTGACTTTACAGCCAAAATGAGGAACGCACAGCCTTGGTCGCTGAGAATGTGGCTGGCCAGAATGTGAATTCTACTACCTGCTCCATAGTCCCTTTCAACTCTCAGCATTTTTTTAAATACCCATCTTATTCTTTTTTTTTTTTTTTTTTTTTTTTGAGACGGAGTCTCACTGTTGCCCAGGATGGAGTGCAATGGTACGGCTCACTGTAGCCTCTGCCTCTAAGGTTCAAGCGATTCTCCTGCCTTAGCCTCCCAAGTGGCTGGGATTCCAGATGCATGCCACCACACCCGGCTATTTTTTTTTTTTTCTTTTGTATTTTTGGTAGAGAGGAGGTTTCACCATGTTGGTTAGGCTGGTCTTGAACTCTTGACCTCAAGTGATCCACCCTCCTTGGCCTCCAGAAGTGCTGGGATTACAGGTATGAGCCACCATGCCTGGCCAACTCTTCTTGTTATTAAAGTGTTTCTTACCAATTATTTCATTTTTATTAAAAGTACATAGTAGGAAATAGAGTTTTAGTTGGACAAGGACAACATGGTAAAGAGGAATTTGGAGTAGGAAGACTATCACATTAGTCACTGAATCCTACCTAGTTCACTTAGTTTTTTTAACCTGTTTTCACTTCTGCAAGCCATGGAGTGAATAGTGCCTACTTCAAAGAGTCTTTGGTGCTCTCAAAGCAGCATAATGTCTATAAAGTGCCTATTGAGTGTGGTACTTCTTATGTAGTTGGTACACATTAAATGTTAAGTTTCTGATCACCTTAAGACTCCATAACTCTTTGCCGGAGATCACCCTTATTTCTTTTCTTTGTTAGGCCATTATCTCATGTCCTGTTTACACTGTCCCCTTGGATTGGCCTAGACCTGAAGCATTTGTGTATTGGTCACCCCAGATTTCATGTTTCCTGAATAATTAATAGCCTCAACATTTCTAATTTTGCATAATGACTCCCAAGGCCTAACTACAAATATCATAATGTGCTCATGTTTTCTGATACCTGGAAATATAGTGGCTCTGGAGACAAAATCCTTATCCACTGTGTTTCATGGGGAAGGCTTATTGGGCATCGCTACTGGCAAGTAAGTGTTGATTTTAATGACGAGACTGTCTAGTCCAGAGGGTGAACTCTACTCAGGTGCCATTAGCAACCTTTTCATCTGTAAATGGAAGTGTCTCTGGGACCTGCTCAGCTCTGACCTGCTTTGGTTCCTTTTTGGACTTCTTCAGGATGAGATCACCTCACCCTGGTTCAATGCCAACTGGTTTGAGTTATATCAGTTATTAAAAATGATCTAATATTTTCCTTTTAAAGCTGAGGCCCTGGCTCATTCTATGATTAAGCCAGTGATTTATTTATAATATGGTGTGAGATGGCTGCAGCCACTCTATGATGTAATCTAAGAATGACATGAAAACAAAATAGGCTTTTACATAATGAAAGTATTCCTGTAATACAGTTTATGGCAAGGCTTTTTTCCCCCCATTGAGAATGGAGGTATATTCTTTTTTTTCTTTTTCTTTTTGAGACAGCGTCTTGCTGTGTTGCCCAGGCTGGAGTGCAGTGGCGCAATCTCAGCTCACTGCAACTGAGAATGGAGATATATTCTTTACTTTTCCTTCCACTCCTGTTTAAATCTTCTTTTACCATTTATTACACTTAAGGCCTTTAAGTCAATTTTTAAAAATCAGCATTTACAACTCCACAAAGTCTCTGGTTACTCTTTTAATCTTGTCATTTTCTTCGTTCCCCATCCCCACTGCCACCCTCCATGGCCTCCGTGTGTAGCTGCTGCTCACCCCCTGCTCAGCACTCCAGAGTCCTCACCATTCCTCTGCTTATGCTGTCTCTTCTGCTGGAATGCTCACCCCAATCCTAACTTTTCTTCCGCTAAAGGCATAGTTCACTGGTTCCTACAAATAGCATCCTTCTGTAGCCTGCTCAAATGCACATCTTCCTTCAAGCCTCCTGTGCTGCTCCTTCCCCTTGTTAGTAACCCTTTATCTGTACCTCTTATGGAACTTAGTACAATAGCAGCCCCCCACCCCTACTCCAAGGGCTATTCACAGACTGTCAGAGTTAAGGAGGAGAAATGACTTAGAGGAATGGGGTAAGGGGTTTTGATAGTTCCCGGTCTGCTCCTAATAGTGAGATCCAGGCAGTCAGTCATGGCTCATCTTTGTGGTTCAGTTTTTCTCAGCTGAGGAATGAGTGGTTTGGATTTTATTTCACATGGCCAAATGATGTGTTGGTAGTGGTTCCTTGAGGTGCTGTGCTGAGAAGGACTCTGAGGCTGCATCCTGACTTTGTTAATGATCACTTGGGAATATCGCCATGGGAGTGGAGAGTGAAAGCATACGAGAGATATCTGGGCTGCTTTTGGACTAGGTGATTTAAATGTCTCTTTTTGTTCTACTTTCTGGATGCTTTGATTTACTGACTTGTGAAGTGTCTTGCCCAAGATCACATAGCCCATTAGGTTTTAGAAGCTGATTCTCTGACACAGAGATGGTTAAAAGCTACACATTTGACTCTCACATTCATACACATAGGCTGGCCGTGGGAGATGAAAAGCTAGAATAAGAAGTTCTAGAAGATGCATGACTTATTGAAAACACAAGACTACTCAAATTCTGTATGTCTTTGAGGTTGGGTGAGGTCACCTTTCACAACTCTTTGTCTTCTTCGCTTCCTAGGAGTTATCATGTCCGCACTATTCAAATTTATATCAAAGATGACAGTTCAAGGTCAAGGTCAGAAAGGCAGATGATCCTGCCAGGGTCTTAATTGGATCAGCCTTACCCCATGAATCCATTAGATCTCCTGTTCCCCTTCTTCCAACTCCAGACAAAATGCTTAGCTCTCTGCAAAGAGCCCAATTGCATGAGCAGTAGGATTGAACACTGGGACAAGAATAAAGGAAGGAAAGGAAGAGGGCATTTTAGGATGGCTGAAGGTGCTGGAAACTTGAACCCTAGAGGAATGAAGAAGGAACTGGAAGTGCTTAGTGTAAAGAAGAAATAAAGGGGTGGGAGGAGGAGAGAGAAGAGCAGGTGGTGCTCTCCTGGGTCTCTGCTGTGGAAGGGGTGCAAACTCACTTTTTGGGACCTCTGAAAGAGTTCTGTCGGCAGTGGGTTGGAAGCAAGGGAAAGACAGTATGAGAATGTTGATGTTTTCTCAATGTTTATTGAAAATGCTTAGTGTTTTAATATTAAGAGCACACCGCAGATGGAATGTGTGTTTCAGGAGGTCGAAGTTCACAATCACTGCAGATGTTTAGGTGGGGTTGATGCAGTTAGGTATTTTCTATTTTAGGTATTTTGTGGTGGGGATAAAATGTTATACTTGATGACTTTTAAGGTCCTCCCTGTCTTAAGAGTCTAGAATTTTTTTGGACATGTTTTCGTGTACATTTAAATAATTTCCATTTTAAAATGAAGGCTCTTTGGAGTAAAGTGATTGTTCCTTTCTCCATAATCTTGGCACACGAAAGTGCTGACACTTATCTTGGGCAATCTCTTCTCCACTTAGCATTATTGAAGGAAAGGAGACTAACTGAGGATGTCTTAGAATTTTTTGTACTGAATGTATTTTTGAAGATGATTTCTACGTTTCTTTTCAGGGTAGTTCCAGGGAAGTCTCTTCTTTAGGCCTCCTCCAACCACCATCCCCTGTTGTCAATGATTTGCTGTTTTTATACTATCAGAATGCTTTGTTTATGTACCCAGTGAAGCATTCATGCCACTTCAGTCTGCCGTATAAGCCAGTTTTCACAATCTTTCTTCTCCTCTAGATTGTAGAAGCTCCTTGAGGGCATGAATTATGTCTTTTTCCATAGGAAGTCCCATGTCATCTAGTATAATGGTTTGCAAATAGTAATAATGATGACTCATTAACTTGACTGTTTACTGAGCACCTACTGTTTGCTAGACACTATTCCAGGTGATGGGACTAGAACAAATGTTAAAAAAAAAGACAGAAAAATTAATGAGTAAATGTGTAATATTTACATTGTGATCTATTAGGTTGGTGCAAAAGTAATTGCAATTTCTGCCATTACTTTTAATGGCAAAAGTCGCAATTACATTTACACCAACCTAAATATATTAAGAAGAAAAATAATTGAGGTTAAAGGCATGAAGAGTAGGGAGGACACAAATGTAAATTCACTGGCCCGAGAAGGTCTTGATGGTAAGAGTATATGTGAATGGAGACCTGAATGAAACGAGGTAGCAAGCCAGAGATGTGTGGGTGGGAGGGACTGGAGGAAGAGTGTGTAGAACTGACTGAAAGCAAATGCAAATAACCTGACCTGAGGCATGCTTGGGACATGCCGGAAAAGTGAAGAGGACAGTGTGGCTAGAGTGAAGTGTGTAAAAGTGGTCATGCATGCCAAATAAAAATAGTTGCAACAACCAGTAAGGCATACATCAGAGATATTGTGGGTTCGGTTGCAGACCACCACTGCAATAAAACAAATATTGCAGTGAAGCGAGTCACACAAAATTCTTGGTTCCCAGTGCATATAAAATTTATGTTTACCCTATACTGTAGTCTCTTAAGTGTGAAATAGCATGATGTCTAAAAATACAGTGTACATACATTAATTAAAAAATTTATTGCTAGAATATGCTAGCAATTATCTGAACTTTCAGTGAGTCCTGCTTTTGCTGCTGAAGGGTCTTGCCATGATACTAATGGCTACTGACTGATCAGGGTGGTGGTTGGTGAAAGTTGGGGTGGCTGTGGCAATTTCTGAAAGTGAGACAACAATAAAGTTTGCCACATCGATTGACTCTGCAGAGAAAGAGTGATATCAAGCTGTATCACTTCTCTGTAGCATGTGATAATGCATAATATCATTTTACCTCCAAGAAAACCTCTTTCAAAACTGGAGTCAGGCCTCTCAAACTTTGAATCTGCTTTATCCATTAAGTTTATGAAATACTTGATATCCTTTGTTGTCATTCAACGATGTTCACAGCATTTTCACCAGGGGTAGATTCCATCTCAAGAAACCATTTTCCCAGTTCATCCATAAGAAACCCCTCCTTATCCATTCAAGTTTAAACAAAAGATTACAGCAACACAGTTGCATCTTCATTCCACTTCTAATTCTAGTTCTCTTGCTATTTTCACCACATCTTCAGTTATTTCCTCCACTGGTCTTGAACCACTCAAAGTCACCCATGAGGATTGGAATAAATTTCTTCCAATCTCCTGTTAATGCTGATATTTTGACCTTCTCTTATGAATCACAAATGTTCTTAATGGCATCTAGAATGGTGAATCCTTTTAGAAAGTTTTCAATTTACTTTGTCAACATTCATCTGAGGAATCACTATCTATGGCAGCTAGAGCCTTATGAAATGTATTTTTTTAAATAACCAGACTTGAAAGTTGAAATTACTCCTTGATCCATGGGCTGCAGAATGGATGTTGTGTTAGCAGACAAGAAAACAACATTAATCTCTTTGTACATCTCCATCAGAGATCTTGCGTGACCAGGTATGAGCAGAAATATTTTGAAAGGCATCTTTTTTTTTTTTTTTTTCCCACTTTTCTGAACAGTAGGTAACAGTGGGCTTAAAATATTCTGTAAACCATGCTGGAAACAGATGTGCTTTCATCCAGGCATTGTCATTCCATTTATAGTGCACAGGCAGAGTAGATTCAGCATAATTGTTAAGGACCCTAAGATTTTCAGAATGGTAAATGAGCATTTGCTTTGACTTAAAGTCACCAGCCACATTAGCCTCTAACAAGAGAGTTACCCTGTCCTTTGAAGCTTTGAAGCCAGGCATTGATTTCTTTTCTCTAGCTCTGAAAGTCCTAGATGGCATCTTCTCTCAATATAAGCCTGTTTCATCTACATTGAAAATCTATTATTTAGTATTTACCTTCATCAATTATCTTAGCTAGATCTTCTGGATCACTTGCTGCAGCTTCACCATCAGCACTTACTGCTTTTCCTTGCACTTTATGTTATGGAGACATATTTTTTCCTTAAACCTCAGGAACCGATCTCTGCTAGCTTCAGATTTTTCTTCTGTAGTTTCCTCACTTCTCTTTGCCTTCATAGAATTGAACGGAGTTAGGGCCTCGCTCTGGATTAGGCTTTGACTTGAAGGGAATTTTGTGGCTGGTTTGATCTTCCATGCAGATCACTCAAACTTTCTTCATACCAGCAATAAGGTTGTTTCACTTTCTTATCTTTCATGTGTTCACTGGAATAGCACTTTTAATTTCCTTTATGAACTTTTTTTTTTGTATGCACATCTTGGCTAACTGTTTGGCACAAGAGGCCTAGCTTTTGGCCTATCTTGGCTTTTGACATGCCTTCCTCACTAAGCCTAACCATTTCTAGCTTTTGATTTAAAGTGAGAGATGTGCTACTCTTCCTTTCACTTGAACACTTCGAGACCCTTGTAGGGTTATTAATTGGCCTAATTTCAGTATTAGTGTGGGAGATGGGAGGGTCCAAGGAGAGACATGGGAATGGCTGGTCAGTGGGGCAGTCAGAGCACACCTATTTATCGATTAAGTTTGCCATCTCATATGGCCATGATTTGTGACATCCCGAAATAATTATGATAGTCACATCAAATATCACTAATCACAGATCACCATAATACATATAATAATAATGAAAACGTTTGAAATATTGTGATGGTTACCAAAAGGTGACACAGAGCCATGAAGTGAGCACATGCTGTTGGAAAAATTGTACCTAAAGACTTGCTTGATACACAGCTGCCTCCACAAGTCTTCTATTTGTAAAAAACACAATATTTGCCAACTACAATAAAGTGAAGTGCAATAAAACAAGATATGCCTTTATTTGTTAAGTACACATTGAAGATGCTCATGAAAAAATAAATTGCTTTTGTGATTTAAAGAATCCACATAAATCTAACAAAAGAATGACAAAACATATTTCTGTTTTTCAGCTCTAAGAGATGGGGGCACTGGATCAGGAGCAGGACGGTAGTCGTGGGCAGCTTAGAACAAGTCCAGTTGCCGTGGGGTTTCCCTCCATGGCAGAGGGCTCTCCACTCCGTTTCTCTGCCCCTGTGGCAGGCACACCTGCAGGGATGCTTGGGCCCTGGGTGCAGATGGGCAATCGTATGCCTAATCATCCATTCAGGCACACACTTACTTGTTTTCCACATGCAAATATGGGCTTTTTGCGGATGAATTTAATACAGTTGTTGCTTCCTCATTTTATTTAAAACAAAACAAATGGCCAACCATGTCAGTTGAGGGTAGCAAATAGAAACATGAGTATTACAGTCTTTGCTGTTTGTGTCGATTACACGGCTGAAAGGAATCCCAGGCAAATCAGTCTTTTCCGTGCTCAATTTTATTTTTACTTTTTATCACCCTTTCGTACTATCGCTATTGGTTTTAACAAAATTTTTAAAGAGGGCTATCACATTCCTTTCTCTTGATCATTTTATCAATATTTCAGGCTCCTTAGTTCTATTTTGTGGTTTCCACCTTTGACATTTTTAGTTTCTGAACTTGGGGCCCATTGTTCAAAAAAAGGCATTATGGAGTCTCCAAAAGCCATTGACAGGTGGTGTCTGTGACTTCCTTAGCCTGGAAATAAACAAATAAACAAACACAAATTAGAAGTATTTGCCCTATTACTGCACAATTAGTATTGATTGCGCAACATCATGCAAAAAGTCACTTTCATCTATCTGGCGGGTCCTGTGTAAACACCAAAACAGTCAAGAGGGCTTGGATGGGTATTTGCTTTCATTTCTAATGAAATTTCAGGCCTCTAGGATAGGATATCAAAATTGGTAGATCATTTGCAATTTATTTTATCCCAAACACCTCACTTTACAGTCAGAGAAACTGAGCCCCAGAGAGGTAAAATGAGTTGCTTAAGGTCTCAGAGAGCAAGAAGTAGAGATGGGACTTGAGCACCTAGATCTCTGGTATTGCTGTCCTCTAGTTCATGGAGCTGGCAGATGGATACCTCTGTGACCTGGAATGATGGAGAGACCACTGGACCCTTCAGAGGATCTCATCTCAAGGTGGGGTTTATGTGTAAATGATATCTGTGTGTTTCATTTTCCTTTCATAAACTAATTTAAAAATCCTTTTGGTATCAAATTTTAAGCCAAAATGTAGTGAGGGGGAATGTGGGTAGGAATAGCTTACAGCTTGCCTAACAAGGTTGTTGACTGCATTAAGAGTCAGGAGTTTTGGGTAAGAGTGTGTGTGTGTGTGTGTGTGTGTGTGTGTTTGTGTGAGGGAGAGAGAGAGAGAGAGAGAGGTAAAGAGGAACAAATGAAGAGGGAGAGGTCAGATTGTTTGACAGTAGCAACTTCATAGGCACAGAATTTCTGAGTTAGAAGGAAGTCTAATACATATTGAATTTGACTGCTTTATTTTGTAGTGAAGGAAACTGATGTGCCTAGAGTAGTTGAGAGCCTTACTCAAGGTCATTCCACTGTTATTGAGTAGTTAGAATATTAGACCAGCAACGTACTTGGGTAGAAACTTTCATATAAAAAAGCAGAATCATAACTATCCAATCATGTTAACTAGTAAGGCTGCTCAGGGGGGATAACACATTGACCTTCTTTGGGATTCTTCCCTCAGACATGGTTTTGGTGGGAGGAGCATGGCAAGGGAGGAGCGAGCTCCAAAAGCAGGGCTGCTCTGTCCTTGGTGACCTGAGCAGACACACGAGCAGAGATCAGAGACACTCTTAGCGAATGAACCTCCCTATTGGCTATATTAAAGTAATCCTCTGAAAAAGTTCCGTGTGGAGAGCAAGGCCAGTTAGGGAACATTTTGTGGATCTTTTATATGTCCTTAACTATATGATTCTTTTATTTTTAAATGAAAAATGTTAGGATGTACGGGGTATGTATGCATAGTCTAAAGTGATAAATTTAGAGGTAGCAAGACAGTGAGAATGTCCCTACGTGTGAAATGGGCACAGTTTTATCAGGGAAGTGTTAATAGAGGATTAGTGTTCCATGTAGTGGCTCCAAGAATGATAAATGATCATGGGAATAGCCTGATACTCTAGGAGCAGAAGGTGGTGGGTATGGATAGGACTACAGATATAGCATGAATTCAACCTGCTGTTATCTGCGCAGGCCTCTCTGCAGCTGTTTGCCTTGAAGTACATGCTGTACGTTTCTCCAGCTGATCCTGCATGACTGGATATAAATGCCTGTCCGCTGTGTGCTGGACAGCCCCAGACACCCTCAGCAGCCTGCTGTGTTTGTGTGAGACATGCTGTATTAGGGATCTAAGCATCTCCCTACTTGTTCCTCATCTTTTTCTCTTCTCCTCCTTCTAATCTCCATTCATCTTTCCCTTTAGGGGAGAAAAAATCATCAGAGTTGTTTGAAGGTTCATTTATGTTGATTTGTTTTTATTTTCAAGCTAATTTGTTTCCTGCTTGTATGTGTAACTGATGTACTTCATGTGAGACCACGTTATAATATACTTGAGTTCTTCTTGGCCCTCTGATTTCTTTTCTTTTTTTCTTTTACTGAAATATAAAAGATTTCCTTCTCTCTTCAGACCTACAGCTTTCTCATCTACATGGGCAACCTATTTTTAAAGAATCTTCAGAGAGTTATTGACTTTGTTATAACTACTACTATATAAGTAATTTCAGATGATAGAATTTAAAATTTAACTTGTTTTTCGTTTTTTTTTGTTTTTTTTTTTTTTTTTTTTTTTTTTTTTTTGAGACAGAGTCTCGCTCTGTCGCCCGGGCTGGAGTGCAGTGGCGCTAGAAAGAATTTATTTTCCCTATAACTTCAAAGAGTAATGGTGGGGAGTAGGACATTCTGAAAATAAGAAGAAACATGCCAAATGAATTTCTGACTTCCAGCTAGGCATGTAGAGTAAAGGTCTTTATTCCAGTGACCTCTGCTCATTGGAAAACTTTGGGCTGGTAGATTTCGTGATTCTGACGCTGTATGTCCTCTTGAGTTACAGTAAGTGATGAGGCCAAATCGCAGGGTGGATGGTGTGCTTTTTTTGGGCTAATGGGTGTTAAGGAGGCATGCTGTCCTTTGGCGTTAAGACAGATCATTTCCTCAGTTGGGTAATGTTTAAGGAATCCACTAAATCCTTAAATATATGGCACACATAAGGAATGCAGAGCTTTTAGACACTCAGCCTTAACATGGGTTACTTTTTAGCATGGCTAATGGCTAAACTTGATTTCTACTGGGTTTGTTCAACTCATTTCTAACTTACAGGTAAAAGCCTGCTTTTTATCCTCTCCATCCTCATCACCTTTTTAGTTGTGTCTCTGCTTGATTCTTCTTGCATTCACGTCTATATTGTATTATAAAAAGAAAGAGAGAGACAGAGAGAGAGGGAGATAAGAAGAAGGAAAGAAAAAACACGCACACACATTGAATGGGAAGGCAAGAGAGTAGAGCTCTGACCCCAGCTCTCTCATAGCCACCTGTGTGACTATTTGCAAGCATTTTCATCCATTCAACAAATACACACCAGGTACCGGAGATACAAAACTGTGAAAGACACGGTTCTTACCCTCACCACTTACAGTCAGGTGTAGAGAGTTAGGTACACAAATAGAATGTGAAATCACTTCTCCTTTCTGGGTCTTCATTTCACAAATGCAAGAGCCAGAACTGGGCCAGGTGATCACCAAGGTCCCTTCTGAGGCCAACATGCCATATCATTCATGCAAAATTCATTAAACATCCGATAATCACTTATCTAAGTGAAAATTAGCAAACATTTCCCCTTTCTCCTTAGTTTGTAGGGGATGATATTGAAGATGAATGAGGCAATGTCTACAAAATGCTTTAATAAGCAAGTTGGAGCAAGAGATTATGTAAGTTTGAGGCATTATTATTAATGAAAAATGAAAACAAGGGCTGATGTTTTCAGAGAGAGAACAGATGGTTCCTTTGTTCAGAATTTGAGTATAAAAAAGAGAGGAAAAAAAGATACTTGCCATATTGTTTAGGCCCTGAATGTGAGTAACTTTAAAATGCCAAAACAATCTGGTTAGGAAAGTCCCATATATTCAAAATAGCTCCTACAGTGATCAAACTATAATTAATATAACAAAAAACATGACAGTAAGAAAAATACTAATAAGAAATGCCACAGTGACAACTGACACAACCTGACAAAAACTCCTATTTTTGCATCAACTCTAGAAACTTGATTTTTTCTGTTTTCAGGAGTTATAAATTATACCACACTGTAAAACAAACTAGTGAGAACCGATTTAAAACTGTTTCTACCATTCCCCCTACCCCTCAGGTTATTTTAGTTTCCCATGACTCATAAAGGAAATCTTCAGGATTCACAAGAAATTGGCAATTCTTTTCCATCTTTGCTGTTGAGTATTGATAGGAAAACAGCGTGGTCTGGGGCAACTTAAGTAGAGAGCAAACCTCCAGGGACTTGGGGTGGCATCGCAGAAGGCCGGATCTGGGAAGGGCCTTTGAAAAGCTCGCATGGAAAGCTGTGAAATAAATGGTTTCTTTCTCTCTTTCTTTACGTTCTAAAATCTCGTGATCTGTTTCTACAATACACAAACTAATTGATGTTATCCTTTTGGCATGATTCTTGCTGTCCTGGGGTCTATCACTTGCAGGCTATGAGAATGAGGCCATAGGCCACCACGCTGGCAGCACTGAGCAAAAGGTGCTAGACCCTTCTGAGTTCAGGTGCTGTGTAACTGGTGCTGTGACTGGACAGGGTGACTGACCTCAGTCTCTCTGGGCGTAATTTCTTCACTGTGGAAAGAGGAGGCTAACTAGAAAGTTCACTCTGACACTAATCTGAGTTCAGGTCCACATCTTTTTTTTTAATTAATTATTTTATTTTAAAAATTTTTATTTTTTTGAGACAGAGTCTCGCTCTGTCGCACAGGCTGGAGAGTAGAGGCACAATCTCTGCTCACCACAACCTCCACCTCCCGGGTTCAAGCGATTCTCCTGCCTCAGCCTCCTGAGTAGCTTACAGGTGCCCGTCACCACGCCTGGCTAATTTTTGTATTTTTAGTAGAGGTGGGGTTTCACTGTGTTGTGCAGGCTGGTCTCGAACTCCTGGCCTTAAGAGATCTGCCTGCCTCGGCCTGCCAAAGTGCTGGGATTACAGAAGTGAGCCACTGCGCCGGGCCCATATACAATTGTAGGAAGGCTGAGAATGGCTTTTAATTTGGGAGCGTTTAAAAGCAAACATGCTTCCTCAAGACAACAGTAACAAAAAATTGACATTGTTGAGGTGGGAACTTCTTTAATGCTACCCGGGCGTCTTGCTGAAATGGTTCTATGCAGTTTTGCGTAGCTAGGAGTTGGTAAGCTCATTCACAGACATGGAAGAGGCAGAGTGGGCTTAGGGACAGGCACAAGTCTAGTGGTCCAACTTGGGTTCTGGGTTCCAGTCCTGCTTCTGCTACTAACCCCATGAGACCTTGGAATACCCATCTCTAAGGTTTCTTTCAGAGCTGAATCACTGTTTGGTCTGTGATTCATCAAAGCAATTAGAAGACCATGCCTCTCCTTCAAGGCCAAGACTTTGCTCAGAATACTCCCTGGGGACTTTCTCACTGTGTGCGGCACTTTTCTCTATTAGACACTTTATTCATTCTCCATTGTATTAGAGTCAAAAGTGTGATTGTTTGTTGTAGAGGTGCCTTTTCTGTGTCATCTCTGATAATCTACCCCTCTCTCCTCTGAGTAACCTATGCTTTTAAAGCACATTTCCTTTTTGCTTAATCACACTGCCTGGTGCCTACTCAGCAGTATGTGTTTGTTGTCTGCCCTGAATTGTGAACTCAGTCATGTCCTGCTCATTTCTGAACCCTCAGCATGTACATTGGTACTTGGTTCATGGTAGATTTTCAATGAATCTGAGTGAATGAATGATGGATGAATGATTTTGTATCTCCTTACTAGGCCATATGTTCCTTGAGGGCATGGACCATGTCTTATGGGTGGCTACCTGGTGTCTCATTCTTGGTCCGTTGTTAGTGGTGATTTTTTTTCCTCTTCTTTGCACTCATCATTCAAGGCTTGTATTAGGGTAAATTGTTAGCATAATTCTGCCTTGTTTCCCACCCTGCCCCCTCCCCTTTTTTTCTTTTGAAACAGAGTCTTGCTCTGTCACCCAGGCTGGAGTGCAGTGGCACAATCTTGGCTCACTGCAACCTCTGCCTCCCGGGTTCAAGCAGTTCTCCTACCTCAGCCTCCCAAGTAGCTGGGATTACAGGCACCTGCCACTACGCCTGACTAATTTTTCTATTTTTCATAGAGACAGGGTTTCATCATGTTGGTCATGCTGGTCTCGAACTTCTGACCTCGTGATCTGCCTGCCTTGGCCTCCCAAAGTGCTGGGATTACAGGCTTGTTTGCTTTTAAACAGTTTGTGGGCAGGGGTGGTATTTTCTTATAGTTCTATTCCTCACAGATCCTGGCCCAGAGCCGTTAGCAGAGAAAATTCTCAGTAGATGTTTGCTGACCTAAACTTCATTCCACCACCTTTGCCTTCCTTTTGCCTTTTCACCTCCTCTTAGAAGGCACCTTATATGATAATGTCACCTATGCAGTAAAGACCAAAAAGTAAATTTAATAAAATAGGAAGCATAATTTCCCTCTTTTCTAACCCCACACTTTTTTTTTTTTAAGATCAAAATAACGTTGCATTTGTGTGTGCCCTGCTTTTATTTATTTATTTCTTTTGTAGACACGAGGTCTAACTATGTTGCCCAGGCTCTCTCCAACTACTGAGCTCAGTGATCCTCCCACCTCGGCCTCCCAAAGTGCTAGGATTATAGGTGTGAGACACCACACCCAGCCCACCCCTGCTTTCACAAAAAACAAAATAATGATGAATATATTGTACTACCCTCACTGTTTTCCTTTGTCTGTGAGTGCTTCTTATTTTATCAGGAAAAGGAAAAGATTTGTTTCTTGACTGTAATTGTTGAAATGTATTTTCAAAGTTTTTTACTTTATTTTTTGACTGATACCATAAAATCGTGTGAAATGATATGAGGATTTTCTAATGGAGAAATGACTTAGAATATCCCTTGGATGGCCTATCTGCTTTTTAATTGTTTTATCATTCCAGACATGTTTCTCTATTCCTGTCTATTCTTTTATCTATAAAATGAGGTTATTGAACTAGATGCTGTCTACAACCTTTTTTTTTCTTTCATTAACATTAAATCTCTGGTACCTGAGAACATTGGGATCAGGCTGATATGTCTAGGTGTCTATTTCATTGGTCTACCCTTGAAGTAGGAATGATGACCCATAGAATTAATGTAATTATCAGCTTCAATAACTTTCTAAAGCCTTTAGGAAGCAGATATCCCACAATTTATCTCACTCATTTGTTTGTGATTAACACTCTCTGCCCCTTCTCATATCCCAAGCTCAGTGTTTTGATATTTAATTACAGGGAATTCTTTCCTCTTCATAGATGATATAGCGATTGTATTTCATTTCTCTTATCTGAAATCTCTGCGGACTTTCCATGTCTTATGAATTTAAATAGTCTAAATAGGGCATGAGATCTTCAATATTCCTTCCAGTTTCTACATTTGCTACTTATCAACAACATTTTCCCTGGAAAAGGGTGAAAGCCCTTGAGTCCCCCACAGGGCAGGAGCATTGAATACACCCACATTTTCCTACCATCTGACAGATGAGACACAAAGTAGGGACTCAGATAATTATTTAACTGAATCAACTGGATTCCTTAATTCTCACAGTATTATCCTTCCTACTTTGTAAATAGAGAAATGGAGGCTTAGTCACACAAAATATCTTGTTCAAAGTTACTAATCAATTAAGTAACTTAATAATTTATTGACATCTGAGGCATTTCTCTCATTCTACAGCCTCAGAACAGAAATGATGGGATTTCAGCCTTCTTTGCTTAGAGATTGGTGAGCCAAGACCTGGAGAGAGAACTCTGGTTGTCTTAAGTCACCCAGATGAACTATTAATAGAAAAAGAATTCTACTCAGTCAGTACTTAAAAGCTTGACATGTTTGTGTGGAGACCTGTGTGTGACTGAGTTCAGATCACTGTAATTTCCTGGGCCTCACTTGACCCATCTGTGAAATGGGGTAATGAGCTCTTTTCTGCATGAAAGCAGGGAACTGTCCAGATGACCTCTGGAGAATTCTTCTTACCCTGAGATCAAGGGTTCTGTGAGTAGTACAACTTACACCCAAAGTCTTAGTTGCAGGGCACTGTAGTGGAAAAAAAAAAAAACGTTGAGGCTATTTTTAGAGTCTTCGTCTGTTTATAGACTAGTTGGTAGGACAGCAATACCTTTGAAAAGTTAAGGAATAGTTTTATACACTGTGTTAAGGATGTTGTCAAAACTAATACTCATGTATGCAAAGACTTTAACATTTATTAATAATTTTTTCTATAGATTGGTGAAATTGATTTGTTATTTTTGTCATTTCACTTTTGTGGAAATTGAGCAAAGGTGAGAGATAAAATGATGTGATCGGGCAGGGCGCGTTGGCTCATGCCTGTAATCCCGGCATTTTGGGAGGCCAAGTTGGGCAGATCACCTGAGGTCTGGAGATCAAGACCAGCCTGGTCAACATGGTGAAACCCTGTTTCTACTAAAAATACAAAAATTAGCTGGGCGTGGTGGCACACGCCTGTAATCCCAGCTACTTGGGAGGCTGAAGCAGGAGAATTGTTTGAACCTGGGAGGTGGAGGTTGCAGTGAGCCAAGATTGCACCATTGCACTCCAGCCTGGGCAACAGAGTGAGACTCCATCTCAGAAAAAAAAAAATGTGATCAATATCAATCTAAGGACACTGCAAAGCAGCAGAGGATTGAAGATTTTCCTAAGACTTAGTGGATATAGAAGAGTTTAAAATATTCTAGCCTAGTGGTTTGTAAACTTGGCCACATATTAAAATCTTCAGAGGAACTTTATGCTACAATACTCATCTCAATCACAGTGTCTTTGGGTGAGACCCAAGCTCAGTTGTATTGTAAAGCTCCTGAGACTTTAGAACCATTGATCTAGTCTTGATTTTGTGTCAGTTTCTCTGATGGTATCTTGCTTGACATCTTACTTACTGGGCTGTATTTTTGTGCTGTGACTTCCCTGACACCCAAGTGAAAACTGCTGGATGACCCAAAATTCACCCAAACAACATGAATGTAATGGGAACTCTTGAAATGGCTTACAAACCTTGAAGTAAATGTTGGGCAAAGGGAGTGAAAGGGTTAGCATTTTTTGCATTGGGACCTGCCTTCTTTTTATGCTTCCAGGAACGTTTAAAAACGAGAGGAAGGAATATATTTCATTGCTTTAATTGTTCAAAGTCTTTTAAAAGCGTGTGCAATAAAATGCCATTTAAGATAACTGACCTTTATATTTTAATGCTTTTTGGAAGGGAACAATACCTAGTGTTCAGCTGCAGTATAACTTTATATATATATATATGTGTATATATATATATATATATATACATATAAATATATGTATACACACACACACACATACATACATACAGTCAGCAGAGCTTGTTTTGGAATCAGAGGGCTGAGGGTTTTGCTGCCTTCCCAGATATTTTGCCTGTTTCTGTTTCAACATCAAGTTCCATTCAGTTGATGTTTCCTGACCTCATAATGTCTAACCTTTATATCTTTGTTTTCTCCTTTTCCAAACTTATCCAAGAAGGAGACTTCAAGGCCTGATTCATTAATTTTTCCTTCTGCTGGGAATCTCAGTTGTGTGGTGGAAGGCAGCACATGTGACCTAATCTATATTTTGACAAGGAAGAAAGCTCCCTGCCCTCCCCTGCTCCAATGCGTTTGGTAATTTTTAATCCCAAAGGCCACTGCTAATACATTTTTAAAAATTGATGCTAGCTATTACGTTGTTAGATAAAGCTCATCTTCCAACTCTAAACTTGCTGTTTCTAAAAGGGAAATAGTATTCAGGTTGCAAACATAGTAAACTGGAATTTCAGAGGCTTGAACTGACCTATAAAACTTGTAACTGTAGCTCTAGTTATACATCCACTGTGGTCTTGGACATGTGAGGTGTTGTCTACCCTCAGGAGTTTTAGAAGAAGAAATTTTATGGAATCGCTTTCCATATTAAGAAATTAAAATAGCCAGATGCAGTGGCTCACACCTGTAATTCCAGCACTTTGGAGGCCAAGGAGGGAGGATAGCTTGAGTCCAGGAGTTCGAGTGGAGTGGTCAACACAGCTGAGACCCCACATCTACAAAAAATTTAAAAATTAGCTGTCATGGTGACTCATGCCTATAGTCTCAGCTACTCGGGAGGCTGAGGTGGGAGGATCTCTTGGGCCTGGGACGTCAAGGCTGCCGTGAGCTGAGATTCTGCCACTGTATTCTAGCCTGGGTGACAGACCAAGACTGTCTCAAAAAAAAAAAAAAAAAAAAAAAAAAGAAAGAAAGAAAAAAGGAAAGAAAATATACAAAATTCTTTGTGTAGCTCTGAAATATATATATATATGTATACAGTATATATATTATGTGAAATAAAATCGCTTGTGCTTAATTTATTTTAAAATCATGTTTGAAAATAGAGCTAATTCTCAGTTACTACATTTTCCCCTCTCCTCTTTCTGATGGTTTTTTTTTCTTAACTTTTTATTGTAAATGATTTTAAACTTATTTAAAAAGTTGCAAAATAAGCATAGTCCAATATAGCCATATACTTTTACTCAGATTCGTCTATTGTTAACATTTTATCCCATTGGCTTTATCATCCTCCCCCTTCCTCCCTCCCTTCCTCTCTTTCTCTGTCTAGACACACACACACACACACACACACACACACACACACACACTCTCTCTCTCTCTCTCTCTCTCTCCCCCACCCCAGATATATATATATATTTTTTTCCAGAAGTATTTCAGAGTAGGTCACTTATATCATTGCCTCTACCCCTAAGTACAGTGTGTATTTCTTAATAATAAAAAGAATAGTCTCATCATATTCACAGTATGGTAATCAGCTTCTGTACATTTGACACTGATTCAATACTTCAATCTACTGTCTGTACTTCTCCTTTGTCAGGTGGCTCAGTTCTGTCCTTGAAGAAAACTGCTTTTTCCCATTCGGTGTACAGTCCAGCCTAAGATCAGGTAGTGCGTTTAGTTGTCAAGTCTCTTTAGTCTCCTTTGATTTGGAACATTTCCACAGCCTTTCTTTATCTTTCATGGCATTGACACTTTTGTTCTCCCCCTTTACAATTATAGTATTCCTCATTTTGTATTAGTCACTTGTTTCTTCATGTTTTGATTCAATTATGCATTCCCTGAAGGAATATTACAAAGATGATGTGTCCCTCTCAGGTACCACATCTGGAGTCTTATGTGTCCATCTATCGGTCATTGGGGATGTTAATTTTGAGCAACTGATCAAGGCATTGTCCAGTTTCTCCACGGTATAGGTATTCTTTCCTTTGCAATTATTAAGCTATCCATGGGGAGACACTTTATTCTTGCTCCTTATCAAAATATTACCCTCCATTTTTTCCTAAACCAGGATTTACTATGATTGGTGCAAAATTAGGATTCCATGTTACTACTCTCTTCACATTCATCATTCAGCATTCTGCATTCCACTGTGTGCAGGAGCCCCTTCCTTCTCCTCCCTCCCTCCTGCTCTCTCTCTCTCTCCCTCCCGCTTGCTCTCTCTCTCTCTTTCTCTTTCTTCCTTTCTTTTTCTTTCTTTTCTCTCTCTTTGTCTTCCTTCCTTCTTTTCTTTCTTTCTTTCTTTTTCTTTCTTTCTTTCTTTCTTTCTTTCTTTCTTTCTTTCTTTCTTTCTTTCCCTCTCTCTCTTTGTTTCTCCTTTCCTTTCCTTTCCTTTTTTCTTTCTTTCTTTCTTCCTTTCTTTTTCTCTTTCTTTCTTTCTTTCTCTCTCTTTCTTTCTTTCTCTCTCTGTTTCTCCTTTTTCTTTCTTTCTTTTTTCTTTCTTTCTTTCTTTCCTCTCTCTCCCTTTCTATCTTCCTCTTTCTTTCTTTCTTTTCTTTCTCTTTCTTTCTTTCTTTCTTTCTTTCTTTCTTTCTTTCTTTCTCTGTTTCTCCCTTTTTCTTTCTTTCTTTCTTTCTTTCTTTCTTTCTTTCTTTCTTTCTTTCTCTCTCTCTCTCTTTCTCTCTATCTTCTTTCTTTCTTTCTTTCTTTCTTTCTTTCTTTCTTTCTTTCTTTTCTTTCTTTTGGTTATGGTCTTCAAGATTTCAGTTTCAATCGTTCATAAGTCATTCTTGCTATATAATTATTTTGGCCCTCAAATTATCCCAGATTTGGTCAGTGGGAGCTGCATCAAGTTGGCTCCTGTGTCCTTGAGACATGTCCCCATCATCTTTGTTGTTGTTAGCAATTGATTAATTGCTGGAATAAAAAGATGTTCTAGTTTGGTCTTGTATATTCTCTGTCCCAGCCATGAAGTCAAACATGTCTTCATGATGTCCTCACTCTTTTTAAGTGGAGAAAGATGTTAGAGACCAATATCTGAGTGCTAGGTGTGCTCATTGCTACTCTGGTGCCTTCACTTATAGGCTCTTTCAATGACTGGAGCTAGGAAATTTTATATATAAAAAAAATGTAAACAAAACCTGCATGTATATGTATATCTGTAAATATATGGATGCATATACATATATCTATACACAAATACTACTACTATTAATTTGCTAATACCACTTACTACACAAAACAAATCTGTGAAAAAGAGTTGAGGATTTGCTTATGGTGCTCCTCCTTCAACTTAACCCTGCCCAAGACTGAGGGTATATTGTCAAACGCTCTTCAGAGATTACCTGGATTAGTTCTTTTTTCATGTCTCTTTCCCTACATCCCAATGTCATTATGTTCATTTAAAATACAGTTGGGTTCAAATGCTTCAGTTTGCTATGAGTTTTAGTTTCCCTCCTTCCCATCCTAGTTCGTTTAATTTTATTTTTTGAATATGTAAAACATTAACATGCTTCCAGAAGCCAAAACTAAACCAAAAGAAGTGCCAGTCTCTCAGATATTTGTTCCACCTCGTTATTCTCCACACCTCTTCAAGGTTTTCTTGGTTATCTTTCTGGTATTTCTTTTTAATCCTGATTATATATATCAGATTATAGCATCAGATTATCTGTGCTTTCCCTCCTTTCAGTAAAACCTGTAACGCCCCTTCTTCCCCAAACATATATATATATATGTTTTTATATTTCCTCTCCTTTCTTACACAAAAGATAGCATGTTGTATATCTTCTTTTGCACTCTGATTTCGTAAATTTTTTTCTTTTTTTTTTTACGCTCCCTCTCTTCTTTCTTCTTCTCTCCCTCCCTCCCTTTCCTCCTTCTTCTGTTTTTTTTTTTCTCTCTCTCCTGCTCAACCAATTTCCTATGCTTGGACAGTTGGATAGTTTTCTGCAATGAATAACATTATGCATATGTATTTCCATATCATTGGATATATTTTTGGGATATATTCTTAGAAATGGGTATGCTGGGTTAAGAGTAAATGTTTTGTGAGGTGCTTTAGTTACCAAATTTCTCTCTGATGGAATGTCCCACTAGCATTCCCAACTACAGAATGTCTGTGAAGCTTATGAATTGTTGCCAATTTGATGGATGAGAAATGGTATCTCAGTATAGTTTTGATTTGCATGTGTCCTATTAGGAGTAAAGTTAAGCATCTTTATGTATTTAATGTCCATATGTATTCATTTTGTGAGTTCTTTTTTTGTGAGTTACCTGTTTATGTCTTTTTCCCATTTTTAAATTTTATTATTTTTTTGGGGGGATAGAGTCTCTCTCTGTTGCCCAGGCTGGAGTGCAGTGGCACCATCTCAACTCACTGCAATCTCCGCCTCCCAGGTTTAAGTGATTCTCTGCCTCAGCCTCCTGAGTAGCTGGGATTACAGGTGCGTGTCACCATACCCAGCTAATTTTTTGTATTTTTCATGGAGATGGGGTTTTGCCATGTTGGCCAGGCTGGTCTCAAACTCCTAACCTCAAGTGATCTGCCCACCTTGGCCTCCCAAAATGCTGTGATTATAGGCATGAGCCACTGTGCCCAGCCCCCCTGCTTTTTTTAAATTGGATTTTTGGTCTTTTTTCTCAATTAGAAAAGTCTTCGGAAATTAGATATATTGGCCTTTCATCTATGAAGTATATTACACATATCTCTCTCAATTTATTTATCTTTTGACTTCGATTACAGTGTTTTTTTTTTCTTTTCAGTCATATAAAATTTTTATACTTATACAGACAAATTTAAGAATCATTTCTTTTATTGCTTCTGGACTTTGTTCGTAGTTAGAGAGCATTTCTTAACACCTGTGTTATCTGCATGTTATCTTCCAGTACCTGTATAGTTTCATTTTTCACATTTAGATCTTTAATTCATCTGCAGTTTATTTGTGTGTAACGTAATGAATGGATCTAATTTTACTTTTTTCCAAATGGTTATCTGGTGTCTCGACACCATTTAGTATGAAAATATCTTCTTATACTTCTCATGTGATTTGAGATTGGTGGTTACTTTTTAACCTACACCATGACTAGGTGTGAAAGAGAATGATGGTAAACAGTGGAACAGGGTAGTTAGATGAAAATGAGGTCCCAGGTAGATAATGACTGAAACCTGATAAGAACCTACATATTTTTGACTTCAACACAGAACTCTTTAACTTTTACAAGTCATCCTCTCTGGTCCATTTCTTTTGTCAAAAATTAACATGTTTAATAGAGAAGGTGTTTAAAACAAAAGGAGGGTTTAGAGATTATCTGTGCTTTCCCTCCTCTCAATAAAACCTGTAACACCCCTTCTTCCCCAAATAAATTATGAGAATGGGGCTGCATAAATTTTTTGTGAGCACGTGTGACTATGTTTCCTCTTGTTCCTCGCCGCATGGTGATTACTCTGTGCCCTCTCCTGCAAACTGCCCATGTTTCACTGCTTGTAGGTCAAAGCTATATTGAGTGAGAAGTGAATTTGGGAAGTTTTGCAAGTAAAGTGCTACCTGACTCAGTGACTGTGTCTTAATTCACTTTATTGCTTCCAGGTTCTTGCTCAGGGCCATCTGTGCACATGGTTTTCACTCAATAAGTGCCTCATGAATTTAAATGACTACACATTAAACTAAAACTAGGTCTGCCCACCTATTCTTAAGAAATTAAACTCTACAAATGATGTATTCCAAAACTACAAAAGAGAGTGAAAGCCAAAACAGATGAAGCTGTCCTTATATGGGCAGGAAAAACTCAGTAAGATTTTATCAGTTCAGTAGGTGTTGCATATGGTGATTTGGAACTGTCTGCCAGTTCCAAGATGGCCTTACTTTATTGTGTGGTCAGTACAGTTTGTATCTAGTCCTCATCAGGTTAGGCCTGGAACTCCCCAACCCCTGTTAAAAACAGCAAATCAGGGTTTCTGTGGTGGAATGGGGAGGAAACTGGCTTGCATTAATTGATGTATAAGGTAGCCCATGATAAACTCAATGCCACTTTTATACACATCTGGGAGCAAGAGCTTTTGGTTAATTGGCTTGCCTATGTTTTTGCTCTGCCTTGGATGCTACAGAAATGGAATTGTTTGTTAGAGTTGTTGCATGGTGAAGGAAAAATCAGAGCCAAGGTTTTGAAGGACCTAAGGGAGAACATTCTGTGTTCTGCAGGCGTCTTCCTCCTTGGGACACAAACAGCCCCCTGCCTACCACACACAGTGGGTAGGATTCCTTCAATGCCTCTCCTCGGGTGAAAGATGTGGCATATGGAACTGGATGATCAAAATCACTGGGGCAACTGTGTGGGCGCCCTCCTGCAGTGTAACATCCTAACAGGACTTTTAACAGGAATGGATACCTAAATATTTAGACTCCTGGAGGCCTCGTCTGTCTCAACCATACCTACCAGTCACCACAGTGTCTCCTTTCTCTGTGTAGTACTGGATAAATACAGATAAATTCCATGCCCTGACTTACTCCTACCTCATGCAAGGAAGTTATAAAATGTTTGAGTAGCTTACTTAAGAATTATTCCTGCCATGGCTTCTTGACATGCCTTGATGGAGCTATGGAAAGCATCTTGGTTGCTTCAACACAAGGCTGTGAGTTGTTTCATAGGGCAGGGTACTAACACTAGTTTGCTGAGCTTATCCACTGTGTGGATTCATCTTGGGAAAGGAGCAGAGAAGATGCTGAGAATACTACATCTGCTGAAGACTGTGCTGGATGCTTTCTCCAGACATCTCATACAATCTTTTCAACACGCACTCAAGATATAGGAGCTGTTCCATTTCACAGATGAGGAAACGGAGGCTCAGAGACTTTACGTTAGTCTACCAGGTCATAAAGCTATGGTTCACAGAACTGAGACTCGAAACCAGGTCTGTATACCCATGAAATTGGTGCTTTTCCTCTACGCCTGACACATGACACATCATATCAAGGCATCACGTTTTCTTGAATCTTGTTCATAGATTCTGAGCAAGCAGCCTCAGTTTGGTCCTATGAAACCTTTCCTGATCTCCTCCACAACCCCCCTACACACACTCTGTGAACATTGTAATGGTTAGTTGTATACACAGTTGTTGCCAGTGCTGGACTGTGAGTTCTTCTAGATGTCTTCCTATAGTGTTTAATTTATAGCTGGCTTTTGATACATATGTAATGAAAATTCTGGTTTTCTGCACCATACTGTTTCCATGCTGACACTAAAAATCTAGACGTGCTTTCTTAGAATCAGGCAACCCATTTACCTTTAAGGATGCACTGACTTTGGTTTTTGCTTTAATATTTGGCCAAAACCTGCTCTTTGAGTTCGACCTCTGCTTTGCCTTTAGGAGGGTAAAGTAGCCAAGTGCCTACCTCATTAACATTGTAGGCAACTCTGAAATTTTGCAGGATAATCATTGCATTGATACGAACATCACACTGGTTACTGTCATACCATATCAGCATAAAAATGTTAGCAATGAATACGTATATTTTTCAGATTTGTTGTTAATAACCAGATATGTACTTTCAAATATAGTGAGCATTTTACTTATAACTTGGAATGAAAAACCTTCTTAAACTACTTTGTACGCTAAGACTCCACCAACTAATTGAAATATAAAGGAATATATTAAGAGTAAGATGCTACAATATTTAATGATGACTGTGAAAGCTAATAATGTATGGGTTAAATAATTAAGAACTTTCAAATAGTTAAACAAGTAGTGAAATTAGTTGGTAATTAATATAAAAATTAGATTAATTAAATCTTAATGAATATTAGCTAATTGAGGTTATTAAATCTTAGTTATTACAGTTTGTTAGCTAGATAACTTTGAGTTGACCAACACATCTTTTTTCAGCTAACAAGCATTTATAAAAATATAAATTGTAATATAAATATTGTTATAGAGCTAGATTGTACAATAATTATAATTGTTATAGAGTTGTTTGTGGAATGCATTTGTAACACCAAACAGAATGACCATTAAGAAGCATTTTTAACTTTTTGTTATTTAATTACACAAGGTCATCAGTCTTTCAAGAAAAAGCCTATTTAAGATTTTTTTTCACATTTTCTGAAGATAAATTCAAAGTAGAGTGTCTACACTGTCCTCTCAACATTTCCTGATCAGGAAAACCTCCCAAATCACGTATAGCAACATCAGTGATAAATGATTTTTAACACAGAGAAATTTCATGTCTATTCTTATATCACAAAAATTCAGACGATGGTAATGAGAGACTTCAGTGTCAGCTTTGGCTTACTATTGATTTTAACATTCAGTCATTTGGCACTTGGCCCAAGTGGGTAATGGGCGCAAATCTGTCAGTGGCTTTTCATACATTTGTGCAGGTACACATGCATACGTGTGGGTGTTTCAAAATCTAACTGGAATAGGCCTCTCACATTTATCTCCTATTAATTTGCAGATTGTTTCCATGGTCACCATCCAGAAATTTCCCAGTAATCCTTGAGGAAGTTAGGGAGTGTGATACCATTAGGGAGAGGGAATATGTGGCGTAGAGACGTGATGGGCATTAGTTGTCTGAGGTTATGAGGTCGTGGTGAAGCCTGATCATGTGACCCCATCTCCAGACTCTATGCGCAGTGCTCCAGATCTCATAGACCTGGATCTTAGTTCTGGTGCTAGAACTGTCCCTGGCGCACATATAGTAAGACTTTAATATCCATTTTCCCTGTCTTATGAAAAGAAGTGTTGATAAGCTCATTAATTAGCATTCTGCTCATAGCTTTTTTCTGACTGTTAATGACTTCTTGAGGATGGGCATGCTTTGATGAGCTGTGTGGTCCTGGGCAAGCCTTGGTGTCCTCTTTTACCCACACAGTGAGGGTGACGGTCGTGTTATCTCCTGAGGCCACCTTTCAGCTTTGCCATTCTGTCATTTGACAAAGACTGAATAGAGAAAAGACAAGATTTAACGACTGTTAAAGTCCAAGCCAGTTTGTATTTGCCGAAAGACACAACTGAGGGAAAGAAACTGACATGTA
This sequence comes from Symphalangus syndactylus, assembly GCF_028878055.3. NCBI lineage: Eukaryota > Metazoa > Chordata > Mammalia > Primates > Hylobatidae > Symphalangus > Symphalangus syndactylus. Next base: position 89,948,492 of record NC_072439.2, read on the forward strand.
GTTTAAACAGTCTGGTTTTTGTTGACATGGGAAGTGTGAATAATACTTCTTCCTGGTTTATGAGATATGAAATTGGTTGTTTACCTTATCTGTTTCTCACTTTTGTTCTCAGTTCATAGTTTGGTCATGGAATGCAATTTTGAAGACAACTTCAAGTTGTTTTTTTGCTTAGTAATCATAGTAGCATTTACTGTTGTTCACTGGGCACCCAGTCTGTGTACACACATCATTCCTAATCTTAGAAGACAAACAACGTGCAAGACATGTGTTTTCTTTCCCACTTTGCAAATAAGGAACTGGGGCTCAGAGAGATTAAAAGACTTACTTAAGTTCAATTAGAAAGTGGCAGAGCCAGGATTCAAATGTTGGTTTGCCTAACTGCAAAGCCTATATCCACCTTCCACCCAGGGCTGCTACAGCATTAAAGGCTGTAAATTGAATTCCACACACTCCTACTTTCACCTGTACTATTACAGTGATAAGTAAAACTGGCACTGAGCCCTACTAACAAGGTGTCCTTGATTTGTGTGCTGATGCTCATGACACTTCTGTGTGGCATCTGCTGACAGGCCCATGGGGCCCAGACATTCCCACTACAAAGAGCTCGTCCTCGACTCCCCAACCAGGGAAAGAGACCTGAAAAGGAACTGGTTTGTGATTAGGGATTATTGTGATGCTTGAAGTGAATGGTCAGTCAGTTCTTCCCATTTATTTGACTTCTTACTTCCCTTCCCTTTGAACATTTTAGTCAAACTTCTAACAGTGACTTTCAACCCTGGCTGCGCATTAAAATCACTTGGGGAGGTTTTGTTTTGTTTTGTTTTGAGACAGCGTCTCCCTCTGTCATCCAGGCTGGAATGCAGTGGATGATTATGGTTCACTGTAGCTGCAATCTTCTAGGCTCAATCAACCGTCCTACTTCAGCCTTCTGAGTAGCTGGGAATACAGGGACACGCCGCTATGCCCGGCTAATTTGTATATTTTGTAGAGACAGCGTTTCACTATGTTGCCCAGGCTGGTCTCGAACTCCTGGGCACAAGTGATCCTCCCACCTTGGCCTCCCAAAGTGCTGGAATCATAGAGCTTTTTGTTTGTAACCATGTCAGCCCTCACCTTGCAGAGATCTTGATTTGAATGGGCTAGGTTGGGGTTCTCGCTATTAGCGCTGAAAAAAAGTACTGCAGGGATTCTAAGATTCATCTAGAGAAGACGATCACCGCATTAGGGGGCAGAAAGTCCACTTTTCATTGTTTTGTTGGTACAGTATACTTTTTTTCTGACTCTATGAACCCTCAATCTTATGATGTTACCATTCCATGGAAGGGTGGGATTTATTCACTAAGAGCATTTATATTTTTTTGAGATGTCTTAGGCTGTGGAGAGGGTGTTACAGGAATGGACACAGATGCTGAATTTAGTGGCCCCAGAGAAGAGGAATTAACCACTTTGGATTGGATTATTGGGAGCAACCAAAAGTCAGTGCTGTGGCTTTTGCTGTCTTCCCTTGTCATCTCTTCCCCTCACCAGATTTTCAACACAGAAGGGGTGTATTTTCTAGTTATGGGGTATTCACAATCACATCTAATAATTTTACTCCAGAACATACTATGGCTTGTTTATATTAGCTTGAATATTTGTAGTCTCTTTGATTTTTGTTTGCTAATTTAATTTACTATTACATATAAAAGAATGGCTTCCATGGAGATAATCACCATGGCTCCTAGAGTGCCTCCAGAGACATTTGCCTTGCTCCTGTGGAAATACACCCAAATTCCCCAGCATGACATTCAGTGTTCACCCCACACCTGACACCAGTCCCTCTCGCTCTAATTAAGGCCACTCTTTACCATTCTTGGGCACCAGCCAGATGAACTATACCCTGGCCTGAGATCTGCCCGATCCTGCTGAGACATTAACTCTGTCCTGAAGCTGTTTGTCCTTCCAGCAGCTAGAAATAATCTTTCCTTTCCTAAAACTTCCACACTGCATTGAGCAGGAACACTTGTAGAACTTCTCACATTGTACCTCAAGCTACTCTTATTTATGCATGTATATAATTTCTCCCCTTCGACTACTGTAAGCTTCTGCAGGGTGGGGCAGCCTCTTCTTAATTTTGATATCTACTGCTGTGCCAAGAATACTGTAGGCATTTCCTAAATTATTTTTCCCCCAATGTATGTGTCACTTTGTTCAATTCAGCAGTTGTCCGAAGCTAATCTCCTGAGCTATTGGTAGCTTTGGTGAACATTTGGAGAGGACTACTGTGATGGCGTAAAATCCGGTGACCTAGTTACAGAATATCCCCTGCAGGCTCACTGGTAAGGAAGGCTCATGTTTAAACTCAGTGAAAGGAGAGCCTGGCTTATTTATGGTGGGGGTTGTTTACATGACTTTAAATGACCTTCTTTTTTTTTTTTTAATATAAAGGGAATATATTCTCATAGAAAATTCAGAAACTGTAAACAGGGTTAAAGAAGAAAATAAAAATCAACTCTATCACTTTCACCTATTTATTATTCTTATTTTATTTATTTATTTATTTATTTATTTTTGAGGCAGAGTCTCTTTCTGTCACCCAGGCAGTGGCACAATCTCGACTGACTGCAACCCCTGCCTCCCAGGTTCAAGCGATTCTCCTGCCTTAGCCTCCCAAGTAGCTAGGATTACAGGCATGCACCACCACCAAGACTGGCTAATTTTTGTATTTTTAGTAGAGACAGGGTTTCACCATGTTGGCCAGACTGGTCTTGAACTCTTGACCTCAAGTGATCCGCCTGCCTCGGCCTCACAAAGTGCTGGGATTAGAGGCGTGAGCCACTGTGCGTGGCCACTTCCACCTATTATTAATGAAACCTGTCCTATTTAACAAAAACGATAATGTGGGGTGTCTTGTGCTTGGAGCTTGGAGAAAGGAATTTGCCTCTGCTTTTTTAATGACTGATGGCAAGGCCAGTATGACCACTAAGTGGGCTGTTTATTATTATTATTATTATTAATCACCATTGTCACTGAAGCCAAACCAAGATAGAAATTGTCACTATTGCTATAGCCCCAAGAAGGACCTCATGGCTGCATAATGATTAAGCACCTTATATTTACACAATGCTTGGCTGTCGTTTTTTAAGGCAACTGTGACTCAACAACAGCTGTTTGAGAACAGCCGCATCCCAGATGAAATCAGAGGAACTGAAGTTTAAAAAGAAAGTGTTTCTGGGCTGGGCACGGTGGTTCACGCCTGTAATCCCAGCACTTTGGGAGGCCGAGGTGGGCAGATGGTTTGAGGTCAGGAGTTTGAGAGCAGCCTGACCAATTTGGTGAAACCCCGTCTCTAAAAATACAAAAAAATTAGCAGGGCGTGGTGGCGCTTGCCTGTAGTCCCAGCTACTCAGGAGGCTGAGTCAGGAGAATCCCGTAGTCCCAGCTACTCAGGAGGCTGTCAGGAGAATCCCTTGAACCCGGGAGGCGGAGGTTGCAGTGAGCTGAGATAGTGTCACTGCACTCCAGCCTGGGCCACAGAGCGAGACTCCATGTTAAAAAAAGAAAAATGTTTCTGAGCACTAAAGACAATTTGAACAAGGCAGAAAAGTACAAATAGGAAAATAATAATCTTACTAGATTGTTTGTTTTTGAGACAGCGTCTCCCTTTGTCATCCAGGCTGGAATGCAGCAGCACGATTATGGCTCACTGTAGCTGCCAAGTTCTGGGCTCAATCAACCCTCCCACCTCAGCCTTCTAAGTAGCTGGGACTATTCTGTAGCGATAACCCTTGTTAAAGTTTTGGAAAATACCTTTTTTAGAGTCTCTCTTTCTCTCTACACAGACACACACACACATATACACACACACACATATACACACACACAGCTTTTATGTGAATGACAGCATTTACAATTTACGTAAATTACTGCAGGCGCTGTGATTTGTTTTTTTCACTCAGCAATATGCCTTGAAAAAATTTTAAGTCAATAAACATACAGATATTTGTCATCTTTTAAACAGCTATAGATTTTCGCTTAGACTCATAAAGTCTAATTTTTTAAGAAGTGACTGTTATATTTTAAATCATATATAGCTTCATGATGAAAAAAAAGAAAAACAATTCTTGGGACCAGACATGGTGGCTCATGCCTGTAATTCCAGCAGTTTGGGAGACCAAGGTAGGAGAATTGCTTGAGGTCAAAGGTTTGAGACCAGCCTGGGCAACACAGTGAGACCCTGTCTCTACACACACACACACAAAATTACCCAGATGTGGTGGCACACATCTGTAGTCCTACCACTCAGGAGGCTGAGGAGGTGGGAGGATCACTTGAACCCAGGAGTTTAAGGCTGCAGTGAGCTAGAACGGTGCCATTGCACATCAGCTTGGGTCACAGAGTGCAACCCTGTCTCTATAAAACAAAGACAAAAGCACCACAATTCATTAGATATAATTGAATATTATCTTCATTTCCTACTGTAGTGGTTCTTAGAAAGGTTGTTTCTTAAGTTAGAAACTGTTGCCTAAGTATTTAGGATGTGGCAGGCACTGTGCTACGTGCTGGGGTTGATGAATGCATGGGATTCGGCTCTCTCCCAGGCTGGTGGGAAGAGGACACATCTAGAAGCCAGGGTATATCCTGAAGGGGTTTGAGGCAGCACAGAGTCGATGATGATGGTCTCCAGCCTGCCTTTCCTTTACAAAAATGAGGAGACTGCATCTCACATTGCCAACGAGCTGCTTGACTCTACTGATATTCCCTACCAAGCATGATTATGGGTGTTCTTAAAATTCTTAATAATAAAATGGATATAGAAAATAGTGTTTTTTTTTTAACAGTGAAAGTAATATGTACTCATGTATAGGTTTTCAATATACAGGAAAGTATAAAATGAAGAGGATTGCACCTGTAATCCCACCCCTTACAGCTAACTACTGTGACATTTTATTTGTAGAAGTCCATTTTGCTATCAGACCCCAAGTTTTAAAATCTTAACTCACCCTCTGTAACCTAGTTCTCAGCTCTACTTTATATAACGTTTTTAAAGGATTCAAGATTTAAAATAATCTTATCTCACCCCAAATGCACTTGTATATTTTTGACACCCCCTCATCTCTCTGTCTCTTCTCTCTCTCTCACTCTATCTCAGTTCTCTTTCTCCTCTTCTCTCTCTCTCTCCTCTCTCTCTTTCTCTCTCTGTCTCACACACACACACACACACACACACACACACGGGGAAAAAAAAAATCACTCGAGTTGAGAATCAGTCTCTCATTTTACAGATAGGAAAACTGAAATCTAGAACTTGTCCGAAATCATGTTAAAAAAAAAAAAAGTGGTGATCTGTGCTCGAACCCAGGTCTCCTGAATTTTCGTTCAGTGCTTTTTCCATTCTACAGTGATGCCTCCTTACTAGGTCATAGAAACAGTGGCAGAGGGAGAAAAGGAAAAATACGTCAGCTCTAAAGAGTGCAGTTTTTTTTTTCTGTGTCCTTTAGCTGAGCTATTTTTGTGACTATTCAGTACATGTACAATGCTGCCTCTTGGAGTGTTCCGGCTAGACTAAGAGGCCATTCACTGCTGACTGCAGCCATGCCATCCCTCCATGGAATCCTCGGCCCGGAAATCAGATGGGAACAAACTATTCCAATATAAAAATCAAATTTCAGAGTCTGAGTGTACACAGAAAAATTACTGGATATCCTGTTGGACTATGTGCATAACAATGACACAGTGATTTATGAGGGTGTGATGGGGCAGAGGGTAGCGGGTGATGTTGGAGTTGATTCATCACTTAGGTTCTAATCCGTTCACCAGCTCCAATCAGACTTCAATACAAATGCCAAATTATTCATCTTCCCTAACTCCAACCCTATTATTTTCTCTCTCAAAACCTTCAGTTGCTTCCTTTTGCATATGGAAGAGAGCGTGGACTCCTCCATCTGGCATTTAAGGCTTTCTATGATCTGTCCTCCCAGACATTGATAGGCTGTGGAGATACAGTAAGGTAGTCGTTATGAGACACACCTTGCAGCCAGGGTGCTCCAGCACCAAGCAACACTTTCCCCAGGAGGTCGCTGCACCTCCCTCCTCCTCGCTTTCCTCATTTGTGGAATAGGAATAGGGTCATTGCGAGAATTAAATAAGTTAATGTTTGTAAAGGGTTTAACAGTGACTAGCTCATAATCCCTCACATAGAAAGTTTTTTCTTAGCTCATTTAATAAGTACCTTTCTAACCCATCACTGATAGCATTTTTCTTTAGCACCAGACTTCTTTCTACTCGTTGCTGGGAGTGTCCTCTCATTTTCCTGCCTCCCTGGAGCTGTCACTCTCACTCCTAAACTGTTGGCATTCTCATTTTGGCTTGCCCAAATCTTACGCATTCTTTTAAGTCCATGTTCAAATGAATCTTCATTCATTTTGTTCTTCATTCATCCCCTTAACAGACTTTTATGGAGGGTCTACCGTGTGCAAGGTGTATTATGTAGGAAGCCTTCCACAATTCCCAGAGCTAGGTGAGCTCTGTCATCTAGGCCTGTCTTGTACATATCACCTTCGATATTGCTGAACAGTTTGTGTTGGACATGTTTGATCTCCTCCCCTAGAATATAAGCAGCTGGAGAGTAGGATGCTTATTAGTAGGTGCTTATTAAGCTTTCTTTAAAATGAGTAAGTGCACGTGCTACCTTTTATAGATTTGTTACTTTCTAATGAAGGCAAGAACAATAGGAATAAATATTAGTTGTGTGTGTGTGTGAGAGAGAGAGAGAGACAGAGAGAGAGTGAGGCCACGTCTGCGGGCAAATAACCACTTCCAAGTTGAAGAAAGGCAAGGAGAAGACAGGAATGAGAGGAGAGCTGTAGCAGTCAAAGGAAACGGGATGAGAGTAGGTTATTCTCTGAATCATAAAGCATTTGCTCTGAGAAATGTTTTTCCTTAAGTGGTATAAAATGCAAAATGAATTGGGTCTTAGTTTTCCTTTTCCTCTTTAGGAGGTTGGAGCTGATTTTTAAAATGAGGTGGGGGAGGGAGGTGGGGTTTGGAGAAAGAAAGTGAAAATTGTTTTCTGAAACTCTCTTTGCCAAATAACTCTCTGGAGAGAAAGTTCAGAGGGTGAGGGCCTGCCAAAGCTGACCAGCAGCACACAGGCCAAATCATTCTTTCGTCATTGTCCTGGTCACTTCCGCACCCCTGTTCTCCACCCCCAAACACCCTTTTCTCTCTCTCTCTCTCTCTCTCTGTGTCTCTCTCTCTTTCTTTTCTTTCCTTCTTTTTCTTTTTATAACATATGAATATTATAAGTAACTAGCTGGAGAAAATAAAAAAGCAAAACAAAACACAAAGTAAGCAGATGATTTCAACCTGCAATTATTTGCCAGGTCATAAAAATGATGTCTTAGATTTATTTACCTGACCTCCTCATCTGTTTTCCACTGGAAGCCTTCTGCTCGCGTCACCCTTCTTCATTTAGTTCCCCAAACTTCCACCCACTTTCTGACTCAAAGCAGGAGAGAAGAGTTGAACAAAACCACTGGATTTGGAGAAGAGAGAAAAGCAGCTTTTAAGAACTGACTTTAGAGGTTTAGCACGAATTAAATTCCTGGTCTTTTCCTTCTGCAGATTTTTCAGCTATTGTTGTGGTTGTTTGTTTTGTTTTGTTTTATGTTTCTTGAGTTTATCGCTAATGCTGCTTTTCTGTGGATGGCACAAAAGTTCAGCTATGGCCATGGGTTTACTGAAGGCCTGTATATGGAGCATCACAGTGGCTGGCCTTGAAGAAATCAAGATAGTGAAAAGAGGACCCCTGTCTGCTAAGAAAGAGCTCATGTTTGTGTGTGTGCTTATGCTGTGGGTGCTACAAGGAGACTGGTGTCTGGGGAAGGGAGGAAGGGTGACGGTTACAGGTATAGGTAAATAAGTTTTCCAACAGTTAACAATACCTGGAGACAAGCTGCAGAGTGATCAATGCTAGAGTTAGGAGCGCTGTGAGAAGGCAAGGTGTTCTGTTTGTGCCATTGGGGAGGGCTTTGCTGTGGGGGTTGGAGGAAGGATATTGTTTTACGCTTTGCTAGATGGCTAGGACTTTAACAAATAAGAAAGAAAGAGCTGAGTCTTTAAGACAGAGGGAATAGCAGAGACATGAAAATATCTAGAGAGATTGGGAGTGGGAGGCTGAGTCTGGAGGTGAGACATCTGTATCCAGTCAGAGAAGTTTCCTATGCCTTCCTTTAATGTTTGAGGCTTTTTTTTTTTTTTTTGGTAATCAGTAAGGAGCTGTCATGGGCTTTATAAAAGGGCTGTGATAGGATTACTCTGGTGTGTGTGTGTGTGTGTGTGTGTGTGTGTGTGTGTGTGTTTTGCTTTTACTTTATACATTTCAGAGTCTTTTTAGGAACTCTTAGGCAACCTTAACTCTGGGAAGTGTGCATTGCCTGTCTTTATGTGTCTTTACTTCTCCGTTCCTGCCTGGTTCTGCTCCTTCTCATGCTTCTGTAGCAAAGTGCGGCAATGCAGGCTCCTAGAAGCTGATGTGAGATCTCTGAGCAGACCATGTGTGTGTTCTTCCCATCCTTTTTTCCCCTCCCTTTCTCTTCCTCCTCCTCTTTCTATATCACCACCCCCACCACCAGCAGCAGCAGCACTCCCCTCCCTAAAATAAATAAACCAGTCACTCCAAAGGTTCCAAGCACATTAGTCACATATCCCAGAAGTTTAATACAGAATTATTTTGACAGCGAGAACAAGAAGTGTTTTCTAGTTGAACGCACAGAACTTGCTTATTCCAACTGGGCTTTCTGCCGCACAGACAGATGATACGTTTTTTAGATGGATCGGCCGCACAGCTCAGGAGACTGTCGCTTCCCTTGGATACACAGCAAACTGCTCACTACCAAAAGTGGCTGGGGAGAAGATGTGAAATGAGAGAGAGAGAGTGCAAGAGAGACAGAAGAGGGGAGGGGAGGGGAGGGGAGGGGAGACGGGGAAGACAGAGAGAGAGAGAGAGAGAGAGAGAGAGAGAGAGGAAATCAAGTTCTTATTGTGTACATAACTTTCTCACTAATAGCTTCCATAAGTCACTGAGAGATGTCTATTATTTATTTATTTGGCTGCTTTGGAGCTATGAGTCCTTTTTTAAACCCGGGTTTATGCCTGTTCTAAAAAATGAGGACAGATCGAGTTACTGCCATGCGGATGGCTCTCCAAGCATTCCAGTTGCACAGCTCTTCCAGAAATATTTCTTGACTCACTTATTTAGCACTTTCTATTGCCGTTACTGAGCAGATTACAGAATCCTCCCGGCCCTTTCACCAAACCCGTTTAGAGCTGATATGGATCTGCTCGTACCCATCTGGCAGATAGAAAGATAGAGGAATGGGAAGGTGAAGTCCATTGTCACTCATGAAGGATTTTGACCAGTAACCTCAGAAGAGTCAGAAGAAGAGAAAAAGCATGTGCTCTCCTCTTTCCTGCTTTGCTTTTCTGCTTCCAAGTCCCTCCTCCAAGCAGGAAGATCTTTCCTGAGCAACAGCGTACCTGAGTGTGAGGACCCAGAGGGAGTGTGATGGAGAAGGGGTCAGTTCCTGGAACGTTCTGTTCCCTCTAGCTCCCATGATCCTTGACTTCTTGCCTCTCAAGTCCTTCTAGGGATTTCCAGGCTTTTGAGAGGCTGAGCTGACCTCGCTCACTGCTGTGCATGCTCTCCGGAGCTTTCTTGTCCTCTTATGGTTGTTTCTTACTAGCCCCTTGTTCCCAGGACTTTTTCTGAGGAATCTCTGTTAGTTCAGGTAATAACTGGCTGTGAAACCTACAATAGTAAGTTCTTTGGATGTCAGTGTTTTCAGATGTTTCTTCGTTGTGGAAACTCTTTATAAATCCCTCACAAAATGGGATGTCAAATCTCAATATGTAAAATAATCAAAGTGCAGTTAAATGGTGGTGCTGTTGTTAAAAGGTGGAAGATCTAATAGGCTTCTAGCCAGGATGAGTTATCTCCCCGGAAGAGCTCTGTGCCTTTGTGGACCCACTTAGTAAACCATTGTACTGCAGTTGCTTTAAGGCTCCCCACAGCCCTGATGACCGTGGTCAGCATTCTTTCAGCTTTCTGCCTCTTTGTGTATCTTTGAAGCTTGAGAAAGATCCTCTATAGATCAGGAAGATGTGCCCAGTAAGAGATTTGACCTTTGCTGGTTTCTTGACATGGGCTTTGATGAAATCCTTTTAGCATGCTCACTTTAGATGATTCTTCTCAAGGGAGGTGTCAGCCCCAGGACCCCCCAGACCTCTATACCTAAGCCCAGGCTTGCATGTGTGGCAACCCAGGGCCAGCACTTCGTTCTTACACTGAGCTGAGGGGTAGTCCTGCCACCATTGCTGTGGCTCTGGGACTACAGCCTCTGCCTTAGGAACACTTACGAGAGGAATCGATGAAATTCAAACTATTTTTAAGGATTTTTTTTTTTTTTGGCTGAGTTTGCATTGCAAGAGGAAGGTAGAGCATGGGCCATCTCTCCCTCCTCCACTTATATTTATTTATTCTGCACCTACCTGCACATGACACTCTGCTATTCCTCAGAGAAGGTTCTGACCTTTGTGACCACGCTTTACATTTTCACATTGCAAGGCAATTTCTAAAGAGCTTTTCCCGGCTAAGATCTCATTTGAGCCTCACAACAACTCTGGGGCAAAGGAGACTGCAAAACAAACAAAACCAAAAACAAACAAACAAAAAACACAAAACCAAAACAAAAAAACAAAAAACAACAAACCTTAGGCAAATCTAATTCTACAGTTTAATTAAGCAAGGAACAATTCGTGAATGGGGCAGGCCCCAAACCAGATAATCTGGCACTGCCATTTGGTCGAAGAACATTTGTGGACAGAACAAAGAAGGTGACGGACAGAAAACGCAAGTGAGGTACAGAAACAGCTGGACTGGTTACAGCTTGGTGTTTCCTTATTTGAATAGGTTTGAACAGTTGGCTGTCTTTGATTGGCTGAAACTCTGTGAATGGTAGAAGAGTAGGCTGCATCCTGTTTACACATCCTGTTAGGATGGAGGAGTCAGCTTTAGGCTAAACGTAATTTAACAAGATTCAATGAGATTATACCTGTATGCCCAAGTTCACAGTTACGTAGAGAAGGATTGTGGGGATTTGAAGCTTAGGCTTACTGACTTATGCCATTGTGCCGTATCATTCATTCTCCTCATGGCAGGAATAATGAATGAATATTCTATTAATAGGTACTACCTCTTAACTGCTTACATATATTTCAAATGTTACTAGGTAGAAACTTTTTACAGGCCTATTTCATCTTCTCAACAACCCTATAAGGTAGAAATTATCATGTCCAGTTTGCTGATGAATGGCTAGAGATATAGAGAAGATAAATAACTTGCTCAAGGTTATACTTCACAGAATCGATGGACCTCTAATTAAGATTGCTGCCTCCAGGGGTCTGTCAGTATAGGATGTGATCTTTACCCATCCTGAGTCCTAGGAGATAAAAAACATGCTATTGAAATTACAAAGCTGGTTTGTGGGTGATCATATACTATAGTAAATACGACATACTGTTAAGGGTTAATAGGTGGCTGTTTTCTGTGTTTGTTCCTGGAGATCATAATATCTTTATGCCATTCCTTCTACTTCCTTTTTCAATTTTATGTGCTCCATGTTGAAATTATGAGTCCTTCACCCTATTGAACTGTGTGCCATTGGGCAAGTCATTTCTATTTCTGGGGTATTGATTTCCCCCTGTCTCAAAATAAATATCTTTTCCTGCTCTGATCATTCTATCCTTTTAAGTATTACATGGCTGGTGAATGTTTGTACTGAATTCTCTTTGTACAATTCCTTTCAACAATATTGCTTGGAATTACAGAAACTTAATAATTGTTTGTTTTAAATTGAAATGACAATTGCAAGTTATCCTTGCTTTCAGAAAGATTTTGTTTCTGAAATGTAACTTGTTAAAGTTTGGAAATAAAGCATCACATGAAGAAATAAAGTTATATCAAGAAAGATGCCTAATACATGTTCTGATTGGCTAGCTGGTTGTGCCTTGTGTGTGTGTGTGTGTGTGTGTGTGTGTATGTGTGTGTATCGCTCTGTCTCCCAGGCTGGAGTGCAGTGGTGCGATCTCAGCTCACTGCAACCTCCGCCTCCTGGGTTCAAGCGATTCTCCTGCCTCAGGCTTCCCAGTAGCTGGTACTACAGGTGCGTGCCACCACGCCCTAATTTTTGTATTTTTAGCAGAGACGAGGTTTCACCATGTTGGCCAGGCTGGTCTTGGATTCCTGACCTGAAGTGATCCACCCGCCTCGGCCTCCCAAAGTGCTGGGATTACAGGTGTGAGCCACTGCACCCGGCCGTGCCTTGTTTTTTAGTATCAGTTTTTTCTTTTCTTTTCTTTTCTTTTCTTTTCTTTTCTTTTCTTTTCTTTTCTTATCGTTTCTTATCTTTTCTTTTCTTTAGGGTATGATTCTATTTATTTGAAGTTCCAGAAAAAGCAAAGCTAATCTATGGTAATAGAAAATCAGAGTATAGTGGTTGTTCGCAGGAAATAGATGGTATGAGATTGCCTGAGAATCGGCAAAAGAGAACTTTTCAGAGTGACGAAAAGTGTTCTGCATCTTTGATAGGGGCATGGATTACTTAGATGCTTTCCTTTTTCGCAACTGGCATAACTATTTTTTCTTTCTGATGCTTGTATAAGAACAACCTTCATCCCCAAACACACAGGCGTGTGTGTGGACACACGCGCACACACACAATTCTTCAGAAAGAAAGCCTCTTACGTGTGTTAAACTTGCCATCTTTCTCTCAAAATCTGCTTTGTATTCCTTTGGGTGAGCAGAAGAAGAATCTTCCTCTTCTTCTCAAGTTCAGAGTTTGAATCAATTCTTCCTGTCTTTTGCATTTCAGTAAATGTTTCCTAGATGGATTCATCGGTTTTCCAGTAAAGACAAACAGCTCAGAAGCCAGATTACATTCATACCCAAGGCCTGAGTTCTGTGACCCAGGCATCAGAGCTCAGTGCCATATATGGCCAAAAGAGGAACAGGAGCAGGAGCGGAGGGAGAATGCCAGACATGCAATGCATTCCTAAGAAATGTGCATTCATAACTGGCAAAACAGGACCCTTGCTGGTTTCCATCTTATGCAGAACATGAACTGTGAAGTTTTGAGAAAGAAGCTAATGTTCCAAGCATCTGCCACAGGGAACAGTTTATTTTCCCTTTTCTTTTTGGTCACATGTCGGTTTAATTTGGAGTCAGTGTTTAAGTCAATGCTGGCATGGGATGAAGACTAAGAAATTATTCTTGCAGTCAGCAGACATGGGTTCTCAGCCCAACTCCACTGCCACCCAGCTGCAAAACTCTCCTTGGCTTGTTTTTTTTTTCGATGGCAATATAGCAGGGTTGAATCTGATGATCTTCAAGATCTCTACTATTTCTGTTTTCTTTGGTTCTAATTTTGCCTGAGATTTTCCAGTTCCTGTGGAATTCCCCACTGAAAGCATTTTCTAATTCTTCCAAATACTTTCTGTGGCTTGAACTTAAAAAGACAAAAACAAAAATCCCGGTCTTGAATTTTTCTTTGTGACTTCCTGAAGAATGTTTTGGACACATGAATCTTCAATTGATAGATTACTTCTTGCTCGGGGTAGAGAAGAATGCATTTCCTGTATCTTCGTGGTCTTCTTTCACTTGCCCCTCTTAGTGTTGGAGAAGAAATGGAGGTATGTTCAACACATAGTTGCAGGGACAGGTGTGCACTAAGCAATTGCAGACTTTTAATGACCTTGATAGTTGTCTGCTTCTCTCATGCATTGAAGCCTTTTCTGTGGAAGAAGTGGGAGCAGCAGAAGGCAGATTCCACAGCTTCCTCACACTTCAAGATACGGAATTAGGGATGTGAGACTGAGGTGTTGGTTTCCCAGTCAGTAATTGGATGAGACACTTGGCTGTCACAGATGTTAAGAAGGTTAATAAGAAATAGAATTGTAAAACTCTGGCCCTAAGGTGGACTAGGGTCACTTTCCGTTTGAGATAAGGCATGACTTTAAATGCTCCTGTTGGTCTTTATGGGTTTTGTACTCTATTTTCAACAGACTAAAATTGTCTTGTTGCAAAAGTTTGCAATTTTCTGCTTCTTTGGGAGAGGGTTCAAACCAAAGTTGACCTCTTCCCTTTCTCTTCTGAAAGCATGATGTTAGTTTCTCAGCTGAGAGAAAGGAAGGAGGAAGTTTCCTTTGGGTCTTAGGAAAATATTCCAGCATTGGGCTTTAATGGCAGCTGATGTCCCAAACTTGTGCACACTGGCTCTGAGAAGGCCATAGTGGTTTAGGAGGCACCCATAATAGTCCCTTTTATTCATGCTGAGAATGAAGAACCAAGGGCAACACTAAAGAAACCTGTACTTGGCTTTTCCTTGCTGCTTGTGGTCCCTTTCCTGGAAGCTGCTATAACACAGCCACCAAGTCCTGGGAGGAAGAGAAGGAAGGGATTAATTCTTATGATGCAGGAGGATGGCTCCAGAAAGAGTGGAAGCAAAGACATCTGTGTTCTGATGACAGCTGTGCCACGAGTTTGCTCTGTGACTTGGTCAAGATGCTTTGCAATTTGAGGCCTTCATTTCTCCATCTGGCAAGTGGACATGCTAGTGGACCTTGAAAGCCTCTTCTAGCTCTTAAAAGCATTAACTTAATATATTTCCAGATTGTCTGTTTATGTTTCCTATTGCATGTACTTGGTATGCCCGGTGACACTGAGCTCATCAACTTGTAAAAAGACTATACCATTATCTTCTTTAATGGCAAACAGAACAAAAACAGAATCCTCTTTGTGGGTGCCTGCTCACCGTAATATTAGGACCAAATTCTTTTGTGTAACATTCACCTTCTTTCCCAGTCTAGTTCCACCTAACGGTTCTAGTTTTGGGGAAGCATTTGCTTCCATGTGTGACATTCATCTTTACTTTGAGCTCTCTGTGAGCCTTTTGCTACTGCAGAGGTATGTGTGTGTTGAAAGAGAGGAAGCTGTACACAGTGACACGGCAGAGTCATTGGGTCAGGAGTGGTGTTGAGAAGAATGAATCAGGATGCTGGGGTTCTGTGATAGACTCTACAGATAGTTTACAAGAAGATATAGGGACAGTAAGCACAATGCATCTTCTGCTTCAGTCAAAAGCATAAATTTTAATAGTTACAAATGCCTGGTGCTATTATGAGAAAACCACAGGAAAGACCATTATATACACAGTAATAATTTATTGACTATGACTAATCCTTTGGGGAGTATGATATGTGACATAGGCATATAAGGGCTTTATGTAGACTAATCCCTTTAACACCTATTAACTTGTTAGACCCTGCAACTGGGTCCATGAGGGTGGCAGGCTAAGGAATGCTACCCTCTATTTGCTAATGAGCAAAGCGATGCTGAAATACAGTGAAGAAGCTGTCCAGTGTCACATGGTGAAGAGATGGCATAACAGAGACTCGTTCAGTGCTTTTCTGCCTGCGTCGTGTTTTCTGCCTTTCGAGGCTTCAGCCTACCCAGTAAAGCAGGATAAAAACACACAATAACTGCCCCCACTACCCACAGCCAGAAGATGGTAGAGGATGGGATTGAATTAGTCATGAATCATGTGAACCATAGTATTTGGTGAATCAGTCTTGGTAATTGGTGGGGTGATATGTCAGTCAGTTTACTTTCACAACTGAATTATCAACTAGGGCACCAAGATGGAAAACAGAATTGAGGATTTCTACTTTCTTGTTGTTCATTTGTACGTGTGTACTTTCATTTATTTAAGGCAATGAAGAACTAATAATACCTAATATGGTGCCAGGCTTTGTAGTAGGTGCTGACCTGTAGAAGTGAACCATAAACCGTAAGCCAAGGGCTATAAAATACTTTATAATTCATGTAGAATCCTCTCTCAATCTTACCCCCCTTTCATTTTTCAGTGTGTTCTCTGATACTTTTGTACTTTTGCCAGGTGATAAGTCCACCTTGACTTGGCTATTTTATATCTTTTTTTTTTTTTTTTGAGATGGAGTTTCACTCTTGTTGCCCAGGCTGGAGTTCAATGGCACAATCTCAGCTCACTGCAACCTCCACCTCCTGGGTTCAAGCTATTCTCGTGCCCCAGCCTCCCAAGTAGCTGGGGTTACAGGTGCACGCCACCACACCCAGTTAATTTTTGTATTTTTAGTAGAGATGAGGTTTCACCATGTTGGCCAGACTGGTCTCAAACTCTTGACCTCAGGTGATCCACCTGCCTTGGCCTCCCAAAGTGCTGGGATTACAGGTGTGAGCCACCGCGCCCGGCCGGCTATTTTATATCTTATAGTAAAGGATGATTGCTCCAAAGGCTGTAAACATCAATGTTTAGAGATATATATGAAACTATTTGTAACTTCCTTCAATAGTAACTTTCAAATGCCACTCTTACATGGCTTTATGAAAAGTAAACCCTTCTCTTAAATGTTTGCTTTTTTCTTAGAGTAAGTTTCTTGTGTTGGCTTTCTTTTCTCTCTCCTCTTTATCCGTGAATTCATTTGTTCTAAATTTTTTTCTAATGTAGTTTGGGACTTCCTAACTTAACAATGGAAATTGAAAATTGGTGAAGCTCATTCTGTATTCTTTCCTTTTTATTCCATTTTTGATACTGGATTATGTCTGTATAATTGCTCAAATTGTGAGCCATGTAGGAACATGCTATGTGTTTCTGCACATGATATTTAAAACCTATTTATGCTTTCTTAACCACAAAGGGCACCATAAAAGTCCTGTCAAATAGTCCCAGACTATAAATTCCTTGAGGTCAAGAGCTGTGTCAAATTTATTTTTGTACCTCTTTCTGGTACAGCTCCCAGCACCTAGCCCAGTGCGAGGTGGCTTTGGCAAATGAGGGTGGGATTGAATTGGATTTCTCGTTCTGACCACTCTCTCGGTGCCTTTATCAACTTGTCCACCCCATTGGGAGGAGGGGTGTGGACCTGTCAAGTGTGATGAATTGGTAGATCATGGAGTTTTCCATCCTCCACTAGAACTTTAGTTGTGTTTAGACTTGAGAATGCTGAGTAACTAATAAAAAACGATTCCAAAGCACTCTGCAGATAGAAAGTGCTTCATGTGTAATAAATAATAGTAGCCTCTTAAGATTAGGCACAGCCACACAAAGAAGTGCCAGTCTTGCAGGCCGCCAGAATTCCTGATAGACCTTATGGTTAGAGTGGGTTGGTTGAGACTGACTCCTGTCACTGTTTTGTAATAAGCAGTTTCACCTCCAAGTTACCACATATTTTCCATTATGGGAAAAGGGTAGTTTCTGAACTATCTAGGAATTAATCCTTCCAATTATCGTTAGGAGTCTGACTGAAGGAACACCATGAAAATTGACAGGCAGGCTTTCTAGGTAAGGCTAATTCAGTGCTTAAATTTAGTTCTAAATCCTGTCCTCTTCTCCAACTGTTATTTCTTTAAAGGAATCAGCAGTCACCTCTATTTTAGTTCTACAGCATGCGGTGGTCTTAAGAGGTGGAAATTGGCACCTTTTCCCAAAGGAGAGAGTGGAATGGCCAGAGCCCCTCCTGACTTTGGGTCATCACTTTCAGATTAAAACATAACTGTACAGAGTGCATTTCCCTTGATTCCCTGTTTCCACAGAGAGGCTTTTCCCCCTTTAGGGTTTCATTGATGGGATGACTTCATTTCTTTTCTCCTAGAGTGTGGGTCAATCTGATTCAAATTTGGTGAATAAATAGTGCCTGCCCACCAGGAGCCATAAACTGTGTTACCCATTTTATTTATTTATTTATTTACAAATGAGGTCTCCCCTCCCTCTGTTGCCCAGCCTGGAGTACAGTGGTGTGATCATAGCTCACCTCAGCCTGGAACTCCTGGGCTCAAGCAATTCTGCCATATCAGCCCCCTGA
Organism: Symphalangus syndactylus; assembly: GCF_028878055.3. NCBI lineage: Eukaryota > Metazoa > Chordata > Mammalia > Primates > Hylobatidae > Symphalangus > Symphalangus syndactylus. Next base: position 89,966,426 of record NC_072439.2, read on the forward strand.
GTAGCTGGGACGGTGGGCGTGCACCACTCTGCCTGGCTCTCCACCTTATTAAAGCGAGTCAAGAGAAGCATAAACAGTGTTTTGCTATTCTTCTTGGTAACTTTAAATGACTCTTTCTTCTCAGCAGTGATGGTCCAGTCTAACCGGGTATCATTCATTTTTTATTGAGTCATTATTTATTGAGCACCTACTGTATTCCAGGAACTTTTTTTTTTTTTTCTTTGAGACGGAGTCTCTGTTGCCCAGGCTGGAGTGCAATGGCACCATCTCGGCTCACTGCAACCTCCACTTCCCAGGTTCAAGCGATTCTCCTGCCTCAGCCTCCTGAGTAGCTGGGATTACAGGCACGTGCCACCATACCTGGCTAATTTTTGTGTTTTTAGTAGACATAGGGTTTCACCATATTGTCCAGGCTGATCTTGAACTCCTGACCTTGTGATCCTCCTGCCTCAGCCTCCCAAAGTGCTGCGATTATAGGCATGAGGTACCACGCCCAGCCTCCAGGAACTTTTCTAGGTGCTGCTGGTCAGTGAAGAAAAAAAGCCTGCTGAATTTACCATTTGAAAGACTGAACAGAAGTGTGACTTTAAAAAATGATTTGGCAAAAGTATGCTTTAAATAAATAAATACAGCAAACAAAAAACACAACATCTCTTTCATTCTGTCCTTTCCTCTATTCTTTCTCTTGTCTCCCATTTTTTTTCCTGTGTGTAACCTGACTCCACACCCTTTATTCTCTCACTCTGCTTATCAACACACCCATATTTGCTTCTCAGTCTATTCTGTGTCTCTTTGTTGTGTCTGCTGTGCTTCATCATGTGGCGATGAAGTAGATGAAGGTTGTTGGTGGCCGGACCCCAACTTCATATTCCTTCCTTAGCTAGTTCCTTGATTGACCTTCAGACATGGAGTGGCAGGTAGGTGCTCTTGTTGTAAGTCACAGAACCTGGAGGAAAGAGTGGTTCATGGCCCTGGGGCCTCTGGGGGCTGACGTAGTTTGGATATTTGTCACCGTCCAAATCTCATGTTGAATTCTAATCCCCAGTGCTGGAGGTGGAGTCTGGTGGGAGGTGTTTGAGTCATAGGGGCGGATCCCTCATGACTTGGTGATGTCTTTGTGATAGTGAGTTCTTGTGAAATCCTGTCATTTAAAAGTGCGTGGCACCCCTCACCCTCCAACTCTCTCTCTCTCTCTGTCTTCCTCTCCTGCTGTTGCCATGTGAAGTGCCTGCTCCCTTTTGTCTTCTGCCACGATGGGAAGCTTCCTGAGCCTCCACAGAAGGAGATGCTGCTATGTTTCCTCTATAGCCTGTGAGCCAATTCAACAATTCAACCACTTCTCTCCTTTTCTTTTTCTTTTTTTTCTTTTTTGGAGACGGGTCTTACTCTGGTGCCCAGGCTGGAGTATAGTGGCATGATCTTAGCTGACTGCAACCTCTGCTTCCTGGGCTCAAGTGATTCTCCTGCCTCAGGCTCCTAAGTGGCTGGGCTTATAGGCACGTACCACCATGCTCAGCTAATTTTTGCATTTTTAGTAGAGATGGGGTTTTGCCACCTTGGCGAGGCCGGTCTCGAACTCCTGACCTCAAGTGATCCACCCGCCTCCGCCTCACAACGTGCTGGGATTGCAGGCATGAGCCACCTTGCCTGGCCAACCTCTTTTCTTATAAATTACCCAGTCTCAGGTATTTCTTTATAGCAGGGCAAGAATGGTTTAATACAGGGGCCCATCCAGCAGCACTGCATTACCAGGATTCCGCTGAAGAAATGGATGTGGCCTCAAAAGCCATAGCTTGGCTGCCAGGTGCCCCAGAGTATTGTCAACTCAAAGGAACATCTCTCAGGAAATATTCCTTGATTCTCTCTTCTCTATTAGTTTTTTAAATGCTTCTATCCCAGAGGAGATGCTCAGTAAATTTTAGTTTCTTTCCTTTTCCGGAAAGTCTCATGTCTCTTTGTCTGAGTTTCACTTAAGAGAACTTACTTAATAATAATTAATAATAAAGAATAAAACCTGCTGATAATAAAGAATAAAACCTGCTAATAATAAGATTTAATAGAACTTTATGTTTAATTCCATGGTTATTATACCCATTTCTTAATCTCTCTAAGAGACATGGACTGTGTTAAAGTGTGTTTATGAACTGGTGGTCGAGGGTGCATTTCGCTCCTAAGAAAACTCATTCCTTGTTTTGGGATAAGGTTCTTGGAGCTACATTTAACACTCAGTCCTAGATTTCAGTGGTTCAAATGCAGAGACATGACCTCCATATTGACCACACGGTTGATCATGCTGACCACAGATTTCTGCTAAAGCCTGAGGTGCCTGACCATCCCTAGCTATTGTCATTCGCCCTAAACTAGCTGTTTGGGAATGGGGCCACTGATGACTCTTTAGTAGAGATAAGGCAGAGCTTGTGGAGGAAAAATCATTTCTTCTCCATTCCCATGATTTAGCCCTCTAACTTCATGCTTTTCTTTTTGCCCTTTTTCTTGTGCTGGATTTTAGCCCCCAGCCTCTCTTTTGATCATGCGTGGAAAGCATGATAATTTGCATTTATTACACACGTACTACGTTCCAGGCACTGGGTAAATTGCTTTCTATTGTTCATTTCATTTAATCCTCAAAGCCAGCCTATGCAGTAGATACTAGTTATCCATATTGGATAGATGAGGTATGGACGGATTAGAAAGTTTTATGTAACTTACCCAATGTGGCACAACTTGTAATGGCAGGGTCAGACTTAGAAACTAAATCTCTCCGATACTAGCTTTTGATTTTACTTTTACCCTACTCACCCCTGATACTCATCCCCTGTCCTTTTCTGCTTACCTGGCTTGCAGCAAGTCCTCATCTGCCAAAGACTATGTAGCTGGTTGGAAGGAGTTCTCTGTCTTCACGTCTTCCTCCCATGGCACCTGCAGTCAGAGACCTCCTGTGTGTGCTATATACTCTTCTGACCTCTCTGATTCTGAATTGACTCTCAAGGCTGAATTGGCTGACATGCACCTTCTAATGGATTCATTGCTTTTCATGGTTTACTTGGTTTATGACAAGTTAGGGACAGCTTGACATTTGCTTTCCCATCAGTGGTCTGGGGATGTGCACAGAGCTGCTTGTTTCAGATCTCCTCTCAGTGTTTCTCTATACTTAGTGAAGACTATATAACCATGGCTCTATTATAATACGATACATTATAATAAGATCTAGGGGCATTCTTAAGAACATGGGAGCAATCTAAGAAAGGAGAGTGAGGTTGGAGAGATGCGTGTCCTTTGCATCTTCTGGTAGATGATGGTGGAGGCTGCCAAAGCCTAGCCCACTTGAAAGCATCACGCTCTCCAGGGAACTGCCTCAGCCTGGGGCACTTATATTATCAATGCTTAGCATTTTTGTATTACTTTACATTTGCGAAGTGCTTTCCTGTGATTTATTAGCTGTTCTTGTTTTTGATAGCCCCCGGAGGTATATTGATATTCAGCCTTCTGAGAATGTAAATGCACAGGGAATGTTCATCTCATCAGATATTTTTGGATCTGGGTTCAGGACTCTGACCTCCTGGGATGAGGCCATTTGGGGTCACTGCCTCCCATGGATTAGTAGGAGATCAAGTGGACTTAACTTCAGCTCCTAAAGTCTCCAAGGCAGAGCCGTGGAATGACTGCAGCTATTTAAGGAAATGACGTAGAAGCCATTATCCAAAGAGCTGGATTCCAGTTCTGACTCTGCTGCTGACCAGCTTCACTGGCCTTGAGTAGTTGCTTTGCCCACCTATGCCTCAGACTCACCCTGTGTAAAACAAAGGTAACCTCTCAAGCCCCTTTAGACCCCCCATTGTATTAAATAGAATTCTGTGACTTTGGACTCCTTCTCTGGAACCCCTTGGGTAGCCAATGAATTATATGACAGGGAACATGGGTATAGATATAACCCATTGGGGACTTGAGTTGAGAAGGTGCTCACCTTCCTTTTTCTAGGATTCAAGGACTAACTGACAATGATGGGCTTTCAGATTCATTTTAAGAAGCACACAATCCTCATTTACTATAAAAGTAAGACAGCGAGTGGAGCTGTTAGAGGAAAGTCAGACTGGAGCCAAGACCATCAATTCTGTATCTTCTGGGTGTTGTAGAAAGTAATTAGCAGGCTTGATTATCTCACTGGTTCAACACACATTTTAGGGATGTGATGTAATGTGAGGAAACATTTAGTTGTCAGATTTTAGGGCTGTATCAAATTTATTCTTGCAGGAAAAGTCTAGTTGTCCTGGCAACCTAAAATTGATTTTCTTTTTGCTCTTGTCAGCTGAAACTGGTCCCCTTTGAATCATTCCTCTAATTTAATATAGAGAACTGTGTGTCTCCACCTGGTGACCGAATCGTTTTTAATGACAGGTAACTCCAGCAAATGGCTCCTCTTTCCTACCTGAGCCAGAAGCTATAGTTTATTACTACCTTCACCCTGTGTTGTTTTCTTTGTGGTTATTTATTTGTCTGTGGAGTGAGGTGTAGAAGTAAAGTGGCGTTCAATTAATTAAGAGTTTGATCAGGCCTGTAGAGCAGTGATGTAATTGGCAGCCAATCACTGCCTTTCGTTTTCAGTGACCTCCTAGACATGAGTGGGATTCGAATGGGCTCCGGAAGAGGGAGTCCTTTTGTGTGGATGTCTAGCATTTTTGTAACCCGAACAGGGTGATGTAATGGCCCAGATGAAAGGAGAAAGCGGAGCTGCATGGCTGCTTTCTGCCTCTGTCAGTCATCTCTGTCAAGGGGGTGCGTCGCCTATGAAGGGTGGAATTGACATCATTAGGAAGAAACTGATGCCCATGACAATTGAAGAGGTTGTGAGAGAGCAATTCGCTTTCCTTAAATGGTTGCAAATTTCGTGGACCACACATACGGCATCTCAGGATACAGAAGAGAACTTCTGATGGGGAACGGCTACCAGTAATTTTGAGGAAACCTGGAAATCAGCAGAAATGCCAGAAAGTGAGGAGATGAGGAAATAGGTATTATCAAAAAAGTCCAGAGCCCATCCCCCACCACGCCCCCAAACGAAACAGGTATCCAGAGTCTAGAATCTGCTGATTTCATTGTGATTCCAGTTGTCGACGGTCCTATGTAGACAGATCATTTGTGAGTCTTTGAAAGGAAGTAGTGTTCACCAAGAGCCAGAACAGGGTCTTAACCAGTTCCCGTTTTGTCTGGGTTAACCAACTGGTGGATTAACACGATGACACAGTGGGGAGAATGTGGGCTTTGGAGTTGGATTGTCTGGATTTAAATCCAGAATCCTCTGGATTTAAACCCAGAGTCCAGGTCATTGTATACAAATGACCTTAGGCAAGTTGTTTAATTTTTGTGACTCAGCTTCTTCTTCATGTCAGTTCTATCCTGGGGCTAATGATAGGACTGACAAAGGAATTTTTTTTTTTTTTTTTAAGAGGGAATCTTGCTGTGTTGCCCAGGCTGGAGTATAATGGCGCAATATCTGCTCACTGCAACCTCTGCCTCCTGGGCTCAAGCGATTCTCCTGCCTCAGCCTCCCGAGTAGCTGAGATTAGAGGCGACAAAGGAATTTTTGAAGACAAAATGAAATAATGCATGTGAAGAGCTTAAAACAATTTGCACATATGAATTATTTAATAAATGTGGTTCTTACTACTGTTTGTAGGAAGACATTTGAATTTAGTAAAGCACATAAAAGTCTTTTACATATGTATGGATAAGACAGAGACATGTAAACTGGGTTAGGAATTAATATATAGTTAATTAATATATAGGTCGGTAAAAAAATACACACTTATTAGTGATGTGGGTTTAGAAAGAGTATATTTCTTGGTGGCAGAAGCTCCAAAGTCAGTCCGGGCATGGTGGCTCACACCTGTAATCCCAGCATTTTGGGAGGCCGAGGTGGATGGATCACTTGAGGTCAGGAGTTTGAAAACAGCCTGGCCAACATAGCGAAACCCCGTCTCTACTAAAAATACAAAAAAATTAGCCGAGCATGATGGCTTGTGCCTGTAATCCCAGCTACTTGGAGGCTGAGGCAGGAGAATCACTTGAACCCAGGAGGCGGAGGTTTCAGTGAGCCGAGACCACCCCACTGCACTCCAGCCTGGGCAGCAGAGGAAGACTCTACCAAAACAAAACAAAACAAAAAGCTCCAAAGTCATATTGCAAGGCTGAGGACATAGGTAGGGAAGGGGAAAATTTGTGACCATTTTTGCAACTTTCCAAACTCCTTTCCACTCCCCCATCTTTCTTTCTTCCAAGAAGTTACCATCATTAGCAATTTGCCATGTGTCTAGTTTTTGTCTCACATTTATATACCTGTAAATATATGTTTATTTTTTGCTTTAAAAACCTCAACATTTATTTGTATAAAATTTAAATTCCTTGTTCTTTCATGAAATATCATGACTACAAACATTGAAATAGTTACTCGGAACTACAGTCACATGTTTTACCTGTATATAGTCATTCTTATAGGCAGAGGGATAACTGTAAACCTTTTCCCTTCTCCTTCTCACCTTGCCCTTTGGGAGACTTTTCTTCCCTTTTTTTTGTGTCTTTCTACCTTGTCCTTCTCCTCCCCTCCTCTCTCCTTGTTTTCCCTTCCCTTATATTCTGTTTTCTTGCCATTTATCCCCTTTTGTCTCTCCTTCCCTCCCTCCCTCCCTTGCAATACTTTCCTACCTTTCATACTTTCTTTATTATATTTTTAGTCTCTTGTCTTTAGCTTAATATGGGGCTCAGTGGCCAGGCGTTTACATGATATTGTGGGTCCTTGAAAAATCAGGTCTTGGCCACCTAGTCTCAGCTCTGAATGGTCAGGTTCCTGCTGATATACTTTCTTGGACCACTGTTGCTTTGTATTTAATACTGGAGGTTGTGATAACATTGTCCAGCTTCAGGAGGCCATGGTAGGGCAGGAGGGATGCATGTGTTGTGTAGTTCCTTGTCTGGAATGCAGGGTGACAGGAGGTTGGCTTGTGTACACATGTTCATCTCCTTGGGCTACTGGAGAGGGAGTCTTTATTTTGGTGGGGTGCCCCTAAGAGCAGTGAGCTCAGAGCCTCTGTCTTGAGACTTACTGTGTGTTTTCTTGGCCTCCCAATGCTCCTGGCATAAGTGACAACCCTGCTTAGGACCCTACACTCATGATTTCAGGCAACCTTTCTGCCTTCCTTTTGACCCCTCCCTCTCCACCCCATGTTCATATTCTTCATCCCAGGTGCAGTGCCACCCTGCATGTCTAGCTCTGCCAGGCAGCATCCTTCATGCTTAGCTCAAATTCCACCTTCTCAGAAACATCTGACTTCACATTTGGTGTCAGTCTCTCTCCTCCTCCATTTCCCGTCACACAGTTTGTACTTTCAGAGATACTTTCATACACCACCTTGTATTCGATGCATGGTATCTATTTCTGAGTTCTGATCAGAGGGCAGACATCTCTGATCCTTTGGAGGCTAGCTTAGTAGCTGGCATTTATAGGTACTCTGTAACTGTTAAATTGAATTACTGAGGAGGCCTGAGGGGTTGGAAGGTTAAATGCAGTTAACCCAGGGAACTAGAAGGGCCTCTGGGAACTTGGTTTAGGAGCATGGCTTTTATGGGCAGCTATCAGCTTTTCCCCAGGCTCCTTCTTAATCCTGTCTCTCTAGAGGCACAAGGAGAGGTGGCGTTTGCTTAAGATGCTGGTGGCATTCCTAGTGAAGTTAGGTCAGAATGTGCCGTCTCTTCTTTAGCTCTCAACTTCTTAGACTGTCAACCCTCCTCATACTGGAAAAGCTTAGCTTTTAAAAAGGAGGAAGTGGTTTACATGATGACCTCTGAATTTCTGACTTTGATTATTAATCTTCTTGAAGAAGACTTTGCAGTTGCCCCTGATACAAGGAAAGCAGACATGCCAAGTTGCTGCCTTTGTGAAATTGAATGAAATTCTGGCTTCATTTTATGGCTCTGACCTTTGGGAACAGTCCAGGGTCAGACTGCTCACATGATGTGCTTGATAAATCCGCCTCCCAACAGCACTGTTGAGATCTTAACTAGAATTGCTGCTTGCGAAACACCTTTTTCTGACTTGCAGTTCAGATTCAGCATGTACTGCTGAATACTGCTTCTAGTGGCTCATTCAGATAAGAATTCTATATATTAGGTAGAAAGAGGATGCGTGATACTAAAGAAAGAGAAAAAGAGCTAGCCCAGGACACTTGGGTTCCAGTGCTAAATCTGCAAGAGACATATTTGACATGAGGCCTTAGTTTTCAGATCTATAAAATGGAGACACTAATCATTATTAGGAAGGGTTGTTATATAAGCCAACTGAATTTATGTAGATGAAGCATCTAGCAGAGCAGCTGACACTCCAACAATAGAGTACCCCAATGAGGTTACTTGCTTCTGAACCCGGGCCCTGGTAGCTGCTTGAATTTGGATGATTTACATAACTTCGGTGAGGCTGAGTTTTGAAACCCATTTGAGTCCCAGTTTAAGTGGTTTTAATTTGGGGTTAAATATACCTTGCATGCTAATTTGTTAAGGTTAGAGAATGTTTATAAAGGCCTAACATAGTAGTGGTTTTCAACCCCTGACCTGGGGATTGACATTCACCAGCACCCCAAAGAGCCAGCCTCTCTGGAGTGGCAAATACGCTTATTGAAGTGGCCAGCCTCAGAGGCGTTGACTGACGTTCTCCTGTACCTTAGTTTATCTTCAGAAACCAAACCCCTGGGTAAAGTAGACCCAGTTATGGAGATGCTGATTGATTGATTGACTGATTGATTTTTTTGTCGCCCAGGCTGGAGAGTGCAATGTTGCAATCTCGCTCACTGCAACCTCCACCTCCCGGGTTCAAGCGATTCTCTTGCCTCAGCCTCCTGAGTAGCTGGGATTATAGACATGAACCACCATGCCCGACTAATTTTTGTGTTTTTAGTAGAGATGGGGTTTCACCGTGTTGGCCAGGTTGGTCTCCAACTCCTGACCTCAGGTGATTTGCCCACCTTGGCCTCTCAAAGTGCTGGGATTACAGGCATGAGCCACCGCGTCCGGCTGAGACGCTGATTTTAGAATGATATAAACCATATTGTGCCTAGAGAAGTGCAGCCAGTTTGGTGGAGGATGTTTCCAGAGCTTTCATAGGAGGACTTTTTGTTTTATTTATTTATTTTTATTATTTTTTGTGAGATGGAATCTCGCTCTGTCACCCAGGCTGGAGTGCCGTGGTGCAGTCTCAGCTCACTGCAACCTCCACCTCCTGGGTTCAAGCGATTCTCCTGCCTCAGCCTCCTGAGTAGCTGGGATTACAGGCATGTACCACCACGCCCGGCTGATTTTTGTATTTTAGTAGAGATGGGCTTTCACCATGTTGGTCAGGCTAGTCTCGAATTCCTGACTTTGTGATCCGCCTGCCTCGGCCTCCCAAAGTTGTTGAGATTGTAGGCGTGAGCCACTGTGTCTGGCCAGGAGGAGCTCTTACAGAGCTGGAAGTGTTTACTCAGAGAAAGATGGAGTTAGAAGGGAAGGTTGAGATTGAGAGACAAGTTAGTGTTTATTCAAGGTGGAGGTGCACAGGCCTAATCTAGGACAATGGCAAGTGGGTTGGAGAAGAGGGGCTCACAGGAAGGATGGGCAGAAGAAAGGGGATGGGACCCGGGAGGCCCAAGGGGGAGGTGGAGGATTCCAGTCAGAGCTTCAGATGCTGGGTCTGGAGACACTTTCCGAATGCCTAGGAGGTAGCTGTGGTGTTTTGCAGGATAAGAAAGACAGAGGCTTTCTGTAGCTACCATCCTGCTAGGTGAAATGAAGGGATGGCCTAGGATGTATGTGTATGTGTGTATGTGTACCCACGTACGTGCGTGTGTGCATGAGTGTGTATTGGTAACAGAACCAAGGAGATCAGGGACTTACCCAAGGCCATACAGCTAGGAAACAGCTTTCATTTGATTACAGCGTTAAGTTTAGTAATGACTGCGAGAGACAAAAACGGGCAGGGGGAGCATGTAGGGAAAGGGCCTCGGCCCCATTTCCTGCCCTCTCAGGCAGGTAGTGAGTAGGAGTTTTAGGTTTCACTGTTTGATAGCATCACCTCCTCTGCTTTCCCAGAAATTATTCCTCGAAGGATGACTTGAATCATTCCTCTGTTGGGAGATGTATCGGTTCAGAGCTGACTTTCTGCTCTGGTTGTTTACTGAAAAATGGTAGCACTGGCAATTCAGAGGGGGCATAAGCAAGTGAACAAAAAAAAAAAAGAACAAACAGGGCATGTGAGGTCAGGGGCCCTGGGTGTGAGTCCTGGCCCTGCTTTTAGAGACCCATGTGAATTGGGCGGGTCAGTCAGCTTCATAGTGCCTCAGCTTTTTCCTCTGTAAATTAGAAGATAGTGATTTCTGCTTGATGAATTTATTGTGATAGTGCTTTGCAAGTTGCATTGTTGGTCGTAGGATAATAAAGATAAAGGGTTATACAGACTTGGATTCTGTTTCTGTATATGTGAAGCATTAGAGAGAGGTGGTAAATTGTTTCTCTCCCATGGGTTGTGCACATCTCTGATATTATGGTAATCCCCATATCTTCTCCTTTTGCAGGGTGGGGTGTCTTGGATAGTATGGTTACTGAATGTAGAATCTACTAACTCCTCTTTTTTATTTCCTGAGACTGGGTCTCACTGTGCTGTCCAGGCTGGAGTGCAGTGGTGTGATCATGGCTCACTGCAGTCTTGAACTCCTGGGCTCAATCCTGAGTAGCTGGGATTATAGGTATGTGCCACCATGCCAGCTAATTAGAAAAGTTTTTCTTTGTTGAGATGGGGTCTCACTATGTTGCCTAGGCTGGCTTTGAATTCCTAAGCTCAAGTGGTCAGCCTGACTCGACCTCCCAAAGTGCTGGGATTACAGGCATGAGCCACTGTTTCTGGCCTCCTTTTTAATATTCTGCCCTGTGCAAAGCACCAGCACCAACAGCCTCCCTCCCACAACCCCCAACAGCTATGCATTAAGTATCACTTTGGTTTGAGGATTTCCTAGCTTGCTGTTTATTCTGGGAGAATTTCTGAGTTTCTTGGTCTTTGTTTCTTTATCCGAAAGATGGTGATAGTTCAGCTTTGTCTGCACTGTGGACACTACCTCCAGAAAGCACGGGAAGACCCTTTGTAAGCTGTACTGAACTCTTTGTATTTTTGGAGCACATTTTTTCTTTTTTCTCCCCTCTTCTAGTGGCTGAGGGACATCTTTGGTCTTGAAAAGGCCCACTTATATGGAGGCGGAAATGGGCTTATAGGGGGAAGTGACTTTCCAAGGGCCCTGGAATGAATTGGATTCTGAGATCCATGCCCGTCCTTGTCACAACGTGTCAGATTCCATTATTTAGTGTGGGCCTGATTTGTCCACGCCTGGGACTTTCCCAGAGGAAGGCATACTTTCTGGAAACTCTGAGGTCTTGAGGGGGTGGGAGAAGTCTCTTTGACTCAAGTGCTGCTGTGGGCATGGAGGCTTCCATTCTTCTCTCCTTGTCTTGAGCAGGGAATTGCTCCTTGGATATTTTAGGTTTGAATGACTTAACATGCTTGTGACCCAGAGGATGCTGTGGTGTGCTTGGCAGCATGCTGGAATTAGCCAGAAGGCAAAACTGCTTGTCCTGACCCCAGAACCCACTTACTCTATGTGGATGAGAAAGTCCTCTCGGATCCTCCATTTCCTAATTCATGGCAACTTCTGGAGAACAGTATTTTCTCTGTTACTGCTTTATGGGGTTTAGTGTGGAAATTAAAGAAGAGAACTTATTATTTTTTGTAAATAATAATGCAATATTCAGATACTGTTAGTTTCTGACATTTAAAATGGGCATCTCACTTCTGTGTTCCCTCCCCAAATAAATGTATTGATACTAAAACAGAAAGCCAGCTAACTTTATGAGGATGGCTGGTAAATGAGCCATTCTGTTTTTGCTTGCTGTCCAAGGCCTCTAAAATTAAGCCTGGACCATTTCAAGCATATATGGAGGATATATATTTCAAATATACATTAGAGGTATCTATTTCAAAATCGAGGACACATTAATAGTAAGAGGAGACCATGTAAGACAAAGCACAAGTTTATTTTTATTTTTATTTACTTGTTTATTTTTTATATTCTTGAGATGGGATTTCTCTCTTATTGCCCAGGCTGGAGTGCAATGGTGCTGTCTTGGCTCATTGCAACCTCCTCCTCCCGGCTTCAAGTAATTCTCCTGTCTCAGCCTCGCAAGTAGCTGGGATTACAGGCACCCATCACCACACCTGGATAATTTTTGTATTTTTCTTAGAGATGGGGTTTCACCATGTTGGCCAGCCTGGTCTCAAACTCCTAACCTCAAGTGATCCTCCCACCTCGGCCTCCCGAAGTGCTGGGATTACAGGTGTGAGCCACTGTGCCTGGCCAAAGCACAAGTTTAAAAATTGCAAGTTTCCACCGGCCTCATATCTCCCTTGGCTTACAATATTCAAGTCTTCATGGATACTGGGGCTTGCAATCCCCCTCCCCTTTTGTTAATGCAACCCATGGAGGCTTCTCATAGAGACATAAACAGTGGGCTCCAGAAGGTCTCTATTTAAGAAACTGAGATCTGGCAAGGTCACACATCGAGGAAATGGCAAAATCAAGACTAAAAGCCAGCTCTTTGGATTCTCAATTCCCTGCTCTTTCTGACACATCACTCTTCCCTCCTGTCAGGTGAAGAGAGAAGCCAGATGGTTTGACAAATGGTTCTTGTTGCTGTCAAATCTGCCTTCTTTCTTTGCTCAGACAGACAGTTCTTACCTTCCCTTTTTCGGGGGACTGGCGGAGGTGGGGTGAGGAGAGAGGTAGGAAGGTGGATGAAGGAAAAAAAGAAGCATTTTATTGCTTCAGTCTTTATGTAGTAGTGATGGCCAATAAGTTCTTTTTTTCTCTGGCAAGAAGCTAAGTAAAGGCAAGGAGTAATCGTCACCTTGAATATAGAGCACATAGAGGCCTAGAAATGGCAGGCTGTATTAGGAGACAACATTGATTTCATATATATTCATCTCTGAAAAAACATGTTTAAGATGCCATATCCATAAATACTAATAAGGCTGTCTGATTCCAATTTTCAGGTGAGATTAGCATTTTATTGAGTATTTTATCTGTCAGATTCAATGCTGGATGTACCATCCTCCCAGGCTTATTAGCATAATTGCTGTGCTTAAGCAACAATAAAAAAATCAGCAGTAAAATAGCATTTAGTGCAGGCAATTTGTTATCAAAAGCTTTTACTTAAGGACAGCTCCAGCCTGCATTTATTAGCAAGTTAGGGTTATAATTTATTTTTATTTTGAAAAACAGAAGTGGGAGAAAGATTTGGCTTTTTTGTTTTGGAAATAATAGAGAAATTAGAAAGCATTGCCTCTTTGGAAAATTGTCCACATCGCTTCTTCCTTTGCCGAAAGCAGGCTGTGATGGGAATAGATTCCACTTGTGAGCGACACTGGCTCAGACAAAAAGTTGCTCTCCTTGGCATCGGAACAAACGGGTAGTAACGTCCCTTTATGCTTGTACAGACATTTCCAAAACACTTTCAGATCTTGTTTGTTGCTCAGACCTCACACCAGTCCCGTGAGGTCTCCATTCTTAGAAACAGAAAACCAAGTTGAAATGACTTGTTCCAGATGAGGCAGCTGAGTGGCAAAGCGGAGGTGTAAAAACTAGTCTTCCAGCCTCTGGTCCGGTCTCAGCGTTGCTCCCCTTCACGTCATTGTCCAGAGCTCCTGGTGGAGCCTTGGCCTTGCCATATGTACATGTGCACACACACACATACACACAGATCTGTGCATCTACACCTGTCTATACACATACGTGCACACCTATGCACACACATCTATGCATATGTACATACTTTTTTTTTTCCTAAAAGTTAATTATGTACTCTTGCATTTGTTTTTCATTTGATGTCCTGGTTGAAATACTTCTGCCACATGAACTTCTCTTGATGCCAAATAGCCTCTTAAAATCAATCTCTCTCTCCACACCCGCTCCCCTCGCCCCGCCCCTCTAGCTAGCAACTGTATCAGGAAAGCACTTGTGATTACCATCTGTTAAGGACCCGGAACAAAATAAATGATGTTATAAGTTTTTGTAGGGAAAATACAGATAAGATTTTAAAATGTGGAGATTGGGAAATCATTTTTCTTCCTTATTTCTTAGGAAATGTATCAGAAATAAATAACATTAAATTGATGCCTTTTAGTGGGTTTTAGGCTTCAATTATGGGTAATAATTTTCAAATTGAGAATAAAGTTTTGAGTGAAAATGGACAACTGAAGCTTCTAAGCTTTGAGAGAAGTTATTTTAGCGTTTTAGATTTTCTTTTCTCAGTAAATTCAAAGATCATACAATCATTGAATCATAGCACGTATAAAATGCAAGGCTCTGTGCTGGCCACTGTGTGGTTTACAGACTAGCTCAGACGTGGCTCTGAGCCCCAAGACATGTTTAAACTGTTAGAGAGGATACTAACAATACATTAATAATGTTCTTGGTTTTGACCGAATATTCTAGAACAGGAACTCTAGTAGGATTTTTGCTTATGTTACGTCACTGAAATTTAAATTCACTCAATTATTTATTGACTAAATATTGAGCACTTATGTGATGTTCACTGTTGTATTTTATATACACCATCTCATGTCATTTTTATAACAATCATATGACATATGATCTGAGATAGTAGTCAGTACTGTCATTATTGTTCTCATCATTCGATGAGGAAATTGAGACTAAGTAACTTGTCCAAGTCATTCAGCTGGTAAGTGGTAGAACTGCTGTGGTCTCCCTGTAAACACATGTTCTTTTCACGGTACCACTTGGCAAAAAAATGAATGAGCACATACATATGTAGACAGATAGTGCTAATGATGATTAGAGAACCTCAGAACTCATGCAGAACCTGGATGTTTAGACAGAAAACGGAACTTGAAATCAGACAGGTGTTCAAATCCTACTATGCTTCTTAGTGTTTGTAAAATCCTCAGTTTAATGTCCTCTTAGGATTTCGGTGTCTTCCTGTGAATAAAGGATTATAAAATCTTTCTCTTAATATCATAATGAGAATAAATTACAAAATGTATGTGAGTGTCTGCAAAGGTACCTAGTTCACGGTGGGCGTTCACCCTATCTTGGAAGTGCCCATAAATGTGCAGGGTTTTTTTTTTTGAGACAGTCTCACCCTATCGCCCAGGCTGGAGTGCAGTGGCACGATCTTTGGCTCACTGCAACCTTGGCCTCCCGGGTTCAAGTGATTCTCCTTCCTCAGCCTCCCGAGTAGCTGGGACTATAGGCACGTGCCACCATGCCCGACTAATTTTTTTTTTGTATTTTTAGTAGAGACGCGGTTTCACCATTTTAGCCAAGCTGGTCTCGAACTCCTGAGTTCAAGTGACCTGACTGCCTTGGCCTCCCAAAGTGCTGGGATTTACAGACGTGAGCCACCATGCTCGGCTCAACATGCAGTTTTGTGTACTGTTTAGGGACAGATGCCGAAGCCACATTGCTTGGGTTTTGATCCATCCTACCACATAATATCATGTGACCTTGGACAAACAACTTCACTTCTAGTGCTGTACTTTCTTCATCTGTAAAATGGGCATACATCATAGGGTCCTTGTGAGGATTAACAAAGTTAGAATGCGTAGAGCATGTAGAACAATGCTTGGCACACAGCACGCCGTGCTTCAGTAGTAGCACTTACTATTCCATTATACTACAGCCACTGAGAAGGACAGGTACCCAGTGAATAGTTTAGGACTGTTCATGTTCCCGGCCTCTTCACTCCAAGAGCGTCAACAAGTTTAGCTTAGAACATAGGAGTTGTATTTACACAGCTACTAATGACCTTGGAAAAGTTCTTCCTTGACCTTTGTTTATCTGAAAGAGTAAACTTCAGATGACAGAGTGTGTGGGGAATGGAATGCATCCGCATCCTTGATAAGCTGCCCTGGTGGAATGTTGCCATATGGCTACTGAGGGTCAATTCACTGGTCAAAGCTGGCCTGCTGGTTTGTATTTTTTCTGTGTCTTCTGGGCAAGTTCTGTCTTTCCTCAGTCTGCACATGGCTTGGGTCTGTCCTCAGAGCTCTCTCCCATTTCCCTCTTCTCTAGAAAGCATTGATGTAATGGGGCCACCTCTTCTTTGGACTGTTTCTCTAGCATCAGAAGGAGGTGGGTGGGAATTTTGGCATACCACTTTTTGAAAGGTAATACACTCTAACATATGTATTTCACCCACCTTCAAAGAGTAAGAATACACTGAATGATACTTAATTTTAAAGATGTGTTGCTGAGGTGAGCTCTAAGATGAACAATTCTTCAGAATCTTTTACTTTCTTGGGCTTGTTGTCCCAAGCAACAATTATCTTTATAAAGCCTGTGTGTGTATGTGTGTGTGTGGGTTTGTGAAACTTCCTGGAATTGGTAGTGTTGATTTTGAGATGTTTCTTTGGCTTATTCAAAATATAAACAGAAAGGCTAAAGTGTTTTTCACGTCATTAAGAATGTCTTTATAAGAAAGGACATTGGCTGGGCGCAGTGGCTCTCGCCTGTAATCCCAGCACTTTGGGAGGCCGAGGCGGGCGGATCATGAGGTCAGGAGATCGAGACTATCCTGGCTAACACGGGGAAACCCCATCTCTACTAAAAATGCAACAACAACAAAAAATTAGCCGGGCTTGTGGTGGGTGCCTGTAGTCCCAGCTACTTGGGAGGCTGAGGCAGGAGAATGGTGTGAATCCAGGAGGTGGAGCTTGCAGTGAACTGAAACCACACCACTGCACTCCAGCCTGGGCGACAGAGCGAGACTCTGTCTCAAAAAAAAAAAAAAAAAAAAAAAAAAAAAAAAAAAAAAAAAAAGAAAGGACATTAAGATGATACCTTACATTGTGTGTGGGGGCTTGTGGCTTTCAAAACACTTAAGTACCCATTTTCTTATGTGTGCTTTATGACATCTCTGTGAGGTAGGCAAGGCAGGGTTTATCATTATTTCTCTTTTAGAAATAGTAGATCTGTGGTTCAGAGAAGTGAAATAAGTTTTCTTAAAGCAGTTCTGGATGCAAACCCAGAACATTTGACTCTAGGGTGCTTTCTGCTCCACTGCCCTGATTTGATTGTAAGGAGGTAATTCTTACCAAGTACTGTCAGATTATATAGAGTTGTAATGTATCTTAAGAATGCCCATTTTAATTTTCTTTAAACAGATCAGTTAAAAAGTTAGCTGTGATTTGATACTACCTTGTTTCTCCCCAAGTTTAAACAGCAATGAGTCTCTAGGACCTTCCGTTAAACCAGCCTGTGTTTTTCAAAAATCAAATGTCAAAGCATTTCCTGAACCTTGCTTTAATGAACAAGAGAAGTGAAGGTAAAATTCCTTTTCTGCATGAGGTAATTAGGAAACAGGATGTGCAAACTTGCTATATGAATTTAAAGAGGAGCACTTCTACTGATGTACAAACTGGATGGGCATATTATAGAGGGTTTCATGCTGGTAGAAATTTTAAGTGAAATAAGTTCTCATTAAGCATATCAATTATTTTTGGACTGTGTGAAAACTTAATCTGTTTCATGAGTTGGATCTAAGGTGGTCAATATCTCTACACTCCAAAAAACAGAAGCATGACTCAAACATCTAGTTCTGATTGCAGAGTGTCTTTATTTGGAAGACTGGACATGTTGTCAGAATACAGAGCAAGAGGGATGGAATAGCTCTTAAGTTTCCTGATGACTTACGGGTCTGCACTATGCTTGCTTGGGAGGTGGGAAGGATTGAATTCTCTTTGGAAAATGCCTTCGAGTCTCTCACACACACGGTACTCAATAAGCCCAGTGCTGTATTATTAGCATCATGTACTAGAGTATGGTTTACCTGACATAGGTTTTGGAAATCTGTTTCTTTTATTTATACTACATGGTTTCTTAGGTGGCAATTCTCAGTGAATTACCAGCTTCCTGATAGTGTCTTGAAAAGCATGCTTTATAAGGAGGCAGAAAGTGTTTCTCTTTTGACAGATGACCTCCTTGACCCCTTGACTTTCCATTTTTGATGGTTTCCTTTGAGGTCTACGTCATCTGGTAATTTTATTGGTGTGATTTATGCCCCCAGTAAAGATCAACTTGTATAGATTCTCCATCCTCTTGGAAGTCTATGTACTGTCTATACTGTGTAATAATTAGCTCCAACTCTACAAACAAGGTTAGAAATGAAATCACCAGCGTTGCAAGTGAGACATAACAAATGGAAGATTCCCTTCTCTGAGTTTCTCTCATATCCTTAATTTTATTTGAGCTGGCATTGACTTATTCTATGTGTCTCTTCTGCTAGATTTTGAACTCTGGAGGACTGGTCTCATATCTTATTAATTATAATGGTGGCACATGGCACATTATAGGTATTTATTACTAAGTGGTTGGGTTTAATATCTAAAGAAGCAGAAAATGTAGTTTTTCTTGAGAGAGAGATGGTTTTGGATGTTGTTCCTTTAGTATATTCTAAGCCTGCCCACCTGGGGCACTGTAACTATGGCTCCTAACGTGGGGAGCCCACAATCTAGCTATATCATGTCAGCGAGAGCTCTTTGTATACTGAAACAATAAACTTACCATCTTGATGAGTTTTACATGTAGAATGGCTTAGGCTATAAGGTACTGCCACCTCATCCCACAGTTGAGAATTGTCTAATGCAAAGCTCACTTTTTAAACATGGATAATAGGACAATCATGAGTGGATCATCGAAGGGATAAGCAAAATATCTGTCAAACTGAGAATTAATATCTGTCAAAACATTTGCTATTATTTGGTAGATGGGAGGTTATTTTTAAGAAGTAGATTGGCTGAATGGATAAGCAAAATGTGGCATAACATTAAATGGGATATTGTTTAGCAGTGAAAGGAATAAAGTACTGATATATACTACAACATGGATGAACCTTGAAAACATTATGGCAAAGTGAAAGAAGCCAGTTACAAGGCCGGGCACAGTGGCTCATGCTTGTAATCTCAGCACTTTGGGAGGCCGAGGTGGGTGAATCACTTGAGGTCAGGAGCTCGAGACCAGCCTGGACAACATAGTGAAACCCCGTCTCTACTAAAAATACAAAAATTAGTTGGGCGTAGTAGTCTGTGCCTGTAATCACAGCTACTCAGGAGGGTGAGGCAGGAGAATGGCTTAAACCCAGGAGGTGGAGGTTGCAGTGAGCCGAGATCTGCCCTCCAGCCTGGGTGACAGAGCCAAACGCCATCAAAAAAAAAAAAAAAAAAAAAAAAAAAGCCAGTTACAAAAGACCACATATTATATGATTCCATTTATGTGAAAAGCCCACAATAGGCAAATCTACAGAGTCTGTAGAGATAGAAAGTAGTGGTTGCTGGCAGGGTTGGGGTAGAGGATAGGGAGTGATTGCTAATAAGTGTGAGTTTCTTTTTGGGAAGCTGAAAATGTTCTTTATATGGTAGTGATGATTGCACAACGCTGTGAATACACTAAAAACAGAACCGTAAACTTTAAATGGGTGAATTGTATGTAAATTATATCTCAGTAAACCTGTTTTAAAAAGTGGATTTCCCTTTAATCTATTCTCTGAGGATTGCTTCAGGGATTCAAAATAGTGCATAGTGCCAAGTTTTAAACTCATATTGATTTGTTTTTGGTAAATAAGTCATGCATACTTAACAATGATGAACACACTTAAGGAAAAATTGGTAACACAACTAGAGCCACCAAACTTAAGCAAATATATTTCCACCTAACTTCATGCACAGCTTTTTTCTCAGAAGCTTTAAAAATTTATACTTTCTCAAATGTTGATTAATGAAATATCTGATAAGAAATAACAGGGTACTGACAGTCCTGATTGTATAAATCGGCGTTAGGGATTGTGTTCATGGTTTGCTTGTCAGCACAAGAGAAATGTGTAATTATGTTGAATGATGGTTAATTTTCTTATCCACCCATTTTAAAAATAAAGATGTACAGCTAGAAAACAGGTGCCCAGGGAATAAAGGAGACCTGCAGCTTTGATAATGAGCCCCAGAAAGAAATTAGAAGGAACAAGCTCCCGCTTAGGAGCTGCCGTTCGAGTCCTGGCCAGTGTCTGACTATAGCTGATGGGCGAGAGAACTGTAGCTGGCCTCTCACAGAGGATTTTTTCATTTACTCTTGTTTTGTGTTTGAGTATAGATAGCTTTTCCCATCCTCCATCAAGGTCATTGTCCCACCTTCTCTGACTCACTTATTGTGTCAACAGAATTAAAAGAGCAGCCAGTGGACGTGTGTAGAGGCTGAAGGAGAGCTGTGTTTCTAGCTTTGTATTTGAACAGTTCGTACACAAACAGTTCTCTTTGATTAAGTATCCGGTGAAACCAATTCACATGAACTCCAATTAAACTTTAATGAACAAGTGGGTGTATTAATATCAGCTGAGTAATGCAGGCAGCACAGATTCCAGTAAGTGACTCACTTCTCTGAGCAGCTCATTCCCCATGCACGGTTAGAGTTACTAGAAAGCTTCCAGCTATATTTGAGTGGATCTGGTCTGGGCCTTGTAATTCTAACAATCCTCAGGGCTTGTTATTCATCTAGTGATAAAACCACAGTCATCCAGACCTCTGTTTTCAGAGCAAAGATTGGGGATGAAGAGTTTCGTTCACATTGAGCAATTAGGCCCTTTGTGGAGCAGTGACCATTTGGACTTTTATTTTCCCCATCTTCCTGTTGTTGTTGTTTTGTTATTTTATTTTTTGGAGACAGGGTCTCACTCTGCAGCCCAGGCTGGAGTGCAGTGGTGCGATCACAGCTCACTGCAGCCTCAGCCTCTTGGGCTCAAGCAATCCTCCCGCCTCAGCCTCCTGAGTAACCTGGAACAACAGGCATGCGCCACTGTGCCCACCTACAAAATTTTTGTAGAGATGGGGTCTTGCTATGTCACCCAGCTTGGTGTTGAACTCCTGAGCTGAAGTGATCCTCAGCCTCCCAAAGCGCTTGGATTGTAGATATGAGCCCTGTGCCCAGCCTTTATTTTGTTTTTAAGTGAGAATTATTTTTTTCTTAAACCCGGGGCAGTGTAGGTGAAGGTTAAGGCAGTGAAAATAGAACAGTCAGTTTTGAAATGCACATAGCCTTCCTGAGCCTCACTTTCACCACATCTGCCAGTCTGCCTCAAGTCTTTAAGCTTCCCTACACCAGAGGCAGCAAGGTATGCCTGGAATGATGAATTCCTTTGAGCAAAGACCCTGTTCCATCTAGCAACTAATGACTGTACCTATTTCCTAGGAAAGGTTAAACAAGATCGTGAATATAATGCTCTTTGTTTCATGCCTGGCGCATAATAAGTTCCCACTAAATGTTTAACTTGGTCCACTGGGGAAAGGATGAGAAGGAGGATTTGGAGATGAATGAGACTTGGCCCTTGACAATTCAGGAGCTTGGAGTCTTGTAGAGATTTGACTTAAAAATGTCTGTGTAATTCCAGAGTAATAAAGACAAAAATGCTTGAAAAAGATAAGTGAGGATTCGGGGGATGGAGAAATCCCAGCAGTTGCCCATGTCTGAGAAGGCTGGTGGTTAGAGTAGGAAGAGGTAAGGGTTTGGGAAGGTAGTTCTAGGCTTATCGAAGAGTGTGAGCAAAAGCAGAGGCAGGGATGTACCCAGGTATCAGATAGTGCACATTTAGTGTGGTTATAGTAGATGATAATTTAGGAGGCTAATTGAATTTAGCCTCTGCCTTAGTCACCAAGCCCTTTCCCTGCTCCATTTGCTGTTCTGTCTCTCATTCTTTCCTACCTATATTGAAACCAGTTGAAAATAATGGAGTCAGACAGAGGCAGATGGCACTAATGTCCAGGTTGTGGAACATTAGCTCACTGGGCTTGCTAACGCAGCACCCGTGAATGAAATTTACCCTCGTCCTCTCAGATAGCTCCTGCACTCAATAACTCCCATTTAGGGCACACTGTGTGTAAAGCTCCCAACCATGAAGAGCAGGGAGGATCTGCCTCTAACAGTCAGGTAACTCACAAAGACTGGAAGGAAGTGGCTGGGTTACACATGGCCAGTTTCTTCTCCAAACTCAATAATTGGGTAACTCTCTGCCTCCTCATCTGAGAACAAGGGAGTGGGAGGGAGACAAACAAGAAAAGAGAAGAAGCAGAGGAAAAAGGAGATGTTCTGCCAGTGCCAGGCTTCTTGCCCCCCCCACTCTTCCCAAATGTCAACATAGTTCCTTTACGGGAAGAAAGTGGGAGGCTAGAATGGTAGGACAGGGCCACATTATGGAAGTGAAAAACCAGGGGCAGTTTCCTGAGCATGGAATGATGTCATTCAGTCTATAATTCAGGCTGGTTAATCTACTTCTGCAACACCAATTGAAGGACACACTTAGATAACTCAGCCTTGAGTCAACAAATCTTGTGTAACGCTGCCTAGGTCCATAGTGCAAGAATCAGCCCCCACTTCGGAAATAACAACCACCCCTCAGTGCCAAACTTTGAACATTGCTTGTGAATCTCAGACTCTTTCCTTCCCTCCAAGATAAATGTTTAAGAGAATGTCATAGGGTAAAAAAATCCAAGGGGTAAAGACATAAATTCCATAATAGCACAATAGATGGGAGACTCTAATCAAGTAGATAAATTCTATTTTTGGAATTGTGAATAAAGCAGAAAGGATTCTTGGAAATCAGGAATTGAATAGATTGATGGTACAAATGAGAGACTGTATGTTGCTTAAAGAAAACAAAGGATTGCCTATCAGGTTTTAAAATGTGAGTCAATAGTTTATATAGTGATTCCAGCTGAGCAGCTATCTTGGTTATTAACTAAAATCTTTTCTTTCCACTTCCATTTTCTATATGAAGAAACTATTAATACAAAGGTCATTATCAAAGGACACTGGGGCTAAGTTTCATTACCCAGCTTAATCCTTAATTTCATACTGAGCATTTCATACTGAAGTGAAACAATAAGGATATGTTTCTAGAGATTGATGAGACAACTGAAGTGGACTTGGTTTTGACATTCAAAGGAATCAGGTAGAGGTACTTAGTTGAGCTCACTACTTCATTTTGGCAAAAGACACATGTCATAGAAATTTAGTAGCCATGATGGATTATATATCTTTGAATTGGGAGCCTATGACAAATTTTCTCCAACGGGAAGTTTCTTCAGAGACTATCATTGTTTCAACAATAATTAAAGTAATTTACAGAGGATGTGCTCATCTACTTTTACCTACTGTCATCTTATTTCCAAGTTAATAAACTGAATATATTGTATAGATTGGTTAATTAGCCTTCCTGAAATGAACATCCTTTGCAAACCTATCTCTCCAAACCCAAATCCTGCCCAAATTTCCCAATTGCATTAGCAAGCCCAGTGAGCTCCTGATAGGATCCTAATAGGATCCTCTTCTCTGGAAATCTTCGACAGATCACACTCCTCTTTTCTTGGGAGCAGCTTTCTGTTTCCTTGTCCAGAGTGGACACCGCTCTGTTATCCTGGTCACTCTCTGGGCCCCCTCCCTTTGTCCACCATGAGCACAGGCTACTGGCCACTGATCCTCCTGGGGGCACTAGCCTGGTTACTCCATTGCTTATTTTACCTTTGCTTCTCTTAAATACCATTGTTGGTGATTGCTCCACACAGCAATCATTCTCACCTAAGTTTGTGGATAAGACTCACTTAGGGAGGTTTTACCAGAATTCAGCTCATCTCCCTAAATGTTTAGGTCTGGACTAGGGCACACACTTCTCATGAGGCACTTCTTATGAGTACCCCTTCTCAAACTTTACTAGTATCAATTTACTTGTGGCCTGCAGTGCATAAAGTGAAAGCTTTCTGAAAAGACATTTAATCCATTGGTATGAGGATGAAAAAGACACACTCAGGGCATGAAAAGAGTAAGAAGGTCACAAAAAGGGTGTCGTCTCAGCTGGAGGGGAAGCCGAACAATCATATAAAGGAACAAAAGCTCAGCGTCCTGACCATCTGTTTCTTTCTACCCCAGGCCCATTCCCATCATGAGTATTTATTCTGCCCAGTGTGGGATGGGTTCTGATCTAGAAGTTTGCATGAGCGGAGGGAAGCTCAACCCCACTGAAGCCAGTCATGAGGCTCCATCTTATTCTATAGGCTTTAGCCTTTTTATGAAGACCCAGCTTCTCCTCTTGCCCCAGGCCCTAAGCAGGCCCAGACTTTTCCTGTGTACACACACTCTCCCTCTGACTTATCTGTCTTACACCTTAATAAGGAAGCAGATTGTATCAGAATCAGTTAACTCTTTATCAAAAAACCCAGAGCAGACAGACGGGTGAACTTGCTCATGGGCTGAGCTGGAAGGGAGGCCAGTTTTCCTTCACACAGCCTCGGACTCTCCCTGGGCTTTTTTGTGTGTGCTGTGTGGAGACTATGTTCTAACATTTCAGTCATATCTTCCTTATTTTAAAACTACAGAATTGATCTTACCAACTTACTGGGGAGCACATCATCAGTAAATTCTAATGGAAAAACCTGTCTGATCAATGGGACAGGAAAGCGTCACAGCAATACTGGTGAGTCATTCCAAGACCAGGCACATTTGAGCTGTGTTGCTTCTTTGATGCTGACTATAATTCTCCCTCAGCATTATGTCGTCTTAAGCAGCTTTTGAATCTTCATCTCTGATTCCCTTTCTAGGTCAGACTGTGTCTTTTTTTAAATTGTGCCTGGATATCCCCTTAATAGGTTGGACTAGTCCCGTTAGGATAATTGGCTGTATGAATATCTGAATATAGCAACAGTGAATTTTAAAGTTCTTGAATAGTCTCCCTGTCCCACTGTGAGGTGAGGCATCTAGGGTGGGCTCTCTTTTTTGATTCTTGCTTCTTGTTTTTTAAAAAATAGGATGTTGGACTTGGGATGAGAGGGAAGTAAAACAGTTTTGGAACCCTTTTAGAAAGCAAACTAAAACAAAACTCCTTTCTTGAGAAAAATGAATGGACATTGTAAAGAAGACAATAGGGCACCAGGAAGCCTTGAGCCGGGTCTGCCTGTGTCACATTTCAAGTTATGAGCTTCACTGCTCTGCTGTCGCTGGCGATCATCATCAAACCCATTTCTCTGAGCTGCTGAATGGATCAGATGAGTTAATGCCTATGAAAATACTCTGTAAACAGAAAAATATCTTCCTATTTTTTTTTTTTTTTTTTTTTTTTTTGAGAAGGAGTCTCGCTCTTTCACGACACTGGAGTGCAGTGGCGCCATCTCGGTTCACTGCAGGCTCCGCCCCCTGGGTTCACGCCATTCTCCTGCCTCAGCCTCCCGCGTAGCTGGGACTACAGGCACCCGCCACCTCGCCTGGCTAATTTTTTGTATTTTTAGTAGAGACAGGGTTTCACCGTGTTAGCCAGGATGGTCTCGATCTCCTGACCTCGTGATCCGCCCCCCTCGGCCTCCCAAAGTGCTGGGATTACAGGCGTTAGCCACCACACCCGGCCCCTTCCTATTTGTTATCTCGACAAAGGGACTTTTATCATCCCTAAAATAGAACAGACATTTCTTTTTCAATTATGAAAGTTATATAGACTCTTTTTCTCTTTTTAAAAAGTTAAATGCACAAAAGTATGAAGAAAATTAAAATAATCCTAAGTCCATCATCCAGGGACATCATTGTTCTAATTTAAACATGTGGGTACTCTGTTCTCTTTTTTTAAGAAGGGTTGTGTGTGTGCTTTTCTTTTTCTTGTTTCTTTTTTTGTGTGTGTTTGTGGATATGTGTGTATATTTTTATTCTGTTTTCTTTACATAGCACTGT
This sequence comes from Symphalangus syndactylus, assembly GCF_028878055.3. Lineage (NCBI taxonomy): Eukaryota > Metazoa > Chordata > Mammalia > Primates > Hylobatidae > Symphalangus > Symphalangus syndactylus. The sequence goes on from NC_072439.2 coordinate 89,992,255, forward strand.
ATTGTAAACATTCCCAAAATGTAAATTTTAATCATTGCATAATATTGCATTATCTGATATATTCACATGCATTTTGAGATTTTGTGACAAACAATTGTGACTATTGTTTCTATAATTAAGGGTTAGCTGCTTACCAAGAAAGGAACTTACTTTAAAACATGGCAGGCACACTTGACTATTTTTTTTTTTTTTGGCAGTAAAGGAATTTGAAGTATCCGATTTTTTAAATAAATTAATATGTATTGAATTGGAGTTTAGCAGTACTTTTAGTTAAGATTTCAGTCAAGGTAAAAAGGTCAGACCTGTAGAGTTATTAATTTGTAGAAAATTCTGACTACAGCAAAACATATTAGCCCAAGTTCTCTTTATTAATATAACACTAGTTACAGAAATAATAAAAAATAGATTGGTTGGTCTCCTGAATTTTCTGCATTAGATAAGTTGCCTATGCTGCCTGGAAGACTTTTTATTTTCTCTTCGTAGAAGGATACAATAGATTTGTTTTGCTCAAAGAGTTCATTTTCTGTTGCTGGGCACATATATAATGCTATAAACACATTTCTGGATATGATGACATAGTGATGAAGAGAGACCTTTGAATATTTTCTTAAATGAAGATTGAAGGAGTAATAAGCTGTGAGAGGAGATTTTTCTACTATTTCAGTGCTAAGATTGATCTTTTTTGTCATGGATTTATCCCTTCGTCTCTATGCATTTCTGTGTGTCTGCTCAGCATCTTATCTTCGACATTTGCCCTAGTTCCATCCTCCTTTTGTCCATGCTTGTTTTCCCATACACCTGCCCATCCACCCTCCTGCCTCTCTATCCAGTCATCTGTCTAACCATTTCTGGCTATTCTTACCTCCCTGTTTCATGTATATCTCTCCATTTTTACCTGTCATTTGTATTTATCTATTTGCCTATCCATATCTACACCTGCCTGTCTGCTAACTGTCTATCTACAAAGTTAATGGAGATGATTTTGATGAAAACTTACGAATTTCTTTATTGCATTTTACATTGAGGGTTACAGGGGCCAAAGGCCATGGGGACCAGAAAGTGGAAATGACCAGAGCTCAGCCATTTTTGTTTCATTTCAAAATCAGGAGGGAAGGTCAGAACTAACCTGATTACCCTTTCTGTGATGCTAATTAGGATGTTCTTAGTATAATGCCTTTTGGAGAATGTTATTTTAAGGAATGTTTTGCCAAGAATCAGTTGCCAGGACATAGAATGAAGAGCTATTGTGTAGCTTCAGAGTAGTTCTCTTTTAAGAAAGATATAATAAATTAAAAATAGTTTTCTTGAGGTCAGACTAAGGAAAAGTCAAAGATATACGATTGCCATCTCTCCAAATTTATTGATTTTATTTATTTATTATTTATTATTATTATTTGAGATAGAGTCTCACTTTGTTACCCAGGCTGGAGTGCAGTGGCATGATCATAATTCACTGCCGCCTCAACGTCCTGGAGTCACTGAAGCCTCTCAAGTACCTTGGACTACAGGTGTGTGCCACAATGCCTGGCTAATTTTTTTGTACTTTTTTTAGAGACAGTGTTTCGCCATGTTGCCCAGGCTGGTGCTGAACTCCCGGGCTCAAACTATCTGCTTGCCTTGGCCTCCCAAAGTGCTGGGATTATTAAGTGTGAGCCACTGTACCCAGCCCAATTTACTGACTTAAAAAAAAGAAAAAAAAAAAACCCAGAACGTATTGTAATGTTCTCAGGGGGTTTAGAGACAAGATAATGAAGGTATTTTCAAGGTTTGGGGAGCTGCTTGGTACTTGATTTTGGACAAAATGGAAGGGAAACAACCATCCTTTACTGAAAACCATTTTTCTTCTGATTCTGAGAAAGCTGCTTTGCATTTACTCTCATTTAATTCTCCCATCCTTCCTTCAATGTAATTTCTATTATCCCAATTTATAACTAAGAAACAGAGACTCAGAGAGGCTAAATGATTTGCCTAAGTTTACGTGATTAATGAGTGCCACAGTTTTTGTGGAACAGAGACTTGTTTGAATCTAAAATTGTTACTCTTTGCAGTAAACCACAATGAAACCTTGCTGAAGACTTATAAAACCTTATCTATATATCCGTTCTCCACTTTAAATTTTATGGTAACTCAACCTCTGAAAGGGATCCTGCAAATAGCACAGTTCTCAGTTCTTTTCTTGAGAGAAGGCGGGGCTTTCATATGGACGTGATAAAGAAGACAGCTCTTAGGATGTGGATATAAGATTGCATTTATGAACTTTACTTTAGTATTTGACAGAACGGGGTTTTCCTCACATGCTGCTGTGTGTTTTTGTTTAACCTAATCTGAGTCTCATTAGTCAGCTTGATCCAGAAGACAGAAAGGTCTCCTCCACAGGATGCATCTTATGAAGCAAACAAACCAATGAAATGCAATAACTCTCTTCAAACTTTTGTAAGCTCTGGAAAGCCAGAAAAGACAGCTATTGTAATATATTTTACCAGGCCAGCTGTTATGATCACAAACGATCCTGAAATAGCAATGACTTTTGAAATCACAGCACATTTATTTACTTCTTAACTTTTCCATAGGTTTGAAAGCTTGCTCCCTCCCTTTTTATCATGCTAAACCTTAGTTGCTAACAACATTCTGTTCTGGGTGGGAATTAGCTTTGGCATAATTAAGAATGGAGATGGAGGTGGGTAAAAGAGGTTCTGCCATAGAACTTGTCTTATATGATTTTATTCTTACTTTTGATCTTTGTTTTATTCTTTAAGCATTTATTAACTGCCTACTACGTACTCAACACCGTGCTATGTGGGAAAAATATACTAGAACAAGGGTTGGCCAACTTTTTCTGTAAAGGGACAGATGGTACACAGCTTAGATTTGTGGTCCATAAGGTCTCTGTTGTAGCTACTCACTCTGCTCTCAGACAATACATGAAACACTCAAGACTCTGCCATGAACAATACATAAATAATTGAGTGTGAATATGTTCCAATAAACTTTTATTCACAAAAACATGCAGTGAGCTGGATTTGGTCTGCGTGCCACAGCTTGCCAGCACCTGTACTAAAATGTCCCTGAAAATAGAGAACTTTGTTTTGTTCATTGGCTGTGTCACCAGTGCCTAGAGAAGTACCTGACATGGGATAGGTGACCAGTAAATATTTGTTGAGTGAATGAACTTATAAACGAATAAATGACTCAGACTCCTTCTCTGATCTCTTCTATATTTAAAGAGAGTACAAAGAACTGTGGGAGGTAAAAGGTACTTTCCTGGAAGAGAGAGTGTGGAGGGTCATGGAATCAGCTGGTATTTGAGCTGGACCCTGAAGAATAGGTAAGTATATGTCACCAGCAGTGGTAGGAGAAGCACACTGCAGGTAGGAGAAACACGCAAACAGGATAAGAAGCAGGGCACTTGTGGTGAATAATGAGGAGATCAGATGTTCTATAACAGGAGTTTCCTGACTTGCTTGATCTTCAAAATCACCTGTTATTAAAAATAGATTCCCAGTACCCTCCCTGGAGATTCTGATTTTGGAAGACAGGGTTGGCCAATGATAATTTACAAAATAAATATTTGGAAAGGCGTATGGCTTTGGAAAGATATACTGGAACCATTTCTAATGGGAAATAAAGTTTTCGCTTTTCTTAGAAAAAGGACTAGTATCAACTAGTAATCACTGGACCTATAATTACCCTGTACCTTCTGTGCCATAGAATGGAGGAAGAGCCCTGGCGGAAATCTACCCTACTTAACTGCATGTCTTCATATGTCCCCTGTTGATGTTGTAGGAGTACTCCAGCCTTTATGATGGAACAGCATGTAATTTAGTCAGTAAATTGTAGTCATATAAATTATAATAAATGTATCAAATTTGTAGCTACTAGCTTTGTTACTTTTGAATTTCTGGGTTGGCAAATCTCTCAGAGGGCAAATAGATTTAAATGGCGTAATAGAAAATTTGCATTCTCTTGCTGTACCTCTAATTCAGAGTGTAGTTTAATGCCCAGATTTGTTTGTAGACTAAGATCACTGGAAGGGCTGTATAGTTTAAGCCTCTTTTTTAATAATGGGGGGAAATCTGAAGCCTAAAAGGTGGGCAGGGACTTGCTCAAGTTCTGTCACCAAATTATTGGCAGAACCAGGAGTATAATGCAAATCTTAAGTTGCTAAATTTAGTTTTCTTTTCATGGCGCCATGCCACATGTATCAATAAAGTTCCTAATTTACATACTTTCTCTCCCCTTTAAATCTCATAGCTTTTTGCTCATATACCTCTTCTATACTGCTTACCATAAAGTTGTATCTTAATATCTTATCCTGAACGAGTAGCCCACTGTTATCCCAAATAAAAGCTGAGCTCTGCTTCCCTGGAGAGCTTAACATATTTCCTGGCACTTAGCATGTGTTCAGCAAATAATTGTAGACTTGAAATATCTTGAGCATCTTTTCTTTTCCCATGTGTTTTGACTCAAGTTCCTTTGCAGTTATATTGTCAGAAAAGTCAAGCTCTTCCAGAATTGCTGAAATACAAAGATAATTTCTCTTAAGCTTCCTTAAAAAAGTTGAATTCCCTATTATGGCTGAGACCTTTCTTAACAGCTCTTCTGATAGTTAAATGTCAGTTGCTTTAAAAAAGAAATGTCATTAAATTATCAGGGAAATAAATTACATATTTATTTGGGCTGAAATATTTTAATTGACCACTTAAAGATGATAGCAAAAGACTGATACGTTTCCTAGCTTGCACATTTCTCTCAATTGCCAGGTCTTTTTTGTTTATATCTCTTAGGGGATTTCATTTTTATTTCTCCTGCATTATGGTTATATATGTGCTTTTGACTCTCCCAGTGGGGGTGATAAGTTCTTTGAAGTCAAAGTACTTAAAAAAATTAATCTGTACATCCCCACAAAGCCTAGCTCTGTAGGAGCTAAATACTAAATATATTTACTTTAAAAAAATTGTTAGGAAGAGGTCAGTGTTACCTTGATTTCGATGTTATTTTGCAGCCCTCAAGTCAACAACCATTTTACTGAAAATCCAGCTTTGTGCCTTTCTGTGAGTTTAACGTTGGTAGCAGGTGTGGATTGGGGCATAAAAAAGTAAATAAAACATAGTTATGTTGACATAACCTGTAAGTATAATGTGATATGGAAATCTGAGATATGTACAAATAACCTGTATTAGAATCTGGAGGCAGGTTAATTCTGACAAGGTGAGTCCAGAGAGGCTCACAAAGTGTTAATATTTGAGATGAGTTTTACTGGGTCTTGGTCTTCTATTTCAGTTATTGGTTTTGATTTTTCTCAACACAACACACACACAAACACACAGATACACACACAAACACAGATACACACAAACACACATGCAAAGTGATTTGTTTTCTTTTTATAATCTCTTTGACTATAGACCTAAGAGAACTGCCTTTATGTAAGATTAAAGGAAAAGAGGAGCAGGTTTTATTGTGTTATTTGAAGGTTTCCCGGAGTCTGAAACACACAGCGACCGAAAGTATTTGGGATGGATGATGCCTGTAGTGTCATGAAACAAAGTTCATTAGCCAGAGAGAGACATACACTATTCTCAATTAACGGTGTTCTTTTCCAAGGATTTTCTCATTTACCTGTCGTTGTCTTCGATAGTATATTTACACTAAATATTCTCGTTGGTACAGGAAGCATAGTATGGTGGAGGAGGTTTTAACTTTGAAGTCAGACAGTTCTGTTTCTGTACCTAACTTTTCACTTATTGTATATGTGACTGAAGGCTGTTGCTTATCCTTTCTAGGGTTGTTTCTTCATTCTTGAGAAATATTGTTTTTCCTTTTTTTTTTTTCTTTCAGGTGTAGTCTCACTCTTTCACCTAGGTTGGAGTACAATGGCGAGATCTTGACTCACTGCAACCTGTGCCTCCTGAGTTCAAGCGATTCTCCTGCCTCAGCCTCCCAAATAGCTGGGATTGCAGGCGTGCACCACCACGCCTGGCTAATTTTTTTTTTTTTTTTTGTATTTTTAGTAGAGACGGGGTTTCACCGTGTTGGTCAGGCAGGGCTTGAACTCCTGACCTCAAATGATCCACCCACCATGCCCTCCCAAAGTGTTGTGATTACAGGTGTGAGCCACCGTGCCTGGCCTGAAAATTGTGATCATGGAAAGTACCTCACAGAATTGTGGGATGAATGGACCTAATGTTTGCAAAGCTCCTGTTTCAGCGTCCAGGATATGTTAGGCCATATGCCTACAGAGTCAGGCACATTTTCTTGAAACACAAAGCCCTTTATCTAGCTTAACCTCTTCCCACTTTAGAGTCGTGGGTGCAGGAAATATTTTGTTTTCCTCTTTACTGTAAGGAAAGTAACAGTGCTAGTGTGTTGTTGAAATGCCATGGTCTGGGCATGTGTTTAGCGAGAGAGATGCAGTGCGTGGTGGGGAATGGGAGGTGCTCAAGAGGGCATCCTCTCTGAAAGGGGTGACAGCCGCTTGGCGCTAGCTAATTATTGCCACGTGGAGATGCATCATTGCCAGATTTTTATGTAAACTCTTTGGTTTTTAAAATGTTGGCAGCTCATTCAAGTATTTTTAAAGCACTATGAGAGATACTTCCTCATGGAAGAAGAAAAATGCAACTTACAATCTTACTCAGTAGCATCAACTTTGGCTCAAAACAACAACAAAGCACGTTGTAAGTCCACAGTGCAAATGGCAAACAGAACCCGTCTAAGGACCAGATTTGGCCTGCAGCCCTCAATTTGCATCTTCTGTTCATATTTTTAACTGGTAGAGATAACAGTAAATGATGGCAAACACTTACTGAGTCCTTTGCATGTGCTAGAAGTTTTGCTATACTTTGCATATATCATTCAATTCTCACAATAACCTAAAGAGATGTCTATTACTATTATTATCCCATTTTACAGACGTGAGCATTGAGGCTTAAAGAAATGAAGTATCTTTCCTGATGTCACACAGATGAAATGTGACAGGTAGGTTTGAAAATCATACACACCAGTGGATCTCAGTCCTGGTGGTATTAAGTTAGAATGATTGGCATGCCCTTAAAAACAGTGTTGTCTAAGTCTACCCCCAAGCTCATTAAATCAGAATATCTGTGGGTGGGACTCAGACATGGCTGTTTTTTCAAAAGCCTCACATCAATGATTAGAAATAGTGGTAAGATAGATAAAATTTGTGCCTCCACATCTGGTACTACCTATCTCCTGTACTACCTATCTCCTGTACTCTATTTTATTTTATTTTTGAGTATTTATTGTTCCCTGAAAATTATGTGCATCTTTACCTGTTTATGAATTTTCTACTTTTACCACACTGGGATGTAAGCTCTGTGAGAGCCAGGATTTAGTCTTTTTAGGTTGTTTGTTGTATCCCCACCTAGGTCAGTGTCTGGCACATAATAGATGCTCAGTAAGTATTTACTTGAATGAAATTGGTTCTTCATCACAGTGAGCTTACAGTCTAGTGAGGGAGATACATAATACATTCTTAGTCCTATGAGATAAGCTCATAACTGGGATGTTCAATATGACTTTATTAACACTGGGAATACAACTGATTATCTCTTAGACATTGTTAGGATAAATTGTTTCTACGTGTATTGAATAGACTGTGGGGCATTTTTGGTCACCTGCACTACTACACTGGATCCATTCTGTGCTCTGGGGTGTGAGTGTGTGTGTGTGTGTGTCTGTGCATGTGTGTAATTTAGGGAACAGGTAACACACTCGTATTACCTCTGTTTGGACACAATTTTTTAGTGACAGAGCTAGGAATAACAAGTGGAACCTTCTAAGTTTTGTTGCTTAAATATCAGGCCCCCTCAGAATTCAGGACTGATGGTAGAGGATTTACCAGTCTACAGGGACTTCAGATATTCTCTTCTCTTTCTAGGAAAGGCAAATTGTTGGTCATCCTGCCCCCAACATTTACAGAAGTAGTTTCTCAGCTTTATTTATCCAACATTCTTATGATGGATAATGTTAATATTACAGCACACTATGGGCTATGATATGCCTATATTACAGAGAAGGCAGGCTGTGGTGAAGTGGAATAAGTGAAAAACTATCTATAACTCTGCTTCTAGATGCCCCACTTAAGCAAGTAAATGGGAATGTGAGTGACAATATCATAGGGATAACCTTGAAAGAGTGCTAGTTTTTAAACAAAAACAAATCATTTGGGACTTTAGGATTTAAACAGTTACTGATAATAAATTGCTTGTGACACATCTGAAAATTGATGGATCGCAGTGATAGTGAAAATATTTAACAACTGCTGTGGCCCAGGCACTGAACAATCGAAACCAACTCCAGTATAAACAGTGGTGCCATCAAGTATGCGCTGTTTGTCAGCCTTGCTGGTGGAGTCATTGTGTCTCGATGAAGCAACTAAGAGCCAGTGCTGCACAAAGTATTGAGAGAAACAAACAAAATCCAGGGTCTCCCCTTATGCGGAGTAGAGAGTAGATAGAGCCTTGTTCCAGAATGACAAAACTTTGGTCAAGGACTTGATCTTCACACTTATTGCTGGGGGCTCCAGGGCAAATCATTTGTTCTTTCTGAGCCTGAGTTGTTGTTTCTTCTTCTTCTTGTTCTTCTTGTTCTTGTTCTTCTTCTCCTTCTCCTTCTCCTCCTTCTTCCTTCTTCCTTCTTCTTTCTTCCTTCTTCCTTTTTCCTTTCTCCCTTCTCCCTTCTCCCTTCTCCCTTCTCCCTTCTCCTCCTCCTTCCTCTCCTCCTTCTCCTCCTTCTTCTTCTTCTTTTTTTTTTTGAGATGGAGTCTCACTCTGTTGCTTAGGCTGGAGTGTAGTGGTGTGATCCCTGCTCCTGCATCCTCTGCCTCCCAGGTTCAAGCGATTCTTCTGCCTCAGCCTCCTCAGTATCTGGGATTATAGGCATGCATGACCATGCCCAGCTAATTTTTGTATTTTTAGCCGAGACAGCGTTTCACCATATTGGCCAGGCTGGTCTTGAACTCCTGACCTCAGGTGATCCACCTGCCTTGCCCTCCCAAAGTGCTGGGATTACAGGCATGAGCCACCGCACCTGTCCAGAGCCTGCGTTTCTTCTAATATACAGTGGAGGAGAGTAATTTTTGTGTTACCTACTTTGCAGGCTCCAGAGGCCGATTGAGCACACTTGAAGCCAAGGTTAAAGATGATGGCTATGGGCATGATGACAGTAATTGTTCTTCTCTTGTTGGGGACTGATTGATGATCCCTGATTTCTCTGTTTAAATGTTGCCATAAACAAAGGTTGAGAGGTCCTTAGGGGAGAGGCAAGATAAGCAGAGGTAGGACTTGCCTTTCTTCTGTGCTTCTCCAGAATTCGTTGTGTCCTGTGGCATCCACAGACAAAAATTGAGCAATCTCCTTCATAGATGAGATTGTATAATTCAATAAAATAGGTTTAAATAGCCTTATGCCTGTATAATATTCATGAAAAGTGTCATGAGTGACATGGCTTGCTTGTTTTGAAAATGGGCTGATTTTGACAAAGGGGAAAAATCGGGATTCATTTACTGTAAGTTGAAAGTAAGAAACAACAAAGTTGAATATTAGAAGAACTTGGCTATCGCAAAAACCACATACTTTCACATCAGTAAAACATGGAGTTCTGATCTGAGTGAAATGTGAAACTTCTTGCAGACCACAGAGAGTAAAAAGGAGTACTTTTGTTTCATTATTAATACCATTGTCCTTATTTCTTTAAATGAGAATTGATAATACCCATAACAGAATCTTTCACACAGGCCAAAAACAGAAAGAAAGATAAATTAAACAAAACAAACAAACACCCAAAACCTCACCACCACCACCACGACTGCCAACAAAACCCAGTGCTGTGAGGATGCATCACCTTTAAGATCCCTTTAAGTCATTGTGTTCTAGAGAAAGGGGTTCTTTATTTGTTTCTATCAGGATAGAGTGAGTCTTCGTTAAAGTTTTCTTTCTTTCTTTCTTTCTTTCTTTCTTTCTTTCTTTCTTTCTTTCTTTCTTTCTTTCTTTCTTTCTTTCTTTTTTTCTTTCTTCTTTCCTTTTTTCTTCTTCTGGAAGACTGACAAAGTTGGCCTTTTGGTATATTACAAGAAAGATAACTTTGTCTTCTAATGTCTGCAGTGATATGAGGCAGGTGACTGTGTGTATTCTGTGGTGATCCATGTTCACAAGGAGAGACAGGCCAAGGATGCCCGGTTGATGAGTGTGCTGTAGGTGCTTGGGAGTGAGAAGGCAACAAAGCAAAGTGAACTTAAAAAATAGCTAGCCAGTGGAGTTGAGGGAGAGATGCTCGTTCTTTGCTGACACATGAAATAATTGTTGAGGGAGAGATGCTCAATCTTTGCCGACACATTGAAATAATTGTGTTGAAGAGTCTATGAAAAGAGGGTCAATAGATTTGAGTTTTCATTGCTTTGGCCACCACCTAATTATAGATGGCCTCCACTGTGAAATGTGCGAGTTGAAATAGATTTTTTAAAAGTTCATTCTCTGGACTGGCATTTAGAATTTGAGTTTATTCAATCCTTGCTTTTTGAGCAGTTAGGGTGTCATGGCAATAGAAGGGAAGCTGAGGCCAGAGTGGTGGGGGTAGGTGTTGGGTGGAATGTGTGTGGTTGAGCAGAGCATTATTATTATTGCCATTATTATTTTTTAAAAGAGTCCTTATAGTAAAGAGAGCCAACATTGATTGAATATATGTTCCTTGCCAGAACTTGGGCTAAGTGCTTTATTATAAGTTATCTTATTTAATTTTCACAGAAACCTGTTGAAGTGTAAGTTTTAGCTTTCTGTTTCACAGCTGTGGAAACTGAGGTGCTGAAAGGATGAAGAACTTCCAAAAAGTCAAAGATATTAAGCAGCTGTATTAGTCTTCAGATCCTGATATCTTTCTCATGCTTATTCTGATATGCCATATTAAGTTGCAGAATTGAGGCCAGGTGCAGTGGCCCCAATTTTTTTTTAGTTATTCTTATTTTCTAATTATTTTATGTGCTCTCTCTCTCTCTCTGTCTATTGTCAAATCTCATTACTTTGGGAGGCTGCAGTGGGAGGATCTCTTGATGCCAGGAGTTTGAGACCAGACTGGGCAACCTAGTGAGACCCCATTTCTACAAAAAAATGAAATAAAACAAAATCATGATGGTGTACACCTGTAGTCCTAGCTACTCAGGAGGCTGAGGCAGGAACATTGCTTGAGAGTTCAAGGCTGCAGTGAGCTATGATTGTGCTGCTATACTCCAGCTTGGATAATGGAGCGAGACCCTATCTCTAAACATAAAATAAAATAAAATAAAATAAAATAAAATAAAATAAGGTAAGATAAAATAAACTTATGGAGTTGGAACATTGCAGGCTATCTATCTGGCTTCCTTGCCCTGAATTCATCGTTCTCTTTGATGTGCTATTGTCCAACATTTCTTTTTTTTCTGTTTTTGAGACTGCATGAGTGCAGTGGCCTGATGTTGGCTCACTGCAACCTCTGTGTCCTGAATTCAAGTGATTCTCCTGCCTCAGCCTTCTGAGTAGCTGGGATTACAGGCACTCACTGCCACGCCTGGCTAATTTTTGTATTTTCAGTAGAGACAGCGTTTCACCATATTGGCCAGGCTGGTCTCGAACTCCTGACATCAGATGATTCTCCTGCCTCGGCCTCCCAAAGTGCTGGGATTACAGGTGTGAGCCACCGCGCCCGGCCTTTCCAACATTTCTTTAAAGAAACTAAAAACCAATTTGAATAAGTAACACAAAAATATAGTTTAAACTATAGTATAAAATTCAAAACTCTGCAATGACAAGTACATCTTTATCTTATCTCTCTACTTCTCCCACCCAGAGGAAAGTATCAGTTCTTTATATATCCTTTTAGAAATAAACTGCGTATAAATAAGCATGTGTATACATACACACACAGAAACACACACACACATGTATTTATATTCCAGTGTATATAAATACATTTATATACATGCCATTTATATACACATTTGCATTTCTGTTATTAGCGACTCTAAACACCATATGAAATGGGGCGTGCCCATTTGTAATTCCATTTTCTGAACTGTCCTTCACTTCCTTTTCTATTGGATTGCTGAATTTTTGCATATTGATTTATTACAGTTAAGAAAATTAACTTGTAGTCTGTGACAGGAATTGTAATGCTTTACCATTTTGCATTTCTTTTTTAACTTGCAGATTAAAATAAAAACTTTTATATAGTTAATCCTTTTTTTGATTTTATGTTTCTTTGATTTTGTGTGATACTTAGAAATGCCTTCCCCACTTTGTGAGATTTAAAAAGAAATGTCCATTTTTTCTTCTCATTATTTCATCTGCTCTTTCTTTCTCAAATCTTTGAACCATTGAAATTTTATTTTGGTAAAAAATGTGAGGTGAGGATTTATTTTGATATTTTTCTGGATCTGCATTTCCAAACACTGCTTATTGAGGAGTCCATCTCTTTCACACTGATGTGAAAAGCTACCTTTATTGTATATTAAATTTCTTAATACTTAAAGATTTAATACTTAAGAACACCGTGGAATACTATGCACCCATAAAAAAGGATGAGTTCATGTCCTTTGTAGGGACATGGATGAAGCTGGAAACCATCATTCTCAGCAAACTATCACAAGGACAAAAAAACAAATACTGCATGTTCTCACTCATAGGTGGGAATTGATCAATGAGAACACTTGGACACAGGAAGGGGAACATCACACACTGGGGCCTGTCATAGGGTGGGGGGAGGGGGGAGGGATAGCATTGGGAGAAATACCTAATGTAAATGACAAGTTAATGGGTGCAGCAAACCAGCGTGGCACATGTATACCTGTGTAACAAATCTGCACGTTGTGCACATGTACCCTAGAACTTAAAAGTATAAAAAAAAAAAGAAAAAAAAGAATTTGCATCTATTTTTAGACTTTCTGTTCTATTCATCTGTCACTTCATGTGTCATTATTATGCTTTCAATTTTTGTAGCTTTATAATATGTTTTGTTATCTGACAAAGATTCCCCATTCTTGTTAGTTTCTCTTTTTCAGAAAATTTCTGGCTTTTAATGCTTGTTTATTTTTCATTGAACTTTATAATGAATCTGTCTAGTTCTAAAAATAGTGTTCTGGCTGGGCGTGGTGGCTCACCGGTAATCCCAGCACTTTGGGTGGCCGAGGTGGGCAGATCACTTGAGGTCAGAAGTTCAAGACCAGCCTGGCCAACACGGTGAAACCCTATTTACTAAGAATACAAAGATTAGCCAAGTGTGGTGGTGGGCTCCTGTAGTCCAGCTACTCGGGAGGCTGAGGCAGGAGAATTGCTTGAACTGGGAAGTGGAGGTTGTAGTGAGCCAAGATCCCGCCACTGCACTCCAGCCTGAGTGACAGAGTGAGACTCTATCTCAAAAAAAAAAAAAAAAAAAAAAAAAAAAGGAAAATAATAAAAAAAAGTTCTGTTGATATATTTATGAGATTTGCTGGGTTTATTCATTAGCATTACATGCTATACATTCTAAAGGTGTTGATTCTTTTTCTTGGAATACTAATGCCTTTCCATTTGTTGAAACCTTGTTTGATGTTCCCAGGAGCACTAAGATTTTTCTTCATGTAGACCATGCATGTTTCTAATAAGTTAATTTTTCTAGATATTTTCTGCTTGCTCTAGTTAATGTAATTATTTTCTATTTCATTTAATTATGTGTGTGTGTGCCTGTGTGTTTGGGGTCTGGATTTCAGTACATTGATTTTCTACTCAGCCACTTTACTGAATTGTCTCGTTATTTGAATAATTGCAGATAAATTTTCTTTGAGTTTCTAGTTAAGTAAGTATATCATCTGCCAATAATTTATCCTTTCTTTCCAATTTTTACAACACTTATAGCTTTCTTCTAATTGTACTAATACCTCTAGAATAGTACATATCAAATAACTGTGTTTGAGTAAATGTCCTTTTGTGTCTGAGTTTAATGGGAATGCTCATAATGTTCCCTGTTACTAGTGATGTTGGCTTTCGATTTGAGAAATGTATTGTGTTGAAAAGTATCCACACTTATTTTGATAGTGTTGTTATTGTTGTTATTTTAATTGAGACTGGTTGTTAAACGGTTATCTAACTTTTTTTCAAAGGAACTTTGAAAGTAATCATATATTCTTAAAAAATTTTATATTTTTCTCTTTTGTCCTGTAAATTTGCTGTAATATATGAATAAAATTTTCAGAATGAAATCCTGTTAGTATTCTTGCTAAAATAATTATCAACTTGGTCATTGTTTCTATATTATATATTTTTAGTGTTGCTAGATTCTAGAGATCATTAATATATTAATGATCTGTGCTTCAATTTTCATAAGTGAGATTATTGGAAAATTCTGCGTGTGTGTGTGTGTGTGTGTGTGTGTGTGTGTGTGTGTGATTGAGACCATCCTGACCAAAATGGTGAAACCCCCGTCTCTAATAAAAATACAAAAATTAGCTGGGTGTGGTGTCATGCGCCTGTAGTCCCAGCTACTTGGGAGGCTGAGGCAGGAGAATCGCTTGAACCCGGGAGGTGGAGTTTGCAGTGAGCGAGATTGTGCCACTGCACTCCAGCCTGGCAACAGAGCGAGACTCCATCTCAAAACAAATAAACAAGGAAGCTTTTCTTTTTTCTTTATTTTGAAATAGTTTGATAACATTAACATGGGTTATTTCTTTAACATATGATAGAATTCCCTTGTGAAAATACCTTCACTTATTGCCTTTTTTGGAGTGAAGAATGTATTTGCTCTTTAAAATTTTTTACATTTTTTCTATAGTAATTGGACTAATTAGCTTTTATATCTATTGTGTGATTACCTTTGTTAAATTATAGTTTTTTTAGGGAAGTCACCTATTTCAAATTCATTTGCATGGTGTAAAATAATTTCTCATGATTATTTTCATTTCCTCTGTATTTATGGTTATATTTCACATTATTATTTAAAGTTTTATGGATTTCTGCTATGTGTATCCATCTTTCTGGCTAATGTATCAGAGTTTAATTTATTATTTATTTAAAAAATAGTTTTTGCATTTATGTATTGGCTCTACCACTCTGTAATTCTTTATTTTCTCTTTAAAATCTTCAATAATACCTTCTGCTTTTTCTAGGCTTATTTTGTTATTTTTCTCATTGTTTGAACTTGACTCTTCATTCCCATATTTTTATTTCTGCTTTCTTATTAATATAAATAAGATATAAATTTTCCTGTAAGAGATCCTTATTTGTGTGCCGTAAGTTTTGCTAAATAGTGTTTTTAGTCTTATTTTTTAGTTGTTTGACTATGTACAGGTTCTTGAAATCCCAGACCCTTTAGAATGTAGGATGTGCAGGGACAGGCACCTTGTCTGTTTATTCATTTTGGGTCTACCATAGTGCCTGACATATATTTCTTAAGCACTTGCTAATGTGCTTAAGAGATGCTTTTGTATGAATAAATAAACCTCCAGGGAATTATTATGGAATTTGTGGCTGATTCAGTCCTGTAACTCTAGTTCGTTTCTGCCTCATTTGGATATTCTCTCTAGGTATCTACTAATGTGTAGGAATAAGAACGTATTAGACATGCTTCAAATTACCTTTTTAGGTCATGATATTAATAGATTTATTTTAAAAGTCTACATAGTTTTTCTCAAATCAAGTATACCTGAGTAAAAATGTCTTTCTAAAGATTAGCCTAGCTGGGCGTGGTGGCTTACGCCTATAATCCTACTACTTTGGGAGGCCGAGGCAGGCAGATCACCTGAGGTCAGGAGTTTAAGACCAGCCTGGCCAACATGGTGAAACCCCATCTCTACTAAAAAAATACAAAAAAATTAACTGGGCATGGTGGCAGCCACCTGTAATCCCAGCTACTCCAGAGGCTGAGGCAGGAGAATCATTTGAACTCAGGAGGTGGAGGTTGCAGTGAGCCGGGATCCTGCCATTGCACTCCAGCCTGGACGACAAGAGTGAAACTCTGTCTCAAAAAAACAAAACAAAACAAAACAAAAAGATTAGCCCAAGCTATTTCTAGCTACTCGGGAGGTTGAGGCAGGAGGATCACTTGAGCCTAGAAGTTTGAGGTTACAGCGTGCTATGATCATGCTACTTAACTCCAGCCTGGGTGACTGACCAAGACCCTACTGGAAGAAAAAAAAAAAAAAATAAGAATTGCTCAAGAAAAAATACAGTTGAGTAGAATTAGAATGCTAGCACTGTTGCAATAGCAGAGATCACATGATGCCCATGATGTTTGTGACCTTGGACACTTTGGGCTAAATTTTGCACAGAAGCCCAAGTCCAGGATAGAAATGATAACAATGAACTTGCTGTAGTGCAGGGAAAGGTGCAGAGCTGGGGGGAAGCCCAAACCCCTACTGATGGCAACTTTTTCTTCTGACCTCTTCCTATGTCTCATTTAAAAACCAGTAGCTTTACTTTAAAAACTCAATTTTCAGATGAGAATGAAAACAAAAATGCAAAGAAGGCAAATGATTCATAAAAGTTGCTGAGTGAATTAGAACTATAATGTGGGACAAACACTCCGCCTTTCTGTCTCTGCAGCTAGTGGTATTTCCAGGTTCCCAGGGAGCCTCCTGTCCCTTGCTCCACTGTGCATTTTTAGATGGACCTGATATTTGGTTACCTCCCTTGGCAGGCCCAACAATCCTTGCTAAGGCACAGACTGTGTGTTTGCTGATCCCTGAGGGGAAAGCTGTGATTCAGGCTCTGAAGTCTAAGAATTGCAGACTTAGTTTCTTGTCTCCCGATGAAACTGCTAATCTGGGTGCCAATGGTGTTTCTGCTACATGGACACCTGCCCACACAGCATGATTAGAAATTATAATGATGACGACGATGAGTCTTCCAGGACACCCACGTTCTTTGCAAGATATTTCTGCTAATCGTTTCTACCAGAATCAGTTGGAAAACTTTTTTTTTTAAGTTGTTTTTTTTTTTTTCTCTGTATCTGAGTCAACCAAAAATGCTGGTCTAATTCAGGTATAGATTACAGGTTTGTCCTCACCATTAATGGTGTGTTATTATTCATGCAGGGCATCCTAGAGCCTTGGGCACATGGTGTAATGGAAAGCACATTGGGCCAGGGAGATGTGGATTCAGGCTTGAGCAGTGCCAAAAATTTTCGTTATGGCCTTGGTAAAGGTGACTTCCCATCTTTGTGACTTTGTGTCCCCTTCTGTTAAATGGGCATTCAAATCTTTTGTACCTAATTTATTAGGGCCCTGATAATCAAATAAGCCAATAAGTAAGAAAATGTTTTCTTAACCACACTGTAAGTGAAGAGGATTCATACTGAAATCAGTTTTCCATTATTGCTGTCTTAGCCTGCTAAAGTTATATTTAGTGTAGTGCAACTAAGCAGGGTTGTGAGAGCCGGGAAGGTAGACTGCTGTATTGGGGCAGGGTCAGGGCAGATAAAGGACCAAAATAATGCCTGAAATGCTGTATTAACATGCTCTACCTCGAACTGCTATCTTGAACTGGGGAAAAAAATGAAGCTCTGAGGGGATGGTGCACAGGGAGAAAAGAGAGAATCTCAGGAACTGAAAGTCTCAATGGAGAAGTAAGAGGTGGGAGAAGAATAGGAGGCTAGAGTGAGGGCATGTGATCGTGGAATACCGATCTGCAGACAAGAGAAGAAAGTAGAAAAATGCCAGCACTGTCTTTGGACCCTGTGTATCTGGAGTGTGGGAGGACAGGCAGACACAAATAGAGAGGCTCTAGGGAAAACAGCATTCTCATAGAAGATCCTTCTCCACAAAAAGCCCTCCAAATGTCCTCCAGGAGGGTAGAAGCTGGTTTTAAAGCTCTTTAGGGTCAGGAAGATCCTTCTCTTATTTTTCTTTGCATCCTGCAGTTTAATTTAGCACAGTACTTTGCTCACAGCACTTAAAAAATTATTTTGGGCCTTGCTTTTTAATTTTAGGCCCAAATACCTGAAAAAATGTTCAGGAGGAATTCTGATAAGAAAGAGCTAACTTAGGCAATTCCATTTCTTTTTTTGGTTCACTGTTTCCTCATCTGAAAAGTGTTGGGCTCCATGACGTGGTTTCTATGACACTCAGTACCTTTGTTGAAGAGAAAACATTTTTCTAAAACTAGGATTTAAAAAAAAAAAAAAGAAAAACAAAACTCGTGAATATGTGGATATTTTTGTGATAGTGATGAGGGTTTGGGAATGGAGTAGAATGTTTCCTAAAGTCCTTTTCTTTTAGCAGAAGATTTGAGTTTGTAAACTCGGCTCATATAATTTCAGCTTGCCTGTCTACCTTCCTTCCATCTACCTACCCACCTACTTACATACGTACCTACTTATATATGGAGAAGATGGTGGAATTTAATTTTTCTTATTCTTTTTGACTTTGGTTGGCTTGGTGAATCAAGTAAACTGTGTTGAAGAAAAACTAACTTTTGAGGGAAAAAATTGAAAAAAAATTATGATTCTTTGAAAAGGATTTTTCTCAGGTTAGTTTATATAGTTTCACAGACACTTGAGAAAAGGATTAGAAAGTTCAGACACTGAATCTCCAGAAACCCCTGTAAATGTGTTGGCTAAGCATCTTTTCTTCTCAGGAACACAGACGGGAACAGACTTTCTTTCAGTAAAACAGGGCCAGTATAGTCTTTGAAACATCCGACGGTGGTTTGGCAAGAGGATTCTCTATATAATGCCTGTCCAAATATAAAATAAAAATTTTCAACAGTTAGCAAAAATGTGGATTTTTCAGTTATCAATTCCTTATTTGGCACAGTTGGTCTTTCTCATCTTATTCATTCATTGATTTATTTCATTTTATATATTTACTTTTAAAATACTTGTTTAATTCACCTTTCTTGCTCCCATTGAGACTTTTAACTAATCAAATGCATTTGAAATGCTATTAATTTTATTATAACAGTAAGACCCAAGACATCACTTTATGTAGTATCTTGTATTGTAGTTCATTGTTGTCAGCTCTTCTTCTGATGATGTTTTGATTTAGCTGGAAGCAGTTTAAGGGTGTTCATCCCCCAGTAATGTTTATCTGTTGAAGCTCGTGAGCTAGACTAACAGTACAAAGAGTTCCTGTGCACCCTTCACCCAGCTTTCCCTGATGTTAACATCTTACATAACGAAAGTATGTTTAAGCAAAGAAATTATCATTGGTGTAACATGACTAATGAAATGATTATATCTTTTATTGGCAGGTTTCCAGTTTTTCCACTAATGCCTTTTGTTTTTTCCTAGATCTAGTTTAGGATACTACTGTGCATTTAGTCATCTTGTCTTCTTTGTCTCCTCCTGACTGTGGCTATTTCTCAGCCTTTCCCTGTTTTTAGGACCTTGACACTTTTTTAGTGTAATAGTCAGGTATTTTGAAGAATGAATGTCTCGCAATTTGAGTCTGACTGATCCTTTCTCATGATTAGACTGGGGTTTTAGATTTCTGGGAAGACCACCACAGAGGTGAAGTACGCTTCTCATTGCTTCATATTACAGAGTACATGATGTTAATGTGAGTTATTTCTGGTGATGTTAACTGTGATAGTGGCCAGTTTTGTTTTATTTTATGTTTTAATAGAAGACCAGTTGTCCGGGACTATGCACACTCCAACACCTTTGCAAATTGGTGGTAATGATTATTGACTAGTCCTCAAACTACTAACTTCATGATAATGGAAAGCCGAAACTCCCAAATCACATGGACCTCAAAGTTCAATTAGAAAATTCGGTTAGGACCTAAAGACCGTGTTGGGATTTGCTACAGCCTGCCCTGCAGTCTCAACTCTGGGGCCCCCTCAGTGGTGGGCTCAGTCACAGTGCTGCTTTTGTGTATACTTACCCAGTAAACAACCCAGGCATTGGGACCTGTCTCAGAAACCACATCTCCAATAGAAAGGAGAACACTCGGGAAAGCAGGAAGGAGTAAGAAATGGAACTCGCCCATCCTTCCAACTAATCCTTTTCCTTTGTAAGTATGGCTTAGTGGATGTCAGCCATTCACTATTCAGGGCAGGATAGGGATGAGGAAAGAATTCTTTTTCATTTGACAAGGACGTGGAATTTTCCTTATCTATAGACCAAGACTAGAAGGTATGGAGAGGAAAAGGGATTCTCATCTCTTTCTTTTGGTAGCCTCATGCACTGATGCATCGTACTTACTGAATGTTTTACCTTCTCTGTGCTCTTCTCAGAGGATGCACAGAGGATTGGGAAGAGGAAGTATTGGTGACTAGACCTAGAAAAAAGAGCTTGTTTCAAACCACAAAAAGTTTGAGGGTAGAATCTCAAGTCCTGTGTGTGATGACGTCAGTAGAAAAGGTATCCCAGTGGCCAGTGTGAGTAAACTGTCATATTTTTGGTAGTAATCCTTGGTTCTGTTTGATTTTCCTCATCCTCACATATAAGATGGAGCCATTTCTCCCTCTGGCATTTGCCATCACAGAGTCCTGCAATCTCTTGGTCTTGAGATAGAAGGTCGAGAGAAACACTTTGCAGTAATGGGAGAACTGGGTCTGCCTGTGGGAGCACTTGTATCTCAATCAATGTTATAGAACTTGGCTCCTTGTCTCCAATAAATGTTTTGCTCTGTTCTCATCCTGGGAGTTGAAGGTTGAGGCGAGGTGGGAGGTGTGCTATATGATATGGCAGCCACTAACCACATGTGGCGTTGAGCACTTGAAAGGTGGCTAGTGCCACATGTTGAAAAAATAATATTTTTGGATATATTTGTAAAATAATTGTTTTCAATGATCCTTTTGAAATGTGGCTACTAGAAAATTTTAAATGGTGTATGTGGCTCCTGTGCTAATTCTATTGGATGGTGCTGGCTTAGAGCCTGGGAAGAACATGGATCAGAGTCAATTGACCTTGTGTTCTCCCCTGAGTTCTAATAATATTGGCATTAAAAGGAGAAGCTTCAACAGCCATAATTTTCATTTTAAAAAGTCTAATTCAGAAGAACTGGCTCATTTTATATTATTGCTTGGACTGGAGAAAAATCTGACATTTGGTATTTTCATAATTGAGAACATAACTTGCTGACTTAAAAAAAAAAAAAATCACAACATTTTGTGCTTGGCCTTAGGTACCAGCCTTTGAGCTCTTTGAAAATAGGGATTGGGTCTTTTTCTCTTTCTACCATCCTTTTTCCCCCAAAACCACACACTAACACATAGAAGATGGTTAACTGGCATTTGTTGAAAACCAAAATAACCTTAAATAGAGAAAACTTTGTGAAGCTACCTTGTATTTATGGTTGGAAGAGTGAAATACCTTTATAAGGCATCCCATTTTCTTAAGATAGCCAGCCAAAATGAAGAACATTGATCCAAGTGTTTATTTACTTATTGATTTAATTACCATTCTCATCAGGTGTCCCTGTCATCTCAGCTTATGATAAAGAATCTTTTCAAAATTCTTAACCTCACCACTCTCTAGGTAAAGGGAGACAGAAAAGGATGCTGCTTACATACACGAATCCCCACCTTTGCTCAGATATTATGTCTAAGGGCCCAAGGACTGGATAATTCTTATTTTTTCTGTGGCTTGATCCTTTCCAACATTTAATCTATGGAGGATGTGAGGATAATAATGAAAAGGCAAGTTTAAGCTTGGACTGTAGATACTTTTCATTGGGTGATTTTATTTTATTATGCTTCATTGTGAACCAGAGCCTCTGTGAACATATGACTTATAGGCCCTCAGGCTTTCATTGTGTCCCTTTCCCTGATTCGTCCTTCTTCACCGCATGCCCTGGTGTTGGGTGAGGGAGCAGGCTTTATGTGATGTCATTTTCTCAGAGCCCTGAGCTGGGAAATTCAAGTCTCCATGATTCGTAGTTAGGCATGGAAGAGACCCAAAATGATCCCTCAGGAACATGTTGAGTTGGTCAGAGGTAACCCTTATAGAATCTATGATGGCTTAGTTGTTCACTTATCCTAGAAAAGACCTCTTTAAAAAGGCCTTTTGATTATATACGGCCTGAGTTTTAAGTGATATTTGCAGTGTTGATTCTCTGGTAGAAGAGAATGAAAAGTTGTTAGTGCTCTTGGAAGTGTGCCGGACAGCTGTAGTGATGGGAAAAGTATTGGCCTTGGAGTTAGACCTGTGTTTACTTCCTGGCTCTGCTATTTTCTAGTTGTATGACTCTATGCAAGTAACTTCTCATCTCTGAGCATTAATTTCTTCATCTGTTCAACGTAGACAATGTCTGCCACACAAAGTTGTGATATGTTAATGTATGTGGGATACCTATCTCAGGACCCAGTACTTAGTCTTTATAAAACACTAAATGAATTGGTTTTCTCACGTATGTCTTATGGTTTTGCTGGTGATGGACCAATAGTCATCTTCCCTCTTCACTTTAGAGGTGGGGGAAAAGGGCATTAGAGTGATTGTGTGGTAAAATCCACTCTAATTCTAGCTGTGAGAAAAAGATCAGTGAAAATGTGGTAAGCAATTGCTTCTAAAAAGCTTGGACTAAAAGCGCTTGATGGATTTGTGCTGGCTTCCCGGTAGACTCATCTCTGTACTGCCCGCACAGCACAATTAATCGTTATTACTAGAGAAGGAACAAATAAAGAAAAGAGAGAGAGCAGACACAAAAACATCCTTTCATCTTTCTGAAGACAGTCCCCTTTGTCAGATCAGTGGAGCCGTACCTGTGAATCACCTTGGGAAAGCACAGTGTGGGTAACTAGAAGGAAGATCTTGTGGCTCATTTTGTACCCACTTCCTGGGCTGGGGAAATATCTAAACTAACCTTTCTTACTTGTCAATATCTACTACCGTTCACCATGCATCTTCACAGATGAGGGCCTCTTTCTCACATCTTCACTCCAAACACATTACTGTGTAGACAGCCACTTATTTTCTGGGAAGAAAACTTTGCAAAGCAGTAGCAGAATAAAGTTGAGGGTAAACAGAGGCCATGGAAAAGCACTAGAGTTTGAGTGCGGAGACATGAGTCTGAGCATGAGCAGTGAATAGCTCATGAAACACTCAAGTTGCATTCTCCTTATGTGGAAATAAAATAAGTCATGGTTCTTCTATGCACGTGGCACCTGACCTTGGGTCCTTATTGCTATGCTGCTAGAGTCTATGAATCAAGATTTGCCAGTTGTGGTCTTGAAGTTTAGTCAGATTAAAAGGGAACTCTGACTTTGAGGGTGAATGCCCCAAGTGGGCATCTTATTCTCCTATGGATTCAGCTTGTTAGGCAGAATGGAAGTGGAGGGCATAGATTTTAGGGTTTTCTCCTGGGATTGAATCCAGCTGAAGCAGGAATGATTCTGGGTGAGCTATATAATGTCTCTGAGCATCAGTTTGTCATTTTCTTACATAGGAATAGAGTTATTGCCAAATTTGGAGATAGTACATGTTGCAATGTGGTTGACACAGAATAAGCTTTCAATAAATGATTGGTATTGTTGTTACTATCTATAACTACAATAATTTCCCTAGCCTTATTTTATAGGAATAGGTTGTGGCAACATGAAATGTAACTTGGAAAACTGATTTGCACTAGATAGATAGAAACCATGTATTTCTATCTATATAATGAACAATGTCATTTAAGAAAGCTTAGAGGCAATTCCACCACCACCATCTTCTTTTTTATTTCCACTCCTAGATTATTTGCCCTCAAGTCTTGGGTAGTTTCTTTTTTGCCACATCTCTTGAATATTTCTTCTTTACTATATTCCACCTATTATTACCATAAGCCCAACGTTCATCACCTCCTGCTCCACTGTTGTTCCTGTCTCCTGGCTCTCCTAGAGCCTTGATTCTTAAAGTGTCATTCACAGAGCAGCAGCATCACCCAAAATGCATCATCTCAAGATCTACCAAGACCTCCTGAAGCATGAGGCAGGTTCACCCCCATGTTGTAGGACCTCCATATAACTCATTTAACTACTTCTCTTGCTCAGAGTACATGCTTGGCCTGTGCGTATTTGTTCTGCCTCCAGAATATTTCCTGACTCTGATTGCTATCATTACTTCTTTTGAATCTACCTAAATTCAAGTTACCATCCATTGTCATGACTATGGCAATAGTCTCTGAAATTGTCTTCTACTTTTATGGTTTTCTCTTATGGCCTTTTCCCACATCACTTGGAGAGATCTTCTAAAATTGTTGGTCAGATCATATCACACCCCTCCCCTTAAGCCATATGGTGGCTGCTGTGGTATCTGCAGAAGGTCCCTGACTTCTGATGGTTTGACTTACAATTTGTCCACTTTACACTGAGTTTATCTGGATGTAACCGCCCCATAGAAATCAAGGAGCATCTGTAGAAACGTCTGAAAGACCCTTTCATGGCCTGCAAAGCCATGTGAGATGGCTCTCTGTTCTCTCCTTTTTTTTTTTTCTTTCTTTATTTTTTTTGAGATAGAGTCTCGCTCTTGTCTCCCGGGCTGGAGTGCGATGGTGTGATCTCGGCTCACTGCAACCTCCGCCTTCTGTGTTCAAGTGATTCTCCTGCCTCAGCCTCTCGAGTAGCTGGGATTACAGGCACCTGCCATCACGCTCGGCTAATTTTTGTATTTTTAGTAGAGATGGGTTTTCACCATGCTGGCCAGGCTGGTCTCGAACTCCTATCTCAGGTGATCCACCCGCCTCGGCCTCCCAAAGTGCTGGAATTACAGGCGTGAGCCACTGCGCCTGGCCTCTCTGCTGTTTTCATACCACTCATCACTTTACACAGTAATCTGTAGACACACTGACCTTCCTTTAACCCTCTATGTAAGCCAAGCTTTTTCCCACTTGATCTTTCTCTGATTCTGTGCAAAACTGGCTTGAAAGTATCTTTCAAGGCTTAGCTCAAATGTTATAGCCTTACCTAGCTCTTCCCCATTCTTTAGCTAAAGTAGCACATACACACCCCTCCCCATCATTTTTCTGTCATTATCTTGCTTTATAGTCTACACAGCATGTATGGTTCTCTAAAAGAAGGATTACCATGCTTTTGTTTTCTTTATGTACATTGCAAACTATTTTGGTGAGAAATATTTTAGTAATAATAATAAAGGTGAAGGTTTAGTGAGTGTTTGCTATAGGCTAGGCACTGTGTATGGTAAATTAAATCATTTAATAGATCATTTTATTTGGATTATTTCATTCTATTTAGCTGATTATATATTTATATTTTTTGTGTTCCTCTTGTTTTAGGATATCAGCTTCTTGAGAGCAGGGTCCATGTTTGTTGCATCTGTATCTCTGCCTGTAGAAGATTCTCTGGCATAGGGATTTTTGTGCAGGAAACGTTTATTCAGGAACTGAATGGATCTCAGAAGATTATCATTTGGGAATACATCTACATGACAAGAAAGAACAAAGAGTCTCTCTCATTCTTTTTCCCAGATATATCCCGGGAGAAAATACCCTTGACTTTTTCTTGTCTTTACTCTGAGAAGGAAGCAGTTGTTGGAATCTGATTTAGGATTGGCTGTAGTGGCCCTGTGTGCAGACACAGATCTTGGGATTCATCTGACCATTTGGGGAGAGAGGTTCTTGAGGGGCACCTTGATGATAACGAGTCTTTCTAAAGCTTTAAGTTTGGCGTTTGAGGTGGTTGGAAATACCAGGTCTTCCGACTTTTACGTTCTTTGTGCGCACGCTGGTGATGTGCGTATGTGAACCTTTTATTATTATGGACTCAGCCAGCAGTAACCATGGTGAGTAGACCTATCACACAGCATTTTTCTGAGTCAGTTTAAAATGCTGACAATTAAATATACCGTACTCTTTTAAGCAATCCATCAGTCTCTCTTGTTGTCATGGTGACCGGAGTATATTTAGAAATGTGACAAGTACACTGAGTTCAATTGCACTTTTGCCAAAACATAGTTTTGCAGCTAAAATTGAATTTCCTGATTGAAGATCCAAGTGCTGTTAAGGGGGCATGATCGTTTCTATACATTATTCTGGAAGTATAACTTACATTATTCTGTTAAATCCACAGTTACGAGTCTTATCGGGTATTGATAGTTAAAGTGGTTGTACTTAAAGTTGATGAAATAAAGTGAAATAAAAGTGACATGATGCTTTTTCTATTGAAAATGAAACTGGGCCTTACTAATATAACTCGTTTAATGATTAGTTTCTTTATATATTTATAAAGACATTGTAGGTATGTACATGTCTGTTCTTCAGAATTATATTTCTAATTTAAAATAATATATCATGGAGATCCTCCCCTCTTTCCTGCTTGTATTCTATTCTTAGCATTGTGAGGGCATTCTTTTTTCTTTGGGTCTGACCTCTGTTTGATAAGCATTCTTATTTTTCCTCAATCTCAATTCTTCTGGATTTTAAATGAAGTAAAGAGACACAATGAACATGACTTTTTGCCCAAACAAAGGAAAAACGAAACTCTTCTCTTTATTCAAGAACGTAGTTAAATTCTTACTTTCTTATCATCCTCTGTCCTGTCAACATAGTGCTGAGAATGATGTGTATCAACTCATTCAACCACATAAAGTTTAGGAATTAATGTAGTGGCTGGGTCATGATTACAACACTGATTTCATTCCTGGCCAAAGACTGATTCTTCTGCTCTTGAGGTGAGAAAAGCCAGTACTCCTGGATACTTTCGCTACTCTATTTTTATCCAACTGGATGAGTCTGCAACTGGGATAGATTATGAGCCTCTAATAATATACGGTTAGACTACCATTATCTCTTTCATGAACATTGCCAACAGTGTTTTTTTTGGTAAGAGATATCTTAGTTGTAATAACAGTTTGTAGGATTTATGGAATGTTTACTATATGCTAGGCACTGTATATAGTAAGCTCCTTAACGGATCCTTATATTGGATCTACACAGTAATCTTATGAGATAGTTCCCATTGTATTCTTATTTTACGTTAAAGAAACAGGTTTGGAGAGATACTGTCTTTTGAAGAAGCATATAATTTGAGCAGTAGTGGAGTCTGAATTCTGATACAGGTGCCCTAGTAACCACTGCCTGTTCCATGGAAGGCACACAGTGAGTATTTTTTTTTACTGACCAGTGGCCTCTTGTATGGTGACGTCATACAGATGTTTCAGTGTTTCCAGAGGCTCGTGAAAGTAGCAGTTATATAAAGATAGACAGGTGGCAGCATCTGAAAGTAGAGAGGAGCTACTCTTTATCTTTCCTAATGGTTTAGAGCCAAAGTAGATTAGTGCTAGGGAGAGAGGGGGCATAAGTCCTATCTAGTTCAGTGGTTTCATCTCTGAACTCCTTTATGCTCTTAAAAATGAGCTTTTGTTTGTGTGCATTGTGTATAATGATATTTACCATATTCAAAAAAGTAAGAAATGAAACTACAATTTTAATGAAAAATATTTATATAAAAAATAAATATATTTGTGAAAAAATAATGACAAAAGTGGGAGCTGGATTCTGCATTTAATTTGTTGTGAAATATTGTTTTGATTGATGCTTATGAAGAAAATCCAGCCTCTCACAGCTATGTAGTTGAAAAAGGAAGGATAAAAAGTAATTGCGGATTTTCTTCTTTGATACTATACCAAAACTTGACAGTTTTGACATTACCTAAAGTTAGTAGTTTCTTATAGGTTAGTTTCAGTGTGGAATCTGAAATCGTATTAATGAACTTTTTATACCCTATTATATTAAACTCCATTGGTCAAATTTTCACTTTGATTGAGTCTCCTCCTATGATTTTGTAAAATCATGCATTGGTCATTTAGAAAGTCATTGGTCATTCAGTTACTTATTCAGTTCTCGCAAACACTGATACATTTCATTCTATAATATAAAAAGTCATCTTCATTAATGTCACTGCTCATTCATCAAAAAAGCATTTGAAATATTAGAAAGGTGTCAAGTGCACAGTAGTAGATGTAAGGTTTTCAGAATTCTGATTTTTACTTGAAAACATGAATTTTAGTTTTTGGCTACAAATACTGTTAGTTGTTTTCCTTGAAACGATAAGCTCTCTTGCTTTATTTTTGAGAAAACCTCCGGCAAAACCCACATTTAAAGAACCATAGTTTGTCAGTCATTGTTTCAAATAAAAATGATGTTCCATGAAAAAAGCGGTTAGTTAGCAGCTGTCAATTTAAACAGTTACACAAAGTGCATTTCTTAGAGACAATCGTCGTAGTCTGATCTTCAGCAGGTGTTTCGTGGTACTTCCCAGAGGTCACACAGAATGGAAAAAAGATGTGTACTCAAGAATATTAAAAATATCTCTACTTTTTGATTATGCTAACATTTTATGTGATCAGGTTTCTTTAGTAAAACCTAGTCAGACAGTACTCAAGGACTGAGATTAGTAAGACTGATACATTTCAATGCATTAAAGAGAGTCTTAAGTGAAACTGGCTCCCTATCCCACTTATTGTATGTGTGTTGCAGTGAAATCACTCCCTTGATTCACTTTAAAACTCCAACAGTTTTTTTCCCACTGTTATTTTTGTACCATTAGTGTAAATTTCAACACAGGGAAAACGGCTTCTTAGTATGATTATGAAAATAATTTTGAACTTGTGGACTCTTGAAAGGTCTAAGGGACTCCTACACATGTGTGGGTCACACATTAACAGCCACTGATTGAGTCCAGTCCCTTCATTTGACAGGAGAGGAGAGTGGTGGAAAGATGTGCCTAAGATGGCAGCACAAGTTAGTGGCGGAGCTGGGACAAGAACCTAGTTGCTACTTAACTCTTCTTTCTTTTCTTTTGAGTTCCTGCCCCAGTTTCAGGAATTTCAAGGTAACTCAAGGAATTCCAAACTTCTTTGTCAGAGATGGTGATGACAACTATATATAGTTTGTATATCTGTTATCTGAAATGCTTGGGATCAAAAGTGTTTCAGATATCAGATTTTTCCTACTTTTGGAATATTTTCATTAAACTTACTGGTTAACATTCCTCATCAAAAAATGTGAAACCCAAAATGCTCCAGTGAGCTTTCAGCGTCCTGTCTGTCCTTAAAACTTCTGGATTTTGGAGCATTTTGAATTTCAGGTTTTGGGTAAGGGATACAAAACCTGTATAATTATTGAACTTTTTGGGAATAATTCTGTTTTTAAAAAAATGTTAAACCTTTTGCATATTTTCCCTACCCTCCACTCACCATTGCTATCTCTTCTGCTTTTCAATGGTAACCACTCATGCCTTTTTAAACAAAACGTGTTGTATTTGCCAAGACACAGGGGAAGGGAAGTTAAAGGTGCAGTTGACTATTTTCTGAATAAGGTAGAATTCTAGCTTTGTGGGGAAGGAAGAATTAGTGAGTTTTAGTTGAAGGACCCATGCCATTCTTTACCTAAATTAAAGTTGTTAAAAGTCACAGGAAAGAAAATTGTGCAAGCAATTATCATCCTTTATATCACTATAACTCATCTTACTGGTCAAACTGTGCCCTTTGCCCCCCAATTATTCTCTATTAAAAGTTTCTTGCTGTCCCTCCCCATCCTTCTCTTTCTCTCTCCCTGTCTCCTCCCCTTTCCTTCTGGAAAGAGGTTGCCCAATAAAACTTGCTCTTAACTTTGCTTTTGGTTATGTTGATATTTTATGTGACTTGTTTTCTTCACTAAACAGCAGTCAGTCTATGAGACTGTATTGAAGAATGCTGAGAAAGTCAATGGAAGTGGACTTAGATACTACATGTTCTTTTAAATATCTCTCTTATGTTATAGAGTAGCTTTTTGGGGAGCTAAGGTTTACAGGCAGTGCTGCGTGTGAACATATATGAGTAAATCTGATAGGCTGTGGAAGGAGGCTTGCAAAGTTTCAAATGTATTCTGCTTTCATTTTCAAATTAATTGGATGTTCTTTTGCAAGATCTTGTTTTTTCTTAGTTCTCATCCACCATTCAGTTGCCTTCCCCCACCTATGAGCTTTTTGAGTCAAACTTTATTAGCTTTTTTTCCTGATTCTTCTTTCATGTCTTTCTTTCCTATCCCAAAGTATGATTTGATTAGACCTCAGGTTGCCCTTGTGAATGAGCTCTTCCTCAATCCTAGGCCTGGCCAGGCCTGGTGCTTCATGCTTATAATCCCAGCAACATGGTAAAACCTTATCTCTACAAAAGCACAAAAACTAGCTGGGCATGGTGGCCCATGCCTGTAGCCCCAGCTACTCAGGAGGCTGAGGTGGGAATATCACTTGAGCCCGAGAGGCAGAGATTGCAGTGAGCCGAGATCGTGCTATTGCATTACAGCCTGGGCAACAGAGGGAGATACTGCCTCAAAATAAGTCAGTCAGTTAGTCAGTCAGTAAATAAATAAATAAATAAATAAATAAGAAATAAGAATCCTAGGCCTTGATGACTTACTCTTTTTAATTTTTTTTCCCACAAAACTGATGTGTTTTGCCCTTACTTTCACCAGAAGACCATTTAGTTTTCCTATTCTTTCTTTCTTAGACTTCTGTATATGTTTTTTTCTAACCATTTATATTAGGCTCACAAATTGCATAGTGATAGCTGATTGACCTCTTCAAAATGTCTGTTTTCTGCCTCCTTGTCTCAGCTTCTTGAGGATGGTGCTATCTCACGCTTGGTGTATCATAGGAGCCCCACGAATGTGTTGAATAGATTTTGCTCAGGGGTCTCCTCTTTAGAGAGCGTTCTTCACATTTTTATCTGGAGATCTGAGCTTTTATGTATCTCCCACTATTGGGCTGCTAAATCTCCAAAACCCAGAATTGCAATGTCCATCTTTTAATGCAGACTCCTGGCCACTGCCAGGATATCACATGTCTTCTCTGACAGATGGCTATGTAGCCTCCACTTGAACTTTTGCAGCTCTTTGCAAGGCAATTTGTTCTACTGCTGGACAGCTTCATGTTTAATGTTTTTCCTTGTATTACAATAAAACTGGTTTTCCCATTATTTTAATCCCCATATTTCTAGCATTGCATAATTTGAAAAAGTATAATATTGCTTACACATGACATGTCCCCAGATACTCAAAGATAGCTTTAATTCCCCCATCTGCCTCCTTTCCTCCTTCAGACCTTCTCTTGCTACTTACATCCCATAGAAGGCTTTGAATGCTCATCCTCTTGCTGCTTTCTCCATTTCTAATCACTTTCTGGATTTTGGTCCTGACATCTAACTCTAAGGGACTCCCTCAAGGCCGCATTTTTTTCTCTGATGGTACTAGGAGCAGTATGAGTAAATGGTATGTGTACAAGTCTAAAAGCTGAGATATGAATTCTGGTGCTTATTAGATTGTGAACTTGATTAGGTTACTTAATCTTTCTAAACCTCAGTTTCCCAAGATGCAAAATGAATATAATACTAAATTCCAAGACTATTTTTAAAGATTAAAGATATAAAATGCTTAGCTTAGTTACTAAAATATATTATTTTTAGCTTGATCAATTGTTTTTTTTTTTTTTTAATCTATCCAACAACTCCTTTTCTTTTTCACACACGTGCACTTGGTTTTAAAAATTATTTCAAGAGTTCTTCCCTCCTCGTTTCCTTCTGTCTTTTCCTCTATCTTGAAATTTTATCGGGTGTATACTCTTATAAAAGTTACCATCATGTTTAGATTTCCTTTTAACCTTTTATATCTAGAATTTAACATGATTTTCTTGACAAATATGTTTTCTTCTATGTGAATTTTCTCGGCTGCTGCCTACGTTTCTACTCATGTGTTCAGCCTCTGTTAATCTTCCTGTGAAAATTATGTCTTCATCCTGCCAATGGGTTAATGATGACTGGCTCATTGCATGTCACTTAACTCCTCGCTAAATGCTTCACTTAGTCACTCAATAACTTTAAAATCATTTAGTTGTATAATACATTTAAAAAAATTAAATGTTCAATTAATTTCAATTTCACAAACACTAATCTCATCTTATATAACATGCATTAAACTAGGCGTGTGTTATAGTAGTTGCATAGAACATTTTGTTCGTTTGCTCATTCATTCATTCATTGAATGTTCTTTTGAGTACATACTAAAGACTAGATGCTAGATAGACTTGGGATTCAAGTAGCTGTGTTAGACAAAGGGCCTCTATTCAAGATGCGTGATCAACTAAAAGTGATAAAACAATATGGTAATTTTAGTGATCCATATATAAAACTAGGCATTATGGTAGTTTTCAGAAAGGCTGCTTCATCAAACCTTTTTGCATCAAGACGCTTCTTATCAGGGAGACACTAAATGTTGAGTAGGGCCTCAGACTCTACTAGAAAGATAAGACCCATATTAGGGCTTAGTTATGTTTGATTATAAAGCCGTTTTGTGAGAATCAACCTCCAGGCTCCATGTGTTACCTTTGGCTCCCCCCCTTCACCCCCACCCTCCCACCCCAGTTGCATGCATGCCATATTTTTCCTTCTTCTTTGCAGTAAGGAAGCCTCAGAATCAACAGAATAACATAAAGATAGGTGTGGTGACATTATAGGCTCACTTTTGGGATGTCATTATTACATTAACTTTTCTATATTTCCAAGTAAGAATAACAATGTAAGCACATAAAAATAATTTCATGATAGTAGAACATATTGCAAAGTATCTCTATTCATCATTTCCTTTACTTCTTATAGAAAACCTTAGTGCTTGTGGGTTTCCTTAAATAAGTGTCTTAAGCACTGTATCTGATCTGATAGATATTAGCACAACAATTGGCACTGAGTAATTATATTTGGAGAATTTGGAAGGAATTTTTTCTCTATTGCAAAGTGATCATGCTGTGTTGTCTGCTTTTATTTATATCACAAGACCAGATCTGCCTATAACTAGATGTCCAGGAAAGAGTTCCTTTACTACTCTGTGCCTTAGCTTTGTCACTTGTCAAGTGAGAATATACTAGTAACAGTATCAATTTTGCCTCACTGAGCTGCAGTGAAGAATAAAATCATTTATCTGTGTGAAAGGACAATGCATACAGATGGTAACAACTATAAATATTAAACTAAGCTTTTGAGAGACCAGCTTGGCTACTTCTGTTAAAGTGAGTTCTGCTTAATTAGTTAATTCTTACCTATTGCCCCAAACTTTCTGAGTTAGCTTCATGTTTTTTCCCTCTCTACCCTAAAGTGCCTGCTTGCAAGCACTATATGCTCAATAAGCATTTGTTGAATGAATTTTTTAAAAGTATTTACCTTTTTTGCTTTCATTTATTATTTTAAATTAACACATAATTGTACATATTTACGGGGTACAGTGTGATATTTTGATACATGTATACAATGTGTAACGATCAAATGAAGGTATTTAGCATATTCATCACCTCAAACATTTATTATTTCTTTGTGTTTGGAACATTCAAAAGCCACTCTTCTAGCTACTTGAAAATATACAATAAATTGTTGGTAATTATAGTCATTCTATAGTGCCGTAGAACACTAGAACTGACTCCTCCTTTGTACTTTTGTATCCATTTACCAACCTTTGGCTATCCTCCCCCTCCTGCTACTTTTCTCCACCTCTGGTGATCAATATTTTACTCTCTATGTGATCAATTTCTTTTAGCTTCCACATATGAGAAAGGACATGTGACAAATAACTTTCTGTTCCTGGCTTATTTCACTTAACATGATGTCCTCCAGGCTTATTCATGTTACTGTGAATGACAAGATTTCATTCATTTTTTTATGGCTGAGTAGTATTACATTGTAAATATATAACACATTTTCTTTGCCTGTTTATCTGTTGATGGATACTTAGATGGATTCCTTATCTTGGCTGTTATAATTAGTGCTGCAGTAAACATGGGAATGCAGCTATCTTTTTGAAATATTGATTTTTTTTTCCTTTGGATATATGACCAGTAGTGGGATTGCTGGATCTTACGATATTTCTTTTTCTTTTTTTTGAGACGGAGTTTTGCTGTGTCACCAGGCTGGAGTGCAGTAGTGCTATCTCGGCTCACTGCAAGCTCCGCCTCCTGGGTTCAAGCGATTCTCCTGCCTCAGCCTCCCGAGTAGCTGGGACTACAGATGCACGCCACCACCCCTGGCTAATTTTTGTATTTTTAGTAGAGGCGGGGTTTCATCATACTGGCCAGGATAGTCTCCTTCTCTTGACCTCGTGATCTGCCCACCTTGGCCTCCCAAAGTGCTGGGATTACAGGCATGAGCCACCATGCCCAGCCGATATTTCTAATTTTAGTGTTTTGAAGAACCTCTATACTATTTTCTATAATGGCTGTACTAACTTACATTCCTACCAACATTGTATGAATTCCCTTTTCTTTGCATCTTTGCCAGCATTTCTTATTTTTTTTGTCTCTGATAATAGCTATTGTAACTTGGGTTAGATAATATCTCATGGTGGCTGCATTTTCTGTATATGGATGTCCAGTTTTCCCAGCACCATTTATTAAAGAGATTGTTCTTGTTTCCTTTGTTGAAAATCAGTTGGCTGTAAATACGTGGATTTATGTTTGGGTTCTCTGTTCTGTCCCATTGGTGTATATGCCTGTTCAAGAACTATCTTGAATAAAAGTGGTAAAAGTGAGCATCTTTGTCTTGTTCCAGAGCTTAAAAGACACGTTTCAGTTTGAACGTGTCCAGTATGTTGATGACTGTGGGTTTACCATGTGAAGTGTTTATTATGCTGAGATAAGGTATGTTTCTTTTATACCTGACTTGAGATATTATATCATGAAGGAATATTGAACTTTATGAAATGCTTTTTCTGCATCTAATGAGATAATCATGGTTTTTGTACTTTGTTTTGTTGAGGTAATGTATCACGTTTATTGGTTTACCTATGTTAAACTATCCTTGTATACCTAGGATAAATCCCACTTGATCATAGTAAATGCTCCTTTAAGTATATTGGTGGATTCAGTTTGCTAGTATTTTGTTGAGGATTTTTGCATCTATGTTCATCAGAGATCCTGGCCTATAATTTTCTTTTTACATGTTTGTCCTTGTCTGGTTTTGGTATGAGGATAAGAATGCATTCATGAAATTCTTTATCTTTGAGATTTATTCTTTTTTCGTATGTCTATCTTTGTTGAATTTCTTCTTCATATTGTGAATTATTTTCCTGATTTAGTAAAATTGTCTATATTTTCTTGTATCTCATTGAGTTTCCTTAAGATCATTATTTTGAATTCCTTTTCTGGCATTTTATTGATTTCTTTTTTACTGGAGTCTGAAACTAAAGAGCTACATTCCTTTGGTGGTGTCATATTTTATTGCTTTTTCATGTTTCTTGTGTCTGTGAGTTGATGTCTGTGCATCCGGTAGAACAATTACCTCTTCTATACAAACTTTCTCGAGTGGTTTTCATAAAAAAGACTTTCACTTGCAATTAGGGTTGGTGTTACAGTTGGGAGGGGTGTGATGACTTTGTTTCTGAATAGATGCAGTGATATGGTCTCCATGCAGCTTCTAAAGCTACGTTCAATGTCAGCAATAACTGTGGGCACCTCAGTAGTTTAAGTTGTAGAAATTTGTGGCAGTGGTGGTGGTGGCATAGATTATCAATGTCCTCAGTGTCAAGGGCTTTGGAAGTCCTCCTATTCTTATTTTTTTCATAATGGGGAGATTTAGCCAAGGGGACTACTCTTCGTGTCAGATATGGCATGACCTACAAGCAAGTGCAGTGGTGCTGAGTTCTAGGTGCAGGTGCTCGAAGAGGCTGTGGGACCGGAGTCTTATGCACAGGATCTTGCCAACCTGTTGTGACACCTGGGTCTTGGGTTACAGGTTCACTCTCTGTGCTAGCACAGAGCCAGGATTTGAGACTCTGAGACACTACAAGCTCAGTTCCAGCTGTGAGTGGCTTAACTCCAGGAAAGAACGAGTACAGGGAAGTTTGGACCCAGAGAGCAGGATATGCCCTGATTTGGCAACATGAGCCGGTAGGGCTCAGTGGCAACTTGGATCCCAGGGGATGAGGCACCATGTAGTAGTGATTCTTGACCCTTGGATGTTGGGACTCAGCAGTACTTTAGACTCTTTAAGACCACATGCAGCAGCAGTACCCCAGAATGTCAACATACAGCTGTTACTTGTGCCCTGAGTAGGGGCAGGGTACAGCACAGTGATGGCTGTACTCCACAGGGAGAGGGGTATCTTAGCAGCTCTGACACTAAGCAGGTAGACCAGCTCCAGGGAAACAGCATATTTGAGTAGTTTGCCCTGTAGGGTGGAGTGTGTCAGATCAGCCCAGCCACTACTCTGTTTTCCTAGGATGTGGGTTATCACATCAGCTCAGCCTTGGGATGTACAGCTGCTCAGCTGAGCAATGGCACCAATTCACCAGGGGACAATGTGCCACTTCAGCTCAGGCCTGGGGGACATGACTTTTCTAGGCAGCCCAGGTATCATTTCCCTGGGATGAAGGGTGCTACTTCAGATTAAGTACTGGGGTGCGTGACTGCTCTGAGTGGCCAATGTACTGTTTCCCCAGGAGGCAGGGTACTGCTTCAGCACTGCCCTGAAGGGGAGGTGAAAGGTAGATGAAGTGACTGTACCTTCACATGGGCCCATGGGGAAGAGCGGAACAGGTGCTGGCTGCTCGGCTTGAGGATGTTGGGCCACTGGGTTGGGGTGGTTCAACAGTGGCTTAGCCTCAGTGATGGAGTGTCATAGCTATGCACTCCCAGAGCAAGACAGGCTCCAGCCAAAGTTCCAGTTCCAAGATGGCATAGTGCAGTAGCTGCACAGGCCACAGAGGGCAGGGCACATTGGTTGCTCTTTTTCTTTGGGGAGCACGACTACGTGGACTTCAGGCAGGTCCCTCGGCTGGGACTTAGCTCCTGTGAGGACTACGTGAGACTCCATGGGTGAGGTCTGTAGCTGTTCAAGGTGTTGATGGGGCTTGCTGGGATCCTCTTGCTTACCATTCTGCCCTAGAGAGAAGTTTCTCCCTGTTCCCAGTGGATCCCAAGTGGGCGATGGGTGGTAAAGACCAGGTGTTTTGTTTCTGTTCTCTAGGTGGTTATTCTGAGTTTCTTGCTATCCAGGGTTTCTGTCACTTCAATCATGCAGTCTGCTACTCTGCCTTAGTTATTATTTTTTCTTCTTCTGTTTTCAGTTCATCTTTTTGTTTTTTTCTACATAGCGATGGGGTTTCCCTATGTTGCCCAGGCTGCTCTCGGACTCCAGAGCTCAACAGATCCACTCACCTTGGCCTCCCAGAGTGCTGGGACTACAGGCATGAACCATCGTGCCTGGCCCAGTTATTTTTGTTAAAGTTTAGTTGTTGATTGTTGTTGTGGCTGTCTTTGTGAAAGAGACGAGAGCTAGGGGCTTCTGGTTGGCCATGCTACTGATGTCACTCTTAAAGTACTTATCTTTAAAAGTCCAGTGCTGGAGATTTGTAAGCTACTTATATTTCTGCTCAGAATTCCTAAAGTCTCCCATTTTATTTCTAGATTATACATTCCATTGATAGAGCCCTTATAAATATAACATTAAGAAGTTGAGCATTACTTTTAGGCCAAAGCAATTTACTTTTAAAAAAATCTGATTAATTTCAACACAATCAACCAGATGTCAGAAGATTTCAGTGCCCCTGATAGATGCTGACAGGTGAGGAAATTAAAATCAGAGAGGGAAGCAATTAAATCCTGGCAAACATTACTTTAATGAGACAACCAAATCATAAGCTATAGAATATCTTGTATTCTTGATAAGTATCTTAGGGTGCCATGAGAGTGCACTTTAAATTGTATGTGGTATTTGATGATTGGAATGCAGGGCAGTCCATATTTGTCATCTAATTCCTTTGGCCTGATTTAACATTTCAGTTGCTTCTGGGGACAGACTTCTATGTTTAAAACATTGTTTTATTTTAATAAATGTTAGTATAAGTACTCCTTTTACTACTGCCTCTGTTGCCACATGAAACTTATGAAAATGACCAAATTATTATTGGCCTTTTCACAGTGGTTTTGGGATAACCATAGTCAAGAACTGTGAAAAGAGAAACACAGAATGTGTATTTTACGCAACTTCTAATCAAAAGATTTGATAATTACAGCACTAAAACCAGAACCCAGTTCCACCATCCCCATTTCATTATTCTTTTCAATGTGATTCCCCCTATTCAGAATGAAAATCTGGGACACCAGGGCAAAAGAGGTGTAGTTTATTGACTTAGTGAGAGTTTTTATAAGATACTGTCATATTGCTTATTGGTACTAAAGTGCTTACAAAATACCAAGTATTCTGAGTTAGCTTTACACTGGTTCAATACCACTTAGAATTTTTGTTTGTAATACTAAGATAATCGTCTTAGGGATGGTTACATTTTGTTGTGGGGTGTGGTGGTCAATTCAAAGGACACCATGGCTTGTGAAAAACCCATTGCAGCTGGTCTCTGCACTTTTCATTTCCATGTCATTCCATTTTCTTCTGCTTTTTCTTTATCCCCTGTCGTTTTTCTTGCTTCTCTCTATTATCTTACCTTCATTTACTCCATCCTGTTTTTCTCCAAAATATAGTTGCTTCTGTAAAATTTCTTCTGAGGGTGAGCATATGTTTGAGGGGAGAGAGGATGGATGGTTTAACAAAGGATGCAGATACGTCAAGTTCTGGGTCAGCAGTTAGTTATAAAATACACAGAGGCAGCCAAGGATAACTGGCTTCATTACCAAAAGGCTAGAGTGGGATTTGTCAGTTGTCCCAGATGTCTGCATGGAATTATGGAAAACTCCATTGCATTATGAAATACTTAGGAGCTACTCAGGACACATGCCACTCAATCCACGTGAAGAGGGCTGGTGAACTTCTTAGCTAGAAAGACTTCAGCTTTCCTATTGCTTAAAATGAGACTAATTGGTGAAGGATTTGTATTTGTCCATTCTTAGCTGCTATAAAAAACTGCCAGAGACCACGTAATTTATAAAGAAAGAGGTTTAATTGACTCACAGTTCCACATTGCTGGGGAGGCCTCAGGAAACTTATAATCATGATGAAAGACAAAGGAGGAACAGGCACCCTCTTCACAGGGCGGCAGGAAAGAGTGACTGCCAGCAGGAGAAATGCCAGATGTTTATAAAACTATCAGATCTCGTGAGACTCACTCACTATCATGAGAACAGCATGGGGGAAATTGCCCCCATGATCGGATTACTTCTGCCTGGTATCACCTTTGACTCATGGGGTTTACAATTCAAGATGACATTTTCGGTGTGGACACAGTCAAACTGTATCAGACTCTTCACAAAACCTCACTGGTACAGACTTGTGTATATGGCTTGTGCTTCAACACTTTGCCCAGGGATGTTGCATCTTGAAACTTTCCTGGTGAGATCTGAGAAAGTGTTTATGGTAACACTGCATCGAACACTCCTTTTGCTTTAGCTTAGTAATGTGTCACCTTCTGGTTAGACCACAGATGTGAAGTCTACTCTTTCTCCTTTCACTTGCTAATGAAGCAGAACTTAGAACTAAGTGTGTGTTAGTGCTTCGACAATTGAATTTTCTGTGCTATGCACTCGGTTCCCCTTTCCTGAAGTTATTTAGTTACCCTCTTCAAATAGCAATTGGGAGGCTACATCATGTAGTAGAAGGGTGCTTACTGATTTTGGTATCAAGATACAGTGTTACATTTTTATCTGCTCCATGTTAACCATGTGATCTTTGAAGTTTGGTTTCTGTATTTGTAAAATTTGGGCAATAAGTTCTAATTGGAGTTATAAAGGGGATGGTTTGAGACATAATGATCAATGTGATTTTTCAAGCTATAAAATAAAGCATGATATTAAAAGATGATTAATGTTTTCATTTAGTGGTAGATGACAAGTTTCTTGCAGGGCATCTGATCAATCATGCTCTTTTTTTTTTGAAACTTTTATTTTAAGTTCAGGGGTATAGTTGCTGGATCCAGGTTCTTTTCTTAACCTGTTTTGAGTCCTTTATGTAAATGGGACATTTTATCAAAACTTCTTAGAAGTCTTATATTTCTCAATAAACCTATCCATTCTATTAAAACAAATTTGCTTAGTTCTTAGAGTCTGGTGGAAACTCCAACTCTCTGAACCCAGGGTATGATTATAGGCACAAAGTTGAAAATGATGTGTGATTCATCAGCAGGTCTTTCAGCTAAAGCAGTATCTGTTTTGCTTTTTTAGGGGCCAAGGAAACATTTGATTTTAAAATCTTAAAAGTTTTTGGTCTGTCTCTTGTTAGATGAGGTCATGTGAGAGTGACATAGATTAGTATTTCGGTGTTTTAAAACTAGGAAACATAAGTCAAAGAGATATTCTCTTGCCTAATGTGCTTATAATGTTATCTTTTGATCATATAAATGTGGATTTATGAGAAGAAATGTTATCACTGCTCTCTATAACCATATACATGGAATAATGGAGAGAAATATTATTTAAAAAGTTTAACTAAGGGCAGCTTTGGCTATGGAGTATATATCATAATCTTCATGTACATATGAAGAAATTGACTTTCACAGAGTTTAAATAACTTGCCTAAGGCCATTGGTAAAAGGAAATCTGACTGGCTCAAAATCCTATGTACTTTTCCCATTTCCTAGCTGGTTTTATTTTATTTTCTCTCTCCACCAAGCCTTGTGGATTAAGACAATGAGTTGCTGTTTGTCTTTGTCTTTCCCTAGCCTAATAACCTAGGAAAAACTAAAGTAGAAAGGAAGGATTACTGGACCAGCAGGCAGAAACTTTGGCTCCAAATTCATGCCCTGCCAGATACTAAACTGTATAATCTTGGGCAAATTACTTTCCTTTTATGAACTTCAGTTTCTACTTCTGTAAAATGTGGACAATAATATTCATTTTATATGGTTTCTGTGAAGTTAAACATGAGGATGGTGTTAGTTCCCTTCTCATCCTTTCTGTCCCTCTTCGAGCTTCTGTTTCCTCACCTATGAAGTGAGTAGAATCATCGCTTCCTGCTTCTTCATCGGGTTCCTGTGGGGTGAAATGAATGTGAAAATGTTTTGTAAAACAAGAAACCGTTATGTAGATATAAGAGGTTATGACTATTAATGAATAAATATAGGTTTGTTGTCTGGAAGTAATTTTTACTTATCTCATTTGCAGATACTAGCATTGCAGTTGGCTGAACCTTGTGTCAACCATCCATTCCAGGAGCCAGCTATCTGAGGTAAGAGAGGAGGCGTGTCTTCATGTTTATGAAATACTAATAGGCATCTGAGCCAGTAATGTTGATTTTAGAAGAAATACAAAGAATAGAAGAAATACAAAGGTACTTTATGAGGAAAAGAACTG
The DNA here is from genome assembly GCF_028878055.3 of Symphalangus syndactylus. Taxonomy (NCBI): domain Eukaryota; kingdom Metazoa; phylum Chordata; class Mammalia; order Primates; family Hylobatidae; genus Symphalangus; species Symphalangus syndactylus. The sequence continues at coordinate 90,033,405 of NC_072439.2, forward strand.
AAAAATGGCCAAGACAGTGAACTGACCTCTCTTTTTATTTTTGTTTTTTTGATTTATTTTTTCCCTTTTAATTCATAGCCCTTAAGGTTTAATACCAAAACCAAAAATCTGGGCCACACAGATGATTCAGATTTAATGTGTATGTATTTAAGTGTCCATAAAATGCAATGGAGTAGAATGTGCTTAACCATTATTTTACTGTATCCTCAACTAGTATGTGGCAGGAGGGCTTTTTACCTGGTTTCCTAACCCTTGATTGAGCTCATTTTTCACTACACTATGCTGCCAGTGTTACCTGGCTCTGAAGGGGCCAAATATTTCTGGCTGGGTCAGTCACTCTCTCTTAGCTGCCAAACAAAATCATCTCAAAGAGCTAGAATCCAAAGCCACAACAGGAAAATCCTAAGAACACAGAAAATTGAGTTAGTCTTTTGAAACCTTGCATCCATTGTATCTGAATGCCACTCTCCTGGGGCACCGTTGGGAATGACACCAATCCTTGGCAGAAGAATACATTTGTCTTGAGTTTTCCAAGAAAATGGAGGCCAACCGAGAAAAAACATTTAAAGGAAGCATCATAGTTGTAAAATTTGCCAGATGCGATTTTTCTCCTGTAGTTAACCTGCTGAATCTGTACCTCCCAATGAGCTCTACTGTGTTTTATGTAATGTTTCAGAACTTAGCCAAAAAGAGGTGAAGTAGTCGATATGTAGAATAGCAACTTTGTAGAAGATTTGATATCGTTATTTAGAGTACTATACACATGTGTTCCGCTGAATATTTTGTTAATTCCTTTGGTATATTATATCTATAACCTTGAACTGCAACCATGACTTTAGTCGCACAGACCTTTGAGAAGAATAAAATTGGTTAGTATTGCCCCAAATTTGTAGGACTTCAAAAATTTAGAATTGAGAGGAAATTAAGGTGTTAGGTTTACATGATTTTCAAAGCTAATATCATATATATATAATAAGAACACATGTGCAAACAAGGTAGGTTATGTATGGACTATGAAATTTCTATAATTAAACCAGACATAACAGCCACTTAAGTTATTTAGATTTTCTTCTTATTCCTACAAAAAAAGAACATTGTTTTTATTTTTTTATTATTTATTTATTTTTCAAGTGGAATATAAGCTAGTTTACCCAGGAAGTTTTCTTTTTATTTATTTACTTATTATTTTACTTTAAGTTCTTGGATACATGTGCAGAACATGCAGGTTTGTTACATAGGTATACATGTGCCATGGTGGTTGCTGCACCTCAACCCATCATCCAGGTTTTAAGCCCCGCAGGCATTAGGTATTTGTCCTAATGCTTTCCCTCCCCTTGCCCTCCACCCCTCAACAGGCCCCGATGTGTGATGTTCCTCTCCCTGTGTCTATGTGTTCTCCTTCAACTCCCACTTCTGAGTGATAACATGCGGTGTTTGGAAGCCATCATTCTCAGCAAACTAACACAGAAAAAGAGAACATTGTTTTTAAAAAAGATAGTAGCAAAAAATGTAAGAATGGCTCCTGTCCACCTTTTATTTCTTTTCTAGTCCACAAAATAACCCTGAAAAAACTTATTTCTAATGTTTTATTTTTATGGACAAATATATCAGAAAAGAATGTACTGTAGATACCTACTATCATAGCTTTTGACAGCTCTGTGAGGCAGAGATCTAACTTGTTCATTTAGAAGCTGCAGTTATCACACTAACCTTCCCTCTGATGCCAATTGTTAAATATTAATGGAATAAGCTTTGAAAAGTAATTAGCTATATCCCCTGTCCCCACAGAAACCCATCTTGAAACTATCAAGAGGAGTTTTAAGCAAGCCCTGAAAGGTTACAAAAATTACTATCAAGAAAGAGGAACTTTCTCTCTTTCTCTTTTTGTTATATTTCGGAGGTGGGGAATGGTAGAGAGGGAATGATAGACACCTCTCAAGTAACCTTTGGGAGGTGGAGAAGTAAATATTCTGGGAGCATGCTGTAGAAATTTAAAATAATCTTGTGGCAATAATTGGTATCAGTGGTAGTAATGAAGAAAGAATAACAGTTTCAATAAATAATTAGACTTGACAGTAAATGTGTCAACAGGTACCCACTTAATGAGTGTAATCATTGTTTTTCTCTGCTCTCAACGTTGATCCACTGACTGCGGTGTGTTCTCTGTCCCATTTCCAAACCAAATCTATTTAAAGCTGCACTCCATGGAATCTGAAACAGTATACCCTGTTTACTATTTAGAGCTGATACCTAATGTTCTTTAATAGGCAAGATCTGTACTTGAACGAGAACAGGCTTCTGGCCTCTTGTAGACGGTTGAATATCCCTGTTTTCCACAGGGTGATTCATTAGCAAGAATGAATAATACCCAATTAAATCTCATGGACTTGTCTATATTGCCAGAGTGAATTGTTTATTATAATTTGGTGGAAACAGTCCTAGTCTGCTTTAAATAAAATTAATCAGTTACCGTTTTTTGAAGTGGAGGTAGAAGCAGTAGTTATCAGTGAAATTATCTCCGTAATAACCTGAATAGAATCACTTTGTTTTTGGGAGCAAAGCAGTATGTTGTATGGTATGTGCACCAGAAGCCATGAGAATCCTTTTCTAATCCCAGCTGTAATGTCACCTGGCTGTGTCACCTAGGCAAGTCACCTTCCCTCTATGAGGTCTGTTTCATCATCTAATGACAAAGTTGGACCAGTTGATCATGGCATTACTTCTGGTTAAATGTTCTCTTATATATGATTTTATTTCCTAGCTAGTCCCTTCTCTTTCCTGGTGCCATGTTTCCAAAATCATAGGACAGTGTCCTATGACTCTACTGCACAGCCAGTGTGGGAAAGTAGTTATTTTTCTGCTTAGCTTTTGCTTCTTTTACATACCAGACATGCAGTTAATGACTTTTATTATGTATACTGTAAGAATGGGCATTTATACACTGGTAGCAGTAGTCCCTTACTCCAGCAACTTGCAATTCCTTGTTAGGGAAGAAAAGCTGTCTTCCTCCACGTTTCTTTACTCTGTGACATTGTTCCCTGATCTGGGTCTTATGAGATGATCTGGTAAACTTCCCCCCTATTAAGACTGTTAGGAAGAGGTGGATGCTTCTTCCATTATTTGATTTTTCCAGAGCAAATCATTGGATCTGTAAAGGAGATCAGAATGTCAAAGCCAGAGGGGACTTTACCAAGTAATCTAAACAAATTATTTCATTTCACAGCTGGAGATTTTAACGTCTGGGAGGGAATCTGATTTGTCTAAAGTGTTTTTGACTGGTCTTGGACTAGAATTCTTCTGACTCCATAGTTGTATCTTTAAGTAGAGAACTCTTTTTCTATAAACTATCCTTTCACTTCTTAGTTCTTAAAAGGCCATTATCTTCCAGGCAAAACCAATTTCATTTTCAGCATGGGGATGTGAGATATCCTTAAAACATAAATGGACTCCAGGTATCTTCATTAATTTCATGAAGACGTGGCACAGAGGGTTCTGGCTACCTTCTGCTCTCTGTGTTTATTAAAAGACTGTGGATTCCCTTGCAGTTCTTCCTGTAAGAGGTTGTTTGATGCTGACATCATCACTCTCCTCCACCTGCCTCCTGCCCTTTTCTGAACCAGTGAATTATAGGAATCTGAGAATGAGCTCCTGTTTACAGCACATTGTTGGGGAACATTAAAAAAAAGAAGACAGATGAGGGACTTAATAAGCAAGAGGACAGAAGAATAATAGCCAACACAATGAAGTCTAGTTCAAGGCCTGCAATTCCCAACTGTTGGGCTACACAGCATTAATAGCAGTGTCTCTCACCCTTTCAGACCCTTCTCTCTTATTTCAGACCCTTCTGCCTTATTCTTGTGGGAGTGGGCTGGGACTGAGAAACAGCTAGTATAATCATTGCCAAAATGAAACTCACATGTACAGGGGACTTCCAGGTCTGGAGAAGAGTGTAGTAATTGTTACCCATCCGATAGAAGGTACTTAGAGACCACTGGACCTACACGCTTACCTTGAACCTCACAGTACAGAGGTTCGTAGAGTCGTAGAGTAGAAATCAGTTGACTGAGTCTGAGGTTCAAATCCTGGCTCTAATTAATTTGCTATGAATTTAGTGAATGCCTAACTTTCCTCTGAGCTGCACTTTCTCCATCTGTGAGATGGGAGGAGGAGGGTGGCATAGATGATGTCAAAGGAACCCTCTGATTTTAATGAGCCTCAGATTTGCCCAAGGACCCGTAGCGAATTTGCAGCCAAGCCAGGCCTTGAATTCAGAGCCCGTTTTTCTGGTTTGAGATGGTCATCATTATAAGTTCCACTACCTATACTTTCTAAACAGTATGTTTGCAACTTTCAGCCTTACTTTGTTAAATCTCCTTTTTCTCTTTTATTTGACAGTCCCTTTCTGTCCAGAGACCTGCCTAAAGTAGCAATTCTTTTTTTTTTTTTTTTTTGGAGATGGAGTCTTGCTCTGTCACCCAGGCTGGAGTGCAGTGGCATGATCTTGGTTCACTGCAGCCTCCGCCTTCCAGGTTTAAGCAATTCTCCTGTCTCAGCCTCCCAAGTAGCTGGGACTACAGGTGCACACCCCCACGCCCAGCTAATTTTTTTTTTTCTTTTTTTTTTTAAGTAGAGATGGGGTTTCACCATATTGTTCAGGCTGGTCTCGAACTCCTGACCTCAGGAGTCCACCCACCTCAGTCTACCAAAGTGCTGGGATTACAGGTATGAGCCACCATGCCTGGCCTAAAGTAGTAGTTCTTAATATACGTGTGTGTATGTACGTGCATACACATGATCCTGTGTTTGGGGCAGATGTGAGGATTATTGAATTTTCAGAAACTCAGATGAATTTATGAAATAGTTGGAAAATGCAGAACTTCAGAAAGTGCAATCAACAAGTTTAGGAGGTTTGTAGATGCTCTGAAGGCCATCCATGAGTTAAGCAAAAGTTTTCATTCTATGTGGGAAGTATGAGATGACATTTGAGTGGCATATATTTCCTTTTGCTGTTGGATTTTCCCGTGGTCACCTATTGTTATACTCTGAGTGTTAGGCTCGTTTTGTAGCCTGACTCTTGGCGTGTATGTGTCTCAAACTATTGAGTGATATTTTAATATTGAAACTCTTATTCTACTTCATTCATTCACTCATGCATTCAAATTCAAATTTAATCCAGAATTTGCTAAATGCTAGACATCTCAATACATTATTGTATATAATCCTATAAAATAGAAAATTGGTAGGTGCTCAGAGAGGTTGAGTGATTTGCCCAAAGTTTTACAGCTAATAAATATAAAATCTGGATTTAAATCCGGATTTACTCCAAAATATGTGAATACCTCCAGAGATAACATTGAAGACAAATAGAGACAGTGACGCAAGTTCATAAACCATGGAAATTTCTGGTAGAAAATGGTAGATGGGCCCCAGAGGAATACAGAGAATGTGTACTATGGGATTTTAGGAACGGACAAGATCATACATTGTGAATTACTTCATATCATAATTCATTAACTACATGTTTATCTGGCTCCTTAAGAAAGAATAAAAAAAGTTAGATAATCATATGAAACACATTATGCATAACTCAGTTTTTTTCTTGTTCTTCAAACTTCTGTCAGGTTAGTGTTCTCAATATCTTTATTTGATAAGTGAGATGAGGAGATGAAGAGTAGTGAGGGTCATAGTGCCCTGATCATACTGAGTTTTCAACTAAATTAGAATTTCAGTGCTTTGGGGCATCTATTTTGTTCCCCTCACCCCGGCCCACCCCCCATTATATTGAGCATGAGACTTTTAACAGAGATAACTTCTGACCATGCACAAATCAGCACAAATGCAGATGTGAGCAGCTAGAATTTGGATGCTGCCAAGTTGTAATGACTGCCACATGTGTGAAGCTAAAACTTAGCACCTGATGACCCACTGTGAGTGTGTGGGGGGGCCAGAAGAGTGAAAGGCAGTGTCAGAGATGGAAGAGGCCTCAGAGTTTGTCAATGGCAGTACCTTCACCTTGCAGATGCAGAAATGGAGGTGGTTAGAAGGGGTAAGACTCACTAAAATTCACACAGCAGGTTAATGACTCCCTGAGAAAAATGGCAAAATAAGAACGAGGCTTTATACCAGCAATCTACAGTAGTATCTACTTTTATTTCATACCTTCCCGTTGGCATATACTCATACTGATAGGCTTGACAGGCAGATAAACCTGTATTTGAAGGTCAGCAGGATTAGTTGTATGGCCTTAGATAAGTTACTTGATTTACTTGGGTCTCAGGTTTGTTGTCTGTAATAGAAACCATACCCTTTTTTTTTTTTTTTTTTTTTTTTTTTGAGATGGAGTTTTGCTGTTATTGCTCAGGCTGGAGTGCAACAGCATAACCTTGGCTCAGTGCAACCTCTGCCTCCTGGGTTCAAGCGATTCTCCTGCTGCAGCCTCTGTAGTAGCTGGGATTACAGGCATGAGCCACCACACCCGGCTAATTTTTTGTATTTTTAGTAGAGACGAGGTTTCACCATGTTGGCCAAGCTGGTCTCTAACTCCTGACCTCAGGTGATCCATCTGCCTCGGCCTCCCAAAGTGCTGGGATTACAAGTGTGAGCCACCATGCCTGGCCAAAACCATACCTTTTTGATAGGACTATACCAGTGTGCTGTTCAATATACAAAAATATTATCACCCATCTGATTAATGATCCTTATCACAGCCCAATGAGACAGGCACAGATGTTCTGCTTTTCAAGATTCTATTTCCTAACTTCACCTTGACAGTTGTGAGGCTCTTGCTTCCCAAAGTTTGGTCTGAGGACCAGAAGCATCAGCATTACCTGGGAGCTCGTTAGAAATGCAAATCTCAGATCATACTCTAGAACTTCTGAATGAGAATCTCTATTTTAACAAGATCCCCAGGTAGTTCATATGCTCATTAGTGTTTGAGAAACATTCGCTTAGGCCCTCGCCCTATTTCAAGGCTATTGCCGTGGTGTGCTGACAATAACTGGCATGCTGCCAGCATTCTTGGGGCATGCTGTACTATGCCTTGAGATAGCGGGGTCCGGGGGGGCAGGGATGCTGTGAAGTCACTCCTTGGGAATAATGGAAGACTGGGTTGAAGGGATCCAGCAGGCTTTATCTTTTTAACACCCTTCATTTCCTTAGAAGTTACTATTCAGAAGGGGTCAAACTGGGATTGGATTCTAAGTCTTTCTGATCCAAAGTCCATGTTCTTTTCATTAAATCACGATGTCTCAGTCAAGAGGAATGCTGGGTTGTGGGTGATAACTGTTCATTCCCTGTAGTGTGAATATTTCCACACTGGCTGCTTTACCCTATTACTCAATTCCTAGAGGAGAAGAATTTTTTTTAAAAAATTTAAAAAGCCTGAGTTGAAAGCCAGGATCCTGCAGCTTAATCAGTTATTTTTGCTTTTTAATGAGGGTGACTATTGTGAAATAAGTAATTATTAATTACTCAAAACTAATGAAATATTTTAGTTTCCTTGCTAAAAAAACATATGGACCCTAAAAGAAAGCATATGGGTGCTTTTTGGGAAGCATATTGGTGAATGGACAAATTACAGTGGTGCCAACATGCCTTTGCTGTCTGGCTAGGGCCATCAAAACGTGTGCTGGCATCTGAGTCCTCGTGTGTTTAAAGGGATTTTTTAAAATTCCCATTTGATAAGAGCCTGGGGTTGCCTCTGGAGTTACACAGCACTGTCTCATCAATCTTTCTGCCATGCTTTCACTCAGATCTTACTGGCTGAGTATAAACTCGGTATCAACCTTTGCTGTAAGTAGCTTCTGTGGCTCTTTCTTTCCAGATGCCTCCTATCCGCTGCAGTAGGTTCAATGGGCCTGCCCCACAGATGGCAGGTATTTTTTTTTTTTGTATTTTTTTTTTTTTTTGTATTATACTTTAGGTTTTAGGGTTCATGTGCACAATGTGCAGGTTTGTTACATATGTATCCATGTGCCATGTTGATTTCCTGCACCCATTAACTCGTCATTTAGCATTAGGTATATCTCCTAATGCTGTCCCTCCCCACTCCCCCAACCCCACAACAGTCCCCGGAGTGTGATGTTCCCCTTCCTGTGTCCATGAGTTCTCATTGTTCAATTCCCACCTATGAGTGAGAACATGCGGTGTTTGGTTTTTTGTCCTTGCGATAGTTTACTGAGAATGATGTTTTCCAGTTTCATCCATGTCCCTACAAAGGACATGAACTCATCATTTTTTATGGCTGCATAGTATTCCATGGTGTATATGTGCCACATTTTCTTAATCCAGTCTATCGTTGTTGGACATTTGGGTTGATTCCAACTCTTTGCTATTGTGAATAGTGCCTCAGTAAACATACGTGTGCATGTGTCTTTATAGCAGCATGATTTATAGTACTTTGGGTATATACCCAGTAATGGGATGGCTGGGTCAAATGGGATTTCTAGTTCTAGATCCCTGAGGAATCGCCACACTGACTTCCACAATGGTTGAACTAGTTTACAGTCCCACCAACAGTGTAAAAGTGTTCCTATTTCTCCACATCCTCTCCAGCACCTGTTGTTTCCTGACTTTTTAATGATGGCCATTCTAACTGGTGTGAGATGGTATCTCACTGTGGTTTTGATTTGCATTTCTCTGATGGCCAGTGATGATGAGCATTTCTTCATGTGTTTTTTGGCTGCATAAATGTCTTCTTTTGAGAAGTGTCTGTTCATGTCCTTTGCCCACTTTTTGATGGGGTTGTTTGTTTTTTTGTTGTAAATTTGTTTGAGTTCATTGTAGATTCTGGATATTAGCCCTTTGACAGATGAGTAGGTTGCAAAAATTTTCTCCCATTCTGTAGGTTGCCTGTTCACTCTGATGGTAGTTTCTTTTGCTGTGCAGAAGCTCTTTAGTTTAATTAGATCCCATTTGTCAATTTTGGCTTTTGTTGCCATTGCTTTTGGTGTTTTAGACATGAAGTCCTTGCCCACGCCTATGTCCTGAATGGTATTGCCTAGGTTTTCTTGTAGGATTTTAATGGTTTTAGGTCTAACATTTAAGTCTTTAATCCATCTTGATTTAATTTTTGTATAAGGTGTAAGGAAGGGATCCAGTTTCAGCTTTCTACATATGGCTAGCCAGTTTTCCCAGCACCATTTATTAAATAGGGAATCCTTTCCCCATTTCTTGTTTTTGTCAGGTTTGTCAAAGATCAGATAGTTGTAGATATGCAGCATCATTTCTGAGGGCTCTGTTCTGTTCCATTGATCTATGTCTCTGTTGTGGTACCAGTACCATGCTGTTTTGGTTACTGTAGCCTTGTAGTATAGTTTGAAGTCAGGTAGCGTGTTGCCTCCAGCTTTGTTCTTTTGGCTTAGGATTGACTTGGCGATGCGGGCTCTTTTTTGGTTCCATATGAACTTTAAAGTAGTTTTTTTCCAATTCTGTGAAGAAAGTCATTGGTGGCTTGATGGGGATGGCATTGAATCTATAAATTACCTTGGGCAGTATGGCCATTTTCACGATATTGATCCTCTGTTGGAGTTTACTAGAGGTCCACTCCAGACCCTGTTTGGCTGGGTGTCAGCAGCGGTGGCTGCAGAACAGCGGATTTTCGTGAGACCACAAATTCAGCTGTCTGATAGTTCCTCTGGAAGTTTTGTCTCAGAGGAGTACCCGGCCGAGTGAGGTGTCAGTCTGTCCCTACTGGGGGGGTGCCTCCCAGTTAGGCTGCTCAGGGGTGAGGGACCCACTTTAGGAGGCAGTCTGTCCGTTCTCAGTTCTCCAGCTTCGTGCTGGGAGAAGCACTACTCTCTTGAAAGCTGTCAGTCAGACAGGGACATTTAAGTCTGTGGAGGTTCCTGCTGACTTTTTGTTTGTCTGTGCCCTGCCCCCAGAGGTGGAGCCTACAGAGGCAGGCAGGCCTCCTTGAGCTGTGGTGGGCTCCACCCAGTTCAAGCTTCCTGGCTGCTTTGTTTACCTAAGCAAGCCTGGGCAATGGCGGGCGCCCCTCCCCCAGCCTCGCTGCAGCCTTGCAGCTTGATCTCAGACTGCTGTGCTAGCAATCAGCGAGACTCCGTGGGCATAGGACCCTCCGAGCCAGGTGCGGGACACAATCTCCTAGTGTGCCGTTTTCCAGGCCCGTTGGAAAAGCGCAGTATTAGGGTGGGACTGACCCAATATTCCAGGTGCCGTCTGTTACCCCTTTCTTTGACTAGGAAAGGGAACTCCCTGACCCCTTGCGCCTCCCGAGTGAGGCAATGCCTCGCCCTTCTTCGGCTCGCGCACAGTGCGCTTCACCAACTGTCCTGCACCCACTGTTTGGCACTCCCTAGTGAGATGAAACCGATACCTCAAACAGAAATGCAGAAATCACTCGTCTTCTGTGTCGCTCAGGCTAGGAGCTGTGGACCGGAGCTGTTCCTGTTCGGCCATCTTGGCTCCACCCCCAGATGGCAGGTATTGAGATTCTGTCTGTACAACATTTTACCACAGTGTTAAAAGCAGTAGCCAAAAAGGTGGCAGCACTGAGACCTGTTTGCTCCATCAGGTACTCTGTATGAGGCCCTTGGCCAGCTGTTGAATTGCTGCACTGCAGATTTCTTACTTGTAAAACTGGAATGATAATACCAGTGGTCCTGAGCTCACAAGCATGGCTGTTCATCCAATTTGCAGTCCATGCCCTTTGCTCTTCCTCTCCTTTCCTTTATGCCTCTTCTCCTTTGCTGCATGTTCAGCTGGTCTAGTAAAAAGCTTGATGGATGTGGAGGTGGCTGAAACCATTTTGCTTGCTCTGGGGATTGCACGTTTCTAGGCTTGTCAGAGGCAGGCAACATGGCATGTTTTAGAAGATATTTGGCTGAGCATCCACGAACTGTGGCTCTCAGACCAACGTGACTTAGTAATCATTCACTCAACACCTACAAGCAAGGTAGCTTGCTAAGAAATTGAAGGAGGGAGTTGGCAGGTCTGTGGAGGTGAGTTTGATTCAGGGCCAGTCAAGACTTGGTGTGATGTGTGAGCTCAGTAATTATACTTTGAGAGAGACAGAATTTGGAAAACTGTTTCCTACTGGAGGTTTCTTATAGAACTAGAGGCAAGAGTTGGCTTTGAAAGATTATTAATTGGACTTCGGTAAGATATTACAAGGACTTGAAGAGTAAGTCTCTGGCAGGCAAAAACCAGCTTGCAGCAGGACTTGGAAGCAGGTAAATATCAGGCATGTCTGAAGAACTGGGCATCAATCATAGACAAGTGTAGTTGAGAGAAATTACTTCCTTTTGGTGAACGCTAGACTCTACCTGCAAAATGTGAGCTTTGAACAAGAGAGTTCTTAAGAAGCCTCAAGAACTCTAGCTGAAATTCTACAAAGTCTCTTATCACACAGCCAGGTTATCCACTTAGCAAAATCCTGGCACTAGAATAGCAGCAATGGAGCAAGGCCTGGGACCCAGGTGTCCTGTCCCTATTTTATTTTCTTCTTACTATCCACAGAGCAGTATGATGAAGATAGGTGGGGTGGGCATTATTATTCTAGTTTTTAACGTATGAAACATAGGATGTTAAGGGAATCTAAGACATAAAACAAATAAGAGATTTAACTATCCCAGATATTGATCACCCTTCCACCACAGAGGGCCAGCTCTTATAAAATGCACCCCCTTCCATTTTGCCTGTGTGGGCCTTGCTTTCCTGCCTGAGAAACCAGCACGTACCCCTTTTCCCATGCATGGGCCTTGCTTTCCTGCCTGAGAAACCAGCACATACCCCTTTTCTCATGTAAGTCATCCCTGTCCGCTCCTTGGCTCTGGAATTCAGCCTTAGACTTTGTTTTATAATTAAACTTTATTTTGTATTGCCATCTTTTCATGTGTCCACCCCCATCTCATCCCTCATACATATTTTAAAGGCTTTGAATTTAAGGATTACTTTCTGCTTCTCTGAGTTCCCTGTAGCACCTGGCACAGGGCTCCAGACATAGTGCTCAGTAGAGAAGCAAATGACTATGTTCTCCAATAGTTTTTCTCTCTGCCTATTGCTTGTTTCTGAGATGGATATGAGACTTATAGGCTTAAAGAATTTCCAAACTGGAAAGGAAGTTAAAACCTATCTAGTCCAGCTCCCCCACCCCAGGGAAGAAATGACTTACTTAAATTTGCCTGCATAGTTCGTGGCAGTTCTGCAAATCGTGCCCACATCTCACCAAGCATTGGAGAGATGGTTGGCACTTGAGTCTCTTCTTAGGACTCTACAGGCTCTGTCTGGAGTCCTTGTTTCTGTGAAGACCACTAAGAATAAAGGTGATACAGGTGCTGCTGCTGCTGTATTAAACAGATGGAAAGAAGTAGGCATTCATTGCATGTCTGTTATGTGACAGGCCTTGTGACAGGTGTTTTCACATAGTTTAGCTTGGTCAGTCATCAAAAGCTAGAATTCCCATTCCTCCATGAGGGGGACAGATTGTTTCTAAATAGGACATTTAGCAGAAGCCCTTACCTGTAAGCTCTAAAAGGCACTCGGTAGTGGATAGATGCTTCCCTCCTAGAACACGGATAAAGGGCTCTGCAGAGTAGCATGCATGACTCTTCTAAGGGATATGGATTGTAGAGACTGTGAAAATAGACAGAAGTTGTGATCAAAATTGGCATTGGGGGACTTGTGTTCACCCGAGTGTACCAGGAGACTGAACTCTTCCACTCTCCTTTCCACACATACATCTGAGTCTTTGGAGAGCTGCAACCTGGGTGCCTCCTTCTTGAGTGTCTGTAGCATTGGCTTTTACTTGCACTTATTACATGTTACTCCTGCCTCTTCCCTAGCTAGCCTCGACCTCAATGTGTATTATTTTCTCCCCCCTTGTCATTTTTCTTCTATTACTTTTGCTTCTTCCCCTTCCTCCTTCTCCTGAGTTAACCTTGGGTGGCCTCAGGTCTTAAGGCTCTGTGATGGCAGAGTCTTCTGTATTGGACTGTGAAGATTCTGGCAGGGAAGACAATACACAAATCTGTTAAATACACAATAAAAATAGCTGATGATCTATGGGACTTGGTATTAAGCAAGACGATATTAACGAGATTTGATTGCTGTTCTGAAATGTGGCAGCTGCGCACACATATTGGCTGCTTTTCCTCCCCACCTTTGGCAGCTTGTGAGCGGTGTTGCCATGACACTCCTTGGGCTCTGTTTAGATCAGCTATTTTCTGAAGGAGTCACTGACCTTCCCCACAATAGAAGCTGTTGATGTGGTCACGTCAGTGCCTCTTCAGGAGCTGTGTGACTGGTGAGCACTTGGAAATTGTTGGAAACTGTAGATGAGGCACAGACATTGAATGTTTAGGAGCAAGAAGGGCTTGTGAATATCCCGTACTCTCATTTGATGTGTGAGGAGAGTGAGGTGCATTGTGTGGAGGTGACTTGCTCAAGGCCACAGAGTGCATAGAGAGAAGGCTGGGAGAGGAGGTCAGGTCTTGTTTCCCTGCTTGGTGATGTTCCAGCTGTGCGGCACTGAGCCCTGCCTGAGCGGGCTCTTCAGCCCTGAAAGCTGCAGAGGGATGGGCTGGTGACACTGCTGTGCCTAGAAGGGGGCAGAGAAGGTGAAGACACGGAGAGTAACTCAGTGCAGAGGCAGGGACGGGAAAGTGAAGGGGAGTAAGAAGCCCAGAGTAAATGGCCAAGGGGCCACTAAGCATGTCCATCCACAGAAACTTTTCTGGGGGAGAATGTTTCTTATCAGATTCCGCAGATGGGTTCCTTGAGAAGTGAATGCTTAAAGGGGCTGGGAAAAATAATCATAATGCCGTGTTCTCACTGCTCTGAACCCTTTTCTGGCCTCACGTAAGACCTCACCTAAAACTTCCACAAGAGCCGTTCACTGTCAGTACCATGCTTTTTTTGGAGTACTTTATGATGTCAAGTATTTTTCCAATAGTTTATATGTGAAATGTGGTCTCTGCCACAAGATTACAGGGTCCTCAGGAGCAGAAATTGTGACTTAAATGGGTCTTTCTCCCTTCCACTTTTTATTCTTTCCCTGCCTTTTAATCAGGCACCTGGAAGAGATCTAAACACAGGATGAGCATCTAGTAAGTTTTTGTTGAGTTGAACTTAGTTGGATTCAGATGACTTCTAAAAAATATTTACTAATTGCTGGTGAAAATAAATGATGATTTTGTGGAAAAATGTTCTCACCAAATTAGATTTTGTTAAGAATTCTTATGTATGATTATTTTTCATAAACCCAATACACTGTCTATTATCATCCTCATTTTACAATGAAGAAAAAAATTCAATCGACTGCTCAAATTTACCTCTAGGAACAAGTGATGGAGATTTGATTTGCATTTAGATCTTTTGTCTTCAAATATTGTAATGTTACTTCTACTTTCCCCCACTACATACCGAAGAGGTCTTACTTCATTGACAGTGGTTCAGCCTTCTGCTGAGGAGTCTTCAGTCTTTTTATGTTATAACCTACCTCCTTACGAGTTTGGGAAAAGAATTACGGGGCCTCAGGTTTAAATGCTGTTATGCTTTGGGTAACACTTTAGCTGATTTGCTTTCAGTAAAGCCAGAAGGAAAATACTGCATTTCTGTCTTCTTTAATTTCCTTAATTTGAAATAAGCCTTGAACTAGTTTGTAAGACTCCTTTAACTTTTAACAAATTTAGGCACATATGTAAGGTAAAGAAAAAGGCACTCTGCCCTAAATGAATTGACTAATTAAGCTGAGAACAAAACTAGACCACTGTTTTTTTTTTTTTTTGGGTTTCAAAAAAGGGATGCAAGAATTTTTAAATGCTACAACTAAAACCCAGATTTTGTCTGATATTGATGTTCTGTAGGTTTTCTCAATGTTTGCCATATTCATTAGATGATATTCATTATACTTTCCTAACTTTTATATGATTTAGATGAGGTTTGTTGATAACATTCTACATTCTTTCTGAAAAAAAAAAAAATTACACACACACACAAATGCCAAGCAGTCTTCTTTTTTTAATGTATATTCTCAGGAAGAACACCATTGACTAATTTAAATTTCAGTACGGAGGCACAGCTGATCTGTAGTGAATGTAACATCTTGTTAAATACAGGTTTCATGCTTCTTTTTTGTACCTTTCCAGGCTTTTAAGGAGGAAAATAATTTGAATAATAATGGCATAATGTCCAGAGGGAAAGTTGAATATGTAAGACAAAGATGCATGTGGGCCTATTTCTGTACTTTATATGCGTGTCTCTGTGTGTTGGCTTTATGGTTTTTAAAACAAAGTTTTCTGTATTTTCAATGTATACAATAACTTTGGAATTACCGAAGAAAAGTTGATATTGAAACTTGGGTTTTTAGTGGGGAGGAATGGATGTTTTATCTTTTCTTTTACAGTTTTAGGCAAAGTGAAACTTTAGAAAATTATATTATTTGAAGTTAGATGGAAACCAAACACTATCTTTATAGTTTCTTTCAGAAGAAACTTTGTCTTAGGAATCTGGGCACTTTGTAAACTTTCTAAATTTCTTCAGCCCTCATTGATACCCACACTTTGCTTAATTCAATTGAATCGGTTTACAGTGAACAATGTCCCTGGGAACATTAATCGTGAACACACACACACACACACACACACACACAGAGAGAGAGAGAGAGAGGACAAAAAGGAAATAAAAGCATCACTTTGTACCTTCCTCAATTCAAACCTGTCTGCTTTCTTTAGAATTTCAGATGTATGTGTCTGTTTCTTCCAGTAGATTGGGAGCACCCCGAAGACAGAAGAGACATATGTATATATATATTTTTTTGTTTTTCTTTTTTTTTTTTAGACAGAGTCTTGCTCTGTCACTAGGCTAGAGTGCAGTGGCGTGATCTCGGCTCACTGCAACCTCCACCTCCTAGGTTCAAGCGATCCTCCTGCCTCAGCCTCCCGAGTAGCTGGGCCTACAGGCACCCGCCACCACACCTGGCTAATTTTTGTATTTTTAGTAAAGACAGGGTTTCACCATATTGGCCATGCTGGTCTCGAACTCCTGACCTTGTGATCTACCCGCCTCAGCCTCCCAAAGTGCTGGGATTACAGGCGTGAGCCACCGCGCCTGGCTAGAAGAGACATTTTGTGTATGATCGTCATAATGATTTTGTGAACTCAGATGTAGTAAGGTAAAACACCCTGGTAAAATCACTTACCAGGAGTTTTCAGAATTTGTTTAGAAGTCATTCCATTACTCTTGAAATCCCTCTGCTTTATAGACTTTCTGAGAAATGAGGAAAGTCCATCTGCCTACTTGTCATAGAAATGGGTACTTTAGCAGTAAAATAGCCTGTTTACATACTGGCTCAAACTGTCAAAGTAGGAAAAGGTTTCGTATATTATAAAATGTTACAGAGCTAGAAAAAATATACACAAGTAATATATAGAGTGCATATATATGTACATATATATGATCTGTTCCTTGTCACAATATTTAACCCAAAGTGCTATTTACAGTAATGAATCAAAATGTCAGTCTTAAAAATATGAAGTGTCAAAGTGTTCCCACGTTGTAGAAAAGTTTGATGTGACAGTTTGTTAATCATATGACTATTCTATCAATGTGTCTCACAATGTCTTTTGCTCAACACTCTCGTAGGCTCCTCACACTTTTTTCATGAATTCCTAGCTTAAGTTACTAACCCAAGGAGCACATTTGGGTTGCGTGTCTCCCACACCTCACACAAAGGCGGCTATGTTTTGCTGTACTTAAAACTGAATGGATTTCACATTATTTTAGAGTGGTTTGATTTTGTGCCTGACACATTTATGGATAGTAGCTAAAAAAATTTCTGTAATTTTGCTGTTTTCACTGCAGAATCATCAAATGAAACTTTAACTTATACAGCGGATGTTTTGTGTTTCTCCAAGTTAAGTTTCCCAAGATATTAGATGTCCTTATTTGCTAGTGCCCATTCGTTGAACTTGGACACATTTTTGAATTTTTCTCGGCACGTTGATGATCCCAACTTCTTTTTCCTACTAAAAGGGCAGTCTTAGAACATAAATATTATATATGTGGAAAAAGGCAACATAGTTTCTTTTGGGAGGATTTTTGGCCATGCTACTTACTAGTTCGTGGATCACACTTAATCTCTGTGCCTCAGTGTCTTCTGGAGAATTTTCAAGGGTGAAATTAGATTAGATCAGTGAATTTTTAAACTTACTCTTTAGAAGCCCTAGGGTTCTGGGTAGAAATGAAGCTCCAATGACGGAGTGTGGGATGGGCAGTGAGGACTCTGGGCCCTTCAAACCAAGCAGCTCTGCTATTGGCTTGTTAGAGTTTAGAGTTTTATAAACTGTTTCACTTAAATAAAGGTTCTACTGCTTAACCTGCCTACCTGTTGGTATCACTGTCTTAGGTGCTCTAGAGTCAGTGGCTTATTTCCCACAAGAATTCAGTGGGCAACTGTGGCAGTAGATCTTGGCTAACCTGGCCACTGTGGAAGTTCTTTCCATGGAAAAGGATTCTCCATCCTTCAATTTGAGATAAGATTTACTAATTGAGACCTCATTTATTTCTGATTTTAATCTTTGCATCATTTTAGTTTTAATAAACTTACTTTCCAACTTACCAGATTTTCGGGTTGACAAAGACCATTATTTAGAGAAATACAGGCAAAGGAAAGTCTGAAAGCTTTGGCTGGAATTTCAGCTGCTTCTGGTCAAGGATATAAATTTTACTTCTTAAGGCCAAAGCGTTTCAACCATTCTGGGGAGGTGGGTGGATGCTCACAACTTGAACTTTTCATTCCATCGCTTTCCATCCTCAGGTCTCTCCCTTCTTCTCCATACACATGCTACCACCACCACCACCATGGTTCTCTTCACGTGGCCTGTGTATGTCCCCAGACATGGTGGAGCAGAAACATAAAAAGTTGTGATTTAAAAACCAAGGTAGAAGACTGTAAGAAGGACAAAAATGATTAAGGGGCATGAGTTAGTGACATTAACAAAAAGCCTTTATGTATCAACATAAAAAAAATCAAATTGAAGAAAATATTTTTCATGGACGGAAAACCTATCCTAAAGACAGGAAAGAGGGTGAATGGCTATTTCACTAGATGCTGAAACATCATTTCCAAAGTTCCTCAGGAATCAAACTATGGGATCAGATTCAACTCTTTTAATAGCTGAAATCCAGAAGGGAGAGAGTGGTTAAGTCTATAGTTTTCTGAATGATGCTGAACTCTTTCTCACAATAAAATGCTCTTCTACTAACAAATTTAAAGACTATGAGCGCCCAGAAACAGCAGTTGCATGCCAAGTCAGGAATGTTCTTTTTTTAAGTCACATGTCAGCCACTGGGGATGCACCTGGGTTTAGGCTGGAGGTTGGAGAGGGTTCATCCAAAATCCATGTACAAGATATTTATACAAAATTCTGGAGTGATTCCTTGTTCATTCTCTGAAGAAATTGGTGAGACGAGGCAAGCGTCCTAAACAAATGTTGAGCTCTAAAAATACAGTTTAAATAAAACAGAAAGCATTTTGAGTATAGTTTTGGCCAAAATAGAATCGCATAATAAATCATTTGGCTGGAGGGTATGACATGAGAATAAACGAAAAAACAGCATGTTTGCTATCTTTTCTGTTTATTTTACTTTTGCCTCAACGCCCTTCTGCCTCCTTTTTCTCCTTGCTAGAGTGTGGAAGGATCTCGAATTCAGGGCCTTGTCTGTCTTGTTTTTCAGCTGGCTGGAGTCACACCTGGCTTATTTATGAGCTCAATAAACATTATGAATGGATGAGCAATTTTGAAAGATAACATAGTGAAGGAAAAAAATGACATCAATCTGAAAAATTCTGACATGGCCACTTCTAAACTCTCTAGGACTTGTACTAAATGCTTGTAGATTTAGGTAGCATTCTGAGCATTACTTCACTTATTCCTTTCAAGCAGCCTCTGAGGAAGGTACTGCTATTATCACCATTTCACAGGGGAAGAACTGAGAACCAGAGATGTTACATAATTTGCCCAAGGTTACATAATAATAATATAGTAGCTAAAGCCAGGATATGAACTCAGGTAGTCTGGCTCCAGCAGCTTCTCTCTTAACTACGAAGCTATATTGTTTCCACGTGGTGATTATAATTATAACTGCCTGTTCTACTTTCCTGTACCTTGTGAGGCTGAGTTTAGGTATGAAAGGATTAGGGAAGGAGGCTGGGCGCGGTGGCTCACGCCTGTAATCCCAGCACTTTGGGAGGCCGAGGCAGGCGGATCACGAGGTCAGGAGATCGAGACCATCCTGGCTAACACAGTGAAACCCGGTCTCTATTAAAAATACAAAAAATTAGCCGGGCGTGGTGGCGGGCGCCTGTAGTCCCAGCTACTCGGGAGGCTGAGGCAGGAGAATGGCGTGAACCTGGGAGGCGGGGCTTTCAGTGAGCAGAGATCGCGCCACTGCACTCCAGCCTGGGTGACAGCGAGACTCTGTCTCAAAAAAAAAAAAAAAAAAAAAAAAAAAAAGGATTAGGGAAGGAGTATATCAACTAGTGAAGGCGAGACAACACACAAACAACTATAATTTAAAGTAGATAGAAACTTGCAGACAAAGTTCAGAGAAGAAAAAAGAACTATTATTTCCACCGGGGTTAAGGGCAGGAGTCAAAGAAGGCTTCCTGGGGGAAGTGACTTAGGTTGGCCTTGAATGAGTAGAATTATAGTAAAGGGAGATGCTTTCCAAGTAAACAGAATAAACAGTGGAAGAGGTGCCAATCTAATGCTGTTGAGTTCAGCAGATTCTTTCCAAAATAGTGTGCGCTAGAAGTGGCGAGT
Organism: Symphalangus syndactylus; assembly: GCF_028878055.3. Taxonomy (NCBI): domain Eukaryota; kingdom Metazoa; phylum Chordata; class Mammalia; order Primates; family Hylobatidae; genus Symphalangus; species Symphalangus syndactylus. Next base: position 90,053,189 of record NC_072439.2, read on the forward strand.
GGAGAGGGCTTGTGGTGGAAGGAGGTGGAAGCCCTGAGAAGGGATCTGAGTGGGAAGATGCAAGCGTTCCAAAAGCATCTTCACAATCTCTCTGGAGATCAACCCTGGGCAAAGTCTCGCTTTTGTCATGCTTTAACTCATTATTTTTTGATGCATTGTCCTCAAAGACTAGTCAGTCCAAGGAGATACCACTCTAGAAAGAGTGGCCACACGAGTCTGGAAAATGCTGCATCCTCTGGTGCTCTCTTAGGTGCTGACAGTGCATGTTAACATGCCCAGTCTTCGAGGAAGTCCCGTGGGACAGCAATCACCTTGCTTTCTTTGACTGTAGACCTGGTTTGTTGTTTTACTTTGGGCAAACCCCTGTTAACATCCCTCAGAAGACATACTTCAGGAGCCCTCTTCCAGCCAACCAGCTGGACTAATTTGTGTAAACTTTCCAACAAGTTGTGTGCTTCTGCTGAACACAGGTCATCTCAGAGTAGAACTTGCTCCATGCTCAGGATAGCCAATAGTCCCCTTTTGAAAGAAGTTAGAGCACTTTGCCTATAGAAATTGTTATGTGTCAGTTAGAAAGCAAGCTGCATCCGAGGTAACAAGCTTGAGGAGCAGCAGCCCCTCTGACGAAGTAAAAGTGAGAAGCAGGAAGTGAAGGAGTCTCAGCTCTTGAAATAGAATGTGCCTACAGGTGAGAGTTGCCAGCCACAAGAACTCTAGCTGGCTGCCCTGAGAACATATTAGGAGAAAACATGGTTAAAGTCGGCACCTGACCTATTAGCTGCAGGGACAGCTCATTATCTTTTTTATTCTTTCACCCTGCATTGGCCCGAAAGGGGAAGAGAGGCAGTAAGTGGACTGTAAAGAGTGCTTATTCCACGCTGGGCAGGTCATTAGAATTGCCATGTCAAATTCCCTTCCTTAATCCCCTCAACTACCCAACGGAGTCAGGATTATTAATCTCTTCCTCTATACGTGAGGACAGTGAATCCAGAATGGCTTGCTGGTGCTGAATACATCATGTTGTTTTACAACTTGAGCTTTTCCCTTGTTCCTTTCCCTATTTGTCTGCTGAACTCATCTGTCTGCCGGTTGTAAATGAGATTCTCCTCTGAAGAGCCTCTGAGCCCCCTGTGACTCTAGTCTTGAATTGCGTGATGATACTCTTGTTCTTTAGGTTTATACCTCTTTCTCCCCTTAAGACCTAAAACTCGATCTGGGTTACTCTAGAGCCCACATGCTTACATTGCACTGCTCTGCCCACATTCCAGCCTTCTCCACTTTAACATATGACTTTATGATAGCTTTTTAGACCCAGTCCCTCACAAGATAACCTCTTTTTCAACCCGTTATTTTAGACCTTCTTTGCTTGACATATTTTGAGTTTTCTGGATTCTAGGCTTCCTTCTTGTTAGTGTCACTTTCCCCCCCTTCTGGTACATGTCTGTTACCTTCTTGCTATTTGCTTAGGTCCTACCTTAACTTTGAAGGAATGCTTTTCAAACCCGGCCTGCATCGGAATTAGGAATCCCACCCTCAGAAGTTATGGTTTAGTAAACCTGAGAGAGTGTGGGAGAATTTGTATTACACTTCCAGATGATGCTGAAACTGTCATTCTGTGGGCTTATGTTTGTTAGCACTTCTTTAAAGCATAGTTCAAGACCTCTGTTTTCCAGGAGATTTAACTAGCTATCTTAGTCCAAAGTCTTTCCTTTCTTCCTTGCCTTCTCCTCTCTCTCTTCTTTGTCTTTTCTTCTTCTCTTCCTCCCTTCTTTCTCCCACCCTCCTGTCTCTTTCTTCTCATGAAGTCCCTATGATATCCTGTCTGAATTACATAACTTTTTTTTTTCTTTTTGTGGAGATGGGGTCTCACTATGTTGCTCAGGCTGGTCTTGAATTCCTAGGCTCAAGTGATCCTCCCATTGAAGCCTTCCATAGTGCTGGGATTACAGTCATGAGCCACCACATCTGGCCTGAATTAGACAACTTCTTATTTATGTGCATCTCAGAGGCCGCATCATCCACTTCTTAAGCCTGGTAAACACTTTTATTAGATAAGAGAGACGGCTTTGCATAAATGAATGAAAATCTAGATGAAAAGTTCTCGAATCCTGAATCACATCTTGCCATAACCTCTTACTAGCTGTGTGTTCTTGGACATCTTATGGACTTGAGTTTCCTTGTCTGTAAAATAATTATTCCATTTCCTTGTACTGCAGAAGATCATGAAAAAGGTCAGATGAGATAGCGGGTGTATAAAGTGCTACACAAATGCAATGATGTTAATAGTAAATTATTGTTGATATTTTCTTTGTTTCTGTACAGTTGACTCATTTGCTTTATCATTAATGATGAGGCATGAAAGAAATGCTGCTTGTTTTTAATGAACTATGGAAGAGTAGGTGGAGCTAACGGGATGTTGGGATTTCAGGAAAGCTCTTTTATGTTTCTGGAAATGATAACTCATATCAATAGTTGTGAGCTTAGGTTGAAGAGCAATGTTATATTTATACTATAATTTTTCTTCAAATAGACTGTGATAAAGATTTTGAATATTACTTTCATATTCTGAGCTTCTCATGTACACTTGAAAAGAGCCATGAAATAGTAGTAGCGGTTGCCATTTATAGGGGTCGTAGGGTGTTGTTACGGTTAAATTTATAAATCCTTAAAATTATGTGTTCTATCACAAAAATGCCTACAAAGGGTGCATTCTCTAGGTTTTTTCCTTCCCTTCCTTCCTTCCTTCCCTCCTTTCCTTTCCTTTTTTTTCCTTTCCTTTCCTTTCCTTTCCTTTCCTTTCCTTTCCTTTCCTTTCCTTTCCTTTCCTTTCTCTCGCTCTGTTGCTTAGGCTACAGTGCAGTGGCACAATCTCGGCTCACTGCAGCCTCCACCTCCCAGGTCCAAGCGATTCTCTTGCCTCAGCCTCCCAAGTAGCTGGGATTACAGGCGCCCTGCCACCACACCAGGATAATTTTTGTATTTTTAGTAGAGACGGGGTTTTGCCATGTTGGCCAGGCTGGTCTCGAACTCCTGACCTCAAGTGATCTGCCCATTTTGGCTTCCCAAAGTGTTGGGATTACGGGCGTGAGCCACTGTGCCTAGCTCCTCTAGGTTTTCTTAAGAAAAATCTATCTATTCTTCAAGTGCTTACTCTGCAAAGCCTAGGTCTGCCACCAAGGAATAAAAAGATGGCTACCTGTACTTCCTTTCCTCCCAGAGTTCACTGTTCAATAGGGGACACAAAGACATAAATAACTAGCTCTTGCACCAAGCGAAATGTACAGTGCGACAAAGGAGAGGTACAGATAGTAGGCTGTGGGCCCGAAAGAGGGTTTCCGTGGGCGTGAGTATGAAGGAGGGGTTTCCTGAAGGAGCGGGTATTTGAACATTCCTTTTGAAGACTAAAAGGATGTCCGCAAATGAAATTTAGGGTAGAAACATGCCAGATAAAGGCACAGTGTGTTCAATACGCTAGGCATTTCTTAAACTATTTATAGCTGAGGTTATGGGAAAAGGGATACGTAGAAATATGAGAATATCTCCTTTGAAGATTCTATGCTGATATCCTGATCCATCTGACTATGCTTATTTGACGGCCTTTTGTGTTTGTCTTCTTCTTTACTAGATATCCTTTTTGCCACTTTCTTTCTGGAATTTTCTTTCCTGGCCATTAGCCTCTCTCTCCTACACCGTTGCCTCACTCTCACTGCCATACTCCTTTGGACATCCTCCTTCTCTTGTTTCCTAATACTTTTACATCCACCTGCATCCTTTACTTCTTAGCTTTTGTTTTTATTTGCAGCATTAAAGATAGCCTCTTTTTATTTCCGTGTAGTGATTAGAGCGACGTGTTTACAATATGAACACACTGGTTTTCTCTTCTTCAGGCTCCGAATCATCAAGTTCACAATGCCATGTCTAGTCAGTACTTCTATGTGTATAGTGCCCATTGTGGCTGAGTAGAGATAAGGTCACTGGGGAAGAAAATAAGTTGCTAAAATCTGTTGGAATACAATGTCAGCTTCCAGGTTTGTCTGAGGATGCAGTGGAAACCACGTTCTGTGGCCAGCATGTCAGTAGCTTTTGATGATCAGAACCTTCCATTTTGATACTTTAAAATAATGTAATATAAGTTCACATCAACTGAATCCAGACAATTTCACCATCTACTACATTATTAATTCCAGATGGGAAAATTCATAGGGCTCAAATTTTGTTTGAGGCCCAACTGTTTTTTAAATTATTATTACAATTATTATCTATTTATTTTATTTTATTTTTTTTACAACTGATGGGAAGGGAAATTTAACAGCTGTGTGATTAGCAGGGCATGAAATTAAAAAATGTTTTGCACAGAATCAAGAGGTTGTTTACTACAGAATTTGTCATCTGAGAATTAAGTGTCATTAAGACTGCCCACAGGATGATCTCTTTCACCATTCAAGCTTTGATTTCCACACCCGGTTTTTTGCTAAAAGCCCTTTAACCTTTTCTGGAAGGAAAATGCATGTGGATTTATCACGAAGGTAGCATCAGCATTTCAAATGCTAATAGTCAAGGTAAGAACGACACTCTTTTCTCTCAAAAAATTACAGTACAACTAGATGTTCAGCCTCACTGCTCTCAGCAAAGAGTGAGTTCCAATTTGAGGAAATCAGGTAGATTAGAAAAGGCTGCAGCCGGATTAGTGGCTTCACTCTTTCCCTCTAAAACTATAGGAGTTTCATATTTCCATCAAGGCAGCTCAGGTCCCTAGAGCATGATGTTTACCCTTACATTTTCCTAGGTGTATGGGCTCTTTACGTCTTTGGTCTCTTTGCAAATGCCCTCCTTCGACTGAGCTCTAGAAAGTACTGTGTTCTGGGCTGAGTGCAGTGGCTCACGCCTGTAATCCCAGCACTTTGGGAGGCCAAGGCTGGCGGATCACGAGATCAGGAGTTCAAGACCAGCCTGGCCAACATGGTGAAACCCTGTCTCTACTAAAAATACAAAAATTAGCCAGGCATGGTGGCGGGCTCCTGTAATCTCAACTACTAGAGAGGCTGAGGCAGAAGAGTCGCTTGATCCTGGGAGGTGGAGGTTGCAGTGAGTTGAGATGGCGCCACTATACTCCAGCCTGGAAGAAAGAGTGAAACCCCTCTCAAAAAAAAAAAAAAAAAAGAAAAAAAAAATACTGTGTCCTTGTTCCTTTGGGCAGGATGTTGGCAGTTTTCTGCAGAAGCGTGGTCAAGCACGTTTGCTGGACTGTCTTGGTCGAGGTTTGAAGGTAATGCCATTTGCTTGGGCAAGTTACAGGGACTCTCTGCAGTTCATTTGCCTCATCATTCTACCTAATGAAGGTAATGACAGTGCCTACCTCAAGGATTACTTTGGGGATTAAGAGTTATTACCAAAAATGTTTAAGGCCCTGCCCAACTCATTGTTTATGCTCAGTTAATGTTAGTTCTCTCCATGCTTTTCAGTGAATATATTGCATTGTGTTTGGAGGTCTTCATATCTAGTTTCGTACCTGACACAGACTTGCTTAACTTCTGCCCTGGAATCTTTTTTCAATCCCTGTCTTACTGTCTTTAATAGAGCCTTTCTTGTTTGATATTTATTTATATACTTGCCTTAGTTTGTTTTTTAGACAAATTTTATCTTCATATTTGTTGAATTAAACCAGACAGCTTCTACACTTACGGGGTTTCCTTTTTGGGAGAATGGGGCTGGTGACAATTAATGCAGAAAACTTTTATTGGAGATAGACGTGCAAAAACACTCAGAGATAGAGTTGAGGAAGTTGTAGTCATTAGAGGAGAGAGATGTTAGTTTTGACTGGGATTGGAGTTAAGTGGAGAGAAAATAAAGGAAGACTTTCTGGAGGAGGAGGGATTTGATCTGGAACCTACACGCTCATTAGAATTTGAATCTGACCTGGCAGAAAAGGGGAAAAGCCTTCCCAGGCTAAGTGAAGTTTTGGAGCTGCACATTTTATTTTATTTTTCATATTTGTTTCCTGGTGCCCTCTGGCCACCATTCAGATGGTTTGGAGGCCTGTTATTGTAGGTGGGACCTAAGTTCCAGCACCAGTAGATGTGTGAGTGAGGCTTTTATAGTATCTATGTCTTGTGTTTAAAATGAACAGAGGAGGAAGCCCTGGAGTCCATTCTAATAAAAGTATTTCAAAGGGGGCTTTCTTCTTTTGTCTGAGTGAGAGGCAGGAAGAATAGGAATGACAGAGGCAGCAAATGTTGGATGTCTGTAGAGGAATCAGAGTTCTCTTTACAGCTCTAAACAGAGGGCTAATAAAGGGCTATTGAGTCCTCCTTATGTTTTTTTCCTCTCGCAGATGAGTTTTAAGGGCAGTAGAAGTGCTTTTTTTTTTTTTTTCTGGTGATCTCTAAATCTTACTTTTCCCTCTTTATCTCTTCCTTTTCCTAGAAGCTAATATTGAAACCACTCTTGTCCTCTGCCATTAAAAATAAATCTGGGTAGGTTTCGGCAAGAGAGTATTTCCTGGAATGCATTATATTCTGGGCAGTAGAAGTGTATGTTTAAATACTTTTCCTGTAGAAGGTCATTATGACAAAAGGGGATGCCACCAGCAACCCTGCAGTACGTGGCGAATGTGTTTCCACACTGTATCTGTCTTGCCTCTGCTCTCTGCAATGTCAAGCTGATTTTAACTTTACTGTCACTTTTAGTGTGTGACTTGATGAGGCACCGTAATGTGGGTGTTGCTGGCCAAACATTACATGTCATGACTGTAGAATCATGAGACTGGAGTTTTAGCCTAGACCTTAGAACACGTACCTGCAAGAGCAGCAGTTTTTGTGAGACTGGAATTCAGGCACAGGGAACACTTGTTCCTAAGTTGCTGTCGTTGCTCAAAACATCTTGGTAATGTCTTTCTCTTTCTTTCTTTCTTTCTTTCTTTCTTTCTTTCTTTCTTTCTTTCTTTCTTTCTTTCTTTCTTTCTTTCTTCTTTCTTTCTTTCTCTTTCTTTCTTTCTTCTTTCTTTCCTCTCTCTCTCTTTCTTTCTTTTTTTCTTTCTTTCCTTTCTTTCTTTCTTTCCTTCCTTCCTTGCTTGCTTGCTTTCTTTCTCTTTTTTTATCTGTTGAATGTTTTCTTTTACTTTGTTTTTATTAAAACATCAGTTTCCAGTTTTATCAGTATACAATTGATGAACAAAAGTTATGTATAGTTAAGGTATACAGCATATTTTGATGTACATTACATTGTGAAATGATTACCCTAATCAAGCTAATTAACACAGGCATCACCTCACAGTTACCTTTCTGTGTACGTGGTGAGAACGTTTAAGATTTACTCTATTAGCAAATTTCAAGTGTACAATACAGTATTAACTACAGCCACCACACTGTATTAAATCTCCAGAATTATTCATTTTGTATCACTGGATCTCCCTTTGACCAAGAACCAAGATCTCCTCATTCCCCTGGTCCTGGTAGCCATCATTTTACTCTGCTTCTGTGTTTGACTTTTTTAGATTGCACATATCAGTGAGGTCACACAGTGTTTGTTTTTCTGTGCCTGGCTTATTTCCTTAAGCAACGTTTCCTCCAGATTCATCCATCTTCTCGTAAATGACAGGATTTCCTTCTTTGTTAAGGCTGAATAACATTCCACGTGGTTATACGCCGCATTTTCTTTATTCAGTCTTCAACTGATGGACATTTAGGTCGATTCCACATCCTGGCTATTGTGAATAATGCAGCAGTGTACATGGGAGTGCAGGTGTCTCCTTGAGACAGTGATTTCGCCTTAGAGGGGATTCTGGGGCTGGCCTCCCTGGTGAAGGGCACTGTCTCTCCCTCACCTGGAGGTTATGTCAGCGGCGTGCTGAAGGTCATGCAGGTCATGTTGTAAGCTGTCCTTCCTGCCTTCCTCAATGCATCATTTCTTATTTCTATGTTCCACCCAGGTGCTGCACTCTCTCACCTGAATTCCTTAATGTGTGTGAGGTATTTTGGTGTACGGCTAGTTGTTTACATGTTTCTGAGAGGGAATGAGTGCTGGAAACTCCTATTTTGTCATTTGCCAATGTAACCCCAGCTTGGAATTGTCTTCAGAGATAATGAAGAGCCACCGCCAAAATCACAGAATCATGAGATGTGAAAGCGTGGAATCTGTTTAGCTCACATGTGTGTGAGAAAGCTGAGACCCTGAGACAAATATGGGCCTGTGCTGCAGAGTCTTTTAGTTAGACAGGGACAGCATCAGTTCTCATTCCCTTGTTAGCTCTATGCCTGATGTCTTCTCACTGTTTTGCTGCATTATAAAAAATTGAATTTTTTTTTTTTTTGAGACGGAGTCTTGCTCTGTCGCCCAGGCTGGAGTTCAGTGGCACGATCTCGGCTCACTGCAAGCTCCGCCTCCTGGGTTCAAGCCATTCTCCTGCCTCAGCCTCCCGAATAGCTGGGACTACCTGCACCTGCCACTGCGCCCGGCTAATTTTTTGTATTTTTAGTAGAGACGGGGTTTCACCGTTTTAGCCAGGATGATCTCGATCTCCTGACCTCATGATCCACCCGCCTCCGCCTCCCAAAGTGCTGGGATTACAGGCGTGAGCCACCACGCCTGGCCAGAAAATTGATTCTTAGTTGAGCCTATGAATAGTTAGGAAAAAAAAAAGAGAAGGAGAAAGTTCCCCTTAGCATGGCCTATTATCACAGGGTATGTTTGTAGCAGAGGGAGAACCCAGTCCTTATGGAGTGGGTTATGGCTTCTTCTACATTCCAAGAAAATCTCAAGAAGTGGAAATCACTCTGACTGTCAAATATTTTAGTTGCCTATTGTCACATCCATTATAAAATAGATCTGGTATAGATAAAAATAGAGTTAAACATACTAGTTAATAGATATATCTGGTGTGGATAAAAATAGAGTTTAGCATACTAGTTAATATATAAATATGATGTCGATAAAAATAGAGTTAAATGTACGAGTTCCTAATTGGATTGTAGAACTTAACATTCAGGAGTAAGGATGCTGTCAAGTCTAAAGCTATGTCCTTGTCCTAGTCAGTTGTTATATTCATGGCAGCCTTTTCTAAAATGTGGTCCATGAAATACTAGGTTCATAAATGGTCAAATCACTGTGGGACTCTTGCTATTATTTCCACCCATTGTGGAGATTCTTGATGCATCCCCAACAAGTTTAACTACGAGAAGTCCAATAGGCAAAAGCAATAAGCACAACTTTCTTTTCTCTTATGCTAGGTTCAGGTTTTGTCCAATTTATTTTATAATGGAACCATTTTGTGGATGATTTCCCAGACTTGTGTTCTGTGGAACATTCTTTGGATAGCATGACTTTATTGTTAAAATTCTTAAGGTTCACATCTGTCATCTTATAATAATCTTGTGTGAAATATAAAGTCATTTGGGCTAAACTGTAGACCTCCATCTGCCCTCCCTTCTCCACAGGAGAAATTACAGGTTTATTTAAGGATCAAACAGTTTTGAAATGAAATGTTGTTAGGAGGGGGAAATAAAAACCTTTCAAAGCCTAATAATTGCAGAAAGAAGACAGTGTTATACCAGCCAAACCAATTTTGTGAATTAGCACTTTAACTCAGAGAGTTGTTCCTGAAAATAGCTTGTTTTGAAGCAAAACTTTGTTGGCTTCTGGTGGTACACTTTTTCACCATCAAAGGCACAAATATAGGTGATTTTAAACTGTGGCATACTTTTTGCATTCAAAACCAGGGCTTGTGGAAGAAACAACACCCTTTTTTAACTTTTCAGAAACAGTTGGCTTGACCATCATGGCTTTTTTTTTTTTTTTCCCTATTTCTTTAGGATATTAGCTTTTCATTAAGCTGGAAGGGTCCTCAGAGATCTTGTCCAAGCCCACCCTTGACAGATGAAGAAATAGAGGGCCAGAGGCTTTAGTAATCTTTCCAAGTCTTTTTATTAGTTACTGACAAAATCAGAACTAAAGTCAAGGTCTCTTACTTACTTGTCATTTACCTGTTCAATGCCTCTTTTGTTTGTACACTCTGTTAAAAAGAAAGAGGTTAACTGTTTCTTTTGGTTATAACTGTTATACTACAAACACACACACACACACACACACACACACACAGAGAGAGAGAGAGAGAGAACAGATGAAAGCCATGATTAGGAACCTTTTGTGCTCAAGGTGAGAAGAGCCTCTATAGGACCTCGAATGTCTTCTTTTCTAAAGAACTTCATCTACCTCGGGTCAGTCCTTTGATACTGTTCATTTTGAAACCTGGTTTACCTTAAAGGAAGAAGTGTGTGTGAAAGAGAGGGTCACCCGCCACATTTTATCTCTCTGTCTTATTTCAGGCAGACAGATTCACTACATTAAGATGGTGTTTACAATTATCGCCATGAGATGAACTAGCTCATCTCCAAGTGCTTAAGGGATATTGCCTAGTTATAAATCATCATGTGATTCTCTCTCCTCCCACCCTCGTTTACAGCTTCTTTCTTCTTTCTCCACTGCCCATGTCTAAACCTGGGGAACTATCTCACTGCATAGACAGAAAAGGAAGGTCAGATCCAAGGTAGATCTTTCTTTCTGCTAGGTTTAACCCAGTGGTAGCAACAAAAACAGTTCTCATGCCTCTGAGTTTCTTGTTTTAGGCAGAAGCATTTAATAGGTTAGGGATCATAGGAAAGGTTTGTTTTTTAAATTCTCCATTAAGAAGATGCTATCTGTGTATAGCATCGTGTGAAGGCAAGTACATTAAGCTTAGTAATGGAAGATATGGGTTCTAAGCTGCACCTCTCTGCCAACTAGTAGTGAGATCCTGGGGAAATCAAACAATCGTTTGGAACCACATGTGGCCTAGTCTTTTCATTTGGATTTCAGGAGTCATGATTCTTGCCTTGTCAACCTCCTGGGGTTGTTGCGAGGATTAAATGAGATAATGGATATGAAAAGGCCTTGTAAACTACAAATCACCTCATACCTATGTGTAAGGCGTTGTTATTTAATAATAATAGCAATCACACACGGCTGCCTTTGAGCTAGGTACTGTTTTAAGCGCTTTCCATCTGTAAGCTCACTTAATTCTTTTTTTTTTTTTTTTTTTTTTTTTGAGACGGAGTCTTGCTCTGTCGCCCAGGCTGGAGTGCAGTGGCGCAGTCTCGGCTCACTGCAAGCTCCGCCTCCCGGGTTCATGCCATTCTCCTGCCTCAGCCTCTCCGAGTTGTAAGCTCACTTAATTCTGACAGCAACTCTAGTGTGCCAATGACCAGTGCTGGGCACTGTGAATCAGCAGGACTGGCAATTCACCCTGATTAGCTGTTGATTTCCTGTGTTCTTGGGCACATCCTTTCCCTTCCCTAGGCCTGAATTAAGATTCTTGTAAAAGAATCACAGACTCAGGTTGGATGGAAGGATTCTTCTGTCATTTGTGATTTTGTCCGGCAGTCATTGGCCCCACAGTGATTATTTCTATTTATTTATTTATCTGAGATGGAGTCTCTCTCTGTTGCCCAGGCTGGAGTGCAGTGGCATGATCTCGGCTCACTGCAACCTGCACCTTCCGGATTCAAGCAATTCTCTGCCTCAGCCTCCTGAGTAGCTGGGATTACAGGTGCCTACCACCACACCCAGCTAATTTTTGTATTTTTAGTAGAGACGGGTTTTCACCATCTTGGTATGACTGGTCTTGAACTCCTGACCTCTTAATTCACCCGCCTCGGCCTCCCAAAGTGTTGGGATTACAGGCGTGAGTCACCACACCTGGCCAGTCACTAATTATTAATCAGAGCCCACATTTAACTGAGTACAGTCATTATTTTCATTCTGCAGCTATGCAGAGAGCTCATGTAAATTCCTGAAGGCTGCATAGCCTGCAAGTGGTGGGGCTGGAGTTCACACGTTGCTCTTGTGCCATGGAATGATGGCAGCGAGATAGACGTGGGTAACGCTCTAGCGATCCCAGGCGTGTTATGTTGTCAGCATCCTCATCTAATCAACATCATGATTATCATTGAGCTCTTTAGGTTTTCAGTTGTTCTTATCATTTAACTCCGCAATTAGATTCCCAGCATCTCAATGGTAGGTTTTCTATACTGCAATGTGTATTGCCAGTGTTTTGTGCAAGATATGATGCAGGCTAGTGTCTCACAGTTTATGCAATTTGTTTTCTGTCCATCCTTTCGATCCTTTGAGCCTCTCAAGGAAGCCTGGGTTGGCATCTGCCCAACTGTGTTGGGCAGAATGGTTTTTTTCACGTTGCCCCACATGGGGCTGGGAAAGCCATTTGAGGAGGTCGCTGTGGCATGAATCTGGACAAGTCTTTCTATAGGGGAAACTTGTTTCAAGCTGTGGCTCTTTCACTTTCTTCATGGCATATGGACCCTGATTTTTCTCACACCTGGGTAACTCTACTGGTGTCTCCTGGCTGTTGCGGCTTTGTTTTGCTTTGCCATTGTTTTATTTTATTTTTTCTGAAGACTTGGTTTTCTTGGGCTGTGCTTATATACAACACAGAATTTGTAGACCATTTGCTTATGGGAAAGAGTCACACCCATGGAAATTGGCAGAAAATTAACTCTTGGAGCCCAAAGAAACTGACATAAATCTTATACGACGAACATCTTCAATTTCTGACTTTGCCTTCCTTCTCTGCATGGTGCTGTTCCAAGATCTCTTATTGGGACCAGGTTTCATGGAGGGTTACTGGTAACTATTAGCCCACTCAATGTACTTATTTTACCATTAACTTATCATGACTAGCCTGTCCAATCCCCATGAAATTACCCACTATGGGGTCATTAATTCATTCATTTATATATGAATTATCTACATTCATTTATATATGAATCATTAGATATTATCTACACTGAACCAGGCAAAATTGGGGATACCAAAATGAATTAGACACAGTTCCTGCTTTCAAAAACCTCATACTCTGAAGAGGGGAGATTTGTTAATTCTGTCAAGTAATCTTTGATGCCCACCATGACCAGGTATCAGACATGCCACTGGAACTGTGGGCACCTGGCAGGTACAAGCCTATTCATCACAGGGTTTCAGGTCTAGGGAAGAAAAACATCGTATTAATAATTTTACAAATAATTATGAAATTATAGTTGTGATAGGTGCCACAGAAGAAAGACTGAGTGTTGTGGGAATATATATATATATATATATATATTTTTTTTTTTGAGATAGAGTCTTGCTCTTGTTGCCCAGGCTGGAGTGCAGTGGCTCGATCTCAGCTCACCACAACCTCTGCTTCCTGGATTCAAACGATTCTCCTGCCTCAGCCTCCCTAGCAGCTGGGATTACAGGTGTGCACCACGACACCTGGCTAATTGTCTTTGTATTTTTAGTAGAGATGGGGTTTCGCCATGTTGGCCAGGCTGGTCTTGAACTCCTGACCTCAAGTGATCCACCTGTCTTGGCTTTCCAAAGTGCTGGGATTACAGACGTGAGTCACTGCGCCTGGCCAGTTGTGGGAATTTTATTAGGGTTTTTTTTTTTTTTTCTCCCTCTGGCCTAGTTTGTGGGGAGAGGTATGTCTCCCCAAAGATGTGGAGTTAGCCTGTTGATGGAGGCATGGGAGAGTGGGCTTAGACAGAGATGCCTCTCATATAAGGTAGAAAGCCTTCCGTGCCCAACACAAGTGTTGAAGAAGTTGAAAGGGGAAAAAACTTTTTCAAAATTGGCTTGACAGCAAAACTCCTCTCAGTGTCTTCTTTTTTGTCCCCCTCTATAAATGGTAGGTTTTTGTAGTATCATGACCCTTTTTAGTAATTATAAATTAATATAACATAAATTTATGTTTTTCCTTACTACATAGATTTGTTAAAATAATTCACTATATTTCATATGTACACACAAGCTCCTTGAATCCAATTAGTAAGAAAAACACTTCATGTCACTGTTAAATAACATGAAAATAAACAACTGGTTAAAAAACAAATCCCAAATACAAGGCCTTGAGCTTCCTACTGGAATCTGAATCTGGGAGTGTCTTGTTGTAAGAAATGTTTTCAGACCTATCATTTTCATTCCACGTGTATTTCTTTGTTTATTGAGTGCCTTCCATGTGTTAATTACTTTATTGGATTCCTGGAGGTGAGAAGGGGAAGGGTGTGGGCAGGGCCACTGCTTACAGCTGCTCCAGTTGTGCCTTGCTTGAGGGCAGGAGGGCAAGTGGGGCTGAAGTCCTGCCCTCCCCACTAGCCAGGCCAAGATGAGGACCATTTTCTTTCTTTTTGTTTTTCTTTCTAACTTGCACAAAAGAAACTAATGATTAACAGAGATCCTGGTATGGAAACATAAGACACAAGTTTGGTTTTGTCGGAAAGCACTCATAGTTTAGTTGGTGAGGCCGCCACAAGACTAACCAAAAGTAATTATATTGCCAGCCACAATGAAATATATTAACCAGAGATACCAATGACGTTCTGAGGGGGCTTGGTGGAAGTAGTTTAACCCTGATAGGGTGGGGAGAATCAATTCTTACAACTTTCGAAGGGACTAGTTGGATGGGCAAGTTTTCTTAACAATAGCTTTATTGAGACATACTTTAATTAATTAACTCAATTAAAGAGTAGAATTCAGTAATTTTTAGTGTATTCGTAGAGTTACACAGCCATCACCAAGATCAATTTTAGAATATGTCCATCACCAAAAAACAAAGAAACAAATAAAACCAAAACAACAACAACAACAACAGCAAAAACACATAGTGGTCATTTCTTATTTCTCCCAAACCTCTTGCATCCGGTACTAAGCAACCACGAATCTACTTTATAATCTGTGAAGTTGCCCATTCTGGACATTTTATATAAATGTCCATACATTTATATAAACATCATACAACATCATACAATATGTAGTCTTTTATTACTTTGTTTCTTTCAGTTAGCATAATGTTTTCAAGATCCATCTATGTTGCAGCATGATAAGTAGGCTTTTGATTGGTGAAGAATAGAAGCAAGTTTACCCCAAAATGAATCATTAGGGAGAGCTAAGAGATTAACCTTTGTAAGAAACCACGGTCTATGTTTGAAAGGTTGAAAGTAGACTATTGGGTCTGCTGACTTGGGCCTATGGGGAATGTTACAGGAATTGAAGTTAGAAATAGAACTTGGGAGCAGATCATGGAGATTATGAATGCTTGGACTTTTTCTGAGATGCAGATGTTTTTGGGAGGCGAATGATATGACTTGAGAAGTGTATTTTTGTCCCTCATAATGAGAAAAATCGATGAAGCTGTAAGGTCACCCAGGTTGGTAGTGGAGAACCCAGGTTGGTAATGGAGAACCAGGTGTGAAATCATGAACAACTCACTCCCAAGTACTTTTCCCTCATATTCCACTGCCTCTTATTTTTTATGTTTGTTAGCTGGAGCAAGTAGAAAAAGCACAGATGATTTGTTTTCTGTTATAATTATTTTTTAAACTACTAGAGGCATGGTGGAAAATTAAACTTGATAGATTATAGTTATAAATGTTGTTCTTTGGGCACTTGGCATAAGGCAGCATTTTCATGGCAAACTCTACTATGTATATTTTTATCATATTATTAGAAAGAGGCCCTCTTCTGGGTCACTTGTTTGCCTCTGCAGGACTCTGACCTGTCATTTTAGATATTGAGTCTATCCTTGTTTTGATTTCCTTTGGACTCATGGCCTTGAGTACGTCCCTTATGTTCATTTGACAGATTCCTGCCAATCAAATGGAAGACAAAGGTATCCCAAGGGTAGTTGGCCTGTGTTTGCATCTCTTGTAGCCAAGAGAAATCCCTCATTGCTTGTTTCTGAGCTACTCATGTCACAGACTTTTGCAAGAGGAAGGATTTTAGAGATTACATGGTTCAGAGGTTATTAAATTGAGGTTTAGTGGTCCATGAACCTCTTGAAATTGTTTGCAAAATTATCTTTAATTGTGTGGAGGTGTATTTTTCTCCTCCATAAAATTCTCAGATGGATTGCATCCCTGTAAGGGGGAAAATTCATTTATCCACCAACAATATTGAACTTTTATTGAGTATTTACACTATGCCTTGTACAAGACTTGTGTTATCTCATTCAGTCTTTACAGCCCATTCTCATGGATTAGGAAACTGAATCATACAGTAGTTAAGTTGACTTGCCCAAGGTCACAGAGCTGGTAGGTGACAGAACCTAGATTCAGACCCTGGACTCTAACCCCAGAGCCTATGTCTTTATCCTTCTGCATTTTCAACCTTCACGCCTGCTTTGGACATTCTAGTTTACCTTTTATAGGCTCTGGAGTTGATGGAGTCTCCTTTAATAAATGGGTAGTGGAGGCCCAGAGAGAAGTGAAACATGTCTAAGATGGTCCTGTGATTAAAGACACATAGCTGTTAACATGTGACACGAATGCAAACACGCCCAAAGTCAGATTATGAGGCTTTAACACATAATTTCTAAATTTAATTTAAAATGCTCCTTTTTGACTTTTACTTCTGCCATTGATTTTCATCTTTTCTCTTTTCTCCTTCTTATCCCCTTCTCTTCTTTCCTGTTCTGTTCTCCTTTCTTCTTCCTTTCCCTTTCTTTCTTCAGCAACCGTTACTGAGCATTTACCTTATTGGAATTATTGGATTAGGTGGAATTATTGGTAATTGCATGTTTTCATGTTACTAAAATGGACTGTCCAACTCTTCTGTGGCCAACATCTCTGTACCCTAGAAGGTTCTCAAAGGAGTTGCCACACATGAAACAAGGTTGGGGAAAGCAAAGTACCTGAAGCCAGTGCTTTACGCTGGTACACAGGGGTAGGTGCCCACTTTCTGATTCAGGGGCCTGGATTACGTCATTCATTGAAATATGAAATAGTGAAGGAAGCTTCACTTTTATGTCGGTTGTAGGTAGCATGAGAGTTGTTTGAGCTTTTCACTTTTGAGAGCTTTGCAAATGAATTGCCTTATAGTTAAAGCTGGAGATTAGAAGAAAGATCAAGATTAGGGAACTCACTCTCTCTCTCTCTCTCTCTCTCTATATATATATATATAGAGAGAGAGTCTTGCTCTATTGCCCATGTTCCAGACTCAAGCTATCCTCTCACCTCAGCCTCCAGAGTAGCTGGGACTACAGGTGTGACCCAACACACCCAGCTATTTTTTTTTTTTTTTTTTTAGATTTTGTAGAGACAGGGGTCTTGCTATGTTGCTCAGGCTGGTCTCCAATTCCTGAGCTCAAGTGATCCTCCTGCCTCAGCCTCCCAGTGTTGTGGGATTACAGGCATAAGCCATCACGCTTAGCCAGGGAATGTTTGAAGATAGAGAAAAAAGCCCTGCTTTCTCCATTCCTTCTACAGTTTGGCACCCAGTTCATATCCCATTTGCCCAGATACTCCCTTTTAATCTTTCCTCATATAGGCCATAGACATTGGTCTCAGAATTCTTGTAAGTCTACTTTTGTCACTCAATTGTGTGAATTGTGTGTTTGTACAGGTCTCCTGCATTTACTAAATATAGTGGAAATCATATTGTCTAGAGATCAGTAGACCTGTGCATTGAATCTAGGCTTTGTTATTTGCTATTTGTGTGATTCATTGATTGATTTTCTTTCAGCATCAAATTCTAAGTTAATAAAATGAGATTAATAATAATGTCTACCCTGTCTATCTCACAGAATTGGTGTTCACTTTTTAACTGTGAATAATGGATGTGATGGCTTTTTAAAAAGAGCCTTTTAAAACAAAATGAATACTTTTTTCTACATTTACATGTGTAATTATGATGTTTGTTTGTTTTTTCCCACTCTGTGGGTTAACTCTAAACTCCTTTGGACTTTAAACTCCTTTGGACACTTTTCTTTTTAACCCTCCTTCATACCTAAAACAGTGCTATGTGTATTGACATTTAAATGTACAGGGCTAATTATGGTTTCGTTTCTTCACTTTTTTGTTGTTGTTGTTGTTGTTCCTTTTGTTACAGAATTTATTTTGAAGACTTTTTTTTTCCTGGAAATTAGTGGGGTATTAACATCTCCTTAAAGAGCTCATTCTTTGTCTTTCCTGGTTCCCCTTCTTATCCTCTGTAACCTGTGACCTCCTCCCACCATCTGAGGTGGATGTCTCCTGAAGTTCTTACTCTGTCCCAGCAATGATGACCTTAGTGTGTCTACTGACTCTTCAAACCCCGTAGGGACATAGGATCCAACTGCCTCATAGAAAACTAAGGCCGAGAGAGGGTTACTCCTATACTTGGTTCAAGTCAATCTGGGTGCTGGTTTATAAACAATGCCTATTCAGTGCTCTGCACTAAGGCATACTGGTGTTATGCTTCTATTTTTGCCTTTATTATTTTTAAAGTTTTTTGGATGAAATTACTGACGTTGATCACATATTAAAAATTTATGAGGATTCTATTTTTGGGTCCCATTCTATTTAATTCTAGCTGAAATTTGCTTCTCTTTTTTATCCTGTTGTGGTACATTTGTTCCTAGACATAATCAGGAATGACACCAGACACAGACTATATTTTACTGTGTATTAGTTAGAAAATTTAGTATGTTTCTTTTGTCGTGTTGAATGTGGACACTGTGGACAATGTTTAATTAATTTTAATTGATTTTTGTTGTTGTTATTATCTTTCTCAATTTTCTCTGCTTTCTTCTTACCTCCTTAGCATGGTATGCCACAGATAGGGACACATTTCATTTAAAAGATGTATACTATATATGGAAGTCTTTGCAAATTTTCTTCAGTACTTTTAATTACATAAAAATCTTAATAATATTAAAACAACAATTACGTAAATTTTCAAAAGAATTTCAAAACCAATGAAGAAGACCACTGTTCAGAACCTCAATTTCTGAACCTCTCCTTACTTTTCTTTTTCCTTTTCAGCCAATCCTTGCTCAACTCTGAATATATTTTGACAGTGTTTCAATTATAATATATGCAGAATAATTTACTTCTTTCACTTAACATTATTTTTAAATTTCAATGTTGCTACATATTCCAAATTACTTTGGAATTCATTATATATTATTATTCTTTTATTTCCACTAGATTTATACTTAAGACAGAATCTCAAGAGTGGGATATTTGGGTCAAATAGCATTTACATTTTGGCTCTTGAAATAACTACCAGCATGTCATTTCCAAAGAGACGTTAATCATTGACACCACTAGCAGCAAATGTTCTCATTTATCAGACCACATTTGTTTTACACGTTCCTCTCCTTAGAAAGGGATAAGTGTGGTTTCTTTTGTTTAGTTCTTGCTAATGGAATACCCAACATATTCAAAATGGTGCTCCATTGTTTTAATTCTCATCATCTCTGACCATTAGAAATATTTTGTTCCATGTGTCTTTGACAAAGTTTATGTATTGTTTTATGAAGTGTAAGTTCTTGCCCTTGCCCATTTAATCTATTGAGTTTATGCCTTCTTTCTTTATTTGGGATCCAAAATATTTATTAACTCTCTGCCTGGCCTATTTGTTCCAAACATTTTTTCCAAGTCTGTTTGCCTTTTTAGGTATGGTAGTGTATGTATGTGCATGCGTGTGTGTATAGATCTACATACATGTGTACACACCATATATATATGGCTTATAATGGGGATAGAATCACTTAGCAGATGGACAACCCTGATGATCCAGGTATTTACTAAGGGACTCAAACCATCTTCAGTTGTCTAGGTATTCAGAAGGAAAAGATTCATAAGGCTGGGCGCAGTGGCTCACGCCTGTAATCCCAGCACTTTGGGAGGCTGAGGCGGGCAGATCACTAGGTCAGGAGATCGAGACCATCCTGGCCAACATGGTGAAACCCCGCCTCTACTAAAAATTCAAAAATTAGCCAGGCATGGTGGCACATGCCTGTAATCCCAGTTACTCGAGAGGCTGAGGCAGGAGAATCGCTTGAACCACGGAGTTGGAGGTTGCAGTGAGCCGAGATTGCGTCACTGCACTCCAGCCTGGTGACAGAGCGAGACTTTGTGTAGAAGAATTTCAGAAGTCCCAGAGTGCTTTTCATGATGCATTCGAAGGGCCAGAGAGATGAAGCTTGCCCTATGTAGTACATCTTGCTGCTGTCCCCCGTGTGTTTACCCTATGGGTCAAATGAGATGGTGTTGGAGTAATCGAAGGATACAGACCAGTACCCAGCCTTTCTTGTCAAGACTTTGCCTCTCTTTGGGATGTTCACAAACACCTACCCCTATTTTCTTTAGGGATCTAGTTGCTTACTTATTTTAGACAGTACATCCTTTATGGCCTTGCTGAAATGTAACTCCTTGATGGAATCTCCTCTGGTCTCTTTCTATCTGTCCACTTCAATTGAGAAGTGATTTCTTTCCCCTGAACCCCTCGCCTTCCCATAGTGCCTTAGCTGTTGCTTCTTTATTCAGTGTTTCACTTTTTACTTTGGACCAGAGATATTTATGAACTTTACAAATCTCTTTTAAGGCAGATATTTCAGTTCTCTTTGCATTAACACAGGACTGGTTGGATGATTGAGTAAGCGTGTGGGGGGGTGAAGAGAGGGTTCAGTTGTTCCTTCCTCATGATAGAGCTGAGAGGGGAAGGGCCCTTGCTGGTGGTGGATGGACCCTGAGGGTTAATTGGGCAGAGTGTGGCCACAAAGTGGAAAGACGTGCTGTGCTTTCTGAACTTACGTAAGTTACAAACACTATTAAAATGTCACAAACAAATAAATAAAGAGAATGAGGACTGTACTTAGGTTCCATACTTGTGGTATGGAAAGCTATCTAAAGTAAAATTAGCTGCATATCTCTGCAGATTTCTCTGATTCACTCTACAAAGAAGCAAGTGTTTAATCTAATTCTGCAAATATTTGAGACTCTTTACCAGGTGTTGTGGAACATGCTGTATGACTGGAAAAGATGATAAAGGCATAGTTTCTTCCCTAAGGAGCTGTTTGTGCATCTGTTGGAGGATATAGATATTTTAACAGGAAGATTCTAACACTTGGTAGGCTGGGTCCTTTCTGATAAAGTCTGCATTAGGAATATGTGAGACGAAAAGATTAACCTGAGTGCGGGCTCTCGTGAAGTTGCTAGTATACTCTTCTTTCTTTATGCATTTAACCCCAAAATTATCTCTACTGAGATGATTCTTCTTTTGTATGTCAAGTTTTACGTGGCTTCTCCCTCACCCTGACTCCTAGTCCCACCATTTTAATTTTATCATGATTTGAATAATATCACAAGGGAATGAAGAATTTATTCTTTTTTTCAATAGGTGAACAAAAAAAGGTATGAGAAATGATTGATGTGTATTTCAACATTGAGAAAACCCAAGGAATTAGGAAGAAAGTTCTCTGGCATATCAGGAAATAGGAAATGATCTCACCAATTGCTAGAAGTGGTTGCTCAGTCTCTTGGAAAGTGTACCTTCAATAGATAGTACTTAAGTCATAGCATGCACACACACACACACACACACACACACACAATCTCTCTGCCTTATTAGCCATTTATTCTCAACTGTCTTTTAGTAGATAATTTCTTTTACCTTGTTCCTTTCTAAATATTACCTCCACTGGGACCTAATTACAACCCCTCAAAGTTCGTATTACATTGGAATAGACGTGAGCTCCCAATGTTATCTTTAGGCATTACAGAATATTAGAAACTGGCTGTGGTTATCCATTGTGTATGCAGGTATATAAACCTCTTTTGCCCAAATCGTTGTCAGACTGCAGTGAGAAAAGTTAAGGAAATAGTTCTTACTAGCTTCTGAATGTTGTATGAATTTTTCCCTAAGAGTGATAATGATGCAAGCTGAGACTTTTTAGTTTCTAAAGTAAACATCCAAAGCCAGTTTTCCCCTTCTATTAAATGAACGTTTAACTGAGCTCTGAAATTGTGAGGAAGGACATGCTTTGATGCCCGCTGTTCTGTTCAATAGCCATATTCAGAAGAGAAGTTTAATTCAAACTCCAGCCCATCAAAGCATTTTGCAGGGTTTTCAAAGCAGTTGTTGTATTAGAGAGTAATTAAATATTGCTATTTTCAACTGCTTATTTATAATGTATGAAGACATTATAATGACCCCAAAGTTGGTTTGCCTTTAGAAAAATAAGGATATAAAATGCTATGTAGAAAAGAATATGCTCTCTTAAGTCTAGAGACCTGTGTTCTAGTCCCATTTCTGCTTGTAACTTAGTCTGTGGCCTTAGGAAAAGGCTTTTCTTATCGTTGAGTCTCATTTTCCTGCCTTTAATGACAAAGAAATTACAAACCTTTTATCTGGAAGGCACTTAATAATTTGTCCCCTCTTCTTAAACTTGTACAAGTGAAGTTACAACATTCCATCAAGTTCAGAACATGTAGACTGTAAAATTGTCACCCATAAATCTATTACCCAGATACAGGTACAATCTATCATGATCATATTTGTGTATTCCTTTCAAGTCTTTAGCTATTAGCATAAATTACCCATCATGCTGTGTATCTCTTGACATCATACATTAAGCATTTTCCGTATCACTGCATATTCTTGAATGATTACAATTTTAATAACTTTAATATTTCATTGAGTGATTATGCCATATCTTAATTCTTTCATTATTTTAAAATTTTGTGATGATTAACATCCATAAATATAGCTTACTTCTTCAATAATCTTATATATGATGTCTGAGGGTTGAGCTATGCGGGTCAGAGGTTAACCATTTTTTTTTTTTTGAGGCAGAGCCTTGCCCTGTCACCCATGCTGGAGTGCAGTGGCGTGATCTCAGCTCACTGCAACCTCCACCTCCCAGGTTCAGGCAATTTTCCTGCCCCAGCCTCCCGAGTAGCTGGGATTACAGGTGTGTGCCACTACGCCCGGCTAATTTTTGTATTTTTATTAGAGATGGGTTTTCATCATGTTGGACAGGCTGGTCTTGAACTCCTGACCTTGTAATTCGCCTGCCTTGACCTCCCAAAGTGCTGGGATTACAGGCATGAGCCACCCTGCCCAGCCCAGAGGTTAATATTTTCATGGTTATTTCTGTCTATTGATGACTTGTTTTGTGAAAGGGATTTTTTTTTTTTTAGCTTTAGTAGTAATGTGTGAGTGAGTCAGCATCTACCCTATCATGCTAGTATTAAATATATATTTTTTTGGTATTAGCATTTCTCTGGTTATTTGTAAATTTAGATATGTTTCCATATGCCTCATTTCCAGTTTTTTTTTATTGCCTTTGAAGATGAGTACTTTCCAATCTTCAGGATCCCATTCACAGCAAATCAAAGAGGAAATATTTTAATGAGAATTGTGCAACCGTGCCTGTCTTGTAAAAGATTCTAGAACATTTTTGACTCACATGAAGGACTGTTTGAATAAGTTGAGACATGCCTTATTCCTAAATGGAAACATAGAGGTTGTTAAGTAGTTGTTTTCCCTACATGTCATGCAATCACAGTTAGTACAACTCTCAGGTCAATTATTCTTGAACTTTAACCAAAAAATTCTAAATTGTCTTGACAATAAACAGGCAAAATAGGTAAAAGAAATTTGCAAAATAAGTGTAATGAGCAACTGGGACCATCCTAGCCAGATGCTGAGGTGCATTTATAAGGCAACTCTAATTGAAGGAGGAGGTGGTGCTGGAATAGATGGGAGGTCACAGCAGTAACAGAACCCACCCAGACATAAGGCAACTGCACGTGGAATTAATTGGCAATAAAAGAACCACCTCGATACATTCCGAAAAGGAAGGATTATTCTCATGGCATTGGCATAATTGGTCAGCGTTAATGAAAAACTTACATCATGAGTATGTATCACAATAAACCCTGATATAAATTAGTGGTCATGTTAAAAAATAAAAGTAGCAAAAGTCTTCAGACAAAGAAGAATTTGTTATATCTGTAGTAACTGAAAGCAGTAATTTTTTAAGTTTACACCTGAGGTCCTCAAACTTTTTCTGGAAAGGGCCAAGTAGTAAATATTTTAGGCTTTGTAGGCCAGATGGTCTCTGTCACAGTCCTCAACTCTTTGTGCTGCAAAAGCATCGATAGACAATATGTAGTATGTCGCATATATAAACAAATAGAGAATATGTATGTTTGTAAGGAGAATCATAATATTGTGAATGTTAATTTCCTGACAAATCCTGTCCCATGGTGAATTTTATGAATCTTTCAATTTTTTGGCAAACTGTTTGAAAAAGCATTTCATGGCTATTTTAATTTATATTTCCCTGATTATTATTAAGTTCTGTGTGTGTATGTATGTGTGTGTGTGTTTGGTATATTTGTGTGCCACTGAGGTCTCTTTTTATGTGAATTATAGGTAAGGTTAATTTATCTCACTTATTTCACCTCTCTGTCACCTGATGTCCTAATACCCTGGAAAGCTTTGTGATAACTACACCTCAGTACAGACTAATAGGTCACTGTTTTGCTTCAGAACTAGAACTCCTCCTGTGGCTTTGTGCCCAAGGGCCTGGGACTTGACTTTTGGCTCAGTTCTTACTTGTATGCTGACCTGGCTGCTTGACAGTGGATTGAGGATGGAGGGCACTGAGCAGTTTTGGCTGTGCTTGACCTACTGCTTAGTCTCCCTCCACGGTCTCTTAGAAATCTGAGACTGGGCGCGGTGGCTCACGTCTGTAATCCCAGCACTTTGGGAGGCCAAGGTGGGCGGATCACCTGAGGTCAGGAGTTTGAGACCAGCTTGGCCAACGTGGCGAAATGCCATCTGTACTAAAAATACTAAGCCCGGTGTGGCGGCAGGAGCCTATAATCCTGGCTACTCAGGAGGCTGAGGCAGGAGAATCACTTGAACCCGGGAGGCAGAGGTTGCAGTGAGCCAAGATCGTGCCACTGTACTCTAGTCTGGGCAACAGAGTGGGACTCTGTCTCAGAAAAAAAAAAAAAAAAAAAAAAGAAAGAAAGAAAAAGAAAAAAAAAGAAGAAATCTGAGTGGGTTGTTGCCTGAATCTTGTCTGAATCTGCCTATCCCCTCTGGGTCCTGAAATCTAATTGTGGGTGAGATCTGCCTTTGCATTTCTGTTCATCCAGGTGAGCAAACCTGGAGTTTGGCCTCACTCTGTCCAATTGTGTTCCTTCTAAGAGATAAAACTGAGAAAGTGGTAAAGTCACTTGCATAAGCCACTTTCAGATCCTTAGAGGACCCACAGCATGAGATTCTGACTGTTATTATTACGGAGGTAGAAGCGTCATTTTCTTGGAGCTGTGTCTCCGTGTCTTTGGTGTGCCACAGTCACAGGCCTGCTCCTGCCCCTCCCTGCAATCTTTCCATTGTTGTGTGTGGTACAGGAACTGAGACAATTATGACAGAGCTGAGCTGGTTTCTCTTCTCTTTTGGACATCATTGTTTGTCACAATTCTGATCACCATTTCTTCCCCTAGATCACAAAATTGTAAAATCACTGCTATATTTACATTTTCTTCTGCTGCCTGGGCTTAAAAACGTACTATTTATAGCTTTCCTTTGAAATTCCTTTATTAATAGTCTTCCTTCATATGTATATCATCACTCTGCTATTTACAAAATGCTCTTACATTTAGTATTTCACTTGATCATCATAAACACCCATGGGGTAAGCCAGGCAGGACTGTTGTCTCCATTTTACAGGTGAGGGAATTAAGGCTCAGTGAGGCCTGGAAGGCCCTGGCCTGCAGCCACTGCTGGAGCGGGTGCCAGAACTGGGTTTAGATGTTTTACTAGGTCTCTCTTGCTGTTTTTCTTTCTGTCTACAAAAACTCCTTCTCATTTATGAGTTTCAAAGATTTTCTTGTCTGACACATAAGGAAATTAGTGGCTTTTCTTGAGAGATCTAAGCATTACTGCATTTGCCTAATATTTCTTTTACTATACCTATTGGTCTGAGTACTTTAAGAGAAGCCAGTGTGTGTAAATTATCTTCCTTCTTGTGAGACATGGAGGCAGAAATTTTCCAAGAAGAGAGAGACCCTGAAGACACCGTTTGTTCTCTGCTTTTCTTAACAAGTACTGCAACCACAGTTTTGGATTTTTCTCCTCGAGGCTTTCTAGTTGTAGCTGCCACAGAATACTTGGGGGTCACGGATTCCTGTTCTCTTTTAAACTATATCAGGCATGTGTGTTATGTGACCTTTGTGTTCTGACCTTCAGATTTAGGGAACTGAAAATTTAGGAAGTCTCGTTAGGACTTACATCCAAGTAAATTCCCTCATGAGTACAAAGACTCATCTGTGGAGATGTGGAATGTTGGAGAGAAAGGGACTTTCATTCATCTAGCCCCCTTGGTTAGAAAACAGGGCTGGTGAGTGATAGAGCTGAGGCTGGCATGCGGAGATCAGACTAGATTAGACTTCTGCCGGCTTCCTCCACATCACTCAGTACTTCTGTAGTTGTAGCAAGCCTCTTCCCCCTGGACTGGGAGCTCTGAGAGGGACGGCACTGGGTGTGCTCTGCGCACGGCTCTTCTAGAGGTGATCCAAGTGCTTTGCATAAGCACTCAGGATTTATTTGCATGATGAATTTGAACCTGTCTCTTGTTGATAAAATATCATTATTGCCCATAAATTGTAAGGATCTTGAGGGAGTTTCAGTCAGGGTTGACTATAGGAAACAAGCCACTTTAGATATTTTAAGTGGAAGGTACTTAATACAGGGTGTTTCACAGAAGTAATTAGATGGACTGCGTGGAGCAGAATCAAGGCTGTCTCCAGAAATGAATCGCAAAACTACACAAAATTATTCCATTTTCTACAATCAAGAAAGACGAAAATAGTGAAGCCACCATGGGAATTACTGAGTTCAGTAATACATCACAAAACTTGTGAAACACAGATCAAAAGCCATAGTCAGAATGATGGTAGCTGGACCCTGAGACATAAGAGTCTAGCTACTTACTTTTTTTGTCATGGCTGCTTTTTGACAGCCACCAAGCTGAAAACTCAATAGGAGAACGTGGATACTGAAAAATCCCATGTCTGTGTGACCATTCTTCTAACAGAAAACAGGGCGAACAGCAGAAACATGTCTTCCATCTTACTTTTGCCTTTCAAATATCAAGCCAATTACATGTATTTTGGCAGAATTTCTTTTGCAATCAGACCTTACCTGCAAGACAGCCTGTGCAATATGGGAAGGTTGAGTGTCGATCCACCATGTCCACCACATTAAAGGTGATGGTATTCATATTTCGGGTATGTCTTCCATAAGGATTTGTGTGTAGTAGATATTAAATTGGAGCCAGAGTAACAATTACGTTCTATTACATCTCTACTTGTCAGTGTAGTTAATTATATAACAGAATGGACTGCAACAGTTTTACTTTAGGGAATCCCTAAGGGGGAATTCCTGTTTATCAGAAAAATGCCATAAGGAGGGAAGACCCTGAGGTGGGAGAGTATTCTAAACTGTTTTGGTTTCAAACGTCTTGGAAAGTACTACACGGAGACATGCGATATTATAACACATCAGTGCTTACCGTGTCTGGGGGGAGTTCTGTCTTAAAAAAGCTTGCCAACTTTCTATGCTGTTGCTCCCTCGCTGCGCTGTTTTGACCCCACTTGCCTCCTCACCAGCCAAATACAAATTTTGCAATGAGAATTAATGTAAAATGCTTTCTTTATAACAAACTAAATAGACTTAAAAGGAAACATAAAGGTTGTTAAACAGTTGTTTTCCCCACATTTCATGCAATCACAGTTAGTACAACTCACAGGTCAGTTATTCTTGAATTTTAACCAAAAAATTCTAAATTGTCTTGACAATAAACGGGCAAAACGGGTAAAAGAAATTTCCAGAACAAGCAGAATGGGCAACTGGGACCATCCTGGCCACATGCTGAGGTGCATTTATAAGGCAACCCTGATTGAAAAAGGAGGTGGTGCTGGAATAGATGGGAGGCCACTGCAGTAACAAAACCCACCCAGACACAAGGCAACTGCACGTGGAATTAATAGGCCATAAAAGAACCACCTTAAAACATTCCGAAATATTGAGCCTGCACTGAATTCTTCTGACTTTTCCCTCAAATCTGTGTAACCCCTATTTAGAAATGTGAAATAATTGTTAGTAATCCCTTCCACCTTTACATTGTACCCTAGTGAGTGCATTTGGATATATTTTAGACACGTTTTTTTTTCCTGCTCCAAATTAAGAATCAGGCAACATATTGTCCTTCTAGTACTTGTAACCAAGTATATATTAAATCAAGTATATATAAAATCACTGATAATCTCGTGTGTGGGGGGTCAGGTGGTAAAGATA
This sequence comes from Symphalangus syndactylus, assembly GCF_028878055.3. Classification (NCBI taxonomy): domain Eukaryota; kingdom Metazoa; phylum Chordata; class Mammalia; order Primates; family Hylobatidae; genus Symphalangus; species Symphalangus syndactylus. Next base: position 90,081,353 of record NC_072439.2, read on the forward strand.
AAATTGAAGTAAATACTCTGATTTATTTTTATTTTTATTTTTTTTAAGAAAAAGTGACATTTTTGCTTCAGGAGAAAGAGGCTGACTGAATAGGTTAGATGATAATAGTTTCTGCTAGGTTTCTGCTATATCTTGCTTTTCTCCTGAAGATTCATTTTAGTACCTTCTTTCCTTCTTAAGAGCACATGCTGCTAAAGCAGGGAAGCCCCCAAAGCCTCCTCTACTTCCTGTTGCTAATTGCTCTGTCCTCTTATCAATGCCAGTAATGAACTCAAAAGTACGGGAGGGCTTTAGCCATATGGAACTTCAGGAAGAGGACTTGACTGTATTCAGGATTCACTTGGACTAAATGACCAAAACCTCATTATCACAGTGTTTTAAGTAGGTGATTATATGAGTTATCGTCAAAACTAGGACACTTTTGCAAAGGGGCACTGTTAATAATTACACCAAAACAGCAGGTATAAATTGGAGATGTATGGTCATCCTAATTATACAGAGCCTTCAAGAACAGCGTTTAAAATGTGAATTAAAATGATCCAAAACCAGAGCTTAAGTCTTAGTATTTTCATGTGTTTAGGTTTACCTTCTCTTTTATATAATAATCACTTGCTGAGCTCTGGTGATGGGATATACTGTGTATTAGGTACTAGGAAAATACAGATAAAGAAGATACCAATTTTGTTTTTTTCTTCACTCACAGTATTGTAATATTTTAGACCAGTGGGTTTCCAGTCTGGCTCATAGCATACTGGGGATACTAGGGCAATAATGCATTTTATGCTTCCCCCAAATTAAAGTATGTTCTGCCAAAGTATGACGATTTAAATGCCCCTGTAATGGTTTTATTAATTTGTCTATTTATACTTGGGGTTTTCTTTATGATTTGGCATGAAGAAACCATTTATTTTGCTAAGGAAAAGTTTGAAAGCTACTGGTTTGGGACTTCAAAATCTATCTTTAATATTTGGTTATAAAGTTGTAAGGCTACTTTTTAAAGAGGGGAAGAACTAGACTGATTAAAGCTGAAACACATGAAGATGTAAACTGAGTGGGAAACAAATAACTTACCTGAAATATATAAAGGTCTGCTATGTATTAGAGGTTTTGTGATTCTAGAGGGCACAGGTAGGACCAATAAGTGGTACTTACGGGAATACAGGCTTCAGCTGCAGAAAACTTTCTAGCAGTCATAACTTTTCTGCCATGGAAGGGGCTGTCTTGTAAGGTAATGAGTTCCTTGTCATTGGACATGTACAAGTGAACTCAGATGGTGGGTAAGCTTCATCTTGAGCGCCACATTAGATGAAATGTCTTCATTAACAATTTCACACTTCAAGGATGTTAAACTTCTGTATTGGTGAATGTTGGGTCCTTTGCTACTTCCTTAAAAATATCTAAAGTGTGTGTGTGTGTGTGTGTGTGTGTGTGTGTGTGTGTGTGTGTATTTGTGTTTTATTTCCCCAGAACATTAGCTGAATATATTTTTCATGTATTTTATTTTATATTTTTACACAGTGGTCAATAATTGATAAAAATACAGAAGCTACTACAACAGTTCTGTCATCAAGAGAAACTTAAAAGGGATGATGTCCACAGATGTGATTCTGAAACTGATTTGAAACAGCCTGGTTCATTTTTACTCTGTTGCCATTGGTTAATGCTTAACCAGATTTTGTCCCCGTTTCAAAATCTTGAAATAAAAGTGGAACAGCTTCCAAAATGACTTAAGAAAAAGGTCCCCAGTTGAAAATGCTTCCAATTGTTTTGCTCTTAAATGTGAAATTGCAAAACTAGCCTCTCTTACATAATTTAAACTAGTGAGAAGCTTGCCTATTTTTCATACCATTTCAAATACTGAGAAATAATTTCTCTAGGCTCTTGGAATTGGAGTTAAATAAAAATTATGTTTACAGTATATAATGCATGAAGTTGGATTTCTTTGTTTTTTAAAACTGTATCTCATGGTCCTTGAAGGTTGATAATTTATATCTCTGGTACCACTTTATTTTTCTGTTATTTATGGATTAAAAATTTTAAATTTAGCAATTTACTTATATTTTGCTTCAGAATAAAGTTGATTTTTAAAAACTTATTTAGAGACAGGGTCTCATTCTATTGCCCAGGCTGGAGTGCAGTGGCATGATTGTGGCTCACTGTAACGTTGAACCCCTGGTCTCAAGTGATCCTTCCACCTCAGCCTCCCGAGTAGCTGAGATTACAGAGGCGAGCCACCATGCCCAGCTGATGTTTTTTAGAAATTATTATTGTTTTTTTTTCCAGAGACACATCTTGTTATGTTGCCCAGGCTGATCTCGAACTCCAGGCCTCAAGCAATCCAGGGTCTCCTCCCAAAGTGCTAGGATTATATGTGTGAGCCACTGCTCCCAGCTGAGCTTTTCTTAATAGATATTTAAGATTATATGTAATTAGAGAATCAGAGATTAAACTGGAAACTTTAATTTACAATAACAATAAAATATTAATTCAATAATAGTAATTTAAATTACAGGCCAGGTGTGATGACTTTAATCTCAGCACTTTGGGAGGCCAAGGTGAGAGGACCGCTTGAGCCCAGGAATTCAAGACTAGCCTGGGCAACATAGTGAGACCCTGTCTTTACAAAAAAATTAAAAAATTTGCCAGACATTGTGGCACATCTGTAGTCCCGACTACTTTGGAGAGGCTGAGGTGGGAGAAATACTTGAGTCTAGGAGTTGCAGGCTTCAGTGAGCCATGATGGTACCACTGCCCTACAGCTTGGGCAACAGAGTGAGACCCTGTCTCTAAATAATAATAATGATAATAATAATAAAAATAAACAAATAAATTATAATGTCCAAACTCGATTCAAAAGCTCTAAGCTAATTTATAGTAGTTCTGATATAGGATACAAACAACACAGTTGACAGTTTTGTGAACAATATGATGTTCAAAATGCTGAAGTATCGTCGCTAACTCCCCATCTTGTTGCTATGATTACTCTTAGCAGATTATGTGGCCTGAATAAACATTGCTTCACAGCCACAAGCAATGTTATCAGCTGTAAATAAGTCTTAACATTCATCAATAGTAGATTCATATTCATCAAAGAAAAAATTAAGAATTTCTACTTTTTCAAGTTATAACTAAAATTGCTTTTAAAATCTTTTTTATTGAGATATCAAAATAAATATTCAATAACAGAAAAATACAAACAGAATCATTAAGAAATTAAGATAATTAGAACATCCTGAAGTGGTAGCAAAATTTCATGGCCTGACTAATGGGCATGACAGACTTGTAAATGGATATCTAAAATGGAGTGTTTACATGTTTCAATACAAGTTTGAACAAGCTGTCAGGGAAACAGCTAAGTGAGCCGCAGTTAACTTGCAGACTTACACAGTTATTGGTAGGTTTAGAAATAGAAGATGCTAGATAACCATTAAAGAGATTGCTAGGTCTCATTAGAGATCATATTGGTGATTTTTCCTATTGTGACTTTTTCCTCCTGGGTGAGGGGCAAAATCTTTATGAATTAGGCACTTAGCATCTCACCTTTACAAATCCAGATTTCCACCTTTAGAAGCAGATTTACTGAACTCAAAGAGGTGCAGGCTATTGTTGCCTGTTTTCTCTTGGCCTTGAACAGAAAAGCAGTCTATTAGAATCAAGGACTTAGAGAAGAAACCTGCTAAAGAGCCCGTTTTTTTGCCAGCACAGCACACTCCACAGACTAGCCATAACATTATGGATCATAAGAAGTTGTGGGAGGAGATTTTGAAGATGATCATTAGTTGCTTATTATTTTAAATCTGCAGAAACTGAGGTCCAGAGAGAGTTCACATTTTCTTGGTTACTTTGCCACGTGGAACAATTGTTATCAAATGTGACCTGGAATGCAAAGTTGGGGCCATTTATCTTCTGTGCTAATTTTCAGTGCCATGTTTGCGAACTTTCTTGGCAGAGAAATTGTTTACTTCTATGCCCGATTCCATTGCCTTTTACCTACCCCTTCTAGTTATAATCTAGCAATCAACAGAGTTATAAGCTTGTTTAGTCAAACTTTCCCACTGCAGATGCTCTTTGGAGACAGACCATTTGGGTTTAAACCCAGCCTCTGATATGTTCTAGCAGCTCTATTACATTGCATAAGTTTCTTTAGCTTCTCTAAATCTCAGTATTTGAATACTCAAATTAAAAGACGTAAATTATTTCCTAAGATTTCTCCTAGCTGGGGCTCTCTATGACCTTTTAGCTCTTAAGTAGTGTGTCCTGACTGTTGTCAACCATGTCTTTTTTTTCCTTGACTGATAGAAACTGTGGCAAACAAAAGGCCACTTAGTCAGTATTTGTTCTGTCCTTAACCTTCTCTCCTGAGAGTCCTGATCTTTCAGTGCTATTGTTTCCCTGTCAGGGTCGATTGTTTCCTTTTCGAGTGCCATTCTGAATGTGAAGTGAAAGTGCAGTGTGGAGGCATGTCACTGTTCTGTCTCACTTCTTTTTCTTTTTTTTTTGGAGATGGAGTCTCATCCTGTCTCCCAGGCTGGAGTGCAGTGGTGCGATCTCGACTCACTGCAACCTCTGCTTCCCGGGTTCAAGTGATTCTCCTGCCTAAGCCTCCCAAGTAGCTGGGACTACAGGCGTGCACCTCCGTGCCTGGCTAATTTTTGTATTTGTAGTTGAGAAGGGGTTTCAACATGTTGGCCATACTGATCTTGAACTCCTGACCTCAAACGATCTGCCTGCCTCGGCCTCCCAAAGTGCTGGGATTACAGGTCTGAGCCACTGGGCCCGGCCCTGTCTAACTTCTTTATCTGAGACAATGTTTACTTGTCTAGACCTGATGCTTCTCTCCCTTGCTGCTTCGTAGTTCATTTAGATCCTGAAATGCCGCTGAGTTTTTCTTGTCACCTGCAGCATTGCCAAGAAGAAGGAGTGCACCATTAGTGTTAATTTATTTTTTTCTAGTACTCTGTGCAAGGCAGATGGGCATTTAATGTGCTGATTCCAACCCTACCTTCCCTCATCTGCACTCCCTGGTCTCATAGGAGTTAAAACATAGTTTCGTAGGAAACCTTAGCTCCTTGAACTTGTGGACTTGTGGGAGAATCATGGAAACATGAGAGTTAGAGGGAATGGTAGTGGATATCTAATATTTAGTGTACAGATAAGAAGGGTCACCGAGGTTCAAAGAGGTTAAGAACGAAAGTCATAGACCCAGTTAGTGACTGAGCTAGATAGAAACTACACCCAAGTCCTCTGCATCTGAGTCTAGTGCCTTTTCCAGTTTTTCCAAATGTCTCTCAGATAGCCTATATAAAGGTTTGGCATTTCTGTAGCGTTGTTCTCTCGTTACCTCTTCTGAGCAATGCCAGCTGTCCAAGCAGAGAGTGGGGCACTTAGCCAGTGCTCGGCCAAAGCTGTCTGTAAGAAGAAGTTGAGTGAATACATTGACATTTTCAGCCCATGGTAGATCCTGCTTTGCCCTTCCAGCTCTATCTGACCTGATGCTTCAGAGGAAGAGTGAATACATTTGCTGTTCAACTAACAATTGTGTGTAATTTTCAGCCTGCCTTATTCTTCAATGCTGTCTTCCCACGCTTCCACCACATGCCACAGCATATCTGCTTCGCAATTACCCTGGTAGGGACTTACACCGTTTGGAAAAGGTTTGCCTAAATACTTATTTACTTGTGCATAATACATCTTGATTGATACCTTGTTAATCTCTGAGATCAACCCAAGAATCCTTCCTTCAAGGGGGAGGATAGAAGAGTCAGGGAAACAGGTGACAGAAAAAGAGAAAAAGAGGACTGTGCTTCCTCACTGATGAGCAAAGAGAGAATTACAGATGATATCAAAACCATGAGGAGAATCACGGATGATATAGAATCTGCTTTACTTGGCGTTGGCTACTAAAGTCAAGATCTTTCATAGACTCATAAAAGCTTGTGAGCAGAGTTGCACTTGTACCATCTAATTCCATCACTACATTTTTTGAGGACGCAAGATTTCAGAGATAATGGAAGTTACACAGTGGGCTCATGGCAGAGCTAAGACTAGAAGCTGGGTCTGAATTCTGAAGATCAGGCATCTTTCCACTAAATACCGAGATGTGAACAATATTGGAGAGCCGTATAGCCCAGAGGGGGAACCACATTGTACCAGTTCAGTGGATGATTAGGAAAGCAGCTTTGAAATTCCAGGAAGGTACGCACTTGTGTGTAAAGAGAACGTTTTTTTTTTTTTTTAAAAAAAAACCTTCAAAGTTATAGGAGAGCGTTATTTAAATTTTAACGGCTTGTTTCAATGAAGAAAATGTTGCTAAGGGACATGAATGCTAAACGTTAGTCTGCCATCAGCTACTTCTGATGTTTAAGTCAAATAGTCCCTCAATTCTGTGGTGTTAATGTATGTCCCTTTTCTAATATCATTCATTTATTCAGTGCACACTGACCAAGAGCTAGGCCTTGAGTTAGTTGCCAGGAAGGTATAGGGACTAATACGATGTCATTTAAAGATTAATAGAAATGCTGTAAGTCAATTATTCTCAACCCTTGAATCAGAGTATATACATAAAGATCCCCATATGAGGTTAGTGTGCAGACTGTTTTGATAAACACTACACTAAGTTTATTGCACTGGATGTTAGATAATATGATATAATGGTTGTTTGTTTTTCAGTTTTGGTGATCTATATAAATCTTTTTAGAAGAGTAGCATATTGATTTGGAGGAAAAAAAGGAAAATATGACCAAACACTATTTCTTTCTGTTTTTGTGGATGACAGTGACTTGGCATTCACATGGTATCCTGAGAGAGGCTTAGTAGCTTTGTTAGTATTAATTGTCAGTTTGACTATGGCCCTAAGTTTTCCCACCTATATGGGGTGGGTCCTGGTCATCACATAGCCTTTTGTAGTTATTTGCTTTCTGTTGTGCCTTGATTTTTTTTTGTCTGTTGACTATTGGCTTCATCACTTTGTGGTCCTGTGGCTTATTATGATTAGATTTGAAAGTATATAATAGAGAAAACATTATGGCAAGTAGAATTCAAGAGCTGGAATGGAAATAATAAGAGCAAGAACTACTGTTAAGTGCTGATTTCCTTTGAATTGTGGTGTTTTCTTTTCTTCTCCAAATAGGGAGGTAGTACAGAGTGAAGACCGGAGATTTGGAGACAAAGATCTGTGTCCCACCTTCAGCTTTGCTATTCGTTAGCTGTATATCCTTGAGAAAGTTATTCAACCTCTTACAGTCTTACTTTCTTGATTTGCTAGATGTGGGTAATGATCGTGCTACCTCATATGACTCTGTGGCCATTGAAAATTTGCTAGACATATAATAAACCTTCAATAAATACTTGTTTATTGTCAGTCTCTGGTCTTAGGACGGCTGGGGGAAAAGACAGAAGAGCAGTAGAGGAGTTGATAGGTGAAACCTCTTAAGTTCTTCTTAATTGCTTGCATTTGACAATTTCTGAAAGAGCAACGCTGAGGAAGCAGCAGTTCCCCAGCTCCCTTCAGCAGTACGCATCTTGCTTACTAAAGGAGGGCCATTGTTCTTGCTTTCCTGTCTGCTGATGGTGGTTGTGTATTCTCAGAGCCTCTCTGGAAATCTTCCCTTTCACTTCTTGCTTTCATGATGATTATGAGCTTCGAGTGAAACCTGTCTAGAATGAGGGGAAGTAAGAGCAGAGTAAATCTTGGTCCAGCAACACCAGTTCTCACCACTGCTTATCTTTGTGTTTACATGAGTCTCTCTGAGAAGCCAAGAAGCCCCAATGATATGTGCTAGTTCATCCGTTCATTAAACTTGTGAAGTTTCATCAAACTCATTTATCAAAATGAAGGGCTGTGATGAAGATTTTAGAGAAAGAAAGCACTGTAAAATATTAGAGCTGATTGGGACTTTACAGGTATTCATTTTGCAAATGAGTGTCATCTCTTGTTAAAGGTCACGCTTGTATAGCTGAGACTAGAACTGGGGTCACAGGGACTCTATGTCTATACTATTGGATTTATCACTTTCCTTGGATCCATCCTACATGATTTAATTTTTAGTACCTGGAGTTTTCACTCTTGTTATCTTCCTATTCAAGGATAAAAGCTCTAGCTTCTTATCTTTATATAAGACCTTTAAAAGGCAGGACTCATGTTATTTTTTAAAACTTTCCCCTAACTATTCTCCCTGAATCCCTCATTTTGGTACCACTGGTCTGATCCCTATCCTACAGAAATGCCTTGCTTCATACCTAAGCTCACAGTATTATTTCTAGTCTTTGCCCTGGTTACTCCAGTTTTCTTTTATTTACTCAGCATTCAAAGTCCTGGTTAAGGGCTACCTCTGCCAAGCTTATGCTAGCTTTTCTGATATCCCCCAAGATTTTTCATGTGCTTTCTGTGTTGCTCTCTTTCTCTTTTCACATTTATAAATATTTCTTCCTCAAATAGTCTTTGAGCTCTTTGAGTAAAGAATAAGAATCTGATTCATCTATAGCTCCAGTGCCAGGCAAATAAATTCATTCATTCATTAAATTAACAGACATTTTTATTGAGTACCTATCATGTGGTAGCCCCTGGGATTATAAAATGATAAATATTTCCACTCTCAAGGATTTGTGAATTTAGTTTGGGAAACAGGAAAGCAGATGGGCAGAGCACCATGTGATGAATATGTGACAACAGTATGTAGATGCTGTGGAATTGTACTATAAAGATATATAACTTGAACTGTAGGATATAGTGCAAGATTTGCCTTCAAGGACTAGTAGAAAGTAATGCTTATGATCTAAATTGATGCATAGTACGTTGGAAGTCATCTTTAGACAAGAAGTAGCTTGGTTAAGAGAGAGCAGAGATCAAACCTAGGAAAAAACAGTGAATTTCTATCAGAAAAGTACTGCAAAATGACCTTAGAATAAATAGAAAACTACTACTACTACCATAGAAGTTACTGGCAATATGATTAATGTCTGTTAAAAGAAAATATATTTAGATGACTTTATGCTGAGTTTGGATAACCTTTAAAAAACCAGATAATTCCAATGTAGTTTTTAAATAACCTAGACAGTAGAGGAGCTTGGAGAAAACTCCCCTATCAAAACCTAATCATGATAAGTAAAACAAGCAGAAAAAAAAGATATAAAATGATATTTATTATGATTATATATACACAAATTATAAATAAAATAGCCTAGTTAATTCATTAATATATCAAAACAAGTATAACAAAAGATTTATTCTAGGCATGCAAAGATGGTTCAATATCTAGACTTTATCAACATATTTCATTACATCATCAAATTAAGGGAGGGAAAAAGTTGAATGTATCAGTGATTGCTAAAGAGGGCACTGCAGCTGTGACTAGATAGGATTTTATTCCACAAATGCAAAGATAGTTCAATATCTGGAAATCTATCAGCATGCTTCATTACATCACCACATTAAGGGAAGAAAAAATAGATGATTGTATCAGTGAATGCTATAGCAATTCTAGAAAGATATGAGTAACTAAGAAAGGGTAACATTCATTCATTCACTCATTTCTGTGTAACATACTTGTGTAAGGGCTTCTTGCCTAGGCATTGTGCCGGTATAGTGAGAATATTTGGAGTTTCCAACTTGTTGGGACATGTAGGCAGGTAAATAAATGGCTTTCTTGTGGATTGTTATAAGTATGCAGAAAGTACTAAAGAGCCCAGAAAAAAGAATTAAGCTAGTCTTCTTTGGAGGAGTTAGGGACATGTTCACAGAGTTAGAGACATTTGAGTTGAGACAATATAAAAAGATAGGGCTTGGTAGAAAGTGAAGAGAGGTAAATGGCATTGTCGATGTGAACACAGCATGAGCAAGGGTTCAGAATCATGAAAACTTATTATAAATCCTGGGAATGGTGTCACTGGGTCACTGCTGACATGCAGAAGAATGGTAAGAGAAGATACTGAGAAGGTCATCTGCAAACAAATGATTGATCAGAAGATGGGCCTCTCAGGAGGAGCAGCTGGAGGTGCTTCTTCATGGAGGGCAGTGTGCGGGTAATTTATGATGCTGGGGATAATTGAAATGACTGTGGAGCCAATGATTTGCATATTGATGCTTAAATTTTATTTATACTCTCCCAGAAATTGCCTATTTCTTTATATCTATGCTATATCTGAAAAGCCAAGATGATATAGTCAGTGAGTAACTTGGGATTGCTATGAAAAATGTGAATCTTTGCTTAAGAAACTACTACATCCTGTATTAACCAATTTTTAAACCTTTTATTATAAAATGATGTTAGATTTATAGAGACCTTCCAAGGATAGTATTAAGCCATTTTAAAAATTATAATTAACATTTATACTACAAATGTGCATAATGCGTTAAAAGTTTCAAACCTTTACTTGATCCCTTTTATTTCGCACTTATATTCACTTTAGTCATACTGAAAGCAAACCAGTCACTTTTATCACTTTTATCCCAATTTAGTAGAAGACCAAGCCTCAATTAAAAGCAAAAGCAAAACCAAAATTGGCATTTCTCAGCCATGTGAGATGGGTTTGGTTTTGGTATTTAGAAAAAAAAATCATCTCAAGTTATTCCAAATGTGCAGCTAAATTTAAAAACCATGAGTAAAACAGACATTCATTGGTTGTTTTTCTATATTGGTTTTGTGCTAGGCCTTAATGGTAGTTTATAAATGTGTAAAATATGGTCCTTACCCTTTTAAGGAACTCACAGTTTAGCAAGTATATGTGTGTCTTTGTGTGTGTGTATATATATACATGTATGTATATGTGTGTATATATATACATGTATGTATATGTGTGTATATATGAATATGTAAAAGTTACAGGGGAAAAAAAAAGAAAAGAAAGGCCCTGTAACCAGAGTGAAAAGCCAGTACCATCACTGGCTTCAATAGCATGTGTCCTGATTCCCAGTTTAGAGTCTTTGTCATTGATTCATGTTATCCTCGTCTTTTAAGAAAACTGTACATCAAGCTGTTCTTCCAAGCAAGATGGTCATAAAATTGCCATTGACTTTCTGTAAGAATAGAGGCATCTTTTTTTTTCTCACTTTGCATAGCATTTTATACTATAAAAAGTACTTTAATATCATCTCATTGGTGGCCATAAAAATTCCGAGAGTTAAGGAAGACAGAGGTTTATATGTTTGTTTGTTTGTTTGTGTTTTGAGAGAAGGTCTCCCTCTGTTGCCCAAGCTGGAGTGCAGTGGTGCAATCACAGCTTACCGCAGCATCAATCTCCCAGGCTCAAGTGATCCTCCAACCTCAGCCTCTTGAGTAGCTGGGACAACAGGTGTGCACCATTATATCCTACTAATTTTTTAATTTTTTTGTAGAGACCGAGTCTCATTCTATTGCCCAGGCTGGTCTTGAACTCCTGGCCTCAAGTGATCCTTCTGCCTTGGCCTCCAAAGTGCTCGTATTAGAGGTGTGAGCCTTTGTGCTTGGCTGAGTCCTCTGAGAGTGAAACTATCTGAGGCTCTAGAGGAGATGCCGTTCAAAATCATGCCACTTGTTGGTGGTGTGGACTGGTGTTTATATCCAGGCAACACTGTTTCCCAGCTCTCCCCTCCACCCTGTCTCTCTATTACTATGCCATATACTGAGGCCTTTGATTTCTGTGTTCTGATGCTCTTTGTCTTTACAGACATCTGGAGGTAATCATGTAGCCCTCTTAATTAATTCAGTTCAATTAATAAATTAGTAGGTGGCTTTTGGGCTGGGGGTGGGTACAGGGTGCCTTCCGGGCGTCCCTGTGCTAGAGAGCTCTTGCAATCAGGCTTGGAGAGCCCTCCTCGGCAGCAGCCTCTGAGTCTCATCCCCAGCAGGCAGGCTGACTGGAGAGGTGATTGGCTTACCCTGACAGAGGAGACATTTCCTTTCTTCAAATAGTATGTGCAATCTGATCAGAGCAGCATCTGGGCTGGGCTGATTGTTCCCCTCCTAGTTTAAGTAAGCTTTTCATGAAGGTCCAACATGGTATCAGCTCAACATACATGTTGATGGGCATTTCTTTGTTGTGCAGGGCTGACCTTTGCATTACATGTGTTGAATATTCTATCCTCTGGCCCTAAATTTTAATAATTGTCCCAGATGTTGTGGCAACCAATATGCCCCTCTTCCCCTTTTCCACATACCCCTTGGTGGGGACCAGAGCTGTTCCTGCAGATGGATCATTTAAAAGTGTCCTGTCAGTTATCTGTTAAAACCCTGTTTCCAAAATAAACTTTCAGTGGTTCCTTAATGCCTGAAGAGTAAATTTAAACTCAACTGTGGCTGCTGAGCTGTCTGTGCTTTGGTTTCAACCCACCTTTTAGTTCTTTTGCTTGCTACTTTCTGTTATTCCCCCTCCAAGCACACTAAACGTAAATGCTGTGTACTTTTCTGCCTATATAATTTTGTTAACATTTTTCAGGCTCAACCCTACTTAGCACTCAAACCCAGTCTGTATATCACCTCATCAATAAAATCTTGTTAATTCTGCCCCCACCAAGAAGTGAGCCTATCTTTTTCTGCATCTCACCAACACTTGTTCTTAACCTCACTTAGGTAACTTAGCACTTCATTTAGGCATAACCATTTAATTGGTGAGATAATTAATTTAATAGATTATTAATAAAATTCAAGCTTTTTTCCATCCTCCTACCATAAAAACTCCTTCAAGTTAGGAACCATTTCTTACTCATATCTATTTCCCAAGAGTGGCTAGGCACTAAAATAGGTAACTATTGGAAGGGAGAGATTCAAGTTTGAGTGAGTGTTCTCTTCCTGCTCCTCCTCTTTCTTTTTCTTTCTCCTTTTCCTCTCCTTCCTCCTCTTCCTCCTCCTCTTTCTACTCATGATTCCTCTGCCTCTTCATTTTTCCTTCTTCCATTTTCTTGCATCCTTCTTTCCAGAGAACTTTATCAAGATTCATTTAGTATGGATTAACATGAAATAGCAATGAAATGAGGAGTATTGTCTTCGTTTTCATGCTTCTATAAAAACAGTGTTTGTTTCTTTTTCATTGCAGATTCCAACAATGTCTCACCCATCTTGGCTGCCACCCAAAAGCACTGGTGAGCCCCTCGGCCATGTGCCTGCACGGATGGAGACCACCCATTCCTTTGGGAACCCCAGCATTTCAGTGTCTACACAACAGCCGCCCAAAAAGTTTGCCCCAGTAGTTGCTCCAAAACCTAAGTACAATCCATACAAACAACCTGGAGGTGAGGGTAAGTGCTGGGATTTCAGAGTTGGTTACTTGAAGTAGGAAAATTCAATGTTATATAGGTGATTTGTAGTACAAAGTTATGTCAGAAAAACGTAGTTTGTGAATTCACAGTGTGGTTGTCATAGGCTACTAAAAGTAAAGGAGCCCCCGGAAATAGTCTAGACTAACCCCCTCTTTTAGGAAAAAGATTTTTTATGGGTTATATGGCTATGGTTACATAGTGAAATAGGGTTAGAGCTCAAATAGAAATCTGGCCTCTTTGGTCATAGCTCAATGCCTTTCTACTGCATTATCTTCCACCTCCAGCTCATTCTCTTCTAGGGTTTTAGCTACCAGACAGTCGACCCTCCCTTTTGCCGTTGGACAAATGTCCACAAATGCTGCCAAGCAGTAGTCCAATCAGAAACTTATACAAAGTGAACCTAATAAAGTGCATGGAATTGTTTACCTCCTCTGGCTGTTTTTCTTCCCTTAGGCTGCTGAAGGATAAAGTTATCTAGAGTGTTCTGTGAGATCTGCATTTGTTGAATCTCCCAGACAAATTCGAGTGAAGCCTAGTTTCAGGGGTTTTAATAACAATGCATTCAGTTTACATCAAGTAGAGTTTGAAGGTCTGTGTGAGCTCCAGCTCTCATGTGTATGTATACACTCACACACGAAGCCTCAGAGGCAGTATAAATGGTACCATACTCTTTGGTTGAAAAGGTTCCGTATTTTTACCAATGAATGTTAGCAGCTTATTCAAACTCAAGAAACAATAACTTAAAATTTAAAAAAACTGAAGAATATTAGACTTCTAGGAGCTGAGAGAGAAGAGGCAGTGAAAGGAGATTTAACTCCCTTTGTTTTCTGTCCCTGTCCCACCATTAAAAAGATTATTAATATCTTACCCACTCCATGATGTTTCCAGTTGCTTCTTGGATGACATTAATGTTTGTTTTGTCAATATTGCACGCAAGTGTTTCACACTCTGTGATATAGTCCAGTCCTCCTCTTTTCTTTCCTGTCCTCTCCTGCACCCAGGAAACACTTTACTAGTCTGTTAGTATTTTGGGTCTGATGCCAGAAGCCTAGTTCAGATGTCTAGCTTGTGTAAGGTGAACACCTAGGCTGGGTGGTAGAGAGGATCAGGCTTCAGCATGCATGGCTAAGCTGCAGCTGTGGATCTTTGGGTATCCTTTTCTTCAGAAAATGCAAGAACGAAACCCTCAGAAAGCTGCTCTTGAAAAACAATAAATGAAGCCTTTGGTGCTGTACTAATCTCTATAGCACTCCATGATGTTTTATTGCCTTAGAAAGAGACCGCATCTTTGCAGTTAACCAAGCACTTAGTGGAACTGGCTTTCTTTGACTTATCCTTCTTTAGTGATTTCAGGGCTTAGGAATGGGATGAATGGGATTTGGAAGAGGATCTCTCTTCATAGGGACAGGAGGAGCCATATGTTGGCTTCCTCATTTACGGTTTTTTTTTTTTTGAGATGGAGTTTCACTCTTGTTGCCCAGGCTGGAGTGCAATGGCATGATCTCGGCTCACTGCAACCTCTGCCTCCCGGGTTCAAGTGATTCTCAGTCTCAACCTCCCGTGTAGCTGGATTACAGGCATGCACTACCATGGTTGGCTAATTTTGTATTTTTATTAGAGATGGCGTTTCTCCACATTGGTCAGGCTGGTCTTGAACTCCTAACCTCAGGTTATCTGCCAGCCTCGGCCTCCCAAAGGGCTGGGATTACAGGTGTGAGCCACCGCACCTGGGCCTCATTTATGTTTTCAGTGTTTCCCTTTGTCGGCTTACTAGGGGCATTGTTATTTTGTCTCTTAACTTTTGGGGAAAGCTTCAGTGGACCTCCCTCTAATCTGAACAGAATACAGACATGGCCAGTTATAGAGCAGAAAGCAAAGGTGTGAGGAAGTCTTTGTGGGTATGAGAGTTCTTATAGGCCTGAGCATTATGGTGAGGGCAGGTCCTATATTAAGTGGGCTAATAAATGGCATATATGAGATAGGGAGAAGAGAAGCATATAATGGCCTCCCTTTAGACTCCTTTATTGTGAAGTTGACATGCCCTCCCTGTACTATGTGTGGCTCACCCACTGTCTTATTCTCTAGGAACACTGAAGTGATTTGTTTGCGTGCTCTGCAGTGCAGTCCTTGGTCCCCTCTCAACATGCCACCCCACACGTTTTTGTTACCTGAAAATTCTATTTGTATCACTTTCTCCAAAATATGTAGGTGCGGCCTAGATCAGAATTAATCGCTCCCTTCCCCGAGTTTCCACATCTTATTCTTTGACTTATCCAAATTTCTACTACTTTTGTTATTGCTCCTGCTTACATTCTGTCCCATATTGAACATTTAGTATATGCCAGGCTCTATGCTTTCTTGTTATTATTTTATTGCCTTCTTAGGTAACCCTACAAAATGTTTTTTTTTCTTATAAAGAAATGGAAGCTTAAAGGAGGTGATGTTCTCTGTGATTTGTTTGGAGTATGTTTCTGAACTAAGGCTGCTGTCCATAGCCAGCATGCAATACTGCCTGTCCTTCTATTCACAGCACATGTGGCACCAAGCCCCATATTACAGTGATACGTCCCTGCGTCCCTTATAAGAATATATATAAGCTTTGCTTCCTCATTGAAGCAACAAGACATGGTTTCTCACTCGTCCTTATGTTCCTCATAGCTCATATTATGCTACTGTGTTTTTAGTAGGAATGCTTGCATATGGTCAAATGTATGTCTGTGTGTTCTTATGTATGCATATATATTTGGATGGCTGGCGGATGGCTGGCTGGGTGAGTGCACTGCTCAGTAATGCTTCTCCAAAGCAGTTTGGAATATGGTATAACTCAGTCTTTTGTTTTCTGAAATTTTGGTTCTCTCTTGCATTTCTGCCAATTCTCACTCTTTTTCTCTCTCCCCCTCTCTCTAAATATAATAACCTTTACCTTTTCTGAATATGCAAGAGAAGAAATTTTCCTTTAATATGTAAGTTAAAGACAAATCTTGGGAACAGTTTATGGACATTCAGACATTTTAAAATAGAAGCTACATTTCTGCATCTGCTGTATGAAAGAAAGATGTATCCATGTATTTGTTGGAAGTAGATTTGCTTTTCTTTATATTTAATTTAAATGTTATCAGTGCATTCTGTTACTCTGAACATTTTTGTAACTTATGTCTATTGTGTTTAAGTGTTTACACATTTTAAAAATTTATAACCATTCCTTTTCTTTTATTTTTTTCATTTAGAATGTTCTATACTCTTAGTAAAATTCCCAAGATAGTAGGTAGCACAGGTTTTATTTCCAGGATGCATTGGTGATACCAGCTTATGCTCTGTATTGCCTCAGCTCATGCTGTTTTTTGCTTTTAGCATGTACTTCTCCCCCAGTTTCCTGCTTCTACAGTCTTTTAATTCATTGCTTAAAAGTTGACCTCCACGAAGGTCAACCACAAATGCAGAAAGTTAGAACTAATAGAAATCACGCAATCCATCTTGTTCTGACGTAAATGTGAAAACTGCAGTCTAGAGAGTGTAAGTTATTTGTTCGGAGAAGCACAGCCTGCTCCGAGCCGAGTTGGCACTCAAGTCTTTTCCCTCTAACTCTAGAGTTACCCAAACCTTGTACCATATTGTAATGGCAAACTGTTCTCTACTACCCCATACCCTCATGCATTGCATACAATTCTTATGACAATGTGTTTTTTAATAGATTTGCTCGTATATGCACCTGTCTTCTCTAGCGGAGTCTGAACTTTGAGAGTCAGGGGCTGCCTGACTCATGCCTTTTCCCTCAACGGCACCTAGCAGGATACCTGACACATACTAGGAACTCAATAGTGTTTGCAGAACTGAATTAATTGATAAAGCACAGTAATATAAACCTACTTCTCCAGACACATGTTCTAGGTTCTCAGCTACTTATTAGACACTGGTTCTGCAGTTTCAACCCATGTCTTTGCATTACTTTTCCTTCCTATGCCCATTCTTTGAACTTACATTTCTCACCTTGGTGTTACGTCTGTAATCTCTGGAGTTTGCTTTCCCATGTTTTAATTCTGACTGTGAAAGTAGAAAAATACCCATATGTTTTCCACATCAACTTATCTTTCTGGGGTACCATATTTATAATTTTCTTTTATAAGATATTCTGCTAATAACCATTTTCTAAAGGACTTTGGCACACTGAAAAGTGGGGCATGCTTTTTTTCTCAGTTAGTAGCTCTTTAGATCTCAGGGTCCTTTTATTTTACTTCCGTTGTTCTCATTTCTTTTCACTGATTTTGTAACAACTTGTGTTTTCATAGCTAACTTAGAATACCCCTACAGTTCCAAATGCTTTCTCTGTGTTCAATACTTTGTGCTTACGAACTCATATTTATTTTTTAATTAAATTTTGTCTTCTTAGAGAATTTTTTTTAGTTCAATAGCTTTTGGGGAACAGGTGGTTTTTGCTTACATGGAGAAGTTCTGTTGTGGTGATTTCTGAGATTTTGGCGTGCCCGTTGCCCGAGCAGTGTACGCTGTAATCTTTTATCCCTCACATCCTTCCCATCCTTCATCCTGAGTCCCCAAAGTCTGTTATATCATTCTTATGCCTTTGCATCCTCGTAGCTTAGCTCCCACTTATAAGTGAGAGCATACTATATTTGATTTTCCATTCCTGAGTTACGTTTAGAATAATGGTCTCCAACTCTATCTAAGTTGCTGCAAATGCCATTATTTCATTCCGTTTTGTGGCTGAGTAGTATCCCATAGTGCATATATACCACAATTTTTTATCCATTTGTTGGCTGATGGGTATTTAGAAGTTATACAGACAATAATCATATGAAAAAATGCTCAACTCACTGTCCGGGAAATGCAAATTAAAACCACATTGAGATAACCACCTTACTCCTGCAAGAATAGCCATAATTAAAAAAATAATAAATGTTGGCATAGATATGGTGAAAAGGGGACACTTTTGGTGGGAATGTAAACTAGTACAATAAACTAGTACAACTTCTATGAAAAACAATACGGAGATTCACTAAAGAACGAAAGTAGACATACCATTTGATACAGCAATCCCACTACTGGGTATCTACCCAAAGGAAAAGAAATCTTTACATGAAAAAGATACCTGTGCACACATGTTTATAGCAGCACAATTCTTAAAGATTTTATAGTGTTAACTATTTCATTTTTTGTGAAATTATTTTGGTATGTATTTATGCTGTTGTTCCATCACTTTCTATTCTGTTTAACTGATGACAACAAGATAAGATAATGCAATTTTTCTTCTGGTCTTTAAAATACTAGGCTTTAGTGTTGTTTGTCGTATAATCTGGGTTTTCACTCTGCTCCAAATCAAAAAATAAAAAGATACAACAAACAACAACCACCCCACCCCAAAAAATAAAAAAACAGCAGCAATTAAACTCAGTCTTAGACTTTGATGGCAGAACAGTATAGTTCTTTTTCTGTTTTTGGTAAATAGCAAAGCAAATGAACTTTCCTACTGCACTAATGTACTTTCTTTTAGATGGTTTTTGAAATTATCTTACTAATACACTCTGGGGATTAGTATTAGGTTGCCTTTAATGGCAAAAAACCACGATTACTTTTGCACCAACTTAA
This sequence comes from Symphalangus syndactylus, assembly GCF_028878055.3. Taxonomy (NCBI): domain Eukaryota; kingdom Metazoa; phylum Chordata; class Mammalia; order Primates; family Hylobatidae; genus Symphalangus; species Symphalangus syndactylus. The sequence continues at coordinate 90,100,185 of NC_072439.2, forward strand.
TAACTCTCTCTCTCTCTCTAATTTGGCTGAATGAAATTTGATAATACTTCTTATCCATCATTAAAATAGATAATCATTTGGAAAGATTTGTAAAGTTCACAAGTTTATGAAGCTGAAGTCTTGTGGCCTAGAATTCACTTTCTTTAATTTCTGAAATTCTTTTTAAAAAACATTTTTATGTTAGATTTTGGAAAAAACAAATTGGCATGACATGCCAGTTCTCACTCTTTTTCTTTCTCCCTCTCTCTCTCTAAATATAATAACCTTTACCTTTTCTGAATATACAAGAGAAGACATTTTCCTTTAATATATAAATTAAAGACAAATATTGGGAACGGTTTGTGGCCATTCAGACGTTGGGTCTGCATTAGGTGCCAATTCAACGTGATCATTTTGGTGGAATCCTTTTATATTGGTATACTCTTTTATAGTTTATTTAGCACTTGCATGTTCGTTATCTTTTCATTTCAGTAGAAAATTCTTATTGTCGCTCTCTGAGGTAGGTAGAACAGATGTTATTGTCATTTTGATGATTTGTAAGTAATAGAAGTGGAAGAGCTTATTAAAGAATCATGTAGCTAGTGAAAGAGTAGAGAGAGACCCTCACACCTAGGGCTCTTACGAATTTTAAATGGTTCCATTTATTAAAGCGTTGGCTGGACAGTCTGATGTCTCCTTTAACTTCATTATTTTATTATTTCATGATTCTTCTTTGAAATTAATTTCAAAATGGTGACCCTTTTTACAAACCAGCTTTGTGTATATTGGTTCACATAGACTTGTCAAGATAGATCAAGATAGGTGAGGTGAATTATATTAAATAGAGATCCTAAGCCTAGATTTTTTTTTATGACATCTTTCTGTGCTTTCTGCTACCATGAGGTTATGAATGTATTGTTCCATGGAGGGGAAACAGTTATAGATGATTGCTAATCTACCCATGAGTTTGGGGCTGAATTGATCCAGAACCCAGGTTTCCTAAATGCACTCATTCAGCTGTACCACTGTGGTTTATGGGAACCAGGCAAGTTTGGAGTTTTGTTCCTAGGGACTGATGAGTCCTGGATTATTGATGCTTGGTGGAGAATTAGCCATTAGTGATGTGAAGCCATGTATCCTGGTTAGGCAGGACACATTTGTTTTCTTAGCAGATAACTAACATGTGAGGGAAATGGATGTCCACTTATGGCATTATATTTAAAGGAGTAATTTAGACTGGATTTTCCCCATTATTTTTGCTGCGAAGGTATGGTCCTCACGGTGTGCTTTTCTGTCTCTGGAGTCTTATTGTCCTTTTCCCCATGCAAAGAGAATCTTGTTCTAACTTTGGAGATACAAATGGGGAACGTCTTTTTTGGAGGTTACAAATGGGAAACATCTTTTTGTAATCCTGACAGTCCTGTTAATTGCAATTAGAGACTGCAGTTGTAACATCTTGGACGTTTGTTATAAGTATGCGTGTTATGCCATAGCATAGCCACAAATTCACGGAAACATCAGGAACTGTAATGAAGCTCGGGTTTGCCTGTCATGCCCCTTTTCTGGATGAGCGTAAGCATCTTGAGCCTCATCCATCACTGCAGAATGCAGTGCATGAGTTTTAATTTTCAGGTCCTCAGGGGGACAAAAGAACAAGCTGTGTATTCATTAAAGGATCAAATATTAATTGTATTAATTTGATCTTTACACTGCATCTTTCAGCAGAGAAATTAACTTGTAATTCTTGGAGTGACATCAGATCTTACGAAATATTCTTAGGCCTTATTGCTGCTCAAATGTGCCAAGATGCAGCCCCGGCTTGATGGTCAGTGCAGTTACATTCAAGCTTCAGTTTCACCACTTGGCCTTGGGCATGATGCTTTTCTAATCCATATCCTCTTTAATTCATAAAATATTAGCTGGTAATACTAACTGCCTCACAAGATTGTTTTGAAAGCCAAATATGATGATAAATGTGAAAATGTTTTTAAACCATAAAATACCTTATAACCCTAAGGAGTTACTATTATATACTTATTCAGCAGTCATTTACTTAAAACAGATTTTGTGCCAGATACTCTTCTAGGGGCTGAAGTAATGGCAGTGAGTAAAACAGAGACTAGTTCCTGCTCTCTTGGGATGTATTTTCTTGCTATAATAAAAATAATGTTATTAATAATAATTAATAGTGATACATTTGTGAAATGAAATTTATTTAATAAATGCATTTTATAACCTTATGTATAATTACCAATAATTATTCAAAATTATAAAAAATACTTTAATAGAGGTTAAGTAACTCTAATCCAAAAATCTGAAATCTTAAATGTGAAAAAATCTGAAACTTTCTGAGTGCTAACACAATGCTCAAAGGAAATGCTCACGGGAACATTTCGGATTTCAGAATTGTGGATTAGGATTGCTCAGCTGGTATGCGTAAATATTCCAAAAATCCAAAAAATCTGAAATTTGAAGCACTTCTTGTCCCAGATGTTTTGTGTATGGGATACTCAGTCTGTACTAACGAATATGTGATAATATAAATATAATAACAATTTAACATGTTATTCATAAGTACTGATGTCATTAGCTTCTAATAACAGTGATAGAGATCACAATGCCTCAACACTATATAAACTAAAATTCTAGAACCAGGGTGAATCTTAAAAGTTATCTAATACAACCGCTTTCTTTCCTAGATGAGGATAGTTGAGAATGTATTCACTAATACATTTCAGGGAAGTACAGGTTCTTTGCCCAGGGGTGCTGTAAATAACCAATGAAAATTTTTGAATGCAGGCAACAATTTAATCTTCATTTCAGAGACTCAGAGAGGCAGGTGGCTTGTTCAGTATTGCAGATTAGTAAGTGGGGAAGCCAAGCCATGATCCTGGGGATTCCTTCTCTGGTTGCCGTAGACACTTTCTGGGGGACCTGTTTAGAAGTTACAGTGATTGAACTAATATACCTGAACAAAGTGGATTAGATGTTTTAGAACAAGGAGAAGTCCATGTATTGTTGACAGAAATCTCTTTTATTTGTAACTTGTCAGCTTAATTAACTGCTGAAATGAGTTCCTTAATAAGGTGATGGGTTCTTCCTAATTCTTGTATGGTTCAAAAACAATAATGCTGATTTGTGTGGTGAGATACATATTAATCATCTTTATTTTTGAATTATACAAATGTACAATACTATTGTCACTCCATATTTTACATCTGAAGAGAATTTAATTACTTCTTTGATAACAAAAATATACAGAGAGCCACAAAGAGATATCACCACACATGTATTAGAAAAGCTAAAATAAAAATTTGTACCATATGCTGCTAAGGATGTGGAGAAATGATCTCTCACAATGCTGGTAGGAATGTGCAAAATTTTGTAGCCACTATGGAAAACTCTTTGGCGGTATTTTACAAAAGTAAACATGTACTAACCATATGACTCAGCAAATATACCCTTTGGCATTTAATCCAGAGAATCAAAATGTTATGTTCACAAAAAAACCTGTACATGGATGTTCATAGCAACTTTTTTTTTTAATCATAATGACAAAACACTGGAAACAACCCAAATATCCTTTGATGGGCAAATGTTTCAGTGAAGTCTGGTACAGCCATACAATGGAATAATACCATTCAGCAGTAAAAAAGAATGAAGTATTGTTGGTATATGCAATAACCTGGACATGATTAATGAAAAAACTGTCTTGAAAGGTTACATGTATTATATGATTTCATTTTAAGACAAAGCTCTAGAGATGAAGGACATATTCATGATTGCTAGGGGGCAGAGATGGGCGGGTTGGGGAGGCAAGTGCTGGTCATTCCTACGAAGAGGACGCAGCAAGAGTCTGTGTGGGTGGAACAGTTCTGTACCTCAATTGGAGTGATGGTTACATGAATCTATACATGGGATAAAATTACATAGAACTGTGTGCACACACAAATCAATGCAGGTTATAAAATGGTAAAAACTGAGTAAGGCCCAGTTAACAGTAAGGTTACAATATCAGTTTGCTTGTTTTGTAATGTATTATAGCTTTATGAGAGTTACCATTCGGGGAACCTGAGTAAACTGTACATGGGACTCTGTACTATTTTTGCAACTTTCTGTGAGTCTACATTTCAAAAAAGTTTAATAATAGTAAAATAAAGGAATGCATATAGATATCTTAATGTATTCTTCTCTTACTCAAAGTACTATCTTACATGCCATCTGAATTGCTCGCATGATACTTTGAAAGATCACTGCTATATGTATCCCTGCCAAAATGTATGGCTTAAACCAGTGGTTTTCAAAGCTGGCCAGTCATCAGAAAGACTTGGAGAACATTTTTCAAAAGAAAAAAATTAAAGCAAGTCCTAGGTCGTATCACAATTTTACAGAATCAAAATATCTGGCCATGGGACCCAGGAATCTGCATTAAAACAAAGCAAAATAAAAAATAAAACAGAACTCCCTGGGAATTGTGATTGATTCTTAACCAAAGTTTGGGAACCACTCACTTATTTCATTAATTTCAGGGACCAGTTTCTTAATCTCCTTTGAATCTTCTCCAGGTCCTGAGAGTGTACTCTTCCTCCTGTAGTTAATGAGGGTAGCTTTTGAAGTCTTAAGCATCTTTATCATGTGAACATTGTACAGATTCAGGGACCTAGAGTATCCTTCATGTTGCTATTCTTTTCTCTCAGTGCTTTCATCATAGACACCAATCTTTTGCATATGTTGTCCCAGGCCATTTTATTTGGGATCCAAAACCAGAAGATTTCAAACAACAACAAAAAATGGATTCTTCAAGAATGCCCTAGCCATGGCCAAGCTTCTGCATTACAGAGCTCTTGCTATTGTGTTGCTTCGGGTAGCAATGCCTGAAATCTCAGCCAATTTTGGGTCACAGTAGGCCTATGTAAATTATCTGAAAATGGATTCATTATGGACATTATAAAAATAAATCTGACACCTGAGCCTTTGGGCAAATATACCATATAAAGAAATCATACCCTAGAATAACAATTGACCTAAAGAACTTAAAAAAAATCAGTATGGTATTTTTATCATCCTTTCTTAAAATTACTGCGTTCAGAGAGACCTGATGGCTGAGGACAGCACCTGGGGCAGAGGAGTATAGGTCATTGGGATGTGGTATCCTGAGCCTTCTAGCAGTTTGCTCTTCCAGCACTCTCCCTTATTATATGTTCTTTACATTGTTCTGTATGTTGCTGTCTTCAAACAGAATAGATAAGTCTACTAGTCAAGATAGACATATAACAGGCATCACATGCGCATAAAGATTGCATTATGTAAATTTAGTGCCATAATATAATATGAAGGATGTCCTCTAGGAGGAACTGGGGAAAGCATCACAGATGAGGACATATCTGATCTGAGTGCTGGAGAATGAGTTAGTTGTTTACCAAGCAGAAAAGGGTAGTGGACAGCATGGCATGCCAAGTAAAGGGAACAGCATGTGCAAAAGCAGAGAATGGCCCCCATCCTGACCCTTGTAATTTTGGCAGCTCTTTGTTGATGTCCTCAGGCAATGCATCTGGGCTCCTGGGAATAGCTTTGCAATGTGAACAGAGTGACTTCACTATGGGTAGACCCAAATGTTCTAGCATGCTCTGAAACTTACCTCTAGAAATAGCTCCAGGAAGTTAGGTAGCTACAGAGCGGAAGGACCAAGAAATATGATCTTATACCACAGGTTAAGAAGTACTTTCCTGGAGGTACTGGCCAGAAGTACTATTGCTATCTCTCTGCACTTGTCTGTTATATTTTAGAATGAAATGTGCCTGTGCATACAGATGCTAAGGCAAGAAAGAAAAAGCGAAAGGCAATTCTCTTTAAATCTCCTGAAACAATTTCAGGCAGCTTTTTTTTACCTAGTCAAACACACACGCTTAAGAATGGAGTTGTAAGCTAACTTAATAATTTTTTTGTTTTGTTTTGCTCTCTTGTTCACACGTTGGGGTAATCCTGAGAAAACAGGAAGCAATGAAAGAAGGATTTTATTGTGAAATGTTCATTACAACTTGCAATTTTAAATATGTGTTTGTATGAGTGTGCAAATATGTGAATAAATTTTAGAGCACTTTCTCACATAATGTCTAGTTTAATCACCAGAATATCCTGCAATGTTATTATAGTTCCTAAATTATTATGGTTCCTAAAGACAAATGAAAAATCTGTGATTCAGAGACCCATGGTTAGGCTAATAAATGTAGAAGTCACATTTGACCAAATTTTAGTATCTTCCCTTAAGTATTGGTAATGTACAATAAACACTATTTGTTAATAATGAATTATTACAATTACTAAAACAACTTATCTGGCAGAACAGTATCTTAATGATTTGAAAAATATTGTAGTGGATTTATTAGCCTCCATTGCATCTGAAGTCCACTTTGCTTTACTGCTTACCTTATCTTTCTAACTACTCTGTAAAAAAGTTATTATCACCCTCAATCTGCCGAGTATAATGTATGTAAAGTGAAATAGCTAGCATATTGCAAAGCTGGGAATTGAACCCTTGTCTCCTAAATCCAAGTCTGTAGCTGCTCCTCAGCAGTACACTGTATCTCATGTTAATGCCATTATTACTTTTATTAAATAAAATAATTTTTCCATCATTATTTTCCCAAATTATTACTATTCAGAGTGATTTGAAGATTGAGATCATGCAAATAATGTGTGAAAATTGCTTAAAATCAATCACCTGTGCATGGATATCTATGATGTATACAAATATAAAACAGCCAAAGTAGTCTCAAGAAGTTATTACCAAGTTTCTCAAATAGTGTCTCAAGGAGACATTATTTGACAAGACCTTTGGAATAACCGTTTGGAATTTTCCTTAGTTCAGTGGAATTATGTCATCTTGCTTAAATTTTTCAGATATCAGTGGTAGTTTTATTGACATTACAATGGAATTAAAATGACATTTTATTTTATTTTTTACCATTCTATAAAAATGGCATTTTAATTTGTCATTATTTTTGTTATTGATCTATTTATGTTGTAATGACTTGGGTTTTATTAAGTGCATCCTCTGTAAAAAGTACCTCCTAGGAAAGAAATCTCCAAGTTCTATGAGGTGTACCCAGAAATATCACCACTTGAGGTGACAGTAAAGTGTCATGCATGCCACCCAGTGTGATCCCTGGAAGACAGATTTCACTTTTTTATATCTTGACATCTGCATTCAATTCCGTTCTTTTATTGGGGCCTATTGAGTTCCATCTTTTGCTATTGTTCTTTAACCAGGCTCTGTAGTGGACAGGAAAAAGTAAAAACACATCTTAGCCCTTAAACAGTTTATATTTTCATTAGAAATTCAATATATGAAAAAGACCAGTTAATGATATAAAGCATTACTGTAAAGCTTCTATTTGTGAAGTGACTCTATGGCTAACTCTATCAGAAGAAAGAGTTTGCTTGGAGCCAAGGTAGTATTGGAAGGTTACAGAGAAGAAAGACTCAGGGAGGCAGTGGTTAAGCTTGTAGACTCTGGCATCAGATAGATCTGGGTTCGAGTTTTGATTTTACCTCTTAATTCTCTGGGAACTTGGACTCACCAGGATAAGTAGCAACCTAAGTTCTTTCAGTTTTAAAATAGAGATAGTTATCCACTAGGCGTGGTGGCTCACACCTGTAATCCCAGCACTTTGGGAGGCCAAGGATAGATCACCTGAGATCAGGAGTTCAAGACCGGCCGGGCCAATGTGGCGAAACCCTGTCTCTACTAAAAATACAAAAATTAGCCGGGCGTGGTGGCACACACCTGTAATCCCAGCTACTTGGGAGGCTGAGGCAGGAGAATCACTTGAACACAGAAGGGGAAGGTTGCTGTGAGCCACTGCATTCCAGCCTAGGCAACAGAGTAAGACTCTATCTCAAATAAATGAATAAATAAAAATAATGAATAAATAAATATATAAGTAAATGAAATAGAGGTATATGTATCTTAAAGAGTTGTTTTCGAAGTTAAATGAAATCATGAATTGACATACACTTGGCACAAAATAATGACAAAATCAGCGGAAGCTGCAATCATTATTGTTGCTATTATTATTGAAACGAAAATATGAACATTAGCTCTGGGGGTCATAGCCATAGTTTTTTTAAAAAAATTCTAATTTTTAATTATAAAATCCCATATAGCTCATGCTGACCATTTAAAAAATAATCTTAGTTGTATCCTTGTTTCTTTTTGTATTTGCTGATAGAGATTTTTTTTTTTTTTTTCTTAAGCTTTTTTTTTTTTTATTATACTTTAGGGTTTTAGGGTACATGTGCACAATGTGCAGGTTTGTTACATACGTATCCATGTGCCATGTTGATTTCCTGTACCCATTAACTCGTCATTTAGCATTAGGTGTATCTCCTAATGCTGTCCCTCCCCCCTCCCCCCACCCCACAACAGTCCCCGGAGCGTGATGTTCCCCTTCCTGTGTCCATGAGTTCTCATTGTTCAATTCCCACCTATGAGTGAGAACATGCAGTGTTTGGTTTTTTGTCCTTGCGATAGTTTACTGAGAATGATGTTTTCCAGTTTCATCCATGTCCCTACAAAGGACACGAACTCATCATTTTTTATGGCTGCATAGTATTCCATGGTGTATATGTGCCACATTTTCTTAATCCAGTCTATCGTTGTTGGACATTTGGGTTGGTTCCAACTCTTTGCTATTGTGAATAGTGCCGCAATAAACATAGAGATTTTAGAATTGGCTTGGTGTATGTTTGTCCTTGCTAGAATTATGATTCCTTTTTGGAATTTGCATTACACCTTTGTTAGAAGTAGAATTACTTTACCTGAACTTTGTCAATGTGGCAAAAATGATTCATATTTATATTATCTCTTTGAAAAGTAATGTTTTTACTATTGAACTATAAATACAGTTAAAATGTAGGTGAACATTTCAGAAAGAAACTATTGATTTTTATTAATTAAAGAAATTAATTTTCCAAAATGTCAGTTGCTACAGAGAGATTTTAGGGATTATTAACTACACAATCTCAGAAAAATTAATTTAATTAGGGATTTTATTTTGGGTTCCATTCATTTGCGAGATTCATATTTTGGATTAAGCCAGTCTCCTGAAATTGTATTTAAGTTTATTCTGCGTGTATGTCTTTTTTAGGGAAAGACCCTCCAAGAGATTCTTAACTTACCCATTAAGAAAAGTAACATCTCTGTCTAGGGGTCATCAGTCTCTCAAGCCAGTTGTATTGTTGCTGCTTAAATAAACAAAACAGGTTTTTATTTCTGCTCTTACCAAATTTACTACGCTGTGTTTGCAGCGAAAACTGAGTATGTGGTGGTGGTGGGGTTGTAACTACAGCAGAAAGTGTAACATGTACACAATTATATCATGATATATGGTTTCTAAACACATTTTTATATATGTATATATTTACTTTATTCACACAACAAATATTTGCACATGTTGCCTGAGCTGTGCATATGTAAGGCAGGGCGTAGAAATGAATAGGGCATGGGTTCTTTCTGCTGAATTAGATGGTACCCCCTCACCCCCCATTTTACTGTTGAAGAGAGGGAAGCTTAGTGGTGAGGTGGCTTGCCCCAGACCATACAGGTAAAACGTAGTCCAAAGTAGATTCAGGCATAACTTGTTGGAACCAAATTGTGTTCCTTAGACTGCAGCATGCTTTCTGTTCCTTAGCATGTAACTATTATCCATGTATTTTTATTTATTTTTCTTTTATGTGAATTTAAAATGTCATATTTGTTCTGCTTCCATTATTGCAGTCTTGAATGATGATTCATCAGTGCAGTGGCCTATTTTAGTGAACCACAATAGCTTGGGTAGAAAGAAAAAAGATCCAACATACACAGGAATGGAAAGCAGCCATCTTTTTATAGCTAAAATTGCAAACATCTGGCAATTACTCTATTCTACCTCCCTTCAAAAAAGAAGAATCATCCCTTCAACTGGAGCCTGCGACTGTGTTTAATCAAGGCAGAAAGCAAGCCTTAAGGAGCAATAGGTTTTGATTCAAGGAGGACATTGACTAACCTAGTTGGCCAAAGTCTCTTCAGAAAATACCCCATTTAGAGCTCCCCATAAGCTACTGGGTTATATAATGATAATAATAGTAATATAGCAATTAATAACTGCAGAAGTCCCCTTTTGTTTTTCTGCTGTTTCATTTGTGGTGACTCTTATGGCAGCTTTTATATTGTGAAAGTTAATTATTTTGGTCAATTTTGCCTGTCTCCATCTGCTTAAGCTTCTTGTATTCCTTAACAAAAGATTCAACCACATCGATACAACTAATAATTGCCAACTTGATTTTATTATAAACATGTCCAGTAAAATGCTGAAGGAACAAATAAATTTATTTTTAAAGCCTGGCAGTGATCTTACAGTCAAAAAGTGGTCCACCAAGGTTATGGTTCCTAAGTACCCCACCCTTATTTCTTATTGTGATAATTGTTTGTGAAACTAGTTCTTCCCTCACTGGCCAAAGTCAACACTGTTGGCAGGGGAAGTGAGAACAGCTGGTGGTTCACAATATATGCTGAGAATCAGAACTTCTGCATTTTTCTCATGGGGCTAGTACCAGCTTTTGCTCTGGCCTTGACCAATGCATGTACCTTTCTCTTCCCCATTTACCTTTCTCTTCCTCTAGGTCTCTGAAGAGTAGAGGTGGATCTTTCCCTTCCCAGGTTGTGCCAACATTATTACCAATGTTCCCTTCTGTTGTAGAATATTTTGGTCAGTAATTATCAGTAATTGCTAAGTAACAGAAAATCAAGGTTCAATAGCACGGTTTTCAAAATCAACCTCATATACTATAAATAGTCTGTTTTCTAGTGTTAGCAGATTATGGTACTTGGAAATCATAAGCAGTCAGTGGGGGCCTTTGAGCTTACTTTAAATGCCTGCCTTTTGCTTTTATGTCTTTGCTAGAACTGTGTTCAATATCCAAAGACACAGCTTTTTCTTTGATATAATAATTTTTCTAGGCTGTCTTTCCTGCCAGTCTTCCCAAAATCCCAGTGAAGTTTGCAAACACCTCATTAAACTAAATGCAGTTTGGGGAGAGATGAGATTGTGACTAGGGAGTTTTCTGGTTTTTACAAAAAGAATAGAAAAAGAAAAGGAACAGGAACTCCTAACAACCTAAAATGCATGCCTTGTGCAATATAGTATCCCATGCAGAGCTACACAGTGTAACGATAGCTGGAATCTCAAATGAATGTGCTCCCTTTTCTCTGTCTTCATCCAGTTGGATAGTTCTGGTCTTCCTCCCTCATGTGCACATCTTTGAACTTGAACTACTGTATTACAGCCAGTGTTCTAACCTACATGCTTTTCTCTTTGGTGGCCCTGGTAATATAGAAAAGGTTAGGCTAATGTTCCTTACCATATTTTTCTTTTTGATGTCTTCTTGTGTGTGTGTGTGTGTGTGTGTGTGTGTGTGTGTGTGTGTTTCAATTATACTTTAACTTCTAAGATACATGTGCAGAACGTGCAGGTTTGTTACATAGGTGTACACATGCCATGGTGGTTTGCTGCATCCATCAACCCGTCATCTACATTAGGTATTTCTCCTAATGCTATCCCTCCCCTAGGCCTCCACCCCCTGACAGGCCACATTGTGTGATGTTACCCTCCCTGTGTCCAGGTGTTCTCATTGTTCAGCTCCCACTTATGAGTGAGAACGTGTGGTGTTTGGTTTTCTGTTCCTGTGTTAGTTTGCTGAGAATGATGGTTTCCAGCTTCATCCATGTCCCTGCAAAGGACATGAACTCATTTTTATGGCTCCATAGTATTCCATGGTGTATATGTGCCACATTTTCTTTATCCAGTCTATCATTGTTGGGCATTTGGGTTTGTTCCAAATCTCTGCTATTGTGAATAGTGCTGCAATAAATATATGTATACATGTGTCTTTATAGTAGAATGATTTATAATCCTTTGGGTGTATACCCAGTAATGGGATTGCTGGGTCAAATGGTATTTCTTGTTCTAGATCCTTGAGGAATCGCCACACTGTCATCCACAATGGTCGAACTAATTTACACTCCCACCAACAGTGTAAAAGCATTCTTATTTCTCTACATCCTCTCCAGCATCTGTTGTTTCCTGACTTTTTAATGATCACCATTCTGACTGGCATGAGATGGTATCTCATTGTGGTTTTGATTTGCATTATTCTAATGACCAGTGATGATGAGGTTTTTTTTGTATGTTTGTTGGCCACATAAATCTCTTGTTTTGAGAAGTGTCTGTTTATATCCTTCACCTACTTTTTGATGGCATTGTTTTTTTTTCTTGCAAATTTGTTTAAGTTCTTTGTAGAATCTGGATATTAGCCCTTTGTCAGATGGATAGATTGCAAAATTTTTTTCCCATACTGTAGGTTTCCTGTTCACTCTGATAGTTTCTTTTGCTGTGCAGAAACTCTTTAGTTTAATTAGATCCCATTTGTCAACTTTAGCTTTTGTTGCCATTGCTTTTGGTGTTTTAGTCGTAAAGTCTTTGTCCATTCCTATGTCCTGAATGGTATTGCCTAGGTTTTCTTCTAGGGTTTTTATATTTTTAGGTCTCACATTTAAGTTTTTAATTCATCTTGAGTTAATTTTTGTATAAGGTGTAAGGAAGGGGTCCAGTTTCAGTTTTCTGCATATGGCTAGCCAGTTTCCAAACAGCATTTATTAAATAGAGAATCTCTCCCCATTGCTTGTTTTTGTCAGATTTGTCAAAGACCAGATGGTTGTAGATGTGTGGTGTTACTTCAGAGGCCTCTGTTCTGTTTCATTGGTCTATATATCTGTTTTGGTACCAGTACCATGCTGTTTTGGTTACCATAGCCTTGTAGTATAGTTTGAAGTCAGGTAGCATGATGCCTCCAGCTTTGTTCTTTTTGCTTAGGGTTGTTGTGTCTATACGGGCTTTTTTTTTTGGTTCCATGTAAAATTTAAAGTAGTTTTTTCTACTTCTGTGAAGAATATCAATGCTAGCTTGATGGGGATAGCATTGAATCTGTAAATTACTTTGGGCAGTATGGCCATTTTCATGATACTGATTCTTATCCGTGAGCATGGAATGGTTTTCCATTTGTTTGTGTCCTCTCTTATTTCCTTGAGTAGTGGTTTGTAGTTCTCCATGAAAGGGTCATTCACATCCCTTGTAAGTAGTATTCCTAGGTATTTTATTTTCTTTATAGCAATTGTGAATGGGAGTTCACTCATGATTTGGCTCTCTATCATTGGTTTATAGGAATGTTTGTGATTTTTGTACATTGATTTTGTGTCCTGAGACTTTGCTGAAGTTGCTTATCAGCTTAAGGAGATTTTGGGTTGAGACGATGGGGTTTTCTAAATATACAATCATGTCATCTGCAAACAGAGACAATTTGACTTCCCCTCTTCCTATCTGAATATTCTCTATTTCTTTCTGTTGCCTGATTGTCCTGACCAGAACTTCCAATACTGTGTTGAATAGGAGTGGTGAGAGAGGGCATCCTTGTCTTGTGCTGGTTTTCAATGGGAAAGCTTCTAGCTTTTGCCCATTTAGTATGATATTGGCTGTGGGTTTGTCCTAAATAGCTCTTATTATTTTGAGATATGTTCCATCAATACCTAGTTTATTGAGAGTTTTTAGCATGAGGTGGTGCTGAATTTTGTTGAAGGCCTTTTCTGCATCTATTGAGATAATAGTGTGATTTTTGTCATTGGTTCTGTTTATGTGATGTATTATGTTTATTGATTTGTGTATGTTGGATCAGCCTTGCATCCCAGGGATGAAGCTGACTTTTTCATAGCGGATAAGCTTTTTGATGTGCTGCAGGATTCAGTTTTCTGGTATTTTATTGAGGATTTTCACAATGATGTTTATCAGGGATATTGGCCTGAAATTTTCTTTTTTTGTTGTGTCTCTGCCAGATTTTGGTAGCAGGATGATGCTGGCCTCATAAAATGAGTTAGGGAGGAGTCCCTCTTTTTCTATTGTTTGGAATAATTTCAGAAGGAATGATAACAAGCTCCTTTTGTACCTATCTTAGAATTTGGCTGTGAATCTGTATGGTGCTGGGCTTTTTTTGGTCAGTAGACTATTAATTACTGCCTCAATTTCAGAACTTGTTATTGGTCTATTCAGGGATTCGAATTCTTCCTGGTTTAGTTTTGGGAGAGTATATGTCTCACAGAATTTATCCATTTCTTCTAGATTTTCTAGTATATTTACGTAGAGGTGTTTATGGTATTATCTATTGGTAGTTTGTATTTCCGTGGAATCATTGGTGAAATCCCCTTTATCATTTTTTATTGTGTCTGTTTGATTCTTCTCTCTTTTCTTCTTTATTAGCCTGGCTAGTGGTCTATCTATTTTGTTAATCTTTTCAAAACACCAGCTCCTGGATTCATCGATTTTTTTGAAGGGTTTTTCATGTCTCTATCTCCTCCAGTTCTTCTCTGATCTTAGTTATTTCTTGTCTTCTGCTAGCTTTTGAATTTGTTTGCTCTTGTTTCTCTAGTTCTTTTAATTGCAAAGTTAGGGTGTCGATTTGAGATCTTTCCTGCTTTCTCTTGTGGGTATTTAGTGCTATAAATTCCCCTCTAAACACTGCTTTAGCCGTGTCCCAGGGATTCTGGCATGTTGTGTCTTTATTCTGATTAGTTTCAAAGAACTTACTTATTTCTGCCTTCATTTTGTTATTTACCCAGTAGTTATTCAGGAGCAAGTTGTTCAGTTTCCATGCAGTTGTGCGGTTTTGAGTGAGTTTCTGAATCCTGAATTCTGCTTTGATTGCACTGTGGACTGAGAGGCTGTTTGTTATGATTTCTGTTATTTTGCATTTGCTGAGGAGTGTTTTACTTCCAATTATGTGGTCAATTTAAAAATAAATGTGATGTGGTTCTTAGAAGAATGTATATTCTGTTGATCTTTGGTGGAGAGTTCTGTAGATGTCTATTAGGTCTGCTTGGTCTAGAGCTGAGTTGAAGTCCTTGATATCCTTGTTAACCTTCTGTCTTGTTGATCTGTCTAATATTGACAGTGAGGTGTTAAAGTCTCCCACTATTATTATGTAGGAGTCTTAGTCTCTTTGTAGGTCTCTAAGAACTTGCTTTATGGATCTGGGTGCTCCTGTATTGGGTGCATATATATTTAGGGTAGTTAGCCCTTTTTGTTGTGTTGCTCCCTTTACCATTATGTAATGGCCTTCTTTGTCTTTTTTGATCTTTGTTGGTTTAATGTCTGTTTTATCAGAGACTAGGATTGCGACCCCTGCTTTTTTTGCTTTCCATTTGCTTGGTAAATATTCTTCCATCCATTTGTTTTGAGCCAGTATGTGTCTTTGCATGTGAGATGGGACTCCTGAATACAGCGCACTGATGGGTCTTGACCCTTTATCCAATTTATCAGTCTGTGTCTTTTAATTGGGGCCTTTAGCCTGTTTACATTTAAGGTTAATATTGTTATGTGTGAATTTGTTCCTGTCTAAAATGCTAGCTGGTTATTTTGCCTGTTAGTTGATGCAGTTTCTTCATGGTGTTGATGGTCTTTACAATTTGGTATGTTTTTGCAGTGGCTAGTACTGTACTGGTTGTTCCTTTTCATGTTTAGTGCTTCCTTCAGGAGCTCTTGTAAGGCAGGTCTTGTGTTGAGAAAACCTCTCAGCATTTGCTTATATGTAAAGGATTTTATTTCTCCTTCTCTTATGAAGCTTAGTTTGGCTGGATATGAAATTCTGGGTTGAAAATTCTTTTCTTTAAGAATGTTGAATATTGGCCCTCATTCTCTTCTGGCTTGTAGAGTTTCTGCCGAGAGATCCACTGTTAGTCTGATGGGCTTCCCTTTGTAGGTAACTGGACCTTTCTCTCTGGCTGCCCTTAACATTTTTTCCTTCATTTCAACCTTGGTGAATCTGACAATTATGTATCTTGGGGTTGCTCTTCTCAAGGAGTATCTTTTTGGTGTTCTCTGTATTTCCTGAATTTGAATGTTGGCCTGTCTTCCTGGGTTGGGGAAGTTCTCCTTTCTTTCAGAGATGCCCTGCACAGAAAGGGGGAATCTATAGAGACAGTCTATCTACAGTGGCCTTGTGGCACTGTGGTGGGCTTTGCCCTGTTCTAACTTCCTGGGGGCTTTGTTTACACTGTGATGGGAAAACCACCTACTGAAGCCTCAGTAATGGTGGACGCCCCTCCCCCCACCAAGCTGGAGCATCCAAGGTCAACTTCAGACTGCCATGCTGGCAGCAAGAATCTCAAGCCCGTGGATCTTAGCTTGCTGGGTTCTGTGGGGGTGGGGTCCACTGAGCTGGAACACTTGGCTCCTTGGCTTCAGTCCCCTTTCCAGGGGAGTGAACAGCTTGGTCTCGCTGGCGTTCCAGGAGCCACTGGGGTATGAAAAAAACAAACTCCTGCAGCTAGCTTGGTGTCTGCCCAAACGACCACCCGGTTTTGTGCTTGAAACCCAGGGCCCTGGTGGTGTAGGCACCCGAGGGAATCTCCTGGTCTGTGGGTTGCAAAGACCATGGGAAAAGGGTAGTATCTGGGCCAGAGTGCACTGTTCGTCATGGCACGGTCCCTCATGGCATCTCTTGGCTAGGAGAGGGAATTCCCCAACCCCTTGTGCTTCCAGGGTGAGGTGACGCTCCACCCTGCTTAGACTCATCCTCTGTGGGCTGCACCCATTGTCTAACCAGTCCTAATGAGATGAGCTGAGTACTTCAGTTGGAAATGCAGAAATCACCCGCCTTCTGAGTTGATCTCTCTGGGAGCTGCAGACTGGAGCTGTTCCTATTTGGCCATCTTCAACCTAAGTCCCATATTTTTCTTTTACTTTGGGACTTGGAATCTACAAATGTTCTAGAATACAGACAGTATTGTATTGCAGGGGACTTTACATGTCTATAGTGGTTCTCTATCCTCTTAACATTGGTAATAATCACCTGGGGAGAACTTCAAAAAATTTCCAGTCTTGGGTCTCACCCTCAGGTATTGTAATGTAATTGCTCTCGGATGGGCACTATGTGTATATATATATATATATATATTTTTTTTTTAACACTATCCATTTTTAGAACTGCTAAGGTAGGCCAATCTCTCACTGATGCTTGAATTCATATAATCACTGTCAAGGTGTTTTTCAGGCTTATATTGAATATTTCTAGTGCCGGAAACTGAAAGAACACTTTCTGTCTGTCTTCAGGAAGTTCTGATTTTTTGAGAGATCAGATTTATTCTTATTTAAATTCTGCCTTCATAACATGAGATTATCTTTTAGTCTTATAAATTTATAATTTCTAGCCATGGAGTTTAGTTAGTACTTAAAATTGTAACTACCTGCCCTTCAAAAAAACAAAAACAGAACAAGAACAACCTGATCACGTCTTTATAATTGTGACTCAATCCTCATCAGATAGGACCTTTCTCTTCTTCACTTTTGAGTTGTAAATCCTGGGGAAAGGAACAATGAGGAAAAAGCAGACAAAGAAATAAAATAAGTACTTTCTATAGTGAGGCAGCACTAGAGTTACCTTGTTAACTAGACTGAGAGCTGGAACTCTAAGCTTTTCATCGTTATATTGACAATGTGTAACATATGGTTAAGTTACAGAAGAAACATTCCATTATTGTTATTGAATAAGTAATAATTGTGAGGTTTATTAAGAGGGCCCAGTTCAATGTATATGTGCAAAACTGATGCCCTTAATTGTAACAATACTTTAGAAATGATAGTGGAAGTAAGTTCCTTTTGCAGAGAAAATGCACCTTAAAATGCCTAGGCACAAATTTAATGAGATACATTGTTCTCTATCCCAATAAAAACAAAGACAAAGCCAAAGTAATGACCTCAAACTCTCTAGAAGGACATGAGGCTTAATAGTAACAGTCCCTGATGCAGGTGGGTCCTCTTAGGCAATCTTAGGTTTGCATTGGTCTTACTATATGGTGGAAGTGAGCATATGTTTTATTCATAGCATCATCCATGTTACTTTAGATTGAAAGTATTTCCCCATGTTTTGGTAAAACCTGCTGCTCCTGAAACCTTCCTTTGTTCCTAGTCCTGCCCCTATAAATTGCAAAAAACAAAGCCAATTCATCTTGCTTATATGAGCCTGTCTTCCCTTTCATAATAGAGATATGTCCTTCGTTCTGACTCGTCTTCTTTTCTTTAAGCTGAATAGTTCCACTGCAGTCTCTTAATTATTTAATGTAGTACATCTGGAAAGACCTCATTTGTAAGAACCAAGAACTGAAAATATTGCTATTGAATGCAGAAAGGGAATGGCAAGGTTCTCTCAGAGAATTCCTTTTCCTAAACAAAGATGCAATTGCCAGGAAGCACCTTCACATTTTTCTACAGCATGTCAGGCTTCCTTATAGCACTGTTATATGTGGCAATATTATGGTTGACATTAAAAAATGTGTGTATTTTTGAAAGAACTACTTCCTTTATTTTAAATAGAAAAGAACACAGCATCTCTGAAAGTGGGAAGATCAAAAATAGATTAAAAACCTTTCTTGTGATTAGATTAACCAGACTGATTAGGACAAACAGGGTTTATCTATAGCTTAATAAATAAGTTATTATTTCCTCAAAATTTAGACTTACTAGGCCTAAAGGAGCATAGAGGTCTTTAGACTTATTAAGTCTAAATTTGGAGGAAATGAATTGGAAAAACTAGAGTTCAGAATGAGTAATAATAAAGGCAAAACTAAGATTATTAAGAAAATTATCAGAATTTCCTATGTGATTTTTTTTTTTAACAACTTTCCCTGGCTTATATTGTAGATGGGTTTAAGTTATCTTACAGCTCTTTCATTATTTTTTAAAGTAGGATAGCATGTTATCTTCCTTCTCTCTGTCTATATCAAGTGTTTGTTATTTGAGCATTACAGTTACACACCACCACTATCTGGTTGTACCGTGACTGAAATATAAGTTAATTGGAAAAGTGAACAAAACTCTTCAAACTCAACCTATACAATTAAGATGATGAAGTGGCAGCAATCATTGCACTCTTTTACTTCCCTGTGTGATTTGTTATACCATGTGTTTGTTTAGAATGTAAATAATGTGCAGTTAGAGTAATAGAGGCAGATGATTGAACATCCTTAGACATCTGGAGAAGCAGCACTGGCAAGATTCTCTCTGAAAATTTCTGAAAATCTTTTTGTTGCAACCTGAGAAGGCATAGACATAACTGAAAGCCCAATAGTAAGGCCAAGTTCAGTAAAGTTGAAAATGCTTTACATTATCACTGATGATGTTGAGTCTTCCCCACCCAGCTCAACATTGAGATTCTTTTTTGTGATATGTAGAATTTATTTGTTCCAGAATTTTTCTTTCAATTCATCGAATCATTACATAATTAATTTTTTTTTCTTTTGGATTTCTTGGCTCTCAAATGATTTTACTCTTTTAAGAGTGCTACAGCCACAGTTTTCTTAAATATAGGGATTTTTGAGGTATCATATTTTGCTAATGGTAAGTTTATAGTACTCCTAAGCAGCTTATCTCATGCAGTTTTCTCTATATTGAATATGGTTCAGATGAAAATTAACCTGTGTGAAAGTGTTGTCATCTGGAATGACTGCATCTTACCCTAGAAAACAGTCAGCCCAAGGTTGAGAACACATCTGAGAAACTGTGCCTATTTTGAGAACTACCAAGAAATTTTTATTCACTGGAACAGCTGCCAGGAAACTTGTTGGTCATAGACCAGTGCCTTAGTTGGGCATTTTTTTCAGAAGTAGAGAAAGGCAAAGCTAGAGTCACCAAGGGATTGGAAGGATGAAAGACGTGTAGTTGGAAGCTAGGCACCGTGGAAGACTGAAACACTCTTCAAACATTCTGTTTTCAAGAATAAACCCAACCCTAGGAGCATGAGATGGAGTATAAAGATCCATGATTTTTAGCTAAGACCTCATATTTATCTTAAAGTTTGATTTTGTTGTGACTATAATCTCAGAATTATGCAGGGATGGTCCATCAGAAAGGTCTGTCAGAGTCAAGCTGGGTTTATCTCAGCCATGCTGAAAAGTAGGTGGCAGTCAATCAAAATGGCAATTACTGAATAAGACAAGAGTTCACTGGAGGGAAGGGTGAATGGAAAGGACACTCCCTGCATTCTTGAGGCCTATGTAAATCAACAAACGACTCTGGGTTAGTTTCCACAATTGTAAAACAATGTGATTGAACAATATTGTTTCTTCACTTCCTTCCTGCTCTAAGATTGTACGAAAGTATGATTCAACTACAGATATTGCATAAAATTGGTTACTCCTGAAGTGCATGGAGTAAAATTGTTCCCATAGAATATCGTAAATTTAGTTAGGTTGTGACATGGGTCATAGTCTCCGCGGTCTGTACGCCCTCAGTATATTCCTCTGACAACCCCATGTCCTTTCATTCTAAGCTAATATCCTTACACATTTTTTTCTCTATACCTGAGCAAAATATACATTCATGTTCTTAAGTGCATGCAGTTCATGAGGAAGCTAACATTTAATTTGTTCCTACTATATGCCGGATATCTGGTATGTCATCTTTATAGCATTATTTGAAGTTTGGTACTAATATTTCCATTTTTCAAGTAATGAAATTAAGGCTCAGAGAGATAGTAAGTTGCCCAAGCCATCATGACTTATAACTAATGGATCTTAGATTTGAACACAAATGTCTCTAAATCCAAATTCATGATTTTTCTACTGTATTTCATTTGCTCACTTCCAAAGTCTATACAAAAATATTTGTTAAATGTGCGTGTACTGAGATACAGATATCTACTATATCTGTATACACAGCGATAGCTATCAAAAGGAGAGACATCATCTAAATCTTTGATAAAAGTATGTCACAATGGAACCCTGCCAGAAGGACTTCATTTTTAATAGAAATCAGAGTACTAGCTGAAGGCAGGAAGTTCTAAGATAAAAATGCAGCTATGAATCGGGGAGGATTCAGGGAGGTCTTTGTGTGTATGCTATAGGTGATCATGTGTGAATTTGGCCTATGGCAAGAAGAATTTTTTTTTTTTTTTTTTTGAGACGGAGGCTCGCTCTGTCACCCAGGCTGGAGTGCAGTGCTGCGATCTCGGCTCGCTGCAAGCTCCGCCTCCCGGGCTCACGCCATTCTCTTGCCTCAGCCTTCGGAGTAGCTGGGACTACAGGCGCCCGCCACCACGCCCGGCTAATTTTTTTTTTTTTTTTTTTTTTAAGTAGAGACGGAGTTTCACCGTGTTAGGTTATCCTTGTGTTGGGGAGGAGGATAGAATAAAGAAATGAATATCGTGCTGGTTCTTCCAAGTTGTATGAGGATACTATCACCCAGGGATGATATGCTAGATAAAGACCCAGGATCTTTATTACTTTTTTACATTTAGTTTTGTTGTTGTTGCTTAAATTTCTAGTCTGTTTTGACGGCATTAGAACCTTTAAAATGAACTTGTAAACTTTTCTTTTTACTTTTCCTGAAATGTGTGGATGGGAGGATTGGACAAGAGCCTCAAGGGATGGGAAGAAGAGCTCAGTGCGAACACACATTCATTTATTCATTTAGCAAACATCCATTAAGTGCCTAGGACCTTTAAGGTATTCTGCCAAGAGCTGTGCAGGATAGGAATGAACAAGGGAGGACCTCTGCTTTGGCTATGTACACCAGAAAAAGGAGCAGGGGCTGGAGGACTCTTGCCAAGAAGCTATTTAGTGGTTCTCTTAGAGCCTTATCCCTATCTAGGCTGGAGATTAATTCAGAACACTTTTTTAGTCTGCTTATTTACCTCTAAAATTAAAAGAAATATATATTAAGAATAAGGAGGTGGCGTGGAGCTTTTACTGAAATGTATTTCAATTGGAGTATTGACCGTTACAGTGATGGATACAGTTGATCCATCACAACCACCATTTCAAAGGAAGGTGGAGAAATCCTTTGACCCTGTGTGAAAAATAACTTAGGAAATTTTGGTCTGACAGTTGTGAGAGGGTTAAGAAAGTCAATCATTTTGTAACCAGGCACAGCAGTGTTGTATGAACCATGTCAGGATGTTGTCTGCATGCCGTCTTTGCTGATCACAGTAATCGGGTCATAAGAGAAAGGGAAGTAATAGAGTGTCTCTTAGCAACCAACCCCAGGAAAAAGAAAATTACTCAAACCCAGCCATCTAGCCAGAGAAGTAGAAAGAAAAAATTATTCTGATAGTCTGCTGAAAGAGGTCAGGGACGAGAGAGAGAGAAAGAGAAAGAGAGAGAGAGAAAGTGAGAGAGAGAGAGGAGAAAGGAGAGAGAGAAGGAGGGAGAGAGAGGAAAGGGAGAGAGAGAGGAGAAAATAGGAAGGAGAGAGAGAGAGGTCGGAGAAGAGAGGTCAGAGAGAAAGAGGAAGGTATGGAGAGACAGGAGGGAGGAGAGAGAGAAAGGAAGGAAGGAAAGAAGCAGAAAGAAGTAAACAAAAAACTGAAACCTTTTATTTCTTTGTCTTCCTTTCTCTTGGTGTTATCTTCTTTTAAAATTTTTATTTCAGAAGGAGAGAAAGAGGCAAAGAGTGGGTGAGGACAAAAGAAACTCTGTCTCGTAAAACAGGAACTTGATAGTCCACACTGTGAGTGAAAGTGGGGAGGGTGAATGGTAGTATAACTTCATCGTGTCCCATGTTTCTCATTGTTTCCAGTTGCGATCTGGATTACTGTTCAGAAGTAATAGGAAGATGAAGTCTACAGGTGCTGTGATTAGTGTTCTAAGACCTGTTTTTGAATTCCCTGCTTGTTAATTGTGTAGCAGTCAGTTCTACAGCTCACTGCAGTCTTTATAGTAATGACTTTCGAACTTTGTTTTTTCTGACATAAATAGTGGTAAGAAATACATAGTACATTGACAAGAGCGTATATATGTACATGTCAATGTAATATGTAGTCAGTGTAATATTAGGTTAAGTAAAATTTTCATATATATATATATATATTTTCATATATAGGCTCTTTATGTGATGCATACTAATGTTTTCTATTCAATTTCATTACAAAAATTCTTTTGGATGCCCGCTGAATTGATTGTATGACCCTAATGAGTTACTTTCTTCCATTTGAAAACACCAGTCTGGGATCAGCACTTGCCTTACATTTTGATTTTACTAGAGTGGTGCCAGGCAGCAAGTTCAGTCTTGGTGAAGAGTCTTTGGCCAGCACTGTGATGTTCAGAGTAACAGCTATTTAAGCTAAATATTTTCTTGTCATCTGCCAAGTAGATGTATCCTAAGAGTCTGTCCTGGTTTGGAATTTAAGGGGATAAACCTGAGGCAATTCCCCTTGGACTATCTGCAGTTTAGAAAAGTGCCCCAGTGTGTTCAAGAAGCACCGGACTAGACGCAGGAGACTTGGTTGCGCTTGATGGCATCCTTTTCTCACTCTGAGCCTGGGGTCAATGATGGATCGAATTAGATGATGTCATAAATTCCTTCTGGCTGCAACATCGTGGAATTTATAGATGGATGGGGTTCCAGAAACCATCCTATCTAATGTCTTTGTTTCCAAAATTTAGTTCTAGAAAAGGAATGATAGACTTCCTGCGTTCTTTAAAGATCTGTGCTAGGAACACATGAAAGATTGAAGCTTAGTACATAACTTCAAACATTGCAGTGTGGTATAGGAGTATATACCATGCGCACATATAAACATAATTCAAAGAAAATACATAATTTGTTAAACACTACAGGTAGAGTAGAAGTAAAATTCAAAAACTCAGAAAAATGATAATTTAATCTTACTGGGAAGATAATGTCTGAATGCTATGCTAGTATATAAGGAGGAAGGCTTTGCTGTGGACTTTGAGGGAAGGAAAATATTGATAATAATAGGATGTTCCGGGTAGATTAAATGCTGTAGGGAATGAAAGAATGGAGTCTTAATTGTCTCCTTTGAGTTCTGTTTTTTGACCTCATTGAACTCACAAGGATTGACTTTTTACCACTAAATATTCCTATTATTTTATAGCTGTTTTTTCTTCCAATTTAACATGACTTTTTAATAATGATCCATTGCCCACATTTAGTGATAAGGTGAGGTTTGATTAAATAGTATTTGTACAGTACTACCTGCTACTTGGAGACACATGTTTATATAAACACAAGGTGTTATATAATTTTTTTCTCTGTTGAGGGGAGGGGGAAAGTAAATAAGGAAACATAAATTAATACCTGTTGTCTTTTCAGGATAAATAATATCTGAATATGTTTCTTTTTCTTTCTTTTTTCTTAATGCAGGCTTTATTTAGTTTGATTTTACCTTTAGAAACTTATAAACCATGGAAATACCCCACATTTTTGGGGATATTGGAAATAATCTCTGTGATGTCACTTTCTGAATCAGACTAAGGTTTGTTTATTACATCAGTTACAGGAAATAAGTGCATAAACCAGAATTAATCTGAGGATGTTGTGTTTGTAATGTTGCTTCCATTTTTTGCCTTTCCTTGAAGCTTCAGGCACTTGCACATCTCACTCAACCTTCCTGTTCTCTACAGCTTTCCTGCTGTCCTAAAGAGACAAAAAGCATATGGCTTTCTCCAGCTGCATTTCCTGACCTGTTTCCTTGCCACAGATCGCTTCTAAAGCAACATTCCCACCATTTGAACTTCCATTCTTCCTCTGTCCCAAACTTAATATTAACAATAACAGGAGCCAATACAATTCTTCATTATAATATGGTGTTTTACATTCATAGCACACACATTACTTTATTTGGTCCTCAGAACTTGTGGATATGTAAATGGCAAGAGTTACTCTTCCATTGTATAGATTACTAAAATGAAATATCTAGAGGTAATGTCACCTAGTACCACTGACTATAATGTTGTGATACCAATACCAGAATAACAGGGCTCCTGACTTCTGGCCCAAGGGAGATAAGGTGGATCATTTTAAGGTTATGGCTGATATACAACTGACATTATCAGTTTTAGTACATTTTATTTGACATGAAGAAACTAAGGCTAAAAGAAATGGAGCTACTAGTGCTTAGGGCATCAACATCAGAATCAGATCTTTGATTCCCAGATTTAACATTTCCTAGATTCTGTGTTCTAATCATCTCAGTGGACAGTGCAGATATTACTTGAGAAACATGTTTGCATTTCATAAACAACTCCTGTTCATTTTCAATATTTTCTACGTATAAATAATGTTTGTGTAAGCATATATTTACTTGCGACCCAATATCTGTTCAGTACTGTTAATTGCCTTGGGAAAAAACAAAAGCAAAAATGTAAGGCCTGGGATTTCTATGCAAAAGCCTAAAAAGGGCTTTTGGTGAGATTTTAAAAATAGAAAACCAATTAGAAAATAATTAGGTGCATAGTGGTAGGCCCAGACTTGAATTTCAGTATGAATTTTGAAAAAGAATGTATATTTTAAGGCCTACAACGGCAAAAGTAGATGGGCTTTAAAGTTTGTATAGGTATAGATTGTCCGTGGGTGAAGGATGGGTAGTGGGATCATGAGCAGGCAGAGTGGGATTGGGGTGTCGGGTGGCACGGCCAGCTTTAATGGAGACAGGTGACTCCGATGGCGGGTAGGACATGAGGTGTATAGAGCAACAGGTTTCAGAGGTGCAGTAGGGATGATCCAGGGGATCAGAGAGGAAAGGAGTAAAGACTCTGCCAACCTTTCAGCCTGGAGCCTAGAGTCACAGTGTGAGTTAAAGATGTAAATTCCTTGGAATTAAGAACCATACCTTATTTAGCCATTTATGCAGCTGCTTACCATGGTAATAATTAGAAATTAAGATGATGATCTTTTACGTGAGCAACTTTCCTAAATAACACTCGATGCTGCTGATAAATGAGACTTACGTACGGTGCTTTTTCTGTAGGATTCAGGCCTAAATGGATCTAGGAGTATACTAGAGCTTCCGTTCCAAAGTACGTGCATTTGAATGATATGCTAAGTAATGCCTTGTGTATCCTTCAACAGGAAAAGTTCCTGCTATTTGGATAATTTGATATGCACTTGATGTTTGCTAATATGTTTCAATCAAATAAATCGTTCTTGGATTTTTTTGTTCTTTGTGGACTTCAGGTAAGTTTAAAGATATTCCATACACTTAAATATGTACACAAATGACTTTATAACAAGAAAAAAAATTTGTTTAAAAAACAAACCTACAATTCTGTCTCTCTAACACATCAACACCATTTTCTCTGTACTCTTTTAGTCTTTGCCAATATATGTTTATAGTTTTCATAATATGTAACTAAAGATAGACATAATTTTGCATTTTTTTCACTTAATATTACAGAATAAGAATTCCTCACCATCATATTTAGCAATGGCATTATAGTTCTTGAAGTAAGCATCCCAGAATTTATTGAACTATTGCCATATTACTGGTCGTATGTGTTATTTCACTGCTTTAAGTGTTTTTATGTTAGAGAACATAATGAAGGTCTTCATGGGTATAGCTTTTTGAGAAGCTAGACATGTTGAAGAAATTGGGAGCATGCTATTACTAGCTTCTATGAATTGGTATTTACTATGCTATCCCTTTAATTAAATTCCATTCTGCAGTAAGTGTGATAGCTTTGCTGAAGTACTTGGGGGCCAAAATTTGTAACTGGTTAAGTTGGAAGATATTTATTTGTATGAGGTGGGTAGGGACAGGATGGACAGGCTGTTTTTCTTGGCCACACTCACTGAATTTAAATAGGCAATGGAGATAAATCAGTTGTGGCCCAACTAGACTGCCTGGATAGAATGTCCTTTTGGACTGGATCATGTCGTTTCATTGCAGTCAGGATGGCTAAGCATGGTGATGGATCATAACTGAGCAAACAGGTTGGCTAGAATGCATGAGCAGTCATAGCTGTGTGACTGAGGAACTGACTATATTCCTGTGACTAATGAAAAAGCCCAATCTTAGAGTAACTGTGGTAATTATAATAAGAATACTAGTGAAACATTTTGAGGGGTTAATTGTGTTCCAGACACTATTCCATGCATTTCATACACACACACACACACACACACACACACACACACACACACGCATGCACACACACATACAAAATCTCATTTAATCCTCATAATATTATGAGGTAGTGCTATTATTAATATCCATTTTCTGGATGAGGAAACTGAGACCCCAACCAGTGAAATAACTTGCTCTGAGTCCCATATTAAGTAGTACTACCCAGGCAGCCTGGCCCCAGAGCTTATTTACACTTGTAGTGACTACACTGTTCTTCCCATTTATGAGGTGATTAAACTATGGAGGCAGGCATGGCATACCTGAAGAACAGGACTAAAATCTCATAGGTTTTTGAACTTATTAGGCAGACCTAAGGTTTTTTTACACTTCCTGAGGCTATAGAACAGAACTAATCTCTTAGCCTTAATGTCACTATAACCTAAAAACCACGTGAAGAGAATTACGATGGTGAGCAGAGGTTGGGACACTTATTATAGTTGTTACCTCATTTATTTAGTTCTTTGTTTTTTAGAGAATAAGATTCTGGCACGTAGCAGGTTCCCATTAAATACCTATTGATTTAAAGTGTAAAACAAGGAATGAATGGCTAAATGAATCATTAAATGCATATGTCTGTTTCTTGGAGGTCTAATCATGTTTTCGAAACTTTGGCTTAACTGTAGTTAGCGCAGAGTATGTATGGTCATTCTGCTAGAGCAAAATCTTAGTGTAGGATTAAAGAACTCTGCAAATTGTTAAAATATGCAGGTACACTAGTTTCAAAATATATTAATTTGATTTATTATTGTCATTTTCTGATAAAGAAAGGGGAGTAGTCTCCCCTAAAGTTTGGTGATTAAGTCACCAGCCACCTTTTCTATTTTGGTTGTTGTGGTAATTGGTGTTTCCTGGAAATTTTCCCTCTGTTCTATTAATAATGTCAAAGGGGGTTACAGCCATGACTCACTCCAGGAAGTCAACCACCATTCGCTTCCTCAATCTCACCAAACAGTCCCCATGTACAAAATCAACGACTTCTGCAAATGAGTTACTTTACAGCTCTCAAGAAAGTTCTAGAAAATACAGCTTTTGTGTTTCGCTCTGTGCTTCCTGCCTTGGCAGAGAGTAAAACAAACCTTCATGTTTTGCTCCTTGGTAGTCTCGAGATAATTGACCAGTTAGCGTAACTAGCATAGTCTCACTCAAGAGAAATCCCACTTGCTGTCTAACAAAAGTCCCTCGGCACTCAGATTTGCAAAGTTAAACCTGGGGACAGTTCATGAACTCCAGTGGAGTCTATACTTCTTTTATACCTGGCTTTATGTTTCTGTATTCATTATTTTGCTCACTGTTTAATTAAGTAATGAATACTTTAACTTGTTCAACATGTAACTTCATATGTCTTAGCACTGCTGTGTAGCAGGCACCATCACAGGCACTGAGGATGCAATACAGACACGGTAGCTGCCCTTGGGAACCTTCTATCCTAGTTATTGTTCACTATATTACCAAGTTAACCACAGGGAAAACAAGTTCAGAGAATATGTAGGCTGTGGGCCTGTCCTAAAGGAATCAATCTGTAACCGACATGTCTAAAGTTGTGCAGGATAGGATTATTCCACTTAATTCTGTAATGTATTTTGTCTGGAATTCATCTCATCTATGCCCCCACCCTCACTCATACACATAAACACGGAGATGTAACTTAACTGTGCATTCTCGTGGTACTTAAAATTTTGTACCTTGGATTATCAAAATTTTTTTCATGTCCTAGCTTCTCTGCAGGTTCTTTGGTTAAAACCAGTGTGTGACACATCTCTGGATCAGAAATGTCTTCCTTTCTACCTTTCCCCTTCCCCAACCTTCCTAGTCTCCTAGCACAGTGCCAGATGAATGACAGCTTTTTAATGTGTTTGGTAAATGCTAACTGTGTGTGATCTTAGAAAAGTTAGTGAACTTCGCTGATTTTCAGCGTCCTCTTTTGTAAAAAAGAGAATAACCATTTCTACTTCCTAGATTGTTGTCAAGGTTAAGTATTATATTTAAAGGTTTTTTTTAGTAGTGACTAGCACTTAGTAAGCACTTACTGAATGTTATCATTAATAAATGATCTTACTGCTACTTATAAAGCAGTAGCATTTCCTTCTAGGATTTTTTTGTAGTCCTTCATGATTGATAGAGAAGAGACATGCAGTCTAGGATTTCACATCAACTTTTTAAATATAGGAAACCAGATGTAAATATGCTGCTTCAGTTATTTACATCTCACATTCTTGCATGATTGCTGACAAAACGTTAAGAAAAATTATGCTACTCTATCCCTTAGATGTCAATTCATGGTCACATTAAAGTCACAAGATTTTTCCTGATACTTACTGCTGGTACCAGTTTTACCATAGGTTATGTTCTTTAGTATCATCACGTAGTGATGCAGTTTGACCTTTGGGGTTTGATTCCAGTCTTTTGTTTATTCTGACTGTGAATGGAGGAGTCAGGCAGAATGACCTTTACATATCTTTACCTCCTTCTCCCATCTTCTGCTGGCATAGAAAACTTTGCATAAAGAAGGGCAACAGAGCAACTGCAAAATTGCTGTGATTAAAAAGAAAATTGTATTATAATGAGAAATCCAGTGTACTCTCTCTCTCTCCCTTAATAAGTGTGTGTGTGTGTGTGTGTGTGTGTGTGTGTGCCTGTATACATCAGATATATGGATTGATTTCTTTTTGTTTATAAAAAATATTCACTTTTCAAAATGTATTTATACTATGCTATCATTGAATTCTTACATATCAAGCCTTTGTGGTTAACACTGCAGAGATGATGAGCTCCATTTTATAAAGATGGGGCAGTTTTGTCTCAACAACTAGTGTGTTCTAGATCAAGGACTGATTCCAGATTTTCAAAGTTCTACGGCAGTAATCTTCACCATGCGGTGTGTGTATGTGTGCATATGTGTTTATCAGAATATATTAGAAGATAATTTGCAAGCACGGATTGGTTAAAGTTGAATGTTTATGTATTCTTTTTTAGCGTTGCGTACGTTTTAAATAAAAATAAAACTGCAGTGGATGTGCATTTGTCATCATTTAGAGGCCTTCAGACCCCAATTCTTAGTTTTTTCACAGTTGCCTCTATTTTCTGATTACTAGTCCCTGGAAGGTACAGTGTCAGAGTTGAAAGGATGTTCTCAAATCCGCCTAAAGTTTTCCATTGCAATACTCATTACAATTTCTTTTTTTCTTTTCTTTTCTTTTCTTTCTTTTTTTTTTTTTTCGAGATAGAGTCTTGCTCTGTCGCCCAGGCTGGAGTGCAGTGGTGCGATCTCGGGTCACTCCAAGCTCTGCCTCCCGGGTTCACGCCATTCTCCCACCTCAGCCTCCCAAGTGCTGGGATTACAGGCATGAGCCACCGCGCCCAGCTGCAATACTCATTGCAGTTTCTAATTACGTATGTGTGTAAAGGAACACATAACTTCCTCACAGACTCAGCTGTACACTCTACAGGGGCATCGTTGTATCTTAGGGTCTAGCCTAATGCCTGGTGGGCACTAGGTACTTAGCAATAATTATTGAATGAATGAATGAAAAAATGAATAAGTGAATTCAACACAACTTTTATTTATTTATTTATTTTTATTATTATACTTTAAGTTCTAGGGTACATGTGCACAACGTGCAGGTTTGTTACATAGGTATACATGTGCCATGTTGGTTTGCTGCACCCATCAACTCTTCATTTACATTAGGTATTTCTCCTAACGCTATCCCTCCCCCAGCCCCACACCCCCCAAGAGGCCCCGGTGTGTGATGTTCCCCTCCCTGTATCCACGTGTTCTCATTGTTCAACTCCCACTTAGGAGTGAGAACATGCGGTCAACACAACTTTTATAATCCAGAATGTCAGTACTAAAAGGAGCCTTTTAAGTATTAGAATTCAACTTAATGAAATGTTGCTACATATTTCCTCTGCTCTTGTCACTGACGTAGCTGCTTTGGAGCATCTATATCTGATATTTAGAGAGCGGATGGCTTATTGCAAACACTTACATTGCTCACGTAGTAACGTGAACCAACAGATTGGTGGCCTGGGCAGCAACATATTTTCTATAATCTGTAGCATGAAGCCAACTGAGGTGTGACTGTGGTATTTCCTGAAGTAGCTTTCTTTTGCTTTTCTGTTTCGATTATATGTGGCCGTGGATTTAGTTCATACCATCACTGTAAAGAATTTTTGAAACTTAAGAAGCAAACTCTGTTTATACATTTTTAACGTAAGCCCTTAATTACAGTCACTCCTGGGGCCCAGTGTTTTACAGTTACATGTCAGATGGAGGGGTTTCGTCCTGAGAATGTCAGCTGGCTCTGTGAAGAAGCAGAGCAGATATGTGAGTCACCCAGAGGAGTGCTGATGGAGTCCACGGGTCTTTCTGTTTAAGAACACATTGAAAGAGTTTATGTGTCTATTTGTAAAACCATTTTGGAGATGATAAAAAGCACTCTAAGACATACACATCTTTTTTCTGTTTTCAAAGGCAAGATAGAGGCATGTGAACAGGTTGATGAAGGGATCATTGCGATGTTTTCTCTCAGAACTTGATTTTCATTACTTGAACTTTGTCTTCTATGCTTTTATTACCAACACCTATACACAAAGGTATACATAATACTTGCAAAAAAGAGAAGAAACTGTTTTCAGACTGGGGCTCTATTAAGTGTTCGTTGACCACAATCTACAACAACAAAAATGACAATTCCTGCTTGCCATTGAAAATAATGCAATTGAAAAGAAAGAGCGGAAGCAAGTTCTTGGCTGCATAGCTTCAGTTTGATGCCATATTCTAGAGTGAAAACGTATTGGCTTGGTTTTGAGGCCTGACTTCATCACGTGAAGGCTCTGTGGCATGGCAGGATTATCTTATGCTATTGAACCTCAGTTTCTCCATTTATCAAATAGGGATGGAAAGTATTGGCCTGCATTTATTTCTCCTTCAAATGACGTATTGTGTAGAAGTGTATTGTAAGTTGTAAGTACTTAACAAACATGAAGGACTGTTATGATCTCACTTTCTGGGGTAAGGAGAAAATGGTGGGATGAGTTTCATGGCCCTTTCTTTGTGGTTTTGACTCCAGCAGCTTCCAAACTACTTTTGCTGATGTTTCCTAATTAGCAATGCTGAATCTCGCGTTGTATCAATCCTCCCCATTCCTTAAGATGGAAACAAGTGTTCCAGTTATAGCTATACCATGTGCCTGACAGGAAAGAATTGGGTTGCCATCAGAACCTTAATTTATCAATCTCAGTGACTTAAAATTTTGAATTTGCAGCTTAATATTATTCATTAACAAAGTATTTTTCATCCCTTAGCTTTCCTCCAGGGAACAAAAGGAAATGGTACACACTAGCTCTTCTAACAAGCTCTCATTCAATAAAGGATGGTGTGCCCTTAATTTTGTTAGCATGTGTATAAAGAATGTACTTTTAGTGGAGATGCTTCACTTTGCAAATACAGTGCATAATTTTCAAATACATCTTTGAATCTGCCTCAAACCTGCTCAGAAGCTGTGTTTTTCCTCTCTTCATTAAAATGTTCCAACCTGGAAATTTTCTCTTTACAATTCAGATATTTTTCACTTCTTGGGAAGGGAATAACTAAATAATTTTAATACTTTAAACTACAGGGATGATGTATTTTTGTTCTGCGCAGCATTGATATGGTGGAGCTGTATTCTTTTTCTAATAATACAAATAATATAGTGTTGTAAGCATTTGTATCATTGCATGTATATGTTAAGAGGATAAGAGGTATGTATAAAAGGAAATTTTGAGAAATTATAATTATGAACCAAAAAGTCTTATACCTTTTGCAATGCCTTTAAGTCTTGAACTTGAAAGCAAAAAGTTATGCCCAAGTCGTTGATTGCATATTAAATAGGAAAATATATTTGTTATACTTGAGCTAGATTGTTCTTAGGATTTTGTGAAAGAAAATATATAAGCATGAATTTATTATAGAAAATAAAAATGACCCTAGAAGAAAACCTAGGCAATACCATTTAGGACATAGGCATGGGCAAAGACTTCATGACTAAAACACCAAAAGCAATGGCAACAAAAGCCAAAATTGACAAATGGGATCTAATTAAACTAAAGAGCTTCTACACAGCAAAAGAAACTATCATCAGAGTGAAGAGGCAACCTACAGAATGGGAGAAAATTTTTGCAATCTATCCATCTGACAAAGGGCTAATATCCAGAATCTACAAAGAACTTAAACAACTGTACAAGAAAAAAACAAATAACTCCATCAAAAAGTGGGCAGAGGATATGAACAGGCACTTCTCAGAAGAAGACATTTATACGGCCAACAAACATATGAAAAAATACCTCATCATCACTGGTCATTAGAGCAATGCAAATCCAAACCACAATGAGATACCATCTCACGCCAGTTAAAATGGTGATCATTAAAATGTCAGAAAATAACAGATGCTGGAGAGGATGTGGAGAAATAAGAATGCTTTTACACTGTTGGTAGGAGTGTAAATTAGTTCAACCATTGTAGAAGACAGTATGGTAATTCCTCAAGGATCTACAACCAGAAATACCATTTGACCCAACAATCCCATTACTGGGTGTATACCCAAAGGATTATAAACCATTCTACTATAAAGACACATGCACACACATATGTTTATTGCAGCACTGTTCACAATAGCAAAGAATTGGAACCAACCCAAATGCCCATCAATAGTAGACTGGATAAAGAAAATGTGGCACATATGCACCATGGAATACTATGCAGCCATAAAAAAGGATGAGTTCATGTCCTTTGCAGGGACATGGATGAAGCTGGAAACCATCATTCTCAGCAAACTAACACAGGAACAGAAAACCAAACACTGTATGTTCTCACTCATAATTGGGAGTTGAACAATGAGAACACATGGACACAGGGAAGGTAACATCACACGTTGGGGCCTGTTGGGCAGTGGGGGACTAGGGAGGGATAGCATTAGGAGAAATACCTAACGTAGATGACAGGTTGATGGATGCAGCAAACCACCATGGCATGTGTATACCTATGTAACAAACCTGCACATTCTGCACATGTATCCCAGAACTTAAGGTATAATTAAAAAAAAAAAAAAAAAAGTAAAAAGGACATCGATTCATTCATTCATTTATTCAAGCAATGTTTGGGAACTCATCATGTGCCAGGCACTGTTTTAGGACCAGGAATAAGCAATGACCAAAGTATTTGGTCTCCTGATAGATTATAAACAAATAAATATATAATAGCTCAAGCTGTGAAAGTCACAGGCACACAGAGACACACACATCCCTAACATATGCAGCAGGGTTACGAGATAAAGAATTTCTGGTCATTTTTTTGTGATATAGGACAGATGTAATGGTTTCCTATCAGTTTCATCATTTTTAAGGTCTCTCTTCTTAGAATAAATTATTTTATTTGTTTCTTCCATATGCCATTTACCAGGGAGGGGAAGTTTTCTGCCAGTTTTGCACCCACTGTTTTTCTTTTTCAGTAAGAGCTTTCTCATAGTCTGCTTGAAGGCAGTGGTCTTGCCACATGTGTTTTATGCATAATAATTTCAGGAGAGTCTTGTCCACAATGCTTGGTTGATTACGGCTTGTGGGACACCACTTAAATGACTAGAAACAGTTCTCTTTAGTAAACACACTGGTGTTGTCCATCATTTTAAGCGAGCATGAGAGCCCAGCTTCATTTTGCCACTCCAATCTCACACGGCCTAGAAGAACTAGTGAAAGTAGCAGGTGGCGTTTGACTTTCAGTTTTTCTGAAATGTGTCTCTTTCTTCCACTCTCCAGACGCTGTGCCAGTCAGGCTCTCAAGGTCAAAACATCATGAAATTGACCATAGATTATCTCAGCCTTTTCTTTTTAAAAGTGTCATTGTAACCTGTTGGTTACTGTGTATGTCATTTAACTTCTCTGTCTTTAGTTTCTGAAGTAACTGGTTTTACATTGCCATCAAAAGGCTTCTGTGGGTTTTTATTTTCCTTTGTTTTTATTTATTTGTAAACAATCTACTTTCCTAAACTCATTTCCCCGAATTTCCTTAATTTTTCACGGACTGATGAAAATGTTTTGCTCATTCCAGAGCTTGTCAGCTTGTCTTTGTGGCATTGCTTTCTTTGTTGTTCTCCAAGTTCCCATTCAGCTCCTGCTTTCTTCAAAAAACCCTTTGGTTTCTAACATCTATGTTTTCAACATGGCAGTGGAGTGAGTTGCCCAGGGAATGAATGGACCGTGATTGTTTTCATGGCTTTCTTTTGCCTTTTCTCCATGTCCTTTTTAGCTCTAAGCCTTATTTGTAAGCTTTCTAGAAATGTGGATTCTATTATAGAACTTCTGTTTTTCTCATTTTTGTAGTTGCTTTCTCAAGAGCAGGTGCTGGTGACCACAGGACGAGTGAGAGATGAGATGGTGTCTCTCCTTTAGCAGTTGGCTTAATTAAGGAGGTTTTTTGAAATGTATGGGCTTCAAAAAGTCTGACATGTGAGTTGTGGCCTGCGTGGTCTAACTCTGATTCCTTTGGATAGAGAATCTTAGAAAGCCTTGAGAAAAACCTCAGAGATCATCTATGCAATCAATTCTGGCTTTACCCAGAGGGAGTTTTATAAAACACAAATGCCAGGGCTTCAGCTTCAGAGACTTTGATTTCGTTGTTTTGCAGTGGGTCTGCACATCAGTAGCTTATAGAAATTTCCCACATGATTTTGTGAAACCAGGGTTGAGAATCACTTGATTTTACAGGGCGTATATAAGGTCCAAAGCAAAAGTGACTCTCGGCTGGGCATGGTGGCTCACGCCTGTAATCCCAGCACTTTGGGAGGCCGAGGTGGGAGGATCATGAGGTCAGGAGATCGAGACTAGCCTGCACAACATGGTGAAACCTCCTCTCTACTAAAAATACAAAATTTAGGCGTGGTGTCGCACGCCTGTAATTCCAACTACTCAGGAAGCTGAGGCAGGAGAATTACTTGAATCCAGGAGGCAGAGGTTGCAGTGAGCAGAGATTGCACCATAGCAGTCCAGCCTGGGCGACAGAGTGAGACTGTCTAAAAAAAAAAAAAAAAAAAAAAAAAAAAAAAAAAAAAAAATTAGCCTGTC
Organism: Symphalangus syndactylus; assembly: GCF_028878055.3. Lineage (NCBI taxonomy): Eukaryota > Metazoa > Chordata > Mammalia > Primates > Hylobatidae > Symphalangus > Symphalangus syndactylus. Next base: position 90,136,266 of record NC_072439.2, read on the forward strand.
ATGGTGGCCTGTAATCCCAGCTACTCTGGAGGCTCATGCAGGAAAATCACTTAAAACCAGGGAAGCAGAGGTTGCAGTGAGCCGAGATTGCGCCACTGCACTCCAGCCTGGGCGACAGAGCAAGACTCCATCTCAGAAGAAAAAAACAAAAAGTGACTCTCCAGGATTCTATAGCAGTATGGCCATAGAGTAGGGACAAGAACATATGCCTCCCCGTTTACCATCAGTGCTATTTCTATTTTGTTTACTACCATTTACTCTCATTTGATTGTGTCAAATTATCTACTGTTGTACTGGGGGCCAGAGTGGATTCCCAAGCCTGAACCGCATAGAAGAGCAGATTGGAGGTTTTCAAACTATTCAACATTATCAGTGGGTTGAATTTGTAAGCTGTCAATTGAAAATATAATGATAATTTTTATAACAGGGTCTATATTGAATTGTAAAAAGAGGGTCATAGGATTTGGATCTTTAGGGCTCTGTAATTCAAAATTTAGGATGTTCATTAGGACTATTTGTGTTATGTTGTAAAACAATTGTACTTGTTGGCAGAGGTCTTGGGTTCAAGGTCTGATTTTGCATTTATGAGGTTTGGAAACGTGGACAAACTCCCTTTTCAGTTTTCCTTCACCTTATCTCTGTAATGGAGATAATATTCTCATTTCCCTGGGTTTTTAGGAAGGTTACCTGAGATGCCTCATGCAAAAGCTAACACATGATAGATACTCAGTAAATGTTAATTTATTCTGAAGTATAGTAAGTTTATCTAACATTTACTGTAATAACCAAGGTGGAGTTAAATATGGGGACCAATCAGAAAGAGGATCTCCGTCAGTTTTGCCTAGGACATTCAGTAGGACTTGGTTAGGAGACTGTGCACTAATCTCACCTACTGAAATTTGTGTGGCCTGTGCTGTAAATGAGAGGAACCAAGTAAGCCTGTATATATGGCAAATGGTAGTCCTCTCCCAAAGAACATTTGTAAAGAAAATGCATTTTGCACTATTTCTTAGTGTGTCTGAGGCTTTTTATGTTCATACAAACCTTAGTGAGTTCTTGAAACATGCTTTTCTGAAAAACCTTGGAATTTACCTGGTTTAGAATTAGAATTAGAAACATGTCTTTTTAAACTGTATTCTACCTTCTTAAATCTTTTGCCTTCTGCAGCAACACGGAGCAACTCTGATATTTTTTTCCACTTGAGAGCCTTTTGTAGTCAGAGATTATACTAAGACAGCAAAAAATAGAAAGTGACACACTAGTCAAGGTTGGTTTATTGTGTGGTAGGAAATCCAAAAGATGTTGGAAGCAACAACAATAGCTCTGAGGTCCTTGGAACCAGGAGTTTTGAAACTTTTACTTTATTGCATGTCTATTGACATGATTCCATGAATATTTCTGCTCTTTTTCCCTTATGTGTACCAGATCCACTGGGCTGAGTTAAATATAAGACCCCAAGCTTGGTCAATTCTTATTAATAGTCCTTGAAGAGGCTCTCTCTTGTTTTTGATTGACTTTCTTTTTTTTTTTTTTTTGCCTCATCTTTTCTCCTTCTTCCACTCTCCCTTCCACCTCATAGAAGCCTAATGGTCTTGGAATAGCACTTATAAATGCATGAATCTTTAGAAATATATACTATTGTTTTCATTTCCACAATAATCATGCCTAACATTTATCAGCCACTTCCTGTATGCTAGGCTCTCTTTCAAGTCCTTTGAATGTAATAACTATAATAATCCTCACAACAAACTCCATGAGACAGGGACTGTTTATCTAGCGTATTTTATAGATTAGACAACTGAGACACAAAGAAAGTAACTTTCCCAAGGTCACATACCTGGTGAGTCAGTAGCTGAGGCAAGATTTAAAATCAGGCCATCTGACTGTACATCTCACTCTTGGCTACTTTGTCCTTGTGCCTTTAGATCATGGTTCTGTGCTATCGATCTGATCTTATTTCTTACCCTTTTTACTACTGTTGTTGCTCAGCATAGTCTTCCCCCCCAAAAAATTAGTAACATTTATAATGTTATTATTATTATTTTGAGACAGAGTCTCGTTCTGTTACCCAGACTGGAGTGCAGTGGTGTGAGCTCAGCTCACTGCAACCTCTGCCTCCCAGGTTCAACCAATTCTCCTGCCTCAGCCTCCTGAGTAGCTGGGATTACAGGCATGCACCACCACGCCCAGCTAATTTTTGTATTTTTAGTACAGACAGGGTTTTACCATGTTGGTCAGGCTGGTCTTCAGCTCCTGACCTCGTGATCCGCTCACCTCAGCCTCCCAAAGTGCTGGGATTACAGGTGTGAGCCACCACGCCCAACCTATATTATTAATTATAATACATAGATAACATGTGTGAATGTTTTATGTCACATATTATTCGTGTGAGTTAGATTTTTAAATTTGATTAGCGCTGAGACATTGGTATTAGTTTTTTCTGTAGATGAGAAAACAATTACATACTTTTACAAACAATACAAATATGTGTGAAATATATTTAATCACATACATGAATAATGCTCAGTGAGCAGACATAGAATTGTCAGGACCCTTGCAGTATCTCCAATATATACCCTGCCCATAGATTAGGAACTGTTGCTCTACTATTGCTCATCAGTTTAAATAATTATGTTAATTCACATTTATCTATATGATCAGCATAATCTTTCAAAAATCAATTTACAGGCCTGGTACGGTGGCTCATGCCTGTAATCCTAGCACTTTAGGAGGCCGAGGCAGGTGGATCATCTGAGGTCAGGAGTTCGAGACCAGCCTGACCACAATGGTGAAACTCCTTCTCTACTAAAAATACAAAAATTAGCTGGGCATGGTGGCAAGCGCCTGTAATCCCAGCTGCTTGGGAGGCTGAGGCAGGAGAATTGCTTGAACCTGGGAAGCAGAGGTTGCAGTGAGCCAAGATCACACCACTGCACTCCAGCTTGGGTGACAGAGTGAGACTCTGTCTCAAAAAAAAAAAAAAAATCTATTTACATTGCAGCTCCTTTAGGAAGTTTACTACTTCTAATACTGTAGAGTCTTCCAGTGTGTGCATCCATTGTAGTTCACTGATTGATTTTGTCAGTGATACACCTCAAAGTGAGGTAGTCGTATACCTCCAACTCTTGGCTCCCACAAATGTACTGTCATGAACATTTTGTATATGTGTTCTTAATGATTGGCAGAAGTTAGCTCAGGATTTGTGGCTATAGGGAGGGTGCTTGATTATAGTACATTTTAATATTGAGTTTCACTAGGCTCTGCATTTTTTTTTTTAAAACATAAAGGCTACACTAGGGTTCCTTTCCCCCAGTAAAGCATTAGGATTCTTGTTTCCTTCATGCCATCACCAGCACGGGGTATTGCATGACTTTATATTTTTTGCTAATATGATGGGTATAGAACTACTACTACCTCCTGGTTTCTGCTTCTTTTCTGTACATAGTGAACAGATTCAGTCTCTCAAAATTACTGGGAAGAAAAGTGATTTGTTTCATAAGTGTTGTGTCTATTTCTGGTCATGGCTATCTCTGGGACTGTGGTCATAGAGAGGCATACTAGCTATTCAGCAGGGTTTTTGAGTGGGGAAAAAAAATCTCTTGAAAAGATGGTATTGTCAAGGAAGGCCATTTTACTGATGTTACTTAAGGGCCGTTCTTTCATTCCTTCATATTTTTCAATATTCATTGTGTGGCAATTGCATTGTAGAAACTTTTCTGGGTACTTGGAAACAAAATCGTGAACAAAATAGACATGGCCTGTGGTTTCTCTGGAACCTTTAGTGTGGTCAAGGGGACAGGCATTAATCAAAATACTCAAGCAAACATTTAATTATAAACCAGCATGAGTGCTACGAAGGGAAAGGAGAAGAGCTCTGGCATATAATAGGGGTAGATGATCTGTGTATGTTTACTTGATGCAAGTGTCTTTTGGGGATGCTATAAGACAGAAAATTTAGAGGATAAGGTAAAGTAGTCGGAGGAATATTCAGACAGAGAAAATAATGTGTGCAGGGATCCAGAGGCAAGAGGGAATGTGGCGTCCTCAAGGGATAGTGAAACCAGAGTTGTTTTGAGGACTTTTATTCATTTTTTCAACAGATTTTTATTGAGTGCTTACTATGGTCTAGAATATAACAGTGAACAAGACAGACCACTAGGAGATGTATGAGATGAGGCTGAAAAAATAGGTAAGGGGCTCGCCCTATTGTACACTCATCTACCTTGGTTTGTTTTTTGTGTTTTCAGAGAGAAACAGCCATACTTAACAATCTGGTTTCAGATTCTTTTAACCTTCTGTTTGCCTTTCTCTGAAGGTGCTACGGTTTGTTTGACACCCTCTTCAAGAGGGGCCAGTAGAACTAAGTATAAAATTTTTAAGTCTTCCCATCAAGAAATGTGTTGTTACCATTAATTAAGTTTCCTCACTGTTATCAATGAATATCCCTCCGTCTCCTTCTCTTTCACTAGCTGAGCGTTATATTATGTGTTGTTCAAGGGCAGATAGTCTATGAAGAATTGCTTTAAAAAGTGATAGCATGTGGGTTCTGAGCATGTTGTGTGGCTGACTGATCCCCACCTCCTCTTGTTTCCTTTTTCCCCAGAAAGGCCTTACTTGCTGCATGACAAATCAGGCTATTGTTTGCTCATTCGATATTGTCAGCTAAGATGCTTCACAATTCCTTAAGAATTTATTATTGTTGTTGTTGAGGGATGATAGAGTCCTCTTCTTCTCATATAAGTGATGTGTATCAAAAAGGAAAAATGACAAATAAGAAAGGACCTGGGACAATTTCCTCCACTCCTGACTTCCAGACCTTAGAACTTAATGCTTTCCGTTCAGTACTTCTGCCGCCTAACCTTAAAGTCTTGAGAGAAGAATGACTGGTGTAGAGAGGATGCTTGTTTACTGGCTTCTGCCTAATTTTTGAGGCATGAAGTGGCCATCTCATATAAAGCAAGTAGTTCACATCCTGGGACTGAGACTACAACCTGGTTTCTCCTTGTCTTGTTTCGATGGAGTTATTCTGTATCCTGTGAAGAATCTCTGTTTTGTCATATTGTATTCCCTCTTTAAATCTTTTATATCTCTTTCTCATACTATTTTGCCCCTGGTGCTGTTTCTTTCTTTATTTTAAGCTTCAGATTCACCTCCTAAGTTGTCAGCCCACATAGCCATACATGACCATGGTTCTTACTGGCGTGAAGTAGCCTGCAGAAAGCAGATTGTAGCTGGTTGTTTGAGATGCCTTCTTAGGTGGACCAACCTCTCTCGGGTTCTTTGGTTTTATCTCTTGCTCTTCCTCCTGAATGTTTATGATACTTCCTGGTCATGTCATTTCTCTTTGACTCTTTCTTTCTTCCTTCCTTCCTTAGGTTCCGGATTCATACAGGTATGAATCTACTTCCCCATCTTTGCCAACCCTGGCATCATGCCCCCTTGATTCCTTGGCTTTTCACAAGCTAGATGCTCAATGGACTCTGGAAGCCTTTATCTCTAGGACTGGGCTTTTTCATTTGTTTGGGATAGGGTCTCAGTCCGATCACCCAGGCTGGAGTGTAGACCTGGGGTTTCTAAACACTCTTCACCTTGTGCTCAGCTCCTTGTATGATACCGACTGGATTCTATCCATGGACAATAACAATCTTGAATTTTTGTTCATGGCTCATTCATTCACTTGGCATTTTAAAAAATTTTATTTATTTGTTTATTTTGGAGACAAGATTTTACTGTCACCCAGGCTTGAGTGCACTAGTGCAGTCATAGCTTAGTGCAGGCTCAAACTCCTGGCCTTAAACAATCCTCCTGTCACAGCTTCTCGAGTAGCTGGGACTATTGGTGTGCCCCACCACACCTGGCTAATTTTCTATTTTTTGTAGAGATGGGATCTTGCTATGTTGCCCATGTTGGCACTGGGCTCACATGATTCTTTGCTTTCGCTTCCCCAACGTCTGGGATTACAGGTGTGAAAATGCCTGGGGGAATAAGTCCCAATCCAGCCAGGAAATGCTGATCTCCTTCCGACGGGATCTGCTTGTCTTACTTCAGCGCCAGTTGCTTCCCTTTACAATCTCCTTGCTGGCCAGGTTAGACCATGTGCTAATTCTCTGAAGACACACCATGCTTTCCTTCCTCTGTGTCTTTGCTTGAATGGTTCTCTTAGTCTAGAATACATTTTAAATATTTCTACTTCCACAAATCTATAGTATTTATCAAAATAGTACCTTCCCTATTAAGCCTCCCCTGATTCTTTAGCTGAAAGTTATTTTGATTTTCTCCGAGTTCCTGTTACATTTTGTGCATACTTCTGTTACACTTCTTATCATTCTACAGATAAGGAGACGGGACTTTGTTTAAACAGCTCAGGGCCACAAATATAGCATGTAGAACTGTGGAGATTCTAACTCACATTTTAACCTAAAATGCCATGCTCTTTTTATCCTATTACATTCTTCTCATTCCATATATGTCTATCTTACGTAGTATGATTGAAGGCAGGGTGCTTGAATAAGGTGTAATGTTTTTGAATACTTAGCATATTCTAGACACTGTTACATATTTTGCATTTATTTAATTTGACTGTCATAAAATTTCTGCAAGGCAGGTACAGTTACTATTCCCACTTTACATATGAGGAAGTGAGGCACGGAAAGATTGTGTAATTTGTCCAAGGTTAGGCAGCTAGCAGGTGACAGGCAGAACACCAGCTTAGGCAACGTGGCATCACAGCCTATGCTTGTAACTGCCGTGCGATGCTGTAGGTAAGCAGGAGCTAACAATATAAGCCTGAAACTACTGGCTTTCTCAGTTGATGGTATTTGAGAAGTGTGGTCTATGATATTCCTCAGTAACTTTCATCCATGGAAAACCAACATATCTCATTTCTATAGGTTTTAGGATTTAATATTTTTAAGGATTTTTCTGTTGTAGACTTTAAATTTACTATTTGAGATAAACTGAATGCCAAATCTTTCCTGCTTGGGAAGAGTTCAGATGTAAAATTTGTAATTTGTATTATTGGAAAACAACTCCAGTTTTATGCATTATATGCAAGGATGAGCTATGTATTGGTTCATTTTCACACTGTTGATAAAGACATATCCAAGACTGGGAAGAAAAAGAGGGTTAATTGGACTTACAATTTCACATGGCTGGGGGAGGCTTCAGAATCATGGTGGGAGGTGAAAGGCACATCTTACATGGCGGCAGCAAGAGAAAATGAGGAGGAAGCAAAAGCGGGAACCCCTTATAAACCCATGAGATCTCATGAAACTTATTCACTACCATGAGAACAGTATGGGGGGACCCATCCCCATGATTCACATGATCTCCCACGGCATCCCTCCCATAACACATGGGAATTATGGGAATATAATTCAAGATGAGATTTGGGTGGGGACACAAAGCTGTGACTAGAACAAACCATATCAAGTTACCTGCTTATCTAAAGTTCTAGAAGGTGTTCACAATGTTATTGGAAAGCCAACTTAGTGTAGTGAGCACTTGGAGAAGGATCCTTTATACAAGTGAGATGACATACATTGTTATATGTGCTTTTATGTTTGTCTTTGCAAGATTTGAGCTAGAATAGAATCATAGCTCTAGGGCCAATTAGAGTGGGAGATAGTTTAATAGATAACACAGGTGCTATTTTGTCAAGTTGCATGGTTTCTGGACAGTTTACAGAGAAAAAATTTTTAATTGAGAGCCTGATGAAGTCTTAAGACTATTATTAATAGTAATATTTGGGGACTAGCAAAGTGCTAATATAAAAAGCACCAACAAGGATTAAAGAAAAAGAAGGTACTGACCAGATTCACTGCCTTCTATTCCCAAAAAGATTATTAAAAGGTTCATGTAAAATAGAATATGCACACACCCAGGAGAATGTGATTTTTTTTTAAGCTGAAGCCGAGGTTTTACACATCCCTGATAATAGGGTTTAATTAATGTTTGGAATGAATTAAACACACTCAGAAGAAGTGTAGTCATATCCTTAATTTCCTTGATTGGCAAAGTAATTGATATCATGTGTGACATTTGAGTCAGTGCTATTTTATCAGTCACTTGCTCTCTGCGAGACAGAGACTGTGATTGAAAACAGTAGGTATGGGTACTTGATTTTAAAATGAACTCTATCATAATATACTGATTGCAGAATCAGAAGGGCAATGTTGGTGAATATTTTTGGGCAAAAAATGACTGTAACCTATTCTAGATATGGTAAAACTAGCTCTCAGTACTTAACCTATAAAGAGGATATTGTTTCTTTTCCAGAATTTGCAGAGGGTCTTTTTACTTAGGGAACAAAAAGAACTATAATTGTCAAATGTGGTTGTAAGCAGGTAAATCTATTTTTGTTCATGGCTCATTCATTCACTTGGCATTTAAAACATTTTATTTATTTGTTTATTTTAGAGACAGGATTTTGCTGTCACCCAGGCTTAAGTGCACTAGTGCAGTCATAGCTTACTGCAGGCTCAAACTCCTGGCCTTAAACAATCCTCCTGTCACAGCTTCTCGAGTGGCTGGGACTATTGGTGTGCCCTAGCACACCTGGCTAATTTTCTATTTTTTTGTAGAGATGAGATCTTGCTATGTTGCCCATGTTGGCACTGGGCTCAAATGATTCTTTGCTTTCGCTTCCCCAACCACTGGGATTACAGGTGTGAGCCAATGGGCCTGACCTCATTTGGCATTTATTGACACTGTGTTAGAAATCCTGTACTATGTATAAAGATTATTGGGGGAAACTTCTCAGCTATGCATGTGTGTACGTGCATATGTGCTCATTAGATCTTGGTGTAAGTACAGTTTTTATTCTAGTCATGGTTTAAAATATCTGAAAAGGTTCTATGGGGACACAGCAGTTTACACCAACAGGGACCTTATAATTAAGTAGATGTGATTGTAAGATAGGGAGCGATAATGTTATAAAAGAAACACAGGTGTGTTACTATAAGAATGTGATGAACAAATCATTTGATAAAGATATCAGCAGAGGCTTAGTGCGGGAGATGCCTTTTGGCTGGACTTGGGCAGTTGGTTAATTCTGAATGGGGTTTGGGGTAGGGGAGTCGGGTGAGGATTGGTGTGTGTAGGTATGCCTAAAGGCATGAAAATATTTCCAAGAAGGATTGCATTTCTTTTTGCCACTCATGGCGGTCAACCTTGGCTTCTGAGTTTAAGAAGAGTGTGAGCACCTCGAGCAAATAAGTCAGCTAAACAAATGGAGCTGAGGCATTAGAAAACTGCTGTCGATTTATAAGAAAAGGAGCTCAACTCTAAGAGTGCAAGGAAAAATAAACGCGTGGAGTGACAAGATAATAGTCTATAATTACTTTTGAGATTGCTATATTGAGGCTGTGACAGTCACTTAGTTCCTGAGTCTTTTCAGGAAAGGGTAAGAGGTAACTAGCCAGAGCTGGAGTCACTCCTTGTAGAAGTTAGGTGGCTTTGATAGTGACATTAACTCTTCAGAAACTCCATGACTATTATTTGGTATCCAAAGCAGAAATTTATGAGTCACAGAATTTTACATCTGGAAGATAATCTTTTGAAAATAATTAGAAAGAATTCAGGTTTAGAATATACATGGGTGATAGACAGAGTAGTGAAAACATCCCCAGAATTTGGTCCTGCTCAGAAATGGAGCAGAGTTTCTTAGAATGCACTGAAGCCTTCACATTGACCCTGCACAGTACCATCCCTGGGAGATCTGACAAAGGAGACATTTCAGAAATGTGTGAGTTAGGTGCCATGGCGTGAAGATCTTTTCCTACTGTACAACTTCCCATTTTTAAACTCACCATCTTGATGTACAGCTAACTAACGTAATTTTGCAAAGTTTCTAGAGAAGATAACAACCTTATTGAGATACTGGGACATCTGGGTGCCAATCTAATTCCAGTTATATCTTACTTTTGAAGGAAAGGAAAGTCCATTAAAATTAGAATTTGTCTAGGAAGCATCTCCCTCCCAGGAGCAGAGTACTAGCCCTTCACTATCATTGGCCTAAGTGCTTGAAATGCTCCCATGTTTGGAATCCCATTGTTTAAGTATCAGTTCTCCCAACACTTCCACTCCTTAGGGGTATGATTTAAGAGTTAAGGCCAGGTGCGGTGGCTCACACCTGTAATCCCAGTACTTTGGGAGGCTGAGGGGGGCAGATCACGAGGTCAGGAGATCGAGATCATCCTGGTTAACACGATGAAACCCTGTCTCTACTAATATATATATAATATATATTTTATATGTATATATAATATATATATTTATTTTATTTATATTTATTTATATTTATTTATATTTATTTTATATATATATAAAATTAGAGAGGCGTGGTGGCACACACCTGTATTCCCAGCTACCTGGAAGGCTGAGGCAGGAGAATCGCTTGAACCCGGGAGGTGGAGGTTGCAGTGATCTGAGATCGCGCCCCTGTACTGCAGCCTGGGTGACAGAGTGAGACTCTGTCTCAAAAAATATCCTTTGAGGTCACAGGATTGCCGATATACAAATAGTAATTGTATTATTAATGATAGAAATGTGAAGCATATTGGTATTAAACTGTGAGCTGATATATGGAGCAGCAGATATTGTATTTTTAGTTCATTTCCTTAGGCAAACTCAAATATTGTACTCGCACAGTTACCTCAGGCATTCACAAGTTAGAGTTCCAGTGCAAACAGTTTGCAGCAAATACAAACCACAGTGGTACTATTAGTTTTGCATCCACTAGGCACATTTTCCAGCTTCTGAAGAGATAATTGAAGGAGAACTTGGAATATGGGCTAAATTGTGTATATGGATAAAAGATTCAGCAGGGATTTAAGCATTTTCGACCCGCATGAAACATTAAATATTCGCTGAGACTCATTTGAAGATGGACTTCTTGATTTTGAAGAGTTGTCTGCATTTTTATAAAACTAGATGAGCATAGTGCATTTTAACTAATAAAGGAAGTGAACACAGTTGAGGTGCATTATCTTTCTTAGCCTTAGGGTACTGGGTGTTACTATTATAATTTTTAAAAATGTATGCTTTTCAATTTTTAAAGTTTATTATGGAAACGTTTAAACATATACAAAGGGACAAGATTACTATAATGTACCGCCAGGAATATATTATCCAGCTTCAGGAATAATGGACTGATGGCCAGTCTTGCTTCACCTATACACCTATTCCTTTCCCTCACCCTGGATTATTTTGAAGATAGTCTCTGATATTAACTGACAGTCACTTCTGCAAATTTTAGTCTTTAGTAGGTATGTCTAAAACATCTCTCAACCATAAATAACATGTTAGGAGAGCTCCTTTGCAAGATGTTTATTGATCTTGTGCCTTTTTCATGAGTATGGGAATGGGTACTGTTTTGTGGAAAAGGAGATTAAAGAATGCAGTGTGGGTTTTTTTCATGGCCGATCTTCCTTCCTTCCTTCCTTCCTTCCTTCCTTCCTTCCTTCCTTCCTTCCTTCCTTCCTTCCTTTTCCTTCCTTCCTTCCTTCCTTCCTTCCTTCCTTCCTTCCTTCCTTCCTTCCTTCCTTCCTTCCTTCCTTCCGTTTATTTCTGGTAGTAGGATTGGTTTGGGGCATGATGTGGGAATGTTATTGGGTAAGGGTTTAAACTCTATGTGGCTTCTGTGGTTTGGAGAGACCCCAGGTTGATCTGATCTATTATAGTTAACAAGTCAGATAAACTACATTGTATTTGTAATCCCAAACAACTGGCATTCTTAAATTAGCTAGAATATCACTTAGTATTCTATTTATAGAAGAGTTGTGGTTTTAATTTAAAAAATACTGTAAGTGGAGCTACTGAAATAGGCCCAAGTTTATTACAGCTAATACTTTATTACAGAGACTTTAGCCATTCCCCAAATCTAAGGAGGGGGTTGTTTGTATACCAAACATAGTAGATGTTTCTGTTTGACTGGATTACCTAGAAAATGGAACCTAGGGTAACAACCTATGTGCTTAATTTGAATGAACATGCCCAGCAAAACAGGAGCGAGGAAAAAAGAAAAGTAAGACAAAAGAGGAGAGAGAGCACATAGAAAGAGGTACATTATCAAGCTGTCCACAGCTTCCTGACAAGAGCAGCTGAGTTCTTGGTATCACGGCACATCTTCACAAAGTCCTCATAAACTAGCATGTCTCAGAATAGTTCATTAATAGGAGGGAGGAAGAAGAATTTATGTAGCAGTTCCTGATTCCCATCGCTCAAAGTACATATTTCCTTTTTAGTATTGACTTTTCCAGGAAACTTGTTTCATTAGTACTCCTACTTTCCAAAATAATTCTCTATGTATGGTTTTATTTTTTAAAATGAAAACTTTAGGAAAGAAAATTCTTCGACTTCATTGTCATGCGGACTCATACTCAAAGAGTTGGATATGATGATACTCAACACCAAACCTAGTTCTGAACCCCAATATCTGATTATTATCAATAGAATCAGATCAAGGGAATACTTATTTTCCTCTTAGCAATCTGTGTTGATTATTCACGGGGGGGTTCTTTGTTCTGAGATCAGGAGAATGCCCTGGTTATATGTCCATGTGTGGGCTTAGTCAGTTTCTCATGCTTCTTATGTTCATTTATCTTTTGCTTAAAATTGGAAATGTCTAGCTTCAAGGAAATACTGTCGAAGATATGGTTGACAATTTCATAGCAGCAGTTTGATGAAATCATTTTGCACATTGAGTAAATTAGTCAATTATGTAAAAATTTTATCTGTAGTTTTGTCCACCTTATGATAAAAAGTTTTGGAGAAAAACAACAGCCTTATTGATTTACAGACATCTTTCTATTTATCATTACTAGCATCAGCTTTCTTGGACATGTCAACTTCCCTGTTTTTGAGTCTGAATGGATCCATAAACCTAAACTTGCTGCAACTGGAGTGCAGACATCAAGACTATTGCAGAGGTCTTCTCACACGTTATCTGTGTGCCTTGAGAATGGGACCTCTACTTTAGTTTCTATTTCATCCATCCTATACAAAGAGATTGAACAAGATAATCACGTATTCTCTGTGCTTTGGCCTTTGAAGACTTTAAATGACTTAGCTTGGTATTTAATATTTCACCCTGTAGAAGCTGGAACTTGAAAATCAGGCTTTGTCCCTTGCAGAAAACTTGACTGGTTCCAGGCGCGGTTACTGTTGGAACAGAATTCTCTTTAATCTTTTGCAGCCATTATCAACATTGATTTTATTCCTTGTGCAGGGCAGTAGAGTTCCAGCTTCTGTGTTATTACTTTTAAAACATGGTATAATTTTAGGAAACCATTTTCTTTGTTTCTGAAGGTATATATATAGGCTATGTTCTTCACATTAGATTTTTATTTTGAAAGAACATGGCAAAGTGTGGAAAACAAGAAACATAGTTAACATGATCAAGATGTCTGAAATTGTGTAATTAGTGATAGCTTCCTTGGATAAACTTGATATGAATAAGTAATATAGAGCAGGGAGTGTCCATGAATGGAGTGGAGTTAGCCTCATGTCAAAGTTTACTGTCCCCCAGCCAGACCTCAGCTCATAGACTTAGTATTCAATTTGGTTACTCTACTGTGAAAGAGATACTCTCATCTGGAGAAGACCAGCCAAGATAGAGAGAGAGCTAGGCTATGTCTTAGGAGGAACTACTGAAAGAGATTGTAAGTTGACTTTACGAAGACGATAATCGGGGATACCAGAGTAAGACTTTGAGGACTCCAGAGGGTAGAAATATGCCAGAATACAGAAGTTACACAGAGGCAAATTTTCATTCAGTATAGAAAAAGAGTTTCTGACAAAGTGATCTGAAGGTAGAATAGGCTGTCCTGGGGGGTGGTGAGCTCCTTCCCACTGGAGGATTTTCGAGCCCTAGCCTAATGACCCCTAAGGATATCAAGATGTACAAGGGTCAGTTTGTGGTTTAACTAGGTGACCTTCCCCTCCAATCTAAAGACATTTTTGTTGTCTGGCTAGACATCTTACTTCCCATAGTCTTTTAAAAAATAAAATTAAAAGGTAATAAAGAACTTTTGACAGAAGAAAATATAAGCCATGTTCTCATAACCCAATAATGAATATATTGATATGGTTCTTTCAAGTAACTTTTAACCTTTTATAATATATGTATCAAATGCACATATCATAGGCGATATGTTCAATAATTTTTGCAAATTGTGCATTTTTGTTTAAAAAACACCCAGATCAAGAAATAGAACCTCACTAGTCACCCAGACTACTTCATCTCTCCATGAAAAACACCATTATGATGTCTAACAGCATAGATTAGTTTTGCTTATTTTTGTATCATATGTAAAAGGAACCATACAGAATTTATTAAGTATTTTTAATTGTGGTTTTCATTTTTTGACTCAGGCTTAAATAGCTCTCTTTTTATTGTCCACAGATTTTTATATATGCCTAGTCTTGCGAAGTTATTGTAGGCAGCACCTTAATGAGGTTTTAAGGGAATTTTGCTATTCTAACATTGGAAAATTTAGGCTGTTTTCAGTTTTTATCTGTCACAATCTTTGGGCTTGTAGCTTTCCTGTCCCCTCCACACCCTTTCTTCACTCATATTTCTCACAATAATTCAAATTGATTTCCATATGTGGAATTATTAGATCAAATGGTACAATGAAGTTTTAAAGTTTGATATTTACCAAATTTTAATCCAAAAGTTACCAAATTATACTTGCATTAGTTATATTTAATAGTGCCTATTTATCCATATGCTTTGTTTTAAAAAATGTGCTAATTTTATGAGAATGGCTTTTCTTGAATTATTAATAGGGCAACACTTTATTTCACGTTTGTAAACTAGTTATAGCTTTTGTACATGTAGTCAGTCACTGTGCTAAATTCTCCTTAAGAATTACCTCTCTTTTTTAAAAAACTAACTTTTAAAAATAGACATTATTATTATTATTCTCATTTTTAAGATGGTGTAACTGAGAAACAGAGATACTAAGTAATGTGGCCAATGAAGTGAAGCTAATTAGTGTCACATTTGGAGTTTACTCAAAATATGATACTCTTCAGTTTGATATTCTACTGCCTCTCATGTTATCCTTTTTAAAAAATATTTTTAAATTGATTGTATATTATTGCATTAGCATATTTAGCCAATTTATATGAGCTTCATATGTATATGTATGTGTGTGTTACCTTCCTGGTAACACACCAAATAGCTCATATAAATTTAGCCAATTTATATGAGCTTTATATAAATATATATATATATATATATGCATATATATGTGTGTGTATGTGTGTGTGTGTTACTTTTTTGGGTGTTTATTTTTAATTTTGTTCAATTTAGAAGCATATAAAAGTTTGTTTCAATTTGTTTTTTAAATTATTCAAGTTTTAATCAAACTGAAACTAATTTTGGTCAAAGGTGAGGCTCTACACTGATTTTTAAATAATTTACCTGTTTTTCCAATTTCATTTAATAAATAATCTTTTCTAGCCGAGCATGGTGGGTCACGCCTGTAATTCCAGCACTTTGGGAGGCCAAGGCGGGCAGATCACCTGAGGTCAGGAATTTGTGACCAGCCTGGCCAACATGGTGAAACACTGTCTCTACTAAAAATACAAAATTAGCCAGGCGTGGTGGCGGGCACTTGTAATCCCAGCTTCTTGGGAGGCTGAGGCAGGAGAATTGCTTGAACCAAGAGGCAGCGGCTGCAATGAGCTGAGATTGTACCATTGCACTCCTGCCTGGGAGGCAGAGCAAGACTCTGTCTCCAAAAACAACAACAAAAATAAATAATCTTTCCTTTACTGATTAATTTGTGGTGTCTGTTTTACTGCGTATGTATGAACGTGTGGAGTGTGTGTGTATGTGTGTTTTAGACGTAGGATCTCGCTCTATTGCCCATGTAGGTGTGAGTGGCACATAGCTCACTCTAACCTTGAACTCTTGGGTGCAAGTGATCTTCCTGTCTCAACCTCCAGAGTAACTAGGACTATAGGTGTGTGCCATCATGCCTGACTAATTAAAAAAAAGAACAGTTTAGAGATGAGGTCCTGCAATGTTGCCCAGGCTGGTCTTCAACTCCTGGCCTCAGGTTGATCCTCAAGTGATTAACCTAGGCCTCCTATAGTGCTACAATATATTTGTCAATTATATCTGCGAGCAGGGTTTCTTCATTAATGTCATCTTATTCCTGTGTAAATAACTTCCGCTCCAATTTCATGTTAGATTTTCTTAGCCGTCTTTGCAATATCTTCAAAAAGAAAGAAGACTTGCAAGCGTCCAATGCTGCATAATATTAATAAACTTAATTTTCTTAAATGTTCTTCTCTGTGGCAGAGACCATAAGCAGTATGATATTTAGCCATGCTAGGATAAGACCTGAGTAGAAATTGTACTAGCTATCCAGCTCTTTTGTTAATTTACTTTTGATGAGACAGAGAACAGTCATTTAACCAGCTTTTGTTCAGTATATGTTCGGTACTAGGATCTCCTGAGAAACCCTTGCAACCTTTATGTACTTGGTCCTCATAACATTCACACGAAGCATTCATGGCAGAGCCAGCACTGGCAGCTGTGGCTTCTGTGTTGCTTTTTACCTTACATTATACCAATTCATACTAAGAAATTGAAGTGTGCCCTAATCACAGTCTTTCTTTTGTAAGTAGACTCAATACAGTATTGGATTTGGAGTTTTGAAAGAAAGTAAAACCTAATTTCCTTCCCCAAAGCTATTATTATTCTATTTAGATAAACGGAAAAGCAGGTATGTGTTGAGGTTTCCAGCTTTTAATCTACAGTGTTTAATAGGTTTTAAGTTATTTGTTATTGAAATCTTGAAGAAAACACATAAGTTAGATTTCTTGCTTTTGTAGCAAAAAATTTTTTGGAGGGCTTAGGGAGTCAAGTGAACCATTTTAAATACAGTATGACTAAATCTGAAAGGCCTGATATGGTAGCTGCTAGCCCCATGTGACCATTTGAAGTTGAATTTAAATCTACATTAATTAAAATTAAATAAAACATTTTTAAAAATTAGTCTCTCAGCCACTAGTCGCATTTTGGGTGCTCAGTAGCCATACCTTGCAAGTATTAGGACAGTATGGAACATTCCCACCATTGCAGAAAGTTCTGTTGTGCAGTGTCCATCTTAATGATTCTACAAATGGAAGATTTAGGGGAAGAGGAGAAGTAAGTAGTGAGGTGTACTTAATTGGTTCTATAAGTTTTAGTACAAAGAACCCTTCCTTTAAAATATTGATATTTGGTGAAACATTCAGATATCATGTTTTAAAATGATTTCGTGGACACTAATCAACAGAGCAGCAACATAGATATATCATTGACTACAAGGATGGATCAATACTTTTTCTACCTGTTTCATAACTGAGAGGATTATAGGGCACTCTACAACACAGCACCTTAAGTATCAGAGAAATAAAGGCTGCAGGTGTTTGCATGAATTGTTGGATGTTCTGTTTTTATAAACATGTGGTCTTCTCATATTTACACCCCTTTTGGATTGGGATAAATCTCCATTCTGAGTCCCTTAAATGTCAGGGAAGCTTAAGATGAGGCCCTTTGGATTCCACACAGCAATCAAATTTCAGACCCAATTTGAAGCTGAAAAAGGCTTACTATGGAAAAAAAAAAGCCCAAGCCCCAAAACATACACACACAAAACAAAGTAGAACAGAAGGGGATACCATGATCTTTTTATCAAATTAGGATAATAGGATGACATGGAATTCAGAAGACGGTGTGATATGCTCTGGGAATTTGTTACTTTATGAATGTTCCTGACTGAAATTTAAATAAAAATAAAATCAGGAGTATACTTTCCCCTTTAGCAACAGATAGAAGTGACAACTTGTTGAATTGCGTTTCTGGATTACTCTGTTTTTATTTTCATCTATTGGCACCCAGGACCTGGTGTTTGGTTTGTAACTACGATGAGTGGGTTGGGGTTAATATGAGAAATTCTGCAATGAGTAAGTCGGAACTATTTGGTGTTATGTCCAAGAAAGCTCACATGTCCTAGTTAAGGCTGTGTGAAGTGAATTGGACCATCCTGATGTGGTGGCCCCAAACACTGGTCTTAATCCTCTGGTGTGACTGCTTTCACAGGTCTTTTCAAGAGCCTAAGTACCATAAAATATTCTCACAAAAGCCTTCATTCCAAAGAATGTGTGTGTCGGCTCATGTCAAGAGCTTTTAGGGTAGAACAAAGTGTCGAAAGCCACAATCTAATAAACAAACAGATAACCTAGTTCAGTTTTGTCTAAGTAATATAATGTCTTTATCAAACTATTTCCTGCACCTTTAGCTCTATTCAGAAGGAGAAAGTTCGGCGTGGGAATGTGTGTATATTTACTCTTAATAGGAGGCCGTGTAGCTCCTGTGACTGGATGTCTTGTTTTTCTCTTCTGAGTAGCTCTTGTTTTTCATGGTGGGAATTTTCCGTCTTGGTAATTTGGTATTTTACTTGGTTTTCATTGTAAGTGTGGAAGTGTGTACACCTTAATTTAAGAAATGTTGTTTGATCACCTGCATCTCAGTTATCAAGGGCCAAGTCAGAAAGTTCTCATGTATTTTCAAGCCTTTCTATCAGACTTTGAATTACCCATTAAGTCAAAGGGGATAGGCTATTTCCATGAAGAAGGTTTAGGGATTCCTGGCAGGGCAGGAGGAAGGGGCAAGATTTGCGAGGATCAAAATCCTAAGTACTCTCCTTTAGACTGCCTGGTGACTACTCATTTGTTATATAGAAAATCATGGCTCAATAGTTCAGTAGAGTATAACCTTGTGGAAATTTCTGAATATTAAAAGCTTCATTTTCAACATGGCAGTGAGATGAGAGGGTCAGGGTCATTCATTGGTATTGTCCACGTTACTGGTTGCTTTTTGTCTGATCTTGCCTAGAGAATTATTTTTAAGTAATGTGCCTGGAAAGTGCCTGCTTACGGTTAGGTTAACTGCCATCTTATGGTATCAGGAGGAGCTTTCTGGCTATACCTATTAAAGGAAGCCTTAGTCTCTTATTGCCATTAATTGGCCCTTGCATTTTGAGTCATAGAATCATAAACCATCAGGGTCGAGAGGGCTACTAAGCAGTTTCCTTGGATTAATAAAGCTTGTATCTTCTTTATAATATTAATGTCAAGTGGCCTTCCTGCCTCTACTTGAATACTTCCAGTTATCTGGCACTCTCATATCCTCAAACCAGGTAATTTCTATTTAATTTTTGCCCTTAATCTTCAGGGTTTATAAATACCTATTGATAATACCTTTGTTAATATGGTGCCTTGAATCTCTTCATTTTTTCCCTAAATAAACTTGTAATTTTTCTTTCTATATCATAATGACAGTAGAGGCTCATATTTTTATGTCTTTTAGTCTCAGTTATATTTTTGTCTGAAGAGCTAAATATACTTGAAAAAAGTGGTTTCTGTCATCTCAGTATATATATATATATATATATATATATGCTGTGTAAACTCCACCTGTTTGCTAATCATAACATTCATTTTTCTCAATGTGATGGATTTTATCACCACCCCCCTCCCCCCGCCTTTATGGCATTGCCATGTAGATCATTGCAAAAACTCTGCACTAACATTTTTCATTCTGTTTATAAGGTTCAAATAGATAGAACAATTTTCTCTAGGCTTTAGCTCTGGTGTGTGTGATTCTGGTCAGGCTCCTACTCTTTTTGAGGGATAGTTTCCTTATCCATAAAATGGACCTAAGAAAAGCAATCCTATGGGGAAAATATAAAACTATTTTAGCTGCAATCTTAACTCAGACTTGCTTCCTGAAATTCCTCAACCTAATATTAAATAGGGTTTTTTTTTTAAAATGTGGTGGCAAGATTATAGTTACAAAAAGAATAGAACAATGCATTAAAAATAGAAGTATCTTAAATAATATGTTTAAATTTTTTTAAAATATGCTGAAATCATAAAGAGATTCTTAGAAAATCATGAGGAACTCTGGAAAATAGGTACCACGAATATAAGAACTTTTGCTCTTGTCTATACTTGTCCTTGCACTGATGTTCCTACTCTGAGTCTAGCACTATGTGCAGACTTCCCTTCTTATGGTATGTTGTGGTGGGCAGAATAACAGCCCTCAAAGTTGTCCACGTCTTAATCTCTGGAACATGTGAATATGTTAGGGTACATGCCACAGGGAAATTAATGATGCAGATGGAACTAAGGTTGTTAATCCGCTAACCTAAGATAATGAAATTATCCTGGAGTATAAGGATGGGCCCAATGCTATCACAAGTGTGATAGCAAATGGAAGAAGAGGACAGAGGAGGTCTTTGAAGTGATGTGATGTGAGAAACACTGAACATGTCTTTGCTGGCTTTGAAGATAGAGGAAGGGGCCACAAGCCAAAGAATGAGGAGCAGCTTTGAGAACCTGGAAAAGACAAAGAAGTGGATTCTCTGGAGAGACTCCAGAAAGGAATGCTGCCCTGCCAACACCTTGATTTTAGTGCACTGATATGCGTAACTGAATTCTGATTTATAGAACTGCAAGATAAATATATTTCTGTTCTTCTAAATAACCAAGCTTGTGGTACTTTGTTGTAGTAACAACAGAAAACTAATACACACAATATCATGTTAAAATTATCTGTTTATATGTTTGTTCTCCTTTCTAGGCAATGAATTCCTCAAGGGTAACAATGCTGTCTTTGAAAAATCATTTTAGTCCATTTCCATATGAAAAGAATACGAAATGTCCTGTCAAACACTAGAGCTGGTATTTACTCAGTGTGTATGCACCATATGCCTGGCACTGCCCTGGGTATTTTGCTTTGAAAGTTTTATTTCCTCTCTGTTTAACCCTACTAGATCTTAACTTTCTTATCTGTAATGTGAGTCCATGGACTAGATCAGGTTTGGCAAACTTTTCTGTAAATCTGGTAACTAAATATTTTAGGTTTTATAGGCCATATGGTATTTGTCACAACTATTCATTTCTGCCACTGGAATGCAAAAGCAGCCATAGACGATAAGTAAATGAATGACCTTGGCTATGTTCCAAAAGAACTTTATTTACAAAAACAGGAGGTGGTCTGGTCTGGATTTGGCCATTTGGCTGTTGCTTGCTGACCTATAGACTAGTGGACCGCTTTATTCTGTTCTAATTCCTGTCTAATATGATTATTCTGTCAGTTTATAACATTGCGCCGTTAGTGTCAGTTAAGCCAAGGAAGTGCCAGTAAGACCTGAAGAAGGAACTCAAGTGATTGGATGGGTCTGTTTATAAGAAGAAGCATAATATTGGAGACTCAAGAGCCAGGAGGGGGACTGTCACCATGTCCTTGGCAAATGGACCTGGGACAAATTCTCTTTAGGATGAGACATAAGGAGATCCTTGAATGCCAAGGCTGAGCTCACTGAACTTGAAACTCAGTGAACTGGAACTACTGCTGGAGGAATAAAAGGGAGCAATAAATCCTTTGCACTCCAGAATGAAAGACCTTCTGAGGCAGCTGGCCAAATGAAGCAGGAGGAGGGAACAAATTCCTCACTCAGCTAAATTATGTCTTTGGGCCGGCCGACCTGGTCTGTTAAAATAACGAGGTGCCTGAACTTCTGCCCAGAACACGTCACCAAATTTTGCAATTTGGGACTGTCTTCTATCACATGACTTCCTAATCTGAGGAAGTGAAGAAAGCAGAGTGAACGAAACCCAAGGATTGACTTTTTTATGGAGGACCTCCTTAGAGACAAAAGTTGATTTTTCAAGAGAGCCCTTTATACTGTGAACTCTGTATTCTAATTCAAAAACCATTAAGTTCTTGGATGAAGAACATCCAATAGATTTTGGAGGTCTTGTAAACTTTGCTATTGATCTGGGGCTTAACCATTGCAGATGTGGGACTGTGTGTTTATACATCAAAGTGGGTAAAGAAGAGCCCATCCAGAACCAGGCAGACGGAATTGGGATATGTTTGTTTGTCTGATTGCCCAGTTGTGGTGGTGGTGGTTGTTTTGACTTGGTTATATCATCGCATTTTTGAGGACAAAACTACCCTCTTTGATTGGTATGTTACAATAGCTTGTTTATGTCTTGCAAATTGTTCGAGAACAGTTTGTCCATTAAAGAAAAAAAGTGACCTAGTAATACTCCCCTACCCAGGGGAATGTCGGGTTAATCAGTCGCACAGGGGCTTGATGTGCCAAGTCAGTACTGCGCTGAGGCTCCTTATGCAGTTCCTTTCCAAGATTTTTAAACATTCTGGGGAGAACACAATATTTGTTTATTTAGCTTCTAGGACTTTGTTTTTTTATTGTTTTAGTTATGGTCTTATGCTTTTCTCTCACTCCCTCTCTTTCTTTTACACCTAACTCTTTGGAACCCTGGTGTGCTAAGAGCCACGTTAACAGTAAAGCATCTATTCAATAAACACTTAACTATATTTTATATTCGAGCTTCTAAATGTTTGTGAAGAATGTGTTTCTGGGCAAGTCACATAAAGAATAATCTCACAGTAAAAATAACTTATATTTATGTAGGACATTATAGTTTTTATGGTATTTCTAAATTCAGTAAAAGGCGAAAGATTTATACCATCTGAAGAAAAACCAGGATGTTGTATTTTTAAATTTAAGTACTTTGGTCTATACAACCCTGGGTAGTGTAAAAGGTAAGTGCTGTCGCTCTCATTTTACAAACAAAAATATTGAGACTCAAAAGTTTCATGATTTCCCTAAGTTCACACACGTCTAGTAAATGGTTCCAAGTGGACAAAAGCTTACACATTTTAATGTCACAGAGTTTTTTTTTTATATATGTAAGTTACCTAACTGCAGCAGTGATTGAGGTGAGGGTATTCCTTTTGCCGAGCTCATCCCCATGGTGATGTTCAACTGAGTCTCCCTATTTCAATCTTTCAACCTCTCTTTTCTTCTCTCTCTCATACACACACACACACACACATATGCACACATAAACCACATACACACACATTTTGAAATTGGTAGTCACTCAGTTTCTCAATCTTCCTTTAAAGACTAATTTATTGGGCTAGGATTTATGGGTGTAGTTGTCAAGAATTCCTGCATATACCCACTCAGGAAATATTTTCCCAAATCTTCTCCACCTCAACTCTGTGAGGCATTGGAAGAGGTGCTTTTAGGATAGAATGATGACTCATATATGATGTCTGCCCTCAAGGAGCACACAGTTTAGTGAGGTAAATGTCTCACGAATTTTCCACAAGATCCACCTTGGTAAGTGCTCTAAAGTTACTACAGAGGGCTGAAGGTGGGAAGATGCTTTCGTCTGGTGGCAAAGGATAATAGTGTAGGGTGACATAGGCCTCCAAGAATAGCTTGGGCTCAGATAGTGAAGAGGAAACTCTTAATGGAGACAGAGGCATGAGCAAAGTCTTGGTGTCCAGGAAGCCAGAGGAATCATTCTGGCAGATTACTGGGTATGTAGCTTAGCAAAAGTCATATTCTGAAATATAAAATGTCAGGCGTTGCTGTTTGCAGTAGTAATCTCAAAGGATACATACTCACCAGTACATTCCAGAGTTTGTTGACAAACTTTGACAACAAAGCTTATCAAGTTCCTCTCCATTGCCTCATAAGAGGCCCATCCAGTTAGAGGATTCCTCCTTTTCGGAATGAGGTCTTGTCAAATCTTGGGAGGCTCAGAAGAGACGTTTACCAAGCTTCCAATAATACTCTCAAACAGTAATTCTCTAAAACTTCAGCATAATTGCCATAAAATCAATTGACAATATATCAGAGAGTTTATTTCTGGGCTCTGTATTCTATTCCATTTATCTCTATGTCTGTCCTTATGCTAGGACCACACTGTTTTGATCACTGTAGCTTTGTGATAAGCTGTGAAATCAGGAAGTGCATGTCCTCCAACTTGATCCTTTTTTCAAGATTGCTTTGGCTATTCAAAGAGAGCCATGATATTTTTAATCTAGCAACAGTTGTATCAAATACATTGGAAAAACCTAGGTTAGGAAGGATGTTGACTATCTAGGCTATTTGTTTAGTCTAGATAGGAGGTAAATATGCATTAGGTATTTTGATGGCAATGGAGATGCAGACCAGTAAATGAATTAGAAAAATTTGGTGTAATTTAATATAGCTTGTTTGTATTCAGAGTGGGTGGTTAAGACAAAAAGGAAAAGGGTTTTCAGCCTTTGTGATAGGGAGAATTGTGATGAGGTAAATAGAAAAATAGAGCACACAAGAGGAGGTTCGCAGGTCTGTGGGTTATCCTATCTAAATTCAGATTTGAGCACTGAGCTAGAGGTTCATTTGATGATGCTCATTCAGCAATCAGAAATTCAGAGGTGAAATCAATGAGTACCACAATTATTCTGGGTCTTATTTTACTTATAAATGGTATATTCATTTGGAATTGCTTTTTTAATGTAATGCATTTATGGTTATCATGGCGCA
Source organism: Symphalangus syndactylus (assembly GCF_028878055.3). Taxonomy (NCBI): domain Eukaryota; kingdom Metazoa; phylum Chordata; class Mammalia; order Primates; family Hylobatidae; genus Symphalangus; species Symphalangus syndactylus. Next base: position 90,160,691 of record NC_072439.2, read on the forward strand.
AGAGCCAGATACTGGGAAGCGGTTGGGGACAGCAGCAAAAATCAAGATCTGGATAAAGGCAGTTTCATGAGGCTTCTGTGCCTCACCTCAGCTAAGAGTAAACAGAGTGCTAGATGGCTGTTGACATGTGTTTGATTTTGAAGTGACTATTATTACTAGGGTCTGAAATCCTTAGCCTGGATCTCTTGGAGCCTAATGTTCCTGTTCTCCAGCTGAGAGGGACTAATTCACCATCTTGTGTTGTAAACACTCACTCATTTTAACTGATTACACCTCCAATGATTCTCAAATCACTAAAATTACTAATTGCTATTCCTTACACATCAAAGAGTGAATCCTGAATAATTAACCCCAAATAAAATTAGATGAATTGGCCCTTTTAATTAGAGTCCCTGCTGCTGTTTGTTCTGAGCTTCCTTTTCTTACTGTTAAGAGACTTTTAGAATGATTAAAACTGTTTAAGACTTAAACAGCCAGTGACCTTTTAATACAATATAAATCCATGAAAGCAATATTTCAGCTAGCAGGTGGTGAAGTAAATTTTTAGAGCAAGTACCTGTCAGCTCCAGTATTCCTTTGGAAAAAAAAAATACATGCCAAGAAACAACCACCTTGAAATGAAATGAGTGTCTCTATTTGATTATTTTTAAAGCATTTATGCATTTGCTAAGCTTCAGACTTGATGAAATAAATGTCAGGGTTGAAGGAGAGTGAGTAATGGTTGGCATCATTTTATATAAATAGTAACAAGAATTTCTCAGTGAGAAGAATTTGAAGTCATTTGTGCATAAAAGATGAATACTGGAGAAATCACAGAAGGCCCCTGGCCTCGTGTAGCCATCCTTGTCTTTGGGGATTCTCTTGAAGCAAGAGAATGAGCCCCAACATTTGGGAAAAGGAAGTTTTATGGGGTTTAATTGCTGCTGATCATCGAGGTAGGATTACCAGCCTAGCCATGCTGCATTCACCCTGGATTTTGTTGGAGATAGTTTACATGTTCCTGCTTATCTATTCCAAGTCTCCTAAATAGTAAGAACCTCTTCTCTTCTTCATAGTCTTCTGAATTTGTAGGGGTATAGCAGGTTTTCTCACCATTCCCAAGAAGTCTCAGTTTCTCACACTAAGTCTGCCATATGCTGTGGTAAATGTGTCCTTAGCTAGAAGTTAGGATATTTGGGGTCACAGTGGGTTGCTTGGTGTGGTTCTACACTCTTTGACTGTTTCTCCATACCACACTGGTGGAAAATTTATTCAGCTATAAAAAAGTTATTGGACTAGTTCAATGACTTACTTTTTCCTTAAGATTTAAAACATAAATTTTGACTTTTCATTCTGAAATAATTTGAGACCCTGCAGAAAGGTTGAAAATAGTATAAAGGATTCTCATTTAGTCATCACCCAGTTTTCCCAAGTATTGACATCTTACATAACCACGGTAGAGTTACCAAAACCAGGTAAACACTGACATAATACTTCCTTCTAATATATAAACCTTATTTAGATTTCATTGATTGTCCTAGTGATGTCTCTTTTCTGGTCTAGAATTATATCCAGAATCACATATTGCATTTTATTGCCTTGTCACCTTAGTCATCTTTAATTTCAGAGAGAGAGTTGTTCAATCTTTGTTTTTCCAGAAGGTCAATGATTCTTAACCAACGCTATATGCCAGAATCATTTCAGGAGCTTTGCGAGGTCCTTGTCTGGGTCCCGACCCCAAAGATTCTGAATTAAGAATTCTAAAGTGAAGTCTGGGAGTATGTACTGCGAGAAAGTGCCCCAGGAGATTCCGATACACACCCCTGGTTAAAAGTCAGATGAGTTTCAACACCTCAAACATAAGCATTTTGAAATTCTGTCTATGACATGTATCCTTCCCCTTCCCTCATTTCTCTGCTCTTTCTTTATCTTCATCTCTCTTTTATGGGATTAAAAAGAAAATTTAAACGTCTCTTTATACTCTAAGGGATATACATATACTGGGTAAGGCTTATCAATGGATCTTTTATTGGAGAAGATCAATACAGTAAAGATGGTTGCAATATTTCTGGAGGCTAGGGTGCCCCCATAACCAGGTGGTGACTTAAGGATGAAGACTCTGTTCCTATACTTTGAAGACATACCCTCAGTAAGATAATGTGGAAACAAACAAACAAAAAACCTAACTAGATGGCTACTTTCAGACAGGTTATTAACTGTCTAGCTGTTGGTATCACGAAGGACCTATGACCCACCAGTATAGTAAGTAGTACATTGTTGACCTTGTGTCAATATTTGAAAAGTGACAAAGTTGACCATGGGAAAAGTTCATGTGTTCATTCTCTCAGAGTTCTATTCAATTTAATATATGTAGTTTTGTACCAATAATAATTTATAGCAATAATATCATTACTATTAACTGAGTATCTCATATGTGTTCTATATGCTTTATGTAGAGATTATAAAACAGAGAGTCTGCCCTCAAGGAGCTGTTAGTCAGGTAGAGGAAACCAATAGTTATCCAATTAAGCTAACGAAGAGCAGAATATTGGCTGTAATAGAGTTTCAGCAGGAAGGAAGCCTGCATTGTCATTGACGATGAGGATGGTTCCCTCTATAGCCAAAGACAGCAGTGGCGAAATAATTAAATGCCCTATTTAAAGTGTTTTTGTTATGAAACCACGCTCCCTCAGGCACCGTCATTGTCTTTGGAGGGGTGGTGAGCTTCTGGCCTCAATGACCACCACAGGGTAATGTCCCAATCCTAAGGGGAAAGGATGTTTTTGGACTATTCTGTCAGCACTCTGATATTTGTTTGCAAGCTTCTTTGTTTTTACTGGTAAATTAAGACTTTTTGTTGTTGTTTTCCTGGGATGTTGCCTCATTTTCTGTCCATCACATGAATTTTTAGATTTTTGTTTCATTTTTAAACTGAGGTAATTTTACTTTTTCTCATTGGAGCTAAAGATATCTCACTAGCTGATAGAAGACTGATGCATTAAGCTCAACTCATTGTCCTATTTATTTTGAATGCTCATCTTTGGAAGTCAAAAATATATGGTGTGGTTTGTTGTCTGGATAGCAATTTCTATGTTTTTGTAAAACAAATGATACTTGGTGGATTCAAAAGTGCTATTTGGTTCTAGTCGATTTGCAGAACTAGACTGTCGTTAATTTCATACTATTTGAAATCCATTTAATGTTTTCTACTGAGAAATTGAATTTGTTATCCAACCACTGCGTGATAGAGAATTATAGTATGCTTGTGTCTCATGTAATACACTGAGGTGTCTCACGTTTGTACAGGGTACTTATTTGTGATTACAAAAGAGGACTCTTAAAGTCTCAGATATATTCTGTATTAGCTAAATATGGAGTGAAACTGTCCAATTTAAAATCAGGGAGACGTCATCTACTTTAAAGATAATTCTTCTTGCTTTTTAATTTGAGAATCTCAAAGAGCATTTCAAGCTAAGTTATTTAGAAAGATGACAGGGACATTAAATTTTGGCTTGAGTACATATACTGATGCATTAAAATTAAACGCTGGGTTTGAGTAGATTCTGCGATTCATTTTAAAGTATCTTATTTTTGGTTTTTAAAAAAACGCATGCCTATAATTCACTTATTGTATAATAATTAAGCCAAAAGGATAAAAATTTAAAAACAATGCTTAGCATCTCATGAGCTATAGACAACCCCTGTTAACATACCGGCCTATATAAAATTGTGACCATATTATAAGCACTATTCAATAACCTCCCTTGTTTCTTACATGATAAGATATGAAAAGCAGGCCGGGCGTGGTGGCTCACGCCTGTAATCCCAGCACTTTGGGAGGCCGAGGCGGGCGGATCACGAGGTCAGGAGATCGAGACCATCCTGGCTAACATGGTGAAACCCCATCTCTACTAAAAATACGAAAAATTAGCCAGGCGTGGTGGCAGACGCCTGTAGTCCCAGCTACTCAGGAGGCTGAGGCAGGAGAATGGCGTGAACCCGGGAGGCAGAGCTTGCAGTGAGCCGAGATTGCGCCACTGCACTCCAGCCTCGGTGACAGAGCAAAACTCCGTCTCAAAAACAAACAAACAAACAAACAAAAGATATGAAAAGCAATTTTTTATGTTCTTCCCCCAGATATGCCAATACTTACTCCCTTACTAGATTTAAGTCTTTCCCCAAATATCACCTTGGTGAGGCCATTTTCTTTTTTTTTTTTCTTTAAAATTGCAACACCCACCACCACCCTAGCAGTCCCAACCCCCTTCCTTGCCTACATTTCATCATAACCCTTCTCACCATTTGATATTCAGTATGTTTGATTTACTTTTTAAGCATTCTTCTTCTGTTACAGTATAAGTTCCATGGGGGCTCGTGGAGAAGCACACTTTGTTTGTTCTATTTGTTTGTTTGTTTTTCCCTGGGGTCTAGAATAATGTATGATATATAGATGGCACTCGATGAATAAATAGATGTAAGATGTAGATCAATATCATTATTTTGGTGACCACACAATTTCCCAGTGTATGATTGCAATTTATTTTTCGACCAGTACCGTGTTAATGAACATTCTGAGGTTTTGCATTACATTGCTTTGTGATGAAGTTTCCTTAACATGCTCCTCTGCATGTTAAGTTACTTCTTTGGTAGGATAATTTATTAAAAGTGATATTGCTGAATTAAAGTTTATAAATATCTTTAAGGCTTTTGATTCCTCTTCCCAAATTTTCTTGAGAAAAGTTTAGTAGCAGTAGCACATGAGAATGCTGGTTTCCCTATACTATTATCAATTCTGTGTTTCATCAATATTTTTAATCTTAGTTCTTCCTTTTAAATTAATTTGTTAGCAAATTGAGTATTATCAAAATTAGTAATAATGTTTTCCAGTTAAATAGCAGAAAATACAAATGGAAGAAAAATAGAAAGGTTAATTTTTCTAATGCATAAAAGGAACCTGAAGTTTAAGGCTATCTAGCATGATAACTAAAAAATTAATGTTCCTCGGTCAAGGTCACATATCTTATTTACAGAGGAAGATGTGTCATGGAAGGGAGATATATTGTGCTATTTTGATGACAATGAGGACAGAGAACATGGAATGGCCAAGCTTTGCCCTGATAATTATCACTCTCCCAGAGAGTTCTCAAAGGAGTTTCACACTGTAGAAACAGAGCAAAATGAGAATCCAGGTGCTGCTTTATTAATAGCCTCATAAGTGCTTGCTCTCTCTCTGGGACAGAGGTCTGTGATCCCACTGAGATAGTGTAGAGGCTTTGGCTCTAGGAATAAGTAGAATTTTTATCCCATATCTTTCTCACACCACTATATCTTGGAAGTCAACATACTCAGTGAGCTGTAGCTCCTGAAGACCTGGCTTGACATTCTGACCCTTTGCTTTAGAGTCAAGAAGTACGACATTCCAGCTGGTCTGTCCTGGGAGCCAGATGCTCAGAGGTCTGAAGCAGGAAGTTTAAGAAGGAGATTTCCTGGGTATTGCTTTCTAAAACTGAGACTTTCACAGTAGTAGCTGGATCAGTCAAATTAATAACCCCTTCCTTGTCAGAGAGAAGGGCAGAGTGGGACGGGAAAAGAGCTTGAAAAGGTTTCATCTCTAATAGAAATGGCATGTTGAGCAAATCAGTGCAATTGCTTTCATATTGTTAGTTCCAATCAGTGCACTGTAAATAGGTTGAGAAGGCCAAGAAGTGATGCATTAAATGGGATGCATCCTCAATTTTTCCCTTGGCCTTTGCTGTAATGCATTTCCTGGTGGTTTTTAAAACCTTACTCAGCTGAACATTTGGAGATGACACATTTTCAGGTACTGAAAATTTCTGTTTTGTGCATATGTGTTATTTAAAAATTATAAATGGGTAAAATAATGACAAGTTAAGAATTTGTATAATGAAGAGTATTTCCCTTTCACTTTCATTCCTCAGTTGCAAAATTTAGCTTCATAGAGGCAACTTGCTGTTATCAATAGTTTGGGACTCCATTTAAAAGATAGTCTGTGATAATACATACATATATGTATATACATTATTAAAGAAATGATAACGTTATACATGCTGTCCTAAGCCTTGAATGCTTCATTTAAAAGTATTTCACCCAAGGTGCTTTCTGGTACAGTTTTCTTGGTGGCACACGTATTTTGATGCAAATTGAAGATGGAGTTGAAGTTGAAATTATAAGTGAAGTCTTCAGTTATTTAGTTTCATAATAAATTGCCTATAGTCTGTGAGGTGTACATTATAGCTGTGGCATAATTCCATTGCCTTATGGAGATCATCATTGCTGTTACATTTGTTTTATCCTCTCCCTTTTTATCTTTAAGGGACCTTGTTCAGGGAGCTTGGTCTCCTCCTTTGAGTGATCAAGTTTAGATTCAGTTGCCCTCTTGTGCATGAGGGAAAAGAAAGCATTGTCATATATATGTAGACATTGTACTAATCACTTGCACGTAATTTAGCTCAGTTATGTTCAAAATGTAAATTGAGAACTATTTCTGGGTCACAGTCAATTTAGTGGGTCAGAACCAATTTTTTTTTTAAAATAACAGAGCATTTCAATGTATGTTTTATTTATATAGTAGGTACGGTTTCATGAAACCCTTTTTTTCTAGTATACATGTACGTGTACATATCTAGATAGCAATATTACCACATTATATAAAATATATTTTTTAAATCTAGGTTGTGGTCACAAAGTTTCAGAGTTACTGTGTTAGCTGCTTTGATCCACAGATTGACACTGTGAAGTAGCTGTGGTTATCCTCATTTCATAGGTGAGGAAAACTGGGTCTGGGAATATAGAATTGCCTTGCCCGAAGTAAAGGGTGGAGCTGGGGTTTGTGTTTTAAGTTTTTGGACTTAAAATTTCGTACTATTTTCCTTTCAAACATATATTGTTTTCTGTATTAGTTACTATTTTGTTTTTTGTTTTGCTTTTGTTTTTTTGTTGTTTTGAGATGGAGTCTTGCTCTGTCGCCCAGGCTGGAGTGCAGTGGCTCCATCTCGGCTCACTGCAACCTCCGCCTCCTGGTTCAAGCAATTCTCTGCCTCAGCCTCCTGAGTAGCTGGGATTACAGGCGCCCGCTACCACGCCTGGCTAATTTTTGTATTTTTAGTAGAGACTGGGTTTCACCCTGTTGCCCAGGCTGGTCTTGAACTCCTGACCTCCTGATCTGCTTGCCTCGACTTCCCAAAGTGCTGCGGTTACAGGCATGAGCCACACGCCTGGCCACTAGTTACTATTAATGGAAATGAATAACTGTCTTTACTTGAAACTTATGCTTTGCTAACCATGATTTAAAAAGTGTTCACCGTGTGTGTGTGTGTGTGTGTGTGTGTGTGTGTGTGTATGTGTGTATTCCAACCCAGTCTCTTTTGACTTCATAATTTAGAAAGTTAACTTGTGGAGTATCTACATGGTTTTATGTTTACCTTAATAGTTAGATTTTCCTCCAACAACCAAAAATTCTCCCCTCAACAAAGTGGGAGAAGCAATAGCTGCCGGCTAGCAGAAGCTAGAGACATGTCACTGCCAGTGCAGCCCGTGGGTCTATGTCAGCAACACCTGGGAGCATGTTGGAAATGCAGAATCTCTGGCCCTAGTGTGGACCTGAATCAGAGTCTGCATTTGATCTAGATTCCCTGATGACTGGAACATTGACATCTGAGATGTACGAGTCAAAGACACCAGGTCATTTATTAAAACATCAGTTAAGGAATTGAATGGGTTTTTATTTTTCAGTCATGCGACCTACAGTTACTGAGGATGTTCTGGCCCAAACCTGTGACTAGAGATGGGCATATAAAGATAAATCGTGAGTGGACTCTACTTGTAAGAAGCTGCAGTTCTAACCGGGAGGGAGTGATCATAACACACAAATGCAATCAAGTATTACAGATGCTCTGATAGAACTGTATATGAGGCGCAAAAAGGGCTGCTACCTAAATCCTTGGATGTGTGTGTAGGTTTTATATGGGTATTTAGTTGAAGAAGAGCGTGATGCTCTTTTGTTTTCTTTTTGTACAACAGTAAATGAATCCAAACTTTGTTGATAGAGTTGAATTATTCCCATGTGTTTTTCTACCACAGTTACCCATAACTAGTAATTTACTTGCTTTGCAGGTAAATTCTTGTTATCTTCACCCTCCGATGGGGGCCTTTGTTTCGTAAAGGGATAAGCAAGCTCTGCATTAGGTAGATGCCTTTAGGTAGATGCCTTTCGTGTCTGACTGACACAAGCGTTAGGGTAACCACAGTGGGGAATAGCTCCGCTGGTCCCAGCTAACCATCCCTGCTTCTCAATGCCGCATCCTTTTTACCCCTAGACTAAAAGGGAGAGCTTGAGAAAATATGCATAGCTAGGTCCTCCGGAGTTTTTCCTCACTCCCTTTTCGAGTTAACAATATGCCTAACAGGCTGTTTTCTGAAGTAAATTGGCAGAAAGTAGTGTTTGGGAATCAGAGATGGAATACTTGATTTGTCCGACTCCTCATTTAACTGTTTCTTGCTGCTACCTCTTGCACACAGCAAAAACCTTTTGAATATTAGCTGAATGATTTGGGTTCATATGGAGCAAATCAAGCAAGATACGTCTCAGCATCTCTCCAAGAGAGTGAGAATCCATTTCCTGCTCTGTATTTCACCAGCTATGTAACTTTGAATAAACCGTTTTACATGAAAATTGAGGCATAAATATATTTTGTATGTAGGTAGGATTTGGAGGATGAGTGGAGGAGTATGGAGGGACCAGGTCTGAAGGCACGTGTCTATGACCACTCTACTGCTTCTAAAACTGGACATTTCCATTTTAGATTTGATATATCGCTGCCAATTGCCGGATGACATTTTGTTTTGTTTTGTTTAAAAGCTTGCCTGTACGTCTCAGAGGCTGGGAGGTGAGTTACAATTTCCCTGTAGGTCACGGAATCTGCGAGGTGAGTTGCAATTTCCCTGTAGGTCACAGAATCTGGGAGGCAAGGCAGAGAGGACAGGGCATGCACTAATATGAAGGTCTACAGCTTAGCAGTGCTGGCTGGGAGGTACTGCATTTCATTTCATCCAGGGGCTTTCCTCCAAAAGGATCACCACCTAGGAATCAAAGCCCCATGCTCTTTCATTCTTTCATTGTTTTCAGAAATCTATTAGAATGGAGAAGACCTCCTTCCCCCTGCTTCTACTCATATAAATACAGTTCTTTCCATTTTCCCATTTTTCTTAAACATGATAATTCTGCCTTCTCTCTAAAGCTGAACTTATTTTCACAGCAACTTAGAGGCATTTTCCTTTATTTACTTGTCTATTAAAATGATGAGCTCTAAGTTAGAATTCTCTTAAACTTGTAGTCTGATTTAGGATAGTTATTAGCAGTTTTTCATTGAAACTCTCCCGGTTAGTTTATGCCTCTCTCCAAGGGAGCCGTTTCCTCTCCTTTCATCAGATTTGTATCTGTTTTTGAGACATTTGCCTGTACCTCTACATCTTTTGAAAACGTGAGCTCCCCTCTAAGGAATGCAGTAAGGACCCTTTGATGGTTAAGCTTAAAGAACTGAAAACTTTGGTCTGACTTAATAATTGATCTAAATAAAGCAGATAATTATGTGTTTATCACGAGGGCTTTTAAACATCTGCCTTTTCATGCTTCGAATATAGAGTCCATCTTTTCAAGTTGTTTCTTAAAAAAACCAAAAACATTCCACTTTTCTTTTTTGTTCTTTTTGACCTGCCCAGGATTGTCATCAGCCTGTGCCTCACTAAGTCTAAGTTCTGTTAGAGAAACAGAGTAAAGAAGGATATATTTGGAAGGGACAGACAGTTGTACTTCTGAAGACTTATTTGTTGTGATATTTTGGACTTTTCGTGTAGCTTCTTTATGACATAGTTTATTGAACCTTTCCAATCTTGTGGGTCTAAAGTAGAAATAACATGTTGTGGTTCTCAAAGTGTGATCTCAGAGCCAATCACATCAATCACCCAGGGCCTCTGTTTGATAATATGATCTCCAAGATTTTGTTCAGTTCTGATACTGTCTGATGCTCTGAAAATTTCCCATGATGTAACAGAATCTGATGAAGTATAAGAGGGGACCCAGGAATCCTTTTATAAAGTGGGTATGAGAAGACATAGTAATATGGTTTAGCTCTGTGTCCCCACCCAAATTTCGTCTCGAATTGTAATCCCCATGTGTCAAGGGAGGGATATGGTGGGAGGGGATTGGATCATGCGGGTGGTTCCTCCATGCTGTTCTCGTGATAGTGAGTGGGTTCTCACAAGATCTGATGGTTTAAATGTGTGTGGCAGTTCCCCCTTCTTGCTCTGTCTTTCCTGCCACTATGTAAGACGTGCTTGCTTCTCCTTCACCTTCTGCCATGATTGTAAGTTTCCTGAGGCCCTCTAGCTATGCTTCCTGTCAAGGCTGCAGAACTGTGAGTCAATTAAATCTCTTTTTCTTTATAAATTGCCCATTCTCAGGCAGTTATTTATAGCAGTGAGAGAACGGACTCATACAACATAGGTTCAGATAGAACATTTGAACCTGGAAATTAGGTTGTGAACAGCAACCTAAACCTTTTTTGCCTCATTGCGTAAGATCTCATTGTGAGCATTCTTTTCATACATTATGACCTTTAAAGGCAGTAAAGAACTTCTTGACAGTTCTTTTTAATTAACAGGTATGAAATATTTTTTCATGCAGTCTGTGGCCAAATAAAAGTTTCTCAATCCTGGCTGCAGGTTCGAATCTCTTAGGTTTTATAGGTGTCCTGGTGCCTGACCCTCTCACTCCCTGTCTTCTATCCCCAAGATTCTGATTGAATTGCTATGAGATGGAATTTGGACATCAGCATTTTCAAATGTGTTTCTTGGTGATTCTGGTATTTAACCAATGTTTAAATCGTTAAACATAAATCGGGATTTATAATCGTCATAAGGATATGGACAAATTATTTCCCCGGATTTGTGCACCCAGAGAATAAGAGTAGTAGAAAATTTTCTTTATGATGTAAGTTATTGAACGTTTCTTATCCTGTGGGTCTAAAGTAGTAACAACATGCAGTGGTTATTAAAGTGTGCTGTCAGACCCAAAGGCATCAATCACACAGGGATTTATTAGAAATGAAAATTATTGGAGTTCTCCCCAGACCTACTGAATCAGAATCTCTGGATCCAGGACCCAAAAATCTGTATTTTAATAAGACATTCCAGAGATATTGATGAACTCTAAAGTTTGAGAACCATCAGCATTGATTGTTGTATGATTCGGTGGCAGGGTATGAAAATCTTACCACAATGCCTGGCATGGTGCGAGTCTAGTAAGCAGAGTACTCGAGAGATAGTGCTATTGATTGCTTAGCAGTCTGAATTTGGCTTGGGGCTAGACCTGACAGTTCTTGGCTTAGCTACACTTTCAATTCTAAGACTGTTATTTATAAGGCAAATAGAGGCAAACTGAACCATTTCAAAGGTGTATCAGAACAACAAAACCTACTTACAGTCATTCTACTGTGCTCACTCTTCCATTCTTATACTTCTATTTCTCAGGGCCTAAACTGTGATGTTTTGATAATATCTAAAAGCAACTCACTTAATGATGGAGACTGCTGCCCTAACCCGCAAAGTGTTGAGCAACTAAAATGCAAGGAAAAGCTATTCATCCATAAATAGAAAAGATCTCTTCTCCAACACATCAAAAACATTATTTTTAATAGGAAAATAACAAATAAAGAAAAGGTTAAAAGGTAGACGTTTCTGTTTCCCCAATACAATTTTTTTGCAGACTATTTAAACAGGTTTCATTCCAGGAACCATAAAGCTCTTAGATATATGTGTATAGATCACAGAGATTAGATCACAGAGATTAGATTCACTCCCTCAATAACTCTAACAGCAGTGTGCTACTCTTGTTGGTAATGCTAGGTTTTTCTCAGTATCCCAAAGTCTCATTACTTCTTGCCTGGATTATGTATAGATTTCTAAATTGGGTGTTTCTTATTCATTTCTCCTAATCTGTCCTACATGGACTTTTAAATTAGTCTTTAGTAAATCATATTGTAACCAAGTGTTTCTTTCTCATAAATCCTTGGTCGATCTCTGCTGCATGCATGATAAAATTCAAACCCTTTTTTTGATGTGCAACATGTAAAAAGCTTAATTTTATCACGTATCTAATTTTTGTAACCCACTGGCATTATTTTACGTTCCTGTGTCCCATGTTTTTCCTATGTCATGATGTGCTTTTTATTCTCTATGCTCTGAACTTTCTGATCTCCATGCCTACATTCTCCTGTCTCTCTACCAAGGATGAACGTACTTTCTACATCATGTTTCAGAAAAATTATATGATCCACTGAGACTTCCATGATCCTCCACTTTATCTTAATTTCCAGAGGTTATTCATGCATCTTCATAAATTGCACCGTGTATTATCTTTAGTTTTGTACAATTTTTTTTCCTCCTCTATTTGATTGAAAATGTATTGAGGGCGAGCACAAAGGTGTGTAAAATTCAGTAACCGTATCTCCCACCCAAGCTCATTCTTCGCTTTGCTTAATATATTGACCCCTCTAGACTAGCTTTTATACCATTTCTAAATATCAAATCCGATACTCTTTCTTCTGAAAGTTAAGACTACTAATTAAGGCTACTAATTAAACTAAGATGGGGAATAATTTCTGTACAACACAAAAAATTATGTGTCAAAGCCAATTATAAAGAAGTAAAATGCCGGCAAATATATCATAAGAGTACTATAACATTGCATCCTTATTAACTTCATCATGTTGTTTACTTCTTTTCTGTAGGTGATTTTCTTCCACCCCCACCTCCACCTCTAGATGATTCCAGTGCCCTTCCATCTATCTCTGGAAACTTTCCTCCTCCACCGCCTCTTGATGAACAGGCTTTCAAAGTACAGGTAAGAGCTGAAGTTAAAGTCATGTTTATAAGCCATCCTAGGGAGCTCATGAATTTCATGATTGTTTCTGTGCTGGATAAACATTTATCCAGAGCCTATTGAGAGCTTTACAACTTACGAAGATCTAAGGTCCTTTAATGCAACATACCCAACTCAAGCTTTCCAGAGTTCTGCTGGCTTACCCTCTGAAGCCCTCGAAATACTTTTGCCTACTAATTTTGTTTCAGATCCCAAAGCCATTTTTTTTTTAGGAATACTATTTGAGAAGGCAACATTTCCTTGTTATTTTGGAGGACATACAGCCATATCTTTTTATTGCGATGTTCTCTATCTACAAACATTGCATTCAAGTGAGTAAGGCTGACATTTTAAGGTTGTAGTTGGTTAATGTGGATCCGTTTGGTCAGCAACATTTTTCTAGCAAAAGCAAATAAAATATCCTTAGGATTTTCTCTTCTGGGTAAGTTCAAGGGTGCACATTATACATATCAATTATATAGAACTCTTGGGTTCCAGAGAGTGGTAATTGCAAAGTAACTCGGGGCTGGAATCAGATGTGACATTAGAAGTGGTTCTCAGACTGTGATCATAGGTAACTGCTGAAAGCTGCCACCATTTAAGCTGAAGAAGTTCTTTATGTCAAGAAGAAAATCTAATAAAGTAATAGAATTATTGTTATAGTTTTAGGTGTGACTATGTTCATATAGATATATTGAAGAAAAAAATGAGTCTTCTTTGTCTTTCAGAGAAACATTGGAAATATTTGTAGATAAAATGGAATGGCGTCTGGTAATTTTTTTCAAAATAATAAGGGTTGGAAACTATTGAGTGAGAACATGGGTGAAATAGGGTTGGTTATGATTTGATAACTGTTGGGTGCATGGAAGTTTGTTCTGTTATTCAGTCTACCTTTTAAAAAATATCTAATATCATTTGTGGAACATACAATATACTGACTTATTGCTCATTAATTTTTTCATTTGTTTTACAGTATTATTTTTTCTTTTTAATTTTTGTAGCTACAAGTAGGTATATGTATTTATGGCATACATGAGATATTTTGATATAGGCATACAGTCTTTTAAACATATACCTTTGTATATGTTTAAAATATCTTATAATAAGAAGTATAAAAGAGAAAAAGTCTTAGGGAACAACTGCTTAAATGGTTTGTTCTATTATTTGCCTTTCTTTCTCCTAAATTTGAGGTTGAAAGAGACAAAGAAAGAAATGATTCATTCGCTCAACAAATATTCGGTATTCCTATGTGGGCATTATTCAAGCACTAGGAATGTTATAGCAAAAAAGGCAGACACCACTCTATCCTCAGGGAACGTAAAAGTTAGTGGGACTAGTGGAAATAAACAAGATACATACATTACAAAGTACGTTAGAATGGATAAGTGGAGAAACAGGGATGGGGTCAAGGCTTACCTACTAGGATAGGCATCATCAATATGGCCCCACTGAGAAGGCGACACTTAAACGAGGACTTGAAGAAGGAGAGGAGGGAATGAGTTCTAGAGATTTCTTGGGGAGTGTATTTTCATATAGTAGATATTAAGAAGTAGCAAAGGCTTTTGATATTATCTATCATTTGAAATCAGTAAATTGCAGTTGTAACCAGTTAAGTACCAATTCAGTTTCTGGAGTGTAGATCTTTTAAGTGTATTAAAAAATATGTGTATTGCAAATATAGGCCATGAATTTCTTGCATTTTATTTTGGTGTATACTAATAAAATCAACTATCAGATGCCAATGATGAATGAGAGTCCTATAAAGTTTGTATTTATTTTATGCAACAGATAGAACCCTTGGCAAATAAAACCAATATGAATGATTTTTCTTAGTTTTAGTCATTTTTTAATAAAATGAAGAAATCTTGAGCTTTGGCTTTAATATACCTTTGGTCCTACTTTGCTGAGGTTGGCTTTTTGCATATTGTTTAATATGTACAATTTTTAAAGTCACTGACTCTGTTTCCTCTCTTAGATTGTCATAGAAACTATTTTGTTGCATTTTAAATCTTTAGTTCTCACAATGTTATTTGAAGTAGTGACAGAAGACTTGTGATTGAAAACTAGTTACATAGATTATTCTAGTTGTGTGATCTTGAGCAATGCATGCTGAGTCCCAGGTTCCTCTTCATTAGAAACAAAACAAATATATATACCTCTTACAACTAAATGAAATACAGATGGATTTGAAAGTATTAAACTGAAAGGGCTATACAAATATTTTGATGTTATCTTAATAATCACTATTAATATGTAAGAAGAATAGTAAGGATTTTCCAGTGGGTTCCATTAAAAAATTCAAACATGGGGCTTTCAAAAGACAATGAAGAGTTTTTTTTCGGGTGGACCTTGTTCTGTTAGATGTACTCAAGCCATGGCTTTGTTTTTGAAGAGGAAGGAAATAAACAAAACGCCTGTTGCCATGTTGGCTTCTGTTCTCTGTAAAACAGAAGGGAGGAAGATAAAAAATAAAATACAGTTTGCCAAATGGAAAAGGACAAATCTGGTAGGGAGAGGCCTGTTATTTTTGAGACGCTTCATATGGAAGATTGTTGATACGTTCAAAAGAAAATGAATGTGCCCTCCCCTTGTGTAAAAGTGACTTAGATGTGATAGTGGCTTGGCCCTGCTATGGCCCAGGTTTGTACCACCTATAGAAATGAGCCATGGTATAGCCTAAAGTAGCATGATCACTGGAGAAAATTCTGCACATTTTCCTCTCAGCTATGGTAAAACCTCATGTTGCCAAGTCCAAATTATAGCTGGTAAATGTGTGTTTTTATGTAGAAGACTGTTTATGTTTCCAGCCAGATTTTCAGGTCAGAGCCAAAAGTACGTCTACTAAGAGTGATTATAAGAGTTGTAAGATTTTGAGAGCAGAAAGGGACCTTAGAGATCATTTAGTCCAACTCTGGCACCAGGCATCTAGTTACAGTCCTTTCAAGTATTTGCTAAATTAATTTCCCTTTTTTTTTTTTTTTCCGGAAATGGGGAAACTGAGATCCAAGAAGGGATGGATCCTCTGGTTTCTGACAGAGGTCTTATTGAATCTGAAAAATCTTGACTCCTGGCCTTGACCTTCTTCCTGCTGTCTCAGATGACCCATGAACTTGGTTTTGCTTTAGTCCCCTAGCAGACTGCAAGGCTCTGAGATTCATTGCAGAGGGTTACACGTTTTTATTTGGAAAGACCAGGTAACGCCGGAATTTTGCTTGGCTGTCTGAATTTTTGATATATGCTATAAGCTTTTATTTCTTCAAAAAAGGCAAATAAATATTTAGCCTTAAGGATTCTTGGTTTAACAATTCTCATTTTCATGTGGAAAGATGAAACTTGGAAAACAGGTGAAGGATTTGCTTTTCCGTCAGGATCAACGTGACCTCCATGCCTGTGATGTTTGTAGTGACACTTCAGCCATCACTTTGTTAATTCATTTGTTCTTCATTCATTCAGTGTAAATTGAATACTTCTTATAAGTAGACATATATGCCAGTGACTATAGCCTTAGAACTTGGCATCATAGGTTTAATGCTCTGAGTCTCAGTCTTGGGACGGTCAGTTAGTTTTATTTATTTACTTATTTATTTATTTTGAGACAGAGTCTTGCTCTGTCACCCAGGCTGCTGTGCAGTGGCCTGATCTTGGCTCACTGCAACCTCCACCTCCCAGGTTCAAGCGATTCTCCTGCCTCAGCCTCCCAAGTAGCTGGGACTACAGGCGCCCACCACCACGCCTGGCTAATTTTTTGTATTTTCGGTAGAGACGGGGTTTCACTATATTGGCCAGGTTGGTCTCAAGCTCCTGACCTTGTGATCCATCCACCTTGACCTCCCAAAATGCTAGGATTACAGGCATGAGCCATCGCACCCAGCCAGTTATTTTTATTCTTATCTGACCCCACAGTTGGTCATTTCTTCCTCTTTTCAGCCAGGCCATGGGCAAGTATTAGTATTATATAACATTGCTTAGGGTAGTTACAAAGAAGATACGTGTCTCAGAATTTTGGACTTGCAAGAGAATTAGAGTTAATACATTCAAGTTCCTTTCTATTGTTTGAATCTTGTAATTTTTTCCTACATAACAAAATGTTTATGGGGAATTATGATAGGTGAGACAGTGCTGCAGGGTAAGGAGATGGATCAGATACTCAGAATCATGTTCGGAAGATGCATATACACAGTCATTTAAGTCGTTTTATGGTAAATTATGCTTTAGTCATCATACGTTGATCAGAAGCATAATCTAAGTCCTAAATTAGTGGTGGAGAGTGAGGGAAGTAAATTAACTGTGATTGGAGAGAGGCAAGAAGGATTCATAGAAACAATTTAAATTGAACTGAACTTTGATGGCTGGGTGGGACCTTAATTTTCAGATAGGGGAGTAGATTTTTCAGCAATAAAATAAAAGAATTAAAACACGGAGGAAGGAGAGCTCAAAGTAGGGGTGATAGGCCCTGTGTTTCTAGCTGTGGAACCTACTCTTAGTTCTGAAACCATTGACAATTTATTGTAGGGGCTTGTTATTATTTTAAATATAAGGGTGATATCCCCAGAACTGTTGTTGGATGCCAAGTGATACTGTTAACATAAATTAAGGCAAAACATGTTGCACTTGCAGGAAACCCCATGCAAACAATTCTGAGTTGTCTGGTAGACTTCCTTCAGATCCGTGGGGACTCACCTGCTGACATCTGATGGCTTTGAATTCAGGGGCTCAATATTTAACTTCCTCTTTTTATGATATCTTTGTTCATCTTTTCTTGGTGACTTCCAGTTGACAACTTCTAATTCTGCTTCTCTGTTTGTTTCCCAGTCCTGTGGCTTGCTTTTATTTGCCTACTATTCAGTATTTGCATACCTCTGGTTTTCATCTCTCCTTTTCTGTTTGGTCCTGCAAAATGGCCAGGCTTGCTAATATAACTCCAGGCCCTCCTCATTAGAAAACAGAAGGGTTTTGTGCATTGGTGATTACTTCAAATGTTAAACATTTCTCTTTGTTATTGAGTAGAAGTGTGTCCCTTTATGATATCCTCACATTGATTTTCTTTCCCCTTTTAAGAAATGATGCAAAGTCAGAGGAATGATCAGGCCAGGAGAGAGATAGGCGCTGTATGTCTCAAGGAGTCGATGAGTAAAGCTACTGAAAGATGTTACTTTTCAAAGGAGTAAGCACAGAGTAACCTGAGCTGTGCCCAGAATTAGTGGAAAAGTAGAGAAATCTCTGAAATTGTTTATTTTAAAGTCAGCCTCCAAAAGCTCTTGAGCATCTATTCTTGTGAAAACAATTCAAAGCTCATATATATGTATGATGAATAGTGGCTTATAATCTTTTCTTTTTTGAGACAGAGTCTTGCTCTGTTGCCCAGCCTCTGCCTCCTGGGTTCAAGCGATTCTCCTGTCTCAGCCTACCGAGTAGCTGGGACTTTACAAGCACGCCCCGCCATGCCCGGCTAATTTTTAGTATTTTTAGTAGAGATGGGGTTTCGCCACATAGGCCAGTCTGGTCTTGAACTCCTGACCTTGGGTGATCTGCCCACCTCGGCCCCACGAAGTGCTGGGATTACAGGTGTAAGCCACCATGCCCGGACTCATTTTCCTACTTACTAATTTTACGTGTTTAGTTTAACAATGATAATTTGAAAATCAATTCAAGTTTTAGCAAAACTGGCACCGGAATTTTTTTTTTTTTTTTTGAGATGGAGTCTCACTCTGTTGCCCAGGCTGGAGTGCAGTGGTGTGATCCCGGCTCACTGGAAGCTCTACCTCCTGGGTTCATGCCATTCTCCTGCCTTAGCCTCCCAAGTTGCTGAGACCACAGGCGCCCACCACCACGCCTGGCTAATTTTTTTATTTTTTTATTTTTAGTAGAGACGGGGTTTCACTGGGTTAGCCAGGGTGGTCTTGATCTCTTGACCTCGTGATCCACCTGCCTCAGCCTCCCAAGTGCTGGGATTACAGGCTTGAGCCACCTCGCATGGCTGGCACTGAAATTTTTGTCTTGTGATTCTTGTGATTCTTGTGATCTAGGACTATCATGGTCTCAGGTATAGAACAACAGGATTTTACTTTTAGACATAAAGAACTCAAACCCACAGTATGGCCACGTTCATTCATGAACTCACAGAAATAGCCAGCTGAACTGGCTTTACGTGGGTTGGACCACCTTATCATAAAAGTCTGTCTTTCTGCTGCCAGTTAGTGTGATAGAGGAGGAGGAGGCTGGGTATGAAAAGAGATCTCGGCTGTGGAGGTTAAGAGTAGAGGTAGTGGACAGTGTTGCCAGGGCAAAAACAACATGGTCAGCTAAAGCTTTAATGTATTCTAAAATGCTTGTTTTCTATAGGCTGAGAATACAAGGATATCTTGATCCATGAAAACATACCAAAGAGATGATTGAGATGCTTATTTCTTCCTGGCCCTTTGCCTAGTTCCTTTTGGGTCAGCAAGCCCCAGTTGATTTGTAGCTTGTTTGTGACTCTGACAGCAACAGTAGCAGCAGCAGCAGAAGAAGCAGTAATAGCAGGAGCAGCTTGCTTTGCAATTATCTCTTACTTTTATTCCACATATGTAGGTCATTGTGTGTTTATTAAGGCTGGGTAGGCTCTTAGGCATGTCACTGGCTCTGGTCATTGTGACTTTCTAGAAGCGAATGTCACAGTTTTCCTGGTTGCTTTTTGCTCTTAATCATCATCTGATTGGTTATTCAGATAAGAAGATGGACATTTTTGTTGTCTGGACTTGTAAAAACCCCTCTGACAGTAGCCGACCTAGAGTCCAGGGGAGTATTCCAATATTTCATTTAGCACTAGGAAACTTTTCATGGAATATCATAGTTTCTCTTCTTTACTTTTTAAGAACTTAAAGAGGTAAAACTTTCCCCTGGGATTGATAGTGGAGTATGTATACATATACACATACCCACCTACTCACCTATATCAACCTGATTACCACTGCCACCACTACCTTGAAATAATCTGTGACACATTTATACTCTCTGCAGTGAAAGATTGGTTAACTGCTGGACAAAAAAAAAAAAGTCTTGTGGAGAATTGATGGTGGTTAGTTCTGTTGAATGTAGGGATTACCAATGAGGTTAGCTTTGCCTTAGCTCCTGAGTTTCTGTATAGGGAGTAATACACTATGCTTGCATATTTCAGAAAATTTCCTTTGCTCAAAGTTAAGTGAAACTATAGTTGGTTCTTTTTGAGTCAGTGAAAGTTTTATCCCAATTTGTCTCTCCCATCAAGAGTCTTAGTGGTTTCTTCAAAGGTGAAATGTACTTACTGTGTTTTTTTATTTTAACTTACAAAAAAGTAGTGGGTCTTTTTCTACTTATAAAAAAGTAATGTCAGCCGGGCGTGGTGGCTCACACCTGTAATCCCAGTACTTTGGGAGGCTGAGGCAGATGGATCACCTGAGGTCAAGGAGTTCGAGACCAGCCTGGCCAACATGATGAAACCCTGTTGTTACTAAAAATACAAAAATTTGCTGTGTGTGGTCATGTGTGCCTGTAATCCCAGCTACTCCAGAGGCTGATGCAGGAGAATTGCTTGAACCCGGAGACAGAGGCTGCAGTGAGCTGAGATTGCACCATTGCCCTCCAGCCTGGGTGACAAAAGTGAAACTCCATCTCAAAGAAACAAACAAACAAAAACAGTCACGTAAACAAATCAAACGACGTAGATTAGGTATTTTCAAATTTATTTCTTTATGAGGGAAAAATTGTGATCTGCTTATACGTCCTGCTCCCAATAAACACGCCAAATGATGCTTGAACATTCTTTTCCTCCGTGCTCCATTCCACGTTTTATTAAAATAATTTGGAGAACATGTTGTAACATTTTTAACTTTATAGCAAATCTCTTTTGAGAATTGTTTCTTGCATTACATTTTATAACCACATTAGTAATAAACTTTAACTTTTACCTGTTTGCTGTGCTATTTTCTATTTACTATTTTTTTCTCGGATTCATCATCTTGATTCTTTTCTTTTTTGTTCTTTTTTTCTGCCATAGTACTTCATTAAGTAATTTTACGGGAAGGCTACATGCATGATGTATTTCCTGAGTCTTTGTATATCTAAAATGAGTTATTATTGCCTTCATATTTGAGTAAAAGCTTGGCTATAAGTAGAATTCTCGGGTCAAATTTGCTTTCCTTCAGTATCGTACCAAGATTTGCACACTATCATTTGGTATCATTTAGTATTCAGTGCAGCAGATGAGAAATCTGATGCCAGTCTGATTCTTTTTCCAGATTAGTAAATTTTTCTTGTTTGGTCTATAGGCTTTATTTGCGGGATTCAGCAATTTTTCTAAACTGTGTCTAGACACAGCTCACTTTTAACCTATTCTGCTATTTCTACTCAAGTCAAGGTTTTCTTTATCTACATGGAATTTTCTTCTTTCTTTTCTTCTTTTTCCTTTCTTTCTTTCTCTTTCTTTCTTTCTTTCTTTCTTTCTTTCTTTCTTTCTTTCTTTCTTTCTTTCTTTCTTTCTTCTTTCTTTCTTTCTTTCTTTCTTTCTTTCTTTCTTTCTTTCTTTCTTTCTTTCTTTCTTTCTTTCTTTCTTTCTTTCTTTCTTTCTTCTCCTGAGCTCAGGTGATCCTCCTGCCTCAACCACCTAAGTAGCTGGGACTAAAGATGTGTACCACCATGCCTAGCTTATTTATTTATTTATTTATTTATTTATTATTTTATTTTTGTAGAGACAGGGTCTTGCTATTTTGGCCAGGCTGATCTTGAACTCGTGGCCTCAAGCAGTTCTCCTGCCCTGATGCCTCTCAAAGTGCTGGGTTTACAGGTGTGAGCCACTGCTCCCAGTCAAGATTTTCTTATAATATGTTGAAAATATATTTTAATCTTTCATTCACCTTTTTCTTCTTTGTGAACTCCTACTACATGGAATTGGATTTCTTCTCTATTCTTCATATTAGTTTTCTTTTTCCAAGAGTTCTACTACATGGAGGGATTTCTGTTGCTTACTTCCCTTTTATATTCTTAATTTTTGTGGTGATAGTCTGCTTTTGACTTATAAATGCTCTATAAAACTGAATTTGGGGAGAATATTTGGTAGGAGTGGCTCTGAATATCTGTTGTTCAGGGTAGCTAGCTTGCATTTAAACCTTTATCTTTTATCTGAATTGGGAATATATAGTTATTTAAATGCAGGGTGGCCATAGGGTATATACGTTCAGTCTTCAACCAAACATGTAATTAGGGGATGCAGGCCAGCAGAAGAATTGTCCTTAGATGCACAGGTCAAGAGCAGACTAGCAAGGTTAATCTGGGTCCTCAAGGCTAATGGTTTGGGGATTCATAGGCAGGTAGCAAAGCCCCTCCCTTACATGCCATGCATGTATGCCAGGTGAGGGCCACAGGAGCTGTGGCCAGCCCTTACGTGTATTGGTCTCTAGTTGAATTCTCAAGCCCCTTCGATTTCCTCCCTCATTGTGTTTTCATCGGTGACTTTGCTTCTTGCTGACACACTGTCACCAGCAGTGCTGGGAATTGTGGCAGAGTCCTTTTTGTTAGAAAGCATAAACTCATTAAATCAGTTAACTGCTCTTTTGACTGACTTTCATTAAATACCCCTAAGGTCCATTCTAAAGAGCCTTGCCCCACCCCCTCACCCTTTTTGTTGTGGCAGTTCCTGGTATCCTGCTCAGGTCCTGGTATCTTTTGCTATGTATCTCAAGCTCACTTTGCTGCCTGTGAGGAGTTCATCACAGAAAACGTGCTCTCTGATAGCATTATCTAAGCCAAAGAAAGCTTCAGAGACAGCATAATGCGATGGTTAACACTGCAAGTGCTCTTCCAGGCTTCCTGGGTTCCCATCTGGCTTCCTGCTTACTAGCTGCATGACTGTAGCGTGCTGCTCAACCTTTCTGTGGCCCACTTAAATCCTCTGTGAAATGGGTGATTGATTGTTGTGAGGTTTCAAAGACATAATGCACGTAAAGAATATTTTATGTAATTGACATGTCCTAAAACTTAGTAAATATTTTCACTGTTGTGATATTTTGGGCTAGCAGGTCTCTGTGCTGGGTTTTGCCACAGTTGTCACTGACATTTGATTTGCACCATGCCTTCTCAGAGTTCACCTGTGATCCCATCCCTTGATATTATAAGGTTCAGGATTTTATATATATATATGTGTATATATATACACACACACATATATACACATATATATACATATACATATATATATATTTTTTTGCAAAAGAAATACTCCCACAAACTTCCTCTGTAAAATGAATGATTGAATTAAATAATTATGTAGATTTCTTACAGCTCTAAAATTCAATGCCTTGGTAATAAAATATCACTTCTTTGTAATTTCATGGTGATTTATAATTTGCAAAATACATTGTAACAGCACAAGTGTAATTTAACTAATGAAATAAAAATGAGGATCCAAGAGTTGCAGGAACTTGTTTAGATCTCACAATTGTCATGAAAGCAGTTACTTATTTTTAAATAGACAATAACAAAATCATTTCGGGGACTTTTTACAAATGAGAGAACGTAGATACTCTTAAATCCTCAAAAAGCAGCCAGTGTAATCAATAATATACGTTGATGTTTAATAACCAGGAACCTCCGAGGTAGTTTTCTTTGTAATTCGTTAGTGGAAGATTAGCACATCTTCCATCCCGGCCTCTAGCATATTTTCTGACAAACCCCTCGTAGATTGTATAATATACCTTTTATCCATGGATTTGGTAAGGAAGCCCTATTGGGCCCACAAATCTTTTCAGTTCTTTTGTAATTTACATAATCCAATCAACAGGGGCACAGAAACACCTTGTTCTGAAAGAAGGAGTAAAAGGGAGTAGAGGATGCTGACACCAAAAACCTAGGGCACTAACTCATATTTTATCCCTGAATATAGTACTTGGAAACTCTAATGTTTTAGAAACGTTTTCTGTTCATAGCTGATTTTGCTTGATCCATTCAAAAGTTAAGCATTTTTGTACTCTTACTATATAACTTAAAATGTATTATAGCATGGGGTGTTTATAACCAATCCTTGAGGGGTTAAGCTATTATTATCGTTATTTTATCATTAGCTTTTGTGAGTTTGACTTGTACAGGGCCTCCTAGCCTGCAAATTCCAAAATTGACATCCTTTTTTTTTTTTTTTTTTTCTGAGACAGGGTCTTGCTGTGTTGCCTAGGCTAGAGTGCAGTGACATGATCTCCACTCACTGCAGCCTCCACCTCCAGGGTTAAAGCCATTCTCCCGCCTCAGCCTCCTGAGTAGCTGGGATTACAGGCACATGCCACCACATCTGGCTAATTTTTGTATTTTTTTAGTATAGATGGGTTTTCACCATGTTGGCCAGGCAGGTCTCGAACACCTGACCTTGTGATCTGCCCACCTCGGCCTCCTAAAGTGCTGGGATTACAGATGTGAGCCACTGGGCCCAGCAGACATTGCTTTTTTTAATAAAAGACTTTCATGTACTTTATCTCGCTTGAACCTTTAGACAACTTCTGCAAAGGCAAAGGTAGGGAGGATTCTCCATCTAGTATCAACGAAGGCTCTGGGGCTCTGAGGTTAAGCAGCATTCCAGGTTTCCATGGCATTAACTGTCCCAGGCAGGGATGAAGCTCTCTGTCTTTTTGAGACGTGCCAGTCCATTTCTCTCTCCATTGCCATCGCTGCTGTATTGTTACTGTCCCTTTATATTCATTTTTAGTGAAGGAAACAAAACAGCAGTTGTCACTTTCCTTTCCCAGTAGTTTCATTATTTGCTCTCACCAGTTCTGTTGCAGGATCCTCTATTGTAATATTGTCTTCAGATTTTAAAAAATGTATCTCTACATACTGGAAGAAAGCACTGTGGTGGAAAATACAGGAAAACTGTGTACAGACCTGTTAAATGAAAATGTTTTCATAATTTTTAGTTAGTTTTATTTGTATTTTACCAATAAAATTTAGTAAAGATGTCAATGTCAATCTTTCTTACTATGGAAATAAGTAAAATTTCGCCAACTAGTGGAAAAAAAGTTTCTGTGGCAGTTTTTTTTTTAAGGAATACGGGATGGATACAAGAATGAGAGCATTAATATTATAAGAAATACAAGTTTTCTGTTATTTTTTGAAATAAAAATTTGGTTTCTGAGAGCCTTAAAAAATGAATAAATTCCCTTCTTTCCTGATAGTTTTTGTTGTTCCCTTGGGGATTAAAGGAGTGTGAATGTATCCTACAGCCACTTCCTCTCTGAACTGTAGATGACACATCAGGATGTGATTTGGGGTAGATCAAGCCTTGGAGTCGAATCTCAGTGCCTTCAGCCGTAGAAGTGGTATGATAGTATGATAATTCCACATGTCCTGTCTTCTGGGCTTTTTGACATTCATAGCATTTCTAAACAAGTGAAGGATTTATCTTAACAAATAAAATTTTAATATTTTTTCATTATTCTTGCGCTTTAATTCTTTCCATTAGAAATTATGTCATCCCCATATTTAGAGCAATGAATAATTGCATAACTTTTAAATTGTATATTGGATGGTATGGTGTATATTGAAAAGAGAATGAAAACTATCCCCTGAACGGAGATTTACTGATTCAAGCCATCACGTTCTGTAATATATGCACTTCAGAGTGAAAGTTCAGTGTCAGAACTTCATAGAGTGTCTGGCCAGCTAGAGTTAGGTATTTCATGAAGAGATGACCAAACAATTGAACAGAAAATACAGCAACCAGAAGAGTATTTCACTGTGCACATTCAGTAGACTTCCTCATTTTTATTATCATTTTATATCAAGCCATTTTATAAGTAGAGATGTGTGTAGAGGATCGTCTTCATTTCCTTTTAGCTCATTGAAAGTCATACAGTGTCACTTTAGTCATTCTCTTCTTGCCCAGTGGGGATAGAAACCAGTTTTGGGCCATGGCAACTATATAGAAGTATTTTCATAGAGTTACAGATTCATTAAATGAGACCCTCTCTCCTCCCCTTCACACCCACTGTGTTTCTGTCTATAATGAGGATTTAAGCAACAGTCCCAACATGAACTAGCTCACTTCAGTACTAGGGAAATGGCTCTTGCATGGGTTTACCACCTCCTCTGATTCTGGAACAACTGTTCTTTTTCTGACAGCTTCTTCTACCTCTTCCAGGCAGGCACAACTCTTGATGACTTGAACCTCCTATGTTCTTTTTTTTTTTCCCCATCTTGTAAAATTATGGTAAAATACACATAATATAAAATTTACTATCTTCACCATTTAATGTTCTGTTCAGTAGCAATATGATGAAGTACATTCATATTGTTGCAACTATCACCAGTATCCATCTTCAGAACTCATTTCATCTTGCAAAACTGAACCTCTATACTGCTTCACCAATAACCCCCCATTCCACTCTCAGCCAGCCCCTGGAAACCACCATTCTACTCTCTGTCTCTATGATTTTAACTTCACAAGCACACAGTAAAATTGTAATCATATTGTACTTGTCTTTGCAACTGGCTTATTTTGCTTAACATAATGTCCTCAAAGTTTATCCATGTTGTAGCGTATGTCGTGCTATATATATGTCATGTTCTGCTTATCCATTCTTGTTAATAGACATTTGGGTACTTTCCCCATTTTACCTAAAGTGGGGATAATGCTGCTATGAATATGGGTGTACAAATAACTCTTTTGGACCCTGCTTTCAGTTATTTTGAGTATATACCAAGAAGTGAATTGCTAGAGAACATGGTAGTTCTATTTTTAATATTTTGAGGAACATTCATACCATTTTCCAGAGCAGCTGTATTGTTTACCTTCCTCACAACAGCACACGAGTTCTGATTTCTCCACGTCCGTGCCGACACTGTTTTTTGTCTTGATAATAGCCATCCTAATGGGTGCGGAGTGATAGCTCGTTGTAGTTTTGATTTGCATTTCTCTAATGATTACTGATTTTGAGCATCTATTCATGTATGTGTTAGACATTTGTGTATATATATATATATATATATATATATATATCTTTGGAGAAATGTCTATTCAAGTTCTTTATTCATTTTTGAATTGGACTTTTTTTTCTTTTTGAGTTTTGTAAGTTCTCTATATATTCTGAATATTAATCCCTTATCAGATATGATTTGATAATACTTTCTCCCATTTTGAAGATTGCCTTTTTTCTCCATTGATACTGTCTTTGATTTTTAATTTCTATGAAATTAGATTTGTCTCTTGTGTTATCTGTGCCTTTTGTGTCATATTAAGACATTCATTGCAAATTCAATGTCATGATGCTTTTGCATACGTTTTATTCTGTTCTACAATTTTAGGTGTCACCTTTAGGTCATGGATCCATTTCGAGTTAACTTTTATAATTATGCTAGGAAAGAGTCCACCCTTACTCTTTTGTGCGTGGATATTAAATTTTCCCGGCACCATTTGTTGAAAAGACTGTCCTTCCCGTATTAAATGATCTTGGTGCCCTTGTAGGCAGTTACTTGAACATATATCTGAGGGTTTATTTCTGGACTCTCTCTTATGTGTTATTATGCCAATAGCACACTGTTTTGCTTACTTTAGCGTTGTATTAATTTTTGAAATCAGGAAGTGCCCGTCCTCCACCTTTGTTCCTTTTTATTCAGGATTGTTCTGCCTATTTTAGGTCATGTGATATTCCATATGAATTTTAGGATAAGTTTTTCTACTTTTTAAAAAATGTCACTGGGATTTTGATCAGGACCGCATTAAGTCTGGATATCATGTTGGTTAATATTGACATCTTAAGTTATATTAAGTCTTGCATTCTATGAACATGAGATGTCTACCATTTATTTAGGTCTTCTTTAATTCCTTTCTGAAATGTATCCAAGTTTTCATTGTTCAAGGCTTTTAACTATTTGTTCACGTTAATTTCTAAGTATTTTGTCTTTTATTTTTTGATGCTATTGTGTATGGAATGATTTTCTTAATTTCCTTTTTGAATTGTTCATTGTTGATACAAATGTAAGTGATTTTTGTGTAGTAACTTTATATGCTCTACTTGGCTAAATTCACTATTTAGTTCTAATAGTTTTTGTGTTCAATCTTTAGGGTTTTCTACATATAAGATTATGTCATCTACAAGAAGAGATGATTTAATTCTTTCTTTTTAATTTTGACACCTTTAATTTTTTTTTCTTCCCTGATTACTCTGATGAGGACTTCCAGTATCACACTAAATTGTTATGGCAAAAGCTGGTATTCCTAATCTTAGAGGAAAAGCTTTCATTCTTTTATCATTGAGTATGATTTTCTCTGTGGGTTTCCATCTGTGGCTTTTGCTATGTTGAGATAGTTTTCTTCTATTCCCAGTTTGTTGAATATTTTTCTTATGAAAGGATATTGAATTTTGTCAAATGCTTTTCTGTGTCAATTGAGAAGCTAACTTTTTTTTCATTGTTAATATAATATATAACCTTGATTTCATTTTGTTTGTTGAGTATCCGTTCATTACAATAATAAATCTCACTTGACCATGGTATATAAAACTTTTAATGCTATTAAATTTGATTTGGGATATTTGTTTGAGGATTTTGCATCAATGTTTATTAGGGATATTGTTCTGTAGTTTTCATGTAGTATCTTCGTCTGACTTTGATGTCACAGAATGAGTTAGGAAGTGTTTCCTTCTTTTTAATTTTTTGGAAAGATTTGAGGATAATTGTTGTTAGTTCATGTATCAGTGTTTGGTAGAATTTACTAGTGAAGCCATAGGTTCCAGATTTTTTCTTACTCAGATTTTGGATACTGATTCAATCTTCTTAGCATTCGTAGCATATTCAGATTTTTTATTTGTGGTTTAGTCTTGGTGCATTTTGTGTTTCTTGGAAATTTCCCTGTCATCTGGGTTATCGAATTTATTGCCACACACTTGCTCATAGTACTCTCTTAAATCTTTTTTATTTCTGTAGAACTGTTAGTAATGCCCCTACTTTTATTTTTGTCTTTTGTAGTTTGAGTCTTCTCTCTCTCTGTCTCTCTCTCACTTCATCTAGCTAAAGGTTTGTCAATTTTGTTGATCTTTTTTAAGAACTATTGGATTTTGTTAGTATTCTCTATTATTTTTCTATTCTCCATTCTACTTATTTCTACTCTTATCTTTATTATTTCTTCCCTCTGGTAGATTTGGGTATAGTTTTTTTTTTTCTTTTTTTCCAAGTTTCACAATCTGTAGGTTTAGGTTGTTGGTTTGACATCTTTCTTATCTTTAAATTTAATGGTGTATAGCTATAAATTGCCTCATTAGCACTGTTTTCACTGTTTCCCATATGTTTTGGTATGTTTTCTTTCGTGTTCATTCCTTTTTAAGTATTTTTCTATTTCTCTTGTGATTTCTCCTTTGATCCATTGTTTGTTTAAGAGCATATTATTGGCTGGATGCAGTGGCTCACACCTGTAATCTCAGCGCTTTGGGAGGCCTAGGTGGGTGGATCAAGAGGACAGGATTTTAAGACTAGCCTGGCCAACATAGTGAAACCCCATCTCTACTAAAAAATACAAAATATTAGCCGGGTATGGTGGTGGGTGCCTGTAATCCCAGCTACTCAGGAGGCTGAGGCAGGAGAATCGCTTGAACCCAGGAGGCAGAGGTTGCAGTGAGCTGAGATTTCGCCATGGCACTCCAGCCTGGGCAACAGTGCAAGACTCCATTAAAAAAAAAAAAAAAAAGTGTATTAATTACTGCAAATTTGTGAGTTTTGCAGTTTTGCTTATGTCTATTTATTTCTAATTTTATCACATTGTACTCAGAGAAGATACTTTGTATGACATCTACTTTTTCAAATCTATTCACCCTTGCTTAGTTTATGGGTTTATTAATGTTCTATCCTGGAACATGTCCCATGTGCACTTGAGACGAAGGTGTATTCAATTGTTGTTAGGTAGATAGTTCTGTAGAGACATATACAGTACTGTCTACCTAACAATGACTATAGGTCTAATTAGTTTTGTTTGTTGTTCGAGCCCTCTATTTACTGACTCATTTACTGTTTGGTTGTTCTATCCATTGTTGAAAGTTGGACATTGAAATCTCTATTTTATACAACTATTTCTTCTTTCAATTCTGCTAATTTTTGGTTTATATATTTTGATGATCTTTTATTAGGTGTATATACATTTATAATTGTTACATATTATTGCTGTATTGAGCCTTTTATTAATATAATGTTCTTCATCTCTTTTTTGTCTTTTAGCCTTTTTTGACTTAAAATCTGTTTTGTCTGATATTTTGCTAGTGTGCTTTTTGTGGGTTACTATTTGCATGAAATGGCATTTTCTGTCCTTTCACTTTTAAACTGTTTGTGTCTTTGGATATAAAGTGAGTCTCTTGTAGACAACATATATTTGGGTTATGTGTTTTAATTTATTCTGCCAATCTGTCTTTTGACCAGAGAATTTAATTCATTTACATTTAAAGTAATTATTGATAAGCAGAGAATTACTTCTTATTTTTCTACAGATGCTTCTTAACTTGTGATCAGTTTATGACCCATTAAAACTGTCTTAAGTTGAAATAATTGTAAATTTAAAATGCATTTAATGTACCTAACATACCAAACATCATGGTTTAGCCTAACCTGCTTTAAACATACTCAGAACACTTGCATTAGCAGACAGTTGGAAAAAATCACTTAATATAAAGCTTATTTTATAATAAAGCTTTAATTATCTTATGTAATTTATTGTATGTTCTACTGAAAGTGAAAGACAGAATGGATACTTCAATTATCATGTTTAATGAATGTGTATCACTTTTACACCATCATATGGTAAAAGAATTGTAAGTCAAACCATAAAATTTATAAGATTATAAAACCATTTGTATTTATTTTCTATATGCCTTATAGTTTATTTGTCCTTTATTTCCTATGTAATTGTTTTTTGTGTATTCAGTTGATTTTTTTTAGTAAAATACTCAAATTCCTACCTGATTTCCTTTTGTGTATATTCTGTAGCTGTTTTCTTTGTGGTTACAATGTTATAACACTCTAATTTGAAGTCATACCAGCTTGACTTAGATAACATACAAAATTCTGTTCTATTTTCAGTTGTTGATGTAACAAAATTATATTTTTATGTATTGTGTACATAACAACATAAGCTAATAATTTAATACACTCATTTCTTAAATTATGTAGAAAACAAAATTGGGTTTACCAATCAAATTACAATAATATGAGATTTTAAACTTGTAATTTAAAAAAATTATTAGTTTCTTAAGTCATGTAGAAAACAAAAAGCAAAGTTACACATCATGATTACAATGATGTTACCTTTTATAAGTGTCTACCTATTTGCCTTTTCTGACATCTGTATTTCTTTGTATGATTTTGAGTTACTCTGTAGTATCATTTCTTTTCAACCCGCAGGTTTCCTGTTAGCATTTCTTGCAGGACAAGTCTAATGGTAATAAAGAACTCTCTCACCTCTTTTTTTTCTTCTTTTTCCACGACTGGCATTTTGATTTTCTTTTTTTTTTTTTTTTTTTTTTTTTGATTTTCTTTCTCACTTTTAAAATAAAATTTGCCAGATGTAGGATTCGTGGTTGATAATTTTTTTCCTTTCAGCACTTTGAATATATCGGCCCTCTGTTTTCTGGCGTCTAAGGCTGCTGATAAGAAAACTGGATGGTTTTATTGAGGATCCCTTGTATGTGATGAGTCACCTCTCTTGCAACTTTCAAAATTCTCTCCTTGTCTTTGTCTTTTGACAGTTTAATTATAAGGTGCCTCAGTACTGGTCTGTTTGAGTTCATCTTACTTATACTTTTTTGAGCTTCTTGGATGTTTATACTCTTGGCTTTGATCAAATTTGGGGGAGTTTTTGGTGATTATTTCTTCAAGTATTGTCCCTGCCTTTTCTCTCTGTCTCATCCTTCTGGGAATTCCATGCTGCATACTTTGGTGTGGTTGATTGTGTCCCACAGGTCTCTTAGGCTCAGTTCACCTGTCTTCAACCTTTTTTCTTTCTGATTCTTAGACTAATTAATTTACTTTGACCTCTCTTCAAGTTTTCTGATTCTTTCTTTTGCCTGTTAAATCTGTCTTTGAGTTCCTCTAGTGAATTCTTTATTTCAGTTATTGTAATTTTCATTTCCACAATTGCTTTTTGCTTTTTTTTCTTTTTCTGTATTGATATTCCCATTTTATTCATGCATTGTTTTCTTAACTTTCTCCTTAATTCGTTTAGTTCTTTCAGCATGTTTAAGACAGTAGTTTTAAAGTCTTTGTCAGGTAGATCCCCCATCAGGTATTTTTTAGAGACAGTTTCTGTTGGTTTATATTTTTGTTTTGAGTAGACCTTGCTATCCTGTTTCTTTGTATGTCTTTTGATTTTTTGTTGTTGTAGAAAAGTGCATATTTGAAATTAATAATGTAGAACCCTGGAAATCAGATTTTTTCTCTTCCCCAAGGTTTACTGTTGCTGTTTTTGTTTTGTGGGGTTATTGTTGCTGTTCTCTGTGCTAAGTATTAGCTTTTTTTGTTAACTTGTGGTCTTAAGTATTTTCTGAGCTGCATGTTTCCCTGGTTATGTGCCATGACTTTCTCATTTCCTCTGTTGTTTTCAAATGCCCTGGTTATTAAGGTCTGTCTCCCAAAATGAGAAAAAATAAAAAATAAAGGAAGAAAAAAAAAAAAGGACTGGCCTTTTGAGTCCCATGGAATTCACTTCAGCTGGAGTGAGAGGGGCAACATTAATGATAGTTGCCCCTTTTTCTTTGTGTGTGTGATTAAAAGCAGCAATTAATGTTCAGTGCACAGATCCTTGACATATGGAAGACAGGTCCTTTTTGCCCAGCTTGGATCATGTAAGCTATATGCAAGCTGCTTCAAGTACATGTGTGCAGATGCCTGCCAAGGATATAAGGTGTGGGGTATAGGTAGTTGCTATTGTGCTAAGATGTAAACTTTACCTAAATTAACCACAGCTTACCATCTAAAGCTTCCCTCCAGAAAGTAGACGCCTTTAATAGACTCTGGACTTCCAAAACAAGTTGTTCATATAGATGGTGGCAGTGCAATGGTTGTCTAGGTGGAAAGTCAGATTTCTGGTGCCTCCTGCTTTGCCATATTCTCTGAATCCCTTTCACTTCCTTTGATTTTTACTAAGCAGAACTAACTTCCTTGATTCCTCTGCTGTGCCTGCAACTATTCCTTTTCTCCCTTCTTTTTCCACCCCCTCCTCCTTTCTCCCTGTCTCTAAATTTAGGTGCCCACTCAGAGTTCTCGCTTTGACCTTCTGTTTTCTCTCAGTGGATGTCACTACTCTAATAGGATCAACTTTCATCTTTCTTTATCTAATTATTTGAACTGCTTGTGACTTGGTACTGTGTTTTCCTTTGACAAGTTTTGTTTCATTTGTCCATGAGATCTTTTCATAGATAACTCCTGCTTTTCACTTTCAATGTATCCCTAATTCTACTCATCATCTTGCTCAAAGGCTTACATTCTGTTAGACATACCATTATATTTTCTAGTCTTGCCAACTAAACTGTGTTCATTGATGATATATCTTGCTTTCTTTGTATATCTATCACCAAGGCTTACAGGATTATTTCAATCTCTTTATTTTCTTGCCCATCATCCTAGTTCATATCTTCTGGGTTACAACCTACTCATTGCCTTCATTCTATCTTTTTCACATTCCAACTGCATATCTATAACCACTTAGTGGTTAAAAAAATATCATTTTCTTCCTCTGGCTTTTTATTGCATGCCACGTTAAATTTCTCCTCTTGGTTTATTTTTTAGAGTACTCTATGACCTACCTCATTGTATGTAGCCCACTGTATCTCCCACTGTGTTTTTTATACAGTCCTTGCTCTTTTGAAGCTCATATCCTCATTGTCAGCTTCATATGCCAAGCCAATTTTTCTTGTGTCTTTCTCGATACCTGATGAACCCTCATATCCTCATTTTTAAAAGCCTAACTCTACTATTTTACTCATATGTGTCTGACAACTGGATCGTCTTGATCTCTCTCTTCTCTGCATCCTCAGTCTTTTGATTGAGTCATGTGATGTGGTGACATGTGCCCAGGGTTTAGGGCTAAGAAGCCCTGCTCTGTTGCTTATCACTGCATTTCCCATCTTTACATGCAAAAATGAGGATATTAATAACAATTTTTAGAAGGTTATTTTGAGGACTAATTAAGATAATGAATGTAAAGTATTCAGCAAGTGCTGGTTCAGAGTAAAGGCTACTATGAGTCAGTTAATAAATGGATTTATTAATGCTGTTTAATTTTTCTGCCACTTAATATATACCCTTTTGTGGGGTAATGTAATCATTGCATGTACATTAATCTTGCCACCAAACTTTATTTTATAAAGCCAGAATCATAAAATAACATGGGAGACTTGTAGAAATTATTTAAAATCACAAATCATAGAGCACCAGATTTGACATGGTCCTAACCCCTCTGCCCTTTCTTGTGATGAGGAAACTGGAGCCTAAATTTCTTAAGTGAACTGTTCATGGTGACGCAGTTACTAGGAGAGCTGGCCCTAACCACCATTAGAGGTTTCTGGACTCCCAGGCCTCTGCTCTTTCCATTACCTTCTTGTTGATTTATTTTAGCAACTGCCTGAAGGCAGGATCACAACACATATTTCTGTATCACCCATAACCTTTATTTTAATTTAATTTTATTTTTTTTGAGACGGAGTCTCGCTCTGTCGCCCAGGCTGGACTGCAGTGGTGCGATCTCGGCTCACTGCAAGCTCCGCCTCCTGGGTTCACACCATTCTCCTGCCTCAGCCTCCTGAGTAGCTGGGACTACAGGTGCCCACCACCACGCCTGGCTAATTTTTTATATTTTTAGTAGAGACGGGGTTTCACTGTGTTAGTCAGGATGGTCTCGATCTCCTGGCTTCGTGGTCCACCCACCTCGGCCTCCCAAAGTGCTGGGATTACAGGCATGAGCCATCATGCCCGGCCCATAACCTTTATTTTATTGCGAGAAGATAGAGTAGCTACTTGGTTGATATTTGTGGCTTGATTGATCTATTCTTTCTTCGACTGGGCAATAGGAATTCTCTGGGAAAGGACTATGAAGTCTGTATACTTATCAGCCTTTTGATGCTTTTGGGGCTGTTGTAAGCATGTAAAGGGTTCATTGTGCACTGCTTCTGTATACTGATTCAGGGTGGTGGGGAGAGGAAATGGGAGAGGAAGTTATATACATCTTGAGCAAATCAAGCTTTTCTATTTTTAGTCCTTGCTACTGTTTGGAAAGTACAGCCTCTGTTCATGGCAGTCTGGCATGTGTTTCCTTAGTGCCATTTTGAAAGGGGGAAAAAATAAATATGGGAATTTTTTTTTTTTTGTAGTGAAAATAGTTACTCAGTGAAATCACATAAGTTTCCCGTTTTTCTCTTGATGAAACCTCAAACCCACTAGGCATAGATTCCTCAACCTCAACTATGCATGTGAAAGGCTCATGCAGAACAGGAGACCAGAGTCAGCAAAACCTTGTATAGCAAGATAAGCTGTGGTGCCCCGGAGAAACGTGGGTGGGTGGCGGGGGTGGGGAAGGCAGGGAAGGGAATGGTGATGTTCTTTCATATTTAGTGGCGAACTTGGCCAACTACCAGATTGTTGCCCCCTGGTAAAGGCTGAAACCTGAACTAAGTAGATAAAGAGACACATAGCTTTGCAGCTTTTTGCTTAAGCTGTTCCTTTTGCTTCAGTTTCTCTCCTTGGTAAAAGTTTCCCTGAGTGCTTTATAGCTACTCCCCCAATTCAAATAAATAATTTTTCTTTAGTAGTTGTGATGGCATTTGGGGGATTTTTCCAATCTGAGGCTATATCATTAGGACACAAGAAAGAGCCTTATGCTAGTAAATAAAATGATTTGATCTGTGTTTAGATGGATTGCTGTAACATAGTGGTACTCAAGTGATCAGAAACGGTAATGACAGAATGTCTTGGAGTCACCTTCAAGGGTCCATTGAGGCAGACAAGGACCTTAACCAAGGTGGTGGCCATGACCATGGAGAAGGGGAGCAAGAATCAAAAGCAATTTGGAAAGAGGGGGCTTATGGGAAAGAGAAGAGTCCAGGATGCTTTGCAGGATTCTGACTTTCTTCAGGGAGAATACATATCCTTCCTGTCCTAGTATGTGGCAAACAGAAGAATCCTTTGAAAAAAAATGAGGACTTTGAGTCAAGTGTGATGTGAACGTTACTAGAGGAAATGTTGATACCAATGAACAAATATTGCCCTTTGTTAATGAAAGGGACTATACAGTCTCCAGACATAAACAGCTCTGCCTAGATAAAATTGTAGCAGTAGGGTGAGAATAATGCATTGCTATAATTAATGCTAATTTGTGGATATTGCTGTATTGTTGTCATTGTTTTTTAATTGAATATGTATTAAGCTCCAACAGGGTGCTATGAATAATGCCAACTTATAGTTGATTTATGAGAACACTCAGAAGACTTTATTAGCACCAATAAATGGAAACTCAGCACTCCTTCGAGGTGGTAAACATCTTTGCCATTTCGACAAATGAGGAGAAGTGAAGTAGATTGTGTTTTCTCTGTTGGCACTGTGGGTGAGAACACAGAAACTGTCGAATGAGAGAAAAGTATTTTCCTTGTGCCCTGGAATTGGGTTAGAATACATTAGTAAAGAATTCTTTAATGTGTTCAGAGTTGTGGGATTTTAATTAAATTGTTCCAGTTATTGTTAGCACTTGGATTAGCAACTGGCAACCAAATTCTAGGCCAGCAGATTTCGAATTTAGCATGGACAAGAATTGGGGTGAGGCCGATGGGTTTGTTAAATGCCGATTACTAGGCACTGCCTTCAAAGGTTTAGATTTGGTAAATCTAGGAGGGGGCTTAAGAAAATCTTACGTTCATGGATATCTAAGGTGCTTCTGTCCTCAAAAGTTGCTAGCTTCCTTTCAAAACTGCAGTATTTTCTTATTTTAGGACGTATCTTTGGCCACTAAAATCTAGCTTCACCTGAGACCAAGTGCTTTTTATTTAATAGCTGCAAATTCTCCTATAACACACCAAGTGTAATCCTGTAATCCTCTTTTATATGGAACATACCACCAGAGAACATGTGCAGAAGACTTACCGTATGCTTAGCATTCTAGTGGACACATGATTTCTACTACCTTATTTCACCTGGTCTCCAAAGTGTCCCTGTGGGGTTGGTATTATTACTCCCTTATTTCATAAGAAGACACTAAAACTAGGAGTGTACAACTTGGTCAAACATCACATCCAGTTTAATCCTTTCTATCTTAACCTGGTTAGGCATATATTTTACTTTAAGGGTGAACAACAGGTGGGATTCTTTTTGGCACTGACAGAGTTTGTGGTTAACAGTAGAGCCTATAAACTTGGCTTAAGTGGACCTATCCCATAAAGAAAAACATTCACATTGGAACAAGGGAGAGGTGAAAAGGAAAGTTGGAAGTGAGTAATTCAGCTTTTCATTTTTTTTGTCTCCTTCCTTCCTTCCTTCCTTCCTTCCTTCCTTCCTTCCTTCCTCTCTCTTTCTCTCTTCCTCTTTATTTATTTATTTATTTTATTTTATTTATTTATTTTATTTATTTATTTATTTATTTTTTTGAGTCTCACTCTGTCGCCCAGGTTGGAGTGCAATGGCACGATCTCAGCTCACTGCAAACTCCACCTCCTGGGTTCAAGCAATTCTCCTGTTTCAGCTTCCCAAGTAGCTGGGATTACAGGTATGTGCCACCATGCCTGGCTAATTTTTTTTTTTTTTTTTGCATCTTTAGTAGAGATGGGGTTTCACCATGTTGGCCAGGCTGGTCTCAAACTTCTGACCTCATGATCCGCCTGCCTCGACCTCCCAAAGTGCTGGGATTAGAGGCGTGAGCCACTGCACCCAGCCTGTCTCATTTCTTTAACAGAGGTACTGAACTGTCACTGAGTAAATAGTAGACATTTGATTATTATTTGACTCTGAATATTCTTTGAAAAAAGTAACATTTCATAAGAAAGCCTGAATTGAGACATGAGCAGAATTCTGGGGTATAGAAATGATTTTTAAGTTGAGACAAGAATAGTGAAGCTTGAGACAACATTATTCCTTGCCTCCTGTAGGCTTCCTTCAGCCTCCACCTAGCAAAGTAACAGTCTTGTCATAGCAGTCTGTTGCATTGTATTCCTTGGGTCTAAGGCAGAAATGTATATGTGCTCCAGTAACCCTTGTTTGTTGTGCTGTGGAATCACATTCATTTCTGATTAAGGTGAAATCAGTAGCTTTCTGATATGGTCTCTCACTCACTTTTTATCAATGGCAACCTTTTTCATAAAAATAGGAATTTCTGCTGGGAGTGTTTTAATATAAATTGTCTGTGCACAGCCTGAAATATGTGTGATTCATACCATGTGTTTGTTCCCACATCAACACTGAGTCCCAAGATACAATTACCCCTGCCCACTCTCTCCTTCGTCATGGGGAATGTGTTTATCCTTTAGATATCAGCACCTTGGGTAAGAGCCAAGCTCCTTATATGCCTAGGTTTGCACACCTGCATTATCTGACCACAGCTGACCCTTTGAGTCTGCTCTTACTCTATTTTTACCTTAAAGAACACTCGTGTTTGCCAAGTACACTTGCACATTGCAGTGTTCCTTCTATATCTTTAT
Source organism: Symphalangus syndactylus (assembly GCF_028878055.3). NCBI lineage: Eukaryota > Metazoa > Chordata > Mammalia > Primates > Hylobatidae > Symphalangus > Symphalangus syndactylus. The sequence goes on from NC_072439.2 coordinate 90,199,253, forward strand.
GCTCATGTTGTAAATATGTTAAATACTTGTTCTCCATTTAAGGCCTTCTCAATTCTGTCGCCATATAGCTTTCTCTGATTTCTCTATTCAGCTACTTTCTCTCTTTCCTCTCTCTCATTTTGCTTTTTTCTTGAATATCTTGTGTGACTTACCTACATGTATTCTGCCTTCTAATATGGATATTTGTGGATAAACTAGTTTCTTCAATGCAACTGTAAGCTCTTGGCAGAGAACCACTGATCCATTCTCTTTCCCTCCCTCCCCTTCCTTCTCCCTTTCCCTCCTTTCCTTTCTTTCTTCCCTCCCTGCCCCCCCTCCCTCCTTCCTTCCTTCCTTCCTACCTGCCTCCCTCCCTGCTTTCTTGCTACCTGTCCCCCTCCCTCCTTCCTTCCTTCCTACCTGTCTCCCTCCCTGCTTTCTTCCTACCTGCCTCCCTCCCTCCCTCCCTCCTTCCTTTCTACCTGACTCCCTCCCCCCTTCCTTCCCTCCTTTCCTCCCTCCCTTTCTTCCTCACTCCCTTCCCTCCCTTCCCTCTTTTCTTCCTTCCTACCTGCCTCCCTCCCTGCTTCTTCCTACCTGCCTCCCTCCCTCCCTCCTTCCTTTCTACCTGACTCCCTCCCTCCCTCCCTCCTTCCCTCCTTTCCTCCCTCCCTTACTCCCTCACTCCCTTCCTTCCCTTCCCTCCTTCCCTCCCCACCTTCCTCCCTCCCTGTCTTCCTCCCTCGCCTCTCTCCCTCCCTCCCTCCCTCCTCCCTCTTGTCTGAACTTCATGCCAGTGTGTCTTGAATATTTGAAAAATATTTATGGGAAAGTGAATGAAACCTATCCTAAATGGAGAAGTAGATGGCAAAAAAGAGTATTAGAGCTTGGCTTTTCAATTGTAATTGTAGCCGTGACCTAATTTTTGGTAATCTAATAGGCCCATATAATCTCTGCTTGGTGTTAGAAGGGAAGACCTTTCACCTTTTGTATTTGCTACCTAATGTCATGCAAAGTGCTAGAGCTTTGGAGCAAAATGTTTGATTTCCAAATTCCAATTCTTCCATTTACTACCCAAGTAACCCTAGAAAGTTCTCTTTTTCTCTGTGATCCTTGGGCTATCCTCTTTTGAAAACAGGAATAATAACATCCACTAATCTCTAGGATTGGTGGAATAGCTCGATGAGATTATATGTATGAAAATGCTTTTCTAAACCTGAGCACTTCTATGTGATAATGGCAGTGCAGAGGGAGCTATGATTTATTTCCCCTTGTTTTCCCTGTAGTGACTGTGTCCCAGGCTGTGCGCAGTGGACTGGGTAGCTGCCTAGTAATATTGCTGGCTTATAGGATATTTCCTGTTTTGTATGTTCTTAAGAAGATCAGTTGAAATGTACGAGATGTCGTTTTGGAAAAGATGTTTCACAGTGGGAGGTGTTAAAGTTTTAGTCCTATTTCAGCCCCTTCACTATACAAACTACCTTACCTTTTTGGGGGGATTATATTATCTTTAAATGAAAATGATGGAATAGCGACATAAATTCCCCTTCTAGTTCTAATATTTTATGAGCCTTATTTCCATTTTCTATGCTTATCAACTGTAATTGATTCTCTTGCAGTTGCTCAAATATCTTTTATCTGCACATCCTCATCAATGGTATTTAACTTATAGAATCAGAACCACAAATGTTTAAAGAAAATTGTTGGCCAGACACGGTGGCTCACACCTGTAATCCCAGCACTTTGGGAGGCCTAGGCAGGTGGATCACCTGAGGTCAGGAATTCAAGACCAGCCTGGCTAACATGATGAAACATCTCTACTAAAAATACAAAATTAGCCAGGTGTGTTGGTGCGCACTTATAATCCTAGCTACTCAGGAGGCTTAGGCAGGAGAATTGCTTGAACCTGGGAGATGGAGGTTGCAATGAGCTGAGGTTGCAGTGAGTGCCATTGCGCTCTAGTCTGGGCAACAAGAGCAAAATCCGGTCTATAAATAAATAAATAAATAAATAAATAAATAAATAAATAAATTTCCCACCCTCTGTACATTTCCATGGCATGACCCTTTGCTTTATATCTCTGAGTATATGATATGGAATATGGGACATGGGAATTGAATACTTTTTTGTGGTTTCCAATTTTGGTAACATTTTAAAGGGTCAAAAAAGAGTTCAAGAAAAAAAGACTTGAGAATGATGAGCTAATGTATAAAGTTAACATCACATTTCTAAGTATTTGAATTTTGGGGAATGTGAGAAAGTAGCTTTTGAAATTTATCATGCCCGAGCTTATTAAGCCTGTGTTATCAAAATGAAAAATAAGAAACATGTCTTCCTTGAGGTTTTAAAAAAACAAAATCAATAGCGAAATTACCTGACAAGTTCTATTTGATTCATAAATCCACACAATTGTTGCACATCTCCTCCAGCCCCCTCACCACATATGAAAGTTTTCGTAATGTAAAAGTAAACCTTTTCTCCCCTATCTCTAAAAACATTTGTCTACCAATTTTATTATTTCACGTTATTTTGTCATGCAAAGGATTCCTGGAAAAATATCCACGATCCTAGATGATCTTATGGATATCTTTATAGGTGTTTCAATATAGAAAATTCAAATAAGTGTATTTCCCTTTTATGCACAAACACAGAGTTCAGAAAACACAGTTCATTTAGCATTTGCTAAACTGTGTGTGTGGACTAACTGGTAAGGTGATGCTCTAGGATGGCACAGCTTGCCTAGGTAATCTATAGCATGGTTTTTAAACTATTAATTTCTTAGAATTGCTTCAGGAAATATTACTAAAAGAGATGGGGGATAAAGCAGTTCTGTCTGTATATATTTCATACAATGGGTTTCCGTGTCTGATTTCATTTTACCAGGGGCTCTGCTGCTTAAAAAGGGGGTGCCAAATATCTATTTTACTGTCAAATAATTCATCTTATTGTGGTTATTCTTAGAGTTCTTGTTTTATTGCTGAATAGATAATATATGTATTGTTCCTTATTATCTATGCAAATTGACCTTTATTTTAATTGTAGGGGGTTACTTTAAAAATATATTATTTATATTATTTTTATTTTATAAGGATTGGAATTCAGTAGAAATCATTCAACGAGTAGGTAAATTTTGTGAAAAGTGAAGGATTTTTGTTGCATATTTAGTTTTGCTTTCTTATTTGAATAGAACAGTGAACAATGAGGCTACTTGTGTATACCCAAGTTCAGATCACTTTAACCATGACCCTGCCCTTACTTGTAAAAGAGCTGGCTTAAACTCGGAGTTGGCCTAACTCTTACGGGTTTAGTCTGATTGCTTTTGAGCGGCAAAGATAGTGACAGGCAAGTTGTGAAATGTCATTATAGATCTATGCGGTATTAGAGGTTAAAAAAATAGAAAAGGACCTGGAAGGTGCATACCCTCATTTTCGTAGAGGTAAAAGTTGAGTTTCAGAAAGTCAAAGAGACTGCTTGATAGTATCAGCGGGACTTGGTCTTGTTTAGGCTGCTTCAGTAGGGCTGATTGTGTTAAACAGAGGCCCCCTGGAGTAGCACTGAATAATGGAGTTTATCTTAAGGATTGATCTGAATGAGATCTGATATCAGGAAGCTCACTCAGGGTCAGGGCAGATCTGTGGCTGAGCTCTTGCCATCTTTTTTTCTTCTCATTGCTTTTTTTCCCTCTCTCCCTTCCTCTTTTCCTCTCCTCCCTCTCCATTCCTCTGCTTCTCTAGTGTTCACATGTTCATTGTTTTCCTCTACCCAATGATAGACTTCCTACCTCCTGTTGTATGTTTGGATTAATTGTATGTATGTATGTATGTATGTATGTATGTTAATAATATGGTTAATAATTAACCATGTACGTCATCTTTTTGGTTGATCCTAGCCATAGCTCATCCCTGTGGCAATTTTTATTTTTATTTTTTTTATTTTTTTATTTTTTGAGTTTCACTCTTGTTGTCCAGGCTGGAGTACAGTGGTACGATCTTGGCTCACTGCAACCTCTACCTCCTGGGTTCAAACAATTCTTCTGCCTCCAGCCTCTCAAGTAGCTGGGATTACAGTTGCCTACCACCACACCTCGCTAAATTTTGTATTTTTAGTAGAGATGGCGTTTCACCATGTTGGTCAGGCCAGTCTTGAACTCCTGACCTCAGGTGATCCTCCTGCCTCAGCCTCCCAAAGTGTTGGGATTACATGCATGAGCCACCATGCCTGGCAGCAGTTTTGTTAAATGTTTTTCAGTCCAAATGCACAAGAGAAGGAGATTTATTTGCCCATCTAATCTTGTCACTGTCCAAAAGTTAGGTTCACCAGCCTATTTACGGACCCTTGGTTCTGTGGACCTCAGTGTTCTCTGAAATGGAGTCACATGGTTGAAAACATGGCTGTTTTGGCAACAAAGGATGGGGGCAGGACCATTTCCTTTAAAGGAGATTTGGGTTGGCCAAACATTGCTAACGCTGGGTGAGTGTGTTAGGGCTGAAAAGGATGAAATAATACAAATTGTGAGGAAAAAAATTCAAGCATTTATCAAGCCTAGCGTTTATGTTCTATGTTGACGTTTGATACGGCTTGGATGTTTTTTCCCTCAAAATCATGTCAGAATGTGATCTCCAGTGTTGGAAGTGGGGCCTAATGGGGGATATTCGATCACAGAGGTGAATCTCTTATGGTGGCTTAGTGCCATCCCCTTGGTGATGAGTGAGTTCTTCCTCCGGGTTCACGCGAGATCTGGTTGTTTAGAGAGTGTGGTACCTCTCCCCAAGCCTTGTTCCTCCTCTTGCCATATGACCTGGTAGCTCCCTGTTGCCTTCGTTCATGATTATAAGCTTCCTGAGGCTCTCGTCAGAAACCTACTGGATATTGACACCATGCTTCTTAAACAGCCTGCATAGTCATGGGCCAATTAAACCTCTTTTCTTTCTAAATTACTCAGCCTCAGCTATTGTTTTATAGTGATGCAAAAATGGCCTAATATAATGTTTTTGTACTTTATCATGAAAAACTCTTGTCTTCTGTTGTTACCTTATTTCTTGTTTATTTAGTGCTGTGTTCTCAGTTGTCAAGCCAGTATTCCACTTCAGATTATAAAAATGTATTCCCTCTTATGAATGCTCTAGTGTTTGCTCCCAAGACAGCTTTTGCGACAACTTTTCCCGCTGCCTTTAACATGTGGAGAAGATGTCCTTCTCAGATATTAATAAGACTTGAGTTTAGGCCTGGTTTTGCATATTAGAAAAGTTGAATTGTATTTCTGTTAGCCATTAGATAAGAAGGATTTTAGGGAAGGGGACTGTTTTTGTTTTCAAATTTGTGTCTCTTCCACATAGTTTTACAAAGAGTATCAAAGAACATAGTGAATTTGATATCTCTAGGCAAAAGTGCAAGTGATATTTTTCAGTAGAATATATATAAACTCCTCAAGGTTGGGTATCGTGGCTTTTTTACACTGCATACTACTTAGCATAAACTATTTTCTAGAGCAGCAAGGGAGAAAAGCCATCCGTGCAAATCCATCATGAGGGTTATCCTATGAACATTGGTGTCATGGAAAATTAGACAAAGAGGAGTCAGTTATCAAGTTAGTGGGTTATTTGTAAGTCCTCCTCCCCTGGAGAGGGTACATTTGGGGAGATAGATAAGTAAGGTTTTTGGAAAGGTAAACACTTCAACGGAATGAGCGGGAAAGAGGATACACATCCCAATAGGAATGCATTCATTTTTTCCCTAACTTACAACAGTTTGTATCTCATTCCATAAAATGACATTTCTATTAGATAAAATAGATCATATTTTCTGCAATTCTCACTACTGAATACGGCCTGTCTCCACTGAACATTACCAGGATCCATTTGGTGAGGGTGCTCATATTACTATATAGCATGAGAGATTATATTAAGTAGAAATGTACTGTCTTCATTTTTATTTTTATCCAAATGCCTTACCTCTTAGCCATTATTTGGAGTGTCTATTGGTATTTTCATGGCATCATTAACCATATATATGACATAATATAGGTTGTTTTTAAGGAAAATAAACCATAAATTCACTCAGTACCCACCCTTACTCCCCCCTGCCCCACACACTTAAATGTTCATTGTGTTAGAAATCCACTTAGAAAAGTCGTTCTCAAAGTGAGAACACCTCACTTTGAGAATGACTCAGACCAGCACCATCACTGGAGATGTTGAGAACATCCTCATACCAGCGCCGTCACTAGCACCTACAAACTTAGTAGAAACGTAAGTTCTTGGGCCTCACCCAAGATGTACAGATAAGAAACTGTGGCAAGTACAGCCTGGTAATCTAAGGTTTAATAAGTCCTCCAGGTGGCTCCATATAGGCTAATGTTTGAAAAACACTGATCTAGGATTGTGTTCTTTATAGTTAATTCCTGGCACCCATACACATATTCAGATGCATAGAAGCCCCATCTAGTGAAGCCTCTCAGTAACTTAGTTTTACTTTTGATCGAAGTACTTTTTAAAGTCACATACTCAATTGCCTGACTATTAACAGAAGCATTTATTTTGAGTCTATTGTCAAAGTAACAATTAAATAACTAGCATTTATTGAATGCTTATTATGTGAATATCACTTGACATGCTTGAACCTATTTAATTTTTACAACTGCATGAGGGACCCAGAGAGCTCAGGTGAATTGTTGAAGGTCACAAAGCCAGCAATTGGGAGATCCAGGTATTACAGCCTGACTCCAGAGCTTTCACCAGTATTCTTTTTTATTAGGGATGCTTTGAGGAAATTACTTAATACAAATGATTACAGACAAATAAATATTGATTGTGTCCCCAATTTCATCAAAGACAGATGATGGATACAAGATCGATCTAACTTACAACAAAACGATTACACTTTCAAGAGAAACTAGATAGAAATAGTTTGGATATTTCTCCCCTCCAAATCTCATGTTGAAATTTAATCCCCAATATTGAGATGTGGCCTAGTGGGAGGTGTTTAGGTCCCTCATGAATGGCTTGGTGCCTGTATGAGTCTGTTTTCACACTGCTAATAAAGACATACCCGAATCTGGGAAGAAAAAGAGGTTTAATTGGACTTATAGTTCCACATGGCTGGGGAGGCCTCAGAATCACGGTAGGAGGTGAAGGGCACTTCTTAAATGGTGGTGGTAAGAGAAAATGAGTACGATGCAAAAGCAGAAACCCCTGATAAAACCATCAGATCTCGTGAAACTTATTCACTACCACGAGAACGATATGGGGGAAACTGCCCCCATGATTCAAATTATCTCCGCCTTGATGGGAGTACAATTTAAGATGAGATTTGGATAGGGACACAGAGCAAAAGTGTATCAGTGAACTCCCCATGGTACTGGTCATACAGAGCGAATTCTCTGTTAGTTCATAGGACAGCTGATTGTTTAAAAGAGTTATGGCACCCCTCCTCGCTCTCTCTTCCACTCTCTCTCACCTTATGACACTCAGCCTCCCATTACCTTCCTCCATGAATAAATGCTTTCTGAGGCCCTCACCAGAAGCAGATGCCAGCTCCATGCTTCCTGTACAGCCTGCGGAACCATGAGCCAAATAAACCTCTTTTCTTTATAAATTACCCAGCTTCAGGTTTTGCATTATAGCAATGCAAAACAGACTAACAAACATAGTGTGTTTTGTTACTTAAAAAACACACACTTTCAAAATTCCTTTAGTTATCACCATTTTTCCCCACTGATATTAGAAAGAAGAGAGTAATAAACATTACTGACCATAATAGAAAAAAAGTACAGTGAAATTCCTGTTGTATCATTAAATTTAAATGAAACTACCATTGAAAAGAAAAGTTGTATTTAAACACAATGTAATTTTTGTATTATTAGCCTCTTAGGTTTTACTAAATTAAGATAGTTTTATATTCCTAAGTTATCAGGGAGAGCTTTTCTAATTAATCACAAAAGGAAGCTCAAGCTTGGGTAGGGTCTGGGAACCCCTTTGTTTTCCATATGGGATCAGTGGTAAGACATTCCTTGAGCTCTGTGAAGCACAATTGAAAAAATAGGATTATGTGGTTACTTTCTCAGGTCTGTAATTGAGCAGTCACATTCAAATTCCAGCTTTTTGAACTCACGAACTGTAATGTGTCAGTATGGTTGTCTACCTCAGAGATTCTGAAGGTTGTTGAAGATTAGTTCATGGTCATGTATGTTTTGAGTATGATGCTGGGCATTGGATCTAATTCTAATATATAAACATCCAAGTGTGGAGACTGTTTCTTAATTAAATAGGCCATTCCCCTTGGCCTTTTGTTTCCCTTAATATCCTGGATAAGATTTTCGTATGTAACAGTTTTTACTTGATGATTAAGTTTCTGATTTTTTTTTCATAGCACAGGACTTTTCAGTTAGTCCTGCTCCCCTACCTTGAAACTGAAATGAATACTGAACAAATAAATCATTAACATATTAGGCAAGATATGTTTATTTTCATCCCATTTCACTATCATTAAGGCCATAATTAGTTCAGGCAAAGATCATCTATGGACACTAAAACTACTGGGTGGGTGAAAGGTTTTTGACGAGTAGAATACTCACAGTGCCCCAAAGTATCACCTCACAGATTATTTTTAATTTAAAAATGATGCAGTCATGCTTAAAATGGTGAAATCTGGTAGACACTACCTTAATCGAGTCATCAAACTCGGCATCACCAAACATGGGCCAAACTGACACCATGAGTTTCCTGATGGGATGCAGCAGAAAGGATGTGGCGTCATGCATGTGATATTCCTGCCTAACTTATTTAATCTGAATCCAATCATCAAGAAAAATCAGATTGGTGGACTTTTTATAAGACACCTGACCAGAATTATTTTAAAAGTTGGCTTTATAAAAATCAAAAATCAGCTAGGAGCCTGTTCTAAATTAAAAGAGAATAAAAAGGTATATCATTTTATGATGTTATCTTTGGATTTGGGGTGGAAATTAACAGTAGATAAAGGAACACTACTGGCACCACTAGTGAAATGTGAGTATGGGTGATATTAGACAATACTGTTTCTATGTTAAATTTCTCCAGTGTGATAATGGTTTTGGTAAAATTAGAAATTCTTAGGAGATGCAAACTGAGGTGCGTATGGGGGATGTCGGGGGGTGGTTTTGCAACATCTTACAGATGGTTCAATTGCAACAGCAAATCTAATTTATGTAGACAGAAAGCTAGTGTGATGAAATGGTGGCCACTGATGAATCTGGGTGAAGGATGGGTGAGTGGAGTTTATTTTAATAGTTGTTCAACTTCTCTGTGAATTTAAATTTTTTGGATATAAAGAATGAAAAAGTAAATAAATACAAATGAATGCTCTTTCATAACCAATTGCTGATACGCCTCATCTATCACCTGTAGTTAGTGGGTTAGTGATAGTTGGCCTAAAATATGACCCATTCAAAATCAGACTCTTGATAATGGCCTAAGTTTATTTCATTCACACGCTGTACATTTTGGTTCTGGGCTCTTGTTTATTGGACTGTCTTTATGTACTTACAGTGGGGGAATCATCATCCTATAATCCTGCTGGCAGCACTTACTATGATTTGTCAAGTCATAATGAGTCCCAACTGTGGTTTGGTGAGCTTTTTATCACATATGTATTTAGATAATGCATAAAAATAAATATAAAAATAACATGTTCGAATGGTTTATTCATGGGATGTTTGTGGTCCTTGGTAAAGGGACGCTGTCACTAGACACCTTTGGTGCCCCACCTCGCATCTTCCCCTCCCACCTTCGTGTACCAGCAGCTGCTACAGCGATCAGCTCTGCGCGGGTGTGACCTGGTAGCACTTGGCTTCAACTGCAACACCTTTCACTTACTTTCTGTGCCAGGCCTTCTGTGCGTGCGTTTAACTTCTGAGACTTGTGAGACTTATTCACAACCAGGAGAACAGTATGGGAGAAAATGCCCCCATGATTCAATTATCTCCCACAGGGTCCTGCCCACAACACATGGGGATCATGAGAGCTACAATTCAAGATGAAATTTGGGTGGAGACACAGCCAAAGCATATCTCCTTCCTTCTCTGCTTAACTCTTTCTAGTCCCTCAGTACTGTTTCTTGGAATTGATTCCCAAAATAAATGGCCTACATGCGAGCTTTTCTCACAGGCATTGTTTTTCTTGGCAGAACACAGACTAAGACGATGTGATCTTTGAAATCTCTCTAGTGATGGCTAAAGAGTGTGGGGATTGTTATAATTACATTAACTACTTTAGAAAAGTTTGTGGTGGTAGCTAGAAAAAGCATTAGTCAGGAGAATCTTCCTTGTTGCTGGCATTGGGAAAGTCATTTACCAGTCAGGTAACTAGCACAGCTACAAGAATAGGGAGTTAGGAAGAAGACATGTTGGTAAGTCTATAGGATTCTGTTGCTTGGTTATAGGACTTTGGATCCTAGTATCTACTATAAGGGATTGAGAGTAGCAAGATCCCCTAAATCGAAAGGTAAATGAATATCTACAGATTCGTGGCAAGACTTGGGCAGGACAACAGTTATTTGAACTGAGATATAAAATTGAGACTCAAGAGTGAAAAAAAGGCCTATTCTAATTCATAATGGGATTGAAATGTAGGAGTAAAGCTACTATAGTATTTGCACAATCCTCCCCCCCTGCCACCCCACGCTCCCCTGTTATCCAGTTTTTGTGCAAAATCACACAGCATTAGACTGGTACTTGTGATAAATTGCATCAACCTAATTTGAGAAACTGAAAATAGAGAGCAGTCTGAACTTAGAGGGTAGGGAGAATAAGGACGCTGGAAACTAATTGATGTCTTACAAGCACAGACTGGTTGCGTATCATAATTATTTGTTTTATTGTATAGTTCAGGGTAATTCTGTGACTTGTTGAGTCTCAGTGATTAGATATTGCAGTGACTTCAGGCATAAGCAGTTGATGTACTTTCTGCTTCAGTAAAGTACAGATGTAGAAGACCTGATTAAATCCTGTCTCTTTACTAATACCCCAAGGGAACACTTAATGAATGATGCTTCCCTCAAGAAGAAGAATAATTAACAATAGCTGTATTATTCATATTAATTTATAGTTACTGGTTGCTATAATTAATGCTATTTAGGAAAATCGTCATAATTATAGCACTTTACAACTTACAAAGTATTTTCCCATCCATTTTCTTATCTAAATCTTATAACATTACCCTGGCTTAGGTAGAACATGTGATATTCTCTTCATTTTATAGATGAGAAAACTATGGCCCAGGGAAAGATTTAAGCAGACACCACTCTACCACCTTTGCCAATATATTGGACTATCTAAGAGTATGTGGAAATACACTTACCAAATTTATGTCTACTGTAATATTTTATATCTGCGCACAAGAGGATCAACTTTACTCAGTTTTTAGTTGCGTTCCATAACAATAATGTCCTGCCTTTCCTTGTACCAGGACCCCCATTACCCAGAATGTTCACATGAATTTTAAATGTTAAATGGAATTTTTCTTAATAATGCCACACTGTTTCATAGTTATTACTGCCCTTTGAGATAAACATGAAATCTCCTCTGATAGAGGGATTAGCACCTTGAAAACATCTGTTTCCGGTATACAGACCTGCTGGTCTTAAACAGTTTAATCAGACTGGAAATTCAGACTCAGAAAAGTCTAAATTTCAACCAACCTGTCATGTCACTCTTTTTCTATTTTTGGCTATGACAAGAGAGTTGAAGAAAATCTCTCAATTTCACAAGGCTAGCCTTCAAATCTGGGCCATCCAGCTTGGTGATATACACATACTTACCAGTGTGAGCATGTGTGTGCATACACAGATGGACACTGAACCTCTTTGGTTCCCTTTTTATATCAAATTCTAGAGTATCCACTGCTTACTGTTGTACTTCTAACTGTGTTTACCCAAAAGATAGTGCTATGAGAAAGGTTGCTGCCTGTGTCACAGTCTGTCATTATTCATTGATTTATTTATTCAAAAATACTTACTGAACACATATTTGGGCTAGGTCTTGAACGAGAGTCCAAGGAAACAGGAACAAAACAGACAAAGCTTCTCATGAAGCTTATATGTTCCAGGGGAGAGACTGAAAATAAACAGAAAAATACACATGGTGGTAGATATTATTAAAAAGTAAATTTAAAAGCGTAGGGGAATAACATGACGTGATATAGAGGGGTCATAATAATACATCCAGAAGGAGAAAATCATAAGGTGGCTGTTTTAGATAATGTGATAATGTGAACGATATATATGTGTGTGTGTGTCTGTGTATGTGTGTGTGTACGTGTGTGTGTGTATATATATATACGTATATATGCATATATATACGTATATATGTATACATATATACATATATATACGTATATATGCATATACGTATATATACATAAATATACACGTATATACACGTATATGTGTGTGTGTGTATATATATATATACGTTTGAGACAGAGTCTCGCCCTGTCATGTAGGCTAGAGTGCAGTGGTACGATCTTGGCTCACTGCAACCTCCGCCTCTAGGGCTCAAGCGATTCTCCTGCCTCAACCTCCCATGTATCTGGGATTAGAGGGGCCTGCCACCACGCCCAGCTAATTTTTGTATTTTTAGTAGAGACGAGTTTCAGCATGTTGGCCAGGCTGCTCTTGAACTCCTGGCCTCAGATAATCCACCCGCCTCAGCCTCACAACCTGCTGGGATTACAGGCATGAGCCACCGCGCCCGTCCTGAAATCCGTGTTTAAAGAGGGCTCACAAACAAGGAAGCCAACTGCCTCTTGAGGTAGGTTTGGTTCCAAGGACCTGGGCCACAACTTCATAGACAGTTGATGTTACTGTGCTTGAGAGAGATCAGGCCCAGGAAGGATTAACTCAAGCTGACTAAATTCACAAAAGAATGACCAAAACACCAGACCCCATTATGTTTCTTTTACACAGAAAGTTAAATAAGCTCCAAGACTCAGGTAAGGTGGTTTGGTGAGTAAGCTATTAGGGCATATGGAACTAGTGGTCTTCACAGGCCATTACCCTTTACACCTGCTTCAACATATTCATTCACTAAAATGACAGATTGACTTCAAGGGTTATAAGATTTAGTGCTACCCTGTCATGGCACCCTACTTGTTCTTACTGAAGATATTGTAGTTTCTTGGTTGGTTAATGCTTTTTCTAAACTCTTGCAGACACTAGATACTCTCTTGATATTTTATGTCCTTAGACAAGTCCAGTAGAATTGATTAGATTATTGTAACTTTCCACTATTGTATTGCCATTGAATCTTGCTGAAAATACACTTTGGTCTCTTAATGAAGTTTTAAGAGCTTCTTCCATACTCATATATGATCATCATTAAATTGTCACTTCAAAAGGTTATTTTTTTACTTCACCCTGCCTCCAAATACTAGGGTCATCTCATTTTATACGTCCTTGCTTTTAACTCTAGACAGATTCTTTGCTTCTTTTTCCCAAACCTGATCATAATTCCTGGAAACACCCTGTGTCGATGTTATTGCCGTCTACTCTCCTGTTGATTCTGACTGCAGGTAATATGAGGCTCTGACATACGAAATCCAGAGATACTGACTTCACTGTCCGTGCTCACTGCCACATTCTTCCTCTGCAGCCCCTTGGCAGAACACTAAGGGGTCTCTTTCCACTTCATGTTCTAGGTGCATCCCTTGGGTCTTGCCATCTCTTGCACACGTGCATACCTAATACCCCTGGACCTGAGACTTCCAAGCACTCTCATGCTCCAGTGTCTTCAAGTGCTGATTCCTCTTTCTGGAATGTCAGTGTTCCTTCCCTGCTCCTTGCTACTTCAATAAATATTATTCTAGGCAGTGGTGTCTAAACACCAAGAGCTCGTGAGCTCTCTTCAGCTGGTTCTGTTCTTTAAGTGCAGGAATGGAGACATTTATTTTCCTTTACTTGTATACTTATTTTAAACAACGACAACGACAAAACTGCTAAATAAGTGTGTGACCTGAGAAAAATCCTCTTTTATTTTTCAGTTTTCATATCTGTCACAAAGTGATAATTCTATTTCAGCCTACCTCACTGAGATTTTATGAAAGCTTAATTAAAAAAAAAAAGAGGTGCAGAAAAACTTGGACAAAGCCACATTATAACTTCAGAAATTTGAACTTATAATGATATCCGTGGAAATTTCCTTTATGAACATGTCTGCGTTGCTTCCAACAGGGAAATCCTGGAGGCAAGACACTTGAGGAGAGGCGCTCCAGCCTGGACGCTGAGATTGACTCCTTGACCAGCATCTTGGCTGACCTTGAGTGCAGCTCCCCCTATAAGCCTCGGCCTCCACAGGTTAGTGCAGCCCACAGTTGTCTCCACACAGCCATTCCCAGATATTCTACTCTCATCAGAAAGAACATGCTGCATCTGAGAGCTCTTTTTTCCTTCCTTCCTTCCTTCCTTCCTTCCTTCCTTCCTTCCTTCCTTCCTTCCTTCCTTCTTTCCTTGCTTCCTTCCTTCCCTCCCTCCTTCCTTCCTCCCTCCCTCCCTCCCTCCCTCCCTCTCTCTCTCCTTCTTTCTTTCTTTCTTTCTTTCTTTCTTTCTTTCTTTCTTTCTTTCTTTCTTTCTTTCTTTCTTTCCTTCCTTCCTTCCTTCCTTCCTTCCTTCCTTTCTTTTTTCTTTTCTTTTCTTTTCTTTTCTTTTCTTTTCTTTTCTTTTCTTTTCTTTCTGCAACCTCCACCTCCCGGGTTCAAGCAATTCTCCTGCCTCAGCCTCCCAAGTAGCTGGGATTACAGGCGCCTGCCACCACACCTGGCTAATTTTTGTATTTTTAGTAGAGCCCGGGTTTCCCCATGTTGGTCAGGCTGGTCTCGAACTCCTGACCTCATGATCCGCCTGCCTCAGCCTCCCAAAGTGCTGAGATGACAGGCCTGAGCCACCACGCCCGGCCCTTTTATTCTTTCTTGATCTTCTTAGAGTCAATGATTTAAGTTGCCTTTTTATTTAATATCAACATGTGTTAGTCAACTGGCAGAAATTTCTTAAATTGACTCTGAGTACTTTCTTTAAAAATAACACAACATCATACTAAAATGTTATATAAAAAAGTAAATCTCTTATTCCGTTGCCTTGCTCTTCTTACAGCTTTGTCTATATGGATATTTTGTTACATGTTGTTATAGTTTTCACAAATATGACTTAGCTTGGCTATGCAAGGTTAGGGTGAAGGGCTATGTCTTTTGCAAAAAAATTACTTTTGTTGGATATTAAGGTGGTTTTCATTATTTTTGTCATTGTTATAAATAATGCTACAAGGGACATATTTGTGTATATTTTCTTTGGGGTTATTTTCTGGCCTCAGATTTCTAGGAGTAGGGTTGCCACACTGATGAATGTGACCACTTTATTTACTTTTCTTTCCTAAGGTTGTGAATAGTCTATACTCGTACTACCAGTTTGAGTATATCAGTTTCTCCTCAAGTTCACTAGAATTTGATGGTTGCAATTAATCTGTGTTTTGTAAGTGCAAATGGTGCCTTGTTAGTTTTTCTTTGCTTTTTTATTTTTTTATTTTTGCCTACTTTGGAGCTTGGCTATTTTTCTGCATCTTCACTTAATATCTGCATTCCCGAAGCTGATCCTCCACTGCTAGTGATCATTCCCTGCCTCTCTGAAGTCTTGAAAGGGTTGTGGCAAATCTGTTTCAGGGCTTCCAGTTCCTCAGAAGACAGACATCAGAACTGCAGCTGCAAACGCTGGACAAGCAGTATTGTCGCTGTGCTGTTCGACTGTTGCGTGACATTTGCTTGACTAAGTGAGAGTGCATACAGCCTCTGAGTCTCACTCCAATTCTTGAATGGCAGCTTCTGTATTTACAATGGTTCCTTTCTTAAATTAAGAACCAGTCTTGTTTCTCTGCTGTCAGTTATTTCAATACTTAACTGCTCATAAGGTGGCAGCACTTTCTTCTTCTTCTTTTTTTTTCTTTTGTGAGATGGAGTCTCTCTCTGTTGCCGAGGCTGGAATGCAGTGGTGCAATCTCAGCTCACTGAAACCTCCACCTCCTGAGTTCAAGCAATTCTCCTGCCTCAGCCTCTCGAGTAGCTGGGATTCCAGGTGCCCGCCACCACGCCCAGCTAATTTTTGTATTTTAGTAGAGATGGAGTTTCACCATGTTGGCCAGGCTTGTCTGGAACTCCTGACCTCAAGCGATCTGCCCGCCTTGGCCTCCCAAAGTACTGGGATTATAGGCGTGAGCCACTGTGCCTAGCTGCTGTGTTCTTTAGATACATTCCCTGTACCTTTTCTGAACATATAGTGGAATTATCAGCCATGTGGGGATTCATGGCAAAATATGCTACCACTTAGCTCTTCCTCACTGATCCTGCTCTTGGCTCTATCCATCCTGTGAGCAGTAAAAATGTACTTTGTCCCTGTAAATGTGTACTGAACTCCTCATCTGTAGAAGGCACTGTGGTCTTTTAGGGGAACTGATGAGGCAGAAAAGTGGGTAGTTGAGAGGAAGAGAAATAGGACTCGTTGTAATCTTCTAATAGCCTGTAATGTTATACGTGACGCTATGGCCTATACTGCAGGAGCTTAAAGAAGATAGTGATATATTCTTTTGAAGGTGACACAGTCTGATAATTCTTATCAAAAGACTTGCATTTTCATCTGGATGGGTGAGTGGAATTGTATTGTTCGAGACAGCAGCAGGAAATAGCCTGAGCCACAGGGCTGAAAGCACCAAGGCTGCATTTAGAGATCTGTAAGCAACCAGATGGCTGCAGATGAAGCCTTCGAAGGCTTGTAGTAGAATATAGGTCTGGGACCAGCCTGGCCAACATGGTGAAATCCCATCTCTACTAAAAATACAAAAAATAGCTGTGCATGGTGGCGCCCGCCTGTAGTCCCAGCCATTCGGGAGGCTGAGGCAGGAGAATCGTTTGAACCCGGGAGGCGGAGGTTTCAGTGAGCCAAGATTGCGCCACTGTACTCCAGCCTGGGGACAGAGGGAGACTCCATCTCAAAAAAAAAAAAAAAGAGAGAGAGAATATAAATCTGGTAGTTTCCTACAGACAGCATGTAGACACGTTTAAATGCCAGATTATGATTTTAATCTGTCTTTTGTAGATAATGGGATTATTTGAAGGTTCTCAATCTGGGAAATCTAAAATTCATTCTGAAAAAGGAACATAGGAAATAAGACCAACTCTAGAATGATGCAGGAAATGAACCCAGGTCAGAAAAATGCTTTCCAGCAAACCACTCTTCATACTTTCTGACCATTGCTTGATGTTCAGCAATTTTTTTGATTTCACCCAAGCAAATGCCCCAAATCTCATCTCATATCTGAAGACAGGAAGGCCACTGACTTTGGCACTGGACTCAGCAGTATCATGCCCAAATGCTTTTTTGTGCTCCCTTTCCTTTTTTTTTTTTTTGTAATGGGTTTTCACTCTATTGCCCAGGCTGGAGTGCAGTGGCGCGATCTCGGCTCACTGCAGCCTCCGCCTCCTGGGTTCAAGCCATTCTCCTGCCTCAGCCTCCCGAATTTGGGGAGGATAGCAACAGTGTTTCTGGCTGCAGTAAATTTGGGGTAATGACTTTAGCTTACATCTACTTTATAAAAAATCCTCCATGACACTGCATGGATTTATGCAATTAAACTAGATTAATATTTGAAACTAAAATTTCTAAACATTTTAAATGTGTTTGTCAGGGAGTAGTTTTAGAATAACAAATGTGAAAAGTTCAGACATATTCCTATAGTGAATTGCAGATAAAATGTGAGCATAGAGTATCAGAGCTTTAGTGGGCCTTCCAGGCCATTTAGCCAAACTTACAGGTGGGTGCCACCATGCTCGGCTAATTTTTTGTATTTTTAGTAGAAACGGGGTTTCACTATGTTGGCAAGGATGGTCTCAATCTCCTGACCTCGTGACTGACCCACCTTGGCCTCCCAAAGTGCTGGGATTACAGGCATGAGCCACCATGCCCCCCCCCTCCCCCCTGCTTTTTTTTTTAAACGGAGTTTTCATTTAAATCTTTTTTTTCCTCCCCTAAATCCTTATAACCTAATAGACACTGAGGAGATCATGCTTTGAGGTCTATTGTTTAATACAACCTTCATTCTTGAAGGCTGTGTCTATACATGCCTCTCATAAACCATTGCATTTTAATAGGCTTATTCTGCAGCTACGTTTTGTTTGAGGAATCTTTCTGAGCACACAAATTCATCATCACTGATATTTGGACAGTACTGATTGTGAAGCACTTTCACATATATTCTCACTTGAGTGAGATATAGATATCTCAGTTCTGAGATGTGCGTGATGTGCTTCTTTCAGGGATGATTATACTAAGACTCACCGAGAAGATTAATGGTTTCTCCTTGGCCATATGTTTGAGCACTGCGTGAGCACAACCGGACTTTGAATTTTGGCTTGTGCTTGATTTTAAGTTCTAAACACCAGATTGAGGGTGTCAGGTTTTGTCTTCATTTTCATAATGATTTTACCATCGATAAAAGCTGGCATCAGTCATCTGAGTGACACTGTCCCTTGAATGTGGCTTTCCCATTTAAAAAAAAAAATTCAGAAGGTTAAAAATTTTAATTCTAATGGCCATTAAGTAGAATAAGCTCATAATTATGGTAAAATACACTTTCGATGTGCCTGTTCCATTCAGAAATTAAAGGATGATCCATTCTAATTTTTTTCTATTACTATGATTTAACAAAGCAAGAGTTAATTGGGAGATATATCTCATCTTTTTGAATTGTCTTCCCTCTGGTGGGACTGAATTAGATGTGTTAATATTTATTGGTTAACATAATTATAGGCTGTGAGAACAATAATCACACACTTAAAATATTAAACGTATGTGCCAAGAGAAGATGATGTCTGTAGTCGACTGTGATGTGTTATAATTAAAAGGTACTTGGAAAGTCCTAGAAACGTAGACCGTTAATGCCCAACGTTGATGTTTCTATTTTTGTTCAAAGCAAATTTCAAAACCTATAGAATCACCTGACTACTTGAAATATGCTAGTAGGTCTGTGATTTCTCATTAGTCAAACATGTGTTGTAAGCTTTTTTGAATCCATGTCCATCATCTTTGGAAGGCTGCTTTGACTCATGGTCTAGGGAAAATGATATATATGTGGAATGTTTATATAGTAAGAGATTCCAAGGAGCTCCATTCTCATACCAAGTCTGAAAAATGTCTGAGCCCTTGAAAATAGGGTTTGCTAAAGCATTCTCTTCCTTTTATTCTAGGGAATATTTTCCACTCCCAGATTTTCTGACTTCTGTTCACTTACTAATCCCTATATTGATTTTGGAAATTTGGCTTAATTCCACATATTCATTGATTCATTCACTTAACATTTGATGACATCCTTCTCTGGATCAATCATTGGAGATTTAAAGGTTAGTATCAACAGGTCTTTCCTTTAGAGTGATTTTTAATCTTACAGAAGAGGTAAGCCCATAAGTAACCCAAAGGGACACAGAAGAAAGGCTTCGATGTGCTACTTTAACTGTCAAGTAAATCACCATGTGTCAAAATTATTGGGAGATAAAACACAGGAATACCAACATTGTACCTTATACCTTTCAGTGTCAGAGAGGACGGCATAGAGCAGACAGTATTTGAGCTAACTTGGCTTAAAGTGTTACAGGAAGGGCATGGGATTCAAGGTGCAAGAATAATAAGGGTAGGAAAGTCAAGGAATGTGGAAAGTGAATATTATTTGAAGAATAAGTTTGTCGAATAGGGTATATAAAGTGTAAATGGGATTACTGCTGAAAAACTCAAACTTACTTAGTAGTACCTAAGTAGCCCTTTTGATGCCCAAGGGCTTTTATAGTTAGAGAAATTTACGGGGGGATAGCAACAGTGTTAACTGGCTGCAGTGATTTTGGGGTAATGACTTTAGCTTACATCTACTTTATAAAAAAATCCTCCATGACACTGCATGGATTTATGCAATCAAACTGCATTAGTGTTTGAAACTAAAATTTCTAAACATTTTAAATGTGTTTGTCAGGAAGTAGTTTTAGAAGAACTGATGTGAAAAGTTCAGAGGTGATCCCGGAGTGAATTGCAGACAAAATGTGATCATAGAATATCAGAGCTTTAGTGGGCCTTCCAGGTCACTTAGCCAAACTCTTACTTTATAAATTGAAAGCTTTTGCCCAGAGAGGGAAAGAACACGCTCAAGGAGGCTCATTTAGAGACAGTTTCAGTGATTCTTTGTACTTTCCCCAAACCATGACACAAAGGCCCAGCTTGATGATAACAACCAGGGGAGAGTTTGGCTTCCTTTAGTATCACAATTGGTTTATTCCAAAAAGTCTTTCTTTTATGGCACCTTCTTTAAAATATGTCTCAAACACATAACAAAGAGTTAGGCATATCAAAGACGTACTTCAAAGGTAAACAGAAAACTTATGACGTTGTAACGTCTTTAAGCTAGTATATATCTAAACCCAACCCATTAGGTAGGCATGATTTATTAGTATAAGTACAGCTTAGCCTCTAGAAGCTATGCAGGGGTTGGAACGAAATTCTGTCTATTTCTTAGAAGACAAGAGATCAGTCATGAACTTATGATTTTTGTTTTCCTTCTTTTATCAGAGTTAGGGTACAGTATTCATCTTCTAGTTTCTAGTACAGGGCTGTCTTTTTTTCCCCAAGTAAGTTTGGTAGGATTGGAGCTGATGACTAAGTGACTTGGAATACTTTTCAAATAAATTATCTCACATTAATATTTCATGGTAGCTGGAGATTTAGTAATTTTTGAATCAAGTTGCTTTTGAATTGATTAAATGGGCTTTCACTATCCTCATTTAGACTAGTGTGATACTGTGAAATAATAAGAAATAATATATAAATCTATTTTTCTCCTCCAGTTTCTCAATCAGTGTTTGTAAATCCTTATAATTTCCTAGGTGATAGGGGTGCTGGTAGCATCTTTTGTTCTAACATTATTTTGTTATTGACCTTGGTTCCCAACTCAGAACTACTGAATTATGTGGAATTTCCTGAGTGATGGAAATATCTATTGTTTTGATGAGGCAACTCTTGGTGGGCTCCTGGATTTTGGCTGGTCACCAGAATGACCAAGCAATGATTCAAAGCTTGGAACTTTAATCTCCACCTCTCATCCTCTGGGGATGAGAAAGGGGCTAGAGATTGAATGAGTAACAA
This sequence comes from Symphalangus syndactylus, assembly GCF_028878055.3. NCBI lineage: Eukaryota > Metazoa > Chordata > Mammalia > Primates > Hylobatidae > Symphalangus > Symphalangus syndactylus. The sequence continues at coordinate 90,220,421 of NC_072439.2, forward strand.
ATCATGCCTATGTTTTGAATGTTTTGAAGTCTGTATAAAAATCCCTGAAGTACAGAGAGGTTTCAGGTTGTTGAGCACATCTTTATGCCAGGAGGGTGGCATACACCAACTCTATGGTAACAGAAGCTCCTATACCCAGGACCCTTTTGGATCTAGCCCTGTGCACTTCATCATCTGCCTGTCCATCTTTGTCCTTTATCATATCCTCTATAATAAACTAGTAAATGTAAGTAAGCATTTCTGTGAGTTTCATGAGCAATTCTAGCATATTATCAAACTTGGGAAGGGGATAATGGCAAATCCCGATTTGTAGTCAAATCAGACAGAAGTCTGGGTAACTGGTGACCACCCCTACTCTGCCCCACCACCGCAGCTTGTGATTGACATATGAAGTGGAAACAGTCTTGTGGGACTTGAACTCTTAACCTGTGGGATCTGCAGTAGTAACTCCAGGTAGATTGTGTCAGAACTGAATTGAGTCGTAAGCCACCCATCTGATATCAGAGAATTGGTTGATGTATGAAAAAACCGTCACATTTAGTGCCAGAAGTGAAGTGTTCCGGCCAGGCGTGGTAGCTCACACCTGGAATCCCAGCACTTTGGGAGGCTGAGGTGGGTGGATTGCTTGAGGTCAGGAGTTCAAGACCAGCCTGGTAAACAGGGCGAAAACCCAGCTCTACTAAAAACAAACAAACAAAACTTAGCTGGGGGTGGTGGCATGCGCCTGTAATCCCAGCAACTCGAGAGGCTGAGGCAGGAGAATTGCTTGAACCCGGGAGACAGAGGGTGCAGTGAGCCAAGATCGTGCCACTGCACTCCAGCCTGGGCAACAGAGAAAAACTCTGTCTCAATCAGTATCAATCAATCAATCGATAGAAGTGAAGTGTTCTGTGAGTAGCATAGAGAAAAGAGGTGAGCTTTTCTTCTTCAACTAATATGAAAAATTTGGAGATATTTTGAAAATAAGAATAGGGTGGGGCGTAGTTTGATAGCCTCGTCTCCAAGTTTGCCAACAGGAAGAGCATCGGCTTCTTGATTCCCTGAGGTCCCCTCTCTGAAAGGAGCTCCATTTGTGTGAACCTGTCCACATTACCAGTTTGTGCTTCCTTTTTGTTATTTCAAAAATGGGCAGGGTAACTACACTCCATTCCCCCTTTTCAAGAGATAGAATAGTATGCTAAAGCTACAAGAAATAAGATGTTGGCTAAAAGCAACAGGTCACACAGTCATTCCCATTTCATTTTGGGATTGTTAGCTTGTGTCTGGAGTTTGTTTTAAAACTCCAGGCCTTTGAAGGTTGAGGGCTGGTCCTTTCTGAATGCTGTTCATCCTATAAACGATATATTTAATTCCTCACTTTAAAAACTATTCTAACTTCTTAGTCTATTTGGAAACTGAGTACTGAAATGCTGTGTGGTCATATGGACACATTGTTAGCTGCAGTCCCAGCACTCCCACACTGGGTTCCTTTCATAGAGCAATAATATATGAGGCAACCTGAGAAATTATTTCAGGTATATGTGTGTTGTATTTAGAGCTTTCTATAAGAATTCATGTGGTCTGAGGGCTTGGGTGCAGTGTAATCAGGGTGGAGTCTTATGGTGCCCTGGATCTTCCCTTTTCATGTGTTCTGTGTTCTAGCTTGCAAACGCCGTGAGGAGCTGCAGGGGAGATTAATTAGTAATAAAATGTTTAATATTTCATATTATTCAATGCAAGCCAAACATGTAGGCTTCTGGGAGATGAAAGCTACAACATGCTGATACTGTGTGATGAGACATAGACTGTCCCTGCAGACTAGAGACTTTGCTGTTTCTGGCAAGGCTGCTTGGGACTTGAGATAGGAACTGGGTAATAAATACTCTGTTGAAAAAGAAAATAGGTGTGGATAGTGGCATCTTCCTCCTCCTATATTCTCTTAGGAAAAATTTAGGAGCTTTTCATGATTTGCTGAGAAATGGATTTGTCTATTATTGGCATTGTCTGCTTACTAATGACTTTCTTTGAGAGCTATGGTAAAAGTTGAAATCTTGTAGAAACCTCTGGTGTATGATGTTAAGTGGAATACAGTAAAATAAAATGTGCAAAACACCATTTTAAAAGAGAAAGGGATCTTATTCTTCACAATGCCCGTGTTTTACTTAGAGGATCTGTGTTGTGTGAATTAGCCTGTACCCGCCAGAAAACTTCAACAGTTAAATAACAATGATTTGGGGGTGGAGGAGTGGTTAGCTGACTCAGAGTTGCATGCCATGACTTTTATGACAGGCAATTAATTTTTAGATGGTATATAATTGCATTTCAATAACATTTATACCTCATCATTTTTTTAGAAGATGATGTGTTTGTGTCATATGTAATGAGCATAATCAACATTAGCTTTAAATAAATTTTGAGTGCCATGTAACATTTTCAAAGTGGAAATTTAGCCTAAAAATCTACCTTGCATTGCACCTCTACAAAGCTTTTGCACAAAAATATTCATTTCACTTGTCCCAGTGTAAGAGCTGGCTCTGAATGTATCTTAGCTCCTAGTGGGGATAGGGGAGGGCAGCTGAGCAGATAGCCGCTGAGTGCCATGGGGTGTTCATTCAGCTAAAGCGTGGGAAGGGATTGTCTTCTGTGGTTCTCTAGCCATGGCCCTTGTGGTAGCCTCTAACTGTGATTTGTTTGTTTGACCTTGATGAGTCCTTGGCTCCAAGATGATTATGTTACATTACACCGAATCACTCAATCCAGCATCGGTTTAAAAAGAAACGAACAAAGCTGCCTGTTGAGTTTCTCTATTTTACAACAGTATCTTAGTGGAAATAATTAGTCCTATGTCTATGCAGAAGCACACATCACATTTGCAAAATTAAAGAGTGTTCTTGTTAGGACTGGTTTCTCTATTTCCTTCTTCCTCTCCCACTGTTTAAATATCTATTTTGGTAGTAGTGTTAGTATGAAAACCCATAGTTCTTTTCTTTTCTTTTTTGATTTAAAAAGCAAATAAACAAGAAAACACAAGTCTAGCTATTTTTTTTAACTCAAGATGACTAGATATAACCACGGCAAATATGTAGGATTGTTGTGTTTTAAGAGAAAAAGCCGTGTCTCAGATAATCTGTAGTCATTGTTTTGTCCATTTTGACATGTACTTCTTTATATACTTTATAGCCAAACTGGAGTATAGTGATAATAAGGATGATCTCTAGACAGAAGGTTGGAGGTGGTTAATAACTCATCCTACATATCACAGTTTTTCATGCTGAGTAACTGGTTTGCCCTCCACACAAAATACCACATTGGAATGTAACTGCTAAGGTTCTTTTCACACGATGGAAAAATTACCAGTAAACACTGCCTTTCAGTGGATATATTAACTATAAAGACAAAACTATAGTTTATGTTGCATAATTTGAACATACATATTTCCTTATGAATCTGTAAGCTGGAACTGTGAAATGAAATACACAAAGTGAGCACGTATTGCTGTTGAGCCAGCAGTTACAGTTTTCATTTACAAAGGCGGACAGAACCATTTGCGCATTTTGGTCTCTCTGCTTTGGGTCCTGCACTCACACCCCAATATGCACCTAAGTTATGGGGTCATGTTGAGGTTCCAGACTACAGAAGGGGATTGAATTATGTTTCATTGTATTGAGTCACAAATATTTCAATGTAAAGTAAAACTTTTGAAAGCTTTACGTAACGGAGTATACCTTATAGGAACAGTAGAAAGGTATAAAATGACTTCAGTTTGGATAACAAAGAAATAATTGTGATGAGTACCAGACTGTGAAGTCCCTGAGGCAAGGTTATCATTTGTTTTCTGGCACATGAGAGGCATACAAATTTATTTTTGCTGAATAAATAAATATTATCTTCAAATCTTTACATTTCCATTCTAGAAATATGCTAGAAAAGCCAATCAGTAATAGATATAGAGTTAGTGCATGACAAAGTTATAGCTGCTTTGTGATTTTTTTAAAATAAAGAACAGGTATTTGCATTAAGAAAAATAAGTGAGGCCAAAGTGGATATTTTTTTATAAGAGCAACCTAACGGTAACCAATGATTCATCTAAAATTTTCAGCTATACTTTTATATTGCCTTATATCACTTGATGACAATGTATTTTGTTAAGAAGATGATGTTATCATGGGGTATAATTCAATATTATATCCATTCTGTTACTGTTGAGACAACATGAGAAAGAAATATCAAGTCTTTTTCTATATTCTCCACAGAACTGAAGAAAACAGAGGACCATTATGTTACTATTTCCTAAATAAAGACCAATATGATAAATTCCTTATATTCAGTGACAGGAAAGAAGTTACTTAGCTAATGTGCTGATATATGCTTCTTTTTTTCAGAAAACAACAAGATCAACAAAAACACCTGTATAATTATTACATGAATTTTCTTTTTTTTTTTTTGATACGGAGTTTCGCTCTTGTTGCCCAGGCTGGAGTGCAATGGCATGATCTCAGCTCACCGCAACCTCTGCCTCCCGGGTTCAAGCAATTCTCCCACCTCAGCCTCCTGAGTAGCTGGGATTACAGGCATGTGCCACCACGCCTGGCTAATTTTTGTGTTTTTAGTAGAGACAGGTTTTCTCCATGTTGGTCAGGGTGGCCTCGAACTCCCAACCTCAGGTGATCTGCCCGCCTCGGCCTCCCAAAGTGCTGGGATTACAGGCGTGAGCCACTGCACCTGCCTGGCCATATTACATGAATTTTTTGTGTTTACTGCCAGGAAGCTCTGCTTCATTAAAAGAAGCCTCTAAGATTCACCTCCTCCTCCCTTTATCAATTTATTTCTGATACCTCTTGACCCAGTATTTGGAATGTGATAAATATATGCCAATTATAAAGCATTTCAAAACTAATTAATTGTCTAAATCTAAGTCATGCTTTTTAAATGGAAATAAACTTTGTGTCCATACACATATATTTGCCTATAAACATCTTAAAAATATATCTAAACTTCAGACAATTTTAAAAAGAGAGTATTGAATTTTAAATGGATTCTTTGCTTATATTGATGGTAAACAATGGGTCCATTAAAGTAGCATATTCTGCTGGTGTAAATAAAATATAAGATTTAAAGTGGGTTAAAAAGATATAATATTTACTTGTTCCTTTTAAGAAACGAGTTGAAGAAACAATAAAGCTTGAAGCCTGTGTAGTCAGATATATGAACCCATAAAGTAAATCGTTTGTGAAATGTCTTGAACTCTTTCTAATTTCATCTGGATGTTGTACTGCTTATATGAAAATGCTGAAAAATGTTACTTCTTAGATACTGCTAGAGGTGCTAAGCTTCTTTACCATTCAGGAATCTTCTTCTTGGCTGTCTCCATCACCCAGCCAACACAGAGTTATGTTTTATTTCCCAAATGGCCAACTTTTGTTAATTTGATGCTTACCAAGGCAGTCCAAGCCAGGAAACAATTTTTATGAACAGCATCCTGGATGACTTAATATTCTATGTAATATTAATTTTAGAGCTTTTTCTCCCATCATCTAGTCTAGCATAGCTAAAATTATGATGTTTAACTTTGTTGACCCACAGTCATTTGTGAATGAGATCTCCCAACCAGGAAGGAAGGAAAGATAGGAAAATCAGAGTGGTCTGTTTGCAGCTGTACTAGCACATGTTTCCTTGAGTGCCTTCTGAAGGAAGGGTGGATAAAGATGTATCTTTCAGGGCCATTGCCTTTCTAGCATTATTGATCGTATCACATGGGCGAAAGAAAAAGAAACAATAGATTTTATGACAAAAGTTATGTAAAAAGGGGCTGAAATCAGTATTTTGAAAGCTGTGACTAATTAACAGTGGCTTTTTGAGAAGTGAGATGGGATTCAAGACAGTGGCCATTGTGTATGTATTTCCAAGAGCCATCTGGATGCTCCTTTTTATTTATGTTTTTGGCTTATTCACTCATTTATTCCTTTATTCACTGATTACTAATTGAATACAAAGTCTCTGTCGATTTGTTCAAAGATATTAAAGAAGCCCTAAATCCATGGAAAGACATCTTCTGTTGACTAGTTGCAAGATGTAATATTGTTAAGTGGGATACCCCTCAATTTGATCGATAGATGAAAAGCAATCCCCATCAGAATCTAAGCTGGCTTCTTTGTAAGAAGTGACAAACATCCTTAAATTCACGGATGTTGAAGAGACCCAGAATTGCCAAAATCATCTTGAAAAAGATGAGGAAGTTTCCGACACACACTTCCTAGTTTCAAAACTTTCTTTCAAATGACAGAAATAAAGCAGTGTGATATTGGCCTAAGATATACATAAAGATCAATAGAGTAGAATTGAGAGTCCAGAAATAAACCATTATGCTTATGGACAATTGATTTTCAACAGGGTGTTGAGACATTCAAACAGGGAAAAAATAGTTTTCTCAACAAATGATGCCAGAACAACCAGATATCTACAAAGAGTAAAGCTGGACTCCCTACCTCATATCGTAAGACACAAATGTAAAGGATAAAACTATACAACTTGTAGAAGAAAATATAGAAGTGAGATTCATGAAATTGGGTTAGTCAGTGGTTTCTTAAACATGACGTCAAAGCACAAACAACTAAAGAAAAAATAGATGAGTTGGACTTCATCAGAATTAACCAAATTTGTGCTTCAAATGACACCATCAAGAAAGTGAACAAACAATCCATGGAATTTGCAAATCATATATCTGTTAAGGGGCTTATATCTGGAATATATTAAGATTCTTACAACTCATTAAGAAAAAGACAACCCAACTAAGTAAGAAACAAAGTATCTGAATGAACATCTCCCCAAGAATATACGAATGGATAATATGCCTAGGAAAAGATGCTGGACATATTTAGTGATCAAGGAAATGCAAGTCAAAACCACAATGAGATATCACTTCATGCTCACTAAGGTGGCTATAATAAAAAAAGACAACATGTGTTGGCAATGTGGTAGAGAAACTGAAAACATCATACATTGCTGGTGGGTTGTAAAATGGCATAGCCCTTTTGGAAGCAGTCTGTCAATTCTTCAAAATTGGTCATAGTTATCACATGACCAAGCAATTATATTCCTATTTATGTATCCAAGGGAATTAAAATATATGACCACACAAAGACCTGTATAGAGATGTTCATAGCAACATGATTCGTAACAGCCTAAAAGTGGGAACAACCAATTATCTATCAGTTGGTGAATGGATAAACAAAATGTGGTGTATCCATACAATTGAATATTAGTCAGCCATAAAAAGGAACGAAGCTCTGAAACGTGCTACGATATGGACGAACCTGGGAAACATTATGCTATACAAAAGAAACCAGACACAAGCAACCACAGTTTATGATTCCATTTATATAAATGGGCAAATCCAGAGACCCAGAAAGATTGGTGGTTGCCAGTGGCCAGGGGGAGGGGACAATACAGAGTGGCTACTAATGGGTACAGGATTTCTTTTGGAAATGTGATTAAAGTATTCTGGAATTTGCTGCACAATTCTTTGAATATACTAAGAATCACTAAATTGTGCATTTTTAAAGGGCATTTTTATGGTATGTGAATCATATCTTAACTAAAAAATTTATTTTAAAAGGCTCTGTATTGAATAATTTGCCTAGAATATACAGATGGCATTGGGAGTGGCCTCCACCCTGAATAAGCTTACAATCTATTGGGGAAAAATGCAATCTAACAGTTATAGTACTTAAGTATATGTGGTAAGAAAGAAGCGCATGGAGGGTGCTTACTGAATGGGAAAAGGAAGAAATCTAGCTGGATGATCACAGAAGTTGTTTGGAGTATAGGGAGTATTTGCAAGAAGAATCCGACTCTCGTGTAGCTTGAGAAAGCAGAATGAAAACCCGTATCTAGGAACTGAGGAAGGCAGTCAGCAGTCTAAGGTCAATATTTTTCTAAAAGTAATGGCAGCTGAAGTACAACTTAGGCTGCCTGAGAAGAGAGCAAGTTTTCCTTCACTGGAGCATTTAAAATGACACTCTGGTATTTACAAGGTGAATTATTCACACTCTTTAAATCTCAGTGATCTGAGTTGATAACACATTTCAGAGTTGACATGAGGACCACAAGGAATAATAAGTGTGTGTTTAATGTGAAAATACAATATCTTGTACATAATAAACAGTTATTACTGTTGGTCTCACCACCAACATCATTATCAAATGAATTTTGGCAGTAATTCTGGGAAGGAATTTAGGCAACAGATGGGAACTGATTTGAATGATGCTAGGATTTCATGGTACTCCCATTGTTGGTTACAGAACTCCAAGAACTCTCATTCTTGGAGTCTTCTGTTTCCTCATATAAAACTTGGAAGGAAGAACAGAAGACCTTCATTCTGTTCCAGGCCCTTAAATTGATTATTTCTGTGCCTAAAGCAAACTGCTGAGCCTCAATCATGACTTCGCACAATTTGCTGTGACACCTGGTATAGATGTTTCATTTGTTAAAGTTGTTACTGACAGAAACCTCCAATGACCTTGGAACATGACCTGGCCCCTGTGGGTATCAGTAGAATTTTGGTGAACACTGAGAAGTGTCTGAGTTTCTTTCAATCTGGGCTTCTTTCAGTTGGTTTGCAAACTGGACTTGTGGAATTAGATGATCTCTCATGCTCATTCTAGCTTTGAGTTGGTATTACTTTTGCCCCGTATTAAAGAAAAACTATATTGATATTTCGTTCTTTGCTTTTGTTATTTCACTGTAGAAAATTTTGTTTTAACATTCGGTTGGAGTTGATGATATGCAACCCAATTATATGGATTTGTTATATGCAAACATAAGGAAGTATTCACAGATTTAAAGACCATGTTCATGTTGTTCAAGATAATTTGAACCCAAATTCATCGTGCTCAGGATAATTTGGAACTAATTTCATAGAGTTTAAGATATATTGTGGTAATTAAAATTATGGATGTTGGGACCACACTCCCTTGACTCTAAATACGTGGCCTGGGATGTCACTTAAAGTTTTTGTGCCTCAGTTCTTTTATCTGTATAATGAAGATAATTATAGTATCTATCTCCCAGGATTGTAATGAGGACTAAATGAGTTTCCATGTATAAAGCACTTGAAACAGTGTTTGACATATTTAGCACCATATGCATTAGAAGATCTTATTGTTAGCTGCGTGCTTATTCTTAAATTGTCTGAGTTACTGCTTTTATATAAGAAGATTGATTTATAAATTTGGCCCATGATGTCCCGTCCAACTCTCTGAAATAGATTATCTACCTCTTTTCAGCTGGGCATCTTACTTATGATATCTGAGGACATCTCTCTGTTCTTGTCCTTTGCCCAGACCCTTTGATTTCTAATGCATGGAGCCAAAAGCTAGAGCTAGAGCCATAATGGTCTTGTCTTACCATCTGAAAGACATGTTGATTGCTAGAATGTTTCTGTGGTTAACAAGATAATTCCTCTGATAAGTGAACAACCTTCACTTAAATGCAAAAATTATGACTCATAAATTATTAATTTGTCACAATTTACTAAACCTATCATTGGCCTATTGATGTAAGTTATTCTTGTCATGCTTCACCTACCCAGACACTAAAGCATGTAAAGCAATAGTTAAGTTTACTGTTCATCTGATTGACTTGGAGGGCTTGTTAAATGCCATTACTGGGCTCTACCTTATGTTTTCAATTCAGTAGGGCTGGAGTGAGGCTCAATTATTTGTATTTCAAATGTTGCTCTGGTGTGGACCACACTTTGTGAACCCTTTAAAGCTTCTTGCCAGTCACATGTTTGTAAGCAGCACTGTCTTCTTCCGTTCTCTCATTTCTGTAGCTGCACACCCTTAAGGCTTGCTCTAGTGTCAAAAGTGGATGCTAGTTTTATGTCTTTTTTCTAGTGGAGGAAAAACCATAACCTAGTGAAGTATCTTTCCCTGCAATACATAGTACATTGACAGAATCTGGAAGATGCTGTTTTAAAAAAAAAAAAAAAAGTAAAGATTTGTACCTGCTATTCTTTCTTTCAAAATTGTAAATTTATTTTTATTGGTATTAAATACACCTGTAATGCCAGCACTTTGGAAAGCTGGGAAGGGCAGGTCACCTGAGGTCAGGAGTCCAAGACCAGACTGGCCAACATGGTGAAATCCTCTTTCTATTAAAAATACAAAAATTAGCTGTGCATGGTGGCAGGCACCTGTAATGCCAGCTACTTAGGAAGCTGAGGCAGGAGAATCGCTTGAACTCAGGAGGTGGAGGTTGCAGTGAGCCGCACTGCACTCTAGCCTGGGTGACAAGAGTGAAACTCCGTCACACACAAAAAAAACAAAAACAAAACAAATAAAAATTGTATAGATTTATGGTGTAGAACATGATATTTGATATATGTATACATTGTGAAATGGCTAAATCAAACTAATAAAAATATGCATTACCTCACATATTTATTTTTTGTTGTGAGAAAACTTAAAATCTCCCAACAAATTTATAATACACTTGCATCTGCAATTCTTGAAAGAACTATTAGGTTTGGAAAACTAGAATTCCGAATTCAGTTCTGCCATACCTAGAAACATGAATGTTAACTGTTTGATCTCTCTGAACCTCATTTTCTTTGTCCATGATATTGATACCTCCTCTGCTTATCATATATGGTGTTGTGAGAAGTAAATGACACATTGATTGTACATTAAAGTGCTTTGTAAACTATAAAGCGCTATACAAATATTATTTTGCATTCTCATCCCAGTTACCACACGCAATATCTTGTTAAACATCACGTGTTTTATGATAGGCACATCCTTCTCTCTCTCAGCTAGGGTAAATATTGACTTTTCTAACTGTTTTTGGGAAGGAAATAGTGCATTGTAAACTACGCTCCTTGTGCACAGAATCCTTTTATTTCCCTCCTGTGATTTTTTTTTCTTTTCTAGTCTCTTGCTTTTTAAAGTAAACAATTGAGAAGCTAGTCATTTAGCCATTTATGCGTCTAAACACTTTTGTATATGTGAGATGTCACACACATAAACATATATTATGAATTTTTCTCATAACATCATTTTATGCAAGACACCCTACAGATCACATGTATTAAGATTGAAGTAAGTGAGTTGCTGTTTTGCCTGGAATGCATTATTTTTTGTTTTTGTTTTTGTTTTTGACATTTGACTTGGAAAAGGGAGTTGAGCTGAGCCAAGAGCAATGGATTCTCTTCCCAGTTGTGTAACCAGCAGGTTGTGTTAGGTGAGTCAGCTCCTCTCTTGAAGCCTCAGGTACATTTGTACATAGATCGAAATCTAGTCTTTTCTCATGCCTTCCACTCTCAATGTCTGTGTTCTCAGCATTAAAAGGAAGTTTCAGAAGATGACTTTCACCTTGATGAAGAAGTCCGAACAGAGTATCCCCATTTATCTGTCTCTATTCTGCTAAGATATTTTTCTTTTCATGCCTCAGGTCTGACTGCTCTTTGCAATTCAGCCTGTTGCAGTGAAGCTCTGACATGTCTTTCCTTCAGGATGTGACTGGTCTTCACTGAGACTCTTAATTTCTTAGGGCTTACGTTTCTGTTAGTATGATCGGAAATAGAAGAGGCCATGTCCTGCCTTTAATCCCCTGGGATAGAGATGTTGGCAGATTGGGGGATTGAGGGGTGGAGAGACTTTTATATTTTTAGTGAGTCTTTCTCTTTAGTGATTTTCAGAGCATCTCCCTATTAGTGCACAGTAGGAAGTATTTGTTCTTTTTGCCATGCAACAAATTGCTTAAAAACCAAGCAGCTGAAAACACATATTTTCACTTTGTTCTTGGTGAGACAGGAATCTTTATATGGCTTAGCTGGACCATCAACTTCTTGGTCTCTCACAAGGCTGCAATCAAGGTTTTGAATCAGAGTCTGCACTTGTATCTGAAGGTTCAATGGGAAAACGATCAGCTTCCATGCTTAGGTGGTTTTTAATTTTTTTATACTGTTCGATTTCTTCCAGGCAGTTGCATAAAGTGCTTTAGTTTATATGTGGTTGTTGGCTGGAGTCTATCCTCAGTTACTTGTCATGGGAGCCTTTCCATGTGGCATCTCACTATATCAAAGCATGGAAGTTGAGCAAGCAATAGGTAGAGTTTGATTACAAGATGGAAGCCATAATCATTTGAAACCTAAGTGCGGAGGGGACAGCTCATCACACTTACCACAGTCTGTTTGTTTGAAGTAAGTGACTAGGATTAGCCCACACTAAGAAAGAGGGCATTGTACAAGGATGTGAAGCCCAGTAAGTAAGAATACTGGGGGGAATCTTATAAACCTGCCTATCACAAAAGAGAGTGAGGTTAGACTTACTGTCCACAGGGATTTAGTGCAAATATAAGTTTATTTGTAGAATCTGTCAAGTCAGAAAGCAGAGGAGGCATGTGGGGTATCATGAGAAGAATAGAATCTGGAAGGAGTAACACGTAGTGAAAGGTACTAACAGATGTAGGAAGAGCTCCAGAATTTAAGAAAGTTATACCTGAATGTGGTTTAGGAGGTCTTTTGATCTAACCACCTCAATTTCTCAAGTAGTCCAAGGCGTGTAGAGGGCCTTACTCAGGCCAGAAGTTGTGGCTGAACAATGAGTTGGAACAAAGTCCACAAACTCCTGACTTAGTACAGATTTTCAGCTTGATGTAATGAATATAGATCTGGATTTGGAGTGAAAAGATAGACATGTACAACTTTTGATTTGCCTCTGAGTGGCTGTGTCACCCTGAGCAAGTGATAAGTAAAGGAAGCTTGATATATGGTTACCTAGTTTATAACATGAAGCTATCATTATCATGTACATTCATTTATGTCTGATGAACATATTAGCTTTTCTTTATGAAAGTTCTTTGTAAGCTATAAAAGCCTTTAGAAAAAAAGTATGCTTTGTTTAAATTATTAATGTGTAGGTTGAGGCAAAACAAACACTCCCTTTTGACAGAAGGGATAAGTACTAGTTCATATAAATACAATTTTATCTCCATCTGTATCTGTATCAGCCATTTATTTCTGCTTGATAAATTATCCCAAAGCTTAGTAATGTCTACCTTACTCACATATCTGCAATTTTGGTAGTACTCCATGAAAATAGCTTAACTCTGCTCTGTGAAATGAGCCCATGTGGCTTGATTTGGGTGCAGAGGATTCACTTTCAAGATGCTTTACTCATGGCTAGCAGGTTGGTGTTAGAAGTGTGACTGGAGTTGTGCATCAGGACCTTGGTTTCTCTTAATGTGAGTTCCTCTACAGGCTAACAGGACTTTCTTACAGCATGGTGGATGAGTTCCAAGGCCAAGTATCACAAGAGAGAAAGGCAGAAATGCCAGCATTGTTATGACTTAGTTTTAGAACTGACATAACGTGTCCTTTCCACTATACACTGTTGACTGAGGTCCACCTGGGCTCAAGGACAGGGGGTTAGACTCCACCTTTTTTGTTGGGGTTGTAGTAAGGCTCCAGACAAGTTTGTGAGCAAGAGACACTGTCGTGATCATCTGTGGACAGTACAGCCTGCCATTATATTGTATTTTATTGCATTGTATCACATTTTACTATATCATATTTTAATGTTTTATGTTGTATTTGTTTCCATTTGTTGAGGACTTAATATCTGCCAGACATGTATATTCTGTATTAAAGTTGACTTAATTCTCACAACAACCCTGTGATGACGTGGTCCTTCTCATTTTCACCAACGAGCAAACCAAGTAACTTGCCTAAGGTCAGATCAGCTCATAAGTGGCAGAGTTCAGGTTCAAAACCAGGCAATCTTGTTCTGGATCCCATACTTTTTACCACTCTGCCAGATTGTTGTTATCTATTTCTATATCTTAAATAATACTTATGCCATGCTGTTACTAATCAGCATTTCCATCCCCGTCTCTGTATCTCAGTTAGAGAAAGTGGGTAGATAGGGACTAGATATCAGACTAGATAGGGAGGAAACATATGCAGGAGTATTATTACCTTTGAGAGAGGTAGGTCTGAGCTCGTCCCTAAGTGCTCCCAGACCAGTTCTAGGAGATCTCAAGAAAAGAAGCAACTTAACATTTCACTAGTTCCATACAGAGTTTATATTGGCCTTAATGATTTTGCCTTTAATTTAATAAGACATATGGGAGTCTACGGAATCTAGGGAAGGCAGCTGAGTAAGTAACGATATTTTTAAAAAAATTGGAAATAGAGGCCAATATTTGAAGACTAATGAAATTCAGGGGCATCTATTCTCGTTCCACAAAAGTTTAGCTATCTGGTATTCCATCTGGTGATATATTCAATCATTTAACTCTTCCATATTGGGATGTTTGTCAGAGTCCAGCTTACAAATTGAGGAAATCCACAGTCCCTTGTGAGCTAGTTTATATCAGTTATTAAAATTTACTTATTGATTGATAAACTTCATCAAATCAACAATTGTTAAGCCCCTACTGAATGCAGGACACTGCAGATTACAATCAAAGGGAACACAGTTTATACCCTTTCTCACACCACAAGGGACTTCTACTGTAAGAAAAAGATGTGTAAAGCCATAATGACAAGAATATGTGATAAATATGATAATGAATATATGAACAAGGCTGTGTATGGATGCCTAGTGGAAGGTGCTCCAGTATTCTCCTGGAGAGGTCAGAGGAGGCTTTTCAGAGCATTGAAGCATATAGATTCCAGGCACTGGAAATGTTCAGCCCAGTTGGAGCTTAGAAAATGTAGGGCAAGTGATAAGCCTGGAAAGGAAGGCACGTAGGTATGTTTCTGCAAATGCATTCCCTCCTTCTGTCTTCCTGTCTGCCTTATATACACAGTGATGACTCAGTACCAGGAATCTCAGGAAACAAACAACACACATGCACAATATAAATTCCTCTACAATCCGTCTATTTATCCTCAGCGCAAAACCTCAATTAACTAATAGCTCATCTGAAAACTGTCAAGACTAGAAAGTCCCAGAACCCCTCAGAATAAAATCACACCAACCATAAGTTACTTAGGCTCTCCAAGGTCAGCCTTCTTTTATCCAGCATCCCTCTTTTTATAAAGCTGCGGGCCTGTCTCTAACAGGATCATGTGGTAACATTCATGATTTGCAAGGGCTTTACTGCTACAAAGCACATTTGCAATACACTGTCTCTCTTTTTTACTTGGCATTTGTGAATTAATTGTTAACCCACCTGATATATAGTGAAATTGTGGCCCAGACATGTGAAATGACTGTTCTTAATTTTTACAAAAATAAAACACAATAATCTAATCCTTAAAGTCATGTCTTCTTTTGCAAAATCCTAGTACATTTTTAGTACATCAGTTGTGTTCCATAGCTGGGGACTCTGTTCAAGTGAACCTTAATAGGAAGTGTGATGTATAAAATGGCTGAGTTTGAGCTGTTCTGGCTGAAATAAGGAGTCTGGGCTCTGGAGCGTGGCTGAGCATCTTCTTGCTCACTCCAGAAGCGGCCCTGAGGCTTCTTCCTATCTAGCGTTGTGAAAACCACTCAGCTGAGTGTGCTTATCACCTATGTCTAACCTTGGAGCACTCAGAAAAGACCTAATGCTTATTTTACTGTCTGAAGTGGGAAGAGAGCCACTGTTAATGTGGGATCTCCCCTAGCATTCTCCTTCTGATCCTAGCCTAAATTCCTGTGGGTCAAAGCCCAGCCCAGGAGAAAGTAACAGAGAGAATAAAAGAACAAGAAGATGGTGAAGGTGATATGGTGTGGTAGATGGAGCATGTGAATTCTTATCCTAGTTCTGCTTCTAACTCACTTTTTGATTTTTAGCAGGCAAGCTACTTCACTTCTCTTGTGCCATGGTTTCCATTCATAAACTGAGGAACAGGACTTCTTGTCTCCTCAGGGTCTGATTAAAAACATTCCATGGTGATTCCTTTTCTTGGTAAGACACATACCTTAGTCCACCTCAGGTCCCAAAAGGAGGATCAACCTTAGTGTTTTACACTCTCTAATATGACCTCTTGTGGTCAGTGTTTTAGAGGTATCTATCATATTGCATAGATTGAGGGAGTTTGACCTGTTGAGCTGGGCGAGTTATCACCATGCAGCACTTCTGCTTAGTCTGTTTTCATCTATGCATTGGTTCATTGGATTCAAACATTTCATTAGACTTCCTACCTTCTTTTGGGGGGATATTTTGAATTTGGGGATAATAAATTTAGAAATCTTTGGGATGAAGAAGAGGAAAGAGAAGGCAGAAAAGGAGGGCCATGACTATAACATTTATCAGCCACTGTGTCTCTTCCAGAAGAATCAGGGTGGACTGGATTCGAATATAAAAAGTAGGAAGAGAGGCAAGGCAGAAACTGGGAGAGGCCACAGATGGTAGTGATTGCAGATCCTTTATAAAATGCTGCGTGTTTCAACATTCCTCTGTCCAACACTATCAAGTGAGAAGGATCCTTGAAGGTCTTTGGGTCCAGTCCTCAAGGAAACGAAATTACATCTAGGTAGTAGGAATAGGTTCTAGTGTTCTATACCACGTGGGATAACTATAGTTAGCAATAATGTGTGATGTAATTTCAAATAACTAGAAGGCAGATAGTTAATGTTTTCAACACAAAGGAAATGATAAATATTTGAGATGATGAATATGCTAATTACCCTGATTTGATCAATATACATTTTATGTATGGAATTTCACTGTGTACCACATGAATAGGTATAATTATTATTTTTAATTTAAAAAAAGCAGTTTCTCATGTAAGCTGGATGTTGCTGGATAGTTTAACAAAAGTCTGTATTGCTTTTTTGTATTTTAATCATTTTATCTTTTTTTTGGCCTGGAAAATATTAAGTTAGGATGGCTGTGCTGGAATACATCACCTCCACCTGTATATTAAAGCTCTGTGTTATTTAAAAATTTGTCTAAGAAACATATAAATTGATGGAGCCTCACTGTGGTGGTTCTACCTTTCCATTTTGTTTGTTTGTTTGTTTGTTTTTTGGTCTGGTGCCATTGAGCCACTGTCTATAGGAATAAAAGGATGTTAGCATGACTGATAGTTCAGTGACCTGTAAGTAGCGATTTTAAAGAAAAATTTTATAGGTCTTTGTTAGTTCCGAATCTGACTACCTGTTAATTCTGCTTTATAGTGATGCTCTGGCTTTACCATGAAGGCTGTAGCATTGTGCTTTATCTCCTTGTCTCCAGAGTACAAGATCTTGGTTAGAGAAAAGAGTGATAAACCCAAAAAATACAAACTCAGTTTACCTGAGACTGAGTAGCACAGAGGCCTCCACTACCACTCATTTCCCTCTTCACATGGCAATGGAACTTTTCATTAAAAATAAATTTTATTTACTCGTGTATATTCTTATGCTAAACTGATACCCTTTTTCACAATGGATAAAACAACAGTAAATGTTTGCAACCTCACACATCAATTCTCGAACCCTGTTCTGCAATTTCTGGCAATAAAAGGCCTTGCTTGGTGTGCATTAAAATCTTAGTTCTAAAGTCAATGTCTACTTTCATAGAGAGTAGAGTTTGTGACCTTTGTTACTGTATTTTCACCAGCAATTTGCACACTTGTCATGAGGCTTTCTCTTTGTATAGGTCTTAGATAATGCAGTATCTTGACATGGTACTTCTATGGTAAGACAAAGAGGATGCTGTTTTTGTACTAATGTGACCAAAATACTTCAAAGCCAATCTTACAGAATCCCCCTATTGGACATCCCCCATAATTTTTTAATGGAACAAAACCTCTCTGTGAGAAATAACAATTTGTACACGATTTCAAAGGCATAATTCAAACTATAGCAGAATAAGAAAAATAATGCAGGATCTAACAAGGCAACACTTAATGAAAAATCAAGGGCCAGGAGCAGTGGCTCATGCCTGTAATCCCAGCACTTTGGGAGGCTAAGGCGGGTGGATCACAAGGTGAGGAGATCGAGACCATCCTGGCTAACATGGTGAAACCCCGTCTCTACTAAAAATACAAAAAATTAGCTGGGCGTGGTGGCATGTGCCTGTAGTCACAGCTGCTGGGGAGGCTGAGGCAGGAGAATCTCTTGAACCCGAGAGGTGGAGGTTGCAGTGAGCTGAGATCACGCCACTGCACTCTAGCCTGGGTGACAGAGCAAGACTCCATCTCAAAAAGAAAAAAATCGAACAAGTCTTTGGATATTAACCATAGTGATCATGCCCTAAGTATGTATTTACTTTAGGTAAATCTTAGTAAAGCAGGAATTAGCTGGTTAGCTGCACTTACTGGCTTTAGGTTGCTGGTTAGTTGACTGGAAAGTCTGTTGGGCTAGAGGTGATACGACACCTAGATTATGGTGTAAAAAGGTTGCAGCCCTTATTTCTAGAATGTATTCAATGGTATCTCTGCTGCCTAACCCATAGGGTTATGTTTTAAACGAGATGATGTAAATGTGTTATACTATATTTTGAAACGTTAGTTGGTGTCAGTATATCTTTTGGCAATGAATCTCCTTATGAACCTCAGGGAGCTTGTATCTACAGAAGGAGTTTGGTTCATAAGATATTTTCCATAAGAATTATATAAATTTTTATATAAAAAAGTAGTGCCCAAACTATTAACTCATGGAGAGAGATCAAATGCTGGTCTTTTTAAAACTAAGCTCTATTAGTCTATTTTCACACCACTGATAAGGACATACCAGAGACTGGGAAGAAAAGGACATTTAATTGTACTTACAGTTCCACATGGCTGGGGAGGCCTCAGAGTCACGGCGGGAGGCAAAAGGCACTCCTTACATGGCAGTGGTAAGAGAAAATGAGGGCGATGCAAAAGCAGAAACCCCTGAGAAAACCATCAGATCTCATGAGACTTATTCACTACCACGAGAACAGTATGGGGGAAACTGCCCCCATGATTCAAATTATCTCCCACTGGGTCTCTCCCTCAACGTGTGGGAATTATGGGGTAAAATTCAAGATGAGATTTGGGTGGGGACAGAGCCAAGCCATATCACAAGCTTAGTGAGAAACCTAGTTGCTTATATAGTATCTATTATTTTCAAATTCCTTTTAATATTTTGGATTCTTATCCAACTAAGAGATATAGGGAACAAATGCTGTAATTATCACCCATCTGTAAAATATGGACCTTCTCATCGGGAACTTACATTTTAGTAAGGAAAATATAACATATACACTAATAGAGATTACAGAGTAGGAGGTCTGTTCCGTAAAAGGAGAATGGAGATGTATGGTTTGGTGTGTATTGTGGGTTGAGGAAGACTGTGGTTTGCGGAAGATGGTGGCAGCTACTGACGAGTCACTTTCTGCCATAGAGATCAATTTTCCATTGGTCAACTGTGGACATTCACTAATGTAGGTTGGAGTGATGCTTCAGGAGCAGACATGGCATAAACTATTTCAGGAAACCATAAGCAGCTTAGCTTTGTCTTCAGAGTAGGGTATGAAAAGGGAGAGACAAATGGTAAAAATCCAAATGAGAATGATGTGATGCCATCTTGGAGGCCCTTGTAAGTCAAGCAAAGGAGTTTGTGCAAAAAGTTTGAACATTAACAACAACAAACAAACAAACAGAAAACAGAAAAAAATATTGCATTGTGTCTGTGGGACCTTCCCATCCTTAGGTTTTAATTTTCCCCTCTGTCAAATGAGAGATTTTACTTGATAATCTCCAAAATTGTGACCAGCTCTAATGTTTTATAATTCCCCGGAATTATTACATCTCAACTTCTCCCTGAGAATTATTTACTGATCACATATTTATAGTAGAACTGAAGTGATTTCTACAGTAGCTCTATAGCACTATGTGCTAGAGGCTAGCAACCCAGCATTGGATAAACTCAAGGAATGAAAAATCTAGTGTGTACAGGGGTTGGGAGGGTAGTCATATATTACTGATTTAACTGTCATCTGGAAAACTCTATGGGAACTAAGTAGAGGATGCTATCAGGACCATTAACTGCTCCTAAGATATGATGAGCAAGGCTGGAGAATAGGAGTGGGCCTAGTCTACAGATTAGTTTTTTATTATTGCTGTAACAAGATACCACAAAATTGGTGTCTTAAAACATCACAAATTTGTTATCTTACAGTGCTGTAGGTCAGAATTCTAGTCCAGGACGCACTGGGTTAAGATGAAGGTGTCAGCAGAGCTTCGTTCTTCTCTGGAGGCTCTGGTCATAGTCATAGACCTTTCCCAGTGTCTAGAGGCTGCCCATATTTCTTGGCTCTCGGACTCTGTCTTTCTAGTGACATTGCATTTCTCTGACCGCTCTTTCGTAGTCACGTCTCTCTGACCACAGCTGGGAAAGATTCTTTGCTTTTAGGAACTCATGTGATGAGATTAGGCTCACCTGGATAATTCAGGATAATCTCCCTATCTCAAAATCTTTAACCTTAATCACATCTGCAAAGTCTTTGTAATCAACATGGTCACAAGTTCGAGGAATTAGAGTGTGTACATTCTTAGCGGGGTGGGGAGGGCTGTTCTTATGCTTATCAGTCTGTGTTCAGGAAAGTAGATAATTTCACAACATTAATGCATGGAGGCTGAGATTGTAAGTGAGAAGAAATGAAGCAGCCAGTCATAAAGTGTGTTTTGTGCTTATGTAAAGAGTTCTGAAGTTATTCGATGAAGCTATTCAATTCTACCAAGTATTGGTATTCAATTCTACCTAGTAGAGGAATATTTAATCTATAATGATGACAAACAATTGAAGTGGGCCAGATTAGTTTTCTATTATTACTGTAACAAGATACCACAAAATTGGTGTCTTACTTGGGACATATATTAGTGCCATGTACATATCATTATTTTCTCATTTATTTTTATCATGTGTTTTTCTACCCTTTCCTCCTACTTGTTTTTCCTCTAGCCTGCGAGAATGCCATTCATGATTTATAACGTTTTGGGTAAAAAGTTCAGGTAGATCTACATTGAGCAAAGGTAACTCAGATTTTGAAGACTGAAGCTTGGTAGCAGGGAGGGGGTTACTTAGGACAGAGAGATACCTTGGAATGGCCGCACACTGAGCTCGTGCATGTTGGAGCTGGCATTACCCATGTGAGGAGGTGGATGACCTCTTTATATATTCAACCTAGGAGCAACACTAGCTTTTCTCTGAGATCCCCACAAAACAGATCTAGGAAATCTAATAAAAGAATTGTCCCTGCTACACGTGTTTTTAACATAGGAACGGACAGTTAACTTGTGTGTTTGTTCAAGAATGATTCATAATGCAGAAGGTGAACTGGTGAATAGAAGAAGCTTAGTAAATTGGAAGATTCTCTTGATGAAACAGAGAAATTGAGATTTATTGTTCAGTCAGTTCCAATTACACTGTTGTGTTGCAGAGGAAAGCAGCTAAACAGGATGTTGGCTGGTAACACCAGCAAAGTGGAATCAACCTCAAAGGAGAGGGTGTCAGAGTGGTGTTCAATGCCTGAGCTTCTACCGAGTGAGTCACTTGTGTGAAAATGTCTTGACACAGATAGAATTGAGGTGCCCACACTATATCTGATCACAGAAATGTTAATGCAGAATAGCAAACTGGCTTTCATCTGCATGGGATTGCAGGCTGGGGGATAAAAGGGGGTATGTTTTTAAAGGTCATCTCTGTTACTTATGAGAAAACAATGTATCACATCCCATGCATCTGTGAGACTGTATATCAAGAATCGGAAATAAATACATTTGAAGGAAAACTGCAAGTTGTTTTTCACGTGTGAATTTGATGCTTTTTTAAAAAAAAAAAAAAAAAAAGTTTTTCTGGAAGAATTTAGCCTCCTGAAAACTTGTTTCTTCTGTGTTGTAGTTGTTAATATCTACCACCCACTGTGGTGCATGGAGAGGAAAAACCTTCTATCCCCTACTTTATGTGTTATTGATGTGACATAATTTTTCGGAATAGCCACACAATTTCAAATGTGACTTCTTTTCTAACTTGCAAATAGAGCTGACAACAGTGAAATATGTCCTGTAAACAAACCCCAAAAGAATATTTTTGAACAAGTTGTAGTTCAATTTATACCAGATTGTGGAACACTAGAGATTTACAGTGATGCGTTCTTTTATTTAGATGGAATAGGAGAACCCATAGAGTTGAAGCTGTTTGTCTGAAGGTTTGCAGCAGATCAGTGGCTCTGCCAAGCCTGCAACTATTATCACCTGACTCCAAGTTACTCTCTTTCTAGTCCAGCACAGCTGCCTCCCAAGTGTAATAGTCTATGACTCACAATCCAAATCTATGGTGACATATAATATTTTACTTTGATTCCAAATCAAGCCAGTTTTAGAAGTGCTTACACTGCTGCATTACTTTTTATACTATTGGGTTCTTCAAGTTGAGTCTTATTTCTAGAACTCCAATAAGAATAACCAGAGAAGTCATTTATTTTGTTATTATGACATATTTATTGAACACTTATTGGGTGGCAAGCTGTCTTATAGAGGGTAAGGGTACAGCTATGAAGAAAACAATGTGTATTTTCTTAAAAGAGTTTATTTATTATATTACTGTGGGAGAGGCATAATAAACATATCAGGTTCTATAGAGAAAAATAAAGCAAGATAAAAGTGAAAGAGTGCTATGGGTTGAGTGGAGTGATAGTTGCTATTCTGCACAAAGTGGTTAAGAAAAGCCTTAAGAGGAAGAAATATTTGAGGAGAGATCTCAAGGAGGTGAGGAAGTGAGCTCTGCAGATATTTGGGATAAGCATGTTATAGACAGAGGGAAGCACAAGCGTGAAAAGTCTGAGAGGATCATGAGAGAAGATCATGGCTGGCATCTGGCATTTTTAAGAAAGACTGAAGTAGCCAAGGGTGCCTGAAGCCAAGTGATCCCAAGGAAGTGAGAAAAAATAAGGTTAGGGAGGTAACAGGGGCCCTCCTGATCACATAGAACCTCATAGGACCTCTTATTCTTAGTTTAAGTGAGATGGAGAGCATTTGGAGTCACATTATCAGGCTTATGTTAAGGATCACTCAGGCAGCTTTCTGTAGGCTATGTGGTAATCCAAACCAGAAGTGACAACACAAACTAGAAATTACAATCAAACTCAAAATGATAGTTGGTTGGTCTTGGTGGGTATAGTTGGTGTTGGGGAGGGGATAAGAAGTAGTGGGATTCTGGATATATTTCAATTGTAGCCTCAACGACTATTGTGAGCAGATCAGATGTGGAATATAAGAGTGATAGAAGAGTCAAGAACGGCTCCTAGGTTTTTACCCTGAGCAAGGAGAAGAGTGGAATTGCGGTTTAGTTTGATTTCTGGAGACAGGAAGAGTAATTTTGCTTCTGTTTTTGTTGTTGTTTAGAAGAGAAAGGAGAAAGGATGATCAGCTATTTGGCTTTGAATATGTTATATATGAGCTATCTTTTAGAGGTTCAAGTATTGGTTGAGTAGACAGCTGTATATTTGAGTCTGGGGTACAAGGGCAAGCTCTTGACTTGATATAGATATAGGTGTCAGCAGATATACATTTAAAGCTTTGAGCCTGGATCGTTATCACCCAAGGTAATGGAGGAAGCCATGAATATTTTGATGTCATGGAGAAAATGGAGGAATTATTAAAGAATACTTGGAGCAAGAAACACTGAGGTGGGAGGAGATGCAAAGGACAGTGGTGTCCAGAAGTGAAGTGAAAAATGTGCTTCAAGAGTGAGTGTGTGATCAAGGTATCCACACCATTGGATCAAATGCCATGAGGATTAAAAATTGGACCAGCCAGGCGCGGTGGCTCACGCTTGTAATCCCAGCACTTTGGGAGGCCGAGGCGGGCGGATCACGAGGTCAGGAGATCGAGACCACGGTGAAACCCCGTCTCTACTAAAAGTACAAAAAATTAGCTGGGCGTGGTGGCGGGCGCCTGTAGTCCCAGCTACTCGGAGAGGCTGAGGCAGGAGAATGGCATGAACCCGGGAGGCGGAGCTTGCAGTGAGCCAAGATTGTGCCACTGCACTCCAGCCTGGGCGACAGAGCGAGACTCTGTCTCAAAAAAAAAAAAAAAAAAAAAAAAAAAAATTGGACCAATGGATCTAGATCTTAGTTGAGGATTTCCTTGATAAGAACAGTTATCATCACTCTTCTGAGCTATTTGCTCACACTTGCTTTACTTTTTGTCAAAGTCGAGGTTACTCTAAATAATGGTTAAATACAAGGGCTCTGGAGTTGCCCTGTCTGAGGTCAAACCCTAGTTTCATATTTACTCATTGTTTGAGCTTGGAAAGTTTAATTAACCCTTCTCTGTGCTTCAGTTTTTTTGTTTGTTTGTTTGTTTCTTTGTTTTTTTACTTTTGAAAGGAAAGCAATGATATGTTTTGTCTCATAGGTTTATTGGGAAGATTGCAAAAATTAAACATATACCATAGTGTCTATCATATAGTAAATTACCAATAATTGTTAGCTCTAGTGATTAAGAATAAAATGATCAGTAACATCTACAAAATTACACCTGACTTATATTTCCTTCTTACCCTGAAAATCATACAGACTCTTTCTAGAGTTATGCTTGAGTCAGTTGCACTATTTTCTGCCTTTTTGTTTTTTTGGTTTGATTTTTTTTATCATTACATGAATTAACCTCATTATGATCTAATTACTTCCACATAGTTCTCCAGATTGTGAATGCTCTGCGAAACCATAGCTTGTTCATATCTCAGAACCTTATGCAAGGGTTGGCCCTTTTGGCACTTCAGGCTTGAAATTAAAATGGTTTCTGAATGCCCTGGTGATTGATTGACATTTCACCTTCAAGGTCATTCCAATACTCAATGTAGAAGTGATAGGGTAAGCTCTTAATTACTGGAATCACCTATAAATAAATAAACGACTTAAATTTCCTAAAATAATAGTTAGTGTCTTATTAATCTGTGTTCCTTTTCTCTGTAAATTATTTCACAGGCATGACCCTCTGTAATTTTCTCACCTTTTAAAGTGATCCTGAGGTATATCATGCAGGATAGTTGACCTTTGGGATTGCTGTTCTTGCCCTATGGTAGATACCTTTGTGAAGTCTTCATTCCCTTTCTATTTCTGGGACCTAGAACTTAAAATGGCCTTTTATGTTGAATTCTTCTCATTCGTATTTCTATAAAGTCAAATAATGGTGCCTTTAACATCTTCAGATGTGCCTTCATGCATTACAAAAAAAAAAAAACAGATAGTTTGATATTTGTTTCCTTTATCTTCTTTGAAATGCTTGAATAAAGGTAACTATTTACAAACCTGAAATAAAGCAAAACTGTGTTTATTAGATTCTTGAAAAGCGGTTTTGCAAATCTAAATCAAGCACCGGGCTAGGAGGACTACATTAAGCAACACCACCAGCAATGAGTGGTATATTTTAGGAACTGTGTCCATGGACAGAATGAGATATCATGAGCAAATATCTGTTGCAATTCCTGTGCCAATTCATAAATGGCAACAGCTGATTCTTGCCTTTCTCACATAGTTGTAGTCCGGATGGTAAAAGGTAATATTTTCAACTCCTTGGTTTACTTTGTCAGGAGTAATAAGTTTCTAATAAAGATGCTATATTTATACCTCTCACCTGGCCTCTCTCTCTCTGTGTGTAGTCCATGCCACAAACACTGTACACTGGCTCACACATTTGTCTGAGTAAGGGTGAGAGACAAGAAGAACATGAGGGAAACTAGAGGTCGTACAAGTAAATTCTGTTGTTGCTAATGCCATAATTTATTCCAGATATTATCTAGTCCCCAGAATGTGCATATGAATGTTCTGGTGCTCTCTTTTCTGTACTTGTAATAAACAAGACATCAGAGGACACAAGAGTTGAGAGGGCCCAGTTTCAGTACTTCTTGTTATAAATCATCAAGCAGGTAGAGAGAAGATCCCTGATGTTATCAGTATTTTTGAGCAGAAAGAATGGATGTTATCGGTATTTTTGACCAGAAAGAGAATGGATGTTATCAGTATTTTTGAGCAGAAAGCATGCATGTTTGTATACCTTCTTGTTTACTCTACATAGGCACTCCGACAAAATAGTATCTCTACCCCAACCAGTAAGTTCCTTATCTGTCTCTGAGTTCTTTTGTCCTTCTACAGAAACAGGAGTGTTTCTCTTAAACTAACTCCCTCATTCTGGATAAACTGATATAATAAAAACACCAGAACGAAAACCCATGTATTCATACCATAGTTTCCCACCTCACTGTGCTGTGCTCTGTAGAGTTCATATCCTCTCTTCTTTCATGCCTCTTCAGTGAGCTCTATACTTTTCCAGCTCTTGGTTGTTTCTCTATTCGTATCATCTACCTGCAATGCCATTCATCACTTCCTACCTGCCACTCTCACCCTTCATTTTTTACCTGAGGAGCTGCTTCCTACCCCGTATGAGTTGCTGTACACGTTTCTTTTGACACTTGTTGCATATATACCCTGTTACGGTTAGGGTCAGCTGTGTAGATTCAACTTCCTTGACTAGGCTGGAAAATTGTGAATTGTAGGAGGTGTGTTTGAGTGTGCTTCCGTTTCTGGGATTCCCATTGTGTCTAACCCTGTGGTACCTGGCATGGGTTAGGCAATCAACAAATGTTTGCTGAACAAATGAAAACAAAGGGGTAAAAAACTCAAACCTTTAATATTCATTAAAAAAAAATAGTAAATAGCATTACCAGGACTGACAGACCGTAGTTAATTTGCCATTTCTACCTCCCACTTGCTGCCCTCAAAAAAAGTGGAATAAAACCACAGATTTGCCAATGGTCAAAAGATGAATCTAAAGGGCAATGATGTTACAACTGATTATTAACTCATTTCATTTCTGCCTACCAAGAAACGTGTATGACTCAGCTTTTGTCCAAGCAGCACTGCTTTTGTTCTATTTTGAATTCATGGTGGAAAGGATGAGTTTTTGATAAAGATCTTGACTTTTTTGTATCAAATAGAGGATAGGACGGTATTATAGAGATTAGGTAATGAAATACATGGGTTCTAATGCCTGCACTGCCTCTACCCCTGTCTAGCTATGTGACCTTGAACATTTCCTTGCCTCTGTCTAGGCCTTAGTCTCCCCAGATGTGACATAAGGGAGCTGATGTAGTTAATTGTCAGTGGCTCTTGCAGCCAAGCATACTAGACTGGAATTCTAGGTGGGATTCAGAGTAATTCCTTGTGATGACATATGACTCAACCTTCAGCTGTTAACTGGCTCACCATCGTGACAACAGGCACCAGATTATTCACACATTTTTGAATATTTGAATTGCATAAGGCTGTTGAATGATGGTGAAAATTGGGTCCTAAATATTCTATCCGATATATATGTAATGTAACCTGTTCAGGATCTCGTGTGAGTGTAAAATGATGTGTGAAATATGCACCAAGCAAGAAACACTTTGAACATTATGATAAGGCAGTAATACAATTTGATTTTTATGAGTTAAAGATGATGGTACTATAAGAGCTCTGTTATATGAAGCCTGGAACTATAGTATGTCTTAGTCTTTCCAGAAAGGAAAACAATTAAGAATGTTGTTTCTCACTCTTGTATTTCTGTGTTTGTAGAGTCAATAGTTTCACTCAAGGCAGGAAGACAAGACCTGATATTAGCCCCTCTGTCCAAGTCATTCAACACCTCAGCCCCTCCAGTTATATTTATATTTATACATATTTTATTATTCTTTTACTATGCCAGTACCACAATGGGAAATATGTTTACTTTTAAAAAGGTACCCAGAATCCTCCAATTTCTCGTCCTAGAATATAAAAACACTTACCTCACATAAACTCACTTAAGAAAATGTGAATGTAACACTGTTCCCCCAAACCGCTTTCTTCTTTGAATGCCAGCTTTTCACATAGCAGCTTTCCTGACCTCCTACTTCCAGGACCTCAGACCCCTCTGTCTGTGGGCTGGCACTTGGAATGTGGCTGTCCACTTGGCAAAGTGGAAAGAGCTTCTGTTCTCACTGTGGCATCTGGGGACTCAATTCTCGTTCCACCACTCAGCAGCTCTGTGAAAGCTGGGAGTATATTTCACTTCTCCAGATCCTAATCTCTTCACTGGTAAGAGATGAATAATTATATCTACTTTTTGATATGGCTAGAATAATTAGAGAGAATGCATAGAGAGCATCTAACACAGAGACTGACAGGTAGTAGGTGCAGGTTTACTTCCCCTTCTGTAGATGGTCCAGGGTCTCTGACACATCTCTGCTTCTTCACTGGTTTATCTCTGTGCTATGCTACCACCAAGGAGTCGTCTATGCACAGATAAAGAGGGGAAAATGGTCTGCAGTCATCACTTGGGATTCCATCCAATTCAGTGAGGTCTCAAATCACTACTCAACAACCATTCAGCGGCACTGTGATGTCAATGTTCTTATCTGTTTCTCATGCTACTACTGTTTCATATCTCCTACGTAATGTAATTTAGGAGAAAGAGTCATGAAGTGGGTTCCAGTAGTCCTGGCTTCCAGTCACGACTCTCAGATAAACCTACTCTTTGACCCATGCCAAGTGATATCCTTCTACATGTTTAAATGACAATCCTATACCTTAGTTCTCTCCAGAGATACATAGATTGTTCAGGCCTATGCACTTATGCTTTGACTTACTGGATATTCAAGTAATGAAGCCTATCTTTTTCTGTGTTTTCTTCTTTTTCTGAAATTCAAAGTCTGTGTGTTGCCATTGCCCCTGAAGTAGTCACATTTCTGAGCCTGGCTAATCTAGAACCTCTACAAAGGCTGTCCTTCCTTCTTGATAACGATAAGTTAATGCATTTACCTAATATCTGGGAGTTTACAAAGTATCTTCATTTATTCAATAGTATTGAAGTCTCAGGAGTAACTCCTGAAGATGGAGATTCTTACCCACATTTTACAGATGAGGAAACAGGATGGGAAATGAACAGATGTTCTCAGGAGTCCCACAGTAGGTGTTACATAGCCTGGATTTCAAGCAGCATCCTTCTCCCAGTCCCGGGTCCTGGCCTGAATGTAAATGTGATTTCCAATCCAAGCTTGAATGTCTGTGCACTCATTAGTCCCTAGACAAATCTGGTTTTTCTTGTATGAGAATGAAATTGAACTTCCAAACATTTTCTTAAGCCTGTAGGATCTACATTCTCTTCATTTTCTAATATACTTGTAACTTTAAATTCCTTATTAAGCCCGAAGGATATTTCACTTCATTATAGAAATTTACCATTGCCATTGGCTTCTGCAAAGCTCGGCAGTGAATTTTTTTTAAAAAATGTGGCCATTGAGAGTGCTCTCCTTGATACTTGGGTGTGTATTGTCTCAAACATCGTCTCAATAGGTAGTCACTGTAGAAGGAAATGCCATAGTTTTAATGGCAGCCTTGATTTTTCTCCTCTCTCATTTAATGGAAATCCATTCTATACTTATTAATCCACTGAGCTTGTCAGTACACATCCCTGTCATTTCTCGAAAATGTAAGGAAACAGCATGGTATAGAACAAGCACTGGACTAAAAGTCAGAGGAGCAGATTTCAGACCTTCCTTTCCTACCAATTATTTGGAATGTGGCAAATCACTTCACTTCTGTGAACATCTAGCATTGAACTAGATCATTTCTAAGGCTCTTTTCCACCCTATTTGGTAAATTCTCTAGCATATTCTACTTCCTACTTGATTAAATTACTCTGCTTCATTTTTTTTTAATTTTGCAAGGAAATACTCATTACATATAAGGATAGGAGACTTCACTTATTTCCACAGATATTTATTGAGCACTGATTATGTGAGATATAATTAAAGTGTAATGGACATTTGCAGGAGGGAGACATTCCAGAAGGGGAAACTGTTATGAGTAAAGATAAAGCAGTTTGAAAGTGCACTTTCCAATGAGAACCTGGGGATTCATGGAGAATTTGCAGTGCGTGGACGTGTGAGCAGTTAGCGTTAAGGTTGAGAAGAGGACAGTGTGGACTGAATGTGGAGGCTTCTACAGTGTGTACTATTTATAATCAAGTGTGCGTGCGCACACACAGACACACACACACACGCACACACAAACACACATGCAGTCACCCTTTTTCAGGGTCTCCTGACGACCTGTACTGCCTGTTGCTCTTTTTACCTCAGCCAGCAAAGAGATAAATTGCCAAGATTAAGTAGATCTGAACATTTGAGAAGGACCTCCATAAAAAAGACAGTGAAAATCAAGTGTACCAGCATTTTTGATTCATACAAGGATCATTTTCAGTTGTAACAGTTTATCTCCGTTGGTTGTGACTTCCTGCAGGATGTGACTTTTGATATATTCATTCTTAAACTTCCACCAAACACAGTTTCACCATAGTTGACGCTCAGTAATAGATCCTTGTTTGTTGGACTGAATTGCTGCCTACTGAAGTCAATCCTAGAAAGGAGAGAAGATAGCTTTTTTACATAGAATAACTAGGAGGGGTTTTCTTCTTTTGGACGAGCTACCAATAACGAAATAAAACTGCAATGAAAGAATTGACAGCCTGGATCTGTAATCTGCCTGACCCGATAATTGTAAAAACCGATTACTGTGTCAGCCTGCCAGATGGATCTTCTCCTTGAAATGTAACGTGCGGCACTTCTGAATGTGATTCAAGTGCAAGCTTCCTTTTCTCTCCCCTTCATGTTTGTTAGTTTGGGAAAGAAGCAGTTTTATTTGAACTGAACCCACTCATTTCAAGTGTGTTTAATGACAGCAGTATGTGACAGATAAAATAAAATCCTACAGCCTCGTTTGATGTTTGTTTTAATTTCAGACCTTAGTGAAAGGAAATAGGATAAAACAATGTTGTTCAAATGGAGAAGTTGAAAACAAATGATTTGTTATTACACACTTAGCCATATCTCTCCAGGGAAATTTGGGAAGTCAAATATATAAACAGTAATAATAGTAGTACTTGAGATTTGCGGAGTGCCTAGCAGTTTGTTGAGTGGCTTTATGTTCATTATCACATCAAGTCTAGGAGGTTGCCTGGCCAGAAATCATCATCCCAGTATTACACACACAGTTGAGTGAGTTACGCTAAATACTACTTCTAACGTGGTAGAACTGAGCCTCACTTTTGGTCCTGTTGAT